>NW_020824765.1:6082500-7402772 GCF_003285875.2 Drosophila novamexicana | reverse complement strand
AGCTATCTCTGCGCAAGCGTCATCTGCAGCGTCACATGCGGGACGAGTGCATCGGCATACCGCCGCGTTTCAATTGTGAATTCTGCAGTTCGCGTTTCCGTCGCAAATATCACATGGTCCGGCATCTGGTCTCCAAGCATGGCATACCCCCGGCCATTGCACAACAGACGACGGGCAGCGGTTCGCGGACCAGCAGTCCGCGCAGCAACAATCTGGAGCACAAACTGAGCGCTGCTGCGGTGGGCGTGGCCGGTGGAGGCAGCAGTGTTAATGGTGGTGCCGGCGGTGGCGGCGGCAATGGAGGCATCCACAGCGACAGCGCCAGCGTGGGCAGCGCTGGCTCGCACAACGGCTGCGAGAGTCCCATACCCGAGAATCTGTCGCTGCGCAAGGAGCACTATGAGCGGGATGAGAACTTGAACGGTTCGCGCTGCACAAGTCCCTTGCCGCCGCACATGATGCCCATACCCACGTATGGGCTGACGGGTGCCATTACAGCTATTTCAGCAGCCGCTGCAGTGGTCGAGGAGCAGGCAGCCGCGGCAGCAGCAGCAGCAGCGGCGGCCGCAGCAGCAGCAGCCGCAGCTGGCAACAACAATGGCAGCGATGCAACAGCGGGCAGCGTCGCGGAATTGGCCGCTGCCGCTGAGCTGGCCATCAAGGCGGAGCCGGTGACGCCGGGCAAGGCGCAGCCGCATCATCTGCTCGACGAGGAGTGGAACATGAAGCTCGGCCTGCAGATCATATCCAATTCATTGCTCAAGGAGCGCTTGATGAATACAATGCCATTTGCGTACAACAATAACTGAAGTTGTACAATTTTGACCCTTTCTTTTAGCCCTAAAGTAAACCAAAGTATATTTGACTTAAGATTAACTAACAGGACAAACTAAACTAAAAAGAGAAGAATTATTTATATTTATTATTACCAAAACAAAGTCTTACAGCTACTTTAGTTTCATAATTTTAATTTGTGTCTGCTTAAAAACAAATGCTTTGTGTGTTTAAAGAATCGAAAGTAAAAGTAAGAAATTATAATTCCATGTATGAATCTCAGAACCTAGACATTCCAGCACCTAACTATATATTTTTGATTTTAATTTTATGTAACTTATTTTAATGTTTTCTCATTTTTTTTGCGTGCTTTCTTTAGTCAGCGAAACGTGTCTTAAAAGAAAAAAAAAAAACAAAACAAAAACAATCAACTGTATTACAATGTTACTTTGCGGTACTATTTATCCTAGAAAGAAAGAAATGTCAACTTAAAACCGAACCGTCACGAATTTGTATTGCTTAAGTCATTCCCAAAAAAACCCATATTTGTTAGAATTGTAAGATTTTGAATAAGTGATGCCATTCCAGTCGAATCTCTTTACCACGCGTAAATTGATGTTGATGTGCTATGCAGCCCAAAGAGGGACGAAAACAAACAGAATACTCAAAAGACAAGAAAGCGAAATACTCATGAATCCAAACAAAACGAAAACCCAAAAAAAAAAAAAAAAAAAAAAAACGAATGATGAGACGTTTTTTTGAAACACTTATTCCAAATGATATGCCACCAAATTGTATACCTACATTTTTAAGTAATTTTTATACGTGTATGTGAAATATTTAAAATAGTATATAAAATATATATACATATATATATATATATTTATCTGATAAACAAAAGAAAAAAAACAAAAACAAAACCAAACAAAAATTTATATTATTAATTAAATAAATCTAAAACAAAAAAAAAAAAAAAAAAAACAAAAAAAAAAGAAAGAACAAACAAATTTATTGCTGCATACGTTTTAATTAACAATATATTTCGTTTTTAGCTGGCTTTACATGTTTCACACAATATCCAATTTTGTACCCCCGCAACATTTTGCCTCCTTTATATTTATTGTTTGCTTTCTTTTTTTGTTGTTGCGTGTTTCGTTTGCTGTGAAAGAGCAACCCGAAAGCAATTGTTGTACAGAGAATTTCACTAACCTATTTTTATTACTAAATTTCTTTTAGATAAACTCTTCTACTCTACCAACTACTACCTACTACTACTCGGTACTGGCTGCAGTTCTAGGAATCTATCTATAACCAGTACCTCCCAACTATCAGTATCAATCAGTAACTGTATGCGTATACTCGTACCAGTAACCAGTACAACATCACAATACAAAAAAGTCTGTCACTTACTATAATACATATATACTTATATATATATATATATAGATCATCTATTCTGTCTGCGTCTATTTCTTGAAACTCTCTCTAAATACTTTTATATATAAATGGGTTCTACTTGTTCTAGCTGCACATATCAAAACTATTACACACACACACACACACACACACACACACACACACACCCACACACACACACCCACACACACACACACACACACACACACACACACACACACACACACCCACACACACCCACACACACACACAGAGATGTTTGTATATAGCATGCATAGAACGCCTGCTTGTATGCTGCATTAAATTGTAATTCTCAACTGGTGCGTGCATCTGTGCGCGTGTATGTGTGTATGTGTGTGTGCGGGTGTGTGTATGTGCGTCGTTCTGTGCTTTTGTGTCTTGTCCTTGCGCTACTCACACAACAAATTTAATTTTAATATACTTAAATTTATTGATATATACATATCTATATATATATATATTGTATTTGTGTCTTTTTCAAAAAATAATAAATTATTTAACACTCGATGTTTTTCTTACACAGCCTCTCTCTTTAAAACCAGCTTCAATGTTCTGCAATTGATTTTCGACAAAAAAAAAATTCGTCGAAATCGATTTGCAGAATCGGCGCTGGGGTTTTTTATGCTCTATATGTGGGTTTTTTAATGTATTTATATATATATCTATATGTGGGCGTGCCTGATGTTTTTTTCTTACCTATAAGCAAATATTTTTACTCTTATTTGTTTTTATTTGATTTTTTTTTACCCGTCAAATATTTGTAAGCTTTATGTGTCTTTATTTTTACTTGGAATGCATATATATGTATATATAATTATATATATTTTTTATGTCTTAAGTTTTATGTTGAGTTTCATGTAGTTTGACTTGCTCAAAAAAAAAAAAAAAAACCTCAAAAAGAAAATTAGTTTAAAAAAACTCAGTCAAAATTCAGTCATCAGATAACTAAATTTAAGAATTTAGAAATTGCAAAATAAGAAAAATTATATCATATCATTATATTTAACACCCAAACAAACAAAATGCAACAAATTCATCAACAACATCTTCACAAACACACACACACACACACTCTCGCGCACTGCTTCATTCACTCTTTTGTGTTGTTGTTGTCGTTGTGTGGTGTTCTCTTTCTCTCTCTCTCTCTCTCTCTCTCTCTTTCTCTGTTACCCTGTCCCGACGTGTGTTTTGGGCCAACCAAATTACTTACAGATTTCGTACTCACCTGGTATCAACATGCGTGCGATCAGTGCGGCAAATCCTACAAGACACGCAAAAGCTTGAGTCGCCACCGACGCTTCGAGTGCCGCTTTACCACAGAGAGGCCAATTTTTCAGTGCCCCAGCTGCAATTATGCGGCCAAGCGCAGCGATAATTTAACCAAACATATTAAAACTCATTTTGCCAAAATGAAAAAGGATTTCCTGCCGCTGGCATTTCAAATGCAGGCAGCCAGCATACAAACCAAATGGGAAACGGCATAAAAAAAAAAAATTACTAAAAAACAAAACGTTAAGAAACAGAAAGTAACTTCGGCATGCCGAGGCTAAAAATATTCTTGCAACAGGTGGAATCGGAAAATAATATACATAGATGCTTCTTATAAGTCATGTTATATATGTCGTTCGACCTAACTCAAGCCATAACACAACAGGCTGATATAGTTTTGACCTATCCCAATTCACAGTTTTTTTTTTAGTTCAAGCAAACAATAGTTTTTTCACAAAAAAAAAGTAGATCTCATCATATGAGGTACAGGATGTAAACTGTTTATGAAACAACTTCATTAATTTTTCCAGTTTTTTTTTTTCTCCTGTTAGCTATATAATATAGTGCTCCGATTCGTCCAGTTGGGACTCAGGCATTATCTTAAGAGCATTGAGTTTGTTTTCTCTCTCACGATTAGACGACATTTATATAGAGCAGGTCTTACAGTTTATATCCCTTTTATTCCGAGCTATTTTAGGCCTCTGCAAGGATATTCCCAGTCAGTGACAAACTTTATTCGATCTCTAAAAGTTGTCAACTATAAAATTTTAAGTACCGGGCAGCGCAACGCACAAAATGTTTCTGCCAAAAAACAAAACAAAAAACACCTGAATAGCGCACACTTGATGACATTTCATTCCCTTTACTTTGGTGTTTACCTTAATTTTGCATATTTAAACTTTCATTTGGTGGCCAGAGATTTGCATGCGAAATTTATTTTTTGCATAAATTTGTTCAATTTATGTAAATCGAATGCGGCAAAGTTTCCGAAAATGTGCTGCGACTTTTGGCCGACATTTGAATTAGTTTCTGTGTGCAATCAACTTTGCGTACTTTGTTTTGTGCGTTGCAATCCCAAAAAACAAACAAAAAACCAAAACAAAAAAAAAAACCAGCAGCCAAAAAAAAAAAACCTATATTTACTCATTTGTTAGCCTTAAGTTGATCAAGAAAAAAGCAAACAAATTTAAAGCCTAAGTTAATTTCTAATATATATTTTTAGCACTCTAAGCCAAAAGTCCAAAGAGAAATGTAACCGAAACTAAGTCAAACGCATTTAAAGCAAAAACTATTAAAAAAAGAGTTTAAAATATTTAACTAGACTACTGAGAGTAGTAACAGGTTTTACCAGGGGGGTTGCACTTAAGAGGCAATTTCGTAACGTCGCATTCCTAAGCAAAAAAGAAAAAGAATAAAAATTAAATATATATATATTTTTAAAAAAGAAAATCAAGTGAAAACAAATGTTTGATATGTAGTTTAGTTAAGCAACGGCAACGCCAAATTCAAAAGAAAAACAAAGTATTATACTAAAAAAAAGAAAATCAACTTAAAATTGTATGTAGCTTAGTTGGAGAGCTGTAAAATGTAAGTTCCTTGCTAGCTTAGAAATACTTTTTTTAAGATAAACATATATTTTTACTAATATTATTATATGATGATGTTCATACAACTAACAAACAAAACAAAGCGATCTCAGCAAATACAAATGAATGCAACCAACAGTACAATTTATAAAAAAAAAAAAAAACAAACAACAACAAATACTTACAGCAAATAGTTCAAATATATATTTACAACAAAAAACAGCCAAAAATAAGGAGAAACAAAAGTCAATTGCCTAACACAAAAAGCTGAGAGCTCAGCTCTGGTCATTTAAAGCTGGCAAAATCTATGATATAATGCTTTGGAATTCCATCTAAAACTTGTGTGATATAGATTTCGCTCAGTTATTAACCGAACCAGCTGTGTACTTGGCTTAAAACAGTTATTAACCATGCTTAGTTCAAGTTTATAATGTATACAGTTTCAAGTTGATATTGAGCGCACTTAAGAGAGGTCTTTAAAGCACACAAAACACTAAAACACATACAACTTTTTTTTTTGTGAAAAGAGTATATTTTGTAAAACATTCCAAATATTTTAAATAGTTTAAGGATGTGGGGATTACAAAGACTATGTTCGAAATGTTGACTGAAATTATACGAAGGTCTCGAGTGTTGTGAATGTGAAGCGAATGATTCAAAGTATTTGAAGTGTTGCGAATGTTTCAAGCTTTTCAAATTGGTGCAAATGATTCAAAGTATTTGAATTGGAGCGAATGATTCAAACTATTCGAATGACTTAAAAGATTGAAGCGAATGTTCTAAATGCCTCTGCTTTCATTTCATGTATTCATATTCATAAACCTTCAAGTCAAACAGTCACAACTTTCATGCCACACATGACTTCTAAAAACTTTTCAACTAAATTTACTTAATTCACATACACTCAAACATGAATACACATACATACAAATACATTTGTATTTTCATATAAATTTTATGCTAATCACTAAAAAACAAAAGAAAAACTATTTTTATACACATTGTCAAAGAGCATAATTAAGTATTTTTATAAATATATATATAAACATATATACATATACACACACACATATATATATATATACATAAATACCGCTATTTTTGTATGTAACTGAATAAATTTGTAACAAAATCAAATTGTTATTTACTGTTTATCATATGAATATTTAATTTTTAGTTACGTTTAGTTATTTTGTATGCGGGTTGCATTTGCATTTTTCTACTCTTTTTTTTCGCCTACTAAACATGTTTCATTGCAGCAGCCATTAAAACCAAAAAAAAAAAAACTCAAAAAATATGCATCATCATTCACACAGCGCCCCATTTAAAGTATCGCAAGTATATCGCCTCCTCTATACATATGCGAAACGTGTACATAATCAAGCTGTCTCTATCATCAACCACTGCAACTGCTCTCTGCATCAGCTCAGTATCAGCCTCACGCTTCATCAACAAACAAAACCACCAACAGTCCATCAATCAATCAATCAATCAACCAATCAATCAACCAACAAGCAAATTGAACACAATAAAAAGTTGCATACCACACACTAATTGTAAATATCACCTTTTTATTATTCTTATAATTATTATATTAATATATAAATACATAATTTTTAATTTTTATGCCTAAAAACACTTTTAACAGCAAAATACCAAAATTAACTAAAATTTTATCTAAAAAAAAAAAAAAAAAAATATGAAATCTTGTTACTTTTTTTTTATTCAAAAAATATAAATATAAGAGAGCTGTTAACAATATATGAAATTTTTAAATATAGAATTTACAGCTCTGTTATAATATATCTAAAAAAAAAAAAAAAAAAAAAGAACATAAGTTATATATCTTTTGTCTAGTTGTTTAAGCTTTAAGAAACACAATTCTCGTAACTGATTCAAGTTTTTCTTTGTTTCTTTCCTCCCTCTTTTTTTTTTTTTATTGTTTTTAAAATCGTTGCCATCGTATATTTGATTTGATTATATTTTATTATTGTAGCGCCCGGCAGCTACGCCTCCAACTCCAGCCAAACGCCGCCGCCAACCAGCTCGGCGGCGCATTCACTGATCCGGGACTATTGGTATGAGCTGAAGTTTTCGGATTTATTCAAGTTCATAAATCCGGATGGACGCTATCAGTGCCCCAGATTCAATTGCCTGAAGAGCTACAAGGACGCCAGCTCATTGCAACGACATATCAGGTGAGTTGTCTTTCTTATTATTTACACTCCTTAGATACATATAGTTATATCTGTCTGTCGCGTCTGTCTGCTGTCTGCAGTTAAACTAATGTTTTTCTTTATCATATGTATACGAAACTCTTTTTTTCTGTAGATATGAATGTGGTGGACAGAAAAAATTTCGCTGTCTGATGTGCGGCAAAGCATTTTCACAAAGCTCCCACCTAAAGCGGCACCTTGAGTCCGGTGTCTGTGTCAAATATTACTTATGAGATAATGTATTCTTTAAAATCAAATAGAATAAGCGTTATCCGCATAGGCAAAGTGCAACATTTTGTTGAGCAAAACCAAAAACAAAACCGTAAATTCAAAAATAATTATTATGAAAACAAATATGAAAATTGTAACTACCAAAAAAGAAAAAGAACAAGAAAACCCAATAACAACAACACACTCACACACTCAAGAACAACAACAAAGAGAACAAACATAACAAAACAGTTAGTTGAAGAAAGCAATTGAATATTATATATATATATATGTATATATATTCATATACCATATATAGAGAGAACAAGTAGCTAAACCAAGAACAATTACAAATAACAACAACAAAACGAATTTATTGGATGCCACATCATTTATAAAGAAAAACAAAAAAAAACTTAAAACAAGAAACAAGCCCATATACATGCATATATACATACGATATATATATCTAGTATATACAATACATATTATGATAATATGAACAAGAACAAGTTGAGAATTATTGTTGACAACTGAGCATTAAAAACCAGAATTAGCTAAAATTAACAAACTGAAGAAAACAGCGTAGCTATTATAATATATTTAACAAGCTAGACAGATATATATATATATATATACATATACATATATACATATGTATAGCTGCAGTCAGTGCAACATTTTATAGAATTTTAGTAAAATTAAAAAACAAAAAAAACGTAAAAAATTACGAACCAAAAAAAAAAAAAAATAATGAAGAGCTAGTAAAAATTTGTATTGAGAGGCCGTAACAAAGCACACACACATTATAGAAAAAGAACAAGAAGAAGAAGAAGACGAGCGAGATGAAGAAGAAGAGAAGCTAAGAGCAACAACATTTTAGTCAAACTAACCAAAACTACGTAATTTTAGTCGAGAGTGCAAAAACAAAAGAAAAATAACAACAAAAAAAAAAAAAAAAACACAGAAAAAACGAGCAGCAACTTAGTAATATTAACAGAAAGAAAAGTAAATAATAAAAATAATAACAATAATTATAGTAATATATAGAGAGAAACAATTGCATTATATAAACAAAACAAAAACAAAAACAAACAAAAAAAAAACACTGAAAACAAAAATACATATAACAAAACGTACTGTGTTTATTTGTTGCCAAATATATATCTATATATATTTCTAATATATTATTGAAAAACAAAAACCAGAACAAAATGATTAATAATTAATTATAATAATTGCAAATTTCAAAGAAGCTAAAAGCCAATACAACAACAACAACTAAACCGCGAACTATGTTTAACTAAATCGATTACAGAATACAAAACATATATGTATGTTATGTTATATACACTATCGTTATATATTGATATATATATATATATATATATATGTTTATGTTGCAAGCAAAATCATACATACATATATATACCCACACATATATATCTATATATATGGATACACCCACACATGCGTATTGTATATGTCGAAATGTGAATGTTTGTTATAAAACAAAGTAAAACCAAACTAAAACATATAACAGCGAGTTTTCGGCAAGCCGAACTTCAGCATACCCTTGCAGCTTTTATTTTTAATATATATATATATATATATATATATATATATATATATATATATATTTATACATATATATATATTTATACATATATATATATTTATACATATATATATATTTATACATATATATGTATATTTTAAATAGACCAAAACTATGGCAGCTATAATCCTTTAGCGATCTGATTAGCTTCGATTCATTTACAAGTTTTATCCTTACTCAAGAGTCAAGTTCTACCAAAAGCCAAAAGACTAGATGTACAGTAGAACCTACCTATGCGAACTCAGCTACAGTCTTATATATATACATATATCGTTTAACTTAAGGAATATCTTTAGCTTATGTCAGTCAATCATAATACTCTCTCCCCCCACCTGCAAGGGTATACAGATTTGTTGTGTTATATAGACGAAATGCAACCAGAATTGCAGCTGGTAAAAAACAAAAAAACAGATATTTTTAGTTAGTTATAGAACTAAAATGCAAAGAGGCCAAACGATTTGTTGGTTCACAGAACAAAAGTTTATATACATACATACACACAACATATACATATTAACATAAAAAATACACACATCTATTTAAAAGAAATGCTATGTTAGCAAATTTGTTGTCTGTTGTTGCAAAAATGTAAAGAAAATGTTATTACAAAAATTGTTTTTTGTAACTTGTACTCACTGTGTGTTTAAGTGTGCCTGTGTGTGTGTGTGTGTGTGTGTGTGTGTGTGTGTGTGTGTATGTGAATGTGTGTGTGTGTGGCAGCATTGGATTTGTGTGCAGAACGTGTGTGCCATTATGTAACTGGAAAACTCCAAAAAAAGAGATATATTTAAAATATATATATATATATATATAAATATTACACTCAGCCGTAACCAAATGAAATTACAATTCAATGCTGCCCAAAAGTAGAGCAAAGCGTGAGAGATCAAAACATATAAACACATATACTCATGAGTTAAGCAGAATATATATGTATGTGCTGAATTACATATATATATATTTTTGTTGTACAACAGACGCGCGCCCCGCCCACTCCGCAAAACTCTTTAGTTTTTATTGGTCTTTTGTTAAACTCTTTTAGTGCAATCTAATAACAAATTATTGAGGAAAAAAAAACAAAACTAGTTAATAGCCCAACAATTGCAAACTAAATTGTATTTAACAAGTACAATAATAAGAAGAAGATGAAGTAAAACAGTAACAAAAACATATACCGAACAATGTTATAAATGAAAAAAGGAAAATAATATTAACAAGAAAACGCTAAGAGTGCCATTAAAACAATTTAAATGTAATAAATTATTGAAATTATACATATTAATATACATATATGATAATTGGATACATATATATATATATATATAAACAGAACTTACTAAGGCAGGCAGTTAAAGTGCAACTAAAAACACTTATATATACATTATACATAAGCATGTATATATATATATTTTAATATATATATATGTGTGTTAGTTAGGTCCAACCATTATAACGTAAATAACTTGTTTTCATTGTATTGGTTTTTGTTTTTAATCAATTTTGCTTGTTAATAATATTTTATGTTATTGTTGTAGTCAAATATTGCAAAACATACAGACAGTACAATAAACCATAAAATTAGATTTAAGGCTGACGGTGCAAAAGGCACGAGAAGCGCAGAGCACCAAGAAGCGAACTTGTTTCGTGCCATCAGCTATACGAGAAGAAAAGTTAGGAAAAGAGAGATTATCGTGAAAGTGTAAGCGAAGGGAGAAGCGTTAGGCGCCTTAGGAAGTTCAAGCTTAAAGAGAAGCAAGATGCGTGAAATAAAATCTCTAGAAGCACTAAGAGGGAGAAGCAAAAAAAAGAAGTTCCAAAAGCCCTTCTCGCGGTTGTTTGAGCGTCAGCCTACAACAGGCATGAGAAGCGCAGAATAGCAAGAAGCGAACATAATTCGTGCCATCAGCAAGGCGGAAGGAGAAGTAAAAACTCCTAAAAGTGTAAGCGAAGGGAGAAGCGTGAGGCGCTCTAAAAAGAATAAGCGAAAGGAGAAGCTCAAGCAGCAAGCTAGGTACAAATATAAAGAAGCGTTAAAACAAATTTCTCTAGCCTAGATATTAAAAGCTTATAAGAGTGAGAAGCAAAAATAAAAGATAAATAAGTTCCGTGAGCGCTTCTCGCGTTCCTTTAATCGTCAGCCCAGCAATTAAACAGAAATAGCAATAACAGATAGTTAAAGCTCGAATTGAATATAGACAACATAAACTTAGTAAAATTAAACACTTAAACAATAAACAATTAACAATACCAATGCAAATTTTCATTACTTTATAACAATTGATTTTTCGTCAATTTGGTTGTCAATTTGCTTATTTCAAATTAGTCCAATGAAATTTTATTTTATCTTTGCAATTTGTCCTGTGTGCCAAATTCGTGTCAATTGCAAAGTACCAAAAAAAATATAATAATAATAATATTAAAAAATCTAATCAAAATAAAAAAAAACTATATTAGCACATACGACAAATTGTTAAAATTGTTTGGCTAAAAAAAAAAAAAATTAGGTAAATTTTTATATATATAAAATATATTTATGTAGCCTATACTAAAATAATTTGTTAAACTAATTAACTAAGGTTTTTGTTGCACGTTCATTGAATTAGCTAAATTATTATTATTAATTTTTTGTTTGTTGCGCTGTTAAAGCTTAGACTAATTTTAAAAAAAGCCAGAGCTATACAAAAAAAAGAAACATCAAATGTTTTTTGTTTTTAACATATTTTTTTTTTAACATTTTTGTTGCATCGTTTTTAATATACACACACACATATATACTGATAAAAGAAATTGTCTTTGATTTTTGTTCATTAATTTAACAACTAAGTTTTAACGTGTTATTGTTAATTAATATTTATAAAATAGTTTAAAAGAGAAATGAAAACAAAAATATAAAAAAAAAAATGTTAGCCTAAAGCATAAGTTACAAAATAATGAACAAAATATACTCCAAAGAAACCAACCAAAAAATATATATACAACAACACATACATATATACAAGGACATATACATAAAAAATAAAAATAAAATTAAAATAAATGAAAAGAAAAGTAAATGAACAAACCCAGAACAAGTTTTAGTAAAAGTGTATTTGGAACAAAATTGCCATATAATGAACATTAAATATATATATTATTATATATATATCTATATATATATATATAAATAAATATATAGTCAAACCAAAAGAGCAGACATATAAAACAATAATTAACAGAACAACAAAAAAGAAGCAAAAGGAAAATGTAATTATAACAAAACGAATGTTGTTTATTTTTTGTAGCGTAATATTAAACAAAAAAAAAAAAAAAGAAAAGAAATTAAAAATGTTTATATAAATATATATATATATACATATATATATATCTATATATAAATATATACATATATTTATTGTTAACGAATACCACGGAAAAGGCGAAACAGAAATTATGAAACAAATTTATATAAAAAGCAAACTTACATTGACGAAGCTGATATTGTTAGTACCTTAAACAACATGAAAACAACAACAACAACAACAGAAACAACAACAATTAATATTATTAATAATTGTAATAATAATTATAACAAAGTAGCATTAAACATTATTATAATAATATAATGTTGTCATGAGAGCATATATATATATATATATACATACATATATATAGAAAACTCAAAATGAAAATGTAAACAACATTTGAGATTCTGTTTTTTAGGACAATTTGAGCAAACAAAAAAAATTAAGAAAATACAAGCAAAACATCAGCGTGAAAATTGTTATTTTTGCAAAAACCGCAGAACAAAGAAAAGGCATTATATGCATTGTTTATATACACAACATGTTTGAATTTGATGCATGATGGTAACAAACAAAAACAAAAAAAAAAAAAAAAACGTAATAAAGATTGATATTGAAATGTTGAAACCCAAAAAAAAAAAAAAACAAAAATGTGATATGTTTTTATTGGTAATTGGTGCGAAGTTGGGGCTTAACTGGAAGTTCTGTTAAAAATTGAAATTAATTATGTTAACAATTCTTTCTATTTCCACAGATGTTAACCGGCTGTGTCGCTGCTTTAGAACGTGAATGTGTGTGCGCTTCTTTTTCCTTAAATTATTATAACAATATTTTCTTATAGATATTTACTTAACACTTAAGTTATTAGTCAGGTCGATTGTGCAGGTGCACAATTGCTACCGTTATGTGCATAGTAGACGGTACTACCTGCGGCTATGTTAAGTTTTAATTCAGTTTTAACATAGTTGGGTACTCACAGTGTTTTCGTTAACAGCGCGCTTAAATGTTATTTACATTTTTTAAAGTGTTTTTTATCGCGTTTAAAGTTATTTTTTTAGGCGCTGTGATTAACCCAATTTCCTTAAATGTATTTTTAAGACGAGTTTTTCAAGGCTGGTAAGAGTTTTTTTTTAAATTATTTTCTAAGTTAGTTAGAGTTTTGATTTTGAATTAAATTAGCCAATTTTGATCTATTTTGTTAATATGAATTTGAGTAACTAGTTGTTAATTATTTGTTCTTTTTTTGTGTGTATGTATGTATGTCTCTTTGTAAGCTTTTCAGTACTGACCTGCCCAAAACTGCTCTACTCTATCGCCTCTGCCTAGTGCCAAATGGTTGCCCGGTAGTTATATACGCTCTATAGATATATACACATTTGTATTATATATTTTTCTTTTCTACTGCCTTACTTTAGCTAAAGACTCTCATATCATCAACTTCATTCCTATCAACCGTTTCGTTCGTTTTTGTTTTAGTTTGCTTTCTTTTTAAAGCTTTCGATACAACTATTAACCTATTCTCTTTCTCTGTTATCCTGTTGTAGAGAACACCTGGACGCTGGCTGTGAAGTCGGTTACATCGCTGAACAATATTGCCACAACGTTGCAGCATGCCGCGGAGGCGCCACTGCTGGCCAGCTCGCAGCACATTTGTCCGCGCTGCGACAAGGCCTACACGTACAAAAAGAATCTGTGGCGACACCTGCGCTTCGAGTGCGGCAGATTGCCAACGGAGAAGTGTCAGCATTGCCACTATGTGGCACGCTACAAGCACAGCCTCAATATGCACATGAAGACGCAGCATTCGGATCAGACAGCGGGCGGTGTGGCACGCGGTCTCTTTCAGGCCCAAACGCACGGCAAGTTGGTCTAAAGGGACAAGCTCTTTGTGCTTTGATCTCAGTTATATGTGTCTCTCTCTCTCTCTCTCTCTGCATATAGAGAGCTATTCTATATAGATATTTGCGTGTGTTAGCAGCAGGTAAGTTAAAATCTAAGTCGCAGCCATTGTGTATATCAAAAGTCTATACGAAAATTTAAATTGCTCTCTTTAAAAGAAATATAAAATACATATCAACGAAAATTGTTTTAATAAAAACTGCCTTTTGTAACAAAATTGAAATGTGTCATTATTGAATTTCTTTAGAGCATAAGCAGCGTTTCATAATATTTATTTAGGGGCACGGTTTTTAAATAATTATTAAAATATTTTTGTTCTTTTATTATGTTAATTTTTTTGTTTTTGTTTTTATACATATCTTTTCTGGCTTTGGTGTTTAATTTTATATATAAATATATATATACAGCCGCACACAAAGCTTATGTATAAATTTATAAATATGTATAATATTTAATTAATTTAAGCAGCGATAATTTGTTTGCTTGTTTTTATATCAAATTGTAAAAATATAACAAAAAGAAGAAAAACGAAAACTTAACCCAAGACAGGATACGTTTTTGAGCTGAGCAAAAAAGAAACAGAGTGAAGAGAGTATGTGTGTATGTGTTTGTACTACGCCTAAGAAGTGGTAAAAGACAATAAATTTGTGCCACACACAAACAACAATTAATAATGCAAATCTTTTTGCCGCCATGCCCACCCCCCTCTGTTCCCCGTTTCCTTCAATATGTTTTCACAGCAGCCAAACAGGACAAGTCGGAACAAACTGAGGGCACACCCGATGAATTCGAACTGGACGATTGCCTGCTGGAGAGCAACGATATTGTCATCACACAGAACAAGGATGGCTTTGTGCTGCACGTCAAGAAGCTGGGCAACATCACAGCTGCCAAGCTGGGCACCACCGAGGAGGACCAAACGGCGGCAGTCACCGTCACCGGACCCGCTGGACAGCCGACCCAAACTATAACCGAGCTGCTCAGCGCGGCGGCGCACAGCACGGATGTGAAGCCCACGTTGACGAC
This sequence comes from Drosophila novamexicana, assembly GCF_003285875.2. NCBI lineage: Eukaryota > Metazoa > Arthropoda > Insecta > Diptera > Drosophilidae > Drosophila > Drosophila novamexicana. The sequence continues at coordinate 7,387,456 of NW_020824765.1, read as the reverse complement.
ATTGACGAACACGCCCATCAAGTTGCCCTCATCAGAATGCGGTAAGTTAAATCTTAACAAAACACAATATATAATATGAAAAATGACTTCATTAAAAGCCTCATTTTTGGTGGATAACTTTAAATTAAGTTCATTTCAAAGTTATATAAATGAATTCGAGATTTCGATTTAGATTATTTAATAGAATAATAATATAAAAAAAAATTATGAGAAAATATTTGATAATGGTTTAAGTTCATATGCTAAGGTTAAATGAGCTGAGCATCGAGAGAAATTAATGACAGGCTAAAGTAATAAATACCTATTGGCCAATTTGTTACCTCTTACTAATAAGAAACTATATTTTAACTTGCAGAGCTTATCAACATCAAGAAAATCATACCATCAACATCTACATTGGCGACGCATAGCAGCAGCAGCAGCGGTGGCACAACCACCATTATACATCCGCACCACATTATACAACACGTGACGCAGGAGACGCAACAGCAGCAGCAGCAGCAGCAAACACCCCAGCAACATCATCCTCATCATCATCAGCAGCAGCAACAGCAGCAACAACAACAACAACAACAACAACAACAACAACAACAACAACAACAGCAGCAGCAGCAGCAATTGCACATTGAGGAGGTGCCACAAAGCTCGCATCATCATCATCAGCAGCAGCACCACCAGCTGCATCAAGGCGCTCAGCAAGTACAAAGCATAATAACATCCCATACGGGCCAGACCATCAATTTGGTGGGTCTGCGCAATGTTCAAATTGGCGAACAGAAGCCGAACATTGCCTCGCGCATACGATATTCGCGTGGCAAGATTATTGCGCCGACCGTTAGCAATTTACAGATTGTGGAAACACACGAGGCCATACCGCATCAGCACCACGAGCTGGCCGATGGCACAAAGTATGAGATTAGCGAAATAGATCTGAACAATCCGAATGCATCGGCGGCAATAATCAGCGATCTGGTCAAGTATGCTGAAATCGATGATATCGAGCTGCCGGATGGTACCAAAATTGGCATTGGCTTTGCGCCCTCCGAGATCACCGAGCACATGCAGACAACGGCGGGCGAGACGCACATAACCACCATTGAGCATGAGCCGCAGGAGCTGCAGGTGCATCAGCATGAACAGCAGCCGCAAACGCATCACATACATGCCTCACAGCTGCAGACGCATCACATACATCCGGCAACGGTAGTGCAGCAGCAGCAGGAGCAGGAGCTGGAGCATCAACAGCAGCAGGAGCATCATCACATCCAGCTGCAAGCGGAGGATGATGACGGTGTCGAGACCATAATACCCGAAGAGCTGGGCGTACATGATTCGAGCAAGAGCTATACCATTTTGACCACACGCCCCATGAAAGAGGAATCGGATGCTGGCGGCGATCCCAGTGGCATGACCTATGAGCTGTCGTTGAGCGACTCCTCATTGGGTCCCTGCGACGATCCCGAATCGCGTTACGTTTGTCGGCATTGTGGCAAAAAGTATCGCTGGAAATCGACGCTGCGCCGTCACGAGAATGTCGAGTGCGGCGGCAAGGAACCGTGTCACCCATGTCCCTACTGCACCTACAAGGCCAAACAGCGTGGCAATCTGGGCGTGCATGTGCGTAAACATCATCCCGAAAAGCCTCAGCTGGAGAGCAAGCGGGGACGCAAGATCTAAGAAGGGGGCGTGAGTACCACACAAAGAACAGTAGCAACAAAAAATACCAGTTTTCATTATTCTTCTACATCCGAACTATATATATACTATATCATATATATACCATTTATTATGTATTTTTGATTTTTCTCGAGCCTCAATTTTGATAATTGATGCGATTTGCTTAGTTGTTGATTATTTGCTTAAGTTCAAACTTAACTTTTAATATCGTGTATGTTTTTATCATGGCAAAAACATGAAAAACAAAAAAAGAAACAAAAACCCATTTCATAATTTTCAAAATCTTACTTTTTGTTCGGGCTTTAATTGATGTCTTCACGTATAATTTTCATTATGATTGCCGTAATTTCAAAAATTACATTTATTTCGTGTTGCCGCAGAAGAAAAAATAATTCAAAATGAAAAATACAAAAACAAAAAAATATACCAGAAATCATGTGCAAGTATTTTCATGGAAATAACAAAACAGAAATATTGTTAACCCAAATGAAAAAATATTAAAAAAAAAAAACACAAAAATTTATAGTTTAGAATTGAGTAGGTTAAATTTTAAATACATTTCAAATATAAATTAAACGCATAACATCTAAATGTCTTCGCAGAAAGTACAGTACCTAGCAAATCTATAAATATGTGTAAAAAAAAAGAAGGAACGGAAAGTAAACAAAACAAATTTAAGATAAATACACAAACAATGTTAAAGTGCACAGTGTGTTTTTTTACATATATAAATTTAAAACAATTTCACAAAAAAATATGTTAGTTGCAAAACACACAAAAAAAAATATTATTACAAACAAATATTGTCTGGATTGGAGGCTTATCGTATTCATAAATTTGTCACATGTTGTTTTTACAGTTCACAAAAAAATTATTAAATAAAAAACAAACATATTTTATATAAAATTGACGCTAAATTTTGAACAAAAGGTAAAACCCTTAAAACTATTGTGTGTACTACGGTAGTTGCAATCGAAGCAGCCGCAACCAAATTGAAAGAACTTTAATTACAAAAACAAACACAAAACTTAGTAAAATTGATTGTACTATATGACACATTTAAGCCACAAAACTTCTTAGCATATATTTTCGCGTATCAAAAAATATTCAATTTAATTCAAGAATTTTACAAAATTTACAAGTAAAAAAAAAAAAAAACAACAAAATTGTATGTACAACATTTTAATTCATGCTAAACATTTATTATGTATACATATATTAATTATAATAATATATAGAAATTATATATTTTGAAAATAGTTGTAACAATAAACGTAAACAATAAATTTCAAAAAAAAATAAAAATAAAAATAAAAATTGTCCATTTGTTGCTTTATTTAATCAAACATTTATTTAATGCGAACATTACTAATATATTTCTCTTTCTTACAGGTAGACGTGCAGCGCGCCAGCAGCAAGCCGTTTTTTCAAACCCAACTATAAAATACCCTGTTTTTTAGTTGACATTTCGATTAATATATTTCTCTTTTTTCTAGGTAACTGCGAGGAAACTGTGGAAAACCGCCGAATGCGAAAAACTGTAATAATGTTTGCATATTACCTAAAGAAATGTGACGAACAGTTACGAAAGCAAGCTCTAACTATATAAGTACCTACATCTTAAGTAATTGTTTTCTGTATATGCCACTAAAAAAAAAAAAAAAAAAAAATAATAATAACCAGCAATTGCCAAACCTCTTCCCCGCCCGTGTGTGTGTATGTGTGAGTGTGTTGTGTTTCCAGCTGCTGCGTGCAACACCATATAAAAAAAAACCAAACAATTCAAGAACGTTTAACTTAATTTTTGTGACCTTTGCAGATGTATTTATATGAAAGTCGTTACTAAAATATTATATATATATAATATAGGCGTATATACTCATGACTGATTAGATGCAAGTTGAGTCAATTTATCTACTTGTCTATTTCCAGACACTACAATCATATTAAAATTAGGCTGTATTTTAGTTATCGCATTATTATAAAGTATATAATTGTATTTCAAAGCTTATAAGAAAAGTTTTTTTGAAAGGTCTATTTGTCTGCTTTTATAATACACTTGTTACCTATACTACCCAGTACAGCTAGAATATGATCTATTTACTGAAGATCTATTTACTGAATAGTTCTTATAACATCTAAATTCGAGTTCATAAATTTGTCTGCTTTTATAATAAATCGTTACCTATACTACCCAGTACAGTTAGCATATATAAAAAAATCCTTCTATTTTCTGAAGACATCAGGTATTTTAAACAACTAACTGAAAACTAGCTATGGGTTGTATAGCTAGAACGCAAATCAGATTTCATTTTAACATCACATACATTTGTTTTTTGACAAATTGATTTTCCTATAAAATATATCTGCCAGGGTTTTATATATGTCTACGGCATATCCTAGCCAGCTGTTCCTCGTTATTATAATATATATATTTTTTTAATTTTTAAAAATTAATAAATATGTTTATACACCCTGCACTAATTGGCTCTCAATGAAAGCGTTTTTTGTTTACCTTGTTTGTGCACACATACTTATGTATGTATTTATATACATGTATTTACATACACATGTCTGTATGTATATAGCGAAGCTACATATTTATTTTATTATTTTTGTACATATCTATATATTATATTGTTTATGTGTATTTGCAAATTCACGCTCTAATTTTTAATGCTTTTTAAAACAAATATTTTTTAGGCTTTGCCGCTTCACTAATATATAATTATATTTTTTTTTTTTTGGAAAATTGCTTCAATGTTTGTTGTGCTCATCTAATCATTTTTTGTATCACTAATTTTCCATGCATCATCAACATTTTAGTTTTTCCTTTTACCCTTTATTTTTGGCACTGGTTTAACCGAACCGTTTGTTTTCCTGCCCCCCACCCCTCTATACATCCGTTAACCGTTTATTGTTAAGTTTTGTTACGAGTTTCCCTATTTTTTTCTTCCTATTTGTTTTTTTTTTTCATGTTCGGTTAATTTAACTTTTGCGTTGCATTGTGTCCAGTCTCAAAAGTAATGCTATTGATTTTCGTTCTTCTTTTCTTTTGTTTTTTTTTCTTTTCTCGTTTTATTTTCATATGTTGTATGGCTGACCAACCCTCTCTTCACACAAAAACCAACAACAACAAAAACTACAACATATATGCACCTACAACAAAAACACGAAATAAAATGTTAAAAAAAAAAATCCAATATAAAAACGAAAACAAAAAACAGATTTGAGTATTACGCGCATTGCGGGACTCACCTGGAACGAGTGGAACGCTCGCCTGGCCATGCCGCTGGTAACGCTGCGCGAGGGCGTCCAGCCCTTGGTCTTTCCCACCGATCTGTCGGTGGACAAGCAGCTGAGCTTGGCTGGCATCAAGGGCGCCGCCGCCGCGGATGCCATTGAACGCAAAACGCCGACGGATAGCATTCGTTTAAAAATCGAGCCGGGCACCACGTCGACGCCGTGCAACACTAGCGAAAAGCAGCACAAAATCTATCCCGGCGGTGGCAAGCTGAAGCACCTATCCGAGGAGGAGGCCACGGCGCTGATGCTCAAGGCCGTTGCAGAGAAACAGGCGGCGGCAGCAGCGGGCAACAACAGCGCCGATCTGAGCTATGGCGACGAGAATCTGAGCTCTGTTGGCGGCAATGGCAACAGCAGCAGCAGCGATTATCCCATCACGCTGACCGGTGCCGTATCCCTGGCCGATGTCGGACCGGCTGGACTATGCCATATCAATATATTGAATAGCATTAGCGCCATGAACAATCTCATCAGCGGCAGCACAGCAGGAGCTGGCAGCAGCACGGGCGCTGGCAGTGGCAGCAGTGCTGGCAATCTGAGCGTCACATTAAGCGCCGCAGGAGCCGGTGGCAGCAGCAGCAACAATAGCTCCCTGGCTGGCGCTGACAACGGTGCTGGACACCCATGTCCCGTTTGCGGACGCGTCTATAAGCTGAAATCATCGCTGCGGAATCATCAGAAATGGGAATGCGGCAAGGAGCCGCAATTCCAGTGCCCATTCTGCGTCTATCGGGCCAAGCAAAAGATGCACATTGGCCGCCACATGGAGCGCATGCACAAGGAGAAATTCAAGCTGGAGGATGACAAGAGTTTCATCAGCGGCATCATCAACGCCAGCGGCGGCGCCTCCAGCGTCAGCGGCATGGACGCTGACTCCGCCGTTGGCAGCGCTGCGGCTGCGGTGGCAGCAGCTGCTGCGGCCGCGGCGCTGGCCAATGCGCCGGAGCTGCACACGCATTTCTCATGAGTGGGAAATGTGTCAAATGGAAAACGCATTGGGAAATGGATTTGTGTATAAAGTGTTGAAGTTGAATAGAGACACACAGTTATTAAATGGAAAAACTAAATATCAGGGATTACAGAAACAAAACAAGCAAGTAATATTGAAATTACATAAAAAGAGAAAAAACCACACACACATGTGTGTGTGTGTGTGTATTTGTGTGTGTGTGACGGTAGTCAAACAACAACAGTAACAACAACAACAAGAACATAACAACACACCTAGCTCGGGGTTTCTTTTATGGAATACGGAATCAGTGTGCCAAATTAATATTAAAAAAAGAAAAACAACAAAAGTTAAAGAAAACCTAACAAAGCAAAAAAAATAATAATTAATAAGAATGCCTGGAAAATTGTAAAAATTTTCGAAACGAAAACAAAAAACAAAAAACAAACAAAACAATTTGTTGCAAAGCACAAACAAAACAAAACAAATTTAGCCATTTTATTTTTTTGCATAAAACATATTTTTTGTTATTGTTATTAATTTTTTAACAAAAAAAAAAGAAGTCAAGTGCACAAGCAAAAATCTTTTTTGAAAAAATATTTTTGTTACATTAAACAGCAAAGTGATCAGTAAAATGATTTTACACACACAAACAAAAAAAAAACACACAATTTAAAACCGCATTCCACAAGTTAGAAAAAAACAAAAAAAAAACAAAGAAAAGACACATATTGTACAATGAAACATTAAATTAGTTAGCTAAGAGTTAGGATTAGTCGAGATATATAATGTTTATATATATATATATATATATATATATATATATATATATATATATATATATATATATATATATATATATATATATATATACATACAAAAACTAGGGTTTAGAATGAACGCGGTGCGAGCAGTCAACTCAGTGGATAGTCTTTTTTATATAAAGCTTTTCGAACTCAGAGCATATTAAGATATTAGTTAAAGGAAACAATCACAAAAAGAACGAAACTTTAAAGAGCTATAGAGCATTAGATATTCACATAAACATTTCAGTGCCAAAACCAACTATATAGAAGATACCTAAAACAAACAGTACAGTTACAGTTACAATTCATAAAACATAAACAACAACAAGTTACCTCAGATAAACAACAACAACAACAAAAAACATATTGCTAACAACAATATATTAGTCTAATGGCTTTAAACTATGCTCAAAAATTGCTTAGGTGTTTTTTTTTTTTAAATACAGTTTAGTCAAGCAAAAGTGAAAAGAGAAACTTAAAGACAAGTTTAAAAGTGCCTTTTGAAATTGGAAATATATATAATAACAACAAAAAAAAATACAGTATGTGCTTGTTAAAAGATATGCACTAGAAGAAAACAAAAAAAAAAAAAAAAGAGGAAAAATGATAATAAGCAAAATCTAACACTTAAAAGCCATATCAGTTAGTTGTAAGCTGTATCTTAGGTCAAGTCAGCTAACAAGTGTGTCAAGTATAATATTATTATTAATACTATATTCTATTTTTTTTTTTTGCGAGACCACATGATACACATTTAAACTCAGGTACTTAGTTTTGTGTTTCACAATTAGGCAGGAAACCAAGAAAAAACAGGCGCGCGCGTAGCTGAGCTACTTCGGGGGTTAAGCCCAAGACAAATTGAAAACAAAATAAATAATAATAACATTTTAAAATATAAAACAACTTCAAGCAAACAAAAACACCGCCACAATACGTCACATGCACTTATTTATTTTTAATATTTATAAAACAAAATATATATATATACATATATATATTAAAATAATATATTATAATTTGTACGTTCTTTTTTGCTCGTAAAGCGTAATTTATTTTTAGTTTTCATTTTACAACTTTATATTCTATTAAAAAAACAAAAACAAACTACAAAAAGCAAATACATTCCATAGATGATTTTATAAACAATTAAGCTTAAACAATATAAAAACAAAAAAAAAAAAAAAAAAAAACAACTGCAAACATTCACAGCAACAGCGAAAAAAAACACACACATTGCCAGTCAAACTGTGCACTGAAAAACTAATATATAAAATGAATTCAATTTACAACAAATAAATCTCGAATTGTAATTATATATTTTGCAAATTTTCTGCTAAGAAATTAAAAACAAAAAGAAAATACAACCAATTGGTTATATTCAAGCGGTGTTGGGGCTAAGTTTAGCGCTTCTTTATAAAATGAAGAATACAAAATTAAGCAATAATTTTAAAAGAAAACAAAAACACAACAGTTAAGGCAAAGGGAAAATTCAAAATTTTCTATAAAAAACAAATATAATTGATATATACTTCAAGTTAAACAATATTGTTGAACAATTTTTGGTTAAAAACTGGCAAACAAAAATGTTGATACACATTTAAAAAAAAATAAATAAATAAATAAAATGTAATATTTTATGTTAATGAAGCAAACACTTAATAAGAACACAAATACTCATTACCAATAAAAGAAAGTATAATAACGGTTCTATATAGTTAACACTATATACATATATGTATCTAAATACATAATATTATCTATTATATTACCTTATATTTAGTTTTTTCAATGCGTCGTTAGTAAACATTTTTGTAAATTGATATATACATATTATATATACATAGATTAAAAAAAAAAAAAAAAAGAATACAATCAATGTGAGAAATATACAAGTTCATGTAATAAAACGCAAAAAGACAGAAACTTGTTTGTTATGCTGCGTTTAAATTATTCTGTTATTATTATGACTACTATTATTAATATTTTTATTATTATTATTATTATTATGATTATTATTACCAACACATTTATTTTATTTGATTTTCTTATGCAGCCCTTAGTTTATGTAGCGTACTGCTTGTAAGTATTCTTATTTATTTATTTCATAACATTTATATTTTCTTTTAAATAAAACCAATTCATAAGATAGTTCAACTGAAAACAATATAAATAGGGCACATTTTAGGCACACATACGCAAAGAAAAAAAAAACGAAAAGTATAAACATTTATAGGTCACATTCGCTACCCTGTTTACTTGTGATTCTCACTAATATGTGTTTATTTTGTATATACATTTTTACAGATGATAATGGACAGCTGGACTCAGGCGAATCTCGTATACGCGTGCGCAATTGGCTCATGTTGGCGGATCAGTCGATCATAGACAAGACTAGCGACGAGTCTACAGGTATTTAAACCAGTTTTCCAGTCTATATAATATACCTTTTGATTGCATTTATACATATATATATATCTATCATTTTTTATCAACCAATTGGAGCCTTGCAGAGTGTATTGTAAATAACACATCCCTTTTAAACTAATTAATTCCGATAGTTTCTATGAATAGGGACATTACCCCTTTGTTTATCTGCTTTTCTGACTATGTTAGGAATTGATTTGGAAATTATTTTAAGGAAAGAACCAATGTCTATGATTGGATACTTTCTATATATAAATAAAAAGTTTATTTTTTTATTAAAAAAAACTTATACCAAAGAAAACATTTTAAAGGAGCCGAAAATCTAAATTGAAAAAATATATACATATATATTCCTAAAATCATAAAAACGGAACTATTTCTTCTTACGTCCTACAATTAAGGAAACATGCGTCTAGAACTATTTCAATAAGTTCTCTGATTCATTATTATATATTTTTTTTTTTACAAACTCTGCCAGGTTATTCAATCTTCGGCTTGCCGTTGTCCATCCATTAAGTTGTTCTTGTTATTTTCCAGTAACTTTTTTTTTCTGAATAATGTTTCGTTTTCTTTTTACAGTCTTAATTTTGCATTACAATTTACATTTTGTTTTGTAACGGCCACACTGCGGCAAATACACATATCATTTTGTTTTACAAAATTATTTTTCACACATATCATCAAAATAATAAGAAACTAACCTAACATTTCCCTAATACAATTTCTATTTTCATGCGCCAAAAACAAAAAAAAAAAAAATCAAAATTATAACCAATCCAAAAATCATTGCTAACACTTTCCAAAAAAACTAACATGACTAAAAAACTAAAACTAAAAAAAAAAAAACAAAAAGATAAACTAACTCCGAGCAAAAAGCCAAACATAAGCGCTGTTAAAAGCACTAACAATGCCAATGCAAAGCCAGCCACGACACCCGCAACAATCAGCACAACGCCGCCGGCGACGAGAACGCTCAACAACAGCAGCAACAGCAACAACACAAACAACAACAGCAACAACAACAATATTGTTGGCGAAAAGACGAGCAGCAGCTGTTTACCTGTGCTGGATCCAAAGACGCAAACGGTGACTCGAATTGGCAGCATCGGCCGCACAACGATTGCGTGCATCACGCCGGCCAGCCTGAAGAATAGCGCAAGCAACTGCAATGTGGATGCCGCATCCGCAGCGGCGCTGGCCGCTGCAGGCGTTGAGCTGGACAGCATTGATGATTCGATGACGGAGGTGATAGTAAAGATTGAAAATCCAGAGAATGTGTCGCTCAATGGCGACGAGGCTGTGTGCAATGAGGCTATCGATGATGAGAATACATTCGATTATGATCTGAAGATGGCCAGTCCATTGTCCTGGACTTATGATGCGGTCAAGATTGAGAACGAGGAGTTCGAGGATAGTTATTTAATGGATAACGATGATGACGATGATGATCTGTTGACCACCGCAGCGGCCACACAAAAGCACGCCAAGCAATCAAACGAGAAACAAAGAAACGGCAGCAGCAGCAACAACAACAACAGCAGCAGCAACAAGATTGTGCTCAGCTCACAGCAACAGCAGCAACTGTTGCTGGAGCAGCAGCAACACTTGCAGCATCTGCAGCTGCAGCCCACCAGCCAATCGCTGCAGATCAAGCTGCCCGCCATACCGGCAACCATAACCACCATCGCAGCACCACAAAAACAACCGATAGCCAGCACCAGCGGTGGTGCGAACATAACCACCGCCAATTCGACGCTGCTCTCCAGTAAGCTGGGCCTCAATATGGACGCACAGAATCTGAATTTGCACTGGTCGCACACGGATGACAATCGCTATCGGATTCTGGTGCAGAACAAGCGCATGCGTAAGGAGTCGCTGGAGCATTCGGCGGACATGATCTATAATGCGGACATTGAGAAGCCTTGGGTGTGCCGCAACTGCAATCGCACCTACAAATGGAAGAACAGCCTCAAGTGTCATCTGAAGAACGAGTGCGGCTTGCCGCCCCGCTACTTCTGCAGCAAGATGTGCGGCTATGCGACGAATGTGCACAGCAATCTGAAGCGTCATCTCAATACCAAGTGTCGTGATCGCGAGAAGGAGGAGGAGGAGAAGGAAAAGGAGAAGGAGAAGGAGCGAAAGCTGGCACCAGCTCCAGTCAATGCAATGGCCAACAGCAGCAGCAATACTGTCGGCGGCAACAACAATGCCAACAGCAGCAACAACAACAACAACAACAACAACAACAACAACAGCAGCAACAGCAACAGCAGCACCTACACACTGGTCTTTCAGAATGAATAGAGGCTTGAGGCAGACAAAAAAAAATGTTGTACAAATAAGCTATGGGAACTGGCAACTGGGTAAATGGTAACTGCAGCTAGTGGCATGCAACAAGCAACAATCAGAACTTAACATAGTATAAATTAAGGTTTTTTTTTTTGTTTTTGTTTCTAACAAGCACGTGTGCAATGTTTGTTGCTGCCACTCCCAAAAAATAGGCAGCACAGAATCTGTCATTAGTTGTTCCTTTTTTTTTATAATATAATTAACTATAGTGGGCATCTTTTTCGAACAAACTGTTTTGTTGCATGCCCCATGCACGCTGTGCCATGCAAGTTGCAAAGGAACCCAAAAAAAAAAAAAAAAAAAAACAACTAAATTAACAAAGACAAAAATTAGTTTTAGTTGGCAATACAAAACGTTAATTTTTGTATTGTTTTAGCGAATTCTCAAAAGAAAAACTAAAAAAAAAAAAAAAACATGCAAAAAAATACAAAAAAAAAAAAAAAAAAAGAAAGCAAATAAGAAATGTGTACATTTTTTTCCGAGAAAAATCTCACACAAAACGCAAGAAATTATATAACTAGTCACTGCAAAAGTTATTTAAGTGTGCTATAAAACATAAACAAAAAGAAAAACAAAACTTAAAACAAAAGATTTTTGTATTAATTATTAATTTTAAATCAAACTAAAACAAACCAAAAATCATATGCATGGCATGAACACGCGCCCTCCCCAAACAAAATACGAACAAACCAAAAACAAAAAAAAAAACAAAAATTATATGACACTCACACTTACATAAATACATAGTACATAAATATATCTGTATACATTTGAAAGAAACACCATCTACAATTTTGGTTTTCACTTCGTTGCAATCGAATTTTTCTCATACATTCCATCTTTTGGTTAGAAACATTTTCAACTGCAACCAATTTTTGGGCATTACCTATGTTAGAATTGCTTTATATATACATATATATATATATACATACATGATAATGAGAACAAGTTCTAGTCAAAACAAAAAGATATGATTATAATATAATAATAATGCGTATTAATAATAAATAATATCTATACAAATAATTTGAAATTTAGACAAAAATTATTATGATTAATTCTAAAATAATGTTTTAATTTTTAATTCCAAAATATCAGCGAATGCTTTTCTAAAAATGTCGAACAAAAAAAAAGTACACAAATTGTTAGATTTAAAAAAAGAGAAACAACAACAACAACCACAACTAAACCCGGCCATACAAAAATGTAACACACAATTTTCATATGTAAAAAGCAAAAGAAAATTTAAATTGGCTGAAAAAAATCTCAAAAATATAATAAACTACATCTAAGACCCTACAAACATAGACGCGCACACACATACACATGCACACACACAAACACACATGCAAAATGCGAAAAAATTCTACAATTATTATGTATTCCATATGAAATGAATATATCGTAATTATTGCCGGCTATATGTATTAAATAAAAATTCGAAATACAATTAAAAGCAAATGTCAAAACAAAAAATAACCAAAAACCAAAGTTGTATTTATTTTAATTGTAAAACAAAACAAAAAAAAAAACAAACCAACCTTCTACAATTTTTTTCCCCCAGTCATCAAAACTCATCCATCATGAATCCAATCTTTTGTATATGCCTATATACAACAACACATGCTCCCCACAAAACCTACAAGATCCCAAGAAAATCTTCCAGTTATATATACACATATATTACGAGTTGTTCTCTTTCTTGTCAAGAATCAATACTAATCAGCTCTCTATTTCAGGTGGATGTTGTCCGAATTGATGTTGATTGAGATCGATGAAAGTATATATCTCTGTGCTGGCACAACAAATCCATACAAGAATGCAGTTTATGGTGTAGACCTCTCTAATTGTTGTTTGCATGCTCTCTTAACCTACTATACTACAACTCTACATAACTAGAACCAGTGTATCTGCTGCTTAGATATCCTATAAACCTATTAAATCAACTATTAGATACGTATGTGTATGTACATGTTTTACAAAGACAACGTGACAAAACTCCTCCCCAGTGGGGATACCGATATTGATGATGATGCTGTTAAATAACTAGTACATGAACATATTACTTATATATTATATATTTATACATATGATTCTTAACTTTGTATGAATACTTCTTTATTAGAATTTGTAGATTTGTTTTCTCTTTTTTACATATACCATTCGTTTGTATTGCTGCAGGTTATTCTTAAGTTTCACTTTTGTGCTCATTCTAGTGTCGTAACGTACCAACTATCTATCTATATACTATCTATATAAATATATACATCCTTGATTATAAATAGCCTTAAATTATTTATACATTTATATATCGAAAAAACAAAAAACTATAAAAGAAAAATGATGAAAGCAACAACTTAGTTTGTAAAAACAAATTGTTTTTATAAATATTGCATTTTCTACCAACATTTTTTTTTTTAATTCTAGATATTACATCCATTATTTTGTAGTCTATTATTTTCCAAAAAAAAAAAAAAGAAGAAAATATCGTAAACTTATGCATGCGTATTTTTTTTATAAAGAACTTTGCTCCTCTATAAATATAAATCTTTATATATATGTGGAGCAGCTCGTATATCTGTGGATTTATAAGAACTTTTCTAAGTCTGAAAGCGTTGCGCCCTGTCTTAAGCACACATACATATATACAATTAGTAACCAAATTGTGTTTTATCTATAATAATATATATTTTTATTTATATATTTGTGACTAACACAGAAAACTATAAAAAACTATATTGAAATTCATTTGGATTAAAAAAAAAATCACTTGTAATTTTTTTTTGCTTAGCTCTATTTGTACTCAATGTAACTTACACTCGATTTAATGTTGTTTACACACACACATTTTATACTTATATTCATTGTGTTTATTAAATTTTGTTATTTTTATTATTATTATTTTATATATCAATCTCTTAAGCAGCGTTATACAATTTATATACATATATCGTAAACATCTCAACATTTTACTTTAGATACAAGCAGCGCCTACTCACGCACACACACACTCACACACACGCACACACACACTACACACTGACACGAACACACACACACCAAACACCACACACCCACACACACAACTATCACAATGCACCAACCAAAAAAAAATCAGTAAAAGTTAAAAGAAACGCAACATTTATAACGACTTCTTCACGGTAATAAATTCTATTTATATATATATATATTTTTTTTTAGTTCAACTACGTGTTCAATTAGACCTTAGGATTTATGATTTTACTATCTCTGAAAAAAAAAAGAAATAACAAATATGCAGACTTTCTTTAACTTAAAGCTCTTGACTAATATTGCATCTCCTTTGACTCTTTGTCTTGCTCATCTGCAGAATTTGCGCATTGCGGCCAGGGAGCCAGGCCGGGCAGCACGCAGACGTCCCCGACGCATCCATATTATCCGCTGCTGCACATGAAGACCAGTCCGTATACCAGTCCCATTGCCACGCCCAATCAAATTATCAAATTCGAGCATGCTGGAATCATGGATGATAATGAGCATGAGCTGCGCATTGATAGCGGCCGTGCCACGCCCACACATTGTTCACTGCACGGTCCTGGGCATGGTCATGGGCGTCACGGCAACAATGGCGACAACGATGACAGCAATAACAACAACAACGAGGATGATGAGGACGACGACGATGATAACGGCAATAAGCCCTTTGATCTGCGCATAGGCATTGCCAAAGTGCTGGTAGCTGCCGCCCAGGTGCACGGTGCCCTGCCGCTGGGCCACCATCCGCATCATTCACATCAGCAGCACCACCAACAGCAGCACACACGTCCGCTGGCCCAGCTAATGCAGCAGTCCAGTCCCGACGAGCCGCTGCGCCGCTACAGCAGCAGCAGCAGCGTCGGCATCGCGCCCACAACGCTGCCCAGCAACAGCAGCAGCAGCTTGGTAGCTGCTGCAGTCGCTGCTGTGGCAGCTAACAATACAAGTGCCTCGACGAGCGGCGGTGCCTCGACATCGGCTGCAGCTGCAGCGGCCGCAGCGGTGGCAGCAGGTCTCGTCACACCCAATGCCACACTTGGCGCTGCTGGTCCGTCAGTTGGCGGCAGCTGGAGCAGCGCCGGTGGCAGCGGTGGTGCTGGTGGCAGCAGCGGTGGCGGCGGTGGTGGTGGTGGTGGTGGTGGTGCCTATGCCTGCGATCGTTGTGGCAACACATACGCCCGTCCGCACAGCCTGAATCGTCATGTGCGTTTCGAGTGCGGCGTGGAGCCGCAATTCGAGTGCCCCATCTGCCACAAGAAGTCCAAGCATAAACACAATCTTGTGCTGCACATGCGCACGCACCAACATCGATGATACAATCAACAACAATTGCAAGGACGCCAGCAACTGGCAACTGCTGTTGCTGTTGCCTCCACTGTTGCTGCTGCTGCTGCTGCTGCTGCTGTTGTCACTAGTTAGTTAGCCAAGTTTCTGTGCAGCGCTTTCCGGATTCAGTCCAGTTCAGTTCAGTCCAAAAACAACAAATGAAAGAAGCAAAAACAGTGCGCGGTTTTTTTTCTTCAAATGATCTTGAAAACATATAGTCGTTTTTTTTTTTAAATATATAAATATATATATATATACAGTATATGATATATGTATATATAAACAACTACATACAGAGCATGCATAAAAGCCGTCAATGTGAAAATTTATCAGATTCTAATTTTTAGTTTCATATACTATATATCAAATTTTTTTCGTCTCTGTTTAATTTCTTTCCGTTATTTTGATTTTCCACACATAATATTTGATATATGTATATATCGGGGGGCGCGTGAGAGTGCGAATCATTTGGCATGGTTTTATTTTTGTTCTTGTTGTTGTTGTAGTTGCTATTGTTAAAATGTGTGTAACATCCTTAGAAAACTCAATGATCTCAATGAATTTTTCTTTATTGTGGTGTAACAGAAAAAAGGAAAAATTAATGCATTTTTTTGTGTAGAAAGAAAACGAAAACAGATAGAGAAAAGAAGGAAAACGAAACGCAGCAAAACGCAAAACATTCACATTAATTTTAATGTATTTTATTTATTATAAACAAAACATAAAACAAACAAAAAAAAAAGAACAACAAAAAAACGCAAAAACAAATATGAGGCGGGGACGAGCAGAGAGTAAGGTGAGGTGAGGCGAGGTGGTTTTTTAGTTAGCTCAAAGAACTGTTAGATTGTGACTCAATGCAGGGCATTGGCACTCTCACGCGCTTGCAATTCACTTATATGATTATTATTTTTTTATTATTAATATATTTCTTTTGGGGCAATAGTTAAACTTAATAAACTTAAACAAAAATTTGCATATATATTTATGTATATAATGTAAAAAACACACGAAACTTCGGCACATACATATACATATGTATATGTATGTATTGAATTAGCAACAGTCAATCGCTTAGTCAGTCAAAGTTAGCAACTAAGTTAGTTTAAGCTTTAAGGCAACGATAAAGCGTAACTAAATCTAAATGGACATGTGCAATAAGCTAAAAAACACAGACAGCAACAAAAACAACACTCTAAAAAAAAAAAAACGAAATATTAAAACAAAAAAAAAAAACAAAAAACAACAAAAGCTAAATAACTTGTGCAATAAGCTTAAAGAAAATCCCAAAAGCAACAACAAATGTAATGAAAAAAAAAAACAGCGCACAACCGAGTTGTAATTTTGATTTTCTTTTTATGAATATTTTTGTTTAATTTTCGATTTATTCACTTTATAATTTTTTGTTAAATGCGCGCCGCCAAAGCCACAAAAAGAAAAGAAAAAAAAAACAAACAAACAAAAACAATTATTGTTAGTGCAACGCAACGATCTCTTAAACAACTTTTCTAAAACACAAAACAACAAATTTATTAATTTATCTTGTGCTCATTCCATGAAAAAAACAAAAACAAAATTATTCGTTTATTTAAAAAAAAAAATTATTATTTATTCTATGACGAACACAAAATGTGATAGGCGGCAATTTTAGTTGGACCAAAAACAAACAACAAAAAAAATGCTAAACAAAATTATTAATTTATAAAAGAAAAAGCAAACAAAAATTTGGCTTGTGGCTTTGCGTAAAAGGCGCGTGCAATTAATTAAAACAGTTATTAACTATATACATATTATTATTAAAAACAAACAAAAACTAAAAATATTCTTACATATATGGCAAGCAACATGTACAAGTGTGAGCAAATCAATTGGCATTATAAAGTTAAAGTTT
This sequence comes from Drosophila novamexicana, assembly GCF_003285875.2. NCBI lineage: Eukaryota > Metazoa > Arthropoda > Insecta > Diptera > Drosophilidae > Drosophila > Drosophila novamexicana. Next base: position 7,369,716 of record NW_020824765.1, on the reverse strand, counting down.
AATGAGTTAGGGACAAAACTCGCATCGAGTCACAGTCAGAATCGAAGTTGGAGTCAGAATCGAGGTCGGAGTCGAGGTCGGAGTCGGAGTCGAAGAAGGTTGGAAACGAAGAGTCAAGTAAATGAGAAATAATTGGTATGTGATATAATGAATATAGTCCTCATTGTAATTAATATAATATTAATAATTTTTCTTGTTGTTAATACACACGAAACATATACACACACAGAAACACACTCACACACACACACACACGAACACACTAAATGTTACCTTATTTATTTAATATATTTTCAAAATTTATATAAACCAAGCAAATCACATAATGTTGCAGCAAACCTTGTTATAAAACCCGTTATTAAAATTAAGCTACAAATTTCTGTAATGTGCGCCTAAAATCAATTGCGAACGTTTTATGCGCACATTTCGGCAAATAAAACAAATACAGTTAGACATTAACACGCTATATAGTTAAAAAATTTAAACATTTATAAATTGTTAAACTACATTATGAATGAAGCAAAACGAAAATGTAATTAAAGGAAAGGTTTAAATAATGAGCTTAACAAAAATTCGTTGCTTAGGTACTTTAAAACAATAAAAATAATATTGTAATATAAATAAATAAAAATATACCATACCCCACACAAGCACACAAGCACACACACACACATAGAGGGGCGCAATGTAATATTCGTTAGCAGTTTGTGCCACAAAATATGTGATAACAATTTTATTTGTACAACAGACAAAACGAAATTGGCACAAATTCTAGCAAATTGAAAAAAAAAGAAAAAAAGCCTAAAAAAATTATTAAAAAAATATGTATAATTAATTAACATCACACAAAACATTAAAAAGAAAGAAAAAAAACAAACATGCGAATATTAAAAAAAAATTTAATGTAAATTGTGCAAAGGAAATGAAAGAGAAACAAAAACAAAATTCTTGTCGGTCAGTATTCGAATTACGTGAGGAAAACAAAATTACAAAAAATTTGTATTTAAATTGTTATTATTTTTTAATGTATATCTTTTCTGTTAACAATCGGGCAACTTTCTAATTGGCATACAAATTCATTTGAATTAAACATACATATATCAATATATATATATTTGTCAAACAAACATTTGCGCTAGTCAATTACGTGAGTTTGCTTTGCTCTTTTTTTTAATTTTTTGTTATACCTAATTGTTTAATTAATTAAAAGGAATGCAGAGAGAGAGAGAAAGATAGAGAGAGAGAAATGCGAAAGGAAGAGTTTCACAATCTACATTATATGCAATTGTGTGTCCTTTTTAAACAATTATAATCTAATGCAATTATTTAACTTTGTCTATTAAGGTTGTGGTTCTTATTTATACATCTAAATAATTTTTTACTACTTTTCTAAGCAAACAAAACAAACAAACGAAAAAAATGAATGTAAACGAAGATATGCAAAAATGCAGCAACATTTTAATTTATCAACAGCGCATGTGATGGACTCAAAGTTGTTCAGCATACAAAATATATAATTTATGTATATATATATATATATATATATATGTATGTATATATATATATCCAATATATAAATGTGGCTAATGCAAGACACAAGCCTAGCGTTCGACTTTGGGTCATATAGTTAAAAAGTGTTAAAGAAGAAGAAAACCATGGAAATAATGAAGAGCATGTGATAAATTCAATATAATTTTGATTAACAAACAATTTACTAACACGCAACACAACAACAACAACACACACACACATACACACACACAGAATAGCTATGTTTGTAATTAAAATTAAGTAGCGCTTATGCAACTATATACACACACTTAGTACATCTAGTATATTAAATAATTAACAATTTTTGAGGGATGCAAGATTTGTAAATTTTTAAAATAATCACAAAAAGTTTGTATGCACATTGCTTTGGCCTTTTATACCATGCATCTAAAAATAAAATGTAGCTTCAAAAAAATATATATATAAATTAGTGTGTCCATCACAACAGCAGCAAGAACAGATCATAGACATATTTTTTGAGAAATTGTACTAACCAGAAACAGTTTAATTATGCTAACAAATGTATCTTTTTTCTGTTTTATTTTTTGTATAAGCCTTAAATGAATTGATGTATCTATGTAACTTACACTAAACACATACATATGTAACGAAGAGTTTATATGATAGCGCATACTACTATTACTACTAAACACACACACACCCACACACTTATATACACACACAACACCCACACACTACACACACACACACACACACAAAACGTTGTAAACAAGGAGCTGTGAATGTAAAATTATATATAAATATTATAATTATATATATATTTATGTATATATATATAAATGTACATATAGATACATACATACATAAAAAGAAGCAAATCGATGTGATCAAATGTGATTGTTAAGAGAAAAAAACACAAGATTGTTATGTGAATTGAATGTGAACGGCATAGGCAAGCGGGGTAATAGGTTTTGAATAACATTGAATGGGCTTTTCTTTACAAAAAAAAAGTGAAAATAATGAAAACACAACACAAACAATATATACAGAACACATTCAAACAGACACACACAGACACAAAACACCTTTAAGTTGTATTTAACTATCAAATAATATACTTCTTCCTTGTTTATATTTTCTCTTTAAACTAATACAAATCATATAGTAGCACATTTATAACTGCAGAAACACGTCAAATGGGGTTTTATATATATACATGCAACAATAACAAGAAATTAGCTTTAAGTTAAACCCAAAACACACACATGTATCTGTAATTGTGGATTATAATTCATAATTGTTAATTGCTGTTCACGCACGCTAAACACACACACACACACACACATACAAAAACTCAAGAGTCATTTGCCTAAAAATTAAACTTAAAAATTCAAAAATAGCAAATTCTAAACGAAAAAATTCGCAAAAATCTTATTTCTATTTAATAATAAAAAAACTAGCTTAGTTTACGCTTTAAACAAAATTTACAACAAAAACTCCCTTGAAAAAAATGTTAAAATTTGAAATATATTTGGCTTTTTCAATGCATAGACACATTTGCGAGTAGTTTAACAAAATTTTAAAATGATAAAAACAAAATAAAATGACATTCAAAATGCCAGTTGTTAGAATATTTTTGAAAAAAGTGTGCTTAAATCATGCAAAATTTGTAAGTGCAAAAATAAAAAAAAAAAAACAATTAGCAACAAATAAATCAGGATATATATACATGAAAATATATATCTATATGTGTATAGAGCCGAAAAACGCCTTAAAACATTTTGTGAAACAATTTTATTATTATGTATAATAAAAAAAAGGTATATAAAAAAAAACAAATAGAAATGTGAAAATGTAAAACGAGTAAACGATTTAATTGTTATAAGTAAAAACAGGAAAACAACTAAATTTAAAAATATATTATATTAAAAACAAAAAAAAAAAAAGAAAAAACAAAAAAATTAAGTCTGCCTTTACTTATCGAAAGAAATTCTCATTTACAGCAACATAACATAACAACACAATATATATATTTTAAATGAAAACCTAAAACTAACATAAGTTTTTCTCTTCTTCTAGATGCCGTCGCGCTGGAAAACACATTCTGGAAACGTAATACCTATATGGCTTTAATGTGAGAACCTTGCGTTTCTGCAGCATAATGCTTAAATTCTTTTATTGTATTTTGAGAAGAAACAAAAAAAAAAAAATGAAAAGTGAAAAAATGAAAGATAGTCTTAAATATAATGATAAACCTATGTATTTATTGCTGTATTGTTGTAGTTATTGAATGCACCAAACAACACAACAACACACGCCCATTGAATAACTATTCAAAATTGTATTTGTTATTGTTTCTGTTACTTGTTCTTGTTTATAATTTACTGTACATAATTAATACAATCTTTTTGTTGCCGTGCTCTTTTTCTATATTCAAAGTTAAGGGGCTTGTGTGTATAGATATGCGGGAAATATATGCTTCTCATTATTAGCTCGATCATCAAGTTTATCATCATCATCATCTTCATCATCATCATCATCGAGTGCGCTCATCAACGCCTGGGGCTCCAGTCATATTTGCTATAAACCAAAACTCACACCAACAACAACAACAACGCAACACTTGTATCTAGCGGGTAGTTGACATAACACTAAGTACCTCTTCACACTCTCAATATACAGATTTATATATTTCCTTATTTTTTTTATAATTTGTTTAAGTTTTTCAATTTTTGTATTATGATTTCTTTTTCGATTAGTATTTTTGTTGTTTGCGTTGCCTTTTAATTAATTAATTTGTTTATTGTTATGTTTTGTTCTTGTTTTTTCATCGCCCACAACCGACAACGCCTCCAAAAACAGACATCTATCCCATATTGGGCAGTCTGCTGGGCGTGGACACATCGAGCACTGCGAATGCTGGCAGTAGTCATGACACCGCCATTGGCGACTACTACGGTTACCTCAACAACAACAACAACAACAACAACAGCAGCAGCAGCCACAATAACAATAATAACAACAACAACACAAGCAGCAGCAACCCAAATGCCGTCGGCGCTGCCACAACGCACAGCAGCAATATCCTGCGAACAGGACATGCGAGCAGCCTATCACGTGATTCGTTTATGCAGTGCAAGCACTGCAATCGCTACTACAAATCGCATCAGAAATTGCAGGAACATGTGCGCAAATATTGTCTGAAGCAGAAGAAATACAAGTGCGTGTCCTGCGAGTATCGTTCGCGTCGCAAGGATCATGTGTTGCGGCATGCCAAACGCAAGCACTGCATGCTCTATGAGCGGTTGCGTAACGACGAGGAGAGTCTCTATTTGATACGCAACGAGGACGATTTGAGCAACGATGATAACGAGCACGACAATGATAACGATGCTGATAACGATGCCGAAGACGCCGATGGCGGCGGCATGGATAGCGATGTGGCCGCCGCACTGTGCGAAATCAACTTCGATTTCGCAGGACGTGATCTAACCATAACGGCGGTGCCTATGCTGCAGGAGAGCGACGAGGATGATGATGACTACGATGAGGATGCCTAAAAGTGCACCTTCCTCCCTCTCTGTCTCTCTCACTCTCTCACTCTGTTGTGCGTGCGTGTGTGTGTGTGTAGCAAAACCGTGAGGCGTAATTTGAAATGTTTACCAAATATGAATACACATTAGTTTGTACTGTACGGGTCAGCCTGAGGCCTGAGGTCTGAGGCCTGAAGCCTGTTGTGCAGTGTTAGCTACAACTACCTCCACATGTGTGTGTGTGTCTGCAGCATCAGCAGTAGCAGCGAATTCATAGCTTTTTTTATAGTGTAGCACAACCACTTATACCTATATTAATATATACTATGAAGTATATATACCATATATATATAACCAATTATCATAGCCAGTTGTTGTGGCAAACTCAAGCATGTCACATTCCTGCGCACAACGCACAAATTACTTAAACAAAACTTTGCAAAAATGCAAAGCAACTTAAAACAATTGAATTTTACTAGAATTTTAACTGCAAAGCTGAGTTTACACGTGATACAATTCGTCAACAAAATGAAACATATTTGAGCACAGAGTTTAGTTCTATTTGTATATAAATTTGTAATATTTTTTTATCTTTCCACTGAAATAATCTCTATTTATTTCATTATCTAAGTAAATCTTAGTTTGCACATGACAAATTTTTGAAAATATATTCTAACTTTTTTGGGCATGGCCTAATCCTTTAAATTTCTATAAAGTGCATATTTTATATAGCATACTTATATAATGTTAAATTTGATCAATGATTTTCACTTTGGCTGCTGAGCGCAGTTTTTATTCCAATTTCGAAACATTAAATTGCTCAACGATTTTAATTTTTGATATTTAAAGCTGATATATAAAAGTTGTCTATCATCTAGATATTTTCTTAATTATTAATATGTTTATTCTCTGTCACAATCTCTGCACTCAAGGAATGAGAGATATGAAGGCAGAAAAAATTAAGGCATGTCTGCATATGTTGATCCTGGACAGATAGAAGGTCGCAGTCCTTAATGAAATACTTGTGCCCAATATTTGCCAAAAAAAAATATATATATAGAATTTAGTTAAAAGTCTTATCCTAACATATTTTTTTCTAATCGACAGCAAATTTTTTCAATTTGGATTTTACAAAAATAGATGCTCAATTGACATGGCCAAAAACTAATTTCAAGAATTTCTTAAAGATCCATTTTCACGTGTGAACTTCGACTTAATTATCTCTGAGCGCATTCCGTTAATTTTCTTTAATTGTTTGTTTTATAATTTCTTTAATATTTTTAAGTTTTGTTGACCGTGTGCCTATCCTTTAGTTTAAGCAGCAAATTGGTCGAAGACCACATTTATTTATATCCCAAAAAACAAAAAAAAAAAAACAAAAAAAGAAAAGAAATCACTTGATTTGTTAATGTCTGTGGTGGGTTGGTGTTCTGAAAAACTTCCAAACTCTCTCTAACTGTTTCTCAAATATTCTTGCCAGCAGCAGTTCCAAAAAAAAAAAAAATAATAATAATAATAATAATAAAAAAGTAAATACAATTAATGAAATAATATTGTAAAGCAAACAAAGACTTAAAGCGCCATTATTTGCCACTACATATATTCCTCAGTTACACACATTTGAGTACAGTATGTATTTTCGGGTGTTATAAACAATAATTTTTAAACTTAAAAAGAAAGCAAAGCAAATGTTGTGTACATTTTTTATATACACCATATACATAATTATATCTATATTATATATATATATATATTTGTAAATGCAAGCAATTAAGAATAAAGCATACTTATTATAATAATAACATCTATGATCAGTTAAGTAGAGCTGTTTCATACGAGTTCCAAAAGCAATTATTTATTATATTTTTGTTTATTTTAAAAGCTGTATTTGAAATGAAACACCAAGACCTTATAGTACACATGTATTATCCGACACACACACACCCAATTACAAGCACATCAACAATTGGATGATCAGCTGCCACATTTGTTATTTTACTGCTGCAAGTAATTATATATGCATATATACCCTATATATAAATATTCTCAACTGTTGTTCTAATGTGTTGTTTATTACTCTGACTCTATTTACAGATGGCTACTGGACCATACTGGAGACGGTGCCCTATTCCATAGCCAGTGCCACGAGCCAGAATCATACACTAAGCACTGCCCAATCCCTGAGCTCGGGTAATGCCAGCAGTCTATTGTCGGGCGCAACAGTTGTTGTGGAGCTGCCGCCCGATGATCTGGGTAATCCCGTTGGCAACATACAGTATACGATTCCCGCGCTGACCAAAAATGCCACCACAAATACTAATACCAGCAGCTTGCACAAGCCACAGGCCACCACCATACAAATTGTGAAGCAGCAGCAACAACAGCGGCAGCAACTGTCGCTGCAGCAATGCCTGGATGTGCGGCAGCAGCAACAACAACAACAACAACAGCAGCAGCAGCATCAACAGTCGCAAACGCGTCAGGAGTACATCAAAATAGACACGTCCCGACTGGAGGACAAAATGCTGCTCCGCGATGTGATGCAATATGGTGCCACTAGCATCTCCATGGCGCCCAGTACGGGCAGCGAGGTGGTCACCACCACAGTGGTTGCCACACACGAGTCCGAGCTGCTGCTAACCGACGCTGATGAGGCGGAACGCGAACTCGAACTGGAGGCCATCAAAAATAGCCAGCATGAGGACCTGTTAAACGATGATGATGACTATGTGGACAAGCTGCATTGTGGCGAAGAAGCAACGCATCAGGGGGACAAGCTGTATGTGAATGGATTGAGCGGAGTGCACACCACCATGGCACTGCACCATGTCACCAATGAGCTGGCCATCGATGATGCCAAATATGCGTGCAACGTGTGCGGCAAGACGTACAAAATCAAAGGCTCGCTCAAGCGCCACAAGAACTACGAATGCGGCGTGGAGCCAACTCTCAAGTGTCCGCATTGTCCGCACAAATGCAAATACAAATCGGATTTGCGCAAACACATGAATCAAAAACACTCCGAAAATGGCGATACGCTGCTCCTAAGCAATTAGAGGGTAAGGGAGGGATAAATGGGCAGGCCTGAAGAATCTCCAAATGCAATTTAAATGAACTAGAATCTTCTGAAAGAATAATAAGGAAAAATAAGTTTCAAAACAATTTTTAAAAAATTCAAAGTTATTATTTTTAACTAAAATTTCAGAGTTATATACATTTCAAATTCCAAGCCAAGTTTTTTAGCCCAAGTGTTGTCTCTTTCAACAGGCCTGTCCACATTTTAAAATGTCCACTGCAGTTATATTATATGAAATAGCATTTGTTGTTGTCTTACTTTTAGGTACATATATACACGTTTTCATCTGACTATTTCAAAGGGTGTGTAGTGTTTTGTAATATAGCCAAAGATATGATCTCAAACATAAACTTGAAGAAATTACATAATATTAAAGTTAGTCGCATAAGTTTTAAACGAATTTCATTAGCCAAAAAAAAAAGAACAGAAAAAAAACACAATTTCCACATAGTTGAATTGAATTGCTCAAGTGCAGCCCCAAAATTCAAGTGTAAGTACACAAATACATATATATACTATATATACGTAATATATAGCACACACTTCCTATGTGCAAAACAGTCGTTAGTAATTTTAAAAATTAATGAAAAAAACATCGTCTTATATACATATTTAAAATTGTATATGATAATAAATAAATTAATAAATGTTTACAATTTATGCGCCTTGTACTATTTACTTATTATTATTTTTTTGACAAGTATTTATATTTTTTATATATATATATATTTTTGTAAATATTATTAATATGAATTTCTTTTTTGTAGGGTCCGCTGCTGCTGCTGCTGCTGCTAAGATCTGGCTGAGTACCGAAAAAAAGGTGTTTAAAACGTATTTTTGTTAAAGTAGCTAAACAAACGAAAAGAAATCATTTAACAAAATAGATTGCGTACATAAACTCAATAATAAAAGAGACGAAATGTTAATCCAAACGAATTTGTGTATTCATCCAGCAAAGTCTCATCTCTGGCATATATCACAAAATATATATAATTCCTTGTATTTCAATAATGCCGTAGTCATTTGTTTATTATTGTCATTCGTTGTCATTTTTACCATCTATTGCTTCCTAGATTTCGTGCGGCACGGCCCAAGGAACCAGCTGCTGTGCCAATGCGGACGCTACTATAACACAATGAACCGCCTGATGCTGCATCAGAGCGAGGAGTGCCAGGACTTTAAGCGTTTCCAGTGTGACTATTGCCTCAAGTGGTTCAAGCGACGCTCCCATTTGAATCGCCACAAGAAGCTGCATCAGGCAGTGCTGGCCGCCGAGCGCAGGCTTATTTACAGGCAAAATCAAAAGCAAAAACTGGTTGCAGAAAAAACAACAACTACGCAAACAGCAACAGAAACAACAACAACAACAACAACAACAACTGAAACAACAACAGCGACAACAAGGGCAACGAAACCCACAAGTCGTACGTCCAGTCGCCCTTTGAGCGCAATTGATCCCATGTTTCTCTATACGACTGAAATCAAGGTGGAATATGAATCGGATGATGTGGACATAAGTTAAGCATATTTTTTGGTGGTCGGTTTTAGGTGTGTTTGGGCCGGGCCCAGATGTTTTTGTTGTTCTTAAGTTAAAACCGATGTAATTATTAGCCAAGTTGCTCGTTAATGCCAAATTCTTAAATTTTATAATATGTAAATAAAATGAAGAAAGAAACGGCCATATAGAACATGCATTTCTTTTCTTTTTTCTGTTTTTCGATCAATTATATTTACTTTGTGTGTATATATATCTGTGTGTATGCCTGTGTGTTACTGCTTAATTAATTAATTTATTTATAATATTTAATGTACAGATTTATTTACCCTTTGGTTTAGGCAATGCTGTTATCTAGTTTGGTTTCTTCTTTAAAATTATGATTTACATTTTTTGTTTGTTTGATTAGCCCACAAAATGTTTTTTCTCTTTGCAGTGAGCAACGTCAGGAAGTACAATTTGCGTGGCCAGGACAGCGCCATGCCCGGCACCTCCAAACAGCTGACCAAAGCCAGGGAAGCCAAAAGCGAGAATGAGGAGCCCTCGACGGCACAACGGCGATCGCCCCATAACAACAACAACAACAACAACAACCATAACAACAACAACAGCAAGAAGCCGCTGGTGAACAACACGGATGCATTGATAGCACTGCAGCAACTGGCCTCCATTTCAACAGCCCGCTCGCTGCAGCATCTGGTGCCGCATTTGCCACACAATTTGCACATCGACACTAGCAGCCTGGTCGCCGGACGCAAGCTGCCACGGCAGAGCTCCAAGCGCTTGCCACCATACGAATCCAATCGCTGTCCTCTGTGCGCACGCGTCTATCGATCCCAGGCCTTCCTCAACGAGCACATGCGCAATGAGCACTCGGTTTTGATTTAGGCACTCTTGATAGATTTCAAGATATAATAGTTATTGCAACAAATATTCTTTGTGGTTGAGTGAACGCTGGAAATTTCTAATGATTTTAGTTAGGATTGTTCGGTTTTTAAGTTTAGAAAACAAAAATCGAAAATAACTCGCCTTTTCTTGTTAGCTTTCTATATAGATCAACAAATCTTTACGATCTAGCTGAATAATTATTTCGGATTTCAAATTCTATATATATCTATATCTATAAAATTCTATGCATATATATATTTAAAATATCCATGATCTATATTGGACGTTTTCAATATTATTTGTTTGAAAAAAACGAAAAAAGAACAGTAGAATAACGAAATAAATTTGTTATTTTATTAATTTTTGTTTTACAATTAATTTCAAAAGTTTTAGACAAACGGTGAATAAGCTTTTGGAAATTATAGTTTCTTAAATCCATAAGTTTTCAGCAATAGTATTAGAAACTTATAGAGCTCACTCTGTCCCCCACAAAAGAAAATAAATATATACATTTATTATATAAGAAAGTTTGATAGCATATTGTAAACGGAGCTAAGTCTGAATTTGTGAAATGAAGTTTGGATTCCAACTTAATTTTTGAATTGTTCAAATTGAAACAAAAAAAAACAACACATATATTTACCAAATTGTGACCAAAAATTACATATATTACGCAGCAGATCATAAAGATGGTATATTGCCAGCGATTATATTACTAATAATCATTATTATTGTAGTTAAACAGCAGCCAAAACTCGCTTATAATTATTGAACTCGTATGTATTTCCGAAAATTGTTGTGTTTCAAGCATTTTTACGTTATCTTTTGAATAGAGAGCGAGCGAAGGAGTTTAATTTTGTTGTTAGCCAACTTTCGTGTAAGTTATTATATTTTAGTTATAATATAACTAATTTAGTTAACAATAATTATCCAGATTAAATGAGGACCAATTTAAGTTTTTATACCTGTTGCTAATAAAATTAAAATGATAAAGCGTATGCCAAAAAAAAAAAATACAAATAAAAAAATAAAATTATAAATTGAAAATTGTTATATGGCTAAAACAAGTATATAAAAACTACAGCATTATTATATTTATAATATTTGCACCAATTTATCTTATTAATATTTTCCTTTATTTTTTATTTCATTTGCATTAGCCAAACAAAAACTGGAAGAACTTGTTATTTTATTTGTTTAAAGTTGATTTTGGTATGTATTTTGTATATTTTCTAAAATCAATTATTTATTAATTTTTATTTTCTTTACAGATAGTTTTAATTTTAAATTTAAATGAAAAGCTGGAAAATTGACTGGAGGTAAATATTGAACCATACCACTATTTGATGAATTGCAAATTTTTAAGTGCTCAATCAGGCAAAAATAATTCCATTTCGCTTCACATTTCAATACAATAGATGCTAATCCTTTAACCAAAACAGGTTTCAGGCCATTGTCCCAGTGCAGGGTGGTTTCTGTCCTTGAAATCGTTCACAATCTATTCAAAATTTGGCCAACCACAAATCGCAGCCAACTGAACTGTACTGCCACAGTGCCTCATTCCAATCCTATCTCATTTCAGGGATCTTTTCCAAACACACCCACATGCGAGACTCAACGAAATGCATTTGAAAAACATTTGTGCACAGATAAATCACGTTTCAAACTGGGTTTCTCTCTAAAAATAAGTTTTCACAGTCTCTCCCTCTCTCTCTCGCTCTCGCTCTCCCTCTCGCTCTCTCTCTCTCTCGCTCTCTTGCTGCGCTCCTTGTGTGGCTTGTGTTTTATTTTTATGCCGTTTCTCGTTTGCCTGTCGGCGGCGGCTTTTACTTTTGCTTTTGTGCTTCCCACGTTTCCAACAATTTTCCATTTGGCAATGCGTCTTCGTGCCTGAATTTTATTTTTATACATTTTTCCCGTTTCCTTTTGGGCTTTGCCTTCGCAAAGTCCAGTAAACAGGATACACAGCACAGGCGACACACAAACATACAAACATGCAAGTTCCAAGGGTCTTGTCTTGGCTCTATTGTCTTGAAGCTATTTTTATATTTCAATGTTAAATTCCTGGAAGCGCTGGCTAGGCTCTGTATATTGCAAGCGTTAAAAATGTATCTATTTTAACCATTTACAACGTGGATTTACGCTCTCTTATCTATAAAAAGAAAGTCCTCTACGGAGAGCTGAATTTAAAGCTATATCTTTCAACATAAAAATCTTCTATATCTTTGACTTGAATTCTTCAATTATTTGAGATACTTATAATGAAAACCCTTATCTGTCTGTTTTAAGAACCAATTAGTCAATTAGCTTGATTTCTTCATCTATAACTGATGTACATATGCAAATTTCTTGTTCATGCTATAATATCTTTAAGCTGATGTTTTCATAGTCATTTTAGTGGGTTCCCAAACTCTAATTGTATTCGGTAAATGGGAACCAGCATAACAATTTCACTTAATCTAGCTCATGTATCTGGGTGAGACTTCCTTATAAAAGCTGAAATCTACAGTTATATACATACATACATATGTATATACATATGCCTACATTGGTGTAAAAGCTGATACTCTGCCTGCTGTTCCCAAATTTATTTATCCGTTTTATGGTTAATGCGTAGCAAATATAAATTCCAATAATTTTTGTCAAGCCCTCCCTTAAGTTTGCTGCCTTATTCTCAATGTGTTTCATATGCTGACCTTGAAATGCATATGATGTATATATGTATGTATGTATATATAAACATCGCTTACAGCTGTAGAAAGAAAACACCCGAAACACCACCGGAAGCTGCTCTTAAATACACACACGCGCGCGCACACACACACATGCATACGTAGATGAAATGTGCGCCTGCGCAAATGCTTTCTATCGCGCACTCGCTCTCTTTTGCGCTCTTTCTCGCTCAGCCCACACGCTCGCTCTGGCGCTCGGAGAAAGTTTTCTGTGGGAGAGAGAGGTTTGCCTAGAACATGCCAGAAATAGAAGAAGCAACGACGCGAGCTAGGTAGAAAATTGGGAAAATGAGCAAAGAGTAAAAATAAATCAAGGACCCGGATCAAGCAGGCCTTAAGCCTTGGGTACACTTGCTGTGCAAGCAGCAACAGATACACACAAACACAAATGCACACACACACACACACGCATACACATGCGTATAAGCCACACGAAACAAGATTTTTCCCGAATGTTATTGTTGTTGCTGTTGCTGCAGTTGTTTGCCTGCCATTGGTTGCAGCTGCGCTGCAGCCTTTGGGATTTGAGGATGCGTCTGCCTGCCTGCCGCCTGCCTGCTGCGGTGCTTGGAAAATTGTTAAGCTGCGCCGTCGACTAGTGCAGTTTCGCTTGTGTTGCCGTGTGGACGCTTTTCCGAGCGCTTGCGCGTGGGTGGTTCTCGTTAATTCTTCCACGTAAAGTGAGCTGAAAGCGAAGCTTTTATTCAGCTAAAGTGTTGTGTTGACTAAAAGCTGCGCTTAAAGCTCTACTTAAAGCTCAGGGCCACACAACAGCACAAAGCTAAACTGCACTTGAACACCTGTGTTAAGCTCAAAGTAATTAATCAATTGTTTTTCATATTTTTTCAGCTTGCTTGGAAGGACAAAACGGAGCCTTGGATTAAATAATCGAAAGCAAAAAAAAAAAAAGAAATGGCACTAACCTATTTTCTCTATTTATTTTTAGATGTGCAGCAGGTAAAGATAACAAAAATTATTATGGTTACGGTACAATCAAATCACAAGAACAACCACCAACAACACCACCAGCACCACCACAGCAACAACAACAACAAAACATTTTCACAACATTTTCATTTTCATTTGCGCAACAACAACAAAAAAAAAAGAAAGAAAATGCAAGCATTGCCAGCGGCTTTTACAACATTTTCATTTTCATTTAATGTTATATTAAAACAAAAAAAAAACTTAATAAATTTTTAAATTATGTGTACTTAGCTTTATTTACTGTTTTATGAAAATATGTTTTTAATACTTTTATATTAATTTAAACAATTAATTTTATGTTGCTTTTTTTACAAATTATTTCGCATGCTTTTACATACATATCTAACCCATCGAATTTTTGTTTGTTTCACCTAACCCAAGCAGTCCGAGGCTTAGTTCAGTCAATAATGAAAACTCATCATTTGCTTTTTCATTTGTATTATCGTGTATATATATATTTAGCCGCCCGCAGCAGTCGGAATTTTATGCAAGATTTGTCAATAAATTGAAACTAATACGATATGCTTTCATCAACAGATCTCAGCCGCAAGGAGAACACCGCACCGTCTGCGACCGCCGGAGAGATACAGCGCGGCCTGCAGCGCAGCATACTCAATGTCAAGCGCGAAGAGCAGAAGCTGCAGCTGCCCGGTTCACGGCGCAAGCGTTTGTCCGTATCCGAGGTATCCGACATGCTGTTCGAGTTTTACAAAACCAAATCGGCCAAGGCACCGAAGCAACAGCAGCCGCAGCAGCTGCAACAGGATCCGGTCGAGCTGAGTAAGTACGGACAGGTGTCGCCCACCTCGGCAGAGACGCTGGAGCCGTCCAGCATTGCAGCGATTGCCGTTTATGGTGCTGCCTCCGAGACGGCTTCAAAAAACTTGATGGCTGATGAAATGCAACAACTAAGCGCTGCCGCTGGCGCTGGCTCATTTCATCCACGCCTCAAATATTCACTGAAGACAGCGGCTGGCGCCAATGCGGTGCCCGCAGAGCTTAGCCTTGTTCCCGGTGTAACGGCCATACCCACCTCCGTGCTGGTGGCCAATGCGGCAGCTGCAGCAGCAGCACCGGCCCACAAGCCGCCCGCTGCGGCGATCGCTGAGGCGCTGATGCGCAACGGGCTGCACAGCTTCCAGCAGCAGCTGCGCGCCCAGGAGATCCTGCGCCAGCAGACGCCGCAGCGTCGTTTGCCGGACGAGCCGGACAACAATATTGGCGGCAACGATGTGACACCCACCAAAATATTGGAGAATCTGTTGCGCAAGCAGCAGCAGCGCGATATGCGGCACTCGGAGTGCGAAAATGAACCGGGCTCTTCGACCGAGGATGAGGAAGATGCACGCTTTAATGCCTTCGAGGATATACAGCTGATGGATCAGTCGGGCACCGTTGCTGGCGGTAAGTTTGGCAACTATACGCTGAACATGTTCGCCTCGAATGCCAACAGCTCATCCGGCTCGCTTAAGGAGGCACAGGCGCAGGCCTTCCGCCAGCTGGAGTTCACACTGAGCGACTACGGGGGCAGCAGCAGCAATTGCAGCACCACCAGCCCCAATGGCATTGGACTGGACGGGGAGCCCGTCTACGAGTGCCGTCATTGTGGCAAAAAGTATCGCTGGAAGTCTACGCTGCGTCGTCACGAGAATGTCGAGTGTGGCGGCAAGGAGCCGGCCCATCAGTGCCCCTACTGTCCCTACAAGTCCAAGCAACGCGGTAATCTGGGCGTTCATGTGCGCAAGCATCACACGGATCTGCCGCAGCTGCCCAGCAAGCGTCGTTCCAAGTACTCCATGAACATGGAGGGCGGCGCCGGCGGCATGAGCCTGAGCGGCTCCATCTCGGACGATTCGCAGGGCAAGCTCATCATTGACTGCAATAAGTGATTGCGAATTTCAAGCTTTTTACATTTGTCACATACGATTCATCATATACCAAATACACACAGACTACTACATACTCTATGTGGGCGGGGCACTGAGGGGAAACGATTGTAACTTCCACTTAAATTTATTATGTTTTTGCACCGTATGAAGCAAGGATTGTCTCCGTTTTTTTTTAATTTGTCTTTGGAAAACAAAGTTATGAATTATCTCTTGTCAATTTATGTGTCATCCCCAAGAAAAAACAAAAACAAAAAATCAACAAATATTTTATGTTTAATTGTAATAATATTAAAATAATTTATGTTTTATAAGGAGTGCAAACAATTCTAATCAAGCATATAATCAAAATCGCAAAAGAAACCAATTAGTATTAAGACATCAATATTTTCAAATGCAACGTATTATTTACAACAATTTTATAGATATAATATGTATATGTATTTCCAGAAAAAAGCACACGAAATGCGAGTCGACGTTGATATTTTGCAAATTGATATTTTAATTGACCTAAGCAAATATTTTTGTATGGACTTTTATGAGTTAAGCGATTCCCGACCACATTCAGATACATGTTAGACTATATTATGCAAGGCCCCATCAAATATCCGCCGAACATATCCATTAACAATAAAAGGCCAAAAGAATTAGCGTTTTATTTGCCTAAGATCCTTAAAGCCAATTTGGCGACAAATTTTACATCTTGCCCAATTTTCCACCATACTCAACATTGTCCATGCCCAAAGATCTCTTTTGATATATTTATTTAGTTGCGCTTTATTCCTTGAGCCTGGCCCCATCCTTGACTGCCTAAGCGATCTCCTCGATTTATGCCATATTAGGTATTTATTTTATTTAAAATTTTGACTGATTATGAGCTAATCATTCTTACATTATAGTTATAGAATCGCAAATCGATTATGGATTGAACAAATTTATTATTTTAAAAACCAAAATCTTTCATTTTATGCATAACATTGACTTTTTGAGACTGAAAGCAATTATATTTAGGGCTTTTATTTTACAATAACCAAAAAAAAAAGAAAAAAAAAAACAAAAAGAATAAGAAAAGAACAAAAATGTTTATTATGATTCCCAGACCAAAAATCAAATACTTCTTATATCCAAATGTATTTTATCATATTTTATATATTTATATACTACAACTGCCATTTTGGGTAGAATTATTATGATTCATTTCCAATGAAGCGCCGAATGGGATGAGTTTATTCTTGATGAATGCAAAGCGAAGACATTTATTGGAATTGATTGGCAGTGCAACTGGCCAAATCATTCAAATTGAACAGAAACAAATGCTAAGACATGTATTAACTTTAATATATATATATTCACATTGTTCACACTTCAAATAAAACACAATTATTTTACATTTACAAATATAAATACATATACTTCAATTTATTATGTTTATTTTCTTTGTACTTAATGTGAGTGTCAAACTGCATTAACAATACTCGATGTGTTCCAGGAGAGATTACAATGTGATTGGCGAGATTGGGATTGGGTTAACAGGACGTAAAAATACACCATAAATTTAAACGAAATGCACCAAAAATTAAACGGAATACAATTTGCATCTATAAAGGCTGAATGTGTGCGGCGTGCTTCTTGAGTTTAAAACTCACAGGAATTCCATTTAGTATGAACAGCCAATGGCCACGCTCAGGAAGTCCTCAAAGGCGATGGTTATGGTTCCATTTTGCTGCGTGTCGCGCTGCCTGAAGGCCTCCGTGAAGCGTTGAACCTGGACGCACAGCACAATAAACTGGTCTACGGATACCTCCTTGTGATTTTGAGGATCACTTTTCTTTACCAGAAAGTTTATGAACTCCGGCGTAAAGCGAAAGCCCATTTGAGTAAATGCTACACAAGAAAAAAAGTAAATGGGCAGCACTTTAATAAATTTACGCACATAGAAAGATCGTTAAATCTTACCTTGTGTGAGCTCGCTCTCCTCAATGTGACCGGAGCCATCCTGGTCGTAGGTCTTGAAGACCTGCAGCCATTGATTGATGTAGTTGTAAAGCTTCTCGAACTCGTAGATATCGATGGTGCCGCTGGCGTCATTGTCGAACATGCCTGTGAGGGTAGCATATAAAAAGAGTGCGATGAGTTAAGTCCAATAAACATAATAAACCGTTAAATAAACAAACAAGAAATGTTTATCAAGATAGTGGGGCTATCGGGCCGTCATTCTAAACAAATATGCACGTGTGAGCGCAAATACCTTTGGATTTTCGGGGCACAAGGCAAATATTTAAGCACCTATGTATAAACATATTTATAATATGAATAAGGAATGCTTCGCAACTTAATGCAAAGTTAATGTAAAATCAAATTAAATGTATATTATAAACACATATAACAAGTCAAAACATATTCCAATCAGATATTATCCACTAACCGAGACACTAATATGTTTAAATTTCCCAATATAATTGCAATGCCCTCTGCAAGTCTGAAAGTAACCCGCCACTGACTCATTGTTAGCCCACATTCCCATTAATACCGTTGCGTGCCTCACTTACTTATCATTAATTTGCAAGCGTTGTCCGAGAATTTCTCGCCGCGCCCATTGATCAAAGCAGCCTGCAGCTCCGAGGCGTTAATCTTGCCAGAGCGGTCCCTGTCCACCATGGCGAACCATTGCTGAGCTTGTGGCGAAACTTGGGCATTCTGTGGCGGAAATGCGCCTGGAGGAGCAGCATAGCCACCGCCGGGCTGTGCATAGGGATTATAGCCGCCGCCCTTTAAGGAAATTGTGCATTAAAATAATTTCTAATTGGAATTAACCATTTTGCCTAACTTACGTAGGACATTTTGTTCGAATGAAATCTGATTCTGACGTTAATAAGACCAGCAACACGAAACACGAATGGGAAAGCACAGCTGTAAATCGATGCACGATGTTAACGGGAGGCGCAAATCGATATATCTCATGCGGTACAACTCTGCTATTCGATAGATATTTATGTCGCTTGTTTATATGTATTTGTGTATTTTTGAGAGGCCGGTATAAACAAGCAAATTATCGCAAACAAGATGTCGCATTTCGTAAATATGGAAGTTTTCTCAAACTATCAAAAGTATATAGACAACGAACAGGAGTTGCGCGAGGTAAGTATCAATATGTTTTAACTTTAGATATCAGCCAGACTGAATAAAGTACATTTCGCAGAACATACGCATTGTAGTGCGGGAAATTGAGCATCTGGCTAAGGAAGCCACAATACAACTACAAGTCATACACTGTGATTTGAGCAAAAGTAAGTAGCTGTGCATGTAATAATTAATATAAATATTAAAATATATTTCAATTAACTATAGTCAACAATGCCTGCAGCTTGGCACGTAAGCAAATCGAAGCCTGCGCCGAAAAATATCAAAAGCTGTCTGCGTTGGTTCCGGCTGGCCAATATCATCGGTGAGACATTGTAGTTTGTAGCCTAGTGTAGGCGTCTTATGTGCCACTTTTTGTACTCTGTACACAGCTATTCCGATCATTGGACGTACATTACCCAGCGTTTGATATTTCTGATTGCGCTGGTCATTTACCTGGAGGCGGGCTTTTTGGTGACGCGCGAAACGGCAGCCGAGCTGCTGGGCTGTAAGTCATTCAAACAAAGCACAGTCCATCAAGTTTAATTTACAGTACTCGAATGTTTAATTGTAAACAGTGAAAACGAAGCATTCGGATGGATTTCATTTGGATATTGAAGACTACTTGCTCGGCATATTGCTGCTCGCCTCGGAACTATCGCGCTTCGCCACAAATTCCGTCACAATGGGCGACTACGAGCGCCCCTTGAATATCTCCCATTTCATTGGTGATCTGAACACGGGCTTTCGTTTGCTCAATTTGAAAAACGATGGTTTGCGCAAACGTTTTGATGCTCTTAAATACGATGTGAAAAAGATCGAAGAGGTTGTCTATGACGTCAGCATACGCGGCCTCTCTAATTCTGCGGAGAGCAAGGATGAGCAAAAAGCAGAACCTGTTGAATAAGTGTTGTAATATGTGCATAGGCTAAGTTAAAAACAAAAAGACACTACAATTATAAGTAAGAGGGCAACTTTAATTTAGCTTGTGCTTTTCTTCTGCTTCATATAAAATGTAAATTGAAATCAAATTTGATAATTAAATGATTGCATCAATTAATTGCATGCACATGGTCACCCTACTCTACCTACCCCACACATTCGCGATCATATGGTCTTTCGAACACTGTTGTTTTGTTGCTTGCCTTATTTACAGCTCTCTGGCTCAGAGTCGGCTCTTCAGTCTCTTTTTTGTCGTTGGCTCGCTTACAACATTGCGCGCGCGTCTTTGCCGTTGTCGACATTTTGGTTTTTTGTTTGTTTGCGTCTTATGTGCTCGTTCCGCTTTAATTTTAAGCGCAATTGGATTAAGCGTGTGTATTTCGCCTGCTATTAAAACGAGTTCTTTTCAATACAATACATACACATACAAAAGTAAGTAAAATGTAACTTAAAATGTATATGCAATATACATACATACGTATACAGAATAGAATGAAAATAAACGGCGGCTCGTCTCACGCAGGCGCCGTGCATTCACCTTTGACTTGACTAGTATCTGTTCACGTTTACCTGCCTGCTAAGGTGAAAATTGCGTTTTGGCCCAGCAACCTAGTCTGTGATGCATTGCTTAATACCAGCAACAACAACAGCTTCAACCTGTTTCTGTTATTTGGGTCACAAGCAAGCCCCTCTTTTCCATTTTCCGCTCATATTAATGTGTGTATGCATGTATGTATGTATGTAAATGCCGCCGCTTGGAAACTTGTTGTGGAAAACAGAGAGAGAGAGGGAAAATATGTATATAAACAATTATTACAAAACAACACAGTTTGTTGCTAGGCTGTTGCTGTTGTTGTTGTTGTTTATTTATTTTTTATTTTCTTAACTCGCAGCTAAACAAGGTTCAAAGTCCAAAACCCAATCTTTGCCGCGCGCTCAGTTGAGTGGGTGAGCGAAAGCTCTTCGACATATACAGACTCAAGCACAGCATTGTAAACATCTGTAAAATACACACACATACATAGACTCAAGCAGGTGCAGTTGTGTGGGGGCGCATGTCTCAGTCGCAATGAGTTTGTATGTGTCTGTGTGTGTGTGTCTCACAAACTAATTGAAAAAGACAACAACAAACGGCGAGACCCCAAGTGAATATCATGCATAAACAACAATCAAAACAAGTTGTTCCGTCAAAGTTTAATTAGTTTGTATTAAGGTTATATTTCAATATTTAAAGTGTGCATATGTAGTATTTAATTTCAATCAAATTGATTGCGTGTACTTCTATGCTTAGGCTTGCTTCAACAGGCACAAGTGAATGATAAAACAGCGCGTGGCAAAATTAAATTTGCGAAACTGGTTCCCTCACCCTCATTCAACGCTGACGCTTTTGCTCGCGCATTTTATGTTATGCTCACAGTTCAAAGTCCAAATGCAAGCGTAGCTGTTGCTGTTTCTGTGGCTTTGGCTGCGGCTGCGGCTTTGGCATAGTGCGATTATAAACTTTAAAAGCTTACGATCTGTCAAGGCTGCAGCACAAATTTCCTTAGTTTGCACAAACAACACCATTTCCCTGGAGGGGAATTAAGGTGATTTATCACCTGGCTAGACTGTTTTAGATGTGTGATAAACGCATTTGCCAAAATTGACTGATAACCGACTTTTTTCGTCTACACTTAAATGCCAACTAGACTATGTCAATGCGTCACGAATTTCATAAAGTTATTCCGTAGTAAAAATTTGGCAGTACTTAAGAACAAGGTTTATCAATCCGCT
The DNA here is from genome assembly GCF_003285875.2 of Drosophila novamexicana. Classification (NCBI taxonomy): domain Eukaryota; kingdom Metazoa; phylum Arthropoda; class Insecta; order Diptera; family Drosophilidae; genus Drosophila; species Drosophila novamexicana. The sequence continues at coordinate 7,347,772 of NW_020824765.1, read as the reverse complement.
TGCCGGGGCCTATCGCGTCGGTAATTGCGTTCTAGTTTATGGAATTGGCGAATATTGCAAGACCCCAATGATGAATTGGACTTTAGACAAGCCACTAATGCGATAAAAGAATTATAATAGAAAATATTAACAATATCTAATCGCTGCTACCTTTAAAAAAAACTATTAATATTGTTATAAGATCAGATCAAGCAAAGCAAACCGATTGTGTAAGCAAACAAAATGCGCAAACTATTGATAAAACATAAAAATAAAACCCTATCAGTTCGATTGAAAAGTGAACCTCCAAGGGCGTGGGGTTAATTTTACAGCTTTGCCACTGGAAAAAAGGAACTCTTCGAAATGGAAAATTTTGATTGAGTGTTTACCAAACTATAAGTTGATGAGTGTGACCAAAACAAGATAGATGGTTACCGTCGGTGTGCCGAAGATTTGATACCCTTCCATAGGTGGGATGTACCTAATAATGCTGTGGTTGTTGTACAGCAAAATATTTTCCATTCATTTCTTACTTATACGATTTTTTTCCAATCATTTTTCACTAAGATCTTTAAATATATGTGCACAACATTTTCTATTAATTTCTTACGGCTACAGGGTATTAAAAGATACTCTGTTTCACAAACTAGATGACTTATGCCTGCCTGGGAAACGGGTTTCAATTATAAAGAGATATAAACCTATATATTCCGCTGCATGTCTATGCTCTCTGGCGACAGTTCAAAGTGCAAAAATAATAAGCCGAACATGTGTGTTAGTTTTAGTATTTCAATCAGAGTGCGCGATAAATATGTTATATATGCCCCGCCATATATTCCCGGCTAGCCACAGACCCGACCAAAACAATTCACATTTCTCGCGCTCTTCCATACTCAATGATATGCTATAGATTTATATTTATAGTTACCCACACACATGCGTACACACATATGTATATAGATATATGGGCCTCGGCAGAGATATGTCAGTGACAGGTTTCCGATCCCAGTCCCAGAAGTGGGCGTGTGTGCGCTATAGATTGCCACGCCTCAGGGCAATTCATTAAATGCACATGGCAATACTTGCAGATCCATATACACATGCATGTGCTAAGTAAAACTATTGATAAATTTGTATCGTTTTGCCGGCCAAGAGACTCTCAGTAGCACTTCTGTGCTGCGAGCCCCCCTTTTATACCCTGTAGCCATTCAAAAGGTGTAACAAGGGTATGCATGTCGAGTCGATGTAACCAAATACAGCTGACCGTCAGTTTGTCGCATCGATCTCAGAGACTATAAGAGCTAGAGAATAGAATATCTTAAGTTATTGATAATTAATATATATTGATTTTTCGCCTAGGCTAATTATGCATTTCTCGAAGATAACTAGTGCTAGATACATCAATTTTCGCATATAAGCTACTTGATTGTTGTGGCAGTTCGATGTTGAGTGTAGGGTATCTGTCAGTCGCGTACTTTCAACTAGAGCATTCTTTCTTGTTCTTGGCTGTGACGCAGCAGAGACACACGCTAGCCATGTCTTATATGCCTGTCTGCCTGTAGCTGTATCTGTATCTGTGTCTATAGATGTAAAAGTATCTGTATCTGTAGCTGTAGCTGTATCTGTATCTGTTTGAGTAGCCGGTGACCGCCGCGACGGTTGTTCGCTTTTCGAGACCCCATGCGCTGCTCTCGCCACGCAGCTCAATCAGTTGACGCTCGGCGTTCAGGCGATCAAGTCGTTTCGTTCCATCGCAAAGTATCTGAAAAGAAAAACTATAAACGGAATTCGCTTTTGCTTTTTTATATATATCGTGTTTTAAAGGAAAAGTGCAATTACTTGATATAATTGAATTAAACCGATTAGTAATTTCTACATACATACGCGAAGGTTTGTTTCTATGCAATTGTTCTTGCCGTTGTACATTTTTCACCTCAACCAATTGAAGGTCACAAAAGCGAAAAAGTGGAAGGGAAAAAAACACACATTAATAAAATATATTTCTGCTTTTCAATGCATTTTTTGTGGCTTGCGTTGCATTTGTTTTCCCTTATTTTCTTTACGGTTTCTTGTCCCACATAAAGACTCTCTACACATGCCTCTTCCTCTATAAATATTCTCGGATTTTCGAGTGTGCGGCAGGCGCCTGATAAGCGCGGCAGCACATGAGCACGTCTCTTATCAGCGCATTTTGAGATTTATTTTTTCAAATAGTTTTCTTTTTCCTTTGGTTGTTTTTCTTGGTTATATAAAAGCGCTATAGACAGGGTTAAAAATGTACTCAAAAAAGCTGCTGTGATGCAAAAATAATCGTAAAAAATTAGCCTGGCTAAAAGCGAAAAAAAAAACGTAGACAAACAAAATTTAAAAATTGGACTTTGTACCTTCGTGCACAGCGCTAAATTATTTAAAACGAAGAGAAACAACAACAAAAATATCAACACACTTACTTCTTCGCTTTGCCGTGTCCCCTTGATATATAAACAAAACAACAACAAAAAAATAATAATAATATATGAATGCAGACATGAATATTTAAAAGCCGGTAGTCGATCGTCTAGCAAAAATATAACGCATACGCTGCGTGGACGCCTAATCAAAAGTGGGTCAAACAAAATAACAAACTATTGTTGTTGTCGTTGCCGTGTTTCTTATTTTTATTTTTATTTATTTTTTTTTTTTGATATTGTTGTCGTTTATTATTGCTGCTGTTGCATTGGCCTTCAGCTGTGGCCCGCTCTTGGCTTGTCGAGTTCAAGCCAAGGCCTGTGCTTAGATAGAAAACAACTTTTTAAGTTTGATGCTAATAAAAGCCACTCATTAACTAAATGACTTACCAGTTATTATTCTGCTGCCTTGCTCGAACACACACACACACATTTCTAATAAACACTTCGTATGCACTCAAACAATGCAAATAGCTATTAAATCCGCTCTCGCAAAACACTTGATAAATCAAAGTACGTGCTTGGGTCCACTTCTACAATTAGTTGTTGTAGGCTACATTTCAGTTATTGTTGCTTCAATCAAGTGTCTACAGAGCTGATTTCCAGACAGACAAACCGACTGGCACAATCAATAACCAATGATTGCCTCTTCCCTTCGATTCTCCACAGACTCTTTTAGCTGGGGGCCATCTTATGCCCATATTTGGGGTTATCGCGAGAGGCTCTCGGTGACGTCAATCGAAAATTGCACATTGGCACTTCTGTTATAACATCTCAATTGTATGCAGCGCATTTCCCACTGTTCCTTGTAACCTATTATTAATAAAGTATAAACAATTGCCTAAGGCCTGAGAAATATCAAAGTACAAAGACTGCGACAAATTCGCAGCTAATTTTCAAGTGCATTTATGTTTGCACATTTTAAAACATGCCATGCTCTAGAGCTCTACTCGTAAATATTTTGCAACCTATTTTCACAAAAATGGAAGCGAACAAATAAAAATGATGATAAGTTTAATTACCTAACACATAAAACTGTAAAAATACATAAAATGGGGCTCAAAAATGTTTAATAATTGTTCCACTATGGCTAAATTTTATCTCTCTTTCTCTCTCTCTCTCTCTGTCTTTCTTAATCTCAATATAATATTTTCCCTAATTTCTCTCCCTGGTTCTCTCTCGCTGTATTTTTTCGCATTGTCTCACACTTTGATCTTCACTTTGTCCTAGTCTCACAATATAACACTTTCTCTCTTATTCCCACTATACTTTAATCTCTTTGTCTCTTATACTCTCCTTCTCTCTTTTATTTGGATTTTTCTTACTGATTCTTAAGTATCGCCGTTCTACGCACTTCTCAAAAATGCAAGTGTGGCAAAATTGATTGTTAAGTGATGTGTATAAATAAAACTGCCATTTAAAATGTGCTGTCATCCTCGGACCTCCTAAGAAGAAAAGGGCTTACCTCATATCCGTTAAGTTCAGATAAGGTTATTGTATCGAAAATAATTCTTGGTCAGTTGTGGCTTTGCAATTTATCCAGCCATAAGCAATGTGCACTGACTAATACGGAATGTCTGACGATTCAGCAGATAAGCTCCGCTAATCAGTTGAATTAATTAAGTCCAAAAGCAGTCAATTTGCCAAATCCGTAAGCAGAGTTAATGACTTAATAATAATGTACTTCAATGTGATGGATGCAAATAGTACAAGCTATATATTTTATGATTAAAACACGTATCTAATCTAATCCGTGTGTGTATCTGGTATTTGTTCTTTTTGCAGCACCATTTGGTAGAAATCAGCAGTAGGTATGGCTGAAGCCCATGCCGCCGTCGCCTTCTCGTTTGCGATCACGCACGAGGGCTTCGACATCAACTATGACCACGAGGTACTCAATCTTGTGCTCAATTCGGGCGTGCGCTCCTGGAAGAAACGCGTGGCGCGTGCTAGAGTAAGATAATCAAAGATGCCTCGATTTATTGCATCCGGCATTTAAGCATATATATATTCCTTTCCAGAATGGCATTCGAAATGGCGTGTATCCGGCGCACATACAAAGTCTCTGGCTGATCACGGCCATTGCGCTGGGCTTGCATTTTGCGGGCTATCAGGCGCCCTTCAATTTGACCAACAGAATCCTGGTGCATCTGCCCAGCAACACAATAAACTGGCAGATCAGCGCCTGCTTCCTGGCCGCACTTACCATATGGCTTTCCATCTGCTTCACCATGCGCTACACGCTGAAGCTGTTGCTCATGTACAAGGGATGGATGTATGAGTCGAGGGCGCCGGGCAGTCGTGTTTCCATACCCACCATGCTCTGGGTGGCCGTAGTGCGTGTGCTCTCTAGCTGGAATAAGCCGGGCCTGTACAGTTTTCAGGGCTCGCTGCCACGCCTACCGCTGCCGTCAGTGCATGACACAATGACACGTTATCTGCGCTCGGTGCGCCCCTTGCTGGATGACCAGAACTACGAGCGTATGGAAAAATTGGCCAAGGAGTTTGAGCAGACAATTGGCAAGAAGTTGCAAAGATATCTCCTGCTGAAGAGCTGGACGTCCACTAACTACGTCTCCGATTGGTGGGAGGAATACGTCTATTTGCGCGGTCGCAGTCCGCTTTGTGTGAACAGCAATTTCTATGGCACCGATGCCATCTTCATGAATCTCACCACCATTCAGTCGGCACGTGCCGCCAATGTCATCTCGCTGCTGCTTAACTTTAGACGTTTGATTGAGCATCAGGAACTGCAGCCGATTATGGTGCAGGGCATGATACCGCTTTGCTCTTGGCAATATGAGCGCACCTTTAACACGGTACGCGTACCCGGCCTGGAAACGGATCGCATTGTTCACTATCGGGACTCCAATCACATTGTGGTGCTGCACAAGGGCTGCTACTACAAGATGCTTATCTACTATAAGGGACGCACTCTGCGCCCCTGCGAGCTGCAAGTGTAAGTCATCAAGTTCTTGCGTTCCATTCCACATAATTCATGCTCAATTCTACTCGCTCCTCAGGCAAATCAAGGAGATACTCGAGGCCAAGGCCACCCCATTGGAGGGTGAGGAGCATTTGGCTGCGCTGACTGCCTGGAATCGTTCCAAGTGGGCTGAGGCGCGCAACACGTTCTTTTCACGTGGCATTAACCACGTCTCGCTGCGCACAATTGAATCCGCTGCGTTTGTGCTCTCTCTGGACGATGAGCCGTTCGAGTTTGATCTAAAGCGTCCGGAGCTGCTGGACTCATTTGGCAAGAAGCTGCTCCATGGCAATGGCTACAATCGTTGGTTTGACAAATGCTTCACCGTCTGCGTGGGCAACAACGGACGCGTCGGCTTCAATGCCGAGCACACTTGGTATGTCTTTTATGTTTAAATAAAACAATTAGTTTCTGTGTATTAATCGTTCATGACATAAAGCTGCGTCCGATCGTCTGTCAGAAATCCCTACACTATGCTGTCTTATACAAACCAGTTTTCTTTTGAAATATCCTGAGCAAGCTTGCCAATTATAGCTTTTGTTGTGCTCCTCGCAACTAAAAGAAATCAATTTTATAAATCTCATAATTTAATTCTATAACAAACCATTTTTAGGCTTTATTTTCAACATCAAATGGTCTACAAATCGATTGTAGTTGAGCTTAGATTTAAATATAATGCTTTATGCGAGACTATTTTATATTCGGCAGCCCGAAGACAAATGTTTTTTTCCCATTTCTATAAAATACAATTTTTGAATATTGTGTAAAAAGGTCGGACGCTGCAATCGCCTCACACATGTGGGAGAATCTGATCATTGATGATATTGAAAGTGACGGGTAAATGCTCCGACTATATTTATGTAGAGTTCTACCACGTTCTAGCTGGTGTCGGTTAGCTGCCTTGTTATAGACACATACATGTGTATAAGTTGTACAGATTCTATCGTATCATATTCCCTTTAACCTTGGTTGTGGCTTAATCAATTGTATTTATGAATTTTATTATAGGGCGGACGCACCGGTTATGGGACATCTATGGGAGTATATATTTGGTGATGATATTGAAGGGTAAAACTAAAATTCCAACTAAAACGTCATTGTTAACCCTTAACCGCTAAAAAATCAAACAAGTAACTCGAAACGGTAACCCATAAGAGTTATATCATATTTATATCATAACTGTAGCTAAATGTACTTTAACTAAAGCTGTATACTAATGTAATGCCTAATTTGAAACCCATGTTTTACCAGCCTAACCGACTTTGCTTAAAACTATTTATTCATGATTCATTATGCTCTACTAATCCCACTTCACAATAAAACCTCAACAGATATGACGAGACGGGCAACACAAAGGGCATACCGGAGTTTACGCCGCCATCGCCCACACGTCTGAATTGGGATTTAAAGCCGTGTCTGCCACAGATCGAGGAGGCGACCATCAGTGCCACGAAACTGATCAATGAGGTCGATCTGCGCATACTGGTCCATCAGGAGTACGGCAAGGGCTTCATGAAGAAGTGCCGTCTGTCGCCGGATGCATACATTCAAATGGTGCTGCAGCTGGCCTATTATCGCGATGCTGGACGCTTCTCGCTGACGTATGAGGCCTCCATGACGCGCCTGTTTCGCGAGGGACGCACTGAAACCGTGCGGCCCTGCACCATAGAGTCGGCTGCGTGGGTAAAGGCCATGGAGAATCCCAGCACAACGGTAAGTGAACATTCCTGCAATGAAATCCAAACTATAATAGCGCGCGTGATTCTTATATTTATATTTCAGAACGATGAACGTGTGCAGCTGCTGAAGGAAGCCTGCGATCGCCATCAGTTGGGCTATCAGGATGCCATGTGCGGACGTGGCATTGATCGTCATCTGTTCTGTTTGTATGTCGTCTCAAAATACCTGGAAGTGGATTCGCCCTTCCTGAACGAGGTGCTCAGCGAACCGTGGCGCCTGTCCACTAGTCAAACGCCGCATGGCCAGACTCCAAAAATGGATTTAAAGAAGCACCCGAATTGCATTAGCGCCGGCGGCGGCTTTGGACCCGTTGCCGATGATGGTTATGGCGTGTCCTATATTATAGCCGGTGAAAATTTGATATTCTTCCATATCTCAGCGAAGACCACATGTGCGCAGACGGTATGCGATTAATTGCTACTCCAGTTAAAATAAAAATAAAAACCTAATAATGATGTCATTACAGGATGTGCACCGATTTGCTAGGAATATTAGCCAGGCTCTGGCTGACATTCGCAGCATGTTTGAGCAGCACATGAAGGATCATCCGAAGCCCGCCAAGTCTCTCACAAATGGCGTCTCCAAATAATGCATAGTCCTAATTGTAGTGAAACTCTTGCGAGATTCTTGTTAGCATTTGTTTTTACTTCTCTAGTTATTCGTTTTAACAATCATCAAACATATTGTCTATTGTAAGTTTTCAATATAAGTGCAAAAGTGTTTGGAGAAAACGTTTTAAATCAAAATCCACGCGAAATGAGCAATGCAATCGTATGTATACATATAACTAAAAGAAAAATTCGTGACAACTTGGCTGATTTTTAAGATCTAGTTTTAGCAGCTTTTGCACAATTTGCTGTTTCTCAATTAATTAGTTTGTAAATGAAAGAAAAAATATCATTTTAACTTAAGGCTAAAAAATATATAAATATATATGTATAGTGCATTAACTAATGCAATCCCGATCATCGCATTTATCACGCTGCCAGCGGATTTGCATGGATAGTTACTCCATTGATTTTCTTGTCGACATGTGGACGATAGTTTTTTGGATTTACGGGCAGCTTTTCCAGTTCATCAAGCGCATCGAAGCCATCAATGACACGTCCAAATAGCGTATATTTCAAGTCCAGATTAGGCTGCGCAGCGTACGTAATAAAAAACTGGCTGGCATTCGCGTTGGGTCCATTATTTGCCATGGAGACCATGCCTCTGTCTGTGTGCTAAGACCAAATAATTAGTTGTTATAGGCAATTTTTTATTTTAATACCTTTATTGTTTCCTTAAACTCGTCATCGAACTTGGTGCCCCAAATAGACTGTCCATTCTTGCCCGTATTAGTTGGATCGCCGGTTTGCACAATAAATCCCTTGATGTTCCTTATGAAGCAACAGCCACTGTAATAGTCACTTGCGCATAAGGCCAAGAAATTCTCGCAGGCTTTGGGGCAGGCCTCGCAGAAGAGCTCGATTTTAATATCGCCCACGTCGGTGTGCAGCGTTACTGACTGGAATATGTGATCAAATATGTGAAAAAAAATATAATTAGCAAAACGCGGCGTTTGTTTACCATTTTAGCAGCTGATCTCCGAATTTCGACCTCGAAAGATATTAAGTTAGCTGCTATTGCTTGCGATATATATCGCTTACACGGACGCAGAGCTGTGTTGGTTTCTGTTATCGATGAGTCTGCCAGCCATAAAATGCAACGATGTTTTTTCCGTAGTGCACATCGCTGACTGAGTTTTGGGCGCGAAGTCAGCATTCCTCGCAGAAAAATAACACTAAGTAAGTTATTAAATAAGTTAGAATGAAGTGCAAAATACCCGAAATCTCTTGGCACAATCGCGACCCCGTGCTGAGTGTAGATATACAATCAAACGGCGTGGGCCTAAGTGCACCTACGATGTGCCGCCTCGCCTCGGGCGGCACCGATGCGCACGTTCTCATTTGGTACGTAAATCAAAGTGAAGCAGGCGAGGGCGTTGCACTGGAACTGGCTGCGGACTTGGCGAGGCATCAGCGTGCAGTAAATACAGTGCGCTGGTCACCCAATGGAGAACTGCTCGCATCTGGCGATGACGAAAGTGTTGTCTTTATATGGAAACAAAAAGCGGAGCACGAAGTGGTCAACATTGTGGATGCTGATGGCAACTGTGAACAAGATCGAGAAGTGTGGCTGACGCTGAAAGTGTTGCGTGGCCATCGGGAGGATGTCTACGACTTGAGTTGGGCGCCCAATTCGCAGTTTCTAGTCACAGGCTCTGTGGACAACACTGCCATGTTATGGGATGTGCACAAGGGCAAGTCTCTGGCTATATTGGATGATCACAAGGGCTATGTGCAAGGCGTCGCCTGGGATCCGTGTAATCAGTTCATAGCTACCATGAGCACGGATAGGTGAGTGACTGTCTAAACTACAAAGTGCCTTCTTTATTATTATTTCAAAATCTTTGCAGGCATTTGCGCGTATTTGATGCAAATACGCGACGTGTACTGCACCGTGTCAGCAAATCCACGCTGCCCGTCAAGGAAGGACATGAGCTGCACGGCCGCAGTATACGCCTATATCACGATGGCACGCTGCAAACCTTCTTTCGGCGACTTTGCTTTACGCCTGACGGCAAACTGTTGCTCACACCCGCAGGCGTAACAGATTACGATGGCGTGATGAAGCCCACGAATACCACCTATGGTTACAGTCGCTACGATCTGAGTAAACCTGCCTTTGTGCTGCCCTTTCCCAATGAATACACCGTGGCGGTGCGATGCTCACCCGTGCTGTACCGTCTGCGACCGTACGATGCGGACAAGAATCCGCCGATTATTACGCTCCCATATCGCATGATCTATGCGGTGGCAACCAAGAACTCGGTGTTCTTTTACGATACGCAACAGCCGGTGCCGTTTGCCATTGTCTCCAACATACATTATACGCGGTTAACCGATCTGACCTGGTCCAATGATGGCAATGTGTTAATCGTCTCCAGCACCGATGGATTTTGCTCCCTGTTGACCTTTGCCGAAAACGAACTGGGCGAGCGCTATGAAGAAATGGATGCAGTGCTGTGCGCTGTTGCCAAGACATCGGAGAATCATCATCAACCACGCAATCGCAAGATGAAGCGACAAAAATTGCGAAAACCTTCGGCAGATGAATCCGCGAGGCGTCGACCGCTACAGGAGAAAACCAAGCCCAATAAAATTGAGACGAAACACAAGCTAGGTAAGGACAGAGCAAATGAGTGCAAAGAAAATGGAGAAACTGACTTGGATGCGGAGAACGATTCGTCGCTGCAGAGTAGCAGCTCGGCAACCTCCGCGGGCAGTCCCAAGCCTGTGCCCAAAGCAGACGTAAAGCCCACGCCCATTGCCATCAGACGTTCACCTCGCAAAATGCCGGAGCCCACAACTATTGCAATACGCCGTTCGCCGCGCAAAATCACAGAAGCCACGCCCACAGCTGCTGCTGTCACTGAGACAACGGCGATTGCCGTCAAACGTAAGGCCAGTGATGATGGAGAACCCGTGCAGAGCATGCCCAAGAAGCCAATAGGGGTGCTGCATAAGCCCATCGAAGCTGTGCTTGATAAGGAGATCATTAGCTCGGATGAGAAGTTCGAGTCGCCGGAGAAAAAATGTAGGCCAGCCACGCCCATACAGGTGCGCAGACAGCCGCGCACGCCGGGCAGCAACAGCAGCAATAACAATACGCAAACGCCCAAATCACTGCCCGCCAAACATGCCACGCCCATTGCTGTGCGACGCACACCGCGCGTGCTCATCGAAGCGCCCGTCGTGAATGCGCCCGTGGTCGTCGAGGAAGCCATGGACGCCTGGCCGCTGGCCATGGATGGCATAAGTCCGCTGCCAACCAAGGAGAAATCACCCAGCAAAGATACGGAGGCGAAAAAGGGCAAAGAGACGCAGCTGGCCATCAGCGAGGCGACTTGTGAGCGCACCGAGGACATACGCCTGGTCTACGAGGATACCCAAGAGGAGGCGGCCACGCATGTTAAGGCAGCAGAACCCGTCGCGCCCGTTGCAACGGCTACGACGTCGGTTGCCTCGCCGAAGCCTAGCACGCCGAATGCGAAGACGCCACGACGCGTATCCTTGCGCACCATTTCGACGCCCAAGTCCAAAAAGAAACTTTTAGAGTAGAATTGTTAAGCATACGACAGATTTAGCTTAGCCTTAATACATTTATATCCATTATTATATTTAAATAAAACGCACACACACAGACGGTAACAGATGAAAGCTGATGACACAGCCCGATGATGAATTTCCTGCCTTCCAGATGGACAACCATGCATATCGTCTGGCACATGCACAGCAGCCGGTTAGCAGTTCCAAGAAGAATGTGATCACCAAACAAATACTTGCAGGGGATTCACTGCTGCTAATCGATGCAGCCAAGCGCCCGTTGGATGAGTACGTGCAGCCACTATGCCAGCTATACAAGCTGGTCAAGAGCAGACAGCAGCACATGATCCTTGTGCTGGTGGCTACGCGCAAACGTTTGCTGCAGCTGCGCTCGCAATTTGAGAAGCAGTTGGACAGCCGGCAGGACCTTATCAGTGCAGCAGAGGAGTCAGAGACAGCAGCCCAGCTGATGTGCCAGCGTGCTGGCCTGTTGATTGCGACCACAGCGGAGTTCAGCGCTTTGATGACACAGACGCCGCAGCTGCTAACAGACGCTCATTTGGACTGCATTGTCTTCGACGAGTTAGAGCGGCTGCAGGCTTATGGCGGCGGCTGCTTTCAGGCGCTCAAGCTGGCGCTCTGGCAACTGTGCAGCAAGCCGCAGCTCGTGGTGACCTCGCGACTGTGGCTGGCTGCAGAAATGCAACAACTTTTGCAGCAGGCCAAGCAGCCGCTGGTGTTGCTGCAGGAAGCGCTGGAGGCAGCCGTCTATGGTGGCCTGCAGCTGCAAGTGGAGCTGGGCAACAGCGGAGCACAGCAGATGCAGCAGCTACTGGACTATCTGCAACAGCAGCCATATAAAAAACAACGCACGCTGATTTACTGCGCCAGTGAAATGGATTTCCAGGAGCTACAGCAGCAACTGCCCAAGGATGACTGCCTGCTGCATCGCGGTCGAGGGGATAAACCGCGCCTGGACCGCTGGCAGCGGCAGGTAAATAACAAATAGCTAATAAAACTTTAAATAACCGATTGAATATATTTTGTTATTTTCATAGAACACTGGCCAAATATTGTTGCTGGGCGCACATGCGCCCGAGTTGCTTGTGGACAACGTTCAGTCTCTCATACACTTCAACATGCCGTCCACTTGGAGGCAGTTTAGAAAGCGTTTCGCTGTCTTTAAAACCCAAATACCCAATGCACTGATCCCCACCACAAACCAGAAGCAGCTGCAGTCCCTCATTCTGCTGAATAAGCAGAGTCAACGAATGCTGCCTCAGCTGATGGCGTTCATGCAGCAACATGGACATCCCATCGATGAGAAGCTGACTGCGGCGCATGCGCAGCTGCAGGCAGCACATGAGGCGTCCTTGGTGGCGCGTCAGTGCGTCATTTGTCCTGTGTTGCTGCTGCATGGCCATTGCCTGACGCCTACCTGCCAATATCGTCATCTGCTGGCGGACGTCGACAGGAGCTGTGCGACTGTACCAACTGCGGGATGTATACGCTTTCAGCTGCTTAAGGTGAGCTGAAGAAGGGTTATATTATAATATAATTTTGTATGATATTCTGCAAATCTTTAAACAGAAGAAGAACGGCAAAGATGAAATAGTCAAAGGTACCGGGGTTAAGGTCATGTAAAAGAGGCGTCTAAAAGATAATCGCAGGGATGATCACAAATTGATCAGCTTTTATAGCGTTTGTTGGTCGCCTCAAACCTTTAGACAGATAGAGAGCCATATCACAGAGATTAAAAAAGCTATAGATTTCAAATTTGGAATGTGAGTTCTCATGCCTTAAAGGTTTATTTCTCGATAACTTACAGCATTTTCCCAAAATAAATAAGTTTTAAAATGCAGTGACAGTGCAATGACAAAATATTATAATATATTATATTATATAGCAGATATACTTGACAGATACTTTTTCCTGAGCAATCCAATCCAACTCGAGTTTAAAGGTTTGTGAATGAGAACTGGAATCTATCAACGTATAGTTGCAGGATTATTATGAATGTCTTATATGTCTCCTTACATGATTGCCCAATTCTCGCTTACAGATCTGCACACCCTCCCACTTTGCGGCTCGTTTGGTGGCACATAGAGCAACAGCTCAATCTGCGTGGGGTACGATTCCTGTGCAGCAGCAGTATGTGGAACTGCAGCAACAATTGATTAGCTACTATGCCATGCCGGAACATTGTGTGGTACCCAATCTTCAAGAGCTGCAGCAGATTTGTGTGCGCCAAATAGCCGCCAACTGTTATGAGCGTGTTTCCGTCACTTTTGTGCCACCCGCTGATTCTGCTAGTTCCGAGCAATATCAAAATATGACTGTGCGCGTCAAGCATTTGGACTTAAATACGGTCATCTGCCATGCGAAGCTTTCGGAGCTACTTGTCTGTCCGCTGGCTTGGCAGCAAATCGATCCATTGGCCCTGGATGTGCGTCTGATTGGCTTGGTGCCCTACAATGGCGAGGAGATATGGCAGTGCGGCGAGATTGGGCCAATTGCTGAGCTACTGCATCCCGGCGGCATCTATGAAGCAAATGTTGTCTCTGCTATGGCACACACAATATTCGTGGATGAGCTGCAACTGCAGAAAGTTGGCTATGAGGAGCAGCTGCAAAGGCAATGCCTGGGCAAGTTTGATGTCAATGCAAAGCGACGTTTGGAGCAATTAGTAAAAACAGCTGCCAGCTAACATCAGTTACCTAAAAGTAATTAATTAAAGAATAATCAAAAGAATAAACAATAACTAAAAAAAATCAAAAACTGCTGCCACAAAATGCTGTTAAGGACAAGATTCAAAACTCTTTAACCTACTCTAATAACCAGATATTAACAAGAACAATCGCGATATTGGGCATTTCAATTTCGTAAGCAAAAATATATAATAATGGACCTTCAAAAAACACTAATGATGATTTTATATTTCAGTTTATATATAACTTACAACTGCCTCGGGAAAATGTGAAATGTTTGGGGAAGCCTTTGAATTGTCATCGTTAGTCCTGCTTTTTGCGATTACGAAAAGGTAAGTTTTTTGTTATCTTTATACTATACAAAGAATTATAAAGAGGAAAATTTGCTGATAATTACAATTAATCATATTCGCATATGAATGTATTTAACTCGTGCAAATGGTAGATCCTAAAAGAAAATATCTTTCAGCACTTGACTATGTTAAGGGAATAATATCTCGGCCAAATACTGTCAGATTTTTTAATTTTACACCATTTTGGACTCGTAAGAACCAGTACTATCGACTGGCATTAAAAAAATGAAAATCTAAATTTTGACCGGAATCGACAAAAAAAGCAAGGGGTTACATCACGTTTTTTGCCAAAATCGGGTTCGGATCGAAAATCAAAACTTGTTGATCATTTTTTTCGAATATCTCGGGTAAATATCGTATAATTTCGGAATGTTATACCTTTTTAAATTCGTACGGATCCCTACTATCAGTTGGCATTCAAACAAATTAAAAATCAAAGGGCTAGAAAAAGTTGTTGACCAAAATGATGGTTTTTGATTATTTTTTTGAATATCTCGGCCAAATAATGCCCGATTTCGGAGTTTTATATTATTTTGGACTCGTAAGAATCAGTACTATCGACTGGCATCAAAAAAATGAAAATATAAATTTTGACCGGAATCGACAAAAAAGCAAGGGGTTACATCACGTTTTTTGCCAAAATCGGGTTCGGATCGAAAATCAAAACTTTGTTGATCATTTTTTTCGAATATCTCGGGTAAATATCGTATAATTTCGGAATGTTATACCTTTTTAAATTCGTACGGATCCCTACTATCAGTTGGCATTCAAACAAATTAAAAATCAAAGGGCTAGAAAAAGTTGTTGACCAAAATGATGGTTTTTGATGATTTTTTTGAATATCTCGGCCAAATAATGCCCGATTTCGGAGTTTTATATTATTTTGGACTCGTAAGAATCAGTACTATCGACTGGCATCAAAAAAATGAAAATATAAATTTTGACCGGAATCGACAAAAAAGCAAGGGGGTTACATCAAGTTTTTTCTCAAAATCGGGGCCGATTCGAAAATCAAACATTTTTAAATGTTTTTTTTGAATATCGGGTAAATATCATCTGATTTTGAAATGTAATAATTTAATTTAATATTTCGGAATAGAACTTTTTGGGGATATATTTTCTGGAATGCTCTTGAGCAATTCTGAACATCTATAATTGTTTCTTAATAGTCCTGCTGTGAGCTGCTACAAATCCAAAGTCTTTGGGTTACAGTCAAATCATACTTTGAAGAGAGAATCTTTATTATTGAAATGATCTTTAAACTAGAAAAAATGTTGTGTGCTTTAGTATCACAAGCTCTTCGTTCGAAAATTGTTGTGGTTAATAAGGCAAATGGAAATATGTGCGAAGCTTGTGTTTTTTAATTTAATTTTTATTTAAATTTTAGATGATCTAACATTTTGAGTTTCTTTTACATACAAACATTTTGTTTTGTGTACTTTTCATTTATTTTGTAATCGTTTTTCTTGTATTATAATTATAATTTATATTAAATTTGTAATTCAACGATTCGATTTTATTATGTCAAGTTAGTAATTTGTTTATATCTTCTTCACAAGTTTTTTTTTTTTTAATTTGTTTACTTGCTCGTTTCACATTTAAAAACTGCTGCTCAAGGGCTTGGTTCATACATAGTTCGTACACGAGGAATGCAAAAAATTGATTTCTGTACTTCGTTTAGCTCGCTCTGAATTTATAAAATTGTAAATTCATGGGACAAAATACATTAGAAATATGATTAAAGTTGTTCTCTTCGTTTAATAGATTAAACAAGAGAAATTATGATTTGCTGTACTGTGTTTATAGGTGAACAACAAAAGAAATTCGAATTGGGCTAAAAAATTTAGATACAACATCTAAAGTTTGTCTACCTAGAAACTCTGGTTCCATATTCCGCTAGCCACTCTCCACCAGCTCTTTACAAACTTCAACATTCTTTTTGTTCTTGTTCTTGTTGCCAATGCGTTGAGTCGTTTCTCATTTAAGTTTATTATAATTTGTATATACGATTTTTAATTTTTCCACAAATCAATGTTGGTTTTGCATCTTATAAATTTTAACTGCTATTAAAGTAATAGTTATTTTTTTCACTGTAGTAGTGGTGCGGCTTTTGTGAGTGTGTGTGGGTGTACGGTATATAAGTGTGTGTGTGTGTTGAGTGTGTGTTACATATTGGAGCAAAAAGTTGTATGAGCGTTTTTTAGAAAAATATGAAATATGTTCGCTATATGAATTGAAGTTTTAATTTACTTTATGTAAAGTTGACTTTTTGTTTTTGTTAATGGCAAATATGCAAAAATGTTTATTAGTATTTGTTTTTTTTTTTTTGTTTTTGTTTTGTTTTGTTCTGTTTTGTTTTGTAGTTTGTTTTGACAAAGTATGGTATATGCATACGTATTTTGCATTTTGTTTATTTGTATATGTACTATTATGCGTTATGTAAATTGTAGTTTTTATTTTGTAGAGTTACAAAGTTGAGCTAGATGATTCTTAAGTTTCAAGAAAAAGTATAGTCATTTTGCATGAGTATTTAAAAAAATAAAATAGCGAAAGTCTTGTTCGTATGTGTTTCATGATTATGCAGTTAGTTACATAATTTACGAGAAAAATATAGTACATATGTGTATGTTTGTTGTTCTCACTATTTATATATATATTTTATTTATATAAAGATCGCTCGTTTTATTTGTGAGTTTTTTTTTTTATAGTTATATGATTAAGTTCTTGTGTGCTTTTTTTCCTTTTTTATGTTTATAAATTACATCAGTTGTAGTTACAAATATTTGTTGTTCTTTTTTTCGGTTGAATTAAATTTTTTAATATATATATTCATAAATTTTTTATATAATTACATACAATTTAGTCAAATTAGAAGAGTTCACACCGGTTTGCTTTATACTCTTTCTTTCTGCTTGTAAAAGTGAACTGTGAGTGTGTGTGTGTGTGTGTGGTGTGTAGGGTATTGTGTGTGTGTGTGTGTGTGAGTTTGCCTTGCCTGGGACAATAGCAGCATCCAATAAAATTTGTTTTGTCTAATTTTATGCAGCTCATTTAACCAGCTGCAAGAAAAATGTGGAGAATAAAGAGTTTGGCTGTTTGTTTTGTTTTTGAATAAATAGTTTTTATTTGAAAATGATTTTTTAAATATTTTTTTTTTTTTGTATTTTGGTAGAATTTTACAAGTTGAATGGAAAGTACATACGATAAATATTACAGTGTTTGTTTGTTGTGGTTGGTTTTTGGATAGGTTTAAGGAGTGTTTGTTGGGTTTGTTTAATTTTGCTTGTTGTCAAATTGCATGGGGTATGCTTAGAAAACTGCTCATAATATGGCATTCAACTACAAAAGTATCTCGTATCTCGTAGATACACAATGTAACCGCACAAGTATCTACGAAAAATGCGTTGTTCAACAACTTTTGCATAGTTTACACACTGGTTGTTTTTTTTTTGTTTTGTATCAAGTGTATTTTGGTTTATGAGATATTTTGTCAATTGTTTTCAAAATGTTAAATGATATTTATTTTGCTAATAAACTTACTAACTTGTTGTTTTTGTTTAAGTTGCGTGTTGCATGTGTTTTACATAAATA
Source organism: Drosophila novamexicana (assembly GCF_003285875.2). Lineage (NCBI taxonomy): Eukaryota > Metazoa > Arthropoda > Insecta > Diptera > Drosophilidae > Drosophila > Drosophila novamexicana. Next base: position 7,329,820 of record NW_020824765.1, on the reverse strand, counting down.
AGGCTTAAAAACTATAAAACATAAATGGATTTCGCATAGAGCAAGAGCACAAAACTGCAAAAAACATACTAGTATATAAGGGGAAAAGGAATTTGGAGCTAGAGAGAGTGGGAGTAGAGAGGAGCTCAGAAGAGAGACAGAGAGGGAGAGAGAGAGAGAGAGGAGAGAGAGAGCTGTTGTATAATATACAAAAATACTATAAAATAACAATTATAAATTCATTGTGTAAAATCAAAATGCACAATCATACATACATTAAAGAAGTTGCATAAGCATATGCATATGCATAAATACATTAATAAGTGTGTATAAATAAGTCTAAACAAAATTAACAGCTGCAACCGCACAGTGTTAAATGCCATTCACTAAATACAATAAATGTTACAATTAATATTATTATTATTAATATTAATATTATTATTATATATAGTATGTATATGCTTTATAAATATTACATACAATGCGTTTTACAATGAACTGTTTTCTATTTTGTTTTGTTTTATTTTTTCTTGTTGTTGAGATTTTCCTTCCGTTTCCTTCCTATTTTCTCAGTTTCTATTGCGAGTTTCTTTGTGTGTCAAGTTTTGAATTGAATTACATATTATAAAAGATACAATCGTATGTGGCTTTATAAATGCAACAAAATTATATTAATTACAATAAATTAGTGTACAAAAATTAAAGTTAGTTTGTGTGGCTGTGTGTGTGCGTGTTCGCGTGTTTGTGCGTTATGTGTGTGTGTGTGTGTGTGTGTGTGTGTGTGTGTGTGTGTGTGTGTGCGATTTGTAGCTGCTTCAGCTCGATTCTCGATTCCTTCTATATATGGTATGCATATATTTTTTACACACACGCAAATTTCAACAAATTACAATTTACATCGATCTATATAATCGAATTATGGCTGGCTGGCTGGCTGCATCGAATTCGCAATTTTTTGATAGTAAATACAAATAGTTTAGAGAGTTTTCCTTTCATTTTTGTCCGCTTTTTGTTTTGTTTTGTTTTTTTTTTTTTTTTTTTGTATTAAATTAGGACTTATATATTAGAGTTTTACGTTTTTTCATGTTAATTTTGTTTTGTTTTTGGTTTGTTCATTTGCTTTATCATTACGTTATGCTTTAAGTATTATGTTTAAATTTGTTTTTTTTTTTTTGTTTTTGTTTTACTTTTCTTTCAATAATATTTATACGCATTCTGCTAATTCATTGCCCAGGGACTTGGTTTGTTATTACTTTTGTTGCATGTTTAATTCGCGCAGAGAGTTTGTAAACTTTGAACTTAAGCCTAAACAAGCATGAGAAATGCAGCGTTGATGGTATGAATAATTTCAAAGAGATTGCAACAGGAAACATTTAATATATATATATATAATATAATATTTATATACTTAGATGCCGTGATATATACGTTATACATATGTATACATATATTTATCATATATACTTTGTTCAATTCTTTACTTTTTACTTTTCATTTGGTTTAAATTTTTTGTTTGTTTTTGTTTTTTGTTTCTTTTTTTTCGTTTTTGTTTCAATAAATACACGAGAAACTAAACTACACATAAATTATGAAATTCTATAAAATTATTCAGACCAAACAACAACTACATATTATGCATTAATGCTTGCGTTATGCGTATGTTTGTGCGTCCGTGTGTATGTGTGTGTGTGTGTTTGAGTGTTTTTGTTGTGTGTGTGCGTTTCATGTCATACATGTAGCTTTGCATGATGCAAATGTAAAGCAAATATAGGAAAAATGCTCTTCAATATGCTTGCATTTCTGCTTCTCTCAATGTTTTATGTTTTTTATACTTTTCTCTTTTAGTCAGCTGCCTCGTCAACTAACTCTCGTTCTCAATAATATTTTAAGCACATACAGATTCTCATACTCTGCTGAGTGAGTGTGTGTTTGTGTTACAACAAATAAAAGTTCTTTGGGCTTTGCTTTTGCTTTGTGTGTATGTGTGTGTGTGTGTGTTGTTTGTTGTGTGTTGGTTCTATCATCATTTGCTTTTTTGATCAATGCTGGTGGGTTGTTGTGCTCCCGCGCTGTATTATTCTTGTTTTTGTTATTATTTTTCATAATTTTTTTTTTTCTTTTTTATATTTTGTTTGTAATACCGTAACGGTTCCCGTTTAGCCCCGCCATCACGTCTTAGTACAGGCCGCAGCCGCGCAGATTGTTTGCTATGATGACATCGGTGACAGCATCGAATACAAACTGAATGTTGTTGGTGTCTGTGGCGCAAGTCATGTGGCAGTAGATTTCTTTCGAGGTTGATTTGTTTTTCGCTTCGAACTGGGCCTGAATGTAGGCTGCCGCCTCGCCATACTCCTGGCCACCTATAAATTCATTACAATTCAAATCAATTAGAATCGTATAGTCTTCCACTTTTTCAAGTACTTACCTGTGTATTCGGGAAAGCAAATTGTCAGCGGACTCTTGCGTATCTTCTCCTCGAACAGATCCTTTTTGTTCAGGAACAGTATAATCGACGTATCCGTGAACCATTTATTATTGCAAATGGAATCGAACAGTTTCAGTGATTCTTGCATGCGGTTCTGCGTTTAATTCGTGTGAAATTTTCCTCTTAGTTTCGATTTGTACATATAATGCTTCTCTATTCTTTTGACTTACCGTAGTTTCGTCCTCATGCAAGACCTGATCGTATTCAGACATCGCCACGCAGAATATAATCGCTGTCACATCCTCAAAGCAATGTATCCATTTCTTGCGCTCAGATCGCTGGCCGCCCACATCAAACAATCTGCAAAGAGGCATGGCATTTGGGTTATTTAGCAAAATAAAACATGAGTCTTTCTACGTTTCTTTTTCTCGTATAACAAGCTTATGATTTAAAGCTTAAATCATATGTGTTTCTTATCTTTTACTTTTTATTCTAATATATTTTTATCTTTTCAGATCGACGTATTTTGCTATCGATTTTATGGACTTCCGCGATAAATGGCCAATAAAAATAGCTTAAGTCCTAAATAAAATAAAATAATTCACAACAACCAATTTAATGTAAATCCTATGGACCTCCACGAGTCTAACGCGCTCAATCTTCCCAGGATCTGGCCGGGATATGATCATTTTAAGTTTTTTCAACGAACATATTTTGCTGTTTTTTGTTTAAACGAATATTTTTTGCTGTTTTTTGTTTTTTTTTGCCATTTTTGCCACGCTCCAGCCGAATAAACAATAACAAACGATAGTTCCTAGATGACCCATATATCCTTGGTTTTACCATGCCAAAGATATCGTCCTGGTGAACCTACACGACCGAGATGGTCAAAAAATATGAATGCTTTTTCTTTCAGCCGCCCCTCAGAAACAACCCCATCTCCCTCGTTGGTACCTAGTTGACCCATATATTCTTGGTTATACCATACCATTGCTATAGTCCTGGTGAACCTAAAGGACCAACTTCCTGCGATATGAGCATGGAAACGGTCCAGAAATATGTCGCTGTAGCTAAACATAATGTTGTGGCTGCTGCTAAAAACGACAGCAAAAGTATGCCCTTGAAATTTGCGATCGTTGATTTAGCAGTTTACTGTTAAGAATATTTTTGCACCTTGTGGGTATGCAATGCAATTTTTCATTCATAAAAATTTTAGTTCGTCTGCCTACTGGGCATTTCTGGTCGCCTGATACTTCAGCCGAATTTTCGGTAAAATCTTAGCACCCGGCTGCTCCTCCGCACGCCCCGTTTGGGTATGCAATGAAATTATGCATTCATAGAAATTTTAGTTCGTCTACCTGCTAGTCATTTCTGTTCGCCTGGTATTTTTGCTAAATTTTCGTTAAAATCGAACGCCCCCTTTTTAACAGTGGCATGTTAATTAACAGCGGCACCTGCTGGTTAACAGCGGACTTTTAATTAACAGCTGCTAATTAACAGTGTACTGTTAAATTACATTTTTTCTGTGCATCTACCTGCTGGTCATTTCTGTTCGCCTGGTATTTTTGCTAAATTTTCGTTCAAATCGAACGCCCCCTTTTTAACAGCAGCAGCTGCTGGTTAACAGCGGATTATTAATTAGCAGCTGCTAATTACTAGGGGACTGTTAAATTAACTTTTTTCTGTGCATCTACCTGCTGGGCATTTCTGTTCGCCTGGTATTTCAGCTGAATTTTGCTTTGAAAATGTGAGCCAACTGCCGGGCACATTGCAATGGGGATTTTACGACCGTTAATTTTTAAACATTAATTGAAGTGTGGATAACGCTTTTAAGCGAATTTTGTTGGGATTTGCAACTATAGGTCCCCAGGACTCTATCAATGGTATGGTACAACCAAGGATATGTTGGTCATCTAGGAACCATAGAGGGAGTAGGGGCTGCTGTTGGTACGGTTATAAGAAAACGCATACATATTTATCTTTCTGGCACATTTCCGAGCAAATTTTGCACGGATTTAGACATTTAGGTTCACCAGGACTCTATCAATGGTATGGTAAAATCATGGATATGTGGGTCCTCTAGGAGCCATAGAGGGAGAAGGGTTGGCTAAAAGAAAACGCATACATATTCATGTTTCTGGTACATTTCCGAGCAAATTTTGCATGGATTTAGACATTTAGGTTCACCAGGACTCTACCAATGGTATGGTAAGGCCATTGATATACGGGTCATCTAAGAACCATAGAGGGAGAAGGGTTGGCTAAAAGAAAAAGCATACATATTTGTGGACCACTTCCGAGAGAATTTCGCGCGGATTTGACCTTTGATTTAAAAAACTTTTACGTTTTTTGCGAAAAATGGCTTTATTTCAGAAATCAAAAAACTCTGATGGCAATCTATTTTATGGATGGACATTCACGAGCAGTTTTTTGTTTTCTTTTTAAATTCTAAGCTTGGAAATAGCGTGGACATTCTTGGCTTGTTCGAACTCTGTAGTTAACTGCATAATTAGACGGGCTGAAGATTCTGATAAGGCAGATTATTCAAAAAATGGATCCTATTTTGTATTGGAAATTAAGAATTTTGTAAAAACAACTCGGATAAATGGAATCCTATCTTTTATTTATCTTTTGCAGCACTTTTTTGCGTTCTTTCTTCTTTACATCTCCCTATGAGCAGCATATTGTGGTATTTTTTGGGTTTACTGATCGCATGAACTCTAGTTTAGTTCTTTTTTTCATTAAGCATTATTATATTTTTCATTTATGAGTTGTTTCCTAATCAACGTTTTTGCAATAAAATTAAATAAAAATAGTTTGTTGGCTTTAATAGGTATTAAAACATGAACTAATTTTATATTTTAAATAAATAAATAAAAATCAATTTATCAATAAATGTTGCCTATTCAATATTTATAAGCAAAACGGAGCAACTTTAGCTATTTGTGCTATGCCTGTCTTTTTACTTACTTGAAGTTGAGATTTTTGAAGGAGAAATGAACCTCGACAATGCCGGTTGTCTTGACTCGGGTGCGCAATATATCCTGCTCGGTAGGCTGATAGTCCTTGGCGCCTAACCGATCCAAATCATCCAGGAAACTGCAAAAAGCAAACAGACAAGCAATCATTAGTAGGGCAAAATGCTGTTGTTTGTTCAGGCAAGAGGGTGAGGTGAGGTTGGCTAAAGAAAAAGGGGAGGGCAGACAGACAAATGTTTGCCTTGCTGCAGCTGACGGCGTCGGCGGCTTCGGGGCAAACACAATTTGAGGCGCAGGCGAAGCGCTGTGCAAACAATTAAAACGTAGCATAAATTTAGACGCCGACAAGTGGCAACAAACGCTCTGATACAAATGTATCTGCCAGATACAAATATGACTCTAGATACGAGTGTGGCACTTGTGGCATCAAGTTTCGCAAGCGCATTTTATTTAGGGGCACATAATTAGCTTTATTTGTGACTCTCAAACAGTCAAATGTTGCGTGTTCCAACCAGCTTCAACAAGTAGGTCAGATACAGAAAATATACAAATAGAAAAAAAAGTTAGATAAAAGAGAAATGAAGAAGACGGCGACGAGGCTGAATAGGTCAGTGTCCAGATCTTGGCAGTAATTTACGCAGCGCACGCAACATTTGGCAACAGATAAAAAAAAAAAACAACAAAAACCGAATGAAAAAATAAGAAACGAATTCCATTTGTTGCTTCCAGGTGTAAGGTTCATGTAACCCAGAGACAAAAAGAGGTCTCTGAGCCGGGTCGTAAATAAGTTTTCCAGTTGTCCGTCTTCTAGCGTCTATTGTGTGAATCTTTTTGTTGTTGAGGCAATTACTTTTGCGGCCAACTGTAAGTTGTGTGTGTTTAATTAACGTGCGACTTGCCCAACCTTTGTGGCCCAACATTTGTTGTCGCCCCATTGATCATTGGCTGTGGCACAGTCTGGCAACGCTGGCGCAAATGCAACACAGCGCGGCCCACTTAACAAGGATGGGCAAAATGGCCAAGTCACGCTCGCCATGCTCTAAATATCTGCGCTATAACCAGAAACCAAGTAGCGCTCATTCAAGTGGAAAATTTGAGTGCATAATACTCCAAATAAACATCTATATACATATCGCTAAATATCGTGCTTGCAATAGTTGCATATACGTAAGACTGACCAATGTAAATATTTGCTACATTTATACGGCACACGCTAATCAAAAGTTATTCACAATTTTCACTATTAGATGATCTCCGGACGCGATCTTATCCGGGCAAATGCTCATTTGTTTGGGTCTTCGTGTTGCGTCATAGTAGGCTGTCGGGCAATCGTGTTAGCACTTACAATGTGCGGAGAGAAAGAGAGCGAGAGTGTAGACTTTTAAAAGAGAGCCATAACATAATGTTTAACAAAAATTTGTGGCTTCGAGAAAAAAGGCTAATATAAATTGGGCTACAGACGGTTCAAGAGGCCAAAAGTTCCATAAAAGCAAGAAATGTACATTACTTTCTAGCTAATTCAAGCCCGCAGGAGATATTACATATTTATAACAGGCAAATTATTAATATTTCTTAATTTTCCACTGTGTTAATTGTATTTTTTTAACACTTACAACAACACAAAACAATTTGTCAGTGGATAAAAAAATGTTACATCATTTACATACTGGACTTACATAAGGCCGATTTGCTGCAACATTTTATGAAACGCAATGAATTATTACGAATTACTTTGAATGTAAGTTGCATTTTATAAATTAATGAGCCGCAGCCAACTTAGCGCGGCACTGAATAGTCTGGCAACGCTACATTTTCCTAAACTGTTTTAGAGCTCTTTGTCGCAAATGTGACAAAAGCAAAAGAAAACAAATTTATTTAAAATATACAACTATTTAGAAACTATTGTGTTTGACAAATTATTTATTTATTTATATAAGCATTGAATAATCAGGTAATTTAATATGTTTTAAATAAGCTCGTTTTGACTCATTAAATTGCAATTATTCACCAAGTTCTATTAAAGCATTTGCGCTTACTTAAAAGACTGAACAAATATATATTAACTGATGCTCTTTTTTGCTCGTCGTATCAGTCATGACTACAAAAACAATTTAAAATGAAATACTCTTTGAGCTTTTTGGGCAAGTGTCAATGCAGGTTTCAGAAAATACTATAAAGCGTGTGTTTTATGGCGCTGAATTTCTCGCCTTGGCAAAACCAAGCAACCCCATGGGGCATTAACTAGTTGAAGCGCTTAATATGCTTATGCTTTATGGCTCAGTGCATTATGTGAATTTAATGCAAAATTTCAGAGAGAGAGATAGAGAGAGAGAGAGATAGAAGACAACGTTTGAGATAGAGACAAGGCGTCTGGGTAAACGCGTCGTTAGTTTAAATGCAAATTTCTGTATTTGCCTTTTTAAGCCAATTTCCTAACGACGGCTGCCATTAAGGCCTAGACAAACAAAAGCTGAAAAAAAACGACAAAAGGTAGATTAAATTGATTAAAATGAATTAAAGCGTGTAAATAACCGCTGCGAGCTAGCTTCGAACAAAAAACTTTTGCTTTTTAGTAAGATTGATTAGCAGCAAACACTTTCAATTTCAAACGGACAGAGCAACAGAGAGAGAGAGGATATAAAACGAAGCGAAGAGAGTGAGAGCGCAATTAGCGGGCGTATCTTAACAATAAAACCAACAATCAGTTCCACAATAAAAAGAGCTCGTATATTTGCAAAGCCAACTAGATAATACCCTTAAATGAATTGGCCGCTGGGAAAGTTGTTTGATACAATTATTTTTGCTTATTTAAATTAACGTCAAGCTCACAAAAACTTTAATTCGTAGTGGAATTATAATTTGTGTAATTCATTAAAATATTTTTTATAAAAAGTGGAAATTATAAATCATTTAGATATATCTGTAAAATATCTGTTCGTATAACAACTTAATACTGATCCGATCTACGACAGCTATAAATTGTTTTTGTGGTATTTTTTTATAATCTTATAATCTTCTTCAGAAGATATCACAAATAAGTAAATCTTATTTGCGGTTATAAAATGTTAGACTAGCTATTTGTAGACAGAAATGATCCCAGTTTGCAATCAGCCAAATTTTTGGATATATTTTTATAAAGTTTCAATAACATAGAATTTCTTTATAGCTAAACGGTTTGTTGATTAAAGTTTAGCTGACAATTTTTATTATATCTTATGATTATATGTGTAACACATTAACTGATCAAATTTAAGTACCCTTTAACATAGAGTATTTAACAAAAGCCAGCTGTCCAGCTCTGGACTGCTCACGCATACAGCTCCAATTGGAGCTGTCTTAGCTGCCGCATAGCGCACGTAGGCCCGAACCCCTCCGTGCCGTGCTCAGCCGTGCCGGACTGGAGCGGCCTGAGTGATGCGATGCGATGCGCTGCTTTGGCCCTGCTGTAGTCGATCCTATAAGTAGACTAAGAAGCGCTGCGATCGCGTTTAGTGCGTCGCGTTTGCTCTACGAGACAGCAGGCAGCACCAAGCGGAGCTTGAAGCTGAGTTTGTGGCTGTTGTTGCACGACTTTCGGTTTCTATTGGCCAACAAGTTTGCACGCTTGCGTGACGCTGATGTTTAAAGTGGAAGTGGAAGTGCCTCGCCAAGTGAGTGAAGCTATAAGGTTAAATATATGTTTGTGTGCGTCGGCAAAAACAACAATAGAAAACCGCAACCGAGTTTCATTTTAACAAAATATATAACAAAAATGTTTATAGCCTTAGCCCAAAAATATAAAAAAAAAGTTTCATAAAAACTGACAAACATTTTTGCGAGCATTGACGAGCGTGTCTACAACTAGTAAAGGCAAGCCGGCCCAAATACTTGGCCAAAAAGCCACAACAAAACTAGTTAAAGTGCAATGCACTTAAATCAGTCGCCGTTGCAAGTGAAGCGTGAAAAGGCAGTTAAAAGCCAACTTTGAAATGCCTTTGACAAGTGCAGAGCAAACAGCAGCCGACGCAACTAAACTGCGAGGCGTGCCACAGCCCGGCCGGGCCGCACCTCGAAACGCATAATTTATAGATTTATAGACTTTAATCATGGGACAGCGACAATCTCTGTGCCAATGGCAGATCAAATAAATTAAAACTCCAAATCGAAAACGCAACCGCAAACAAAGGCAGCGACAAATAAAAAATCAACAAAATAAAAAAAAAAAGCAAAATTTGAAATACTTTGAAAATGACATAATTTATGCAGCCGCAACTTTCTTGTGGCCAATTTGGGGATGTCCGTGCAGGGCGGGGCGGGGCTGGCAATTTATTTGTTCAATATTTAACATTTTGGCGCTAATAAATAGAATTGTTTGTCAGCTGCATTCGCAAATGCGCAACAGTTTTTACAAATTGCTTGCAAAACAAGTTTTCTATTTTCGATTTCGCTGTCAGTCGTGCGAGACGGCCCCTTGAGAAGCCGTCAGAACAATGGGCAGAAATACTGGCCAAAAGGAGAGGGTTATTGGGGGAGGAAGGGGACTAAGGCATGCAATTGGGAGCTGTTAGAGCTGCTTGTTAAAAAACTGTGGCGGTTCAGAGTGAAGACTTTAACTTTCAATCCTCAAACAAATTTCAAAATGAAGAGTTATGTAGAGCACACTTTTGAAGGGCAGAGAGAGAGAGAGAGAGAGAGAAAGAGAGAGAGAGAGAACTAGAGAGAGAAAGAAATCTGTTATGGAAATTTATGATATTTGCAATTAAAAATATGCACTTATTAGTTTGAAGACAAGTGTGAGGTCTTCATCTAAATTAGAACATTATTTATTTATACAAATTTCAAGTACTAAAGTGGGTCAGAAAAGTGTCTTCAAATATGTCACAGATTTTTACATTATTTTAAAGAAATATATTTCATACCTGTTTATTTAAAAAGTGAATAACTTTACATAATGAAATCAATTAAAATGCACAAAAGCCTTAGCCAAATACCAAATACGAACTACTGAACAAAAAGTTCGCAATATAACAATTTTCTGTTAAATTTACAGTCATTTTTGTGTTTTCTATACTTTTTTAAATAATAATATCTGAAAAACAAACAAAGTGCAAAAGTTTAATAAATCAATTACGTTTCTAAGAAAAAATAATATATTAGATATCCGGCGCTTAATAATAAAAGACAACCAAATGGCGCCTAAGATACAAAAAACTTGCAAGCCCTTTAAAAAATAAATTGATTGGACAAAAGAAAGATTAAACCAATTCTAAAGCTAATATCAAATTTAAATGCTTTTTTGTTTTTCAAAAGTAATCTGCAATCTATTCATGTTACTTTCTGTTAACTGCCATAAATTATCAGCTTTAACTATGCCATTGCAGTGCATCAGTTGGCAACACCACTTTTATTCGTTTATTAATTGAACAATTGAAATATTTTCGCTTTGGCTAGCCAAAGTTAAAGTCAAGTTTAGAAGACACTTGAGCAGCTGCTGGCAGGAAACCCCATTCCTGCTTGACATTTTGATTTTTCTTTCGTTTTTTATTTTTTGGTGAGCGCAAGGATTATCACTCAAGTTCATTATGAGGCATGCCCCGATAAGGCGCTAGTGTGTGTGTGTGTGTGTGTTGAGGGGTTTCTGTGTGGTGTTGTGTGGCTCAAGTGCTGGACGTCGCAGCTGAAGCTGAAGGTCGCCGCTTGTCAAGGCAAGGGCAAGGATATAAGCTAAAGCATAATGCAAAGATTGTGTGTATACACATAGAGATTGAGCCATAAAAATTGTGTGCGGCAAATGGGATTTAAATTACCAGCGCACAGAAGTTGCAACTTTGGAGCAGGCGCAGAGAGAGAGAGAGAGAGTGTGTGAGCAGCGACAATGGCAGCGCTTTGTGCTTGGCAGCGCCATGCGGCGTATGAGCAATATCTCAATATTGCTCATACGCAGCATGCCACACAAATCACGCTTTGAAGTGTATAGACACGTACATATATATGCGCACATATCTGTGTATATATATACATATTGAATGCTTTTGTTAGCCACTTGAGTTTTATTGGCAACACGCATACACACACACACACACACACACACACTCGCACAACTTTAACAATGCGTGTTGTTCAGTTCATATTTGAGTTTGAGCAACGACTTTTGGCTTCTGGCAAAATCAAAATGTAAACTGCTTTGGGCTTTTATTTGCCTGGTCTTTTAGGCCATATATTAAGTTCGTCTCTGCCGCTGCCATATTATCGCATAGGTTTAGTAAATTGTTCGTTGTTTGCCTTTCGCTCTTGGCTGCCTCATCTAAGTGCGCTGCATTTGTGTGAAACCCTAGTTCAAGTCTTGAATTTTGACAATTCGCCTCGTGTCAGGTCTTCACTTGGCTGAAAGTTAGTTTTAGCCCACATTTATGACAACATATATTTATGCATGTGCCATCTATTATGCATAAATGTTTTGTTTACTCAACCTAACCTTCCATTGTTCAAATATTGACATCTCAACAACGCTTTTTTGTTGTTTGCATAATAAACAGAGGCAGCTTCCAATGCTCAAACAAGAAGTTCTTTCTACTCGCTTAACTTGCACATAAATATCATGATGGATGTTCTCACCAGCTCTTTATTTACCCTAACAATTGTTGTTTGCACGGCTAATTCACATAGCTTAGCTACCTCGTTTGCACATTTATATACAGTGTATAATAGTTGTATTTATCATAGTTGCAAAAACTTTGCGCTCTTCCAAAGTTTTTATAAAATGCATATAAAACTATAATGCCAACTCATCTGAAATAAGTGACAGAAGGGAACAACTTTGCGCCGCAATTGCAAGTTTTGCGCAACAAACATGGAAAAATACATTTAGTTTTTATTTGAAAATTACATGAAATCTCTTTGGCAATTCTCAACTGTTTTCCAAGTGGGCGCCACAAAAAGCAAAAACTTGTTAATGTTTTTTTTCCCTCCCCCTTCCTTCTATTATAAGTTAAAATTATATGCCCTAAGGTATAGACTATATGCACGGTATGTTCTGTCTACTTTTATTAGCTATGTAATGACCAGATGATAAGACCTTTGACTGCCCGCAACACATAAGGTCCTTTTACTCATGCAGAAAACTAGCTGGTGCAAGAGATTTGGGCATCGGTCGGTCTTTAAATGCACCATTCAAACTGTTATGAGCGTACATAGGATATATTCCAATTAGCTTTCGTGCATTTCTCGAATCAGTTATTTTCAGTCTTAAAAACGGTAGCATAATTGAGCAGTTTTACAGGCGCAGTTCTGAAAATTTCTTAACAAACAAATAACATGGAAAAGGTTTTTCGCTCTCAAAAGCGAATTACCTTTTGCTATTTTCGCGAATCGAATTAAGTGCATTTTATTTTACTTGGTACTTTTAGTCTATATTTAGTATGTATATTTACAAAGTGGGTCTTTCTTGGTATTTTACTTTTTGCTAGAAATTGCCTTTCTAAGCGATTTTCACGAATTCAACTAAGACTTTTATATATTCGAATTTATGGGCTTTACTACTGCTCTCTCTATCCCTCTCATTCACGAGCTTTCTTTCTCTCACCTTTCTATGCGATTTTCATAAATTCAAGTGCTCAAGGCCTTTAGTGTACTTTAAAGTATTTTAAAACGTTTCACACCTTTTTTCAACTGCCTTAAAAACAAACATCAACTCTTTTGAACACTTTAGCCCAACTGCAAAAAGAACCAAACAACGACAAGCAACTGAAAGGATTGCGGAAAATGTCAAGTTTACGGAAAACCACGGCGGCTTTGATAAGGCGCACAACGTACTCCGCGACGACAACGCTGCTGCCCGGTGCCGGAGGCGCTGGCGGTGCTGTCGAAGCAGCCGCTGCTGCTGCACTGCCCCATGATGGTGTGGGCGTGGCAACGGAAATTGAAAAATCAATTGCGTCTGGAGCGCTACAGCGACAGCGACAACAGAAGCAGCAGCAGCAGCAGCGGATAAATTCTTCAGCTGACAGGTAAGAACTCTCGGAAGCAGTTTGTTGCCGCACTCTCTAACGCGCTCTTTGCAGAGATGCCACAGCAGCAGCAAAAACAACATCAATAGGTGCAACAGCAACAACTGCACCTGCTGTGCGTCCCTATGCGGAGGTGCCTGGCCCGTATCCGTTGCCATTGATTGGCAATTCCTGGCGCTTTGCGCCGCTAATTGGTTAGTTATACTTTCGGATTAGCACACCAGCACACACAGATATCCGGTTGCTTATAGACAAATCATTTTCACAGGCACGTACAAAATAAGCGACCTGGACAAGGTGATGCACGAGCTGCATGTCAACTATGGCAAAATGGCCAAGGTGGGCGGTCTGATTGGACACCCGGATCTTTTGTTTGTGTTCGATGGCGACGAAATACGCAATATATTCAAAAAGGAGGAGGCCATGCCACACAGGTGAGCAGCGCTGCGCGTGGATGCCCGGCGCATGTTTGGGTGGGCAGTAAACAAAAAGACTTACACGTGCATATTGGAAAATCTGATGTTACCGCCCGAGCAGCGACATTTTATGGGCCCTGATATTTTGCGCACTTTAAGCTGGGTTTAATATTTAATGATTAGTTTCCTCTTATACGGAATTTCATGTAAAGTTGGCGTTTCAACAGTAAAACTTGCCTAGGAGTTATAATATTTAAAGGACATTCAGCAAAATTCAGATATATATTCTATAAAGCTAACTGAGATATTCATTAACATGCATGTTGTGTTTTTAACATGCACATTCTGTTTATAACACTTAAAAAATGCATGTTAGGTTTACAACATGAATGTTAATATGCAGTTTAAATAGCTCCTTAAAAAATCATGTGAAGTGTCAAAATGAAGGACAACAAAGAAAACCTAAATGAAGACTGACGCATAAACTAAAATATGCTTGACCTAATAAACAAAGTGGAGGTGGTCGAGCGGTTAAATAAAAATAAAATGACCCTGGAAGACACTTAGATACATCTAAAGTGACTGGCCAGTTAAAAGAGAAGGCCAATTACAAGGAAATTCACAATAAAAATTTAAGCGCAAAGCCTAATTGTGACATTGAGAAGACTTTTGCGACATTTACAGAACAGTTAAATGGAAAAATGTCTCTTTTCATTTACAAATTTAAGCGAAACAATTAAGAGGTTCTAGTCGGGAGATCCCGACTAGGGGATACCCTGAACCCTCTTCTTCCAACATCAAATGCATATATATATTCTATTTTAGAAGCTATATGTCAAGATTGGTGACTCTAGCTCTTATTATTTACCAAAATTGACCAAAAAACAGGATATCGATATTGATTTTTGTCGATTGCTTGGAAACGGAGTAAGTTATCGATTATCGGAAACAAACTCGATCTGCGCGGGAGCTAGGAGCACCTACATCTAAAATTTCAAGTCTCTAGCTCTTATTGGTTCTGAGATCCTTGCGTTCATACATACAAACGGACGGACGGACGGACGGATAGATAGACGGACATGGCTAGATCGACTCGGCTATTGATGCTGATCAAGAATATATATACTTTATGGGGTGAAAGATGCTTCCTTCTGCCTGTTACATACATTTGGCTTTCGCACAAATACAATATTCCCTTATACCCATTTTTAATGGGTTCAGGGTACAAAAAGTTAAATAATCTTGACAATATTGAAGAATCGCAACTGATCATAAATGAGACTGAGATGTTCAACGAGACAAAAGAAGACATCAATTTCGTTGTAGGAAATGTAGGAAAATGAGCCCTAATATAAGTTTTCCAATTGAGTACAGTTAGCATTACATAAATATTAATGCTATGTAGGTAATTCGAATGCGGCACAGTTGCAGCAGAAGTCGGCTTAAATGAATGCACATTAATTGACATATGTAATTTGCCACATGGTTGCACTTAAGCAGCAGCCACTGTGATACAACACAGCCCACCCACACACCCACACACTCACACACAAATATACGAACAGATACAACTACACATGCACATGATATCCTTGTGCTCTGCGATTTAATTTGCCTTCGGGTTGCCTTTGCACAGCTGAGGGCAGCTGAAGAAATGTGTTTATTATTTATGCGCATATTGCATTAAATTCATAATTAAATTATTGACGCATGTAGGCGTCCGTTTGTGTGTGTGGGTGTGTGTGTGGCATGAATGACAGTTGCTCAGAAAAGCGAGTGCGCAATTAGTTGGCCAATGCAAAGGATTTTGTTACGGTCTGCCATTTTGTTTGTTAATTAATACGTAATTATATTGCCATTGGGCAGCATTACGTGCACAATTTGGCCAATTAGAATGTGTGGCAGCTGATTTAAAGGCCTCAACGAAATTAAACATAAGTCGATTCAGCTAGCATAGCCTAAAGCAAAAACAAAAGCAAAACAGGCAAAAACTTTCACTCAATCGAGTTGTAGGCCTGAAAGATTTTTTTGCAGCAAATAGCTGCTTCAAAAGACGCGCAAAAAGCGCAAAATTAAAGAAAAGAAGAAGAAAAAATTAAATAAAAAATGTGCCGCCAATGGAAATAAATAGTTGGCTATTTTTGTTTTCGTAGCTTATGAATATGAATTTATTTGTTACTATTTTTTCTGTTTTTCTGTACGCCAAAGAAAGCCAAGATTTGCCAAACTTGTTAAGCTTTCTTTTATAAAACATTTGGTGTGTGTGTGTGTTTTGTGCTCTCCCATTTGGCCATGAACCAATTTATGTGCCAGTTATGTTAAGATTTGTATAGCAAAAGATATATATACAAATAATAATCATCAAATAGACGCGGCGTCGCGACAGATTCAAGCAAGCGCGAAAAAATAGCTGAAAGAAATAAATGTTTTGTATTTCTTCTCTGGTAAACTTTTTTTTTTATTGTCAGCATGGACGCTGAAATTGGCAAGTCATCATTAAAAAGTTGTAGACGCACGGCAGAGAGAGAGAGAGAGAATAGCCAATAAATTGACATAGACGCGATGCGTTAAGGTGAGCAAATGTTTAAAGATTGAAAGATTGATGAACGCCGCAGCGCTAATTGATTGATATACACACACCAAACGCAAACAAAGCACAAATTGACCAAACGACCGACTGACTGACTGACTGATGAAGACATTCCAGCACTCAACACTTCGCGTGTGTGGGCTGGCCACAGACAACAAGTAAAAACCTTTCGTATTTTATGTCTCGCATAACTTTAACACACAGAAAGTACGAGGTTGTGTGTGTGTGGGAAAAATGTTAAAGAAAATAAAATAACGCATAAACTTAAGATTAGATTCACAGATGTTGTTGTTGCTGACAGTTGTTAAAGCGACAACACAGACAGACAAGTTGTCCGCTGAGCGTGGAACAAGATTCGGTTGTTGGTCAACTAGTTGGCCTACAATTTCCAAATTTATATCTAACTCACGTCGGCTTCTGCCACACAATTGTCGCACACAAAAGTATAATAAATCAATGCATAATATTTCAAAATGCAATAATTTATTGCATTTGGATGTGCAATGCTGCGCTTTTCCAGTTTTTGTTGATCTTTCAGAGGTCAGCAGCGACATCTGCATGCAAATGAAATGCATTTAACATATGCTTACAATTTATACGCATATTTTATTTGTATAAATATGCTAGCTGTTGTATTTAGTAATATATTGTACCTTGGCAGCCAGGCAAAAAGTCGGAAGTGGGCGTTAAACTTTGTTCTTTAGAAAAGAAATTTTAATTTAAGTCGAATGAAGTAGTTGTTATCAAACTATCAACAGATTCATTCAGTATCATATTCAGCAACAGAATATGGACTATTTATTTCTATTATATAGTTATATTAACCTATTTTGACATTATTGCTGTCTGTTGCAAAGAGACAGATAATTATATTTTTAGCTATAATTAAACACATGAATATAATCAAAATTAAAAAGAGTATTTGTGACATAGTTGTTACGCATCTTGAAGTCAAACCAGTCTCATTCAACTATCAAATTATCAAATTCTTTCGTAATAATATTTTATATCAAATTTAAATAGTTAAAAGTATTATTGGTCAGCAAAGATAGGGTTGACCCTTGAGGGCAGCGATCGAGAGAACGTGTTTAATTCCGGAATAGAAAAAAAAAAGTAGAAATGTGGCAGAAACTGGTTTTTAATTTTGGAAAAAACATTTTAATGTGCTTAGCTAAGCATTTTAAGCAAAAGTTCAACTGTGATTAAGTTTTTGGGAATTGGTAGAAACAATAGAATCACCAAATGTTTTTCGATAGCAAATGATTAAACAAGGGCAACATTCTTGGCTTAGAAAGCGAGCATGGAGTAAATGTGATGAATAGAAAGTGAAATGTATAAAAATAAGACAACTTTTACGATTGAGCATTACGAGTTTCTATAAAACAAATATAATTACAATCGTTAAAGAAAGCTTGTTTAGCTACACATATTCAAATAGCTGCTCTGCAGTGAATACCCCTAATGCGTATGCGTGTGTGTGTATTTGTTCTTTGCTTGGGCAAATTGCACAGTGGCAAAGTAAATAAAGTCGCATGACTTTTATTTTATGCCATTTAATTGAATATTGTTGCCTGGGGCAACACAAAAAAAAAAAAAAAAAAAAACAAATACACAAAGAGGCCGAATAGATACGGCAGTTACACCCTACTAACCGTGACACCCTGCTATAAAATGCGAGCTGCGGTATTTGCCAGTTGAAGTCGTAAAACAAAATAAAATGCGACCATTTTTATATGGCGACATGCGAGCGTCGCAATAATGCAAATATGAGCGCGAACATCAACAAGATACACAAATGTATCTGCGAGTCATCATTTTAGCCGGGTTTTTGTTCTGTTTGTTTGATGTGTCGCACGCGAGAAATTCCTATGTGAAATTCCTTGTGTAATGTGAGTTAAGTTTATGGCAAAAGGCAAGGCTGAGCCATGAGCTAAAAACAACCTATGTGTGTTTGGGCCTATTTGACATCATGTCCTTTAAAAGCATCAAATTGCGCATACGCCGCATTGCGCGCCTAAACATATATACTCATATATATACATATATCTTCTGGTTCTTCTACTTGGCAGACCGTCGATGCCTTCGCTGCGACATTACAAGGGTGAGCTGCGGCGCGACTTCTTTGGCGATGTGGCTGGTCTAATTGGCGTGTAAGTATTACGTTGCATTTGGCAAAGGCCCGAAACACGCCCACTTACCCTCCCATCCACTCACAATTAGGCACGGTCCCAAGTGGGAGGCCTTTCGCCAGGAGGTGCAACAGATTCTGCTGCAGCCGCAAACCGCCAAGAAATATATACCCCCACTGAATGATATAGCCAGCGAGTTTATGGTGCGGTAAGTTGGCATGACATAATAGCCAGGCACATCATTATATAATCCCGTTACCCCTTTACCATATAGCATAGACGAGATGCGCAATGAGCAGCAGGAGCTGCCCGATAACTTTTTGCACGAACTGTACAAATGGGCGCTCGAATGTAAGCCAAGAAAATGTTGTCTTACGCGACGGTTGAACTAAATAAGAAGGCAAGAGCTTATATCCTTTATACTTTATCCCCTGCAGCTGTCGGTCGCGTCTCGCTGGACACACGACTCGGCTGCCTCAAGCCGGAGGGCAGCGCCGAGGCGCAACAAATTATTGAGGCAATCAATACGTTCTTCTGGGCGGTGCCAGAGCTGGAGCTGCGCATGCCACTGTGGCGCGTCTTTCCCACGAAAGCCTATCGCAGTTTTGTGCGCGCATTGGATCAGTTTTCCGCGTAGGCTCCCATTTTCTTTTTTTTTGTTTTATTTTTGGTTTATTTGATTGATTTATCGCTGCAGCATTTGCATGAAGAACATCAGCCAGACCATGGACAAGGCCGATGCGGACCAGGCACAGCATGTACCCAAAAACGAGGCGGACATCTCCATAGTGGAGCGCATCGTGCGCAAAACGGGCAATCGAAAATTGGCAGCTGTCCTGGCCCTGGATTTGTTTCTCGTCGGCGTCGATACGGTAAGTAATTGTCCTAAGAGAAACTCAAGCCCAAAACCATTTGGTACTGCAAATTATTAGATTGTACAGCTTAAAATATTCTTTTAGCGGGCATTACAATCTAATTTTCAGCCAATATGATGGGAATGTGTCGGATTTTTTCTGCATTGCCAGCTTGAAATCATTTCGACAGAATTTCGTTCTTATTTCTTGTAGAGTTAGTTGAGTATGTTTTCTTTTTTTTTTCTTTATATACTGCATATACTTGAAATAAAAAAAGTCTATTTATTCTAATTTTTTTCATATCAACATATTCAGCATATCTCTTTAAAAGGTTTTTGTATATCATGGGTTATCAATAGATAGGATAGTTTTTTTTTTCCACTTAAAGCCTCGTTTCATAGCCATAGCATTATAAATAATGAGCATTGATATCTGACTATGTATATATATCAGCGTAATCTATGCTAGATAATCGAATGACACAATCATTATTTGTATAATGTCAGGCTATTAATAAAGCTCATTAGGTAATTAACGGGCAGACTGTGAAATATACCATATATCTATATATATATATATATACACATCGGCAACGCCCTAATGCGCCCAACTGTCACCCTGTTTTACTTGCAGACCTCGGTGGCGGCCTCGTCGACCATTTATCAATTGGCCAAGAATCCGGATAAGCAGCAGCGTTTGTTCGAGGAGCTGAAACGTGTGTTTCCAACGTGCGATGCGCAAATCAATCAGCACGTCCTTGAGCAGATGCCCTATATGCGGGCCTGCGTCAAGGAGACGTTGCGGTAGGTGATTAAATATATACCATATCCGACTTATATTACATATACGTATATATTTTCAGCATGAAGCCGGTTGTCATTGCAAATGGACGCAACTTGCAGGCGGATGCAGTTATTAATGGCTACCATGTGCCGAAGGGCGTAAGTAGGCGTGGCCGTAACGATAACTGATTGTTAATACATAACCTTTTGGTCCCCCACATGCAATGCAGACACACGTCATCTTCCCACATCTGGTTGTCTCGAATGATCCAACATATTTTCCCGAGCCGAAACGTTTCCTGCCCGAACGTTGGCTCAAACAGGGCGCAGGTGAGTGAAAGGATGTGGGGCATGGACATCGGTGCTTTTTAGCTGTAACGCTTCTTTTTTATTGTTGCATTTCAGCTGAAGGCTGCCCACATGCCGGCCAGAAGATACATCCGTTTGTAAGCCTGCCCTTTGGCTACGGGCGTCGCATGTGCGTGGGTCGACGCTTTGCGGAAATCGAGCTGCATACGCTGCTGGCCAAGGTGAGGATGAGGCGAGATGAGGAGCCCATTTTAATTGTCTCTTGTTATTGCAGATCTTTCGCAAATACCGTGTGTCCTATGATTCGGACGAATTCATTTATCGCGTCAACTCCACGTACATACCGCAATCGCCGTTAAATTTCAAGCTGACACCGCGCAACGAGTAGCTTGACGGGCTGCTGAGGTTTTGCAGTTGCCGCATCTGCCACAAAATACTGTGACACACACAACACGGCGGCTGTGTGATATTTTAGCGGAACGCATTACAATATGTTGCTGTTTGTTTTTCATTTGGTTTAACTGTCACGCGTTTTTCTTTTTCCTAATTAAGCAAATGGGCTTGAGATACAAATGTATCTGCAACTGTGTATCTTTTAGCTTGGACAGCAGCTAAGCGCTTGTATATATTTATGTATTCGTGTTAGTCATCAATTTAGTTTTACTGTACGCAACCAAAAGTCGTAGCCAATAAAGAGCCAAAAAGTATGCAACACTTTTTTATCCATTAATCATGCATATAAACATGAGCGGAACGCAATGGGAATGGAACACAGACAGCAGCGAAAAGAGAAATTGTCTTGGCAACGATTATTCACTGGGATTATGTGTCTGTTGTGCGATATCTATGCTAGATAATGTATACATACATATACTTGGTATTATTCTATTCTAATGATGAATTCAAGATTAATTGAAGCCAGTTTTTATGCTGCCCATTTGGGCAAGTCGAATAAGTTCAAGGTCATGAGCAATGTCGAATTTACTTTGACCACATTTTCAATCTTTGTGAAGCAATAAATACTATTAATTTCAGTTAATATCTGATTTCAATTTGTCGCTTGTCACATATAAAAGCATGCCAGAAGAAATCAACACGATTTTTTCGTGAAGGCCTCTAAGCGAAAAACGTTTACGAATGCAGTAGAAAGAAGAATTAAGAAATTGCAATAGCGTATATGTATATATTTATAATAAGTACAGACGATACAGCTTAACAGCAGAGAGTGAAGATGTGAGTGCATTAACAGATTTTGAATGCAAGGCAACAGAAACGTTTACGAATGCCAGACAAAGCAGAATTGAAGAGAGTATACGAGTAAAGAGTTGCATTTAGATGCAGCTATTAAAACTGTTTAGGCAGTCTAATTGCAATTAAAGTGGAATTCTTTTAACAGAGGAACAGACATACAACTCACAGAGCAATAGTCAGATTAAAGTAAACTAAAAGTGACAGCCGCTGACTACAAGGCTGAGGATATTAGGTTTCCTTACACCTACTCGTGTAAATATACACAATAATTATTCAAAAATGGTTACTCACTATTTAGCGGAATCATTCAATTGATATTCGTTGCTGCGCGAGAAGCATTCCTGGACGCCGGCATCAAGCCAGAGCCGCTTCATGGCGGCGAGCAGCTCCTCTGAGAAGGGTTCGGTATCGTGCATGCGTTGGCACACATCGAACACCATTTTCGCATCGCTCTGCAAACAAACAAAAAAACGAATGCATTTAAATACGAGATGCAACATTAGAGATTCAGGTAAATGGTGATTCACTCACCTCCCGCTCGTTATTGCTATACTGAATACTAAGATTTGGCATGGCTCGCAATATTGCAACTAATGATTGTATTGTGTTGCTGTAGACAACCGGTCGATATTGTTTAAAGTCCTCCGCAGTGAACCCGCTCTCGTGAATGATTTTCATTTGTTTGACTATTGTGCTTTTGCCCGATTCTCCGGCGCCTGCAAATAAGAAAGATACAAGATAAGATACACATGTTAGAAAGATACGACACTAGCAAATGTTTCAAAAATGTTTTGTATTCGTGCAACAAATACCCTTGTTTTATAATAAGCTAAACTTGGAAAAGTATTGAAATATTGTATGGTATTTGTTATATAAAATATATAATTTAAACGAGCTTTAAACGAGTTTTTGATTGATAAATTGTCGTTTTCTATTAACCCCAAATTTTGCTGCTCATAAAAATTGATTTGAAGAAGGCATATTCGAATTATTATTCAAGAGAAACTTAAAAATATTTAATCTAGCAACTCATTTGAGCTTTATAATTATAATTGGTTTAGTTTTCGTTTCTGTAAAAGATAGATATAGATAGATACATTTTTCGGACTTAAACTCAAGTTTTGCCAAACATTTGCAATTTAAGTTGTTAGTTTTTCTTGTTATAATAATGTATGTAAATAAGTTGGCTAGAAAAATTATATTAAAACTTGCAAGTTGAGGAAACTTAGTTCAACGAAATTGCATGAACTTGTAAGGTAAGAGTTTTAAGCCAAATAGGAAGTACAATAGAGCTTGTTATCCGGCTTACAATAGACTTTCACAATAAACATATAAATCAATGGAGTATTTGGTTGAAAGACTCAAGGAATATAAAAATTTGATAGAAAAGCTTAATCTGGCTTAAATTCCGGCCAATTCTCCCGTAAGGCATAAAAGTTGTCTGTACATACTTTATATTTTGATAAAAATAGCTTTAAAACTTGTCCGAATAAAAGCAGATGGTTTAAAAAACTGTTAAATCGCATTTTATATAAATCTATATAAAAAACAATGCCAATATAATAATGCTTCAATTAACCGCACATTACATACTTCACCACAACATCAATATACCCAACAAAATAGTTTGAAGTACATATTTTTTTTTTTGCTATGGCAAATCGCCTCAAGTCTGTGTGGCAAAGATGCAAAGTGCAAAATACAGAAGGCGTCTGATTATGTGCAGTGACGCAAAACGGGCACTCAGGGCAGGGCAAGTAACTTGGTAGGTAGGGGCGGGAGATGTGGGGGCGTGGGCGAGGGTGGGTGGGAGAGGGGGGGTTATAAATATTTATACACAGATTACAAGTGCATAGTTCGTAGTTGTTGAGCTCTAAATGTGTGCGCTTTGTATTATACAAGTAGAGCTTAATGGCCTTTAGCACACGCAACACACACTCAGAACGTCACCATGATTATCATTATCATGATCATCATTATTATCATCATTGTAATCATTATCATCATCAGCATTGAGCAATCATCTTATGCTCTGGTCTCGGACTTGGCTGTCGGCTGTGAGGCAGCTCAACAGTTGCGCTGACAAAACAAAGGATTAATTGTAGCGCCCGTTGCTTCTGCTTTTCGTTCTGGTTCTGGTTCTGGTCAACTTGGGTGCTCTATGCCCCGAAATAGCTCTAGTTGAGTCTAGCTTATGGTTTTCTGTTGGCTTAACGAACATTTTTTACTTGCTTTAATTTTACCGCCCGTTTGCCGCAAACATCTGCCGCTTGTTTGCATCTCGTGTCTAATTTTAGCTGCTTTCATTGCACGCGCTCTGCACAATTTGTGCAATTTTCCCTCATTTTTCATCAGAATTTTCCTACTCGTTTTTTCTCTTTCTTTTTTCATAATTGAGTGGGCTGTTTTTCTTTTGCATGCACTTGTTGATAAGCTGTGCATTTAAGTCAGCTGGAAAATGATTGCCAAAGCCCCGCACAAATTATATTTATTAAAGGTTCTGCAGAATTTTCTAATTTGTTGTTCTACGGATTTGAAATTAAGTTGGCGCTTAGCTTGTGTAAAATTAGAAATTAATTGGCATGAAAGTTTGTTGCATAATTCTGGGAAATAAGTTAGGTATACTAATTGTAAAACAATTTGTAAAGTGAATATTAAAACATATTAATTAAAGGATGTTCTATTTTCGGAATTTAAAATAGCAAAAAAATGCTGGAAATATGCAGAAGAGAGGCTAGAAAGAAACCAGCTTTAATGAAGTAAAGGACTTACAATGAAAATGAATTCTGCTTTACAGAAGGCATTGAGGTATCAATATTTAAACTGTTCAATAAATTAATTGCGAACTTGAAGAAAACAAGGAGAAATGTTTGTATATTACAGCTGTATGAGTAACATGGCTCCTAAAGGCAAACATGAAGCTTTCGCTTTCTTTGAGCAATAAGATTCTGCTATACAAAACTCTACTTGCTCCAATTGGGCGCTATGCAAGCCAAATCTTTGGAACTGAGTACTGGGTCATCTTGGTACATCCACAACCGAGCTCTGGGAAGGTATCTTGAGATTCCTTTATTGGGTGACCTTCTACGACAGCAGTCCACCGGCTACGTGGCCCAACTCTCTGCTCAGCCTACTAGAAGGGCAAGAAGGTTTTGCAGCAAAAAGTGACGAAGGACGCAGGATCCAACCCAACGATCGCCCAAACCGTGTACTTGGATAGAGTTAAAGTTAAGTTTAAAAAAATAATAAAACAAATCACAAGAGAATTAATAATTAATGTTAAGTAAGTTAATCCTCTTATTGCATAGCTAGATAAAGATCTTTAGGCTAATAGGATATAATACAACAAATTGTATGTATAAGTGTGGAATTTAGTTGGAACAAAGACAAATTTGAAACGTAATTCAAAAAGTTCAAAATTAATTTATTCATATAATTAAAAGCATTATGAATATATCAAAGCGGAACATTTCGCTAAATAATATGTACAGTTCCTTGGAGAAAACTCCAAAAGGAAAAGGGAAAACAGTTTTGAAAAAATGTATCTAAGATAACGATATCTTTTTAAGTTTAAGTTTTTGTATTAATTTTCGCCATTTATTTAATATGTGTTAGTCTCTTTTCCCACATCAAAGAAACTTTATATGTATTAGTATATTTAGTGATATCTGACCAAATAGAAAATGAAAAGCTTTTTCCAATATTAACCAAAACCATAAAATTCAAATAAAATACAATGCAAATATCAGTCCAATAGCCCTTTCGGGAACTTTGAGCGCTGCGCTATTTATGACAATCAACGGGAATTTCCGTTTAAGCACATTCCAAATGTTGACTCCATTAAGTACTGTTCTATATATAGAGTTGACTATGCCGAAAGGGTCTTTACCCGTAGCGCACACTTAACGTGTTGCGCCTCGTTTACATGTTGGACTCTGTACGTAAATTAACAATGCGCCATGGAAATTGTTTAGTTTCAAGGTTTTTGTTTTGTTTTGCTGTGAAAAATAAGTTCAATGCGCTGGCAATGTAATTGTCCAGGAATGTTTTTCGATTAAAATATATATGTGTATATGCAACAATTCTGTGAATGCAGCCATTGAAGAACTTTCGAATCCATAACAATCAACTCGGGAGTTGAGCAAATGGATCGAAAAGTTTATCTAGCTCAACACTTGAAGGCGTTGTTTATGGCTGCAGGCACGTTAAATTAATGAGATGTTTGTATGGGAAGTGAAGGCGAGTGCTTAAATTTAATGCCTACGTAAATTGCATAAATAGCTCAAGCAGAACAGAGACAGAGAGAGAGAGAGAGAGAGAGAGAGAGAGAGGGTGGGGAGAGGCACTCCATGAGAGCGGGGTCGAGGTAAAAGTTTAGTTTTTGTTTGATTATTATTATGAATTTGTGCTCGATTTTGAATACGCACACGCGCACACAATACAGTCAAACTTATTTTAAATAAACACTTTTCCAGTGTGAGAAAAGCAAACACACGCACACCAACACACACACAAGTACACACATGGAATCGCTGAGCAGAATTTAACATTTTGTACAAACACGCAAAACTGTCAGAAATTAAATCTTTTGCGAGACGTACGCTGATATTTGCAAGAGGAAATTAAATGAAATACAAAAAAAAAATGTGTAAACATCAGCCAAATTGCAGGCACAAAACAAAATGAAAATGAAAATTGGGGGGAAATGAGAAACGAAACACACACACAAGTACGCAAAGCGTAAAAGAGAGCAGCGCAGTGGATCTCGTTAATGTGCGAATGTGTGCTCCACAAATTGCCTAAGAGCTGAACAAAGCAGAAAGCTAGCCCAGCAAATACCCTGTAAACATTTGCTAGGTGAATTATGTGTGTACGAATGATATGACAGCGCAAATTCTACATTATTTGTATTCTACATTAAGCAAACCTTGTTTTATGAATAAAACGTGCCAGTTATGAAAAGTTCGATTTTCTGGAAATTCTGCGCATTTTATGAATAACTTTTGTTATTATTTCTAGTTAAATTGTGGCAGTTGCAATTTATTCATGTTTCATATTCCGCATAAAAACGATTGCCTCGAATTAGATAGCAAATATAAGGATATTTTTATAGAGAAACGATTTCAAGTAAATCACATTTATGGAAAGCAATCACATTTGTGCATCTTAAATGTAAAGTAGATATTCTTGATTTATTGCAAATATTTGAATTTGCCTTGCAGCAGTATTTAACCGAAGCGTTAAGACAACTTTCTTAGAAATTCTGCTGATGATTTGTTTGTTTTGCGCCTTGGTAATTCTTCAGAAATCATTTACAGCAACTATCAAATCATATTAAGTAATTACAAATCTATCAAGAGCCCAAAGGGGTGAGAGAAAATCAATACAACATTAGGTTTCTATTTTTATGTAGTATCTAAGTGCCTCGCAGACCTAATGCTTGATTCATTACGTTTCCAGTTAGTTGGCCATAATATAATTGCAGTTTGCAATCAACGATTCCCGGTGCAAAGCAGGCACATCATGAGCACACACACACTCGCACACACACCACCCCGCATACAGAGAGTGTGGAGAATTCACACCCACACCCGTTGGTTGACCTTGAACTTTAGCAAATTGTCTGAGCATGAAAATATGTTATTGTGATTATTTAATTTATGGCATTTACATACAGCAAGAACAAGTAAATTTCGCTGAGCTGCGTGTCTGCGCTGCCAATGCAGACAATCAGCAAAAATAAATAAATAAAATAACATATTTTGGTTAAATTACGCGTGTGGCAAGTCCAACAGCAGCGGCAGCGGCAGCAGCAGGACAGCTCGTTAATGCCACTTGAATGTGTGGCATGGGCAGGCAGCTTTGAATTTATATGCAGAGCCGAGCAGCCGGTAAGTATGCTATGGTAATTACGCGGCGGCCAGAGACCCAGCAAAGAGTGAGAGAGGGAGGCGGGAGGAGATGGGCTAGGCCCGGCAGAACTCACCCAAGAGCAGCAGCTTTATCTCCTTGGCTGCCTGGATGCCATCCTCTTTGAGATTACGCTCGATCAGGCGACTCCTGGCGGCTGCGGCTCGCTCCTCGGCAGACTGTGCGCAGCCCATGGTGCGTATTGCCTCGACGCAAAACGTTTTGAAGGTCGTTTGATATCGGCCAAATCAATGGCCGAACACGCGGGGGGGCAGAAGTGAAACGGAAATTAACAAACAAATAAACAAGCCCAACCAACTAGTTGGCCCACACTCTCAGCTGCTCAGCTGAAAATTGTTTTCTGTTTTTTCTTCGCTATTTGTCTTTTTTACAAATTTTGTTTACAATTGCGATTAAGAATGTTGAACTGTGTTACACTTGCTTACACTGCGCGAATTTCAGAGGGGGAAAGATTGAGAAAGAGAAATGGAATTGAATTGAATATTTATTTGCGTACACTTGTCAGCGGGTGACATAACCGAACAACAATTGAATTTATGCGCATTTGTTGACAAACAGGAGGCAGGATCCCAGGATAAGAGCCGAGACACGTTCGTTTGCCATGCGGATGCTGCACGAAATGAGTTGCCGATTTGAACGATAAAACTTCGCGCCGCGTGCTTTTTGCCAACAACCTACCCGAAGCTACAACCAGCTGGCCAAGTGTGAACAGAGAGAGAGAGAGACAGAGAGAGGGAGAGAGAGAGGGGGCCAGAGCGAGTGGAAGGGAGAGTGCAAGTCCAAGCCGAGAGCGAGTTCGAAATTAAACTTTTTCGTGCAAAGCTTTTGCAAGTTTTGTGCTTTTTGACTCCTAGACAAAAAAAAAAAACAAAAATTAAACTAGAAAAAAATACAAGTTGTAATAGAAAAGAATACAATTAGCGCATATACAAGATTTTTGGCTAGATTGGCAAGTTATGGGCCAGGGGCGGGTAAGGGTGGCAGGTGGTATACACCCATACAACATGTTGTGCCTGCAACTAGAGCCTTGACAAACACACACGCACACACTCGCACACTCGTACACGCACAACACGCATACGCAGCGTGTGACCAAAACCAAAAACAAAAAAATCAATAAAACACGCTAGCGAAACACATTGAAAGTTGCTTTATAGGCAAAACGATATTGCATATCGGATAAGCATATATATATATACTGTATTTATATGTATATATATATGCATATACGATTATTATGAGTGGCCATAAATAATATTGATAGACAAATGAATGGCGGGGCATATTATTATATGCAAAATGCCCATGGACATGACCAAGAGTTTTTTCCCAATTTGCTAGCTGGTCTTACAAGTGGCCATAAACACATTCACACACAGATCTAAGAGCGAGCGAGCGAGAGAGAGGGCTAGAGAGAGACTGAGAGGGGAAGGGGGCAGAACGCTTGGAAGGTGTAGGGGTTGATTGGGCGGCCGGAGGGGTTGCTTATTCTGACGCAAAGCAAATAGCAAGTGCGAATGCGAGTACTTTGCCGTTGTTCTTATTGTTGTTGCTACAGTTTTTCTTTTTATGAAAAGCACGGAAAATTGAAATTTTCTTTGCTTTCTGATTGTTTTTTTTTTGTTTTTTTTTTGTTGCTGCCTTCTTTTGTTTATTGTTGTTGCACGCTTCCAGCACAGCATGCAGCACAAAATTATGATTCATGCGCGTAAAAGTTCATGAAAAATTCGTGCGAAACAGTAAAAATTGTCTTTAAGTTTCGCGTGCAATTAACGAGCTATTATCGAGCACTTGTCGCGTCTATACATATCTAAAGGGCGCGCAAAAATTCAATTGTTGTTCAACGATTTCTATTTTGTACGGTTCTTTTAAAGATTTTCACAATTATTAATGCAAGTTTTGCAGTTTTTTTTTTTTTTTTTTGGTTTTAACTTTATTTCATTTTATTTTTGACTTTGAATTTACACGGTGTGAAAATTCGCGTGAATTTTTGTGCTTTTGGACGATTCGCTTTGCTCTTAAGCTAACCAACTGACTGAGTTGGCTGGAGCTGGCGCTGGACTCGCTGGACTGAACGAACTGGCAAATGGAGCCGCCCTAAACGCGCCTGCACGTACTCACCAGCGGGCGCTCTCCCGCTCACACTCACAGGCACACGCACACTCACAGCTGAAGCGCAGCCGAAGTCAAAGCTTTGTGGAAATACACATACACATTAGTGAATGGACTGGCAAAAGCTTTACGGCGCGCGTGTGGGAGAGTGGGAGAGAAAGCTTAAAGCGCGCGCATGGCAAGGAGCTTGTGAGTGGCTGACAGGCTGGAATGTTCGAAAGAGCACAAAGGCGAGAAAGTGCGCCACGCACAGGGAGAGAGCGTGAGTGGGTGAGAGAAATAGAGAGAGAGAGAGAGAGAGCGGTGCAGAGCGTATAGATGTGTAAAAGCGAGCGCACGCTGCAATTGGTTAAGTTAATGCGGGCGGCGAGTGTCGAGCAGCGAGTGCGACAAAGCAAGGACAACAACAGCAACGAGTGTAGCCCACGCGAAACACACACATGCACACACACAGGCATGCTATTTTAAAGCCAGTTTTAGGCAGCTTAGCTTCTAAACGGCTGACAATTAGGCAGCCATTGGGCCCGCCAGCTGCCCCATCTAGCATCCGGCCCAAAAGCAGCGAGTGCGGAGAATGACGAACGTTGACAGACGACAGGACGAGTATTTTGACCGGAAAACGATACCGCTAACAAAAACAACGACTGCCGCCGGCGGCAGATTAGATAATAAAAGAAGAAGTAAAGTATTGAGGAAAAATTGAGGCCAATTGATGGCTGCAGAATATAGTGTTCAGTCATTGTCATTGGCTGATTTGATTGAATGTTCAGCTGGCAGCGTTAATTGACCAAAAGCTTTTGCGTTTCGAGTGCCGTTCAATTAGAGCCATATCGTATTTCATTGCGGTACAAGCCCC
The DNA here is from genome assembly GCF_003285875.2 of Drosophila novamexicana. Lineage (NCBI taxonomy): Eukaryota > Metazoa > Arthropoda > Insecta > Diptera > Drosophilidae > Drosophila > Drosophila novamexicana. Next base: position 7,299,220 of record NW_020824765.1, on the reverse strand, counting down.
ACCGCCCTAAAAACAAATCAATGCACAGGTAAAACCAGGCGAACACACTCAACAATCGAATACACCATATAAATCAATTAATCTTATTGCACGGCTCATAAAAACGCAAGGCTCGAAGGGCAATTACAGCCTGCAATCGATTACCATGCCAAATGGTGCCCATAGTTCAGCTAAATATCAGCCCAAGAATGTCAATGGGCGAGTTAATAGTTTTTTATTGGCTATTAGTTAGAAAAACTTGCCATATGGCAACTGCACAAGTTCAATTTAGGTTTGCTTGAGATGCGAGAGTTGACTTATCAAAGTTTTCTTGAAAGGTTTTCCTCCAATTAGTCACAAAATAAATAGTATATATATAATATTTGCTTGCAACTGAATTAAAGTGTGTGTCTATTAAGAAGATAAATAATTTGTCATGGTATTTTAATATGATAATTATAAGTTTAAATTGTTTATCTATTATTTTGATATATCTTATATTTAAAAATAGTAATTCTTGAGCTTTCGAATACAGACTCCATTCTCAGACTCTGATTCTTGACTTTTAACGGTTTCCCGATTCCGTTTATTATGGCATGGTATTTAAATATGAAAGTTAGTTGAAATGTTTATCTATTATTTTGATAACTTTTATAGTTAAAAATAGTTTTTCTTAAGTCTCCATTTCTAGACTCTGTTTTCGGCTATAACAAAGTTTCCTATTTCAATCAGTTTAATCAATTAATGTCAATTAATATTAATTAATAATGATTTGTTAGATATATTTCTGTTTTGCTACTTCAAGATAACTTAAAATTAAATGCACATTGCAGTTTTTCCACATTGACCTTCGATTGGAACACGATCCGTTTTAGCTATGAAAATCAGAAATTGATATTTTCGTACACAACTCCAATTAGTTGCGTTGCAGTTTACCTTCAATTTTAGTTTTAATTAGAATCTTCGCCTGATTATAAGTGCAATTGCACAATGGTAACTGATAGCCAGTGCCGAGATTTCCAAGAATAACAGTTGCAACCATCACCAGCCCACGCCCACCACCCATCGCCCACCGCCCACCGCCCACACAATAGATGACCCCCTCGTTAAATGCGGCGATAATTGACGTCGTTGCCAGAGACCGTAAGGTAATTGCATTCCATGGCAGCACGGTCAAATTGCGTGCCAAAGCGACAGACATGCTCGAATTGGCTGCCCTGGTTTAGCAGGGCAGATGTCAAGGGAGTGGGGGGGGGGGGGGGTCCGTGTAGGGGGGCTACGCAAAACGACAAATTCAATTGAATCATCATTCGCGAGCGGACAGTGGCAAAAAGGGAAAACAGTGAACGACTGGCAAATGAAATTATTGAATGAATTGGGTTAGGCCAGGGGCAGAGCGCCGCCCCCCCCCCCCTCCTGAGGGGCAGACGGGGGAGGGGGTTTGAGAGAGGAGTGGGGGGCAACCGCAGCCAATGACAACGACAAACAAATTGTCTGCTTCCATCTAACCATGTTCATTTTTATTAACACGCGAACTCTTTTAAATGACAACGAGCTGGGATGAAAAGTGGGAGGGGAAAGAACTGTACACTCTTTCTCCCTCTCTCTCTCTCTCTCTCTCTCTCTCTCTCTCTCGATAAGTTGTCTCTTTTTGAGGGGGGCCTTTTGGCCCTCTTGTGCGACATTTGACTCGCGTCAATTAAATTCGATTTGTGTTATATTTGGCATATTTTCCATAGTTTATTTAACGAATCTTTTGTTTATTTGCACGCCAAGTGGAGGGGGCGGGGGAAAGCCAGTAAGGGGGGGGGGGGGGGGGGGGGGGGGGGGGGGGGGGGGGGGGGTTAACAAATGCAATCTCTTCCGTTTATTTTAGTTAAGTGCATTCGACAAAGAACAAATATTTTTTAGCTGGAAAATCAATTTGGCCCTCAGTTCACTAACAAGAAATTGTGTGCTGCACATTTTTCTGAAAATTACAAATCAATTTGGACATTTCATTTCATTCTTTTTTGTTTAGCAATGTTTGCTTTTGCTTGATGCCATTGAAAAACAGGGTAACTAGTTACCTAACCACTTTTTAAGTAGAACAACTTTTTGTAGTTGGAAGAGCGATTTCTTGAAAAACTATATTCAGTTTTCTAGTGAATAAAATGCAAGCCAAGTAAAGTTTCTCTAATGGAGATTAGCATGTTTTAAGAAAGGAGATCATTAAATTATTGGAAAGTTAAAATATATAGTTGAAATGTGCTGTGGTAATTCTTAAGCTTTGAATAGAAGTTCATGTTTTTTGCTCTTTATTAAACCCTTGCAGAGGGTATTATAATTTTGTCGTGGAATGTGTAACGCATAGAAGGAGACATCTCCGACCCCATAAAGTATATATATTCGTGATCAGCATCAACAGCCGAGTCGATAAAGCCATGTCCGTCTGTCTGTTTCTATGCGAACTAGTCTCTCATTTTTAAAGCTATCTTAATGAAATTTTGCAGAAGTCCCTATTTCTGTTGTACGCAGCACATATGTGAAAACCAGCTGGATCGGACCACTATACCATATAGCTGCCATAGGAACGATCGGTCGAAAATTAAGTTTTTGTATGAAAAAAACATTTTGTTTATAAGATATCTTGACCAAACTCGGCATTTATTAGTTTTACTATGCTCCTCATATATATGCAAAATCCTATTAAGATCGGACCACTATACCATATAGCTGCCATAGGAACGATCGGTCGAAAATTAAGTTTTTGTATGAAAAAACATTTTGTTTATCAAGATATCTTGCCCAATATCGGCATTAACTATTTTCCCTGTGCTTCTTAGATACGGGCAAAGCACTATAAGCATTATGAAAAGGTTGGATCTGCAAGGGTATTAGATCTTCGGCGTGCCGAAGATAGCCTTTCGTTCTCGTTTTTATACTGAGAATCTTTGGAAGAAAAGTATATATACATATATATATATATATACCTATTCTTGGCCAGTATCTATAGGATATTCAATCTAGGCATGTCCTCCAGTCTGTCTGTCAGTCTTTCCATCCGTCTGACTTCGATCTCGAGTTTCTCTTCAAATATCGATAATTTGTCAAGTTTGCATTAACTCGATAAGAAATAATATCGAATAATAGCATATTTGGCCCCATACCATATTTGGTATAGTGCACACAGATTCAGATTCTTTCACTTTTAGAAGTACCTTATAAGATATCTGCATGGTAACTACTCGCTTTGCACATATTCTATCTAAAAATTCGAATTCTTCTACAGAATTTGGCATTTCAATTAACAAACCACGTTCGTGAAATATCGCTCCTTCTGAAAGTGTTTATTATCGCCATTCTCTCTCCCTCCCTCTCTCTCTCTCTCCCTCCCTCTCTCTCTCTCCCGACCTGCCTGTCTTTGCCCACATATCACTTAGCTGCTGCAGTTTGGGCCATAAAACACAAGCGGCAAATGTTTCCTCAATAGCCCCTTTTAGCTACAAAATTATGTTAAACTGTTTAGGCATCCGTTGGAGCAGGGCCCTTGCCACGAGAGGGGCCAAGGGGGAGAGGGTGCAGTGGCAAGGACCAGTTGGCACTTGTGTATCGATGTTTTGTCCACAGACCGAAAAAGCAACCACACCCAGGACAGCAGAGGGCAGGTCGGAGCAGGGCAGGGCAGGGCGGAGCATGGCAGGGCGGAGCTCATGTACATTCAGCTGGCAACAGTTACAAGCGACGTTGTGTTGTCGCCTGTTGTCGTTCATTGTTTGTTGCTCTGCTTCCTGCCGCCATTTGATGCTTCCGGCCTGCCATTCGTCTCTGGCCCAAAGTGCAACCGACAAAAGCAGCAACAACAATAACAACAATGAGAAAGCCACATTATGAGCCATATTGGCCCAGATGCAATTGCCAGTTACCTCTAATCATTATACTCGGCAACAGAGAGAGAGAGAGAGAGAGAGAGAGAAAGAGAGATAGGGAGAGAGAGAGGAGCTGCAGTTGGCAAATTTGTTTGTAGATTTCTAAAACCTTCCCAATTTCAAACATATTAAAAGATTTTGAAGGCTTAGCTTGGATGAGAAAATGTGTACTAATATGATAAAATACCTCTGCCATTTCCCACATGTTATTTACTAATTGAAGTCTGAAGTCGTTCCGCTTTAAGGGAAAAGTCCCCAAGAATTCTAACTCTTCTACTAATGCAGGAAAAACATAACACTTTGAAGCATACATCTTCATCCACATCATATCTTCTCTACGCATTCACAAGAGTATTTATCCTCACGTTTAAGAATATATATCCTCATTATACATATTATTACATATCATATATCTTCTTGATTTGGTCATGTCCTTCGGCCTGACTTTCCCTCTATATGTTTCTATGCCAACTAATCTCTTAGTTTAAGAACTTTCTTGATAAAACTTTGCACAGTAAAAAGGTCGAACTTTGCCGTTTTGAGACACTTTATCATCAACATGTGGCAATATATCACAAATCAAATATATATACAAGTTCAGAAGATAAGGCACACCGAAACTTGTTATTTTCTATTCTTTTAAATACAAAATTTTAAATTTTACAAAATTTCTTTGGTCCAATTCTACAGGATTTTTCAAAACAATGTACTACAAATGCAAAATATAATATAAATATGTGCTTGAAAATCTGGCAAATACTCTTTTTTCATTTCCAATTTCCGATTAATTTATTTTAAGTAAACGATTTTTACAAACCAATTCTAGGCGAGAAAATACTTTATTTTGGAGGATTATCAAAAAAGTATAGAAAAATAAAAATACACTTTCATTAAGTTTCCATTCCCGAGCATTCCGAGTTAGCTTACATCTCTCATATATCTTTTGCTCTCTCTTGCATTTTGTCCAGGATCTGGGGCCTGGCATTTGGCTAAATGGGATTAACGGACGACACCAATGTCAATGTCAGTGGCGCGAGCTGCTTAAGTGCTTAACTGCCAGCCGAGTAAGTTGTCCGTTTACAAGAGTCGCCCCGCTACCCTCCCTGCACGCACCCTCCACCCGTGGCAAGGCGCGTGGCTTGTGGTTCATGTCAATCGACAGGTAAAGCTACACGTGCAAACGCTTGAATGCCAAGTGCCGTTTTGGCGGATGCAGGCGCGCCAGCGGCTACACTCAGCGAAAAAGGCGACTACTTGTGTGAATATGTCGAAACTGAGGACAAAATTCTTATTGCTGAACATTTTTTATACCCTGAACTCATTAAAAATGGGTATAAGGGTATATTGTATTTGTGCAAAATCCAAATGTATGTAACAGGCAGAAGGAAGCATCTCCGACCCCATAAAGTATATATATTCTTGATCAGCATCAATAGCCGAGTCGATCTAGCCAAGTCCGTCTGTCTGCCCGTCCGTCCGTTTGTATGTATGAACGCAAGGATCTCAGAACCTATAAGAGCTAGAGACTTGAAATTTTAGATGTAGATGCTCCTAGTTCCCGCGCAGATCGAGTTTGTTTCCGATAATCGATAACTTACTCCGTTTCCAAGCAATCGATAAAAATCGATATCGATATCCTGTTTTTTGGGTTTTTTGGTAAATAATAAGAGCTAGAGTTACCAAACTTGACATATAGCTTCTAAAATAGAATATATATATTCATTTGGTGTTGGAATAAGAGGGTTCAGGGTATCCCCTAGTCGGGAGCTCCCGACTAGAACCTCTTACTTGTTTTAATTTAACTTAAGTATTAAATATGTTCACTTAAAAAAAATGCTTTAAACACATTTCTTTTACCTAATCCAAGCCGATTTTTCTTATTTATTTCTTTTTGTAAGCAAAGCAAATTCTTGTAAAAAGTATTCTGTACTTTTTGTACTTAATCCAAGTTAATTTTTCTTTTTATTTCTTTTCGTAAGGTAAGCAAATTCTTGTAAAAAGTATGTTGTACTTAATACAAAGAATTTCTTTACCTATTTTTGTTACATTTAGAGTTTATTTTGAAATCAAGATAAAATATTCAAAAGGCTTAAATTGGAAAATGGTAAAAAATCTCTAACAAGAATTTAGAATAAATATTTCTCTGAGTGTAGTAGAAGGTTAGCGCGAAGGGGCGCACTTGAGCCTGACGCAACTTGGCGTGGCGTCGCCTCTGTTGCACATAGCTGTTGCACACACACACACACAGACACTCGAATGCAGCCGCAACAGTTGCACCGTGGTCTGAGTGCACTCTAAAATGCATTGCACCGCATGCCCCTCGATTTGTCAGTTGTCATTAGTGTAAAGTCGCAAGCATGAGCACTCGAATCTGTCCCGAACAAGAAGAGTAACCAGAAGCAGAACGAGAATGGAAATGGGAATGGGAATATGGAGTGGCAGAACGAAAACGAGAGCCGGACAAAGCATCGCATTTGACCCAATTGTTAAGTTTTCGGTCGCCTTTTCGTTGCCTTGGCCACAACACACGCTAAGAATAAATTATCATGCCACTGGATGATGCATCAGCCTTGAGTTACGTTTTCTTTTTTCCTCTTTTCACTCTCTTCTTGGTGGCAATTTTTTGCTTAACAATAAATTAGGATATGATTTTTTTTTGGGATTATCTTTGAAAATAGGTAAAACTTTACTATATATAAAGTTTAAGGCAATAGTTTGAACTTTTTTCTTGTAATAACTATTAAATTCCATAATAAAGTCGTTGCAGACGAACTTAAATGCGGCTTTTATTGTTTACAGCAACTTTTTATAATATTCATTTTTGTTTGAATACCCATTGAAAAGCAGCTCATCGATTAAATGCAAAACTTCACCAAATATTTCAACAAAGTAAAAGAACAATAAAATATTTATCATTTCACATACCTTCACCCGCTTATCCCATTTTATTTTATTACACATATTTCCTAATGGCCCATAAAAACTGCAGCACATACCACTGTGCAAGGCCTAAAATAATTGAGCCTGTATGCAGTTGCTCTATCAAAAAAAAATGTAAAAGGAAAACAACTTTAAAGAACTCAAGTGCTCGTTGCGACTCGCAACTGATAAAGAAATTCCATTTATGTAGGTACACAAAAGATGAGATTGTTTTCTTTTTGAGAAAGGGGAACGCACAGCGACTTCCTGAGCGAAAGTTCTGAGTGTGTGCATAAACAAACAGAAGAAAAATAACAAAAAAAAAAAAAAAATAAGAAAAATGATTGCATTTGTTATTGTTATAAATTGTTGTAAATTGCACTTACCGAGTAGCAAAAGTTTAATGTCCTTTGCCGCTTGGATGCCATCCTCTTTCAGGTTCTTCTCGATTTGTTTGGAACGTTGTATGGCAGCGCGCTCTTCAGCCGATGTAGTGCAGCCCATTTTGTTTTAGTTTTTTTTTTTTTAGTTTTGTGGCTTTGGCAGCACTTGTCAGTTAAAGTTTAGGGTGTGTTTCTTTAGGTGGCTGCTTTTTAGTTATTGATGATTTGATTTGATTCGATTTGATTGATTATACTTTTATCTTATTTACAAAATGCTTAAAATTACAATATACACACTGAAATATAAGCGAATATTTGGTTATTTTTTTGTGTATATATGTACTATTCTTCTTCTTTTCTTGTTTTTTTATTTGTTGTCTTGGGAAATGGCAGCCGAGCGCGCAGCATCCAATTGGATTTTTCTGCATAAACAATAACAACTGACCGTTCAGCCGTTCTGACACGGGAAGTGACAGCAACAACAACAACAACAACAACAACTCAATGAGCAATGAGTCACACACACACACACGCAGACACGCACAGACACACGCAGACGCAGGCACGCACCGGCATTGAGATAACAGTGTTGCCTACTTGACAAGTGCACCTAATTTTATGGCCGCCACTGTCTTGCCGTCCAATAGGGCGCGCGCTGCTATAATTGAACTGCGCTTTTCTTGCCGTTGTTGTTGTTGCTGTAGTTTGTTATCAGCGACAAAAACAACAACGAGAGCAAGCAGCAGCAGCAGCAGCAGGCACTGCTCTAGCCAATTTACATATGGCTTGAATGGAAAATATGTAATATAACACACACATATTCGTCAATTCCATTTATCTAATCAGAAAATGCTATCGAAACTGACTAAAAGAATGCAAGAGGAAAATATTACGCCTTTTTGGCAACTTATCATGTAGTGTTGTTCTTTTTTTTTTTTTTTGGGAAATATTGTGCATGGTGTGGCCAGGTCCTGCGTTTTTCTCTACATGAGTGTATGTGTGTTTGTGTGTGGAAGGCGTGGGCGTAGGCGCAATAGATGTGTTAAACGGGTCGTTGTGCCGGCTAAGACGGCGCGTGGTCACACTGGAGACTGGGGACGATCTGCCAGTCGCCGTTCCAAATTCTATTGATGCTGCGTTTTGTGTAACTTTTAGAAACGTTTAGTTTTTTTTTTATGCGGCTTTTGCGTGGGAGCGTCGCGTTTAGGTTTTAGTTGGGCGGCTGGGTGGTTGCTTGGGTGGTGTTTGGGGCGCTTGTATAAATTTCCATTTAGTAGTTTCATGCCGCGCTGCTCGCTCGCTCACGCTCGCACTCTCACGCACACGCACTCTGCACACACACACACACAGAGGCACATATATATATATACACATTCTCCCACCCACCGCCAGGGCGGGCAGCGTGAGCGCAATTTTCTTCGTTTCGTTTTTTTTTCGGCTTTACATTTTACCACCGCCTAGTTTCCAGCGCCAGCGTATACACACAACACTTGCACACACGAGCTGAGCAGAGCAGCGCAGAGCAGCGCAGCGCGCAGCACAGAGGCCACCCTCTTCTTCGCCCGTTGCTTGCTTGTTAGCTTTTCAGGTTCTATTTTCTTTGATTGCTTTTGCACATTTGGCAACACATTATCTTCACCATTACCCGTTGCACAATGTTTAGCACTTGCACTTTGTTTTAAAATTGCATTAATTCTAATTTAATTGGAATATTTCGGGTGTGCAAAAACTTGTAACACACTTTTGCTGCCTCTCGCTGTCTCTTTCAAACTGATTCTGGCATTGCCAGACCATCAGCTCCATGCACTTTGTTTACATTTGGCGGACTGTATGTGGCAACGCTCTGAGTTTAACAGACTGTTAAGTGTGCAGCTTGCAACGATTGTCGTTTGCGCACAGTTGAATTCAAATGCGAGCGACAGTGCGCAGTTTTTTCATGCATGACTAAAATTAGCTACTGTTATTAAACTTAAATTATTACAGTTACTTGCATACACTAATTAATATAAAGCAGATTTTTATACAATAATTTAATGCTTGCCGCTCATAACATTTTGCTAAAGGTAAAGTAGGTCACGCTGTTAGATCACTGTTATTTCTTAACAGCTGCATACATTTTTACAGCCCTGGCTTCGAACAGCTGTTCATTATTGCGTGCTTTATAACTGTGCACAGATAAATAAAATGTTGCGTCAACTTTTGGCAAGTATTAAGCTTAACTAGTCTTAAAGGCTTTACTAAAATGCTGCTTTAGTGCTCCACAGCTGCGCGCCGTCTGCTGCTGCCGCTGGCCACGCCCAAACGCTGTCTGAGCAGCAAACCAAATGGTCTCGACAAAAGTGAGTACTCCACGCCTCCCGAGGTGATTGACTACGAGGATCCGGAAGGCTTGCCGGTGCCGGAGTATCCAGTGCGACCCGACGAACCACTCGCGACACGCAAGCAGCGGTGGGTACACACAATTAAATGGGTAAAATACATTGACTTATCGCTTTCCAATTTCCAGGCTTTTGTATCAGTCGCGCAAACGCGGCATGCTGGAAAATGATCTGCTGCTGAGCACATTTGTGGCGAAGTATCTGAAGGACTTCGACGAGGATGAGACCGCGCTATACGACAAGCTCATCAATGGGGTTAGCAACGATTGGGATATCTATTATTGGGCCACGGAAACAAAGCCCACGCCGCCCGAATATGATACGGATATTATGAAATTGTTGAAGCAGCATGTCAAGAATACGGAACGTGTGCAGCGCATTAGGCAACCGGATTTGTAGATTAGTATTATATAATAATTGAAATTGTATGTTAGATAATGCAAGTGCTTGTTAATGGTATGTTTTTTTCTGTGCTATAACCCATATGAAATAAACTTAAATTAACAGCTGTGAGTCCTGTTAACTTTAACAGCTGTTGCAATGTTAACGCGGATCAAAAGGAGTACAAAAATGATCTTGTTTTTAGTTTTCTTGAAATACACATATGTTTACATGTATATATGCATACGTATATGTATATTTAAACGATGTCAGTTGTATATACTTATCGATTAAGTTTTAGTTGCTACTACAGCGAAATATTACACTTAAAACTTTTGCTCTTATGAAAAATTCATCGAAATTTGTTTTGCATTTTTTTTGCACCCAAATATAAATTGGGGCTCAGATCGGGTATTGTTCACACATCTCGCATTAAGTATAATGAATTTTAGTTTATTTGAATTGTTCACAATGTTTCAGTTAGCTATATATATTGTTTTTTTCTTTTTTCAGATTGCATTTGATTTAAGCGATTATATTGTTGTAAACTCTAGTTTAAAGTTAAATGAACGTACAGCTTTTAAATATGCTAAAGAGTTGCGTTGGTATTTAAGAAACTATTTTGGTGTTATCTCTCGTTAGCAGCATTGCGCTTCAGTAGGTAAAACAATAAACAATACGCACACAGAATCATGTTTGCCAGTTAGTTTCAGAGGGGGGCGTGGCGCAGCACGGCAACTATTTTGTTGAATTATACATAAGAATAATATTACACACACTGTTTGCTTTAGACTTATATCCGAAAGGCTAATTATATAAAAATATTTCTGTAAAACGTTATTAAAATCTTGCCAAATCAATAGGCCAAACGCACAACGCATCGCAATCGCCAAAGAATTTTGCCAGCATTAGTTATCGTAATTTTAAACCATTAAAAAATGAAGGGCATTAAATAGCCGCATTGACGCGTGTAAAATATGGGAAGTAACAACAGAATTAACCTACTACAGATTACAGATTACAGTTCGCTTATAATCTTAATCTAGTCGAGCGTTTCAAAGAAGTCGTGCGGATCCACAAATAGCGCCGGGCTGCTGCCACCGCTCATGGCCGATGATGAAGCTGCTGCTGCGGATGCCGATGCTGCTGTTGTTGTTGTTGTTGTTGCTGCTGCCGCCGCCGCCGCCGCAGCTGCAGCAGCAGCTGCTGCTGATGATGCGGAACCGACGCCCCTGTGTCGACCACGACGTGCTGTGCCTGAATTGCCACCGCGTATACTGGTGGCAGTCAAGACGGGATCGAAGGTTCTGGTTGAGGTCGCCTCGCTGCTCGATATGGACGATTTGCGGCGACGCTTGTTGCGCCGCCGGCGCCGCCGTTTGGTGGTTTGCACGGCGGCCGTCGATGTGGAGGGTACGCTGCCCAGCGGTTCGGTTAGCACGCTGGTGCGCGGCAGAGTCAGCGTGGTCTCGAACATCTTTAGCAGCGTCGGCGAACTGGGTCAATTTTGCGGGAACACATCGTCGATGGTAATGAAAGCATCCTCGCCCAGCGAATGCTGTCCAATTATCTTCAATAGCTCCGCCGCATGCGCCACCAAATACTCAAGTGGCGGCCGGCGCTCAAAATTGAGCGACTCTGCGGGGGTAATACAAAAAAGAACTATATAGTAAAAGTTGGCCAAAGAATTGCAAGTACTCCATGCCTACCTAATATGGCTGAGTTGAGCGTGGTGGAAACGTTCTCACGTCGCGAGGGACACAGTAGCCAGCCCAAGGGACTGGACCAAGGATTTGAGTAGGCAATCAAGCTAAATGCATCCTGTTTACAGACAATATAAATTTAAGTAAACACACATATATAGTCAGTTTATAGTTATTGTGAGGCACCTCCAACATTTGACGCTCCTCTTCAGTCATGAGGTTCTCCTTCTCTAGCTGCTGGCCCATGCTGGACAGTTCCTTGCCGAATTCCAAAATCTTTTCAATGACACGCCCATAATTGCGCGATGAGGGCGACACGTCCACATCTGTAAAAATTGTTGGATATGATATCAATATGCTTTGGCATTCGCAGCTGGTTCCCATACCCATTTCCTCATCGATGGCATCTAGAGAGTTACGTGCTACGCTGGCATTGCCATTAGAACAGGAATCGCCTGAATAAGTGCATATATAGTGTATGAATATACATTTCAATATGTTTCTTATTCAATAATAACTAGATTAGTGCTACGAAACTTACGATTTCTTCGTTCTACTTTTTGCTAAATTACAACTTGAGCTCTTCTTACCCGTCAGAAATTGATAATACTTCTTCATCTTCTTGCATATATAAAAATTCTTGACTAAGTTTTGCAAGTCTTCTTCTTGAATCTTCGTCTAAATTCGTCTTTTCTTGAAATCAGTTTTGAACTAGGCCGAATCTTCTTAAAAATATAGCATGCATAACAAAGCTCGAACCACATTTGTTCCACTTTTTCTTGAATTAATTTTGTTCAAAGGAATTCCTAAATCATATTCGACTATGGCAGCTTCTTCTTGAATCCTTGAACCACATTTAACTAAGTTTGTCTTCAAAGTTTCGCAGATCTTCTTGAATATACAGCATTCGCAGCAGTTCTTCAACCAAATTAGCCTAAGTCCACAAATGTATCTGAACCTTCTTCTTGAATAAATAGTTTCCACTCGAATTCTTCATCTCAGAACAGTTTCGCATCGAGCTTGAATCTGCTTTAAATCAGTTTAAAATTCATGCCTTAATTATTTAAAATATCTTACTTTTATAATAATATTATGATATATGCTCAAACCATGTCTGCCTAAGTTCTTGAAGAGCTTTTCTAGTAATGCCATAGTTAAGTCTCTTTTCTTATAGATAGTATAACATTTAAGCTCGAAACAGTTTCAAATTAGAAAGTATCTTTAGATGTCGTTACGTGAATTGCCAGCACCTGAACATTTTTTATGTAACTCGTACATAAAAAATTATAAAATACCATTTAGGTGCTTGTTAACTATACCATAATAATATATATATATATATCACAATTGAACTATTCTCAAAGCGCGTGGCTAATCATCAGTCTTAAGTCGAACCTGATTGGATTTTTAAGCTATCGAATTATTACTTAGGTAAATATTCGCCTTTTAATTAAAAAGGAATGTAAGCATAATTGTTCTAAGAACTGAAACGCACCATTGGAGTGACTGTTGCAAGGCTCCATTTCCACGTCCATGCTATTTGAATCGTGCTCCGGACACTTGTTGGAGTTGTCATCAATAATCATGCTGCAAATGCGACAACAATTTAGAATATAAATAAATCAAATAGCTCCATTTTATGCTACAAACATTTTGGGATCTGTTTTATCGCCTGGTTTTATCACAGCTGAGTTCGCAGTGTTGTTTTGTGGCTGGTTGTTGGTGCTGCCGGTGCCGATGCCGGTGCCGGTTCCGGAGCCGCCGGATTTGCTGTGCTTGAATGCCTTGGTCGACTGTATGACCGAGGTTTGATTTGTGGGCATGGTCTGTGTGGTGGCGGTTACTTTGTTATTGGCGTGCTGTAAACAAATTGACAACGCTTTAACTTTATATTGGCTGGAAACAATTGAGAAACTCACCTCAATATCAGCGCCATTTATCATCTCAATGAATTGGCGGCACTTCAGTGCAAACCAAAGATTTTTATTGTTCTCCAAGAGACCTGGATAGGAGCGCAGTGTATTCTCGATGGCCTGGCTCATTTTGCCTGTCTGTATGAGCTTGATTATCTCTGAAAGCAGCGGGAAGAGATGTTTAAGTAAAATGACGATATAACCAATTTATAAAGTTAGAAAGTAGGAGTCTGTCTTGCATAAACGGACACAGCCTGATCAAGAATATACGCCTACAATTTGTCGGTTTGGAGTAATCTCTACATGAAACATCAATAATTAAACTATTTAATTTGTACGCACTTTGACGTGTTTTGATGGAGGCCAAGTCCTCGTCGAAGGGCTGATTTGTGTAGCCATTGAAAGCCTCAGCCGTCTTGCAATAGCCACTGTGCACCAGATAGGTGGAGACAAGCCTGTTGAAAACGACGAGCATTAGTTTCTTTTTCACTAATTGAAAATATTTGAATGCTTACCTGTTCATTAGGTTTTCGGGCGTTTCCAGCAAATGGGGATATCTGTCGACTTTGCGCAAGATATTGATGCGCATATCGCGCATCATTTCCTCAATTTTATCAAATTTAAAAGGCTCCTGACCAAAATTAGCATCCACTTCCTCGCCGGGCGTTTGCAGGCCCACCGTCGGATAGAGTTTGGTCTGTGTGGTTAAATTTCGAGTTCAGTTTCCAATTCAATTTGTATGATAATTTTAATTGTAATAAATACCGGCAAATCTCTAAATGCAATGCCCAGATCGACGCCGTTCTTGGTGTAGAAACAAGTGTTGTTCACAAAATTAACGCAACAGCCAATTACATCGCCCGTGGTAAAGGTGGGCCCATACGACTGGCCGTTGCACGAGGAGCTAAACGAGTTGCCGTCGTAGCCGTGATAGCCATACGATTGCTTGTCCCCACCTACTTGAGAGAAGTGCACACAACAGTGGGTATGTCATATGAGTTCTGCGCTTCACACAATACGCACCTGGCAGGCGATTCATGCGAAACTGCTGGGCGGTCAGTCCGATGCCCATGTAACCGTTGCGGCCCTTGGAAATGATGCGCACCTCGAAGTAGTAAAGCCCACAGGACGATGGTATCGGGTATGCGGTACGCACAGAGCCTGCTGCCTCGCTGTGTTGCTTGCCCACGCCTGTAAACAAACACGAGAAGTACAGTAAACACACGCTAGCTGAGCTATTACTTAATATTATAACATATTATTATTTAATAAACCTGTTTATTCATGGTGCATTTCTTGTACATTGCTAACAAATTTGTTGCCCAACTAAGTTCTTTTTCATATTTTCCCCGTTCATTATAATGACCGCGCACTGTAATTGCTACACCTCATTTCTTTCTCCTACAACGAACTTGCAAGCGTGTGCAGCCAATCAGCTGTTTGCCAACCACTCACACAAGCGCAGGTCAGCACGCGAATAAGCGTGTGAGAAGTGGGCGCCAAAAAACAAAACAGCAGCCATTACAGTTGCACGAGTGCAAGCGAGACAACTGCTGTGCCGACATTCCGTGTGGTCGCCACACAAAGCAGCGCGTTGGCGTTTTGTACCAAAAATGGCAGCTTGAGCAGCTGTTGTTGCTGTCTGTTAAGCGAGCAAGAGGAAGCAGCGCTGGCAACTCAATATAATGTAATTTTAAAGTTTGTCAACTAAATCAGCTTTAATTGTATGCACTGTTAGAAATATGTTAAAACAATGTTGTATTGAATTAGTTGAAGAAATGCTGTTGTTTTTTAACTTTGCTCGCACCCTATTTTAGTATATCTTAACATATATATGTATAAGTACAAAATATTTCTAACGTTCTGCTCGCTCTGATGACTCACTTTTAGGAAGTTGTCGCGAACTTGATAAACTATAATTAAAAACAATTAAACTCTTAACAGCCTTTTAACATTTGAATGTTAATGTAATGTTAACTACCTGTTAAGGAACTTGAAATTTGGGAACTCAACAGATGAAAGGAATATAGGAATATAAAGAATGTTGAAATTGAGATTTTAGAACAGATCAAAGCTGTGTTAAAACTAGTTTATATATAAAACTGATTAATTTGCTTCACTGAACGCCTAACACGTAGAAGCTAGACAGCCGAACATTAAATAGATTAAATCTTAATCCTTCGAATATTGTTGACCTTATTATTAGGGAAGGAATTATTAATTATTTATTATATCTGCCCTATTTGAGAATTATGTGTTGAATGAAGTTCCGTCTAAACTTTTTCAAACATAAATATCAATGTATAATATTAAAAAATATATATAACATTTAATGAATTTACTTGAAGTTTAAATAAAGCTCCTTGAATGTTGGAAAATGAAAGGAAAGCAAAAATTGTAGGATTGTATAAATAATACTTTGCCTGGGTAGATGAATACTACTTTTTAGTATATATAATACAAATTTACATATTAGAATTAAACTTTGCCCTATAATATGCATATAACACAAGCTGGAATATTATGCCTAGAATATTTCTTAACCTGTTTTTTAGTTTCTTCTTTCTACTGAAGCCAAAGCTGACCTAAAGAAAATTCTTGGGAATAGTTAAAATAGTAAACTTGAAGAGCTTAAAGACGATTTGAATTCAAAACATATAAAAGCTAAACTAAAGCACTTGATAGATAGATATATATTAGATACAACATTGACCTAGAGCTCATATGTATACATATTATTCTCCTAGATAAACCCTGCTCAATTAACATAATCTATCTGAATAAATATAGAATAGAATAGATCTATACTATAAGGATTGCTTAAAAGACGTCTAAATAGATAAAAGCGGAACTCAAGCACTTGAATGATATATTCTATATGAATATAAGATTCTACTACAGTATTCTTTTCTCCGATATGCATATTCTTCTTCTACATAAATCCAACTTAATTAACATAATGACAATGCATCTATAAGGTTTACTTCTAAACAGAAGAAAGCTGAAGTGAAGCACTTTATAGATACATTCTATGAGAATATAAGATTCTCCTACAGTATATATATTCTTCTTCTAGATAAATCCAACTTAATTAACATTATGACAATGCATCAATATGTACTCTAGAAACGGTGTGCTATTGCATTGCTGTCGACTCACCTTTGTAGGTGACACGGAGATTGTTGTGCGAGAGTCCAATGGTCAGGCACTTGTCGTGCGGACTCCAGCAGCGCGGCAGCGGCGTCTCGTTCTCGTTCACATTCGGATAGAGGAGACGCAAGGGATCGACGCCCTGGTGCGATTGGTTAGCGCTGCGTCCGCCTGCGCCCACGCCAGCTGCTGCTCCCCCGCCGCTGCTGCCGCTGGCCAAGCGGGACGAGCTGTGGCTGTGGCTGTGGCTGTGGCTCTGGCTGGTTCCTTTGTGGCCGCCGGCGTACATGTCGTTGCTGAAGTGGCTGCCGTTGTTGCTGTAAAAGTGACGCGTGCGTCGCGAGCTGGAGGCGCCGCTGTTGTTGTTGTTATTGTTGTTGTTGCTATTGCTGTTGTTGTTGTTGCTGTTGTGATGGCTGCGCGGCGCACGCAGCAGCGGTGGCAGTGGGGCACGCGCCGAGGAATAGCTCGGTAAGACGGCCACAGAATGCAGACGCTGCTGGCCACTGGCTGCGGCGGCGTCGTCTGCTACGGCAGCGGCTGGTGGCGGTGTTCCTGCTGCTGCGGCGACAGCGTCGGCGTCGGCGTCTGCGTCGGCCTCCTCCTCCTCCACCACCTCCTCCTCCGCTTCGAGGTCGTCGTCGCCTTCGTCCTCGTCGTCGTAATCGTCAATGCGCTCCACGACGGCGTCGTTATCGTTGTCAATGGCGCCCGCGTCAATCGTGTCGGCAATGGCGTCCGCGTCGATTATCTCCGGCTGCTGCTGCGGCTCGTTATCCTCCCGCTGCTGCTGCTGCTCCTCCTGCTCGTGCTCCTGTTCTGGCTCTGCCTCGACGCGTGCTCCGTCTCCCTGTGGTGTTTGCTGTAGAGTAGGAGTAGGTGAATGTTCATGCTCATGTTCGGCCTCAGTTTGTTCTTGTATTGTGTTTGTTGCGGCCTGTTCAGCCTCTATGTTAAATAACAGGGCTGCAGCTGAGCTGCTGCTGCTGCCGCTGGCTGCAGTTGCATTAACAGCAGCTGTTGCTGTTGTGGCTTCTGCCTGTAAATTGCTGTTGTTGCTGTTGCTGCTCGCGTTGCTGTTTTCCGTGGATAAATTCGGATTATGCTCATTGTCGTTATCGTTATCGGCATGCTCAAAATCCATGTTTCTTTTTATTTATTGTTTTTGCTGTTTGCTGTTGTTGTTGTACTCTGAGAGATTTTTTGGAAGAAGCAATTAAAAGCGAAGAACAGAAACACATATGAAAGTATGCTGACTGTGTGTGTACATGTGTGTGTATTTGTGTGAGTGTGCGGGACAGGGTGGAATGAAGTGGAGGGCAAATGCAGGTGCAAAGCAGCAAATAACAAAAACAGCAACAACATGGCATCCTGCAACTGTATGCGTGCGCCTGAACAAATGTCCTTTTGTCGATCATCCCCCCCCCCACCCGTCGTTAGCAGAAAATTTATGTACAGCAACAATTTTGTGAGACAGCAACAACAGCAATAACAGCAGTTTACAGTTTTTCGACGCGCAACTGCAGGCAGCAAAAAGCACAACAACAACAATAACAGAGGCAGCAGCTGCAGGCACAAGAACAACTTAACTACTACTACATGCAGCTATGCAATAAAAATAAAATCAATAACCAACTTTTTACACTATTGCGTTTTTGCAAAAGCACACTCCGCTTTTGTAACAGTTAACAAAATGCGTTTCAAATGCGTTTTTACGTCGTTCTTTTTTGAAGTTTTCTTTGTTTTCCCCCTAGCAGCAGCAGCAGCCAGTCACAGTTTACACACACAGGCGCACGACATATACACTAAACACACACACACGCATATACACATACACACGCAAAACATATGTACACGCACGCACACACTCATGCATACAGAAAAAATTTGCTGGTGGCCAAATAAATGCATTGCAAATGGTGAGGTCTGTGTTTTTGGTCTGCTTGTGATATTGTTGTTAATATGCTATTTTGGTTAACTGACTGCATGAATTAAACATTTAATTTCGTTACCTTTACGAAAGTTCAGTGCACTTTAAAATCACACAAATGACTTTTTGTTTAAGATTTTTACCTCGAATTGAGCGCAGTGTGACCGGGTTTTTTAACTGTTTGGCAATTTATGTTACTGCTAATGCTATGCACTGTAAACGACTGTGCAACTGTTAAGTGCAGCCATTCGCCACGAACTTACCATAGCTGTTATCGATAAGGCGCGCAGAGAGCGCTGGTTTGAATGTTAACAGCATAGGCAAATATATAAAAGATGTATGTGAAGTCTATGTCACAGCTGGCTTTACTTTGAAATATAAAATGCAATCAGTTAAAACACCCTGTATACGTCGCTACCTGTGACCGTCCCCTCTACGCCCTGTAGCTGCTCAAAAGTCTGGTTCTTATCTATGTCTACCTACGTAAACGCTGTGCATACAAATATGTCTATGGCCCGTTTTTTTTTATTTTGTTGACAAACACATTTACTAATCACAAATGCGATGGAAAATTACCAGCGAATTTCAAATGAACCTAGCGCTATTGCGTTGTAGATTTTTAAAACTGTGGAATGGAAAAAATAGATTTCACTTTATCAAGGGCATATACTGTACTCGGTTTTTACGTAAACATGTGTACAGTTGTTTTTATTGAATAAAGCACAAGTTATCCGCTTTCAAATATACTTATTTTTAGGTAATCCATATCCTGCAGTAGTTCTGAACAGGAGCTTAAGACTCGGTGTATATTTTTAGTAGATCTCTAAAATTCATCCTTACTGGCTGACGGCTCTACACTGTCTGACTAACTCAACGATTGGTAAGCCGAAACGAACCGAGTGCTCCTACACCAATTTGTCGCAGAGCACCAGATGAGCGTAAATTGGCATTAGTATTGGTGTTTTGCATGCAACACCCCAATACACATAAACAATCTGCTGCTCTCTTTGTGAAACTCTCAAAAACACGAAGTCGCAAGCAGCTGAACAAGTTGCTTTCATACATGAGCTCACACTCACAGCGATTGCTCGTGTAGAAACGAACCTCGCTGAGCGTAAACGTTTGCATGTGTTGGTAAACGCATGGAACTCACTAACACAGCCAAACGCAGCGCTGCTCTCTCAGTTCTCGAAGCGAGTGGGAATTGAGCGTAAAATGTGCGTTGGTATTGCGATTTGTATGGCGCTCACTAATACCATCAAAGCAACTGCTGCGCTCTGCATTTTTCGGCTCTCTGTTTATGTTTTGCTGCGATTGGAATTTGAACTTCATTTTGCTTTATGAATGAATTATTCGTGGTTATTTATTTGTGCTTAAAGATAAACAAAATGCTGTTTATAAAATATAAACCTACTTAAACTAAGCTCTTAATATTAAATTAAAGTTGCGAATAGCTGGACTCATGCACCACCATGGAGGGCTGTATATCGCGCAGTGTGGGGCAACCGGCTAGCTTCATGGTGACCTCCAGATCGTGTCGCATAATCTGCAGCAGTTGCTCCACGCCGCGCTGCCCGTTGGCAGCCAAGCCCCACAGCGCCGGGCGGCCAATGAACACTGTTTGGGCGCCCAGGGCCAGGGCCTTGAATATGTCCGTGCCCTGCATGATGCCGCCGTCCAGCATGACGGCCAGATCTTTGCCCACGGCGGCCACGATCTCCGGCAGAGCCTCAATCGTGGCGGGCGCCGTGTCCAGCTGCCGACCGCCGTGATTGGAGACAATGATGCCGGCGCAGCCGAAATCGCGAGCCAGTTGCGCATCCTCCGCGGTGAGGATGCCCTTCAGGACAATGGGCAGCTGGGTGAGCTGCTGCAGCCACTTGATGTCCTGCCAGGTGATGCTCGGATCAAATTGGCTGGCCACATACTCGTTCAGGCCGGATCCGCCCAACTTGGACACAAAACCCCGCATGAGCTCGTCCTGGAAATTGGCCAGTCTCAGATGCGGCGGCAGGCTAAACTGATTGCGAGCATCCGCGCGCCGATCCCCATTGATGGGCAGGTCCACGGTCAGGACGAGCGCCTTGAAATGGGCCAGCTCCGCGCGGCGCACCAGCTGCTCCGTGAGGGAGCTGCAAAAGGACACGGTTAGGCAATTGGGGTTACAGTTGGCAATTGGGATTGTCTCCGCTGGACACTCACCGATCCTTGTAGATGTAGAGCTGAAACCATTTGCAGGTCTCGGGCGCCGCCGCGGCCACTTCCTCTATGGAGCAGGTGGAGAGCGTGCTCAGTATGAATATGGAGCCAGCCTGGCCGGCGGCGCGTGCCGTGCCCAACTCTCCGTCCGGATGGGCCAACTTCTGCATGGCCGTCGGCGCAATGCCCAGTGGCCAATTTAGCTGCTGGCCCAGAATCTTGCAGCTCGTGTCCAGCTGCGAAACATCGCGTAGGCAACGCGGACGCAAACGCAATCTGTACGGGAAATTGTGGTTTATATTCTGGAGATAGGTCATAGATGGGCTAAGATGTGCACCTTTTGTAGGCCTCACGGTTCAGGCCCAGGGTCACCTGCTCCCCGGCGCCATTCCTGTAAAAGTCCAAGGCAGTTCGTTCCAGCTGCTGCTTGGCCCTTTGCTCAAAGTCGGCGACACAAATCAGCGACATGACTTGCATTTATATATACTAATATATATTTTTTATAGAAAGACTTATGCTTAAACTGTTTAACCTTCAGTTAGCTGCTGTTTTGCTCTCTGAGCGAAAGCCGCGCCAAATGCTCGCTTTTATACCCTTATCAGCCGGATTCGAGCTGTAATTGGGAAGAGACGAACGCAGCAGGCGCATATTTCATATAAATATAAAAAATATGTACATATAATAAAAAATGAGTGTAAATATATTACAAATATTATAGAAATGTAAAAAAAGCGTATAAAAATATGAAAAACGTAAACAAAACTATTATTATAAATAAATAATAAATATTATAACATTTTGTAGAGTAAATAATAAAATACATATATAATATAGAATTATAAGAAGTACTAAAAACATAAATACCCAAATGCCCCACTGCAACAATTTTGTCCAACTTGAAAACCTGTCCAATTAGCTGAAGACCACAATAATCAACTGAACCAAAAGCCGCAATAAATGGAATAAGCTGCAGCAAAACATAAACAGAGAGCCGAAAAAAGAAGAGCGCAGCAGTTGCTTTGATGGTATTAGTGAGCGCCATACAAATCGCAATACCAACGCACATTTTACGCTCAATTCCCAGACTCTACTTGAGCTGTGTGAAGCGCAGAGAGCGTCGCTGCGTTTGGCTGTGTTAGTGAGTTGCATGCGTTTACCCACACACGCAAACGTTTACGCTCAGCGAGGTTCGCTTCCACATAAGCAAAGGCTGTATGTGTGAGCTCATGTACGAAAGCAACCAGTTCAGCTGCTTGCGACTTCGTGTTTTTGAGAGTTGGACAAAGAGAGCAATAGAATGTTTAATAGTATGGATGTATTCCATACAAATTACCAATACAAATATAAAATTACTCTCACTCAGCTATAGGTGTGAGCTCTGGACAAATAGGTGTGCTACCTCTCGTGTTCAGGCGGGCATCACTGCACAACTGCAGCTTAAGAACTAACCTAGAGTTAAGTTTCGGCATTAATTATCTTAGAAGACTTTGAGCCACAACAAGCAGCTGCGGCACCCTGTATGCATATCAGATATATTTCAGGGACAGATTTGACGCTACACGTGGCTCAACCCGCCGCAGCGCTACCTGCTTGCCCGTTTGCCTAACTAGGTTTCTTATCGTCGGGCATACAAATGAGATTGTGGCCTGTTGTTGTGCTGCTTTGCACAAACAAGTCGGCATGGAAAATAACCAGAGAATTTCAAGCGGAACAGAGATTATTGCGTTTTTTATTTTCAGACTGAAAAAAAATATATAAAAAAAACTGAGCTCACTTTGACAAGGAAAAAGACTGTACTTATTGCCGCTTGTCGCACTTTCAAATGATATTTTCAAATAATATAGAAGTTGCAAAAGAAGTTGGTTTTTATAGGTTATTCATCCTCTATATAGTATGATCCTAACTGCTTGACTGTCCTGAGGCATCTGCGCAGCTTAGGCTTAGTTTGCCCGATTAGAACCCGACTGCTCCTACACCTATTTGTCGCAGAGCACCAGATGAGCGTAAATTGGCATTAGTATTGGTGTTTTGCATGCAACACCCCAATACACATAAACAATCTGCTGCTCTCTTTGTGAAACTCTCAAAAACACGAAGTCGCAAGCAGCTGAACAAGTTGCTTTCATACATGAGCTCACACTCACAGCGATTGCTCGTGTAGAAACGAACCTCGCTGAGCGTAAACGTTTGCGTGTGTTGGTAAACGCATGCAACTCACTCACACAGCCAAACGCAGCGACGCTCTCTCAGTTCTCGAAGCGTGTGGGAATTGAGCGTTAAATGTGCGTTGGTATTGCGACTTGTATGGCGCTCACTAATACCATCAAAGCAACTGCTGCGCTCTGCATTTTTCGGCTCTCTGTTTATATTTTGCTGCAGCTCCAATTTGAGCTTTGATAAATTGCAGCGGCGTTTTGCGGTGTTTCTTGCAAATTGTTTTCGGTTATGTCATTTGGCAACTGTGTTGGCAACTTTTATTATTTCATCAGCAAGAATTAATATTGCCAGCGAATAACCCGAAACCGATTTGTGCATACATATATACAAGCGATATGGTATGTGCATAATGTGAGTAGATGCTGTAAGCCGCATGCAATAGTTGTTATTGTTAAGTGCAGTTGTTTGTTTTTTATTTTTTAATTTTAAATTTGCGGTAGTTATACATACACAAGTGTGCATGGAGAGATATATACAAATATCGTAAAGAATGTATGCATGTACATACATATGCATATATGTATGCATGGCTGGGCTTATGGCAAACACAACACACACACACACACACACACACACACACACACACACACTTGCATATAATATTTGTATACCAGATAAGGCCGCGCTTGACAAAGTTCTACGAGCCGCTAACCGATCGGTCTCTCGCTCACTTTGCCTCTCATTCGCGCTGCCTTTCGCTCGCTTTGGCTCTCTCGCTCGCACTGCCTCTCTTGCTCGTTTTGCCTCTCCTTGTCGTTCTTAACTTCTCATGACTGGGCTGTGGGGTGTATAAAAAGCCGCGCCTCCGTCGAGTTGTCATTCAGTCGACTTGCGACTACACAAGCAACAAGTGAAGTGAAATCTTCCAAAAGTTCTCGTTCTCTTTTTGAAAATATTAAATAATTAAAAAATTAAAAATGCGTCTGGGCCAGACTATGCCAAACTTCAAGGCGGAGACCACCAAGGGTCCGATTAGCTTCCACGAATGGCAGGGCAACTCGTGAGTATTGCACATACCCTATATATATATATATATACAGTCGAATTGATCTTTACTCAAATTTTTTCCTCTAATTTCAGCTGGGTGGTGCTGTTCTCGCATCCCGCCGATTTCACGCCCGTTTGCACCACGGAGCTGGGCCGCATTGCGGTGCATCAGCCGGAGTTTGCGAAGCGCAATGCTAAGTGCCTGGCGCACTCGGTGGATGCGTTGAACTCGCATGTGGATTGGGTGAACGACATCAAGTCCTATTGCCTGGACATACCCGGCGATTTTCCGTATCCCATTATTGCTGATCCCACACGCGATCTGGCCGTCTCCCTGGGCATGCTCGACGAGGAGCAGAAGAAGGATCCCGAGGTGGCCAAGACCATACGCGCTCTGTACATCATCAGTCCCGATCATAAGGTGCGCCTCTCCATGTTCTATCCCATGAGCACGGGCCGCAACGTTGAGTGAGTAGAAGGAGACATTTTTCTCTGCATTTAGATTCATTTAATACCCTTCCTTTGCACAGCGAGATCTTGCGCACCATCGACTCGCTGCAGCTGACCGATCGCTTGAAGGTGGTTGCCACGCCCGCCAACTGGACTGTGAGTATATTATATCATATTTTGTTGAGCTTTCATTGAACGTATACTTTCTGTGCTCACTGTAGCCCGGCACCAAGGTCATGATCTTGCCAAGCGTCACCGACGAGGAGGCCCACAAGCTGTTCCCCAAAGGCTTTGACAAGGTCTCGATGCCATCGGGCGTTAACTATGTGCGCACCACGGAGAACTATTAAAAATGTTTTCCATTTATTTTCTACTTCTTGGGCCAAAATTACGCAATAATTATTCCATTTATTTTTTATAATTATCCAAAGTTTCTTATATAGTTTTGTGTGCATTAATAAATTAGCATTTACTTTTTTATACAAATTTGAGCTTCATTTATTTGTTTTCTATTAACATATTGATTGTTAGTCGAGTCAGGTCGAAAAGTGCATTGAATCGAAGTCGACATTGGATGCACTTGCCCGTAGCCTCTGCCAGTGCTGCCCATTTAGCTTTTTAGCCGTCAAATCTGGCTTTTTCGCAAGTGCAACGGCGACTGTTGAAATGTGTGTTTGTGTGTTTTTTTTTAAATAGTTTTAGCTATATTTACTTTTTCGTGTTAAGTTATGTTTCGTATTCCAGGGTTAAGGTTCGAGTTACGAGTGCATTTTATCTATAGCTGTACATTTTAACACCTGGCTTTTTATATGGCGACGATAAAGATAAGATAGAGCTATAAAGCCCCATGCACTTTTTTTAAAACTTTTTTTCTTATTAATTTAAAGCTATGTCTGTTACATCAAAATGAAATAATATTAAAAAATGTATTTTATGTATAAAAAAATATAAGTTAAATATTCAAATTATTTATGAAATAAATATATTTTGTGTTAATTATTTATAATTTAATTATTACATTCATACATATTTTTATTTTTATATTTATCATATATTTAAATTACAGACTCTTCTTAATGTTCTTTTGAGTAACTAGCTTACATAAATAGATTTAACATTTAATACATTTTATATAATAAAATAAACAATTACCCCAATTGAACTCAAATAACTCATGTTAAACAATTTAAATTCAATTCAATTATACTTTTAAGCTAAATTATTGTTGCAAAACGTGCATGCACTCGGACTATGCTCAATATTTTTGCTGGCACTGTGAAGCTTTCGGCAAAGCTTAACGCTTTGACTATTGTAACGTTTGGCGCGCAGCTGTTTCTGATAAGCATAACAACAACGGCAGCAACAATAGCAACAACCACAACTTTACCGTTAACGGCGATTCTTCACCTACGCCGCTTGGCGTTGCTTTCGCTTCTGTCTCAGTTCTAATTGAGCCTCGCGCGCGTTCGGTTCGCAACTCTGGCAAAGAAAATAAAAATTAATAGTAACGGTAACGGTAACGGTAGTCGTTGTATATTTTGTGTGTTCCTTTTCGGTATTTGCATTTGTCGAAAGATTTTTGTGTGTGTTGCCGCTGCCGCCGCTGCCTGCTGGGCACAATTGTTTATTGTCCGTTCTTTGACAAACGTCGCGTGTGCTCCCCTTCAGCTCCCCTTCGACGAGTGTGTTACTGTTAATGTGTGTCCGTGTGGGAGAGAGAGATTACAGCTTAACGAAAGGAAGGCATGTAAAATGCCTGCACATAACGGTGCCTAAGTGATCTGATCGTTTATGCGTGTCGTGTCGTGTTTTTTCTTCTTTTACTTTTACGCTCATCTCGTACTCGTTCTCTATCAATGCCAAAAACTACGAAATTTAGTGTGAAACGGGCCGTATAAAAGTTTTGTGTCCATGCAGCAAATGCAGCAACAACAACAACAACAACAACAAAAATCAGCCAAAAAGTTTGCTGTTGTCAAAAGTTTTGATGACTTTGCGCATAAAATATGCTGGCAACATTTCCATTTCTGGCAGTAAAGTGTTAAAGAGCCTTAAAAGGTAAACGATTTTATCTGAATAATGCATTCAATTATCTCACTAACAAAAGTATGAAAATAAATATAAATAAAAATAAAACAAAACAATAAGCAAAGCGTTGCACGACAAAAAAACATAATTTTTTTTCTGTTGCTGCTGAATTTAGTTGTTTTTATACCTTGAACCCATTAAAAATGGGTATAAGGGTATATTGTATTTGTGCAAAATCCAAATGTATGTAACAGGCAGACGGAAGCATCTCCGACCCCATAAAGTATATATATTCTTGATCAGCATCAATAGCCGAGTCGATCTAGCCATGTCCGTCTGTCTTTCCGTCCGTCCGTCCGTCCGTCCGTATGTATGAGCCAAAGGATCTTGATGTAGGTGCTCCTAGTGCCTGCGCAGATCGAGTTTGTGTCCGATAATCGATAACTTACTCCGTTTCCAAGCAATCGATAAACATCGATATCGATATCCTGTTTTTTGGGCAATTTTGGTAAATAATAAGAGCTAGAGTCACCATATATATATATATATATATATTCTATTTTAGAAGCTATATATATATATATATATATATATATATATATATATATATATACAAATATATATATTTGATGTTGGAAGAAGAGGGTTCAGGGTATCCCCTAGTCGGGAGCACCCGACTAGAACCACTTACTTGTTTTTTGATAGTCTGCTTTACCCATGTCCCTAGGGTTTCTTTGGGAGTCGAACCCATTTAGTTGGCATGCAGATGGCGACAATATTTGATTGGTTTCTGCATTTGCCGGTTAAAGGAAATGAAACTTTATTGATTAGCCGAAAGTTGGAGCAGGTTAAGAGCACTTCGTAAACTTTATGAAATTTGACGTTCAAAGCGAACCCATCTGAAAATCAATTAAAATTCAAATATCCGAAAGAACCCTTTTTTTATAGAGTGTTTTAATTGATTTAAAACGGGGTTTCATTACACTTTTTTTTTTTTTAAATATATATTTCAATTAAATTTGAATTGAAAATATGTCAATGCCAGAATTAGGATTGAATTCATTTAATTGAACCACAAAAATTGACTCGATTAAAAAGAATTCAATATTTTCGTGGGACTTAAATGTTGTCTTTAATTAAATTGAAAGTTGTAATTTCATATTTTCATATTAAATATAAATAAAAAACATAAATATTACAAAATATATATTTTTATAATTATATATGTTTTTTATAAATACAAAAAAAAATACATAAATTTTTAAACGTGATGCAAAGTTCGGTTGCAAATATACAAAAATTCTAAATAAATCTGCAATTGATTTTCAAGTAGTATTATTAAGTTTAAATTTGAGCAAAAGCTAGCTTGCATTTTATGTTTGTCAGATACATAAATATTGTGTAAATAAATAAGTTTATTTTATTTTTTTTATTTATTAACATAACAAAAAGTTTAATTGCAAATATTGTGGCTTAAATTTAAATAAAAACTTTATGTTTAAATAAATGAAAAGATGAATCAAAGAAAATAATTAATAATAATATTTGTAATAAAAATTAATAATAATAAATACAAAAATTTTAATTTGATCAGCTTAATAAATAAATATATTTCAAAAGTTAACAACAATTTCTTTGAGACTTGCGTCTCAAATAATGATTAAAATAAACAATTAAAATTGAAGAGTTTAAAAAATAAATCAATTTCAATTATTGACATTTTTTTTAAAATTAATAAATTAACATTTTGAATTTATTTTTAGAGCTGCCCAAAAGTATGCAATATTTAATTTCCAAATAACATGTTCTGGAGTTGAATGTCAAAACAAATTTGCAGCATTTAGAAAAGTCATGAGATTTGTAATCTATGCCAAAAGTTGAGCTCAATTTGGGTTAAATTACGAGTTGACTTTGTGACAATTGTTTGGAATTAGTTAACATTTTGTGCGAGTTTTTGGCAAAATGATTTATTGTGCTTGATTAAAATATATGTGCCGGCGGTTGATTTAATCTACGGGCAACCTTTCAACAAAGTGTGGGCCGCAAATTGAGGAACCTTTCTCATATTTAATGTCTCAATTAAATTGAAATACACACACACACACAAAGGTTTAACTATTTGACCTTTATGCGGCCCAAATTGCAAAATACCTAAATACCAAAGATAATGCCAACACACCTACACACACACTCACACACACACACACACATAACACACACACACACAGACAAGCATGACAAACAAAAGCTAAATAAATAATTATTTAAATATAATTTAAAGCTTATAAGGGATAATAATTTGGAAAAGTTGAGAATCAGTCTGGCGGCAAAGTGAGGGGCAGGAGTGGGTGGGCGCAGGGGAGGGGGAGGGGTGCACAGCTATGGAGGCGGGGCTAAGTTGACTGTAAACAGCATTAGTCTTAAATATTAATAAACTTATTTTTTTTTTTATATTTGTTTTCTATTAAAATTTTGGCGCCGCGTTTTTCCCGCTGACACTTTATGAAATGTTAATTTTAATTAAGAGCCGGAATGAAGGATGAAAAAAAAAACAGTTTAGCGAAAGAGCGAGAATTAGAGAAAGGGAAAGGGAAAGGGAAAGGGAAAAATGGCAAAAATGATAATGAAAAAAAGACGGAAACAACAGAAACAATGCGAAACGTCAGCGACTGAAGGGAACAGCAGGTGAGAGAGCAGGTGAGCAGCTCAAAGGCTGCAAGGATAATGAAGTGAGCATGGAGATGATGATGATGATGTAAGGGAGGGGGAGGGGGGGCTGGGTGCGGTTATTTCACGGAAGTGTAGGACGATGTGCGCGAACTTGCACGGCCATTGTTGAAGCTGTTGTTGCATAAAGCGGGTCAAGTTTTTCTTATAAAATATTCCAAGTGCTCGACAAGTCGCCAAAATAATAACAACAACAACAAGAAAGGGGCGGGGCAGCAGCAGCTGCTGCCGGGCCTCTGCGTGGCGCCAGCGCGACTTTTGCGGTCTGCTGCGCGCCGCTGCTTGGGGAGGCCTTTCGGATAATCTAACCAAACAAGATGCTGTTCAAAGGCGCACAGAACCAGCCGCAACCGACGACGACTTCTTCTGGCAAATTGTCAGAAAAAGAATAATAAAGCCCGGAGGCATTCACGTGCATGTAAATAAAACATCGAGTGTGAAACGAGAAAAAAGGCAACGTAACGAATATGCAATACACTCTCTCGCAGATAAGAACTTGCTAAACTTGTTTGAAATATGTTCAAATGTCTTCTGTTGAAAAAATAATTTATCAATATTATAGCTTGAAAACTAAACAATGTTGCCAGAGTATATTTTAAGTAATTTAAAAATGTTTAACCAACACTAAAGAATCTATATTCAAATGGAGATTAATTTCTTGCCTTCTACTTGCTTCTAATTTTTAAGAAAAGAAATTCCATGTTGATCTGAAATATTCAAGTTCTTATTTATTCATATTATAAATTCAAAACCGGACATTTTCCCGAGTGAAACACGTATTGAATGTACTTTCACAAGGATCTTCGACAATGATTTTGAAGCCAATCATTGGCAAACAAAAAGTTTCATTTAACTGTTTTTCCCCTAACATTTATTTTCTTTGTTTCAAATCAAGATTCAATAAGCATTTCGAATATCGAGAACTAGCGATAACATTGTTAAGGCCATCTATCGACTATCGCTTGGACACTATCAAATAGTTTTCCAACACTGGTTAGCTGCAGTTGCTTTGTGGTGCTGCACAACACGCGACATTCTGCAAATGCCCAGTCTATAAGTGTTTAACAGAAAGGCAAAGTTAGGCACAGGTTTTCGTCTCGTCTAGGCTCACAAAGAACCGGCTCTGGATGTTGATGAAGATGATGAAGAAGAAGAAGAAGCTGATGGAGGCAGGGGCCAAGGGGATACGCGAAAGGCTTGTGGGAGAGCGACAACAAAATGACAGGAAACAGAGAACAAAAACTCGGCTAGGCAATTATTGTTGATGAATATGTACGAAATATGAACAGAAGAAAAGTATTTTTCCCCAACACCCCCACCCCCCCTCGTTGTAGCTAAACACGCGAAAGTTTTCTTTAGTATTTCAGTTTAGCAGACACAAAATAGGTTGAATATACAATGGAATAGCAGAAGGCTGGTTTTGCGAAATGTTCGCGCCGCATGAAATACAATAATTTGTTATCTCTGCCAGGCTCAGCTGCGAGTCCTGCAGTGTCCTTTGACCCGCGCAGTCTATAAATCAAAATATGTTGTGTGTGTGTGTGAAACACATAATTAAGGCATTAGATAGATGGCCAGCGAAATACATTTACTCGCATATTTTGCTTGGCCGTCTGCGTCCTTTTTTCCTTTCAATTTTTATTTTTGTTTTGCATTTCGCATCATAAATAATGATTAGAAAATGAAATGCGTGTACCGTTCGGTTGGGCACGTATTGATGGCGAACCTTTGTTGTCTTTTAATTTACACCTAATTAAAATGCGTTCAAAATTTGCGTACATTTGATCGATTTTCACACATGCATAAATATAATTGGATAAAAGCCAAACAAATGTGCTGATGCGCCTATTTTCAGCAAACGATGTAAGCACATAGTTAATTTAATTATTGCATTTTAACTAAATATTTGCCACACTTCAGAAATTTTCATTTTCGTTTCATGTATTTATTTGTATACGCAACAATTTAGTTAAATCTGTTCACGAGTTTCAAGGCACACAAAAAAAACGTTGCCTACTTTTGGGCGTCAATTAATTTTTACCTACGCGGTTGGAACTTTAAGTGTACCCCGTAACTAACTGAAAGACGGCTGGGAGTGATGTTTGAATTGAAGAGAAGCAGCGTGTTTTATTCAAATCTATTAAATTTGCATTTGTAGCCAACATTTAATTATTAGAGCTCATATATAAGTTTGGTAAATTCCAGATTTTTGTGCTGACAGGCGGCGGCGCATATTAATTGTTGAGGCAAAAACTTAATTATGCCAGAGATTTGTTGGGGAATTAATGCGACGCGTCAAACTATAAATATAATTGAAAAACTAATTTGAAAATGGCTGCCAGAACCTTCTGCTCCGCTGGCTAATTACGGGCTAGGCGCAATTTTCAGCGAGCGCTAGAGACAAATGAACGCTGCCCGGGTAGGGCTAGGGGTAGGCGCAACAGGCAGCTGCTCGGCGCAAATTTGCTGTAACTAATTAAAAACGCTTTAAGCCCCAAATATTTTATGGGCCAAATGCAATAACGGAAAACACGCCAAATTTTTGGGGACTCAAAGGCGGCAATCTAATTAATGTGCCGCACCAAACGCAGCCGGCAAGTATTTATTTGCGCGAGGATCACAAGGACGTGCACCTGGCCAGGCCACCAAATGCTATGTGTCTATGTGTGTGTGTGTGTGTGTGTGTGTGTGTAATTGCTGAAATTTTTCACAACAGGTGAAGGGGGGGGGGGGGGGGGGGGGGGCTGAAACGGAAGGGCAGAAAAGAAACACGTTTTGAAGTGGCATCGCAATTTGTTTGCCACAGCCTCGCTCCACGGGCTAAGCTGCGGCAGATGATTTGATAACGCAGCCAGCAAAAATAATCAGAAGGGGGATCCCGGGGCCTGGCCCGGAAGCGGGATTTATTGAAGTGGACTCCACTTGGTCGGACATACCGCTCTCAGCCTGTCAGTCAGCCAGCTGGTCTGCTTGTCCGGCTATTTATGTGCGAGTTTGTTTTGTCTGCTTTGTTTTTTAGTGGTTCATATTGAAGAAAAAGAAGAAGAAAAACTTGATTTGACATTGATTTGTTTGCCAGCCTCTGTTTTTCTTTTTTTTTTTGCCTTCAGTTATCAGAATTTGCTATGAAAATAAATAGATTTTTTGCATTCAATAGAGCTAATGCTCAAAGCGCTTAAGTTTTAGATATGTGCGTGTTGCCTGCACGTTAGCGTGTCAAGCATATATTATTGGCAATTCCCGAAGGCAATTAAATAATTATGCTTAGCCAAAATTCGCTAGACAGAAAAAAATTGATGTCGAATGTAAGGAGTTTGTGTAGTTGTATGTTAATTAGTTGCTCGCTCTCACTCTGCCCCCTGCCCACTTATAAGTATCGCCTTTCTATGTGATTCTCATAAATTCAAGTAAGGCAATTGTATGTTTTTTTATCTCCTATACATATTTTTTTTAAGTTATTAAGTGAACTAGTCTTAAGTCGAATTTAAGCAGAGTATTGCATTAAATTAATAATGTATTTTCTTTTACCTGCTAGAACCGTACTGACCAAGTGCTTAAGAGTAGCCACACCCGATACCAATGTGACATGGCAATTGTAATCGATTGCAATTGAAATTGAATTGCATATTCAATTCAAGAGTCGATAGGACGAAGAGGAGGAGGCAGCACACGCCAGGCGCCAAGGTGTAAGCCTGGTGCAAGATATTCGCCAATCTGTGGACGCGTCTACGTTCGCCACGGCCCAATCGGGCCAGTGGCGGCGGCTATCTGCTGACGGGGAC
This sequence comes from Drosophila novamexicana, assembly GCF_003285875.2. Lineage (NCBI taxonomy): Eukaryota > Metazoa > Arthropoda > Insecta > Diptera > Drosophilidae > Drosophila > Drosophila novamexicana. The sequence continues at coordinate 7,266,186 of NW_020824765.1, read as the reverse complement.
AGGTGCGACACGCGAGGATGAGCTGCTGGGCGTGACAGGACGCAGGAAGCGGCTTGAAGTAACGCCCGATGATTGGCGCAAAAACGATGCGGCCACAGCTGCCCCAGCTGGCAACGAGTGTTTAATTAATGTGACGGACTTTAGTGATTTTCAAGAGGCTATTGAAACTGAGCGCCGAACGCTGGAGACAGCCAACGCATTGCGAGTACCAAGCATAACCACCACAAACATCAACAACAACCTAACCAACAACAACAACATTAACAACAACATAATCAACAACAACAACAACAACAACAGCAACAACAATATGTCACGCATTTTACAGCCTCGCTACCGCTTTCGCGATCTGCTGCTGGGCGATTTCTCTTTCAACGATGACGGCGAAAGGTAAGTGAAATACTCAATGCTCAACGTCTACTAATTGTGCCAGGGTATGCTGTCAAACAGGCAGCTGTGACCACTTAAAACAAGTGCTCCAGCCCAGCAAATATCATAATTACACACATATATATATATATATATATATATATATATTGCGTATACGCCTAGGCGACAGTTGACAGCAGCTGGTAGCGTCGACTTTTTATGCTCTCGCAGCGAGTTTTTGTCATCTTGCCACTAAACGTGTAACGCATTATAAATGTTTTAGCAATTATTATTAAGTTTGTTAACTATGAATTAACTGGGAAAGGGCGCCCGCTAACTTTGCTATTCAGGGAGATTATCTAACAATTTTGGTAGATGCATTTATTCATCTTTTATTAGATATTAAAAATATAATTTTGTTTAAAAAAAAGGACTAAATGTTTTCGATTATCATTACTTTATGATTAATTTTCCAACACTGAACAAGTTTTATCATTGATTTTTAAACACTGAGAAATCCTCAGATATTACGTATTTCTAAATTAAATGGCTCAAACAGAAACTGAAAATATTAAATGATGTTTCTAATTATTCTATATTAATTAAAATTTTCACATTATCGGAAAATTTATATTTATTTTTTATTAATTGATATTTGATAGGAATTAGTATTTTTTAGGTTTTTTTTTACAATAAGCCCCATTTTATTTATCTTATCCTTAAGTCAAGTATTCATTTTTATTTTATAATGAGTGTAGGCTGGCATAAGATATTTGACTGTCTTTCAAAGCTTATTCAAAAATATAATTATGTCAGTTGTCTCATGCACGTAAGTGTATTAGACAGTTTGTTCTTTCAAAGCCAAACGATTCCTTGGCCTTTTTCGTTCTATTTAATTGCAATTAAATGCGAACTAAAAATAATGTTAATTGCATTTGTTAACTGCAGAAACAGGCAGGGCCAGCGCCTAAGTATTCATATACATAATTTATGACACTTGTCGGCAAATCGATTTATCGATTTTTACTTGACATGCTTACAGGGGTATTGCTGGGGGGGAGGGACAGGTAGTGTATTAGGTGGAGGGCTCGTGTGCAGCTGTGTGTTGTACTGACGCGCCTTGGTTCAATAATCGTGCACTCTTGTCTTCAATTATTTACCAGCTGCAAATGGCAAAATGTGTCCTGGCGTTTCCCGGCCTGATATGGTTTAAACGCGTTACCCTTGGCGATGACCCACACGAATGGATGGCTGAACAATCGAAATGCAAATGAATGAATGGCAGAATCGTAGCTTTTTCCGACTGCGCGCCTGACAGCCGATTGACTGATTTTATAAGGATCAATTGTTGAATTAGTCAGGCGGATAAATGAATTCAACAAATTTCAATTAACTTTCAAAAGCATATTTTAGCTTTAAGTGGGAAGGATAAAGATAAATAAAGCTCACTTAAATTTACAGTAACAGTACAATAATTCCCTTTGAAAGCTTTTTAAAGTTCTGAGTGGCTAAAATTAAAACCAATACGGAAAGCGCAGAAAAACTGATATAAAGCACGCTAAAAGTTAAATTAGTATGTGAACTGCTTGAAGAACTCAAGTTTTATTGGAAAGTACATTAAATTTGGCAACTGAACATTTTCAAAAATTCAAGTTAAGTGAAAAGCACATTTAAGCCTTAGGGATAAGAAAATTGCACGGCCTTAAAATAATATAGCTTTGAAAGCACATTAAAGCTTTAAGTGTCAGAAACTAAATTGACCAACAAAGCTCACTTAAAGTAGAATTGGAAACTGAACAACCCAAAAAAAAAAGGTAATGCACATTAAAGCTTGAAGCAGCAAATGTGTTGGAATTTTGGACCAACTATCAGAACGCAGAATCGTACAGTATGAAATGAATTCTTTAAATTTCTTTACAATGCCTCCGAGTTTTTATCAAGCTTTTGCTTAAAAGAGTCTCTTTAATCACGTTCAGCTTTTGTCATTGGCAACAGAGCTGATTATTTGCTTTCGCATACTCGAAATTACAAATAGAAACCAAAAAAATTAATCCTTACAATCACTTTTGTTTGTACTTCACGCCATTCCCATCAATTTAAGAGGCAGCTCAACGAATTTCAATGCATGTGCATAAAACAAATCGATATTCACAGATTTTATTTGGATTCTATTTCAAAGTGCAATCGGTGTCATAAAAGAAAAAAAAAGAACCAAAAACAAAAAGAAAAAAATTACAATTAGAAGTGCAATGCGAAAATCCCAAAACAAAAATTCATTTTCATTCCCTTTTGTTATATTTCCACAATTCCCACATGTGTGTGTGTGTGTGTGTGCGTGTGTGTGTGTACGTGTGTGTGCCTCCATTGTTGGCTGGGTCAACAGTGTGGAAGTCCTTTTAAATTCGTACGTGATTAATGTGGCTTGAATCCAAAATATAAAGTAAAATATTCAAATCTTAAATGGAAAGCTGTTCCAAAATTGAATTATTTAATTCTATACTTATTCTTTTTTATTGATTATTATTTTAATGTAGACATTGTACATGTTATATTATATTATATATATATATTTTATATATTTTGCTGAATAAATATTCCAATTTTTTTTTCTAACAGTTTTCTAAAATAGTTTACGAACACATAAGGAATTTATTACCAATTGGGAAATACATATTCTGACATATAATCCCTTGACAATTTTAGGCAATTTTAATATTTATTAATAATTTGTTTTTTCAATCAAAAAATAATAATATGTTGTACGCAAGATCTTAATTCGTATAGTACCTAAAAATTCAAAATAGCTAAACAAAGTTCAAAGCCGACGATAACACCAGAAATGTTAAAATAATAACAGCTGTTAAGCTTTCTTATAATCTGGCAACATTGCATCAATAGCCGAGTCGATCTAGCCATGTCCTTCTGTCTGTCCGTCAGTCAGTTCGTCCGTTCGTATGTATGAACGCATGGATCTCAGAACCTACAGAGCTAGAGATGTCGATGTCGATATCCTGTTTTTTGGGCAATTTTGGTAAATAATAAGAGCTAGAGTCACCAAACTTGACATATAGCTTCTAAAGTAGAATATATATATGCATTTGATGTTGGAAGAAGAGGGTTCAGGGTATCCCCTAGTCGGTAAATCCGGACTAAAACCTCTTACTTGTTTTGTACTTAAACAGTTTCTATCCCTATGTGCATTTATTTGAAATAGAGCTAAAACTTTAATAAAAATTTCTTAAAATAATATTTTTATGAAGCGGAAAGATTGCCCACACATAACCGCTAAAATATAATTATAGCTCCGATCAGGCCACACTGAAACATTTAACATTTGTTAGAATATAAGCTCTTAAATTAGATACCGGAAATGTGTTGGTAGCTTAATGGAATTTAATGGTCCAATAATCTATTGTCATATTGTCATTAGCTCGTTTAGTCATCGTTTAGTTATCTAGTGGTCAACGCGATGAACACATCCAAAGTATATTATTTGGCATTATTGTGCCATTTGGTTTGGCCGCAAGCCGCAGCCAAGAGGGAGGTACATAGAAAGCATTTGGTATTTAAAAATAAATGCATGTCTCTTTCACTTTTCTCAACAGTTGTACATTAAAAACAACTTGAAGCTGACTATCAAATCAATAGTCTTGAATTGTGATGATGATTTTGTCCAGGAATGTCAGCAAGTGCCTGGTAACTCGCACGTGTTCAGCTTCAAGCCAACCAGACAGGTGGACAGCTTCTTTTTAGACATTCAAGTGAAATCGCAGACAACAGAGCGTATTCTCTTCGATCTAAAGTACAAGAATGCCTGTCGCTTTCTGAATAATCCGTGTATAAACAACGTCTTCTCACGCATTTACAACGACATTGTGGTTAACAATTCCTACTTTAAGTGTCCCATCAAGCCGGGCATTTATTACCTCAGCAATAAAGTTACACCTAATGTTATATCCTTTCTGCATCCTGCGGGCAGATATCGCTTAACCGTACGCATCAACACATCGCAAAGCGAGATGCCTTTTATTATGGAAATTGTTTGCAATTATAATATTGTTGCTGTTAAATAAAACGACTATTATTATTATAACTATTATAATAGGTCTAATAGCATTAAATTCAAAATTATCAGACATAACATATTGGAAATATGCCTGATCAACTGAATTTTCAACAATGTTAAGAAGAAACTGTACATTGTAGCGTTGCCAGCTTCACATAAATTTAACATATTCTTGGCGAAACAAAATTTAACATCTCTTCAACTAACATGAAGTTTAACAGGCTAACAGGTCTGATTTACAGAACTCTTAACATATTCTTGCGATCTTTAACAGTCTCTTAAATAAGGTGCAATTTTTATTTCTACCGGAAATCTCGAAAGCCTGAAACCCATTTATCGTCAAAAAACCTTTTAATATTTGGTGTTCTACATGCATATTGCAGTACTTGAAGCGGAAACAAATTGGCAAAGCTGAAAATATTCTAAAAAAAAGTGCATGTCATGTGCGTGGCTATCTGGCGAAAAGCCAACAATTATCTGGCCATTAATTAAGCCCAAATAAAGTTGTAGTTTTCTGCGCATGTGCGCATAATTTTTTGTAAACACAATTTGATGGCAATTAAATTACACAATCAGTAAACAGCGAGTCCACCTGAGTAGTTCAGGAAAGGGATCTGTAATTATTGGCACTAAGGTCATCTGTTGGCAACTGGTATTGAATCACAGGTGGTACAGGTGAGGCTGAGTGCATATTATTCGATAAAAATGCGGCAGTAATAAATATGTGGGCAACCCTTCATTGCGCCGGGTATAATCTGCTGACCAAGCAGCCCTTGGTAATGCAGATGTTCGTGAACTAAACGCACGTGAAAATGCTTGAAGCTGTTTAAATATTGCAAATATTAGTTGCGTATACGCCATGGGCTCCCATTGGGGCCATAAGGTAACGCTGGCTGCGTATGTGCGGGCCATAAAATGGGTGTGCGTGTGTGTGGTTGCGAGTGTGCGTGTGTGTGCGTGTCCTGGCGCACAAAATCATATTTTGTTGCCGATGCTCGCCCTTTTGCATTTAATGTGGCGTAAATATTTTAATTTTTTATAAGCCCCGAATTGCTCAGCTGACTGCGACGTGCGTAAGTGGCCGTGGCAGTTGCCATTCTAATGCCACGTTGTGGCCCCAACCACTTGAGCAGACTCCTCTGCCCCTGCCCCCACCCCTTGCCAAAAACTAAAACCAGCAGCGGCTCTTGAGCCGCACATGCCCCACCGGCCTTATGGCACAAATGCCTGCACGTCCTTTGTGCGAAGTTGATACCTTGACAAAATCGGATCACATTTGCTGCGCTATGAGGCTGATGTGGATTATTAAATTCAAATTGGCAACGCAAAAGATTGTAGTTAAATTAAGGGAAATCATTTTTAATTATGAGAGATTAAAACACACTTCACTTATTTCAATTTATTTGAATTTCATATTGAGAATTTTGAATAATATTGGAATTAATATATATAAATATATATATCGCATTTAAATATAATATTCTTATACATTTTAGTTTTATATTAAGAATTTTTAAAAGCATTTCTGACGTAATTTCCTACTGTTTATTTATATATCTTTCTATTCATCTATATCAAACAATTATTCTCGATCTCTAACTCTCTATGTATCTTTCGCAATTCTTTTCATATCTAAACTAAAAGTGAAATTATTTTAAGATTGCAAATTAAACAAGAAACCATTTCGAGTTCTAGATCTTGCCAATAATGATAACTTTCTATAGCATTGTCGCAAGTATTTCTAAAGCGTTTAAATGGGACATTATAATGCCCTGTAATTGGCATAAATTCTGTAATCCTTACATCATATACTTACATTGACTTCATAACCTCCTTATCCGCATAAAGGGTATGCACACTTCGTGTAAAATGTCTGACAATTTTTTTTAGGCTTGTTCCTTGTAGGCTTAAAGGCTTTGTGGCACCTTTTGCGGGCACCCTTTTTGGGGTTTGCCTGCCACGTTTTGTTTTTGGCCATGTTAAACAAAAAATTATATTTAATTTATATACTCGAAACGCGCTGCTTTGTGTCGTCGATGCTGACGACAGCGTGAAGATTTATGCCCTCTGAAAATGCAAAATTTTATGGCCTTAAGCATAACACAAACTATGCAAAGATGCCCTTGGGCAGCATTTAATTGCCCCAGCCAAATGACCGAAGGGTATTTGTGTGTTTGAGTTTTTAACGAGCCAAATCTGTTAATTTATATGTGGCTGTCAAAATGTTATTAAAATTTGTTTGTTAAATCTGGCGTCAAGTGCTTGGTCTATATTGCCCAATTAATCTGAGCCGCAACCTTTAACGATAAAGGTCAATCTTTGAATTTCCCAGTTGCAAATTTGATGCCTCGACAAAAATCGTTCCACTTGGCCTTCATTAGCAGCCAAATTAGTTGCACAACTGATTTTTTTATGGCCAAGTGCGCACTTGAAATGATTTGGAAAATATGTTTACCCTCGTTTTTCTCAAAGAAAATTGCTCCACAGCTCGTAAGATGAGTGAAAATGTTCAATTAAGCTGTAAACAACAAGATGAAAAAAAAAACAAAAAAAAAATAATGAAATGGTTTTTCCTTTTATATGTAGAGATCAACAGAATAAAAAGGGTTCTCTGGAGCAGACGCTGCTTAATACAGCGCAAAGTTTCCTCATTATAACTAAGTAAGGGCCACATAAATACATACATACACACACATACATACACATATATGTGTATAAGCCGGCGAGACAAAGGCAGCAGGAATCGCAGCCAAGGTAAATGGTAAATGGAGCTCCAAAGCTCAAACTGAACCAAAAGATGCTGCGGCTGAGTAATGGCAAATTACTTACTTGTTTTTTCGCACGTTTAACACAATTTTGTGTAAACAAGCGCGTGGCAGGAAAAAATAACAAAAACAGGAAAAAATTGGGCAAAAACAACAACAAGAAAAAGCGGAAAAACAAAGCTGTCTGCGGTATGCCGAAGATTAAATGCTCTTGCACTGAAAATGGGTTTAAATAATTTGATTCAGTATTCAGAGCTTATGATACTTAGAAGAACAAGGATTCAGGTCTAATATGATTTAATTATTGAATTTTTTATTTATTTATTATACCATTAAATTCAGATATAGAAGTCAGATCGAAAAGTATAATTCTATTGAGTTTAGATATTATATTAGTCGGATCCAAAAGATTAATTCTATTAAATCAAGTCAGATTCAATCAAGTTATATTCAAATATTATATAAGTCATATACAAGAGCTATATTCTATTAAAATCGGAAGTTTTAGTTATTTTATAAGAAGATTTAATAAAATCTTATCACATTTGGATCTATAAACAATAAGGTTTATAACTATATAGTTTCTACAATATTCTGATCTCTTATATTATTCAGATTTTACAATATTTTATTTCCATAAAATTCAGATTCTATTTTATTCGTTTCCTTCGAAGATAGATCTTTGCCTCTCGATGATATATGTCCAATATTATCCATAATATCTTTAAAACAAAATTTGATACATAAAACATAGCTATTTTCAGAGTAAGTTTCAAATATTTTGAAGAAAAGAAAAGTCTACCCTAGATTTATGTATGGACACGGATTTAAGATATAGATGCCTCAAGGTCTTGCATACATTTTGTCGATATTATAATACCCGATGGCAGAGTATTTTTAAAAGGTGGTAGAGAAAATCAACCACTTGGCAGCAATGTGATTGCATCCTACAGCCTGCCCGTGTCGCCCAAAGGGCTCTAAGAGTGACTCCTCGAGCCGGCCATTAGCGTGAATTACGCGGCTTCAAGTTTGGGGCCAATGAAAATGAGCCGAAACTAAAGCAGTTCAAGATAGTTGGGCGTGCAGAAAACTTAGCACAGACAAAGTATGAATGCCATTTCCATGATGCAAACCGAAAACTTGCAACTTTTGACAGCTAGTTTGTTGTTGTGGGACTCTCGTGGAACTGAACTCTGAGAGACATGCATGCAGCAGGTATATATACATATATATTATTTGACATAAGCCAGACATTTGCAGTTAATTTCACAAATCCACAGTGTACTCGTGTAATCATAAAAGTTTGAGCACTTCTGGGCGCCGTCAATCATTTGCATAGCTCCAGCTGCGCGCCCTGCCGCCTGCCCCATTTATTCCAGTAATATATTCTGTCTGTTCATAATGAATGCATTATATGAGCTCACTTGCAGTTTTTTGCACACGTGGCTTTCTTTCCTGAGGGTATTCTAGTTTTTTTTTTTTATAAAAATGTGTACTATGTATGTGACTCCTCCCTCTGTAAGCTACCCTTCCTTTTGAGAAACTTTCGTTATAATACTTGGAAAATGTTATATCAGATTTTCTTAAAGGATGAGAATATGCATATGTTGTATCTAGGTAAACTCTTTAGTCGTTGATTTTACTCAACTGTTTTCAAGGGTATTTCAATTGCAGCACTCCCCACATATTTGTCGTATTCGGTGTATTTCTTGTTTCTGTCTGTGCTTTGATGGCAGCGCGTACTCTGGGGGCAAATCCATGCAAATCCTGGGGAGCTACATATAATTATGATGTTATATTGAAATACAAATTTGAAGTATGTGCATGCCTTAGAAGTAACAGTACTTTTGCCCTTTGAAGTGGAATGTGGAAGTGAAGACGGGCTAAAGGGAAAAGGCTGTCTCTAACCCCCCCCCGTTCGCTCGCTCGCTCTGAGAAAGGGTTGCCTTTGGCCAGGGGCATGTGTAGGCACTTGAGGGCGTTTGCATGTAGCAGAATGTTCCATTATGCATGCATTAAATGCTATTTATAGTGTGAGCTACACACAATTTTTTGCAATTTAGCATACGAGAAGGCCCTCCTCACCTGGCTGATGTACCTTAACTACTCGCTATAGTTGTTTGATATTTATATTAAACTTTGCTTTTATCGGTATACAATGGGAATTGTCAGCTGTGTAGATTGTCATATTTTGTATAGCATATATATAACGGTCAATTTTTCAACTTTGCCTTAATTAACTGCCGTTTTTCTTTTGCCAATTTTTCTGCTGGTGCTGCCATACTTTTCGATGCTGTGCGTTAAGCTAGCTGCAGCTGAATATTTGATGCAATTAAGTGCAATCGATTTTGTATTTTTACGTGCAGCTCAAACTTTGTTCTGTTGCAGCAATAATGCTTATCGCAAATTTATTATCAATTTTTTCGGGGAAATATGCTTTTAGCTTAAGCTGCTGCCTTTTTTCAATTAAGACTAAATGCAACCGTGTTGCATTTAATGGCTACAACTACTTTAAATCAACTTGGCGCGGCAACACTGGTTGCGAGCACACGGCAACACTTGTCATATCATAAAGTATCAACACATTTGTTGCCACATTTCATTAGGCGCCTGTTTAGGTATAACAGTGCCGCCACACCACTAAGCCGCTGTTAACGCTTAACATTGCAGAACAACACTGTTAAGTGTGAACAGTGACACAGCTTTCTAAGCTACTGCTTAAGCGTAACATTACAGTGCCAAACTGTTCGATTTATCAGCACCAATTGAGCTTAAAATTGATCTTGTATTTCGATAGACCTGTTATCGACGCGCGAAATGGCGTTCGGCTGCTGTGACAAAGTTTATTATGTCTGCAATTTATTAGTTTTGGTTTATTATAAAGTACAAAAGTGTGTTTCATGTGCATCAAGTGACACTGTGGCAAGTGCATACAAATATAACACGCATAGCTGCTGCCGCAAGCTTAAACTGGGATATTTTAGCAGCCATAAGGTAAGCGCGCGCTTTTCTGCCATGTTTTTGTCAGACACTCGCTCGTGTCATCAAATCTTCACTCTAGTATAATGAAATTTTCTATTTGTGGACCACAGCTTTAACGGCTCGCATAAAATTTGCATAAATCGTGGCCATGAAGTGCCGCGGCTGTGTTTACAGTGCGGCACAATTCCCCAACCAAAAACACAGTCACTACAATAAGTCTGTCAGCCAGAAAGTGAACGATCCGTTTAGCCAAGCAGTCAGTCTGTCGGTCAATCAGTCAGTCAATCAGTCAGTCAGTCAGTTAGTCAGTTAGTCAGGCAGCCGCAGTATCCTTCAGTTCCACTTGGCTTGGCCTGATTCGGTTTGATTCGGTTTGATTTCGAATTCAAAAGGATATCCGCTTCGCTGGGCTGCCGTGTGGCAACCTATCCACAAAAAAAAGAAGCAAGTCTAGCCGAAAATGCTTGACTAGATGATACACTCTACTTATACATTGTTTATTTATTTATGTGTACACAACAGAATGTAGGAATTCATCAGTTTGGTTTCTTCGTTCTTCCTTTTGTAATTAACTTTGATTCCAAAATTTAGGCCTTCTTGCTCCTTCTGCTTGCTACATACTCAAACAGTATTCAAATGTGTACAGGGTATTATAAACCCCAATCCGAGTGTCAACTGAACTGCAACGTCGACTTCGACTCCGGCCTGCCTGACTTTGGGGCTGTGGGCTGAGTGGGCGTATCCGTAACCGAGCGTTTCCTTACAAAATGCCCACGTAATTGATAAATTTGCAAAAAGGCTCGAACAAGACACGTTCATGTGAGCTTCAATGATTGAATATTTAACTGTGAAATCATTTTTTGGGCTTTCTCAATGACAATGTTGTTTGGCTAATTTGCGCGACTTTTATTTATTTATTTTCGTGTTTTTGTACTTGTTTTTTTTTTTTGTTTTGTGTGTCACACAATGAAAATTTGTCAGGATATTGAATGGAATGCTCCTTGGGCCTTGTACATACAATAAACTGGCAAAAGCAAAGCTATTAAATGCGTCATTGAGCACTGGCACACTGGAGAATTCAGTGGAAAAAGAAAAATGCTCAACTTTAATATTGTATTTTGATTTTTCCTTTCTTTCCGTTTATGTTTTGCTGCCTTTTTTTTTAACGCCTCGACTCGTTCATGTTTCATGCTACGCTTGGCGTTTGGCAAAAAAGTTGTCAGCTAGCTAAGGTGCTGCAAGCGTACACATCGACACACACGCACAACAAACCCAAATACACACACACGCACACTTAACACACACACACACACCTTTGGTTACGCTGAACTATGGGAAAAATGAAAGCGTTTGCGCCATAAAATTATGATTATAAGATGATGTAGCATGTTTCCTAAAACTAGGTCTTGTATTGCTTAAAAGACCCAATTCGAGCATTTGATATTCCTTTAGCGTATGTTCTTAACATTTGTTAGCTCAGCATATGTAAGTTTCTTGAGTATGTTTCATAAAGTAACAGCTGTTATCTTAACAGCTGCTCGTTATATACATTTTGTTGGTGTATTAAATGATATTATCAGGCATTGAAAACTTGTACCTGAAGCAATTTAAGCAAATGAAGAGTATAAAGTATACCCACTGCTCTCTTCCTCTCTCTCTTTCGTAAGGCTCTAATAACTGAGCTCTAGTTAACAGCTATTAATCTAACATATGCTGGCTATGTACATATTGTTCGTGTATTAAATAACAGTTTCATGTATTGATATATGAAATACTGAAAACTTATTTAAGCATTTTTATAAATGACGCTACAAAAAGCATATATTATACCCATTATGATCTTTCTAAATAATTAGTTCCAATAAAACAGCTCCGTTTAAAAGCTGTTATCTTATCAGAAGCTCGTTATGTACATGTTGTTGATGTTATAAAAACATCTTTATGTATTCAAAACTTTTAAGCTCAAACAAAAAATTTCCCCATTATGATCTGCATTGATAATTGTTAGTTCCTTTTTTAAAGTTCTAATAAAAGAATAGTTGTTAACAGCTGTTATCTTAACAGAAGCTTGTTATGTACATGTTGTTGACAGCTTTATGTATTCAAAACTTTTTAGCTTAAACAAAAAATTTCCCCATTATGATCTGCATTAATAATTGTTAGTTCCTTTAACAGCTGTTAACTTAACGGCCGCTCGTTATGTACATTTTGTTCGTATATTGAATGACAGTTTGATTGACCTATGATTGACCTATGCATTGCTGAAAACTTGTTACTTCAAGTACTTTTAGCAAATGACGCTGCAAAATGTATAAATTATACCCATAGTGCGCTGTAAGCTCCGGAACTTTGCTCATAATAGAATTTTCAAGCACTTGTTGTTGTAGCTCTCTTTTACCGGCAACCACAAATTGCCTTTTTCGCACGTTGATTGATTTTTGAACTTTTTTTAAACTTTTTTTTTTGTGTATTTTATTTTATTTGATATTTTTTTCGTCTTTTGACTGGACCCAGGCGCACGCCAACGAACACGCACACACACACTCAGCCTTGACGGAATCAAAGCCAAACACAACAAATTTCTTATAAAACTGCTGCGGCTACAATTTCCAATAGTTTCAAGCACATAATTATTTATTTATGGCTATTTTTCCATTGATGTAGAGCGAGTGTGTCGCAGTAAATGGTGTTTGTGTGTTGCAAAAAAAAAAAAAAACCTAATAGGTCAATGGAAATGTGAGTCCTGTTGCCAGCCGCCATTTGTATAGAGTACAAATAGGTATAAATAGTCGGCATGACGTAGAGCGGAACATAAAAATAGATGCCAGGCATAAAGCACAAGCCGTAGGACGTGTATGGAAATGCGATAACTCATAAGTTCCGTTTGGGTATTTCATTGTCCCATTGAGTTAAGTTAATGCGACATTTGGGATTCATGGAGAGTGTGTGCGGGCATTATGAAAAGGGTTTTGTGTGCACGTGTAGCTAAAATATATAGGGACTCATTAATAACGTGGCTCAACAATTGAATAATGAATGTTAGGTACTTTTCTTGAAGTGTAGTCTAAATAGACGTAATAAAAACATTTATAAAATTCACACTCGCTGAATGATGATGATCATTCCGTGTGACAAATGAATGCATGTAAATATTTGCATAGTTGGAATGTGTTGTTTGTAAATGAATGTGTGTGAATGATGACAGACAGTTAAGCTGATGAGTTACTAGTTATGGAAAACGCAGGACATTTATCGATGGTTATAAAATGCAACCATCTCCATTAAGTAGAATATTATTATCCAATGTTGTACTTTGCAATGTTGCGTGGCTTCTAAGAAATGTGTAGACTGATGATTATTTATGCTGTAAGATTCTAGAATGAAAGGAATATTGGTTAATTTGTCGCCTTTAGCACATTTACCAACACTAGACTTTGACTATAACTATTTTGTATTTGACAATTATTGTAGTAGACTAGCTCCCTATATGCACATGTATTCGATTTAATAAATTTCTTGATGTCTGTAAATAAAGTAGGGTTGAATCTAGCGAAGGAAAAATGATCGATTTTATCAGTAAAAAACTATAAATGAATTGAAATGCTATTAATATTTTTTTGGTAAAAATTGTAATAAAAATAAATTTATGATAAATCGACAATCGGATCTCCTGATTTCTATACAATATTCCAATACTTATAACTAAAGTAATTTTTAATATACTATTAGAGTGTATATTTCTATAAAACTTACCAAAACGCACTTATAACGTCACCGACACGTGTCGAAAAATGTTAACCACTCACAAAGATAATTGAAATGCGGCTAATAAATATACAAAAAAAGATTAGAATCAAATAATTATATAGCAGTCAATACTATATGTTAATTGTTTGTATCTGAGCATTATTTCTGCTACTATTTTCTGTTATTCGATTTGCCTGTTAAAAATCATAGTCGAGTTACATTTTCAGCTGGTTGGAAACTTTCAAGCGGCACTGTAGCTTTAACTAATTTGAGTACTTGCAGACAATTCAAGATTAACTGGTGTTTGGCCAATTTCCATTGCCAAATTGACAAATTTGTGTACGCTTCATTGAGGCCCAGTTAATGGCCAGCACAATTGTCTTCAGCATAATTAGCTAGCCCTTTGTTTGGGCCAACAGCGAGGTTTGTTAATTGCTGCGGCAAGTAATTAAAACGAAATTAAGCGTTCCGCTAAAAGCTACTAGACACGACCTCTCTCTGTGAACTGAAACTTGATTGCTCAATAATGAGTTTGAACACAAAAATTCAATAAAAAATAAAATAAAAATGATATAAAAATCGAGAATAACAGTGGAAAAGGCGTGAAAGCAGCGCAAACACTTGTTATAGCATACACTTTGTCAAGGGTGGCAAAATAATACAAGCAGCTTGGACCAATATTGATAGAGCTCTGTGAAAGCAAATTAAACAAGCAAGAGTGGACTGGCGCAAGGGTGTTAGAACTAGCGATATACCCTGTAAAACTTTACAAAGCTACCATGCTTGATTTTTCTATAAAATATTTACTATAGTTTTCATTTATTATTATTAAAATAAGTAGACAAATTCAACACCTTGTTAATGCAAATAATAAATACAACTCCCAAATGCTATATATATATTTTGGATGGCATAAATATAGCATTGTTTAAAATCGATCAACAATCGCAAAAATAATCGTTGATATCAATCAGAGACTACTTCAGTAAAATTGGTATCAATAATCTGTTGAATAACGTTGCCGAAAGTTTAAACAATATTGTTATCGATATTTTATTCCATTATGTTATCGACGCTATCGCACAAATAAAAACCCAGTCGATAATAGTCAATACACTGTTATCGATCTCAGACTTCATAATTTATTCAAATATTTTCTGTAATTTATCGATTGCCTCTTGCATCATACCATCTTCATTGCTATCGATACTCATGGTGTTAGATTCATTATGTATCGATACTTATGGTGCCTTTTGTCGAATTTGCCTGTTACGTGCTTGCTTTATATACCTTCCAGGATTACAGGGTACATAACATAGATTGTGTGCACTTGCGAGATAGTGCTGCAAGCTTGGGATGGCTTACTATTTGCCACGCCCACACACGCACATCAATGGGGCAATTCCGTTAAGAACTTTTTGCGGCATTTATCGCAAAAGTTTGTGTTTGGTTTCTTTCTTTTTTTTTTTTTTTTTTTTTACATTTTGGTAGATCGATAGGGCAGGTCCGAGTCCGGCAGCAAACGCATTGAATGGGTTTTCATTAGGCGCTGCCCCAAGACTGACCCCGCGCGCCACATGCCACTTGCCACTCCAGTTGCCATTTAGTGTGACTGTCAAGTTGACCTCTTAGCTGTCGCTTTGTATTGCCCGGCTGGCTAGCTGGCCGGCTGGTCCGCTTCCCAATGCAATTTCCTAATGGAAAACAGTTTTAAATTTCCACAATCAAATGCATTGTGTGAGCTGCCACAGAAGACAAGTTGCGGCAATGGAGTCGAACAATACATTTTGCTTTTGCCCGCCTTTTGTTGCGGTCCACATTCGGGAGGCCGGGACCAATGCCAGTGCCAGGACAGTGCTTGACCCGGCTCACTACTGGCTGCAGCTGGTCCCAGCGCTGACATTTGAGCGCCTTCCCGAAGGTAATGCGAAGGACCTCCGCTGAGCCATACCATACATCAATTACTGTCCCAGCAAATGGCGTTCAATTAGCTCTCGAGCGTATATCAAGAATCCGGGAACTCGCTCTGTCTGTCTCTGGCTCTCCGGCACTCGTGTCTTCGGCGCATTTAAAATTTAACAAGGCTCGAGCAGCAGCTGCACGTAGTTTGGAGGTTGAAGCAGCCCATTTGGGGCTTTGCCTGCCGTCACGTTTTCCTTTTGCATAATTAAACCTGAGCAAATGTATTTATTCTTGCCTTTGCTTTCTAGCCAGATTTATTTGGCTAAAATAGGAGCAATTTCTGCATAGCCACAATTAATTGATTTAATATTCAAGTTCCTTCTTTCTGCACGCATCGCCATGTGTTTAGGGACCAGAGCCCAACTAAATTCAATGTGTCAATCATAATGCAAACAAATGCCAGGCAAACCCCAAGCGACAAAAAAAGGAAAATAATAATAATAAAAATAAAGAAAAACAAAAACAAAAAATATAAATATTGACGTTTATAAGAAGTGCCTGCCGGGAAAACAGCACAGCGTGAAAATTCATCAAATAGCATATCATAAATTCAGCTCAAGTCAAATATTTTATATATAATTTATGTGCGAACGCTTTTTTGCCTAACTTATTACTTTATGTAATTTAGTTTTTTTTCTTTCGTACAAATTTGAATTTTGTAACATTTCTTACAAACGGCAGCGCGAAGACGCAGCTGTTGGCCACGTTTGTGTGATTGCCAGCTGGGGCAATAATAAACAAGTATGAGGTTCTAGTCGGGAGCTCCCGACTAGGGGATACCCTGAACCCTCTTCTTCCAACATCAAACATCTTCCAATCAAATGAATATATATATTCTATTTTAGAAGCTATATGTCAAGTTTGGTGACTCTAGCTCTTATTATTTACCAAAATTGCCCAAAAAACAGGATATCGATATCGATTTTTATCGATTGCTTGGAAACGGAACAAGTTATCGATTATCGGAAACAAACTCGATCTGCGCGGGAACTAGGAGACCTACATTTAAAATTTCGGACGGACGGACGGACGGACAGACAGACGGACATGGCTAGATCGACTCGGCTATTGATGCTGATCAAGAATATATATAATTTATGGGGCCGGAGATGCTTCCTTCTGCCTGTTACATACATTTGGATTTTGCACAAATACAATATACCCTTATACCCATTTTTAATAGGTTCAGGGTATAAAAACAGAAGATGAATCCTTTGCATAAGAAAATATGATGATTTGCAACTGCGCTACCAAGTGTGGAGTTGGGAAAGAAAATTAAAAGTTAATTTTAGAATGATTTTCAAATAATTGACTCCGAAATGTTTCAATTTGAATAAAGCTTGAAAGATATTTAAATCCAAAATAATGGTTTTAAAATTTATAAGAAAATTAAATATTGGATGCCGAATAGCCAACCATAGCAACTTATTTTGCAGTAGGAAAATGCGAAGGGTAATTTTAAGGGAAATTCGCATAGACTTTTGGAATGTGCCGTTAAATTGCAAGAAATCCACGTAGCAAAGTCAAAAGTGAATGTAGAAACAGCTGCGAATATTGAACTAACCTTTTTTAGTTTAGTGTATTAAATAAAAAACTGTTGCAGCGGCACGCAACCAAATCGAAATCAAGCAAAATAGACGCTTTGCTGTGGAAATATTGATTACTATTCGCTCTGAGCTGTTCAATTCTGAGCACCCGCAGAGTGCGAGAATATTTATTAATAAATGAACCGAGCCCAAAACTAAGATTGGGAACGTTCGTGTTAGATAGTGAATGTATGCGGGTATGCGTTGGCATAACATCATAACAATCCCCTTTGAGTGTGCAGGATTTTTTTTCTCTACTTCCTTTTAATATACATATTTTTCGGCACGTGTTATTCAAGCCGAGAGAAACCCCAGCTGGGTCCGGGGCAGGTATTGTGTGAAAGAAAATTCTAAAAAAAAAAACTGGATGGAAAATGCAAGCTGACATCTTTTGCACTTTATTTCAATTTGCATGCGTTTATTTCAATAGGGCAATTGAAACCGAGTCCTGTGTGTTTTGAAAATAAAAATACTGACAAATTACGTTCATAAAATTTGATATAATAACTGTCAAAACTTTGTGCCTAATATTGTTTGTCTAAAACTTCTTGTCAACTGCCTTTAACAACTTTTAAATAAGTTTTTCATTTATATTTATATGCGGTCACGCGCTACCTACACAATGCAGCAGCTGCTTTCGCTTGTTTGCCAATTTGTTCATACATATCTAACTATATATAATATTCCAAGTGGTCTGTCGCTTTTTTTTTTGCCTGGCCAATATCAAAAGTCCACACACACACTCTCTCTCTGTGAAAGAGAAGTTCCGTATGCTGAAAAAATGCTGTGTGCTTGTGGTTTCTCAACTGGGGACTCGGTCTCGTCTGCTTTGTACAGATCTAAAAGGAAATCAGCTGGAGTATTTCACTGGAGAGTGCTTCACTCGCACACATTCTCTTAACATGTTCTAGTGTTTTTTCTGTGCCTCATCAAAATAACTCTACTTGCATGAATGTGCATTCATTACTTTCATATGTTCGTCAGAGATGGGATAAGTAATTATATAAGTACACAATAAGCTTGTTAAGAGGTAATTTTTAAGCTTATCTTACTTTATTTTCCCATCGAATTTCCCTTCGTATTTCCTTGTAAGTCTTGACTATGATTTTATTATAGTGTAATTCGAGGCTTAGATAGTTAGCTGAGAGGTACTTTGTTAGCTCATCGAACTTTATTTTCCAATTTAATATTAATTTGGTTGTCCATTTCTCTCTGAATGTTGATTTTAATAAAATAATATGCAATACCCTACAAAAAAAAGATGTGTATAATTATAATTTATATATATCTATGCCGCCATTAGATGATATGTTACCACACACAAATACAAATTTTGTCGTCTATGAATATGCAAAACCAAAAAAAAGGGAAAAACCTCAGAAATGTTTGCCTCATTGCCTGAAGGCTCCTCTGACGCTCTGATGCTGGCGTCATCTGTCCAAGCAGAATGGGATCTGATCTGTCTCCACACAGTTATTTGATATGATAGTTTTGCGGCTGACAGTTATTTTTGTTGTCTTGTTTTTCATTTTTCATATTTTCATTTTCATTTCATTCATTTGCAGCTTTTGCATTTTGAGGCTTGTCTGCGGACAGCAATCTAAATTGATAAGCCTAACAGGACCTTGGCTTGCCACAGGCTTTGCCTGTGAGAGGCACCGAAACGCGTCCTTTGTGCTGACATTCTAATTACAATAGCGCAGAAGAGTGTGAGAGTAGTGCGGGGAGGAGCTTGAGAGTAGCGAGAGCAGTTAGTGAGGTCCTGTGTGTGAAAAGTCCTGCCTCGGACATTAGGCTGTTCAATTTGCTGCCTGCAGAGACATGTTAATGCGTGTCAATGCGATTAAGCAGTCAGAACGCGAGACGCACAGAATGCGGCTTCTAATTGGAATTTGCAAGGACTCAAATGCCTGACACAAGCACAATAAGGCATTGGCCAGGTTAGAGTAGGTGCTTGTTGCTAGGTTCGTCCTGTCGAAACTGTCGAAACACTCAATTTGGACAAAAGAACACGCGCACTTATCAGCTCGGAGCAGAACATGTGAATGCCACTGGCCTCAAAATGTTGCACCCCTCTACGCCTGCCCGACCCTTCCCTAACCTACACTACCCATTCTTTCGACCTCTGCCCTCTGCCTCACACGCTTGTTTCCATTAAGCGTCGACAAATTGCTTACAGCATTGGCATGCCAAAAATTCATTTTGTGCCATATTTTGCACACATTCTAATTTGTTTTTATATTTATGTATACACACACACTCATGTGTGTGTGTGTGTATATTTAGTGTGTCAGTGTTAAAGTGTATTATGTTGTCTTGATTGTGCGCTGCGTATCATTACAGGAAGCCCGGCATCATCGGCATCCTTGGCATCATCAACGCCTGCTGAGGATGCTGCTGCCAACGACAAATTACAGGAAATTGACTACAAATTCACTTGGCACACACACACACACACATACGCACACACACACACCCACACGCACACACATACACTCACATACATGCTCAAGCATGGGCATTTAGCTCCATTTAATTCGCCCGACATTTTTTTATTGTTCATCTCTGGGACTTAACTTTTATCTTATGCATTTCTTGCATTGTCATTCGCTTGGAATATCAATGAAGCCTCTTTGAACAATTTAAC
Source organism: Drosophila novamexicana (assembly GCF_003285875.2). Classification (NCBI taxonomy): domain Eukaryota; kingdom Metazoa; phylum Arthropoda; class Insecta; order Diptera; family Drosophilidae; genus Drosophila; species Drosophila novamexicana. The sequence goes on along the minus strand of NW_020824765.1, from coordinate 7,246,062 downwards.
GTGAATTTTAAGCATTCTGGGACTAAAATAACTTAAGACCTGCTCCGAAGTGCATAAGAAGGGAAAATACTTAACACAAATTATTTTCATAGTGCTTAAGTTATTAAAAGATTTAAAACCTATTGAGAACACTTCTTGCTATTACAAAAGGTTGTTTTTTTTTAAATAAGAGCAGGTAGACCCCGGCCTTGCACATGGCACGTATAAAATAATTTACTCTTTGAAGATGAAGAAGATATCCCATACAGACATAGGTCGAAAATTCCCACCCCCATAACTCTGTCAAAAATCAACAGATTTTCATAAGGAATGGCTTTTTGTTCGTGGTTTTGCCTCTAGATCAATTCGGCATCTAAATCTGGTAACATCATTTTTGGTCAAAATTCATGTGAAAATGATACCCTTAAATATCCTATATAGTCATAGGTCGAAAATTCCCACCCCCATAACTCTGTCAAAAATCAACAGATTTTCATAAGGAATGGCTTTTTGTTCGTGGTTTTGCCTCTAGATCAATTCGGCATCTAAATCTGGTAACATCATTTTTGGTCAAAATTTATGTGAAAATGATACCCTTAAATATCCTATATAGTCATAGGTCGAAAATTCCCACCCCCATAACTCTGTCAAAAATCAACAGATTTTCATAAGGAATGGCTTTTTGTTCGTGGTTTTGCCTCTAGATCAATTCGGCATCTAAATCTAGTAACATCATTTTTGGTCAAAATTCATGTCAAAATGATACCCTTAAATATCCTATATAGTCATAGGTCGAAAATTCCCACCCCCATAACTCTGTCAAAAATCAACAGATTTTCATAAGGAATGGCTTTTTGTTCGTGGTTTTGCCTCTAGATCAATTCAGCATCTAAATCTGGTAACATCATTTTTGGTCAAAATTCATGTGAAAATGATACCCTTAAATATCCTATATAGTCATAGGTCGAAAATTCCCACCCCCATAACTCTGTCAAAAATCAACAGATTTTCATAAAGAAAGGCTTTTTGTTCGTGGTTTTGCCTCTAGATCAATTCGGCATCTAAACCTGGTAACATCATTTTTGGTCAAAATTCATGTGAAAATGATACCCTTAAATATCCTATATAGTCATAGGTCGAAAATTCCCACCCCCATAACTCTGTCAAAAATCAACAGATTTTCATAAGGAATGGCTTTTTGTTCGTGGTTTTGCCTCTAGATCAATTCGGCATCTAAATCTGGTAACATCATTTTTGGTCAAAATTCATGTGAAAATGATACCCTTAAATATCCTATATAGTCATAGGTCGAAAATTCCCACCCCCATAACTCTGTCTAAAATCAACAGATTTTCATAAGGAATGGCTTATTGTTCGTGGTTTTGCCTCTAGATCAATTCGGCATCTAAATCTGGTAACATCATTTTTGGTCAAAATTCATGTGAAAATGATACCCTTAAATATCCTATATAGTCATAGGTCGAAAATACCCACCCCCATAACTCTGTCAAAAATCAACAGATTTTCATAAGGAGTGGCTTATTGTTCGTGGTTTTGCCTCTAGATCAATTCGGCATCTAAACCTGGTAACATCATTTTTGGTCAAAATTCATGTGAAAATGATACCCTTAAATATCCTATATAGTCATAGGTCGAAAATTCCCACCGCCATAACTCTGTCAAAAATCAACAGATTTTCATAAGGAATGGCTTTTTGTTCGTGGTTTTGCCTCAATTCTAATTTAAGTCACATTTCATGACAACACGGTACCCTTTAATATCCTATCTAGACATGCGTTAAAATTTCCCACACCCGTAACTCGGTCAAAACTCTCTGAAGTTGATGAATCGTTTATACCCGACTGCATTTTGCTTACAGGGCATATTGACTAACTGCTTGATGTGTCTAACTGGATTTTATGTTTTTCAATTTGCCTTGATTTTTCAGGACATGCCACAGTTTATCATTTCCCTTTTAGCGGTTCGTGTTTTCGTAACTTTTACGCGATTTCCATTCAATTGGAGTTTTCATTCATTCAAACGCTGTTGAGGCTCGAACAGCATTTGCTATTTAATTTGTAATGCAAGAGTTCAGTTGTTGATATTGATGTGGATGTTGCTGGGCCATTTGCATGTTGCATGTGTTGCAAGTGGCGTGTGTACTGAGTGGCAAGTGTGGAAATTGCAGCTGCTGTCAGTTGCCATAAGATGTGCGATGTGCTTTGCATGTTTTCTTACAATTGAGCCGTGTGTATTCCTTTTTTATTGATTTGTATTTTCCTTTTTTCTATTTCAACATTCATTCAATTTATTGACATCAATCCCATTTCCGCCTTCAATGTTCAATTTTTGGGTTTTTTTTATTCCATTTAGGCCTCTTGTGTGGCTTTTTGTGGTTTGTGCTTTGTGGAATTCTTTTGTGTTTTTTTTGTTGTGCCTGAAAAAAGAATATTATTGTCTTCTTTTTTGGCTGGCAGCACGGCCGTCTAGTCCTGTAAAAGGATACGTGTACAATTTACATATGCACATGCATAATTTGTGCCCCCTTTCCTTTTTTCTGCTACTGTTTAAATTTGCACAACAAACTTTTATATAACGGCTAATGGCTTGAATAAAAATTGGACTTGGCAGGCCTGCATAGAATTTAAAATATTTAAGTGTAAAATGTTATTTAACATTTATAAATTAAATATTTTTTTAAAGTGAACCCAGGAATCTAGGAAACCAATTTGAATAGATTTTTTAGGTTTCAGGTTAAAGGTTTGTTTTTATTAATTTTATTTTATTTTTATATCCTGAACCCATTAAAAATGGGTATAAGGGTATATTGTATTTGTGCAAAATCCAAATATATGTAACAGGCAGAAGGAAGCTTCTCCGACCCCATAAAGTATATATATTCTTGATCAGCAGCAACAGCCGAGGCGATCTAGCCATGTCCGTCCGTCCGTCTGTCCGTCTGTCTGTCCGTCTGTCCGTATGTATGAACGCAAGGATCTCAGAACCTATACGAGCTAGAGACTTGAAATTTTAGATGTAGGTGCTCCTACTGCCTGCGCAGATTGAGCAAGCAATCGATATCGATATCCTGTTTTTGGGCAATTTTGGTAAATAATAAGAGTCACCAAACTTGACATATAGCTTCTAAAATATAATATATATATATGTATTTGATGTTGGAAGAAGAGGGTCAGGGTATTTCCTAGTCGGGAGCTCCAAGCTAGAACCTCTTACTTGTTTTATTTTATTTTTATATTATTTTAGATGTATTATTCTATACTATTTAAGTTTAGTTTTATCGGTTTCTTATATTTGTTTTAAAAATTAATTTATTATATATTTATTTCACATAATTAATATTTATTATAAATATTTCAAATATTTTCTTTTATATTTTTATATTTAAAATAATTTAATTGTTATCTAAAACAACTTAAAGTACGCTTTACACACGTGAATTTCAAATCCTTGCACAGTCTAAACACTAGATGGCGCCATGTGCATTCTCTACCACATCCGCACTCTCTTATACGCTCGCTCTGACGTCCTTGTTCTTGTTTAGCACTTGTGTAGACTTTGCCGTTATCTGACGTCATAAAGCCACAGATGACGTCACAGAAAAGCTCCAATGTTTATGCACGCGATACGCAACGAAATGGAATCGAAACGTATCGCTGAGCACGTGTGTTCGATTTGGCGCCAAATTTGTTGATTATGGAATTTTGGCCATTTTGTTTTGTTGCCATTTTCTGGGTTACGCGGCCGTCAGCTCTTGTGCTCTTACGCTCCAGAGAGTTAGAGATAGATAGAGAGAGCGTATGTATGTGTGTGTGTCTGTATTTTTGTTGGTGTGTGTTGTTATGTAACACGTGCTTGGATACAGTGAAAAAAATCTGCTTAAGTAGTGGATTTAAAAATGGATATTAATTTACGAATAAATAAAAAAAATTGTCAAACAAAATTCAATTCCTCAAGTTCCGATAAAACAAAATAAAATAAATAATAATATAAAAGAAATTTAGTTTAAATAAAAAAAAACATAATCATAAATACAGGAGGAAATATCTCGGCTTCTCAGTCCATTTATAAGAAATGTTATAGTTATTACAAAATTTAAATAATTACAAATTTATTCAAAGGCTTCAGAATTGAATTTAATATTAAATACCTATTGCCCTGTTCATACTTAAAATCATCTGCCATAACTAAATTATTATATCCAAAATCATTTATTAAAAAAAATAGCTTGAATTTAATTTTAACAACCTTTTATATTCTTTGTATCAGATTTATATTACATAGTGCATGTATATATCATTTGTATTATTTATTTCATTTTATTTTAAATATCTCCGCATGTCTCTTTGTTTTGTTAATATTTCTTACTTGCAACAGGCTGGCAACCCTAGTTGCCTGCACTAGTAAACACTTGACTTGCGGCAAGATTTAAGATTTAAGAGAGCACCGATTTGGGCATGCAAAGAGCAATCGCTCAACACGGAAGTTGCTACCAACACACACACACACACACACACACACACACACACACACACACACACACACACACGCACGCAACACACACACAGTGTAAACAGTCAAAGTCTTGTGCGTTTTGTTTCGTCCAAGCTTCAATGACAGTTGCTTGGCCCAGTGTCACAGGCGGCAAGATTGAAAGTCAGTCAGAAGCAGCATGGCAGCAGCAGCAGCGGGCAGCGCAGTCGACGTCGCAGCAGCAGCGGCAGCAGCAGCAGCAGCGTCGCCGACTTCAGTTAGCTGTGTTTTTGTGTGCCGCCGTTCAGTTTGGTGCAGAACTGCGCGACGTTCTCATCGTCTCCTATCGTCGAACCAGCGCAGCGCTCGAGCGACGCGTTGTGCACGTTTCCATTTCCGTTGCCTACTTATGTGCGCGACGCGTCCATTAAACGAAATTAGCGATAAAAATGTTTAAGAACGCGCCCACAATGAGGCCAAGTGCTGCAGCAATTTTGGCGTGGATTGAATAATTAGCAACTGCACAAAAAAAAAAATAAAAAAAAAATAAATAATAATAAAAAAAATTCCCATTGCTACGCGTGCTGCACGTTTTACATGTCCTTGAGGCCAAAAAGGCTGCAGCAACCGTCTACAAGTCGTGTGCAATTTGTTGAAGTAATAAAGACGGATGGAGGGAAGCTGCATTTGCATGTGTCGACACACAACTGGCAGCTTAAAAAAGTGTGTGCGTGTGTGTGTGTGTAAAGAAAGTACATCATATACACTAACAGCTCAACTGACTCGCAGTTAACTGAATTTTTTAGAGCATACTTTTGTGCGCAGACTTTGAAATAACCTTTGCATTTGCCCTGGCATCAGCATTATCCTGCAACATTCTGCTGCCAGACAGAATTTCGCTTATTGAATTCCAACTGATGTTTTTTATTATTTTATTTTCCTTGCCCCGCTGCAAAATGCAATTTAATGACAGCAAAGCAGAAACAAATGTATAACAAAATCGATTTGTTGTTGTGGCTGCTGCTGAGTGGTTTTTCCCTCACATTTTTCCAGCTTTATGAAAAATTTGCTCAGCAAAAATGTTGTAGTTGTTTTATTTTTTTTTGCATATTTGTAAAAACAACAACTTTTTGTAGTGTTTGCTTAAAATGCCTTGTGGCTGTGCCGTTTCCTCTGTGTGTGCGTGTGCTTGTATCTTGCCTTGACACATTTCGCTGGCAGTTCCCGGCGCGGCTCTTTCAGCTTGCTTGTTGTTTTTGCATCAGCCTCTGCTTCTTCATTTTTGTAATTTTTCACAGTTTCTCGTTAGTTTCGCCCACGTGCGCCACTAAGTAAACCAACTTGTATCATTCAACACACACACACAACTACGACCACATGCATTGGCATGACATGCAGTATTTTTTAGTTAGGCTTTATGACACATCTCTCTGGTACCATTGGAAGTGCGAGTGTGTGTGTGTGCGTGTGTGTTTAGTGTGCAATTGTTGTACGTTGTTTGCTTCAATCCACAGTGACATTACTGTAGCTTGTCAACCATTTGTTTTGCCTTGTTTTTATGGTCAAAAAGGGTTTTTTTTATACCGTCCAGCTTGATGAAAAACAAAAACATTCGCACTCTGAATCTCTATTGCAAACTACGTGACTCACACACATCTGAAAACAGCACGTAGTTTCTCACACTCTTGTCTATTTTCACTGAAGAAAGTTTACTAATTTGATTTTTGTCGATTATCTCAACGTTTTACTCTCCTCAAGCAGAGCTTTGTCCTCACACATTTGCTTGAGTTCTCGAGTTAGCATAGGTTAAGGCTTTTGAAAATAAACTACGTGCAGAAAATATATACAACATATAAGGGCTTTCTTTAACGTAGTTCTTCTTTGCGAGTTGTGCCTATCTTTTTGCAAAAGCTTTCAGTTTTTTCTCCGATTCTCTTTTGACAATTTTCCTAAACGTTTTACTGGCTGCATTTTTCCATAGCAGCATGTAGCTTAACATTTCTCTATTTCTCTATCTATTAATCTCCACGGCATATTTTATTCGATATTGTTTATTTGATATTTTCTATTCTTCTTTTGTGTGGTATCCGTAAACATTGCCCTTCACATATTTGTCTATGAACAGTTATATTACTGAATCGCTGGTTTATTTATATATTTCTCTTTCTCTTATGTTACTTTCTTAAACGTTTCACTGTCAGCATAGTAAAAAGGCATATACAGTATAAATCTTCGCTTTTTATCTCTGACATTTTAGCATATAAGTGAGCAGATAATTCCATTTGCGATGTTCTTAGCTGGAATAACTTTTTGCTTTTTAAAGCTGGAAGCCTGTTTAGACTCGCTTATAAAGTATTCAAGAGTCACGAACTGCTGTAACTTTTTGCTATTTTCTACCAGCCACGACAATTCGTTAAATTGGCCTCAACAAAATTTACATACCAATTAACTTTAATATATATTTACTTTGCCTTTTGCTCATTATACTTGCACCCAGTGTCGGGCATTTGCGCTAAGTCCTTTGTTTGACGTCGTTGCCGCATAGCTGATATAAATCTGTGCACATTTTGTTGCTACAAAATGGCGCATTAACTGTTTAGATTTGCCCCGTGGAGAATTCTAGGCCAGGGAGAGACATGAATAAGTTTTTGGCAACAAATTTAATTAAATTTGCGGTTTTGTGAGTGCACAAACTTGTTTAAAGTTGAACCCTAATTTCTAACAGAACGCTCTTTAATTTCATTTAAATGTGTTTTATTCAAACAATTGAATCTTTTTGTTGTAGCAAGCAAATTGTCACTGAATTAAATTATATATAACGCGTTAATATGCAAAGCTGATGGCAATTTAGATTGCAATTTTCGGCAGGAAGCAAACATTTTTTATAGCACACATAAATATTTAAAGGCAAAACGAAATTCTAGAGATTGTATATTTTAGTAATCTTCTTAAAATGGAATAAAATAACAAAATAAAAAAGATTGAAATAATATTTTTTAAGGATTTAATTTGCTCTATAAACATTTTGGGGCTCTAGGAGAGTTGAATGATAAAAAGTCATTCATAAACGTATAAAAACCATAATATAATTTATTTTTATTTTTCTGACAAAAATACTCAAAGCTGTAAAAATTTCAATTAATTACTTGGGCCATCATACATGGCGTTTATTCAGCGTGAGTTTTTAGACCAAATTTAAAATGCCAGCAAAATATTTAAACCGTACAAAATGGGAATTCATATAATCGAACAAAGAGCGACGCCCGCAATTTATGCGCCACACATAAAAATAATATGAAAAGTTATGTTTTATTATGCAATAAGCCATAAAAGTTGTATGTGTGTGCGCGTACTTGGCCATATCAAAGCATTTTAACAGCCGGCAGAAAGACCGCAAAGCAAAATTCCCAAAAAAAAAAAAATAAAAAAAAAACATAACCGAAAAATCAACAAACATATAAAAGCACAGAGACACACGCGGCGTATGCGCAATATTATGTTCTATTTAAGTGTTATGAATACTTATACCATGAAGAAAGAACTATTGAACTATATGTATATATATATTTATATATATAAAGAGCAAATGTATGAAAATATTATGCATGCTACTCTAGTCAATGGCCGGCGGCGTTAGGGTCTAAATACCTAAACAGGCCAAAAGCTAGCCAAAACGCAGGGCAGGCAAAAACTGAAAAAGAAAAATGTGCGGCCAAAAGTTTCGTGTAGGCTTTGCAAAATGGAATGTAACAGGCAGAATGACAGCATTTAATGCGCTAAAGCTAAGCCCAAAAAAGAAGCACAAAAAGTTTGTAAGCCAGAGAGAGAGAGAGAGGAAGTAAGAGAAAGGCAGGAAGCAAAACTTGGCCAAAGGTCGAGTTAATCTTTGGATGTGGCATACAAGGCAAATTGCCTAGGCCGCAAGTCGAAAAGGCGCATGCCACACATACACACACACACACACATATATATATGACAGACTGCAGTTTTGGTTTATTTAAGCCAACTCGGCTTTAATTAAACTGCTTCACTTCCATGATTAAAACACACTTCATGGCTCACACACTTGGCCAAATATATGTGTTGGGGCTATTTATAAAGCTGTCAGCCTGTGCAGCACTTTATCAAAACCCAACCGCTAATCAGCTGTACGAGCAGCTATCTAATCAAGCCAACTAGCCCAGGCCACAATAATTATGCGCCGATCTGTGGCAGTTGTTGTCACAGCATATTGCGTATACGCAGTGATAACAATGTCCTTTCGGTCAATTTGAACCACTAAATTGGATTGATTACTGGCCCAACTTCGATTTGTTTGTGTAATGGCGCAAAACTGTTGACGGAAATTGCTGCGATTTTCGGATAAGCACAACTTTTAATGCCCTTACGGGTTGTTCATTCAACTTGATTTAAATTTGGATTTATTTGGGCTTTCATGACAGATTCTATTTATGTGATTTGTGGCTATTTATATAATTTGTTTCATTTCTTTAATGAGATGTCATTCATAGATTGGAGTTCGTAATAGATCAACAGCACATGAGCATTTATGGATTGGGTGTGTACTATTTTAGTACCATGCCAGAAATTATTTTATAAATATAAAATTGATCAATTATTGTGTTATTTATAGCACGCGTATCTACATATATATTGTCATTTTTATTAAAAGGTTAAAGGTTTTTTTTTTAGAGTCTTATTAATTTGTTAGTTTTGTTTGAAGATTCTACATCTTTTTGGGCAACTGTCTTGCGTAATATTTTAAATTCTTGTTATATAAAAGTCTCATAGAGTATTTAAGCCAAGGCACAATTTGAATTTTGTCAACTTACTTATGTTCATCTATTTTGTTGTTGTCCTTTGGCTAATAAAATGTAAGTGTTTTTTGGTTTCAGTTTGAATATCGCTTAATGGCCACGAGTTTGCTTGTGCAACGTTTCCTAATGTTTTGTTTTGGAAATTTAATATCGTAATTATGGCAGTCCATATATGTCAGGCTTAACATCTGCTTGCTGACCCCACAGAATATTTTCCTTTTCCATTTTGTACGCTGATGCGTGTCGAAGCTGCTTTTTATGATATTCTGGAACAAGGAGGCTGTGCGTGTGGCTATTTACTTGCCCCGCCCCTTGGTGTGTGCGTGTGTGGCTTTCTGTTTTTTTCGTTCTTTTTTTTCTGCACTTGTTTATTGTTGCTGCTAAATGTATAACATACTGTATAGTCCATAACATACAACTTAACACGCTGTCCTAACTCGTCGCTGTAATCCCTAATCTCATATCCTGTGCGTATTTTTTTGCCCTGTGGCTGGAATTTGGTATGAGGGGCATGCAGAGAAGGCAATAGAAGAAATATTAGACATATGAAGAGTGGGCTTTGAAAATTTAAACAACCATAAGAGGGCTATCGCTTTCATATCGCATTCTTATCTTCCTTGGGCTTGAGAGGCTAGGATAGATTTCTCGCTTGGCTGTTAGGAATCGCTATCGCATGGGAGATACAATCCTATTGTAAATAAGATAACTTAAATGTTTAATATCGCCAAATAATCGCTTTGGACGTTACCATTGCGATATGAATATGTTCTTATACTGAAGCCAACCATGCTAAACTATATGTTAATGTACTTCCAGGCGATAAAAAGCGCTGTAAAATTTGTTCAACGTGTGTGTTTAGCTTATGTGTATCGCCTAGTTGTCTTCCCTGTCTCTTCCTTGCGATAAGAATCAATTGAGGATCGTTTTGGGTGTTTGCATTTCACTCATTTACAGAGTATCTCATAGTCAAACCGGCAATTGAGTTGCCTAATTCTTGTTCTTTGTAAGCACTTGGGTCAGTTGGCGCTGGGAGCAACGATTTGTACCAACATTATCTGTGTGGGCGAGCGTGTAAGAGCGTGTGTGTCTTACTTTTGGGACTATTTGTTCAGATTTTGTATTCTTCCATTTGCTGCGATGCTTGTGTTCTTGGTATTTGCTCGGCTCCGTCAGTTTCACGCAGACAGCTAAGTGATTTTAGCTCAACTCGGCTGATATCACAGGCCATTTATGTAATTTAAGAGCTGCCAAAACTTGGCCAAGTTTTTTGGCTCTTAGCACTTTGGCCGTCCGGAGCCTGCCAAAAAATGGATTTCAATGTCAAATTTAACAGTTGATGAAATTTAAATAGCTCGCAGCTTATGCACTCAGAAGTTAGCCAGGGTGAAAATTGATTTTAGCCATTGTAATCAAGTTGAAAAATCCGAATAATGTATTGGCCATTCGAAAGTTTCGCCGTTAATATCTTAAGAATTTATGACACAGTAAACCATTCGATTGGCACAAAGTTTTCAAGCAAACTTTTACTTGGTGCAGCAAAACTTGCTTTTGTTTTGATGCCAAAAACCTTTTTGTTTATGCCATAGTGAGAAACAGTTATTTATAGCCCTTATAGCATATTTTCAGTCAGCTTTTGGCTTTAACACCCTTTAAGATGCGCTGCCAAATCCGGCCAAGAGCCGCACAAAAGCCAAAGGCAAACAAACAGCTACCGAGTTTTCTTAGATTACAAAAGTTGCTTTGTTTGAATTGCTAATTTCTTTCTTTTTTGGCTCACACACACACACACACACCCACACACAGGTGCGAATTTACCGTACTCTGCGTATTTTAGCTGCCAAAGAAGTTAAGTCGAAATAAAAATTCAATTTTCGCCAACCTCAAAAAGTTCTCTGGGCCACAAATCAATTTGGCACTTGGCAACGACTACAAAGCAAAACGAAGAATGTTTAAATTAGAATTAAGAGCTCTCTTACCGATAACGCACGACTGGCAGATACCATGTACCCAAATCCAAATGACAATCTTAGTTGTGTACTTCTTATCAGGCAAAAGATAGATTTTTCTCGGCTTCCGACTATTGGGCGAGTTATCGTTTGGGATAAACAAGCACCCTCGGGTTGTAATTGTAATTTTTGATGTATGCCACAAGAAATGGGGTCTATAAATCGATTTGCGACAGTCTTGAGATATATTAAAGGTAAACAGTTCTTACCAACTTCTTATCGATTTTGGGACAGCTGGAATAGTTATCGCAAAGGTTTAGCACCTACTTGCTAATTTGCCATGCTAAGTATTCTACAAAAATGCAGGCTTGCATATACGATTTTTATCGGGTTTCTCGGGAGAGCTATTGTAAGAGGATAAAAGAGCATCCATTTGATTAATTCAATATCACTTGCTTTTGCGATCTCCGATACATCAAAAGTGAACATGCCTAATGAATTTTAATCGACTTTAAGACAATTCGGAGCAGATTCAAAAGGGCATACAGACTTGCCAAGTGAATATCACCAGATTTTACGATCTCCGATATATCAAGAGCCAAATTGTCCAATCGTTTTTGATCGATTATAGGAGTTGTTGAGCCAAGCAACTATTTACCAATTTAATGTCACTAGTTTTTAAGATCTTTTATATATTAAAAGTAAACAGGAGTAACTGATTCGTATCGAGATAGGGAAAAAAATTGTACTGCATATGAATTAGATTAGTAATGTTGTCAAAGATGTCAGTCAGTTACATGAATAAGGTAATCGGAAAGTATCCATTCTATGAAATCAAAGGATACAGGGTATGTTCATAACGCTTAAATGAAAAAAGAAATCATAATGAAATTGGTCTAAAACATCTGTAAACGGGCTGCTCCTAGAGGAAAATCCTTGTGTTCAAGCTGCCTTTTTTTGTCTATGCTTCATTCATATACTTTATAATGCTGAAAGGGGTCATTCACTGAGCATAGAGTTGAAAGCTGATGAGGGTAATAAACCAGTGACAACTGCGTTTATTGTTGACCAGCATCCGTTTTGGCTACCGCGCCTAATTCCGCATGCAAAAGGTTAACCCGAGCGAGGTTTTCGGAGTTTACCCGCCCAATAACAACTTTTTGATGGTCTTAGGCAGTACGTCAGCTGAGGATTATGCGCATATGGTTTTATTTATTTATTTCTGTTTGTTATTGTTGTTTGTTCATGCATACTAAAGCGGGGTATGCGACCTTGATATATGGCTTTAGCTATAATGCTACGTGCACATAAATATCTGAACGTGTTACACTTCTCAGACTGTCGGGGCTTTACGCAGTGTACCCTTGCTGCAGGTGTCACGATTTTGCGGCCTCGCTGGATGCTTTGTAAAAGCACAAGCCATAAAACATAAATAATTGAGAATTTGAGAGATTAGGTTGTTCAAAATGAAGTACGCCAAGGTATTAAATGTTGAATGTGTTGCAATGATATATTGTATAGCTAGTAAAAGATATAAGCGTGGGGTTAATAGATTTGATTCGAGTGACACTTTAGCATTAAGTTAAATCTGCAAAACTTTCAGTTATAAAGAATATTATATATAAATTGCATAAACAGTTTTCTCTAAAGTTCTATCTTAATGTTAATCTCATTTGTGGAATAATAGGGAGTAGCTTGCCTACCTATTGTGAGCTTAATATTGTTTTGAATATTAAATAACGCTTTTTACGAGTGTTAATTTTTTAAATAAAAGGAACATTATGTCTAGTTAAAAGCCCGAGCAAGAGTATGAATTTTACTAAGATTAGCTTTTGCTAGCGTATTTATTATTCGTGGCCTGCGCTCATAGACTTTTTAAGCATATTATTTATGTGCGTTACCCACAAAGACGGACAATTGTTATACCGTTTATGACCCGGGCTGACGAGCATAATTCCCAGGCAGAATGTTTACCCAGTAACCATGTGAATGGCATTTCCGCGCTGGCAGCTGCCATTTCTGTTGGCCTTAAAGGTGAATGGCAAAAACAATAAAATGACGGCGTTGTAATGTAACAGCTACAGTTACACTCGGCCCACAAATGACGGAAGTCACGGAATATAAAAATTGTTTCATATTTCTAAAGCAAAAGCTCACACCCACCTTCCCTACTACCTAGCCCCTTGCACTGGGTCGAACGGAACTGACGCGTTGCAGCAGGTGCCAGAAGTTCATTAATTGATAAGGCATGTGGCACAGGGTATTCAGCTATCAGTAAGGCTATCGATTTGCATTGATGTCAGCGTGTGCTACATATGCCAAGAATCTCAGTGCGCTGCATTTTGAGAGATTAATGTTGGGAACACCCTAGCCTTAGCTCCCCTTATTGCGCTATTTTCCCTCCTGCAACAATATTTTCCATCATGATTAAACTGTTTGATATGCTGCGGCTTGCAGTTGGGGAGCATTTTCCATTTGGCCGGCACCCAAGAGGAAAACAAGCAACAATATGCCAATGTTGAGGGTGTTCGACTAGGAAATATCCTGTAGCAAGGTCTAAAGTGGGTCGATAAATATCGATATGTGGAGCGACTGTTATCGAAAAAATAATGAGGTAGAACTTTATAATATTCTGAGTTTCCAACAGATGAAACATGAATAATAAAATATATTTATCTACTGTCATCGATTTCTTATTAACAAGCTGCCGTCATTCGATATCTTTGGGATGATATCGATTGATTGCTTAGAGCTTTAGTAGCACCTGAGATGTATAATAACGGATTATCGCTCTTTTCCAGGTCGAACAATTAAAAAATAATCGTTTACAATCTGTAATAAATAAAATATGAATATATATCAGGCAGACACAACATGAGACCAAATATTTTAATTAACTTAGCTATTGTTGCTGATAAATAATATATATACCTTATAGGTTTGGCACACTCTTCCTCTCTCGGTTGTAAGCACTTCCACAGCTCGCTTTAATAGCCATATTCCTGGGTACAGGGTACACAAACTACACATAATGAGCTGCCATTTATCAGCCACACACGCATACGCCCACGCATCTATAGCTAGATATTTATATATACACATAGATATTTATTTAGTACCCTTAGCTTTTTGCCTTTTGTCTGGCAATTTGAAGTTATGAAGAAGAGCAAAAAGCAGAAAGCGAATCGCGTGCTTAGTATGTGTTTATTTTAAGGCGTCGCCAACACAACAAAAAATATAAGAAAAAATATATATAGGTCCGGCGACAAAGTCAAAGTACTTAAGGGGCGTGGCCGCATTTAGTCGCATTTTTTTTCTCTTGATTATACTTTTAATTGAGCTACTAATTCAAGCCTATTTAGTATGCAAGTCCATTTGAACGCCCATTTCTTCCCATTTCCTGTAAAGTTGGCAACTTTTTAAAGACTTCATGGATCATTCGCAGTAAATGCTGTATAACTTGTATATTTTGGGCTCATCTGCGGCTCTGTGTCGCTGTCTGTAGAAAAAAGCGAAATAAAACCCAAGTAGCTAAAAAGTGGTCGTATAATAACATTTTTTACGAAGCCTTGGCATAAAATGTAAAAAAATAATACGAAAACGAAATGTTTCAGTAAAAACACTTAGCAAAGACTTTTATTTTGTTAAGCGAAGCGACTGATAGATACCCTGTGTATATATATATATATATGTATATACCCTGAACACACTGTATGTGAAGGAGTATCGTACTTTGTCCAAAGAAATACTTACATATTTTTCAATTTACTTTGTAAATTACACTACCCTTCTATTCGATTTTCACGAATCTAACTTAGGCTTGAAAATGGCTATATTATTAAAGATTTCTTCGGCTTGTATACTCTGTGATGCCATTGTATACAGGGTATAAAACCACAGCGTCATCATCATCAGCAACTGAAATTGTGGCAGCACTAAAGCAACAGAAACTGAAAAGTGGGTAACACTTTAATTAGGGGCTTTCCTCCAGCTTCATCTGGCCAAACTGCACTCGAGGAAGTGTCCGGGTGTGTGTGTGAGTGTGTTTGTGTGACGATTTGTGAGTGCGCGAGTGTGTGTGTACTTTTAGCATTATGTTTCATTATGCATATGAAATGTGTGACATGTGAAATATACCTAGTACGCGTAGATAGGCACACCCTCGAATACCTGAGACAGTCAGAACGAACGCGCACTCATTAAGAATTCATGAGCATTTAAAATGCTTTTCATTTCAAATTTTGCCGGCATACAATTTTCGCTCGGCGACGTGTTTATGGCCTTTAAAAAAAAAAAAAGCAGCATAAGCAGAATATATTGCAAAGACGTGACAAATTAAAGAGGCGCATTCGAAACAATCTTCGCTAAAGTTTCTTTAAGGATTGTTTAGCAAAGTTCTCAGGATTTGTTTTCTATGCATTTGATGGATTTGCAGCCATTTGACTTGCTGCACTCTTGAATGCTGCACTCAATTAGCCAACGACAACAACAACAGCAACAGCAACAACAATAACAGGAAGATGCACTGGAGGTCAGAGGTTGCAACGATTCATCATTGTCACTTGGGCACACAGTGCGAATGTCTGCCAACTCAATTGTTGTTTTTTATTAGCCCAGCTGCCAGTTGATTGTGTTTAATGAACTGCCCAGCGCGCATTTTGTATTAAAATCAATTATAATGGCAGCTGAATGGAAAAGTCGGTTATTTAGTATTTAACGAACCATGCCAAGGCAACGAACGCAGCGGAAATTCTTAAATTTATTTCTCATGTCTAGTGAAAATGTCGAAAAGAAATGCAAAACAATGTGAAAAGGTGCAGTGAAAAATACGCTGAGTGTTGGTGAAAAGTCCATGAAGAGTATCTGGAAATACATATCCAAGAGATGACACACAATCTACAAGTTAGCTATACAGCATTGGGCATGTCGGACGATAATCAAACGAATACGAACAGCTATTCGATGCCATCGATAGCATCGCCCACACGCAGCGCCGGCGGCGGCAACGGCAACGGCAACGGCGGCGGCGGCGGCGGCATCAACACGCGCAATGTCAACTTCAATGAGGAGCTCAACGATCTGGCGGGTTATCCGCCGCAGCAATTGCCAACCGTGCGACGCTTTTCAAAATCATTTTTCCAGCGACCCCGTTCCATGTCCGTCTGGAGTGACATAAGTCGCAGCAGCATGCGTTTGGATGAAAGGTAAGTCCATGGGTAGCCACAGCTCCAACTTCGGCGTCAGCTGCACCTTATTCAAGGCATTTATCTGACAGCTAAGGTGAGGGGGTCTATAGGGGATCTGCTTGCCCTCGAGGGCACAGTTTCTGCGGCTGATTGCGTGCGTGTTTGGGCTACAGCAATAATAAATGAAGAACAAAAAAAAAAAAAGAAAGAGAAAGGTTGCAGAAATATGTGCTTTCATTTCGCCCAGCATTGCTTACAATGCCAGACCCCAGGCCTGTGTTTGTTATCCCTATATCAGAGCGAATACAGAGCTTATCGGAGCGAGCTTGTAAAGCCATTTATAAATATATTTATATAAACGGGCTTGTTTATTTGATTGTTTCGCTTAGCTGGTTAGGTTCTTGGCAACTTAAAGACATATTCTTTTAAGCCAAGCCTTACTCAAAATGTATACAAAAATTTAGGATTAAATTTATTCATTTGCTTGGAGTATATTTAAAAGTTTTCAATTTAATTAAAACCTCTTGAGACATAACTTAAAATGTGTTTACAAATTAAGTTCGGAAAGTCTGACTGAAGTCTGTTGCAGTTATTCGTCCGTAATTTTAATTTTCAATCAAAACATTTAATATGATTTTATTTGGCAACATTTTAGATTATAACATATGCTCGCACTTTAAATAATTTATGACTTAAAACGCAGCTGGGCTCGAATTAATTAATTATTTATATATGTGTCAAATCCTTATGTTGTATTTTTATTAATTTTTATTTTATATCTGTATATTGTATTTGTATTAAATCCTTTTATATTATTTACATAAAATGATGGAATAAACCCTACGGCACATTTCTTTGTGTTTTGTTTAGGTTTTTGTTGAATATTTTTCTTTTATTATTATGCTTTCTGCTATTTTGTCATAACTTGTCTGATCCAAAATTGTGTTTGCCGCATTTAATCGTTAATTGCTTTGCATAAAAGCTTACAAATTAAATTTGAGCGCGATGGCAAATGTTTCGCCTTGGGGCCAAAAATAACACAAAATTACGCATACGCCATGTTGAGCGGATGTCAAGCGGCGCTTTTATAACGTCTGAAATGAAATTTCGTGGACGTCACAGGCCGTCGGTCACTTTAATTTAGTTAAGGCACTTGAAGTTTATTATCCTGTTATTCCGTTGTCTCTGATTGTAGCTCAATCTTTTTGGCGTTTATTACTTTAATATCACTCGACGCAAAGCTGTGCGAACTCTGAAGCATTTTTTTTGCTTACTTATTTTCATCGAATTAAATGTCAGTCGGTTAGTTTGGGTGAGTGTGTGTGAGTGTGAGTGTGGGTGTGCGTGTGTTGACGTTAATGCGGCTTTGCCAGGATGACAGCCAACTAAGAAATATGTCTCCCTGCGGCAAAACAGATAAAGTGTGAACAGAAACTGAGATGGTCTCAAAATAGCTTGGGAGTTAATTTAAATGGAAATTTTGGCTTTGAGAAACGCAAATTTCAATAAATAAATATCAACATCATTTTGGTTATATTTATTAGGCTCTTTAAGCATTTTAATGCAATTAAATTCTTGTCAATAATTTTCCAAAAATATGAGCATACCTTAAATTAAAATCATCATCAATCAAAGCCGGTTGAGAAATGTGCACTCATGTGTGTCATATCTTAAATATTGCACAAATATATATATATATATACAAGAGCTGAGACAAGAAAGCTGAGTAAGGAAATAAAAATCTTTAAAATGTGCTTTGATGATCAATTATTTTTTGCAAAAATAACAAATCGTATTTCAGGCGAAAAATCATTGAAGTTCTTTAAGGAACCTCGTTATTGGCTCATTAAAAGCTCAAGTAGCGCTTTGTGTGACCACGTTATGGGGAATCAGATTAAGATTACGCTTGCCTTTTTTTTTATAATGCTGACTAGTCGATGGCTGCAATAATGAGGTCGTTTAGCACGTGCTTTTTAAGTATTGAAAACGGATATAAGCGACGTCTGTATACATTTGAAGTTAAGGACTTGGCGGCTCTTAAGAGGCATTAAGCAAATTTAATGACCTTTTTGTAGTCGCTTCAGCTTATGAGCTTTCACTTCCGCAAATGCACTCGAAAGTGTGTTAACGAAAAGCATTTTCCATTATTATCATGACCAAAGTTGTGGCAAGTTGCGTTCCACAAAAAGGCGAAATGCGGAGTTTCTTTGGCAAGACAAATTTTACTTGTATATATTAGATCATCTTGTAAAATCTGAGCTTGTTTATATCAGCAAGCAGGTTGAATCATTTTTGTTATACGTGAAGATTAGATAGGCATTCGTGCCTATAGATGCATTTGAGCAATTATTATTATTTAAAACTATTATTAAAGATAATATATAAAATAAATTATATCATTTTTCTATTCGAGCTAGAATTTTAATTATTTAGTTACTTGAAAAATATAGTTTTGTTACGGAAACCTTCAACATTTTGCTTATAATTTATATTTAATTGTAATTTATATTTAAATTTTTAATTAATTTTTTTTTTAATATATAAAATATTTTAACAAATTTTCTTGCTTTTTGTAATTTGTATATATTATGTTCTAATTAAATTTCATGTAGAAAATCATGTAGGGAAATCTAATAAAATAAATCTTAAAATATTAATTTACCAGTCAAGCGTCTTTTATAATAGGAAATGTTGCTTTTCATTTCTGTCTGTGCCATTTTCCATTCACTGTATGCCTGCAACTTTTCGCTTACATATTCTCGACAGGGCCCTAAGGCTTTGGCTTAATTTGGCAGCTAGTTGGTCGCAATATTCACTTTCTGTTTGCCGCGTAAATTGGTTGCACAAATGAAATGCTTCAATTTTGTGGGGGAACGCGGCAAATTGAATAGTTGTAATTGCATTTGGCAATGTGGCTGGCGCCTAGTTCTGGCCGTGTGGATGTGCCAGTGTCTGGGCCCGGCTGAAAGCCTTGTTGCATTCAGTCAGTGCCACGCCCACGTGCATTATAATTTCGTGTGCAATTGGCAGGTAGCGGATGTGTGCAACGTACAGCAACAGGAAACAGGCAACGTTTCAACTTGCCAAACCGCCCACCCCTCCCCATGTTTGGTATGAAATATGAAATTCGAGGCACAACGACACGTGGCAACAACAACGTTGCGCCAGACGTGTTGAGTCTCGAGTCTGTCAGTCAGTCAGTCAGTTTATTTGTCAGTCACGTGCGCTGTGCAAACTTTGCGGTCCACCGCTTTACGCTGGCAATTTATGTCAGAGGCTTACACAAACGTCTCTGCCCCTGATTATGTGTGTGTGTGTCTGTGTGTGTGTGTGTGTGTGTGTGTCAATTAGCGTAAATAACTCAATTATGCTCGCTTTTTGTGAGACTCCCGCCCAGTGCTGCTGCTCCTGTCGGTGCTGCATCGACACCTTTTGATTGGTGATTATGTGCGCCGCCAGCTAATTGGCTTGTCAGGCTGCAGCTTACGGCATCTGTGCCTGTATCACAATGTATCACCATCTGTGTGGTCATCACTGTCAGACATTGATTGCAGTTATAAACATTTATTATACTCTCGTTTGTTATGTGCGTATACAACATATATTTTCGCAAGGAAAAAAGACTTTTCTTGTTGCGTTGGCACATTGGAAAGTCGAGTATTTTTTGCTTTTATTTTTAATAAATGTAAAATTATTTTTTTAAATATACTTCCAAATTTTTTCTCTCTTATAATTTTAATACATTTCTTAATATTATTTAAATCATCTTGTGTCATTTCGAATTTCTTTGATATTTTCTATAGGTATTATGAGCTATAAAATAAACTTTATAGTATAGTTTAAATGATTAATGAAAACTTCTAAATCTTACTAAAAGAAACGAGTTAAGCTTTCAAGAAAGTTGCACATATTTCAAGCAGCATATTTGCTAAGAAATATCCCATCAATTTTCTGCTATAAACTTGGCCAATACATGTATTTGCTTTCTTCATGGCATTGCTTAACAAGACAATCCTTGCACACAACAGCGACATAAAATCCTTTAAGAACACACAACACACAACACTTATGCTCACACCCACACACACACACACACACACACAAATCGCTGGAGGGGAATAAACACACACTCACTTGAGGCTCATATATCAAGTGCTATTGGAAAACATTAACAGCGTGCTTCAGTTAAGCTCCTTGGCCCTACCGTTTAGCCACGCCCCTCTCTAGGTGTTTGCCTTTGGTCAACTGAATTCCTTTTTACACAATTCCGTGCAAGACTCGAATTTCTATTAATATACATATATACATATTTATATATAAATATATTTATTTTTCTTTTACTCTTTGCAGGTGAGTGCTTTTGGTCTTAAGCTGTTCCCAACCATATATAAAATTTATGTGCCACGGTACGTATGAGTAATATGCGCCATTTGAGCACCTAGTTGCCTGGCATTAATTGCAAGTATCTTAAATTGTGCACAACATGAACATTTAATTTACATACTTTCGCGCCGCAAAGCTGCCTCCAGGCGAATTTTCTTTGTCACAAAGACAGTTAAAAAACAATAAAAACAAAAATTTTGCATCTAATTTGGTAGGCAAACGGCCTGTGACATGTGGTTGACGACAACGGCAGCTTAAAAGCAGGCAGCAGGACGTGGCAGTCAGTGTCGCTTACCGTCTGAGGCGACCAACTTTTGCCGTCATATCGGTGTGTCTTACCTGTTTGCTCGCCCACGCATCGCATAATGATATGTGTCGGCCTGTCGCAATCGCACTGTTGGGCCATGTGTTGTTTTTAAATGTGGCTGTCGGCATTTGGCATTGTGTTTATCTTAAATACCAGATGCCTGACGGCTGAAAAACCAACAACAACAAAATGTCCCTTTATTCTCAAGCCTACGGCGAGCGATGCTAATTTGGCTCCAGGTGTGCAAAAATTCAAATTAGGTTGTTTAAAGGTAAAATATTTAAATCGGTTAATTTTCATACGAAACGAATTTGTGAGCGTGAAATGTTTTCGTATGTGCGTTATTATAAAGTTTTGCCCTTGTAAAGGCGTCAAAATAGAACATTAAACAACATAGATACATAGTTTGTTAAACTATTTAAATATTTTTTTAGCCTTGTTTTGCATAGTTTTAGTTTGAAATTTATATACTTAAAAGTTTTCAATATCACACACTGAAGCATTGAAAACAGTTTTGTTTTCCCTTGCTAAAAGAGTCGACAAAAATCTATTCAGAAGTTTCTATTCTAACTTTACATTTAAGTATTTACTATAAAACAAATAGGCAAAATATTGACACATATATTTATTGTATATTTATTTTCTAATAAGTGAGCTCGAAAGATATCTTTAAAGATATGATTCCTCTGTTGCTTAATTTCCCTAAAATTGTGGCTAACTCTTTCTTTGGGGGGAATTAAACACCCAAAGAGTACATTTTGATAAATTTTTTTTACATTGAGAAGCTCTGCTCTAGGGGAGCTTAGATGGACAGGAGGCCACCTCATGGTGGCAGCTGCAGAGTTAGCTAAGCTGATTCCAGAACGAACAGACATTTGTGTCACGCAGAAACGTGGCCCTGTGGACATGTGCGTGAGCGACAGTGAAGCGCTGGGGGCTTCATTTGGCGCAGAAGTGAAGATGAATGTCACATGTCGTGCTGCTTGGATTTAAATATAAAAACGTAACACTTATTTATTTCATGCAAAGCTTTCAATGCGCTTTTTCGGTATTAACGGGCAGCACGTTGATGTTGCTAAAATTAGCTTAAAATGTTGCTCACAAATCTATTTAAGAAAAAACACACGCTGAGACACGCCCACGCACAACACGCAGCTGTTTGGTGAAGTCAAGTGAAAAATATTGTTGCCTGCTTTCAGGCGCGGGCTGAAATAATATTACGTATACGCGACGTTGGCAAATAGCATCATAAGATTTGATTAAATAATTAATAGGATTTAATGGCTCAATGTCAGCGCAACAAGTATAAAACGTAATTGTGCCAGACCCAAAGGAAATGAAAGTTAAATGCGAAGAGGTTTTTCAAATTAATTTTTCTATAGCTGCGTTTCTATGCGTTCATTTTGTTGCCATTTTACAGCTGGCGATTTGCGTGCTTGCAGTTAATTAATAGAAAGCCACGTTGCCAGTTGGCCGACAAATGCCAAATGGGCAACAACACGCGGCACACCCAACCAAATGGTTGTCAATTATGCTGCAGCGCGCAATCAGTTGATTTTTTTTTTATCTACAGCTATGCAAACGCGTGCAGCGCGTCAGTGGCAGGTGAAGGACGCAGTTCAACAGTTCAGAGAACACAGCTGTCGAAATGCCAAAATGCAGCTTGTTTGCAACACATTTAAATGACCTTGGGAAGGGGCGTTTTTGGGGTGTGGCGCCGGTTGCCAAATAAGCTTTGCGTCCAGACAAATACGCTTAACACTACGCATTACAACGCACTGCACACTCACAAGCACACACACATGCACGAGACCGAGCGCTGCTCTAAAATTCTTTTATTTTAACCGACTGGGGGCTGCGCTGCTGACAGCGCTGCAACGGCGACGCTAACTGACGCTGCTGCCGCTGCTTCGCTCGCTCTCTCTTTGACTGCTCGAGAACGCTCTTCGCTGGCCAGCCACGTGCTTGCGCCGCCTTTGCTTTGTGCTTGTTATTCGCTGCGTGAGAGCGAGTCGAGAGCGTGCGGCTGTTGCAGCGTTGCCAGTGCGCAGAAAAAAACCAAGCATTTCGTTCGCAGCGGCTCGTTAACAGTTGCCCGCTAATGCTGCCCCATTGCGTGTGCTTTCGTTTTTGTTGTTGTTTCTGCACTATACGAAAGCTTTTTGTGTAGAGTTCTTGTGCGTGCAGTTTGGCAGCGAGTGCAACAGATGGCGTTTTGTGAAACGTTAAAAGAGAGACAATTATTAAATAGATTATATTTTTAACAGTTCCAATGATGTATTTAAATTAAAAGAAAATAATAAGTAATATTTTAAAGCTAACATAAAATAAAAATATAATAACATATATAGTATATAAAATAATTGTAAAAGGTTAAAAACGAGACAATTATTTTATAATTATATAAAAAATTAAATACATAAGCATTTTTGATCGACCTAGAACTGGATTAATTAATTAATCAATTGTAAAAAATGAGTTAACCTTTCATTGGGCTACATTTAGCCTTTTTATTTTTTAATATTTGATTAATTGATTTTCTTACTTTGATTAGCGTATTCAGTATTATTAGTATAAATTGTGTAGACACAAATATGCTTAGACTATGAGTATTATATATTGTAAGAACATATTAAGCTGCAAAAGTAGCTTAGTTTATTTGAAAAGTATTTATAAAGGATAAGAGCAGGCACATGATTACATAAAAATTAATTAATCAAATTATACTGCATGTCGCTTCACTTAACAAATTATTATTATTATCTAATGCCCGCATACCGTTCCCGGCCAATGCTGATTTGCTGATTTGATATTTAAGCCAGAAATGTTGTACATGATGCGTAAGCTATTCAGATTATGGAAAGCATATGTAAGGATTGTAAGGCATTCAACTAAACTGCTTTTGATATTGCAGTTAAATTATGCATAAAGTATATGCAATAACAGAACAAAATAAACAAACAATTATGCCATAAATATGTCAATAATAATGATAGCACAAATAACAAAAACAATAACAGTAATAGCTGCGGAGCTGGAAGTAGATTTAGGCCGCAATCAAGACTGTCGCCCAGTCGTTAGGCGTACGGCCAAAGGCATCCTTTGGCATACTCGGCTATCATTGTCATCAGCATTAACAGCTATATAATAGCTATAATGTTGTACCAGTTGTTTTTGTTGTTGTTGTTGTTGCTGCTGCTGGCAGGCTAACAGGCTAACAGGCTCTAACGGCAAGGGACGATTAAGATGCAAAGTGTATATTAGTATGTTAACACTCGGCACTCAACGCACAGAGAGACAGAGTTGCGTTGGCATTGTCAATGCCAGCCTGTTACACTTGACTTGACTTGACTTGAGGCAGCTGCTGTCCTGCCTGTGCTGCGTGTCCTGTGTGTCCTGCCTATTGGCCTGTCTCGCAGCCTGCCTGCTTGAGTGGCCATCCAGCTGCGTGTGGCATCGTCTGTTGTGTTTGGCATCTCAAATGGAATTCAGGCGTTACTCTAGCCGCTGGCTAGCAGCAGTAGCTGCTGCCCTTTCGCTTGTCTATGCCATTGATTTATTGGTCCCTTTTGCTGTTGTTGTAGGTACATGGTCTTGGTTTTGTTTTGCGCTCTGCTGCTCTGCCGCCCGCTGTGTTGTTTTGCTTTGGCATTATGACATTTATCGCTGTTTACATTTGTCATTTGTCTGAATTTATTGAATGGCAATGTGTGCTATACTCCATTAAATAAATAACATTTAACTTGTGTATTTATTATGAAATGCAGGTTACAGCATTAAAAGCCAATTTTCGACTGTGCCACGTTGCGTATGCGCAATTTCGTTAGCTTATTGCGGTCTGTGTGCGGCAATTAATGTAATATTTGCATGTGTGTGGCGCCACCTGTTGCTCGACTGCAACACTTGTGGGGGCGTGTGTGTGTGTTGTTGGCCTTTTAAATTTAATTAGAGCCTTAAATGATTTGTGGTCGTCTCTGCGGCTGGCACATTGTCTGCTTCTCCACATGACACTGAAATAAATGTCGAGTTGCGGTCATAAATATGACAGAGTCTAACGTTAATTAGACTCTGAGCTTGTTAACAACATTTCATTGTTCTTGTTATTGTCTATATTTGTTGTTGTCTTAGCGTTATTGTGTGAAACAGTTTGTCTAGTTAAACGGCCTGAAAATCACATGTGAGTGGGTGAACCAAATCAAACAACTGAGCTGCGTCTTTAAATTATCCAGCAAAATGTAAAGACCTAAAATATTCAACTAATGCGATCTAATGAATGTTTTTTAATTTTGTAACTTATATGAAATAATTATAAGTATGCTGATAAATTGTAAATTTTAAATAAATGTAGGCTCTTAAATATTTAGTTACAAGCGAGCTAATTAATATTTCATTGTTCACTAAATTATTAGAAATTACATTAAGTCAGATCGAAAACCCTATTTAGAAAATTAAATTAAAATGTAAATCGACATTTTGTATTCCAGGAAAAAGTTAATTGCTCAGCGTAAGACTAAAAGTTTATTAGCTTAGCTCTCCGTCAATATTTCAGCTTCCTACTTTGTTGAAGACGTTTAAAATCACATGAAAATATTTACTGTTAACTTAACATTTAGTTAACAGAACCGCCTTAACAGAGCGAGCTTTTGTACTTGTGTCCGCTCTCTTTTGCGTCCAAGGAAAGCTCTCAACTCAGCGTGTGTGTGTGTGTGTAGGTCCTGTCACGTTACGCATACGCCGCGTCTAACGATTGCTCGGCTCTGTTGAACAACTCGGGCATAATAAAATAGCAGCGCGATGCCTGCGACATCGGGCTTCAGTTTGCTTTTATACTTTGCACATGAAACATGTGATTTTCACTCGTACTGTGCGGCCGCCTGTTCAAGCATTTTCCTTCAAACAATTTTCCCGAGCACACACAGCGCTTGAGTTTGTGCGTGATTCTTCGTGTCTGTGCGTGCGTGTACGTGATTTTGTGCTTCGTGCTGCGGTCGCTGACATTTTTCGTGCCAAAATGTCGAAATTCGCGAAGCAGCCAAGTTGCATTTTTTTCGTAACGGATATTTTGCCAAGTGCTTATTACAAAATTAAACTAAATTAAATTAAATAAAACGAATTCAACTGAATTGCCTAGTGAATTTAATTCTAGTAAAATTGGTTCAAACAAGACTAGTTCAATTATAAATTGTAGTTTGTTTTAATTAGAAAACTAATTGATTACAATTAAATTAATTTCTAAATAATAGCTTATTGCCGCTGCACAACTTCTGGCATATTAATTAAAAACTATTTCAATTATTAGCAAATTAGTTTTTCGAACAATTCGCGCAACTTTTAGAAATAAAGCCCTCCACAATAATTGCTGGGAACCGGTTCCCATAAATCTGGCCAAAAACAAGTGTATAATTAACAAAAACTAGTACAAAAAACAAAAAAAAAAAATAAAATACAATAGAAATAATAGCAAACGCGTGTGTGTGGTGCATATAAATCTATAGAAGCAAACTCCTAGCTGTCTGGCTTAAATATTTAATTTGGTTTTAGCCCGGCCTTAACATATAAGTGGCAATACAATTTTTTGTTTTCCCTGCTGCTGTCAACTCTCGCCCTCTCTGTCGCAGACTCGCGCTGTCTCCAACGCGTATTTTAGCGCATAAATATAAATAAATAAGCAAACTCGGAGATATTTGTTTGTTGTGACCAGCTCTCCGGACCAGGTTAAGCTGTCTGTGCGTGTGTGTGTGTTTAGGTAACTTATTTATGTGCCGAATTGCACGGGCAGGCAGGCAGGCTTGGAACCTACGCCAAGCCCAATTCGTTTGCCGCAGTGCGAAAAAGGTTCAAAGTTCAACGTGAACACTTACTTGACTGCAAGTTAAAATTTATTACAAGCTGCTGTTAACCTTTACAATGCTTGGCCGCATCCCAGTCGCAGTCGCAGTCGCGCTCGCGCAATCCTTCGCCCGAGTGTTGTCCTGTGGGCATCGTTTGCCACACACACACAACATATAACGGGCAACAAATAAACGCAAATAAAATAGAAACAGAAACTCCAAACTTGAAGCTCATAAAAGCCAAGCACACACGCTCGCACACTCACGTTCACACACGCGCACACACACACACGCACGCACACAACAAGTGTAGCGGAACAGAAAAAAACATGGTATGTATTTTTTGTTCCCGTTGTTGTTGCTGTTGTTTCGTCCTCCTAGGTGTTGCCTGTGCTCAGGCAGCTCGCCATCGACTCAAGTGTGCACTCGTCTATGAATCCGCATCCGTAGACGCAATCGCATCCGCAGCCGCAAGACCCACAAAAGTCGTCGCAAGACAAAAGAAAAAAATATATGAATAAAATAAAAGAAAATTGTGCAAGTTTTTCTTTTCGAATTTCTAGCATTTGTTTTATATTTATTATTTTCAACATTTGTTTTTTTTATACCCTGAACCCATTAAAAATGGGTATAAGGGTATATTGTATTTTTGCAAAATCCAAATATATGTAACAGGCAGAAGGAAGCATCTCCGACCCCATAAAGTATATATATTCTTGATCAGCATCAATAGCCGAGTCGATCTAGCCATGTCCGTCTGTCTGTCCAACCGTCCGTCCGTCCGTATGTATGAACGCAAGGATCTCAGAACCTATAAGAGCTAGAGACTTAGATGTAGGTGCTCCTAGTGCCTGCGCAGATCGAGTTTGTTTCCGATAATCGATAACTTACTCCGTTTCCAAGCAGTCGATAAAAATCGATATCGATATCCTGTTTTTTTGCGCAATTTCGGTAAATAATAAGAGCTGGAGTCACCAACCTTGACATATAGCTTCTAAAATAGAATATATATATATATATATTATGTTGGAAGAAGAGGGTTCAGGGTATCCCCGAGTCGGGAGCTCCCGACTAGACCTCTTACTTGTTTTTTTTTCGGTTTAAGCAGCAAATTGTTTGCTTACGTGCGTAAATTTTATATCAGTAAAGGTTAAACTCTCTCTCTCTCTCTCTCTCTGTGTGTGTGTATGGGTGTGTGTGTGTGTGTGTGTATGGGTGTGTTTGGCATTTATTTCGGTTTCACTCTTTGGTCAGCTCTCTGGTTACCTGTGTTTATTTTTTTGGCCAACATAAATATGTTAATGGCCAAATGCTTTAAACATGCTCAAGTGCTTGACCCAAGCGAAGGTGTTTTTTTTTTTTTTATAACTCTTTCTCGCACTGTATTGTTAAATTATAGTGTGAACTATTGAAAATTCAGGTCGTCGGGCTTTGCCTTGCCTATTTGGTTAACTTTCAAATAATTGATAATTGCAGCTGACGACATGGCAATGCACTTAAATGCGCTCAAATGGCCAATTTGTGTAAATTTGCATAAAATGCAAGTTAAAATACAATTTTAGATTCAGTTGCTGTTAAAAATTCGCTGAATGCGCTGCCTGACATAAACACAGACTCTTGGTTGTAAGTTGAAGTGACAAAAATATTTCTACAGTTGCATATTTGCAGTATATAATTTGTCGATATTGTGTGCCACATTTTAGAACACTTTTTTAGATAATGTTTTCTTGTTGTCAGACTTCTTTTTGTTGCCATTTGTGTGTTTGTATCCTTTATTGTCTGACATTCTTAAACGTTTCGCTCAAATTGCCTTGCTCTCGCTTTGGAATATTTAATATTGTTATTTTACATTGCGAAACATCCGCAAGCGTTTAACTGGCAGAGTGGGAATGCGCTTTGTTACTTTCTATGCATTTTTAAGCGTCTGAGATATTTTTTTATGGCAACCTTTAAAATAATAGAGTGTGAATGCAATATTTCTCTTTCATTTACTCAACTCTGAACATTTGCTGCCTTTCCTCCTTTATATGAGATTTTCCTTTATGTTTGAATAATGTACTTATATTCTCTCCTCTGTCTTCTTTTTTCCCCTTATTCTCTGTGTGACATCCGTAACTTAAATAGTTTGATTTTTCGACAATATTTAGCTCTTTTACGTTCATTTATCTTTGTCTTATTTTTGGCTCTTTTTTCCATAAACCCAATGTTTTTTTTTGTTAAGCCTGTTGCCCTTTCATGGGGATTCTTCAAACATCCCATTTATAAACGTTTCACTGGCAGAACGTTGAGACAAACTTCAATAATTTTATTCTGGCTTATGTCGCATTATTTCATGGATATTTTGATACTTTATTCTTATTGTCCTTAAACGTTCTGTTAGACTTTCCAGAGTTCACCGCATAATTGATAACGGAACCTTTTCTTATGATATAGAAACATATGTTATAGTGCTCGCTCGATTCCTAAATTCCTTCTCTTCTTTTTTCTCTTTGTCAGCTTTGCAGTGCTATATTCTTAGTAATATTGTCAGGCTTATATTATTTTTATGTGATATTTTATTTAAAAGAACAAAAATTGTGTATACGAAATGCAATAGACAAAAATTCCCCAAAGATAAAGCTAAGAACAATCGGCCTCCGTTTGTTTACCTGCTGCAATTTGCAGCCCGTTATTGTTGAATTGTGCACGGCATTTATGGGACTTGAGGTGTCCCATAAAATGTGCACAAATTTTCAGTACAGCTTGCTTAATTAAAGGGGCGTGGCTGGGTGGCTGGGTGTCTTCAGCCGGGCTTGTAGACATCAACATAGCCGCAAAACAGTAAACAAATGCTAACTCAGCCGAGAGTTGGGTCGCACAACTGTGGTTTGTGTCAGCTCTTGCTCAGCTCAGCTCTTGCAGTCATTGCAGTTGACATTATGCGCATTAAATGCGCTTGAAATGCTGCACGAACTGGCATTGCAACTGCCACGGAGACCGACACCAGCCAGTAGCAGCAACACTGCAACTGACACTTGCCGGACGCTGGCGTCAGGCAAAGCCGGAAGCCCTGTGGCCGGTGCTCCGGACTCGGACCCGGACCGGGTACATCCTGGCAGCAAGTAACTGGCAAAGCGCTTCTGTGAATTATGTCGTTTGGGTTCAGCTCGAGTGAGTTTCTAATGCAAAATAACAACAAACTGGGCCCGAGCATTTCCTATACCCGATCCTACCCCACCCCTTCCCCCAACGCCCAAACAAGGCCCGGCATTTGCCGCCGGAAGAGGCAAAACCGCTGTCATCCACGTAACTGGCAGTTGGCTGGGGCGGGCTTAGTCGGGACTTAGTTGTAGCCCTCGCTTGTTGGCCATAATTAGCGTCGCATGTTGTGCTTTTAATTAAATATTTAACAAAATACATGCGTGTTCCTCTCCAGCTATATATTTTGGTTACATTTATTTCCTCTTCTTTTCGCCAAGTAGCACTTTAAATTCATGCTCATTTTAATAACAAAACGCACGGTGCGTATACGCGATATCTGCTTTCGTTCCATCGCGTAATCCGCTGTTAATTAGCAGCTTTATGCGCCGCCTGCTGACATTACAAATTTAACATGCACCTTGACGAGCGTATCCTCCAACTTAAAAGATTCCCAGTAGGCGAAACGCCTAGGATTAGAATTGTGAATTGGCGAGAATGGAAATTAGCTTGGCTTGGTTTGTGGTTGAGGAAGGACACTGCGCTAAAATATAACGTGTATTGGCATTTAAAACTAGTTGTTATACATGTCGCTAAATCATTGTATGGCATATGAAAAATATATTTGTTTAAAAACTGTAATACTCTTCTACAAAAAATATTATAAAACAAAAACCTCCGTGACAGATAGAATTGTCTCTGGCTTAAGATTTTATTTATATTTGATATATTACATTTTCTTTTTGATTTTTTAAAGCTTTTTCCTTTTTCTATTCAGTTAAGCCTTATGCTGAAAATGAATGATAACTCTGTGTATAGAGCCGCAGTCTTATCTAGTTATATTTAGCTTTAATTGAGGAATATCTCGTATGGGCAACCCTTTTCCTGCAATTTCATATTTCCATTAAAAAAATACGTTCTGCTGTCTGAATTCACTTTGCTTACGGATGTTTATCGTTTTGCCTGCCTCGCCATCGGCTAATGCCCATTAAATGTCAGCTTCAGTCAGAGTAAAGTGCTGAAAATGGTTTTCAAAAACTACGCTTTTAATGCAATTATAATTGATTGTACGATAAGCCTTTAAAATAGCTGTCAAAAGTCTGCCAGGAGTTCAGTTCTGGGAAGGAAGCATAAGCGGATTGTAATGGCCGCAAACGAACTGCTCCTGTGTCTGGTCCTGGCCACACTTTGTCAAAGCTGGCCGGGATCTGAAATTGCAGCTGTAATTGGAGGCAGACGACAAGATTTTCTCTATAATTTTGTGGCCAGGCTGCACGAGGAGCGGCCAATTCTGTTGCTGTTGCTGCTTCAGCGTCGCCGGGACAATGGCTTTGGCACTTTGCAACACTGGCAAGCAGATGATTGGCCAGTGTTGCGTTACGATGAACATGAGAAGATCATTGTGAGAAATACTACTCGAGAGGCTTTGGCACTCGTTTGTATGCGGGTATTAAGTGATGCAGTCTTACTGACCGCACTGGCCGCCAACTTTGAGGGCATGCGAGAGGCCCGAATTGTCGTCTGGCTGCAGCTGGAGGCTGCACTGGTGCCACAGGCATTTCTCGTTATAATCGCCCAGCAGGCAATTCGTTATCATTTCTATAATATATTAATACTGCGAGGCACCACTGAATTTTCTGTGCTACGCATGCGACCATTTCCGACGCCCAGCTACGAGCCGCTGCTGCTTAACAGCACTGAACGCATCTTTAGCCAACACTGGCGCAATTTTCAGGGCAAAACGGCCTACATAATATCCTCACTGGTGCCGCCCAATAGCTTCATAAGCCGCGACCCCAAGACGGGCAAAGAGTACATCAATGGCTTCTGCTACAATCTGCTGCACAGCTTTGCCAAACATCGCAACATCAAACTGAAACCGTACATTCGTACCTTGAATAAATCATCGGCCATTCTTTATACGCCGCAGATCATGTACCTGATAAATATTGGAAAGGTGGATATCGTGGCCAATTTGCAGCCGTTTGCGCAGAGTCTCAAATACGCGGGCACACAAAACACAGCCAGCTTGGGCATGGTCAGCATGTTTATGGTCGTGCCCTGCGGCAGGGAGTTGAGCATTGAACGGATCTACAGGCGTCTGTTTCCGTTGAACTGGTTAACCTGGCTGCTGAGCATCTACTTGAGCTTTGCCGTGCTCGAGACGCTGGCCACAAGCATCAATTCTTGCCTGCTGAAACGCCATTTACATTTTCGATATTCCAAGCTTTGCTTTAATTTGACTGTGCTTCGCTTTTTTCTGAGCCAAGCGGCGCCGACTAATCACTGGACTAGCTACTCGTTGCGGCAGCTGCTTTTGCAGCTGAGCTTCTTCGGCTTGGTAATGGGCACCTGTTTCAATGCCCAGTTGAGCACCTTGTTGACCAAACATCCGCACGACACGACCATTCAGAGCTACGCGGAGC
This sequence comes from Drosophila novamexicana, assembly GCF_003285875.2. Lineage (NCBI taxonomy): Eukaryota > Metazoa > Arthropoda > Insecta > Diptera > Drosophilidae > Drosophila > Drosophila novamexicana. Next base: position 7,213,519 of record NW_020824765.1, on the reverse strand, counting down.
TGAATGCCAGCCGTATGCCAGTTGTCTTTGCTTGGAGCACACGTGTGCTCATCGAGGCGGAATATGATGCCTCATTCTTCAAGAGACATGTGCCCAATGCTGTTTTCATGGTCTCCAAGGATCAAGCTGATTTGATACTTTCCCTTAATACGAGCTATGCCTATCAGACCTATTCCTATCTCTGGAATGCCTTGGACTATTATCAAAAAACTTATAAGCGACAGATACTGTGCAAGGCGAATGCTTTGCACATTGCCAAAGAGTTTCCTGTAAATACAGTCCTGCAAAGGAATTCCATATATGCTGAAGCCCTAGATCACTTCATTTTGGATGTGCAGAGCATGGGTGTCGATAAATGGCTGGAAATGCGGGCCTATCAGGATATGCTTAGGGCCAAGGCACCATCGCTGGTTAATACAACGACTGTTGGTCAGGTTTTAGCTCCTCTCCATTGCGGCGACTTGAATTTGTTATGGCAATTTCTTCTTATTGGACATGTTATTGCGGTTGTGTCCTTTATTACTGAATTAAGTGCGGGCCATTGGCAGAGGCAATTGAGAAACAGGAACAAAAGAGGGGCAGGTGGCGCCATCTGATTAATATGTATTTACTTTTATATTTGTATCTGCACAAATAATGCTTTGATTGAATCTGAGCACGCAAAACGCTTGCATTAAATAAATCCTTAGGAAAGTCCCTTTTCTATTTGTATTGGCTTTAAGAACGGAAAAAAAATGGTCTTTGGGGAAAAAGTGTGAATACGCCAGCATAAAATGTTTCTGCAACGTTTAAGAATGAGTCACAAAAAGGAATTGTAAAAATGTTTAAGGCAATAGGACAGGGATAAGTGGAAAAAGAGATACGCACACAGCCAGCAGATATACGGCAGATAAACGAAGAAGAAATAGAAAGACATAACCGAGGGAGAGAGAGACAGAACGTAACAAATACGTTAAGTGAAAGAGAGAGAGGAGACAGAAAAAGAAAGTGAATGAAGACTGTCTTAAGAGACCGGGAGAAGAAAGACAGAGAGATGGAGAGAAGAAGAAAGAAACAAAGTGAGAAAAAGTTAAGAACAAAGTTAAAAATAAAGAGACAGAGCGGCAGAAAGACGCAAAGAAAGAATATTAGTAAACTTAGTAATAGACTGTTAAAGGCTTACGAATATGACACAAAGAGGATAAGGGCAGAGTATATATTGAAGGTATGAGAATAAAACGTTCAAATATATCGTGGTAGAATAACGAAATATAAATGAAAACATTTTTTTCAATAGAAAAATTGCGTGGGTAAAACATATGCAATTGCATGATAAATAATTCGCATTCGCAAGCGATTGTCAAAGAGCTACTCCCTCAAATGAGGACAGTTTTATGTTTATGTGGAGTTTGGGGCAAGCCCCAGGAACATCATGACGACTGTTTCCAAATGCTAAAATAATAATTGCGCCACGAAATTTGAAATGCTGAGCCGTGTGTTTGGTTTCGGTGCAGCTATTAAAATTTCATCTGGCATGCACAATAAAACGCTATCAGAGAGTGGCCATAAAGGCATAAAAGCCAAATGACATATGTGACGATATGCCCCGCATTTATGACAGACGACGACACGCGACACCAGACGAAACGAAACGAGACGAGACGACATAATGAAAGTCAAGTCCCAACAAAAACTTTCGCCAGTTCATGAGGCGCCTCAATAATTGACTCAGACAGTTATTCAATGCATTAATCAGATCGATGGGTATGAGAACCCTGTGACAGCTGAGAACAACTGAAACATATGTTCAAAATGATAGATAGACATTCCATACAAAAGGTTGGGTAACTGAAAGGACCTTGATACGAAAAGCCAGACAAGGTACAAGGTACTTAATTATCGCATAATAAATCAGGCAATGTATACCATATTGATGAGAGACTCTCTCTATATATATTGTTTTATATATATATGTGTGTGTGTGTGTGTGTGGCGCAGCAATTAGGAATGAGCTGGGTATCATATGAATATGTATGGTGCATGTTAAGTAAATAATGCTTGATGTTGTGTGAGGAGGGGGGGGGGGGGGGGGGGGCGTTTAGAGCGGGGCAAAATCAATCGATTGACGTCAGGTAACAAAAACCGTTCAAGTGCCCAGAACTCCCGGTTCCAGCAAGAGGCCAAAAACACGCACACACACAGCTATGCTCGTTATGTATAAACATGCATGACTGCTCCGCATACACAAACACACACACACACACACACACACACACACACACACACAAACACCATCACAAACACAGCTACGTCTTATGGGGCGTATACGTCATGTGCCTTATAAAATTAACTGCGTTGCCAGTTTATTTTGTGCCCCTCTTTTTAAAGAAGCGTTTGAGCATAGTCTTAGCAGTTCCTGTTTCACGCCCCAAAAACTACTGTAGGTGTGGCACGTTCACCTTGACAAGCCCTAAAGCCTTTAATGCCCACAGCTCCGAACGCATTTCACAGCTGAAATTTCATTTTGCAGCTGATTTCGCATCGCTGCGCCTTCACATTTATCATTTAATTAAAGCTTATACTCTTTATGTATATAAAAAATGGCAGCATATATCACAACATATACTCTATAAAATCGTATGGGCGACATATTTTTGTGGTAAATAATTTATTTTTGCATTTCCGTTCAACTTTTTACTTGATTATTGTTCAGAGCTATTTGCATTTGCCAAATTGTTTGCTGATTGCCCTTGTGCCCGGGTGTGTGTGTCTTTTGAATATTATTGAAATGATTTCTGATTGGACTGCGGCAAATTAAAGCTACATATGTATGCATATGTGCTATGTCAAACTCATGTGTGCGTATGTGTGATACAAATTGCCAGCTTGCATGTTGAACACAATTTTTATTGTAAGCTAAAATGATTAGCAAGGGATTTTGATTCGACTAAAAGCTTATAAATTGCCAGCCCACACACAGGGTGTATATATATTTTAATATATGCGCAAATTATGATATTAAAAAACATTCTTTGCGGTTTTTATACGAATTGTATAACGGCTAATGAATAAATCAACAAATGAATATATATTATTAATAAATATGCAAGATATGTTTAATTTTTAATATTATACTTAAACATGTACATATTTTATAAATGCATTACAAAAAAATTGTAGTTGCGCTATTCAAGTTTAACATTCGAACGTTAAAATTCACATAAAAATGAGGCTCAACAATTTTCAAGTAAAACTATTTTTCACAGCTCGCATTGTGCGATAAATCTTTTGTTTAATATTTTAACGGTATTTTTTATTGTTCTTCTAATGGCGTCTGATTCAAAATAAAAAAGAAATATGACGCCATAAATTTAAATGCAACTGAAATTAAATGTTATGCCAAGTATAAAGCAATGCTGGTTAGGACAGTAAATGAAATATATTTTAATATAATTTTTACTCAAGTGAATGCACAAGAACAATACTATTTTTGGTTTCTGCTGCATGGAGAAACTTACCTCAAATTGTTTTTAACAATTGATACTAATGCGCTTAAGAATAGGCGCTTTCTCCTCAGTAATTCTGGTCAGATTATTGACCAGAACATACCAAGTTGATTCAGATGAAAGATTACTTTAATTAAATTGTTTCTTGCAAATGTACTTATCAAAAAGTACATTCTTTTAATAGAAAATATGTACCTCACGAAAACAGAACTTATAGTTTTAAAACTTAGGGATTTTTCGCAAAGTACAATCTCATTTGAGTCCAATAAAAGTTATATTTACTTTAAGAAGCTTCATGATTTAAATAGCCATTTAATTAAATATGTTCATAAACTTTCTTACATTATTTTTCTTCAAAGTTTCTAACTGTCTATCGAGTTTTGAGTAGCAGCTGCTCTTGGCTAAATATTTAAATCCTCAACAATTTCTGCAGCTCAGTTAGCAAAAAAAGATAAATAAAAATGAAATAAACAGTAGCCAATAAAATATTGTATTTAATTTATGGCAAATTGCGAGCATTTTGTAAAATTAATTGCAAATGTATTTGAAAGCAGCTGCTGGCGGCTTTATATGCAATATTAATACACTTGCACAAATTGATGTGTGCAATTTATTGCATTTAATTATTTTCGTATGATTACTTTGCAAATATTTGGCATTTGTGCGCTCTATTTGAGCTGAAAGTGCACAATCGAATAGAAGATAATTAAATTAATTAACAGTGACCACAAAAACTATGCCAACACGGCAGGGCAATGATTATAGATGCATGTATTTTGTGCTAAATTTCGGGCTTAAAACCACAGAAACTAATAAAGTTATTTAGTCCATGTGGCAAGAACGACTTGACCGCATTAAAGCTGGCCAGTTGGCCCGCTGACCACTTGGCCAAAAACTCATTTTATGCAAAATGTAGCCAAAGACATTTAAAAATATATGTATATGTGTATGTATATATATATATATATAGAGGAATGCAGTGCAGGCAACTAAATAGATGAACCAGCTCGAGGCAGCTGCCACTGCTGCAACTGAGTGTGAAAAGCGCCTCGGGCAGCTGTGCTCTCCCTTTTTTTTTTTGTGTGCAATCCTGCAAAAAGTTCACAGCTTAGTGCGGCAAGTATTTGCCTCGTAGCGGTCCTTGCAGCAGCAGAAACATGCAAGTAAGCCAAGTAGAATATTAAGACTTAACAGCATAAAAGCCAATTGCAGCAGCCATAAAAAAAACGCAACTGCAATTGAGATTTGTGCAGCGCAATATAAGGCAAAAAAAAAAAAACTATAATAAAAATAGCATACAGAAGAGCAAAAGTCTTACGTGCTGCAATTGCAGCAGACATTTAAAGTCAGCTCAAGCTCAATGAAATTATGGCACACACCTCTGATGCAATTTCATTCGACTGGCAGCTGCCTGAAAACTGTGCACTGTTGCCACCCCCCTCTTGCCATCTTGCCGCCCGCCCACACACTCGAAAGTTTTTTTTTTATTATTAATTTTCGGCGGGCATCATTTATCAACTTATCAGCCAAGTTAACAATTTGCGACAGCGACTTTAATGCACTCAGCTTGGCAAAGTCACTTATCGGAAAACAAAGAAACGACAAAGAAAAATAGAAAAAAAATGCTTTTACCGAATGCCGAATATTCAATTCACTTTTACTAGCTGTGTGAATCTGTGTTATCTAGTCCGTTTTTAATTGAAATCATGTCAAACCCAAAGTATTCAAATGAATATCTTTTTTATTTAAATTTACTTGCGACCGGGCTTAAATTTGGTAGAAAGTGCAAATTGATTTCAATTAATTTCCTGAAAAATATTTCTGTTGTAATTGCGTGACTTTTAAAAGATTTAATTCATTTAGATTTAGATTTAATTAAACATATTATTTTTTGGGTCGACTCCCCTTAAATTAAATTTAAATTTATACCCCTACTCCCTTTAAATATGTTGACGTTAGAGAATTTTAAAGCTTTAAGCTGTTAATTGGTCTCATAATTATATTATACACAAAGAGAACCTAGCCTGGGATTGGCGTCTGGATCCTCGTCATAGTTATTACTATGATTATAAGAAAATGCTGTGTGCTGTGCTGATTATTGACTATCGAATCTATCGACAGTTTCTAGCAATGAAAGACTTCTTTTCCTAATCATTATATATCAACAAGAAAAAGAGGATATATAAGGTATGCTTGACAAATTCAAGGGCGCAGCTCTTGTGGCCTCTGCAAGGGTATACAAAAACCGTAAAATTGAATTTCTGTTGAAATATTTTGACATGTGGTGCGATAAATCAAGTTGCAACCGGCTGCCAGCCAACCAGCCAAGCGGCCAACTAGTCAGCCAGCCAGCGAGTCAGCCTGACTGCAATATAAATTCATAAATATTTTATGGCTTGGCAGCGCGCCCAAGCTGAAGCTCTGAAGCCATGAAGCTGAGGCTAAAACAACGTGGCAGCTGGTAAACTTGGCTAAGTGCATGACAAACGCTGTGACAAAACAGTTTGACAGACAGACAACAAGCGCAGGCAACTGCAACTGCCCGTCTGCTCGACTGCTCGACTGACTGCCTGTCTGTTCCACTGTCTATACAGTGTGACACATTGCATATATGGCAAACAAAACTAAAACAACAACAACAACAACAACAGCCATGTGATGGACAGACAGACAGACAGACTGTCAACGCAAGTTGTGTCTGCACGCTGGCTCGATAAAAGAAAGCCTTTGGTTTGCCGCCCTTAAATATTTAAGCAGCTGCTAAAGTGCTAGCGCCTCTTGCAAATTCTATTTGATTTGCGAAATTTCCACCACAGCGAAAAAATAAATGAAACGCATTTGCATGCAAATTGCGTAGTGTCAAAGCTGGCGAGTTCTTCGCACCGCTACTGACATGGCTGTATTCAATTAAATCAACAACAACGAGTTGATTTAATTAAATTTTAACCCGCTTTTTGCCATAAAAGTATAGGCTGACCTGCTTCGATTGCTGCACCAGCTTCTGCCTCTCCCGGGTGTTGCACACTTCAATTAAAAATGCCATCGATATGCGCATCAGCATCGCCTGCATTATTTATGCGTGTCGGCCTGTACGAGCTGCCATCGCTGGAATTGAAGTCAAGCTGTTTAATTGAGACTCTCGCGTCGCGCGTTGCCAATCAACAATTTAAGTACAAGATGAATTTGTGACCGATCTTATTTCCGTTTCTTAAAAGGTCGTTCAGCTGATTTTTTTCATGCTTCTTGCCTACTTTGTGCCTTATTTTGTAGTTTATTTCAGCTTTGCTCGACTAAATCTATTGAAGTTTTTTAATGCTTTTCCTATTCATAAAACAAAATTTGTATATATTTTTTATGTAATGATTTATTTTACTTATATTTGTTAAGAAAAGTTAGATTTTGTGCTACTTTTCAACATCATTATCAAAACGAAATGCTGTTATTTTATAAAAAGGAATCCCCCGCTCGCATTAGTTGACATCCTTTGAATTGAAATTTCACATGCCTCCACATTGGGTGAAAGTACACCGGAAATTAGAGCTCAAATCTGATCTTTGTAGTTTGACCACATTCTTAAACACATTTAGGTAATGTGCATTCGTTTGTGATATGCCTTAAATGGATAATTGAAATGCCATTGGACCTTAAACATCTTGCTGCAAGTATTCAAATACAAATTCTGGGCCACAAAGCTTGGTGGTTTCAAATGAGCCTCAGCCTTTGTCTGGCCCTCACACGTGGCGTATGCTTAACATTTGCAATTTGTGTTGCCTACTTCTGAGGGCGTAGAACAAAGGCTCCTATGTGGGGCTCGGTAGCAGTTGAAACAAGAAACAAATTTGTAATTAATTTTCAAAGGGGAAATTTACTCAATTGAACAACAGCTGCGGGCACACACACACACACACACACACACACACACATAAACACATTGGCCACAAATCGAAGCTTGTCGATGAAAACCTCAAATGCCTTTTTCGTGTAATTTAATAATTAATTTTGCCAATTTGTATTAAGCGCCGCTCATAATCCAAGCGACCAAACGGAAAATTGCTGACGCGTTGCCGCCCCTAAAAGCTGTTGTTTGGGGGCGTTTAATGAATGTAATGCTTATAAAGTAAGGTAAATGAGGAAAAAACATTTTCATATTTATATATAGTTATATGTGTGCGTGTGCGTGTGTGTGTCTATGTGTGTATGTGTGTGTATGATGTTGATTAAAAACTTTTGTCGATTATTTCCGTAGCGACAACAGCACGAAATCGATGATAAAAGTAAGCAAACAATCAACTTGCGAACGGACAATGAATAAATGGCATCGTTGTCATTCGCGTTGTTGTTGTTGTTGCTGTCTGGCATTTGCTGTGCAAACAGCGCAGCTTGACAACATTGATAAAGAAAGCGGCGGCAGCGGCAGCGGCAGCAGCTGCTATTGCTATTGTCGCCTATATAGTAGCACAAAGCCCCAACGTCTTCTTCGTCTTGCCTTAACATGTGCATATTGAAAGCTGTTGTTGGCTTTTGTGGGGGGGCTGACGATGGGGCTGCTACGCATACAAGCAATACACATTTGCCTTGCCCAGTGCTAGGTAATTCATTTTGGTTGTCCTGCTGCTGTGCTAATAAAACAAGTTTAGGTGTGTGTGTGTGTGTATTGGTTGTGCGTGTGTTAGCCTGTTGCTCTAAGCCCTACAATAAAATGCCAAACTCATGGCTGTTAGTGTAGCGGCAAATATTGCAAGCTGGCTGCGTTTGCTTTTCCTTTCTCAGCTATTGACAATTGTCAGGCAACATTTGCACGACTAAATATAAAACATCTGCCGTGTGTTTTGCCAACACGTGTCATATGCTTTACCCTCTAAAAGTACAAATTGCCAAAGGCATCATAATCGGCGTCATATGTATGCGACAGAACAGAACAATTTGTATCATATCTCAAGGATTGATCTATTTTGTCAAGTCTATCTGCCAATTACTGGCTCTTTTTGTATAATTTGTTGTGCTTCTATTGGAGCTTCAGTTGTATTTACTAAAAGCATTTGTGTGCCTGGTTTAGTTTAGGTTGAAAATGATGTCCATAAATATATAATTATTTGTATGCGATTTTGATATTAATAAGTTCTTTTTTTAAAATTTGTATGTTTTTATATTCTAAGAATTCAAAAATCAGATGAAATTCTTTAAACAAATATATGGTATAGCTTTCCTGTTTGTCTTGTCTACTATTTTGCTGATATTTTTGTATATTTCGATACATCTAAAATGGAATAATAAACACAGAGTAAACAAATTTGTACAGTCAAGAAAATATATTGTATATCTGTTATCTGTTTGTTTAACAATATTTCCGTTTAATTGTTTAATTTTACTCAATACGTATTTGTCATTCAATTCTGTTTGTTGCAGAGAATGGGTATGGAACGTGCTTGAGGCTTTTTTTTTTATAAAATTTTCGTTTTTAACCAAATAACTTAAAGAAAAACTAAAGGGCAGCTCTTGTATTATTTGCAACTATGTAGATACAAATTTTTTTTAAATATATTTCATGCAAAAAGTAGAAACAGCGAGTTGCTGACAAAAATCTCGTATACTGTCTCCGTTTGCCCCTACTGGACTTCTCCATCGCCTTGTATATATTATGTAGATACTTTTGTCTCTTTAAGATGAGCCGAGGCAACGTTTGCATGCATAATTTAAGCTCATAATTTTTTTACAGCACAAATTGAATTATTATTATGAGTGTGTCTCTGTGTGTGTGTGTGTTTTCCTTTACTCTCTACATGCTGCACTCCTCTCATGTTCAGTTAGTAATTATTCTTGCATAAATTAATTGTGTCATATTCTTCGTTGTCATACATGACGAAACTGTTGACACGAAGTGCCCCGCACATTTGGGTCCACCCTCGCAGTGTCTTAGCTGGCCCCACTCTGTTTCTGCCAGTGTCAACATGTTGCTGAGCATATTTAAGCCGCGATTTTGGCAACATTTGCAGCTGCTGGGTGAATTTCTAATGTATGTTCATGTTAATAAATTAAGCGGCTTACAAAAGGGTCGTTTTTTCCCCCTCTGCAAGCGTACACAGGAAAATTTAGTAATTAAAACGATTAATTGGCATTAAAATATGTCGCCAGTCTGCCAGAGTGGGGATTCATTTAACCCGGCTAAAATACGCTTGCAAAATGTATTAAATGACTTGTTGCTATGTCTAGCTCATAGAAAACGTGTTGGAATTAGCTTATGGTTCATTTTGTTTATCTCGCCTTTTGTGTTCAAAGCTCAATGACATTAGCTGTAAGCGGGACTTTGCGCTGGTTTAATCGTGTGCAACGCTGTAACATTAAAATCCATAGATTTAGAGAGAAAAGTAATAGCATGTTTTGGCTTTTGAGTAGCATGAGCCCTTAGCTCTACGGGGCTTTATTCTATTTAGCTTATGCAATGAAATTCGTTGCTCTCAGCTTATCAGTTCTTTTTTCCAAAGCTTTGCGACGTGCCATATATGTAAGTTGGTATTACCTGAAGTTTTCGGGTGTTTTCTAGCCTGTTTGATTAGTTGTAAAAAATGTGACTGAAAAATTTGGACAAATATTAACTTAAAATCTGACTTAAAGTTGTAAAGTTTTTTCAAAGAAAATTGTTTGCTTTAAGACTCTTTAGAAAATACGATATCTTAAAGCTTTTTCCTATTTACATTAGCATTTGTTTCAAAGCTTATGCAGATATTCGTGTTCACTGAATGCCTTTGCTTCTAGGTTAAATAATTATTTTTCTGCTTTAGATTCATTTTTGCCAATTAATTGAGTTCTATAATAACACAAAAGTTAATTTTCAATTCAGACAACATCAAAAGAAATATTTAGTTGCTCGCTAAATTGTAATTTGCAGAGTTTGTCATACAGATTGATTCAATTTCTCTCAAACTCTCTTCTCTGCAATTGTTATATCGACCCAACTGTAGAGCATGTAAAAAAGTTTGTTGTATTCGAAAAGTTTGTTATGCATTCAGGCCGAATTGTCCTCCACTTGTGTAATTTCAAGTGACAGCTGCTTACAAATCAAAATAAAGGAAAACAACAAATAAAGATAGTAAAAAAAAAACATATATATCAAAATACAAAAAAAAGCGGCGAGACAAAAGCATGTGAATGCTTTTAAGTGACAATTAATTGGCTTGCAAAAAAAAAATAAAACTTTCGCATTAAATGCTGCTGGTAAAGCCGTTGTGAGGCGGGCAGAAAATTAATATTAATTGTATTCCATTTCACATTTGCTGCTGTTGCTGCCGACACAATTAGGGCCCCGTCCATTTTGCCCAAGACAAAGAGGCCAAGTGATTGAGTGAGTGCGAGAGCGAGTGAGCTGTCGAGTTGCTAATAAATTGAATTTATTACAAACGATATGCGGCTGACATTTCAGACTCCAGAGATTCAATTTGCTTGCCATATTTTGGCATATTTTGTTTTTGTTTTTGGTGTTTTTTTTTTTTTGCTTTTATCCTCGCGCAACTTTGATTGAATTTATGCATGTGAATAAATTGTTGTTGTGCCTGGCTCGTCTGTCCCACAAATATTTTCATTAACTCTTTACTTTTGCGCATATTTTATTACACATCAGTTTTTTTTATTATTTTGGCTGCAGTGAAATGCAAATTTGTCAAGTAAATAAAATAAAAGCTTTTTTCTAAGCTTTCCAACTTTCTATACACTTTGTATGGCTATTGAATAAATTGAGTGCAGGGCATGCAGGGTATGTGTGATTTGTGCATTACAATAATTAAAATATAATTATTTACATAAATTAAACAGATTTCTTACGGCTTCTCTGCAGCTAAAGTGAGTTTTAAGGCTTGGGCATGAAGTAGAAGAAAAAAGTTAAGGTTTGGTTCCAAAAAGTTTTATTTATTTATATTTTATACCATTTGTTGTTTTCAATCTTTTAAAGTTGAGCCTTTAAGTACCCAAGAGAAATCTTTCTTCTTATTATCCAGCAGGTAGGCCAGCTTATGTGCTGGACAAAAAAGTAATTTCGGATGTCCCACTGGAGTTTCTGTTTTTTGTTTTGTTTAATTCTTGTGGCCTACATAATAAAGAACTATTCTTTATAAGACAATTATATATATTTTCAGCTTATTCTGATCTATGATTACCGGCTAAAAAATAGAGACTAAATATTTTAGTAGTTCCATATAAAAGAATTATTTCATTAAAATTCTTAAAAATAATCATAAAATTTTATGAATTTTAAAATTAATTTGAAATTTTCATTGAGATAACAAAAATAAAAGTAAGAAAAATAATATATTCCCATTTTAAAAATTTTCTCTCAGATATGTCTATATCTTTATTTGAAATTCAAATGAATATTTGTACACCTTAAATCTTTCTGTATTCTCTTTAAAAGTTTGCATGCAAGCCTACAAATTACCCTGTTGAAGAGTGTAAAAAGGGTCGGAAAAAATTCCATTTGCGTGCTGTTTTTTTTTATGTTTTGCTTTTGTAGCTGTGGTATTCTAAACCCGAGGGACTCGACATTCAAATTGCAGCTGAGTGTGTGGCATATAAAATGTTTGCTTTAATTTTCGCTTGGTCATAAATTTGTAAATATTTAATAAGTGCACGGCGCTGTGCGAGTGTGCTAAAGTGCTGTCAGGCCTTTTGTTTTGCACAAAAAATGAGGCCAGACTTAAATGTTTAACGCGGCGTATGTGTAATGCACAATTTGCTGGGTGGCAAATGCGTTTATGCTGCCACCTAACGCTAAATCAGCCATAAAATCGTGGCCTGCAGGTGACATGCACTCGGCTTTTTGTCAAAAAATTTTAGCTGCCACAACCTCCCACCCGCCCTGCAGCAGTGTATCCTGGTGGCAGTAGCTTAGCTGACTCATGAGTGTGATGCGGGGCTCTCAAGTGCTGCAGGTAGCTTCAACTTTTGACGCTTAAGTGTTTGCATATGGGAGTGTGTATTAGTGTGTGTGTGTGTGTGCGTGAGTCTGTGTGTGTATGTGTATGTGTTTAATTTGTGTAAGTACTTGTGCACACGCTCGCTGAGCGTTGCCTACTTTACAGCGCGCTGACATTCCCTTTGGACCAGCGCTTGCACCTAATTGGCGCAATGCAGTAGCTCGAAATTTTATTGGTTTCTCTCGTTTTTTTCTTTCACCATTCCAATGAATCAATGAAAAGTGCTGCATAACTTTATTATGCCCCTGCCCCGTTCCCGCTTACCCACCTACCCACCAGTCTTGCCTGGCATCGGCAGCTGTGCTGCTGTAGATAGCTCTGCAAATGGCAAATGTCGCACGTATCTTGAAAGCCAAATGCAACGCGCGTTACGATTTTGCTATTTAAACTCGCTTTTACCATTTTACCGCTATATCGTTTTTACCGTTTGCAGCAGCCACTTTTTCGATTGTCGCAGTGTCTGCTGCTCACACCCCTATCCCGGCCCCCCCCCTGCTGTCGACTCTCCGAATGCACGCACTGCATTTTTATGCGCGCATTCCCTTGGCATCGCCAAATCCCAGTCAGGCATTTGGCTGCTGCTTCTTGTTTGCTAATCGGCCCCTAACGCTGCGCTCCCTTTCTTTAGTCCCACTAAAGCTGCTACTGCTGCTGCTGCTGCTTCTTCTTCTTCTGCTTGTTCGTTGATATTCCAATGGCGTTTCAATTTCCGGTCTACGTACAAAAAGAATACATTGGAGCAGCAGCAAAAACAGCGGCAAGCTTTGATTCGATTTGTTTTGCGCTAGAAAGTATGCTACGTTTCCTTCTTCCACTTCACTCGCCTGATGCGCTCCGTGACATGTGTGTGGCTCTTGATATTTGATATCCTCGTCTGCCCCTCAATTCTCTCTCTCTCTGTGTGTGTGCGTGTGTGTTCTTAAGTATTTAAATTCATAATACCCGTGCTGCATGTGGTTGCTTATTGATGGCCTGCAAGGTTCAGGAGTATATAAATGTCATGCGGGTTCTGGTTGACAGTAAGAAAAACTAAAAAATTGCAGATGTGCCAGGAAATATGAAAGGTCCTTTAGCAAATATTTTTTGCTTCTTATGATAACTTTAAGGTATTTAGTTACAAGCCATTAGCCCAACTAATTGGTATATTTTTTAGCCTTTGGTTATGTTATTGAGAGTGGAAAAATATGAAAAATTCAGCTTAATTTGACTAAATTGCGAGTAAATTAAAATGAACCTAAGGGCAGCTAGCTTGTTAAAAGTTACCTGAAACTTGGAAAATGTTGAAGATTTTGGAATGTTCAATTTCTTTGTGTATTGCTTGACAATGTGATTCGATTAGTGCTCAAGAAATTGATATTATGGAGGTTTTTCAATGGAGTCTTTGATGAAATGTCTGTTGTCATTTCTATATTATTCAGGTTGTGGTGGTGTCTGAGCTCTGAGAACTCTACTAGAAGTCACCTTTAATATGAACAGATCAGCAGTTATTAAACGTGGAATATCTTTATAGATTATACTCAAATACTTTGGCTAGTTTATTTAAATTTGTCTATTAAAAATTATCCTATTATGCCAAACAAATGTTTAACATGTGCATTGGGTCAACTTTTCAATGCTTTCCGTGACACTTTTAGCAATGCACTTGAACATTTTATTTGCATAAATATTATACTGCATGAATGCCAATTTATGAGTTCGGCTTACCCATGAATAATAATAATAACAAATTTATGAAATATTACTAGCCGATGGAGCGTAGCCTACTTAATTCCATAGTTCTGTCAGTTCACTTTGTGAATTTTTAAATGCAGCATAATAACGAAATATTTCTGAATTTGCAAACATTAGCAACTCATTAATTCTACACGCAACAACAAATTAGCATATAAGCTTACGTTCCGAATAAGCTGCTACCTTCATATTTGTAGCTTTTAGTTTTTATACGCTGGTCGCAAAGTAAGCAAAGGTAGATTGAATTTTTGTATACATGAAGAAAATTATCAGGCAAACTCTTAAATTCCATAATACCCACAGTTTTAAGGCAGGTACATTTGTAAGATAGATTTGCTGAAGAATTATAGAAAAATTCTATACGTTGGACAATTTAATATTTGTGATATTCCTTAAATTTAAGCTGAAACGCTTGTCTGTACAACTCTGCAACTGCATTTGACTGACACAAGGGCTCACAAAAGTTAGACAAAAGAATGAAGCAGAATAGTATAGAAACGCATAAGTGTGGGTACGCAGCTTAGAGAATTATACAAAAGATAAAGTTGGACGCATTCGTTCAATGTGCTTTCAGAATTTCTATGCACTGCTTGTAGTTCGTATTAAGACGTTTGACTAAAGGTTTGCTGCATTACGTATCGCATTTGGTGCGGTTCGTTTAACTCAAGTCGATGGGAAATTCCGGCTACAAATTACAACACTGGAAGCTGCTGCACGCGACACGAGACCTTAAGATAAACTCATTAATCATCAGGCAAGATGCTGCCGCCCCTGTAGTTGGCCCCTTGACATTTTCAAACGGCACACTCGAAGTTCAAGCGTAAAAATTATGAGAAATATGCAAAAATGGAAACAATGCCAGAGGCCACAGAGCCAGGCCAGGCCAGAGCCGAGCAACACAGAGCGAAGCACTTTGTCAAAGAAAGTGGAAGCAAGAGAATGAGCGAGTCCATCAGTCAGTTGAGAAATGCAAACTTACAACTTGTGGCACAGGTTTGGGCAGTGGCAACAGCGCGTTGCAGAATGAAAATGGCGCCACTTACTTTAATTGCTGGCCCCGTTGCTGGCCATGGCAACAAAAGCTGCTCAACTGGGCAGCCAAGGGGATATGGGATACGGAATACGGAAAGGGGAGTTGGCCACGGGAAAGCGTAGCACGTAGCATTGTTGCTTTGTGAAACACTGACGCGCGGCTCATGTAATTAAGGCGTCGCTTTCAACGCAACAATGCGACTGCAACTGGCGTTAAGCTCAGCAGCAAAAACAGCAACAGCAGCAAAAAGAAATAAGAGCGTTTCAGTTGAGAACGCAATGCTAGTAGATACCCTGTTTGCAGCTATAATATTCAATAACAACTTTCTCAACACACATACACTCGAGCACACTCATCCACACTTAGCGGCTGTTGCTCTGCCTCCTTCAGTTTCTTGCTTTTGTTTACATAGTCGTGTCTTTCGTTTTAGATTCGTGTAAGGTTTCATAAATATGAAGATGATGTTAAAATATTATATGTGCGTACAATAGTCCCATATAGGCTCAAAAGCATGGAACCGATACTAAGCAACTTTTGTCAATGGAGAATTTGATTTAAGCAATTGATACATAACGATGTTGAGTTAACAATTATTTTAAAATTAGCATGGAACGCAAGTCGATACTTCACTAAGTTGAGCTTTCGACAGTTTTGAATAGGCATAGATTGAATCGATAATTTACTGATTTGCGTTATCGATAATTTGAAAAATTATGGATGCCAAATCGATAGATAAGGATGTTGAGTTATCGATCTTCTGTAATTAGCATGGATTGCAAATCGATACAAATCGATTTGGTTCACTTTGAATCACTTTGTATCGATTTGGAGCAATCGACTTTTAACAGTTTTGAATTATCGATATCTTGGAATAAGCAGGAAGGGCTTAACTTCACTTTACTGAATAAAAACTGGAAACTAAAATTCAATTTTGGGTTTTAAAGCTGGACGAAAGATCCAATAAAATCTCCCAATCTTTATTCCGAATTTAAATGCTCTGCTCTCATAGACTCAGCTCGCCGTATTAAGGTTCGGAAACAAATCGCTTTCTGCATGTTACAAACATTGGTTTAGTTTTATTATAGCCTAGCGATTTGTCACGTTTAGAGGGTGTGAAAATATCAACAACAGCAGCAGCAACAGCAACAGCCTTTTGTAACTGGACCTCAAGAGCGGCCAGCATCTTGATGCCAAAATGTGTCAGTAAAACCTTTTGAAGCTCAGCTGCTGCTGACTGAACTGACATTACTCTGTGTATGTGTGTGTGTGTGTGTGTGTGTGTTTGTTCATTGTGTTGTGTGTGCTGTGTTAGCACTTAATTGAAAGCATTAACTCAAAAGCGGAAACCTGTGACCGCTGCTTATTGAATGCAGAAACCACGACTGGCAATTTCAAAAATGTGGCTGCCAGCCACAAAATGTTGCCTCTCATCGCATAATTGCTTTGCGCCATGGCTGCACAGTTACTCAACTGTTGACCATTGCGAAACTTGGCCATTTAGAGAGAGTTACACACAGCGACTGGGGAGTGGTAGCTGATAAATGTTTAAATGACTTGATATTGCAAAAAGTTTTCCACTTTGTGTTTAGCAAATTTCGCCATGTAAATTCATTAGAAACTTTAATTAATATTCAACAGCGGGCCGAAGCACATCGATTTGTGCAACATTGTTGCGAAAACTTTTGACGTATCGTTTGAACTAGCTAATAGCATATAAATTGACTTTTCGAGTGCCACCACGTGACGCATGCCTCATGGTCAGAGCTTGGTGCGTGTCTGTACCACAAATTAGTTTTGGCTACAGGAAAACGACAGGTAAATCATATTAAAGACGTTTATTTTCGTTTGATAGCTAAGGAATCGCTTAGTGAAAGTGCTTCAGCAGTGTACCTAAAGCTTTTAGTGCTTAAAATGTATTCCTAGCGAACATTTATGTAATAAATCTGTTGGTTTTCACATTCACATTTGATATATTCCTGACTATACAAGGCAATAGTTATCTACCTGAATGTACTCTTGAATGCGATTTAGAGAGTTCTTAAAACTAGCTTAATCGTGGTACAAAAAAGGTGTAAGAAAATAAAAAAAAATAAACTTGCGTAGAAAAGTAGTAAAATATATTTAAGTTAGGTTTATGACATGTTTAAATTAAAGTACAAAACAGGTTTAAGACAGGCATTAACTAGTTTAAATACAGTTCAATATTTTGTTAAAGATAGAATTGAGTTTCAAATAGGTTGAAAATGTGTTGAAAATAGTTTAAATGATGTACAACATGATTTGTGTATAGTTAATATCTATTTTAAAGCTGATATTAGACTTAAGACTCTTTGAAAAGAATTTGAATTTTGAAGAGAATTAATGCTAGTATCAAACTAAAGAAGAGTGCCTTCTTAAGGGAGTGCCCGACTTCTTCTGTTTCAAGCCTACGTTCAAAGTTTCAAGTCTCTAACTCTTATAGGTTCAGAGATCCATGCCTTCATACATACGGATAGATAGACGGACCGAACTTTAAAATGACAAATAAACGGTCATGGCTAGATCGACTCGGCTATTGATGCTGTCCGAGAATAAACATACTTTATAGGGTCGAAAATGCCTTCTTCTGCATTTTTAGTACAAAACCATTATACCCTTATTTCAATGGGCTCAGGGTATAAGAATAACGGACTACAACTCTTGGTCAGGCTTAAAGACAATAAAGGCGCGCTTGATAATTAATTTTGTAACAACTTAAAGCAGCTAAAATTGTGGTTTTAAAAAGGAGCTAATGTCGGAGTTTATTATCTCTGCTCTTACTTCTTTGCAATCTCTGCTAATTTAAAAGCAACGCTCTTTACAAGACCCAAATGCGTTCCGCGTGTAATTTATTTTATTTTATTTTATTATATTTTACTTTTGTTCTTTTCACTTTATCATAGCCGCTTACATTATCATTCCACTTAATGTTTGTTTTTCTCTTTTTGTTTTCCCTCATTTTGTGTTTGCTTGTTTCAGCATCTCACAACTGACATTTCCGAGTCCTTGCAATCCATTCAATACAATTTAATTCCCATCTTTATTTATTTTCACTTCTTCTCTGCGAGCTGCGCTTAACTTTTCAGCAGCTTCGAAGTGCCGATAAACGCATTTATTTATTTAATTTGTTTGTCTTAACCAAAGTGTCCTAGAAAAACAAAATCGTAAACGTGCATATGAGCATGAGTTTCTGTAACAGATTTAAATTGTCGTCCGTAACTCGAGATCTGGGCCTTCCTTTGATCGATGTCACGTTGCGCCGTTTTTTTTTTTTTTTTTTTTTTTTTTTTGAAAATCTTTATTATATTAACAGATAATATGAGTTTTTAAACATGTACATGCTTCAAAATTTGCATTTAACAATGTTTGTTTCTTAGTTTATTTTCTCCTGCTCTACATAAGGTTAAGGCTAAGCTGTCTTCTTAAGAATTGTTTTTAATTGTTTTGTAAAAGACCGAAGTGTCTTTTCTTCAGTCTATTTATAGGAATAGATCCGACAAGGGCTTGTGCAGATCTGTTTTGGTGGTTTATCAGTCTTTCGTTATAGCGACTGGAGTAGAAAGAGATCTGATCTTCTATTAGCGTAATATTCAGATCTCTGTGAAGGGTCAGGTTACTGACATACCAGCTGCAGCCAGTTATTAGGCGTAAAGCTTTATTTTGGATTGTCTGGAAACGTCTTCTGTTTGATTTGGCAGCTGTGCCCCAAATCTGGATGCCATATCTCCAAGTTGGCGCAATGATTTGCTGGTAGATTTGAGTTTTGCACCGTAATGGAAGCTTACTTCTTCGGTTCAACATCCAGTGAAGTTTGTCTCTCTTCAGATAACAGGTTGTCGCAGCTTTTTCAAAATGTTCTCGATAAGTAAGTCGTTGGTCGAGGGTGATGCCCAGATATCTGGCCGAGGATGCTTGTGGAATTGGTTGCATGTTGAGCGAAACTGGTGGAGTTCGTTTACGTCGTAATGTGAAACAGACATTAATCGATTTGCTGGTGTTAATTCCCATGTTCCACTTCTTGGCCCAATTACCAAATTCATCGAGGTATCGCTGAATACCTGTTGTTGCTTCACTTTCTGATGTGTTTGAGTTTAAAACACAGACATCATCGGCGTAAGAAGCCAGTAACATGCCAGAATTATTAATTTGTGGGATGTCGGCTGAAAATATTGTATATAGAATAGGAGCGAGAACGCTGCCTTGTGGGACTCCAGCAAGTATTGGGTTGATTGGCGATTGACTATCCTGGACTTGTACCAGGAACTTTCTATTTTCCATAAATGATTTTAGTAGTTTAAACATATTAGCTGGGGTGGCTTGCTTAATTTTGGCTAGTAATCCTGGATGCCAAACACGGTCGAATGCCTGTTGTATATCCAGAAATACTCCGTTGCAATATTCGCCTTTATCAAACGCTTGAAGAATGTGATCAGTTACCCGATGCACTTGTTCTATTGTGCTATGACCAGCGCGGAACCCGAATTGATGTTCGGGAATCGTTTTATGTTGGTTTAAGTGATCAAGTAGCCGCGGAGCAATAAGTCTTTCGAAGACTTTGGAGATGGAGGGTAAAAGGCTTATAGGTCGATATGAGTCGGTATTTCTTTCAGGTTTTCCAGGTTTCAGTATCATTGTTATTCTTGCGACTTTCCAATGCGTGGGGAAGTGTTGCAATCTTAAGCATGCATTAAATATTATCGTGAGCATAAGAATTGCTCGTTTTGGAAGGACTTTCAGTACAGTATTATTTATAAGATCAAGACCTGGGGCTTTCTTGTTTTTAAGCTTTCGGATTGTTTTGCTGACCTCTTCTAGACGGATGGCTTTGATTGGTAGACACGTTAGTAACGGAGTTGAAAGAATTGCCTCGGTGTTTTCTTTATCAGCTGTTGTGGCTGTGTCCAGCGGCGTAAATCGCTCGGCTAGGTGCTCCGCAAAAGTTGTCGCCTGTTCTTCAAATGATTTGCACCATTCTCCAGAGTTATTAAGCAGGGGAATTACTTGCTGTGGTTGCCGTTTGATAGTTTTTGTAAATTTCCATATCGAGTAGTGGGAGTCAGCGGTGTAGTCCAAGTTCGCCAGCAATGTATCAAAATGCTTGTTGCGGAGAAGTTGTAAGGCTTCACGCAGCTCGCTGGCAGCTCTTCGCCAAAGCATTTTGTCTTCGGGATGGTGGGTCCGAAGGTAGCGCCTTCTTAATAATCTCTTGATGGCTAAAAGGTTTGCTATTTCGGGGGAAGAGCGACGTGCTGGTCGATTAAAACGTGATTCAGAGTTGCTACCGTTATTGTTTGCTTCTTCGGCTGCTTGCAACACCTTACTAGTAAAGAGATCAACCGCATGATCTATGTCGTCCCCGGTGTTTATATCCAAATTGAGATGGATGGACCTATTTAGTGAGTTTCTGAATGCTGCGATATTGGCATTTCTGGTTAGGAGCCGCGAGTTCGTTGTCATCTCAGTTCCTTCGGAGTCTAAGTCAATGACCAATGCAAGATGGTCAGACTCCAGGTCCCAACTATCGGATATTCTAAGCATTGCGTGGGGTACGCCTTTGTATATTGCAAAATCGATATATGAGGGCGTGGCATCTAATCTGCTGGGGTAGCAAGTGGGGGCGCCTGTTGCAAGGATATCAGCCTGATGCGTTTGGAGAGTGCAGGCAAGCTCCCTTCCCCGTGCGTTGACGGATCTCGAGCCCCATAGAGGGTGTTTGGAGTTCCAATCGCCTGCTACAATATATTTGCTGTTGTTCATGCAGGTGAGCAGGTCAGAAAAATCGTCGCTCCGCCAGGTGAATCTGGGGGGACAGTAGATCGCACCAAACGTGATTTCGCCAAGATCTGTGTTGACTTTGACAAGTGAGAGCTGGACTCGCTCTGTGGCGATTGGCTCGAGAGGAAAGTGCCTAATATTTCTTCGTATTATAACAGCTGCTCCTCCTGCTCCTCTGTCATTAGAATGAATGGCTGTGTATACACAGAATCCATTTAGTTGGATAGGTCTTCTGCTAGTTGTTTTTATTTCACAAATTAGGGCTATGTCGATCTTGTTGTCTGTGATGAAATTACATAGCTCTAGCATTTTGCCAGTCAGACCCCTGGCGTTCCACACTAGTGTTTTGAGCTTCATTTTTGGTTGGCCGAGATAAGTAGAGCCATTATTTGGCTCTGCATCTCAAATAGTTTATTTTGCTGCTCGAAGAATTTATTAAAGTTTTCTTGCATCACTTTAATCATTTGCTCAAATTTCGTCTCATGAGCCGCTTCGTTCTCCCACTGGGAAAAGGTGAAAGGCGATTGAGCTTGGTTATTTTGCGGCTGTTGTCGCAAATGTACTCGCTGGGTTGTGTGCCCTTGGTGTTGTTGTTGGTAGTTATGTGTATCACTATTAAAATGATTGGTAGCATTAAGTGGAGCCTGCCTTTTGGGATCTCTGTTTGCATGACTACGTGCCATGTCTGCATAGGAGATTCCAGTTGCTTTTACGTAAGGGGATGGCGCCAAAGCAGTATATGTGCTCGAGGGTCCTGCACTCTTTGTAGGTTTTTTCTTAGGCTGTGTTCGTTGCAAATATTGTTTGAATTTTTCGCAGCCCTTGAAGTTGGCCGGATGATCACCCCCACACAGGGCACAAGTGGCTGGAGTATTTTTTGGACGTGTGCAATCGGACGTTTTATGTTCTTCGCCACAGACGACGCAAATGTATTCTCGATGGCAATATTTGGATGTGTGACCGTAATCCTGGCAGCGATGGCATTGAGTTATTTCGGAAGATTTCCTTGCGACCTCGATGTTTACTCTCTGTCTGCAGAAAAGTTTGGACCCAAGAACATTTTTGTTATTTTCTTTGGGGACTAGACCTATGAAAAACATGTTCATAGGATTGCCTGTCTTCCTTGATTTGGGGTTGTAGATGTTTAAAGCTTGATGGCCCAATTTTTTTAGTTGGTCCTCAATCTGTGTCTTAGATGTGCAGGGGGATAGTCCTAGAATAACCACCTTATAAGGCTTGTCCTCTTTTAATTGGTACGAATGAAACTCAATTTTATATGCGTTTAGCTGACGGACAGTTGCTCGATAGCTTTCAGAATCTTTGGCGTAAATTCTTGTTATTCCTCCCATCGAGGATTTGACTTCAATGTTGTCCAAATCGCAAGCTTCTTCTATACAGATTAAAAGCTCTTGAAGATTGACTACGTCCTGAATGACAATAGGTGGCGGCTTTGAGGTTTTTTTGGCTGTGTGTCCAGGAGTGTTATTGTTAGACTGTGATCCGGCAGTTAACCGTGCGCGGGCAGCAGCGGCACTGGTACTGGGTAGCTCACTTTCGAGGATATGGCTTTGAGGTGGAACAAGACCAGGAAATAACTCATCTAGATCCATATCAGGAGTTTCATCTTCTGCTAGAATGGCGAATGGGTTACCTTCTAAAGGATTATTGTCGATTAGTGCCGAGTTGTTGGCGGCGGTAGCATTGGTGGCATTGATGGTGTTATTATTGTTTGTAGCTGTTTTTTTTATGTTTAAAGCTGGAGAGTTGGGCAGCTTGCGTTTTTTTTGCTGTATTAGCAAGTGGCGCGGTGACGGATTGGTCGGTTGTTCCTTAATAGAGCCGTTATCAGCAGTGGGCTGATCCGCATTGCCCTCTGGCAATTGGGGAAAATTATTATTATGGTTAGTCATAATGTTTGCAAATTCGCGATTTGAATCAGTCATTTTAAATATGCTTGAAGTAAGTTTTATGTGATTGCGATTGTTTTCCATTTAAAATTTGCTTCGAAAATTCCTCGGGCCTTTTCTGCAGAATTTCGCAGAGCGGGCCCACGTATTTTGTTTGTATACGCACAACGAAATTAACTTTTTTGTAGTAGAAAGACCGACACAAAAGAGAGATTCCGATGTCTGGCGCCGTTTCTCCGCGCGAAACTTGCGCGCGAGCAATAGAATAACGGTGAAATTTAAAGAGAAAAAAAAAAAGAAAAACAACGTTTTTTGTGCGCGGCGATCGAACAGAGCTGCACGTCTGCACGCTTTGAAAGCTAGATCGCGAATGACGTTGCGCCGTGGTTTCTTTTTTTCTTTGCCACTCTGTCAACTAATCCAATTAGCAATGCCTCATTGGCCAATTGTTAAGGTAATAAATTTGCATCGGAAGTCTTTAAATTTGTTAAAATTCTCAAATTTAACAGCTATACGAAAATGTGGCTTGCTTCAATAAGAGTTTATTAGACACGAGGCGTATGGGTAACATTATTTGCAGGCACAGCAAAATCTGATACAATTATTTCTATGTGTGTGTGTTAGTGTGTGTGCGTGTGTAGTGAAAATTGTTTTGTGGTTTTGGCGTGAAAATATGGCAAGTATTTTCTTAGCTTTGAAAAGCAATGAGCGCCACAACAAATCAGTGTCTGTCTAAAATCGAAAAATAAATTGAAGTGATTTCTGTGGCTATCTCTGCGCTTGCCACTCGTTCGGTCTCCCTCTTTCTCACTTTCTCTCTCTATCTCTTTCTCGTTCTCTGTGTGGTTGCTGACTTGTCCCTTGTGGCTTTTTTGACCACATCCGCAACTCCTTTTCGTGTGTGTCTGTGTATGAGTGCTCGTGTTGTTATTCGTGTTGCTTCTTTAAAAATGACTGTGAACTTTTTGTGCTTTGCTTGAAACCAACAGCTAAAAACAAAAAAGAAAAAACCTTAAACCAAATGCCAAAACGTTAGACATGCAGTCATTCAGTCAGTCGGTCGTTGGGTCGTTAACTGTGCTTGTTGTCGGACACACAGCTTGACATTTGTTTTTATACCCTTGCAGGGGGGATGATGACTTTATTATGGAATGTACAAAGACATCTTAAGCGTGTATATATACATAGCTTTAAATATAAAATAAAATTGGAGCATAATAATATTATTCATTTCAAGCAATATTTCTGTCTATATCTACAAAATCTCTTGGCAAAAACCGCAATATTGTTTGCTAGACTAATTCGACAATGGCTTAACCTGTTTATGAGTATCGCAAGAAATAGTTTGATTTGGCATACGAAAACGACAAGTTTTGATTGGAATCCAGTTCTCAACAAAGAGCTAAACCTCGTTGAAATCGGACAAGATTTGCCCGAGTTATAAGGGTGGGAAATTTAGACCTATGTCTATATAGGATGTTGGAGGGTACCATTTTAACATGAATTTTGACTGAAAATTATGTTGCCAGACTTAGATGCCGAATTAATCTAGAGGCCAAACCATGAACAACGAGCCAAGCCACGTGCAAACCGGGTGATTTATGACCAAGTTATGCCGGTGGGAAGTTTCGACCTATGCCTAGGTAATTTTTACATGGTTATTTTTACATGAATTTTGAACAAGAATAATGGTGCCAAATTCCGATGCCATATTTATCTAGAGGCCAAGCAAATAAGTTTTCAATACTAGAACCTACTTTTCAACAGATCGTTCCCGTTGCAGCTATATACTTATTACGATATAGTAGTCTGAACCGGCAGTTCCAATGTATGTACTGTCTGCAATAGAAAGACGTGTTCTTTCCTTTTTCAGAGTTTTTCGTCGCAAATTTAAAGTTCAAATGCAGCTGCCGCGCGCGCTGTGGCAACGCATGGTTTTATATTAACGTATATATGCGACATGTCCTGTAAAAACAGCTGTTCCTGTTGTGTGCGTGTGCGTGTGCGCATGTGAATGTGTGTGTGTTGTGTTCATAAATTCAATTTCGTAAATGGATACAGAGCAAACGTTTCTCGCGTTTTGTCACATGCAACGTGCAACGTGCTGCGTGCAACGTGTTGTTGCGGCAGCATCGCAAAGCTGCGACGCGCAGCGACTGCGTCAGAGGTAGCCAAAGCCGAGTCCTGGTTTTTTGTAAACCACCGCCCTGCCCGCAACCCCACCCCCCCTTCTGACACGCCCCGCTGTGGCTGCTGCTTTGTCATGTCAACTATATATAATAAGTTTTGTCGCTTTGACTGCTGTCATTCAAAGGGCGAAAAGTTTGTCCAGCTGCAGTTTTCAGCTTTCCTCGGCTTCCGCTCTTTTCCCTTTTACATTTTCAGCCAACACGTCTGACAGCACGTGGCCTGTGTGGTCGGTCAAACGGCGCGTATGAGTAATCTACCCAGTGTATTTTACTTATCGATTTATTGTTACCTCAACAATCTCTATATTTAGATTAGCTTCTATAAGGCATCTGCAAAAAATTGATTATTTATTAATCTGATATTCTTTGGTTTGAATAACTCGATTTTTTTATTGGGCGTGTTTTCTCATATTGTATTGCGATTGTCATGTACGGGCCTGGCTTTTTATTTAACCATTCAAATGGTGCACTCGAGTTTCTATTTATTCCCTTAACTGACAGTTTGATCGGCAGCATATTAGTAGAAAATATTGTCTAGTGCAGATAAAAGCACTAATTGATAACATGCTCTCCATTGAAAGTGGAAATCCAATGCAGATGTTTTTTATTCATGGTAACTATTTTTTACAAATTGAAAAGTGCTTTTTCTATACTACGCAAATCAAACCATTTGTTAAATAACTAAATAATTGAGATTACACGAAATCTTAATACTACTACTACTATTACTCCTACTACTATTATAACTACAAATACTTTTACTAGTACTATTACTACTATTACACCTACTACTACTATAATTCCTAACACTTCTATTACTTCTGATACTTTTACCACTTCTACTACTACTACTACTACTATTACTACTACTTTGTAACTACTGATACCTTCCACTTTTTAGAAGTAGAATAAACAGTAGTATTGGATACTTACAAAAGTATTGCTACTACTAATTATTCTACTCTAACAACTTCTACTTCTGCTGCTTTGCATACAACTCTCATATTTATTGCTACTACTTCTATTACTCC
The DNA here is from genome assembly GCF_003285875.2 of Drosophila novamexicana. NCBI lineage: Eukaryota > Metazoa > Arthropoda > Insecta > Diptera > Drosophilidae > Drosophila > Drosophila novamexicana. Next base: position 7,187,387 of record NW_020824765.1, on the reverse strand, counting down.
TACTCTTTTTTATCACTACTTTTACTAAAACATTCGCTACGCTAAATAACCTTAAATACTTCTTTGACCACAACATCTACTACTGCTTTACCAACTCATCTTTTTAAATTATCTACTTAAAAACTCGTGTAGAATTGTCATGTACCTAAATTATACATTTATTTAACATGCTCTGCAAATATTTCCCCTGAGGCCGTGATTTCTTTTGGCAAATTGTGTAATTTAATTGTTTTTACGATATTCTCAAAGCTCTAAACAATTGAATTAGTTCAAGTTGACGCCATTTTGCATGGCAGCTAACAAAATGGCTGCCCGGCTGCACGCACTTTATGGCGAGCAATGGCGGCGGCTGCTGCTGCTGGGCGTTTATTGCATTCAGAAGACGCAACGGGCGTCATTTTGATGCGAATGCTCGGCGAATGCCCCGTATATCTTTCTAAAAGAAATATTTCTCGTGCACTTTGGGGAACGTACTCGTATTGTGCCATTATGAGTGGCATTTTTTGCAGTGCTCCTTTTATGGCAATTCTAGCGTTTTTTTTATTTTAGCGATAATTTCATTTGGGTGAAACAAGTATTTCCAAGTGGTTTTCAGTCTTCGGATGCAGTCGAGCGGCACACTTGAGTCGGATGTGGAGGTGCACTTGTTGGTTTGGCATACAAAATGAGACAAATATTTGATTTATTTACAGGACCAACAAAGAAAATAATGAATTTTTTAAAAGATCAACAACTACAGTCCAATTAAAATCAGCTTTAAGAAAGAAAAACAACCAATTACCATTACAACCACAAAGGGAAATTCAATTACAACTAAACAAACTGACCAAATATAAAAAACATAAATGTGCTGTGTAAAAATAATTAATAAATAATTAAAACATGTAAATAAATGTAGAATTCTGTGTGCTTAATTCAACTGTGGACCAAACACAAAGCCAACGCCCAAAACAAAATCTATTTATATAAATATACCTAAATACAATTTTATAAATTCTTCTAAGCTGTTGCAACATCAATGTGAGACTTGTGCATAATTAAATAAACTTTAATATAAACAAATAAACCATATGCTCGATGTAGTTAATTATACATATACGTACATATAATATACATTATTTGTTAGTATTACATTTAAGTGTACATATGACCACCAAAAATGGTACACGATTTGGTAAAAGCTTTAATTAGTACTTAAGCCATAGACAAAACTTTACTCTTGGTGTCAATTGACCAAAGATTAGTGTAAATATATGAAACGATATTAAACAAACAACTGAAAGTGTAACTCTAGACTGTGCTTAAACATATTTCCGATAGAAAAAAAAAAAAAAAAAAATGAAAACAAAGTATAATAAAATAACCTAAACTAAAACAAATCAACTTAAGCTGTTAAAGAATTTCAAAAAAGCATTTAATTCAACTTAAACGTCGTCAGGTAACACAAAAATAAATGTGACAATCCGTTTGGGAGCTGCTATGAAAATGATTGCTACACATATGATAAATGTAATATGTGTGCTTTGCCTGCGTCTGTGTTGTGTTGTATAGTGTAATTGTTAGTTAAATATAGTGTGTTGCGACCATCTCTCTCTCTCTCTCTCTCTCTCTCTCTCTCTCTCGCTCTGTCTGTCTGTCTATCTGTTACACTTTTCCTACGAATCTTCATGCAACATGAGCAGCAACAACAATAATAATAATAACAGCAACAACAATAATAATAATGACAGTCCTATAACAATTACACGCAACTACAAGTTAGTTGGTTGGTTTTCTCAAGTAAGTTTTCTTTATTTCTGTGCAGCAATGTTTTTTTTTATTTTTAATATATGTATTACGCAATCCGCATGCACAGTGTAAACTGTCACCATTTGCTCTATCAATGCGAAATCAAATTAAAATGCCAATCCTTTTGACACACACACACACACACACACACACACACGCACACGCGCGCACACACATTCAGCCATTGTTGTCGTTCTTGTGCCTGTTCTTGTTGTTGGTGTTGCTGTGACCTGGCTACCATTCGGAACAACATCTACGCCATGATCATTATAAGCATCATCATCGTCATCTGCGTCATCTTTCTCAACCTCATCTGAGCTCAGTCAACAGCTGCCTCATTGTAGTCGCTTACCTCTTATAAGTATGTATAATATACCTTATACTCATATTTGTGCTGATTCCCATTCTTTGCTCAAGACGAGTTTCATTTTTACTTTATTTATTACGTTTTGGTTCCTTTATGTTGGCCCAGGCAAGCGTTTTGCCTCAAGTGTGCGTTCACAATGTGTGCCTCTTAATTAGCTGACAAGTTTTGCTTATGCCAAAGTTTTCCAGTTTTCCAACTTTACATAGTCTTAAAGCCATCGTAACTAAAGCTCTTAAGACATTTTACATATCCGAAAGTTATGACGACTGGCTTATGAAATATTTATTGCTTGTCGACTTTTATAAGAGTGAATGTATTTAAATATTTATAAATAGCCTACAAGTTCGTTGGTCAGATTAATTCTAAATAAGGCTGCGTAGTACGAAAAGCTGGCCCAAATAACACAGCTAGTTAAAGCTAACAATTTTAAAAGCGAGCTTAGGCTTTTAAATGCCATCAAATGTATCTTTCATGTGCTTTTTTAGAAGCTCAACAGTAAACTTGAGGCGATTTTATTTGCTTGGCAATATAAATTACTTTAAAAGTTTGCTTGTGTGCTAAATTAAATTAAATCAAGCTTTTCATTGTTTATATATGTGCATATACTTATTAACAAAAACCCTTGCAAAGGGCAGCATGCTGTATTATTTAAATAAATAAATGAGTTGACATTATTGCAGTTCAATTTAATATTTAATTAAATACCACTTGCTGTTGTGTTTTACTTGCAAACTATTATTAAAGATTAACTTATGATTGATATAAATCAATTTATTAATTAGTTTACATACGAGTTAATCGCATATTTCAAGGACAACTTAATAGTTATGTTAACGCATCAAATTGAAGTTAATTATACTTTGAAGTGGAATTATCCGCCATCAATCACAAATACTTGGCCATTCAATACGCCATGAAATGTCAAGCTCAGGCATATTGAAATTCAAATTGATCAAAGGCCGCAAAAACAATACAAATAAATAAATGTGGATGCCATAGAAAAAGGCCCAGCACGGCGCTCAAAAGCAACTGTGCATGCAAAATATTATATTCGATTTTCCGCTGTAATCAAATATAAATGCAAACAAAGCAAATAAAAAGACAATTGGGAATGCTGGACTAAAAGTTACGCTATATACTATAATGTAAACAATTAATATGTTTAAATTAAAGTATCATTGGCTATATTGACAAAAAGTTAACGAAAACGAAAATTAAGATATACTAATATATACTCTATATATATACTCTATATATAAAGTCAAGCTCTATGCAACTTTTTATTGTAAACGCTTTAACAACAATTTAATGGGCAGAAGGTATAGAAAAAAAATGGACAGACTTTTCACACTTCAGCGAACGATTGTGGACTTTCGCAAAAAACAGATGAAATTTTATGTTTTTAATTTGGCCAATTCAAGTATATTTCTGCCACGTCGCAAGTGAAATTGATGAATTATTTATTATTCACATTTATTTACTTAACACTTGTGTGTGCGTGTGTTTGACTATGCGTGTGTATGCCAACTAAATCAAAAGTTCTCTTCTCGTGTCGACAATTAAATTGGGTACATCAAATTGCTGTGGGGGGGGGGGGGGGGGGGGGGGGGGGAGGGGGTGGGTTGGATCTGTTGTTTTGGGTTTAAGAGAGAACTTTGATTGTTGGTGAGGTATGTGGGGTGCGGGGTGCGGGGTGTGGGGCAATCAATACGGATTTTTAATGAAGAAATAAAGTGGCCATTTTCATGTTGTGCTGTGTCGTAAAAATTGTCTACATTTTTATTGCGCATCTTCATTTTTCGGTTGGGCGGCAAGAGCGCATTTTTACGGCACGCCTCATCACGAGGACAAAGAAATGACCTGTGTCCTGTACGCACACACACACCGACACATACACCGCCACACACATACACGCGTATTGAACGTGGCCTAAACGCCTCTGTTGAGCTGGAAAATATGCCCTTTTGTGGCCAGCTAACAACAGCAGGAGGCACAGTTGGAGCTCGCACAAGTGTTTTTTTCGGCATTTTGCTTTATATTCGCAGTACACCGCAAAACCCCTTGCCATTCTATCAGCACTTGTGTGTGCGTGTGTGTGTGTGTGTGTGTGTGTGTGTGTGTGTGCTTCAACGCACTCAACCGCACAAAAGCCAGCGCGTCACAAGTCTTTGCTTTAGGCCAAGTTTTTGTGCCCTAATGATTATTGGGCTCATTTTTTTCTTCCCTTTTTTTCGGCCATTGTTTGTGTCGGCTAGTTGGAATGCTGAAAATGTTGCCATTGTTTGTTTTTCTTTCCTTTTTTTTTTTTGTTCGATTTTGCAATGGGCGTGAAATCATTTAAGACATCAGTACGCAGTCCGCTGACAGAGTTAACTGACCCAGCGGAGCCTGCTGTGTGCGGCTGATAAGCTGCATTTAGGTTTATTTAACTGTTTTGCTAATTTTACACGTTTTATGGGCATAGCCAGGATTGTTTGGTATGAATTCTAACTTATTTGAGGGATCCGCCAACGCCTTACTTTCCCTGATTTCGGGAAGACTATGCAACTCGCCCTTACTCTTGGTTATTCACTACTTTTTTGTGATCCTTTTCCTTTCACTTTCCTCCAACTTTTTTCTCTTTTCTCACATTTCTGCTGCTCTCTCTCTCAGTCAATCCTGTTATTTTTTATACCTTCATTTCGTTTTCATCTTTCATATGAATTGAAGATAGTCACAGACAAAGGCCTCTTACTTGTGTTACCCTTTCATCGTTTTAACATTGCTGTTCTCTGCGGTTCTCATAATTTCAAACTCGTTCATTTTTGGATATTCATATTTGAAATTCCCAAACGAATGCTCCCATTGTACCTGGTAAAGTAACTGTCAATTTATGGTATTTAAAAGCAATTTATTACTGTATATACTGACAATTTGTGGTTCTATCGCAATTATTGCTGTTTTTCTTGAACGTATAAACATATTTATTATTATTGATTAGTTGTCATCGGCTATTTTATGGTTTAATTGATGGGATCGACTTCATGGTGCAATTTTGTGCCGTTTCACTACCTTTGTCTGACTAGTTCGTATAGATGTTCGTTTTGAAGCCAATTTTGACTTTGATAGTGTGCTGCAATACTCTTTGCATTCCTCTGAGCTGTAGCCTGGTTGACAAGATTGTGTCATCTTGCATTGGCCCTCATGCCACACCCAAACTGGACGTAATGGCTGGCACAACAGGCGATCCTTATCTCTTAACTGGCACATAGCAGGAGTCGTCGAATTCTGCTGGGTCTCCTGCAGCAAAACCAAACCCAAAAAGGCATAAACTACCCAACCTTTTCTCATGATACAAACTGTCTATGAGGTACTAAATATGTTTTGTTTGCCTCTTGATATTGTATTACGTCTCGAGCCAAATCAACCGATTCTAAAAGCGTGTAATTAAATTTATTACGGTTACAGTATAGATATTATTTATTTTGATTAGTTTTAGACAAATGCTCTTTTTCCATTTGACAACTTCAGTTATGGGAATTGCAGAGAAGGGTATTGGTAATCCTTTCACTTGTGCATACTCCCCACCTTCCTTCCATCTTTCTCCGTTTCTCGACTTGGCCTCCTTATTCTACCTCTTTTCTCTCCCTTAGTTATGTGAATTGCATAGATAGGCATGTGCAAACGCCCCACCCTATTCTTCCTTTGGCAACTTTCTGCTCTTCTTTTCTCTCCCACTTTTTAATTAAGTTTGGAGAATTGCATAGAAAGCCATTGTTATGTCTTTCACTTGTGCATACTCTCCACCCTTTTAATGTCATTCTTCTATGCGATTCTCAAAAAATTAGTAGCTGTAGTTGCAAGTATGTTTGCACGGTTTCATACATCTGATATTAAAATTCCATTTATTACTGTATTTATTGTCAATTTATCGTTTTATCTGCATGGCTTCTGTGGTGCGCGGTCTCCTTGTTCTTATACTGCTACCGCCTTGACTATTGATAGCTGTCTGTGCTGACACAGTTGTGGCCTTTGTGGAACAGTGTTTTTTGCACTCCTCTTCTGTGTAGCCCTTAGTGCACGTGAGCCCCATTACGCATTTGCCATTGCGCATTACCCAAACTGATCCCAAAGGTTCGCATAATGAGCGTGCGTACGGAAAGATTTTTATGTTCAGATTGCAACGGTCTACATTTTTCTCTATTCTGGACAATTTCGTTAAATATATTTTTATCTTAGTACATTTTACTTACTAACCTCGCCTCAAAGCAACCAGCTGCAGCAAAGCAAAGCCCGTGAGCGCACATAAAATCCAGCGCGATCTCATCGTATAAAGCATCTTGAATACATTAAAAACTGAATTACAACGTTTTTAACTCTTAAAGTTTCAGCCAGCTGTTTCTGAGAGCGTGAAATTGCTTTGTTCAGGATATTTATATAATGCCGTATTTCCAAAGACTATATCAAGAAAATCTGCAAATTTGTAGCGTCGGACTCTTTATTAATGATTTCTCCAGAACAACAGCGGAAAGTCATTTAGTTCTGTTTCCTTGCAGTTGATTCCGACAATTTGCGACGCAAATAAAAGTCAAGTACAACCTTAAGAAGCATTTAAAGCTGCGCTACTGATCATTTAAGTTCGCCCCACTTAGATATCTATTAAGACTTAATTTATTACACTTTGCGCACTTGAATCGCTTAGCTCTGGCACCGAAATGTGCAGAGTGAAAAGCTCTGGGAAATTATAAAGCTATTAAAGACGGACAGAGTTTGCCTAATTAACAAAATGTGCAGAGTGTCTCAGGCTTTCAGCTAGCTAATGAAGATATCAAGTGTTCGGTTTTTAAAATACCCTGTATTTAATATACTTGAGTAGCTCTTTGATAAAAACATTAAGCCTGTGAAAGCTTCTTCACGTAAATAGCAAAGCTTTCAAAAGCTCATTAAAGCAAAGCTCTTTAAGCTGACAAGCTCTTAAAGCTAAATTACATTAAAGTTCAAAGCAAGAATAAAAGTATACAATTAGAGTACATAAAGCTTTAATAAGCTTTAGATAAATAGCGGTAAATGTGCTTTTTATTTGTATTTAAAATATATAGAATTTTATAATCAAAGTAAAAAGTTTTAGCTGAGGCTTAAATTCTTATACTCTTTGCAGGGCATCTCATTTGCGGTTTACCCAGTTGAAATGCAATTTCAAATTGTTGTATTGACTTTCTCCTCTTGCCCTTTCCTTTGACTTTCCCTCTCCCTCGCTCTGTTTTACTGACCGTCTGGGACGCGATTGGTAATTAAGTTTAGGACCGCTGCCGCGACGATGTCTTAAGTAAATTTATGTAAATTTCGATTAATTTATTTTTTGACACAAATTCCCCATCCATCTATTCGATTATGGGCTGCCTCATTAAGTGCTGAGAGTCTTGTCGTTAGGCAAAATAATTGCTATCTAATTGCACGGATGCTTCTTGTTTGTTGGTGATGACAAGCGAATCGCTCGCATTTGGAATGTATTTAATGCCTGATTGCAACCTGATCAATCAATGCCAAACATTTTCATTCTTCAGCATTTATTTGTGGCTCTTTGCTCAATTGATTTTCTTGCCAGCTGCTATGTGGCTAACTAAATGAACTGTGTGTGCGACGGCTTAAATGACAAACAGGTATTGCATTGTGGCTTTCGGCAAGAATTTCCGCCCATTTCCGTTTTGGCTTTTTTCTGTCTTTTGGTTTTATTTTTTTTTTAAAGAATATCGTTTTAAAGACGCCAAAACTGCTCTCAAATGCTCTTCATATTTCAATTTCCGGTCCGCAATACAGAACATGTAAGCAGCTGTCCAACAATGCCCTAAATCTGCGGCTATCTCATCTCTCTAGTTCACTCTATTTTTCTCTTTATATATCTCTGTCTTGTTGTGTGGCGCTTAAATTTGATTGATGCTGCCGGAAGTTGATTTTGCTTTGCAGTTGCTCCATGTGTGCCCTGGGGGCACATGTCATTTTGATTTGCTTTCCCATACCCTGTACTCAAAAACCAATGCTAAGAAGGCTGTATAAAACTTCTCAATGATACAGTAGCAGCGACCAACTATCGATTAAAGCAGCTGCGGTCGATTGGTTATCGATAACAAGTCGATATCAATTCAGATCAATTTTCTTTATATATTTTATACTTAATTACTTTAATATGTCAATACATAGTTGAATATTATTAGAAGTATCAATAGCATGCATTGTGATACATTGCGATTGTAACTACCATCGATAATTTGTAGCACATAAAAACGAGCATAAATTGTAGGGTATATTTCAGTTGAGCACTTCATGCGTGAGCGTTCCCAGTTGTTCGATTTGTATTCATGTTTGACTTTTGGCTTTTTGCATGCACATTTTATATGTATGTTTGTAGTGTAATGACATTGAATGAGAGCAGCTCCCAAAATCACAGCACGCACACACAATTACACACTCACACTCTAGCACACACACACACACACACACACAGTCGCATGCATAGTGCTTAAATCAAAATGCTTTACGTTCTCAATTCTGTTGCATAATTCATGCTGCTTCCATATCAAATGCAACAACAAATGCAACGCAACAACAATAACAATAACAATAAGCAAAACGCTTTGTTCCTATGACTGAAATGCAAAATTATGCGCTAAAACAACAGCAACAACATCAACAATAGCAGCAACAACAACTATAAATAACGCGCGCTAAAAACCAACATTTGAAAATTGCAAATTTTTGATTGCGACTACAAAAAAAAAAAACAGAAAAAAACTCGTTTGGCCTGCTTCGCTGCACAACATCCTGCTACAACAACCCGACCCCAATTCTTCAACTCAACCACGCCCACAGCCCGCCCCGTTAAAAAACGCCCCGCAGAATGTCAATGTTCTTCTTTCGCTTGCATAATCTCCAGCGCGCCGAGGAGAACAAACGCAAGAAGCGCGCCGAACAGCAACGTCAACAGCAGCGCCAACGGCGCGGCGCCAAGGTCTTCAAATGTGTCAGCGATTCCACTGGCCACCTGACCCTGGCGCCCTCGCGCCTCTTCGAGCGGACGCCAATGAGTCCATCCGACAGTCTGGACGAGATTGCGCTACAGATACCAAGGTGAGTTAACATTGGGTGTGCAGCGCCTCAGGCTGTGTATTTGTGTGTGTGAGTATTATGAGTACAACACACACACACACAGACTGTGCTACACACAACCAGCTCAGTTACTTGTGTGCAATTGAAGAACATTTTGCCCCGTGCGACCTGTGATTGTTTTGCTTTACCTGCGCTCCGAGGCAACCAGCCAGCCAGGCAGGCACACAGTGACTCGCAATCGTATACAACCAAACATCGTTTGTGCTTTGGCTTATATAACATAATAATAAGTATATAACTTAACCATTATTCTATTGTGTGATATACTTGAAAATCTGTGAACCTGATTTGTTACAAAATATACGTAGAAAGCTTTCGAAGAGCATACCTAAAACCTAAATACCCTAACCATTAAGATATTCTTAAAAGGGTGTGACAAAGAAGACAGTACAGATTTTAGTCCAGAACAAGAAATTGCCTGCGATTTCTAGAGATTTACTTTTTGCTGATTCCAAGGAAAGCATTTATTTAATTAAAGCATCGATCAATTGAGAAGCCAAATATGTTTGTCTCTTATTTAAATTGAACTTCATCATAAAACACAATTTATTAGTCAATTCAATAAAACATTAATTGCTTAAAATTTGAAATGATTGGCATCTTTATGGTGAAATAGCTTTCGGAATGATTATACTCTCTATTTTTCTAGAGAATTCGGTAAAATACAAATTTATTAAATGAGTCAAATTAAAAGTGTTAAAATAATTAACAATACTCAGTAAATCAATCAACTATTCATTTCATTAATTAATTTTATTTAATACAACTTTTAGAAGTTAAGCCTATAGAATGGAAATTGAATTGGAATGCGATTGGAAGAAATTTCTGTTTCATATCCGATGCAATAGAAGAAATATATAACCCTGGCCCATAAATATGATAATAATTGTTCAGAGCTATTCATTTCTAGTAGTCAAGTTCCTTGTTATATTATAATCCAAACCAGGCACAGCTCGCAGCTAAATGTCAGCTTTTGTAGATAATATAAAGCGACGCAACGCTTCGCGTTCAATTTCTACGTTCACAGGCAGAACTAATAAATTCAAAGCGCAAACAACTAAAAAATCGTTTTAATTCGCTTACTTTAATTTATCGCTGATGGAATTTTCCTAAAAATTACCTTCGTCATCTACAAATTTATTATTAACGCGCCATTTAATTAATAAATATATTAAGACCAAAAATGGTGAAATGAAAAAGGAAAAGTGAATGGGATTACTTTGTTAAGGGTTTGAAAATGTTGTGTTGTAAAATAAATACAAATAGAAAAAAAAAAGGAAAAGAAATAAAAAGAACTTTATGTTCTAAACAAATCGAGTTCAGCTTGCGGAAAGATAATTAATATGAATACCAGTGCTAACAATGCTGAAAAATAATGAACGGTGTCTTCACAATCTTTTGCAACACTATTCACTTTAAAAATCTTGGAAATCTCCACATGTTTCTCTAAATAGTGATGAGTGATTTATTTTGACACACTTTCTAGGAGCAATCTTAAGCCGGATTTGCCAAACTTTTATGGGAGTCGCAGCACAAAGGGCCACTCAGTTCTTGTCTGTTGAACATTTGAACTGTTCAAAACGGGCCCACGCCCATTCATGCGAAATTTTGAGGAAAAAATAATAGCAAAAGCAAAAATTTCTTTATAAATGTAATTTATTGATTAATTGAATTTAGTTTGCCTTACAATAAATAACATTATATCAATTATTTGAAAAGAATAAAACTCTTGTCAACTGAATGTTAGAGTATGCGCAGCATCGACTTGTCACATTAATATTTTATTGTCTGCCTAATTTTGGGCTCCGTCAAATGATGCCCTTATAATATGTTGCCCAAAGCAGTTGGCCCTCATGTAAGTGTGTGGCAAGAACAGACGCAATTTGTGACATTTTGACGTGCCACAATTCTGAAATGAAATTATAATGCGACCCAAAAAAAAAAAAAAAAAAAAAAACAGTGGCTGACGGCATCAGTTGGATATACTTAACTGCGTTGAGGGCCCTTTCCAAAAAAGGCCAGAATTTGGGATTTAAGGCTTAAACGAACTTTTTGGGTCGATCTCTTTGGTGGCAAGCGAATTGCGAATTGCGTCAATTGGCGAACACTCGGCCAAAGTCGTCTTTGATGGCTAATGAATTATTTGAAAGAATTTAAAGAGCTCTAAGTAGGCCCTTGCTTTTTGGCTTACACATTTGAGCATTGGAGGAACTGTATTAAAAATATATTCAGTTTGCTCTAATCAGCTAAACGTATCAAATCTTTCGTTTAAATTTCTTCAAAATTATCAGATTGAATTAGACACTGTTCGGGACCATTTTTATATAAATTTTCCAATTCCAAGATGTTTATGTGGTGTGAGCGCATCTCAGCAGCTATGGCCGGAGTTGTGGTGGGCCTTTGGTACGCCCACACCTTCCCGTCTGAGGATTGCGACAAGCCAAAGGACAACAAGAAGAAATAATACAATGTCGCTAGTCAAGGCTGACGTCACGATAGTTCCACAAAATGAATACCATTCACTTAGTTATATCGCAATGGGTATATTTTTTATACCCGGAACCAATTACAATTGGTTAAAAGGTAATATAGGTTTTGAGCGAACGCAGTTAGCATGTCCGATTGAATAAAGTTAATGTATTGAAGCGATCAAGCGATCTGTCCGTCCTTCCATGTCCCTAAAGATTCTCAATTTCGAAGAACGAGCATGTAACTTTCTATAATATTGATAATTATCGCTTTTAATTATAGCTCCAAGTATTGAGTTTGCTTTCAAATCTCAAAAATTATATTAGCTAGATAGGTTATTAAGAAATCTCTCAAAGATTAAAGTGCAGCTAAGCCTAAGACTTGATTAAGCGGTCGTTAAATGAAGGGCCATCAGCAAAAATATCAAATTGGATGATAAAAAAAATAATGGCTTGTTCATCCAACACATTAGCCGGGCAAGATACGTCAACCGATGGAAATATACTATCCGAAATCAAGTGAAAAATTCAGTCTCACTCTGACAGTCAAAACATAAACACTATCAAGAATATTACTAAATATGAAAGAGATGCGCCGATCCTGTAGACCACAACCATCGCTGATCTCGCGACTGAATTGCAAACCATGTAATCGGGTTCTGTTCTTCATCGCCGGCGTTGGAAGTGGTGTATACTACATCCGGCATAAGGAGCAGATAGCCGAAGAGCTCAGGAATGTCGAACAGGGCAGCACGAAGAAGGATAAGGGCAAGTAATGTTTGGAATGGATTTCTAATGGGGACACTCTAATTGCAACACAAATCAAACTCAGATACTTTACACCGAATGAATTGAATGACGATCTAATACAGCTGAAGATAGTGCAAGTCGTAACAAGGATGATGTAACGTCTGCCTAACTCTAGCCCTATTGTACGACCTTCAAGGCGCCATATAGCATAGCACTTGGAATGAAATCCCCAGACATTAACAATCGCGGACCCGACCAGGCAAATCACAGGACATGAATATTCATTTCAAATTAGTAGTAAATATTGGGCTTTGGAATAGAAATTGAATTTCAAATGTAAAATCAAGCCTAAAATTAATTTAATATATAATGTGTACAATTATACAAACCTATTGAAATAAAAGAATCTATAAAAAATATTTCTTTGTATTAATTTGATATTTCTATTTTTATTTTTTGAACTGTGAATTTTACAATATTGTAACGGCTAATTTTGGGCCACACAATTTTAAAGAGTCTTCTACACCTAATTTTCTAGTTTCTTGTGTCTCCATTTTCTGTAATTAGAATTTAGGGTTTAGAACAACAATTTAACGGGTTTCGTTGCTCCGTATTAGTAATTTCTGCTATTTAGCTTAGATGGTCTAGGTTAGGTTCGCTTTGTTACTTCTGTTCTTTCTTCTTTTCCTGTTCCTTTGCTCGTTTTTCCTGTTCCTTCTTGTCCTTTTCTTGCTGCTCCTTTGACTTCTTTTCCTGCTCTTTCCTCTCTTTTTCTCTCTGCTCCTTCTCCTGTTTCTCTTTCTTCTCTCTTTCCTTACGCTCCTTCTCTTTTTGTTTGGGGTCTTTCTTCGCTTCCTCTCTTGCCTTTCTGGCCTCTTCCTTCAACGTGTTAAACCAGATACCGATGCCAGCCCCAACAATAAAGAAGAAAAGTCTATTGCAGGCCGTACAGTTAAGCCTCGTGAAGAGCGACGGTGGAGGGCGACAAGTCGGACGTGGGGATGGCGGTGGTCTGCATGATGGATTGGGGCAACCCGAGGATCCAGATCCCGATCCACACTCTTTGTTAGACATTTGTAGGCCGGTTCCAAGTTAAATGAAAATTTTGTATAAAAAAAAAAAAAACTATAGAAATGAAAAGAACAGGGGAAATTTTGAACAGTATAACGAAATTTTGTGTGTATGACTGCCAGAAAATAATTATGTCGACTGAGCCTGACACAAATCTCTCGTCGAAAACTAGCCTTAGGGATCACAGTTGGCTAATTCTCAAACATCATCATTTTTCGATTTGGCCTAGTGAAGGGCTTTTCTTGTTTGCTGACAACTTGAATACTTTATGAAATTAATATCAGCGGAGATTTCCGGCTTTGTTCGGGCAATGTATTTTTTAAATGTCCACTTTATCCGGGCGAATTTTTCAAAATATTTGAAACATTTTACATAAATTTTTTTATGGAGCTTTGATTGAGTATTTAACTATCGTCCATATAATCTTTGACCATGGGTCTTTGATTTTTGAAAGTTGCTTTTAAATCGATCAAGTAATAAATAAAATAGTATGGTTTATGTATAAGACTAGTTTTTCTGGGTACATTTTTTAAAAACCATAAAAAATAATAAATAGATAAAAAAAAACTACGATTTGTCTAATTTAATATGCGACTGAATTGCATTTGAGTTTTTATTTTTTATTCAAAGCTCGGCAATGGCTTTAATAACGATTCAAGGGGAATTGTAACTTTTGCATGTAGAAACTGAAGCCCACATTTTTCACCCACTTAACGTACTACTAAGAAGGCGTCAAACACATCAACATTGATTTTTTGATTTTGAAAAATCAGTTTTAAAGGCAATCGTGTAAAAAGTTTAACATATTTTCACCAATATTCCACTATTGCGGGCGAAATTGCGCAAAAATTGCCATCCTATTATTCACATGAATTATCTGTAAAAATATAGCTTCTAGATGTTGTGGCGAAGGCAGACAGACAATTATTATATAGTTATAAGGCTACCTCTATGCCAAACTATATTGTTTTTCTATTACCCAATAACAAGATAAGCATAAAAGTGACCTCAGTTAATTTGCTGCCACATTCGTAACTTGTTCGAAACCCACTCTTCAAATTCTTTACTGTTCAAGCATGCCTAAAGTTTTATTTCAGTTTAAAAAAGGCTTTCGAGTCTAAAGCATCATATCAAAAAATTTATTTTCTAAAAGTGGTTTAGGTTATTTGATTCTCTTTTTTTTATATTTTGCGTTTTGTTTGAAATTTTTTAAAATGGATTTGGATTGGTTAATTACCTTCGTGTTGGGTTGCGTTCTTGGCTTTGTCGTTGGATTACATTCTTAGGTGTAATCGAAAGAAGTCAAATAATTTTGAGGTATAGTAGATTTTTCCGAACTAGTAGACTTTGCTTTCTAAGCATATCTAATATATCGGAACATTCTATTATTTCAAAGGAAGACAACGTTACGGCACGCTACATTTGTTGTGCATTTTCTTATCCAAAAAGTGATGAAACTGTATTTTAAGTAAGTGCCCAAATAATTGTATGAATCAATATTAAGTATACGTTCTCTATATAGCATACACTAGCCGAATAGTCCAAGAAGTACAGTCATGAGTCACGTTATATCATTTGCACTCGGCATGATAACAGGTTTGATGTTGTGTAAGCAGCGACGTTGCGGTCCTGATAACTGATGGCAACCCAATCAAAATTATACATGAAAATCTTAATTAAAATTAATATGCGAAATTTTCGTGCGGAGCACATGTACAAATTACAATAAAATTGAATTAGGGATATGTAAGAAACTTAAATGGATAACTTTTCTGTGATATACTCAATGTAAATTGGACCAGATTTGCATTCAACTCTCTTGTGGAGGTTAATTTGCAACGCATAGTTTTAAGTCTTATGTCCACAAGCATATTTAATCCTCGGCTTGCCGTAGATAGCCTTTCCATTCTATTTTCTTTTCTCTGTAAGCCAAGAGTCGATATCTATATCACTTGTCAGCCATAAAAACATATTTTGGCATTCCTCATACAATTAATGATAAACCTAAAAACCGGTTAAATTAAGGTTTTTTTTAGTCTGGAATATATTTTTTGGCATCTAATGAATCTCTAATGAATGCCATATCGAAAATGTCATCCATTCAATTTGCAATATTCTGCCCTGCAATCGACGATCAGTACCTATTGCGCTCTACTAAGCCAAATACTACGAAAGCAGGGCGTAGTTACAATGTATTGTAGTTTGTATGGTATTTACAATGAGGGTTATTTACAGTCAAATACTTTAGGGGATCAAGTGAGTTGTCTCCCAATGAATGCCGCAGGAGGCACTTCATACCTCACAATGTGTCTCCTGTGAGAAAAACCCTTACTTTAACAAATTGCAGTTAGTTTATTTCGTGGCGAATAAATGGAACTTCATTTCAGATTTCGAAATTTAATAATCCTTTTCGATCACGGGTTACATCTGCGACACAACGCCAGGCCAAGAAATACGCCTGCGCCAAATGATAGCAGATGTGTCATTTTGTCAAATGCGGAGTAGATGTTATAATTGTTGAAATATTAATATGAAGGTTCCGATGCGGCCACAGATTTGATTTGCTTGATTTTATATTCCCCCGTTGAACTAGTGCAATGATTCTTAAATATGCGCTAGAAAGAAGTCCATGCTTATTTTGATGTTGAAAAGTTAAAAACCGAAACGTAGAAATTAAACGTTAAGGCGGTCTGGCATCCAAAGTTATGTCAATTGAGCAGCAAAAAGAACTCCTTTGAAGGCAGCTGGGGCTTACTGTGGGCGCATATTACAAGTTTATTAGAGATAAAATGAAAGTATTTTTTTGTGCTTTGCACTCACGCGGTGTTTCGCAATAAGGTAGCCGCAAATGCCTCCAATAATGAACGTCAGAAATCGCTGCATTATTATGATACAAAAAAAAAAGAACGTTTAGAAAATACGGAAAAAAATTTGGAGATCCACTTAAACTTGGTTGGGGGGAAGTGTTGAGTTTGGATTATGGAAACAAAAGTACAGCATTGACGCCTAAGGCAAAAGCCTGCTACGAAACTAAAGCATTTGATCTGGTAAGTGCTCAACTAGCCCATATCCTGTACTCAAGGAGTGGACTATTGAATTCCAAGAAATATAAACTTTAATACATGGTTTAGTATGCGCAGTTCCCAGTAGACACAGCTGATGCCAACCGTTATCAACAAGTTTGGTAGGCAACTTGTTTTGTATTCCCTGAAATAAATCGATTATTTGGACCTCAATCTATTCGTGGAAACAGGCCAATAAAATATGTGCAAGTGCTGCAAAAGTTTTTAACTGGAATTTCCCGAGAGAGGCAGCTGGCAAAAACTTTGCGCCGATTTTCATTTATTGTCCTCGGGTGTGAGGGCATCTAGGCGGACGGTGTTTTTCAATTTTTGGCCATCTTTAAGGTTATGGCTAAGTCAATTAACCTTTGCATAATTCTACAAAATACATGTGGGCTCTGCAACACGACGAGTGTGTGTTAATTAGTACGAAAAGTTTGTTGTGGCTTGAATTAAATTATTGTAAAATGGCTCGCACACGCACACTCATATGCTTACCTTTCATTATGATTGATTATCGGGGCTGCGGAAAATGATATGATACCGCCCACGGGGCCGTTTAACAAATGAGCTCAGGCGTGGCCTGCCTCAAATCGAAATGAGCTAGTTTGTGGGGCAGCTGTCAGCACTACCGCATTTTAATCAGCAGGTTTTTGGGGCTTATTCACACACACACACATACACACACACACACACACATCCCCATAAATATTTCATGATTTTTGCCTTGAGAGATGCTCGAGTGGGTTTTGGCATAACTTAGATAGGGCTTTATCTGAACACAAACAAAAGACAAACACACCCCAACATACATAACATTTATTCAAAAGCCTGCTGGTTGGGTAATTGAATGTGCTCGTAGTTTTGCGGCCCGGACTCAGGTTAAAGGATAAGCGCCTGTGAGATTGCCTACAAAACGAAATGATGGCTGCCAGGCCAAATGATTGATGGCATTGTCAAGCCGAGCCAAAGGCTAAACTGTTTGGCCCTGCTCTCAGCTCGGTTTCCTTAATATACACACATTTATAAAGCCCCGACGACAACAGGTATTGCACTTCTGTGTGAGTCTGGCGGTGGTTCTACTCTCTAACCACAAATTGAAACCTTATTGATTAGGGCCATCTTTTTATAATCCCTATGCCCTGGCATGCTTACAAAGCACAAAATAAACTTGTGCAGCTTGCAAAATGAGTTCATTTGGAACACACAACTTATAGTTTTCTGCTACGCATCAAATCTTTGTCTTTTCTTCTGCCCCATTCAACCTGAAAACTAAAAGGGCGAAAAATTCAATTGTTCACTCCTGTTTGATATTTACGAGTATGTATTTTCCATTAGGCTGAATTTTACAGGGATTTGTTAACAAATACCGGACGTTTTAATATTTCTGCAATTTATAAAACAATTAGTTTTTACATCATTAAGATTATTTTAATACCTCTTTTAGCTTTTCATATGATTTTCTACTTTAGATTTATAATTGCTTTATCAATATATAATTTTTTTTTTATTTAAATAAAGCTCAATAAAATATTATTATATTTATTTATATTTTCACATTCTCTCGAGAATAAATTGGGATGACGACTTAACAATTATTTATTGCTTTTCTTATAAAATCTCATTAATAAATCTAACTAATAATTATTGTATTTTGTAATTATTTGATTAATACTATTTTATTTCTTTTATTATTATTATTACTATTACTATTTCTGGTAATTTATCGTTGGGTGAAAAAAAATGTTAATGATTTAAATATTTATTTTTTCTGGCTAACAGCTACAGAAATTAAAGATAGGGTTATCTTTTATATAAAAATCAAAGATCAGTGAATAAACCACACACTTTTAGCTTTGTGTTTGTGAAATCAGAAATAATACTTAGTTTAATGTAAATAATTGTTAAAATACCTGCATAGGACTTTTATTGGTTTTCCTCTGACGAACTGCATCCATTTTGAAATTCTGCTGTCAGCGACAATTCAACCTATTTGCCAAGCTTTCGGCTAACAGCAGCCTTTCTCTTACGATGTTAACTGCCGCTCTTAGTTGATGAGCTTTCGCTGAGCTCAATTTAACTCGCTCTTTCTCTCTTATGCGCTTTTCTCTACCTCTCTCAATTCTTCGCTCTCTCTTAGCGCCCAATATAAACAAATGGCTTGCCGGCTTTTGGCGCCAATTGGCCGAGCAGCTGTTTTTTAGCCCACCACACGGCGGAGGCCTGTGTGGTGAGTTCTGGCCTCATCGTGGCCAACTCCATCATGGGCCAAGTTCGTTTCGCCTCAGTCGTTATTCCTGTGCCGACGCGTACGAAAGCAATTGCGAAGTCCTGAACCTCGTCAATTTTGTTACCCAAAAGCAAACCAGCGCGCATCTTAAAACATTTGATCAAAGTCGAAGCGAATCGCGCGCGATAGTAGTTGTCCATTTCTGGCTGTGTATTTGTGTCTGAGTGTGCGTACGTGTGTATGCGTGTGTGTCTGTGAGCGCGTTTTACGGTTGTGACAGGTATTCAAAGGTGCCCAATGCGAATTACAATTTTCAAAAATAACCACAATGTTGGAAAATTAATTTTATTTCTGGGCATAATAAATAAATAACATGCAAATGAAATCGACAACTTGATAATACTTGATTGATGTAAATAATTGCAAAAATTATTGAAATTTTGGATGTAATGAAAAGTTAATAAATAAATAAAAGTTAATAGTATATCCAGCTAAATTAAATAAATAAACCACCCTTTTTATTGGGTAAAATAAAATTAAATAAAAAATATATTCAGATACATGTATTTTATTATATAAAGAGCACAAACACAACACAATAGAATATTTTTCAATGCAACATAAACAAACAAATAGATAAAGAAAGTTTAAATAAATATTTATTAAGTAATATCATAAATAAAATCATTATTAAATTGAAAAAATTCGCTCTCATCATTACTAAAAATGTAATGCAATAAGTATAAATGTTTTCTTATTGAAGAACATTAAAGTGTTAATGAAATCCATTTTTTTTTTTTGCAATTTAAACTAATATTTAAAAAGTAATTCGTAATTCACATAAATACAAGTTTAAAAAAATCATTCATGCAAATCAAGTCCCATTTTAAATATGAAAGAAGAAAACGTAAACTTCAATGCAAATATCTTCAAAAAAATATTTATATTAAGCAATAGAACAACACAAAAGTAAATCAAAGAAAATTATTTAAATTATATATAAATATATTTATTTTATATTAAAATAATAACCAGCCCTATTCTAAGGGGATATTCGATTGAAAAGCTATATCTATAAAAATTAAAAATACATTTTCATGATTAAAAGTCTTTACAGATACATGACAATATTAATCTTACTTAAAATCTGAAACAGTTACGAAAACTGTTAACAAAAGAAACTTTGCTTTAAGCACTCGGGCACCTTGGCGAATTGAATATTAAGTTAGTTTGCTGGCTGGTTGTTTCAGTTACAGTTTAAGCCTTTTCTTAACTGGCTGTCATGTTGAGCGAAGTGTCGAGTTCACTGATAAATTGACTTTGGGTGGAATTAAAAGTTCAAAACTTATCCAAAACTTTTGCAAGTCAACAGTGTTAAGGCAACTGTCGACACGTGTCACACGCTGTATGACAACTAATAACCCAATATATATATATGCATGCAAATGTGTGTATAGCATATATATCTGAAATATGAATAGCAAAGCCAATGCTACAAAATGTTGCTTGATTTTGGCTTAAAGCCCAAAACAGCAATGATTAAATGCAAAAGAAACAGCAAAAGCAGCCGAAAATTGAAAGGAAAGACGGCAAATTGAATTCTATTGAAGGAAAAAATTAACTAAAGCTGGGGTAGGGCCAGGAACGTGGTCGAGCTAACCGAAGGCGAACCGCGGTCCAAGCCAATGTCTGCGGGCCATATAATTGAGTTATTTAACTTGGATTCAGTCATTTTATTATTATTAAATGGCTGCTGTGACAACAAGCTGAAGCTGTTAATGGCTGCACATAAAAATGAAGCTTGTCACATAAATAAGCATGCGTGTGTGTACGTGTGTGTGTGAGTGTGGGCGACTAAGCGCCGCAATGATTGTTTTAATGGCTACTTGAACGGAAATTAACTGACAAGAGCAGATAAATAAATACCAAAGACAGAGACAGACAGACTGTGAGAATGAGAGGGCGAGAGAGAGGGAGAGAGTGCGGGTGGCACTTTAAGAGTTGGGTTTTGTTTTAGCGATGACAGCTCGCCATTTTGGGCACTCAAGGACACAAAGACAAGCACACGTGCGCCTTAAAGCTGCACCCAATTATATAGATAGCCGAGCAGTCAGGCGTGAGGCACACACATATTTTGCACGTTCTACGTACTTATACAAATATTTGCTTATTGAAATGTCAAATAAGCTAATTTTCCACATAATTCTAATCCTAACACACACACACACACGCACTCAGTTGTCGCTTTGCACATAAACGACAAACAATTTCATGTGTAGATAAACATAACAAAAACAACAACGATAACGACAAATTTTGCACATGCAAATTGCCAAATTGCTTTTTGGCCTGTGAGTCCGGAGAATATGCAAAAACAAAAAACATAAATTTCAAATATGTGCGCACTTGTATTAGCATAAATTTTATTCGTATAAACAACAGAAGTCTTAATGCCAGAATCTTAAAACCAAAATTGCTTTAAAACACAGCAGCAAATGTCATTTAAAGTGCCTCAATTTAAGAATAGGTTGTATTTCTTTAAATTTTCAAATAGAGTATAAATTGGACTGTTCTATAATTGGATTTTAGCCTGTGTGCAAAGCAGTTAGAAAGAATGTAAATGCAATTGAAAAATGCTTAAAAGGAAATTTAAAAAAAAAGTATATATAAAGCTTATTAAAAGTTAATTTTAAAGCCTATTATAATGGGTAACAGGCGCTTAACAAAATATGTGTTAAAAGAATTTGCAGTTTTTTATTGACATATAGAAATCCTGGAAACGAATTAATTTTTCTTTGAGTTCAAATTTCTTCTTCTTGCTTTTGGCCTTTCATGAAGCTATTCAAATTCTTTGCCATGCTGATTTTAAAGTATGCCTTGGTAGTTGAAAGTTAGATAAAACAATAAGATCCTAATTTAATATCAATTTAATCAAATTGAGTTGTTAATTGATTTTATTATACAAACAATAATATAAATTTAGCATTTGGACAAATATGCAGCTGCAGCAGAGCAAAAAAGCTTTAAAACATATCCTAGCATAACTTTATACCAAAAATTTGTAGTAGACTTTCTTAAAGTTGTTTTCAATTTTAAATAATGACTAGTCAATAGTTTATAAATGATTTACAATTGAATTTAAGAAAATATAACATTAAAAGTTGCTCACATGTGATGCTTAAATTGTACACACGGCTTAGTGCTGAGGTTCATTAAAAACCAGTTCGCAGCTATCTTGAACATGATCATTAAGTTCTATTTGTAGTTTATAAGCTGCTAAAGAGTCTATAAAAGATTTTCCAAACTAAGCTGCCAGCTAATAAATATGCATTGTGTCCCATTTTCATTGAGAATCGGTTCGCAGCTGCCTTCAACATGTTCATTTAGTTCTATTTGCGGTTTCTAATCCTAAGAAGTATATAAAGCTTTGTCCAAATTAAGCTACCAGCTGGAAAATATGTTTTTTTTTACAATGCGCTGCGCTGTTTATTCACTTATGACTTCATTTGGGCCAGAATAGACCCCACCTCATAAACAATCACTTAGGTTCGCGTGGCGGCCACTTCACCTATGCATGTTGGCCATTTCATTTTTACATACGGTCAAATGCACGCACAGCCGCCATAAACTCACAGAATGAAACAAAAGAAAGGCGAAGAAAAGAAATGATGAAAGGTGGAGGAGCGGGCAAAGGGAAAGGGGATAGGGGGAAACGCCAAGGGGCAAGGACTGCCGCTAAACGCTTTGTAATGCGCTTTTGTGTGTTCGCCCCCTTGTTGTTTGTCCAAGTGCCATTAAGCTGCTCAAGTGATAAATTCGCTGCTTACTTGAGTTTCTCTTCTGTTCGTTCGGCTGTTGTTTAGTCCGCACTTTACACATTTTCACATTCTTTATTTCGCTTACCCTGTGCCCTTTGAAAAGGGCATCATGATTCTGTGCTTTAGTTTGTTACAGGCGGGCGAAAGATTTCACGAACCTATAAAGTTAATATACTTATAATCAACATCTACAGCCCCATTGAGCTGTCTTTTCGATATATCTCACTCTTATCGATAAATATCGATTTACATAAATTACAATTGCAGCGCGACGCTTCTTACAGGGCATCTTTAGTCGGAGCTGCTCATTTGCAGCACTTCAAACTTTATTTTTTTGTAATTTTTTTGTTGTTTTTCGGTTCAGAAAGGTCGCGTGCGGTTTTGGCCAAGTTTAGAGCATTGATTTATGAGAAGAGCTTTGGCGTCTGTTGCTCCTTTTGGTTTTGCGGGCATTCGCCTACAGCCTTCTCGTTGGCCATAATGACGTCATTTGTGCAAATTGCCCATTTAATAGCCCACGATTGCTTCCGCACGATTAAGTGCCAGAGTCTCGACCTTATATATATGCTAAGTCAGGCCAAGCCAGGCCAGGCAGGCAGCAACAGTTGTTCGCGTCCAATGTTTGCTCATGTATTTTACCAGAGGCATTTCCTCTGGCTGTGACACGCGTCGCGCCCAGCTCGGTTGACGCCTACTTTAAACTGTTGCGCACTTTTTTCAGGCAGGGCGTGCCGCCGGCTGCCTTCACCCACTCACAGTCGGCAGCCCCCAGCTGGCTGTCTGCCAAGCATTTGACGTGGGGCACGCAAACTTGGCCAGGTTGTTGTTGTTGCGGTAGCCCGTTTTGCTGGTTCGCGTGGGAAATACCAATGTGCGGTTACGTTCTGTATATTTCCCGTTAACTATTCGTAATGCTAATTTGGCCATTTGGAAATTCTTAGCAAAATGCATCATACTTCAGTTCAGTTCAATGAGCAACGCGGCCAGTGGAAATGTGCAGCAAAGACATGAAATGAAAACCCATCAAAATGGCAGACTATAAAGGCTTACATATATATAGTATATATATATATAGCAATATATATATAGAAATATATATCATGCTTACTTAAATACTTTATCAAATTTATGTGCTGCACATAAAACAAAGTCCTGCCATAAAGCTGAGTACATGCACAAATCATAAAACAAAAGCTTCGAGCACATTTTCCAACCAAAAAAATGAAAAAGGTTGCACTTCAGCCTTATTGACTGATTGATACCCTGTAGCGGCTACGAAAAAAAAAGCTAAAATGATCAGTTGAATACAATTTTTGAATTTAAATTCTTTAGCTCGCGGCAAACTGGGAGGGCTCATCACTGAGATATTCATCTCCTGTATTAATAAAATTGACTCATTATGTAGAAAGTTAGTTTCAGTTCAAGAGTTCTTAAATACAATCTTGTCTTACTTGGTTTAAAATATCCGTTTTAGCTTTATTTTAATTTATTTCAAGCATAAAAAGATCTTTTCGCGTATCTTCAGTCTTATCTACTCCAAACACTTTAATTTATTATATCAAAGAGCAGCTTATCAACTTAAACTCAGCAGAAACAAAATATAAGACGAGTTGGAGAGTACTTAAAAGCGTCCTTCTGAAACCCTTTTTAATCATTTGAACGGGCACAGGGTATACGAAAATGCAAAAGAGTAAATAAGTAACCCGAGTGCGGGTCCACGAACTGAGACGTCCTTTGTGGACTGGACTTCCGCGAGCTCTCAGAGTTCGCATGGTCAGTTCACAGCTGGCAGCTGGCAGCTGCAAAGGTCATGGGTTTACAATGCGAGTGAATTAAGAAATTTTGTTGTTATTGTTGTTGCTCGGGTGTCTATGCAAATGGCAGGCAAAACAAAGGCCCAGAACCGAGCGCCCGAGTCTGAACAATAAAATGAGACAGTTAGAAAATTATTTAAATTTTATGCGCAGCCATCAAAAGCTAGCCAAATTGATTTGTTTGCTAGTTTACAATGGAAATGCGCTATATATAGTATATAGACTAGGGAATTGGTAGCCTCGGTTCTTACGGTTCAATGCACCGCAAAAAATTTCTTGAACATTTAAATGTTTGCATACATTTGGGCAGAGTTGAACAGTTGTTGTGACAGACAGCATGTGACTAAGTGTGTGTGTGTGTGGGTGTGAGACACTGGTCTAATCGATAAACCTAATGAGCTATGAGCGCACCAGCACAGAGACAGTGTTTATTCTAAAATTAACTGTCGTGAAAAAGTAGTTCGGAAATAACTCATACGCCACGTTGTGCAAACAAAACCTGTGTGTTTCCGCTTAACAAAAAAACAACATTGCTCTACTTGTTGTTCAAGTGTTTTTCTATTATTTTAATGCATTTTTAATGTAACTGCAATTTGGCTGAGTGCAAGTCGCATTATGATTGATATGATACCAGCGCATAGAGCGATGAGAAAAATTGCCATTGATGCATATTTTAAAATAAAAACAAAAAAATGAAACAAACCTGAAAAAATTCGTTAAGTGTTCGTTCATGTTGTACAAATTTGTGTATATGGGTCAGCTGCCTGGGGCCTATGCTGCGTATACTTAACTTCTAAGCCTAGCTGAAGGTGTAAAATATGAAAAGGTACTTAATGTAATTGGGGCACAGTCATGTGTGTCGAAAGCACAACAATGGCCATTAAATGCTAACATTTAGTGACACACACACACACTCATAACGCACCCATTAAACACGCGGCAACAGCATAAATCATAAACACGCTGCGTATACTTAATGTGCGTGTGTGTGTTTTTGTGTGCTACCGGGAGTTGCCGCGCTTCCCATTCCATAAAAGAGGGGGGCGTTACTCATGTCATGCTCGAGTTATCAAAACCTGGAAGTACTTCAATTAATCACAGGAAATTCGTCAATTATTCAGCACTTGACAATGACTCAAGAAAATATGTAAATTGCATTCAGCTTTTTGTTGAGATATATCCTGTCAATATGCAACAATGGGTATGATGCTTGAAAATGCATAGATATAAGCCTGATGAAGGCTTTGACTTTTAAATGAGTCTTTAATGTAAGAGCTTAAGACTCCTGAATACCTTTTTGTATGAAGATTCTACTATAAGTATAGGCCTTTTTTTTAATAAATTATATTATATATTTATCTATAAATACATTTGTTGTTTACTTTAAAATATGCGACTAACATTTACAGAAGTTGACGAAAGTAACATTTAATTTATTTATTTATTTTATATATGTTATTTTAGTCTACTCAGTTAGACGCGGATAATTTATACAAGAGTGGGCCATAATGTTTGTATTTAATTTATTTTATTTCTTGTTGATGCATTTAGTTTTTTCCCCTATTTAATTTTTCAATTCATTACATAGAACTGACCACCAAATGAGTTTCAAATAAAGTTTCAAATTCCTGGAAATAAATAAACTGTTACGCATATTAATTTTTAATGACATTTGCTGGTTGTTTGGCGACCTTTCAAATAGTTTAACTACTTTAACTTGTGCAAAGCAATTTGCCAAATTTAATTCAAAGCTCGCACTTGAAACTGTAGTTAGCCAAACTTTCTAATTGATGTGAAATGTGCATGAGTTTAAGTATGCAACTGTTTTGATTCTTCTTCGTAGTGCAACCCATACATTTTGTGTACATCAAACATTTCTTTTAATTAGATTTCTTTTCAAGTGAAATATCTGATTTCAAAGCCAATGAAAACCATAATTTTTAATGGATTCCAAATGAATGTCGCTTTCTATTATTTTTGCAACGATTTTTGTGTATTTGGTATTTTCCAATTAATAGAGGGTTTTCTTGAGTGAAGCGCTCTTTTGATGCTTGTCATTTTTGTTGTTTTTTAATTGGCAGCTCAGAAAGCTTTGTCTTAAATATGCATGAGGCAATTGCAAATCGATACGTGTCCTTGCTGGCAAATATCACGGCAAGGGCGCCCAGCGATAACATTTTGTATTTCTCTTTTAATTGAAAAAGACGCTGGACTCTCGAGCCAGCTCCTCGGGTCAAGTAAGTGGCCATAAACTGCAGCTGCCCGAGACAGCATATTTAAATTGAATATAAAGCAGAGCAGCAGGCACAAGTTAAAGCACTCACTCCCTGACAGAGACTTAGTTATCCTTGCCTTAGCTCTAAACCCTGTTTAAACCGTAAGCCAAAAGCCATTATGCTCAAACTCAACGAAACCAAACCACAAAATGTTGCTTGGCCATTTAAGCAGCTGTTGTTGGCCTGGTCTCAAAGCGGACAAATTGGCAGTGGTCCGGTCCGTGTGGCATTTGCCTTTTGATTTGACTTTGCCATTGTACTACAGTACTTTAGTCATTTATCAATATGTCACTTAGTAGCTATTGTTTCTAGGGGGTTCTAAGTGCTCTCTGATTCTGTGAATCACGTCTGATGACTTTGACTTTGACATTTGAGCCACACACCCACACACACACACACGTACACAAAAAATTCGCTTAGTGGTCGCGCGCTGAGTGTCAAAAATCAAGACAAATCAAATAATTTGCATTGTCGTCTCGGGCGGCGTCAAATTGTCTGCATTACGTGCCCCGTTTAACACCGAAGAACATTACAACAACAAAGTATCTGCTGCGGCTTCTTAAATATTTATAACATTCCAGCTATTTAGGGCGCATCCACAAAAATATGCTACACACATTTTTCACATTTTTCTTGAAATTAGAGATGGCAGCGTTTCAGACAGTGTTGCCATTTATAAAGCTCCATTCATAAAATTAGGCAAATGAGGTTGTCGCATTAGCAAGACTTCTAATAATGAAAATTATAAGTATAAGAAGTTTAAATTTTGTATATTTTGAAAAGAATCAGCAATTTTTATTTTAAAAAGAAACTAACTAAAGTACTTTTAGACTTCAATCAATTTGTAGGTAGTCATAGCAGAGTATAAAAAGAAGCCATAGATGTTCTGATCAGAAAATATCTAAATCTAAAGTAGTGTTCCCTTAGAAGTGTACTTAAATAATAATTATAATATATTTTTGTGGCTGTCTGAAAGAAAAAATATAGAGCGGGCTCTCACTTTCTGCCAGCGAAATGCGAAATGACCCGAAAAAAGCCATTTTTATATTAAAGAAAACATTAATTAGGCATTAGGGCAAATTGATGGCATAAATTGAAAAACCAACGCAATTAAATGTCAATTAAATTGTTTATAATTTAATTTTACATTAGTATTTCACATATTTCACGCCCTGCGAGTTTATCCAAATTAACGAATAGCCTGCAAATGGGATTTGAGCAGTAATTAAAATATGAGTTAATATCATCAATTTAACAAATTGCCAACGTGCGTGACCTGTGGCTGAATGGCCAGAAATTACCCAAAGATGCAATTAAAATTTGCGTAAACATACAATAAAGCCCTTGTATGATAATAATATCAAGCATTAAAACGTATTCAAGTGGGTATGCGTTTTTAAAAAGGGGTCTTAAAATAGAATTAATTAAGCGCTAGTTGCGATAACCCAGCTTAAATTGGACATTAAACGTGAAATGGCTTTCGCTTTAAGAACAAATTAATCAGGCTCTAAAATTAATAATAATTAAAGAGTTCATTGTCTTCTGTCAATAAAGAAACACAACGCTTAAAGCTTTGATTAAATTTAAAGCTAATGTTTAAATGTGGCAAAAGTTGAATATAGCTGATATTTTCTCGCAAAACCTATTAGCATCATTCTAGCTTAAAGCTGTAAGGTGCTTTAAAAGCTAAACAGCTTTAGCTTGTGTGCTGACTTAAGCTCAAAGCGGGATCTCCTCACAATCAACAGTATATTGTGCTCCTATCTTACACTCAAACTCGCTGCAGCTGCCAGGGATTAATC
Source organism: Drosophila novamexicana (assembly GCF_003285875.2). NCBI lineage: Eukaryota > Metazoa > Arthropoda > Insecta > Diptera > Drosophilidae > Drosophila > Drosophila novamexicana. The sequence continues at coordinate 7,158,798 of NW_020824765.1, read as the reverse complement.
GCAAGCTTTGGGTGTCCCATTCAACTAGTGTCATTTCGATGCTTACAACAACGCCATGCCCATTTGACGCAAGACTGTGACGCCAATAAATTTATTAAATGTCCAAAGTGCAAACAATTGACGAAGAACACGCACACACACACGGAAAAAGTAATATTGAAATCTGTAAGGGCGAGAGACAGTTTGTATGTGTGTGTGTGTGTGGAGGGTGTCTCGCTGCGTTCTGAATTGCGTGTTCAAACAACAAATTAATTACGGGCGGGCAATCAATTTTGATTAAAGTAAAACTCCGGAACTGTCAGACAACTGTCTTAAAGTATATTTCAGCTAGATCGAAAATTCCGTTGAGAGACTGCAACTGAAGGGAAACTAATCGAATCAATTATTAAAGCAACTAACTGAAACTGAGTCTATTTAACACACATGCATTATAAATGCTGTACATCATAAGTCATCACATCAATCGAATATCGTTAAGCGCTTAAAGGCGGTTCTCACTAAGATAAAACTATTGTTGCTTACCGAAAACCCGCTCACAGTTTGTATATTTAGTGTTTATCAAAAGTTATAAACTTAAAAGATTCATACACATACAACTGGGTGTATGTGTGTGTGCGTGTGTGTGTATGGCTTATGCGTGTGATATCTAACTGAAAACGACTGGCCAATGGATCATCTATTATGCAATATGGCGGGCAACAGTCGCAACTCGTCCTACAATTGTCTATCATCATGGGACTCCTACGATCGTATACCCAGGTATGTATTGTGTCCTGTCAAAGGACTCTGCCCAAATGGTGGATACATCTGCGCAGGCAATTGCTGTATGGCTGCTCTCACTGCTGTGCAACAAATCAAATTACGTATACGCAGCGCTAATTCAATTTTTGTTCTATATTGATTTTTAAAGCACTGCGCCACGTTTCTTCAGACGCGGTGTCAACTAAATGTAATAGAAAATAGAAAAGCATTTAAGTAGCAATCATAAATTGATTGCCATTAGCAATAAAATCTAATCAAATTTCAACTAAAAGCACACAACACAAAAGACAATAATAGTGTGTCAAGTGTGTGTTAAGAAATTTACAGCTGAGCCAAGTACTCTGGGCGCCTCAGTTTTGAGCAAAGTTATTTTTAGTTCAGTTCTTAATTACATTTTCAGCTACAGTTTTAGCTATTGCGCCATTTAGTTGAAGAGCCATTCAAATAATTAAACTAATTGAAATAAGTTTAAGCTAACACGTTTTATTGTAAATACACTTCTAACGAATTCGAAGCACAATTACTAAGCTGTTGTCTGTTCGATTTCAAAGGATTCCACAGAAATATATATGTATCTTATTTTTAAAAGTGTTTTCAACTTAAATGAAAGGGTAACAGAACTTTATTTCAGTGGAATAAACACAACAGTGGCATTCAGAGCATGTCTGGATGTATATTAACTGTCTATATCATTTGAATTGCTCTGTAATAAATAAAGTGCACTCATGTTACTAACCGCTGCAAATTTAAGTAGTCATTTTTGGCTCAGTGAAGCCTCTCACATTCAATTTAATCCAAATAAAATTCGACACAAGTTCGCATTGACTCAATGTTTGTTGGGCTGAATGTCAATTTTCACTGTTATTTAAATGTTATATGAAAGTTTATTAACTATATTTATAAAGAATTATCATAATTAAAAACTGCAAGACCCATTAATTTTTGATAATTCACTTGGCGCATGATTCGCCAAAGTATGTTTATTTGAACTGCGCTGAAAAGTATGCTATACTTTTTTTTGTTTAATTATCTTTGTTTTGAAGCAACTATTCTTAAGGCAGCTTTCGCTGTTAAGGTAACTATCTTAAGCATTTATTTAAAAACAGAGTTTAGCACTATTTATAAAGTATTGTGCTTCAAAACTTGCATTAAATTTAACTTCACGCTTAAATTTATATATAGTTGTATATATATAATTAAATGAAAGCCCACCCTTAACTGCTGACCAACGCAGAGCTCTGCTCTTGTTTAATTGACTTTGCTAAGCTAAAAAGTTTTCATCTATTGTTTTAAAACATTAACTTAGTTTTGGCGTTAATTTTATTAATTTTAATGTGACGATGGGGACTACGACCCAAAGTTGGCAGAAAACTGTCGCAGTTTTGTATATGCGTGCAGTTAAAAACATGGTTAAATTTATTTCATTTGCTTAAAAGACGTCGAATATAATTGGATTTTTGGCATAACAAGTACTGAAAGTACTTTAAAATTGATACAATGTGGCTTGGCAAAATATCAGCAAAATAAATGGTACAAACTATTCTATTTCCATGCACAAACACACAACAGCAACAAAACAGCAACAGCTTGTGCATAGTATATGAAGTTTTTATGATAGAATCAATATGCATACGTATGGTTGAATGCTATGCAAATATTTGCACAAGCATCGACAAATAATTGAGTGAACTAAAGTTGGAAAAAGCTATGCAAAAGTTTGTGGCAACAGTTTGTCAAGAGATATATATTGTCTACATATGTTCTCTATACGTATGCATGTATGTTGTATGCGTAATGTGTACAACTCATCTAAAAAATGATTGCATGCAGTTGGGTCTGACTCATCAAGTCTGCGTGTTGAATTTAAGGCCTGGCATCAATTTACTGATGGTATTTTTCTTTTTTTTTTTCTTGCTTTTTTGCTTTTCTTGCTGAAGCACTTATTATAATGTTTGCCTTGTGGCCCAACAAATTGCGCGCTAATGTGTTTTTGTTGCCTCATCATTTGATTAGGGCGTCAAATTTAATGTTGATATTGAATTTAAAGCTGAGCCCGCGGCGTGGCTACCAGCTCTTTGCTTTTACCTATAGATGTGTATATATATTGTTTGTACCTTTTATTGATTTTTAAATGTGATTTTCGTTTTTTCTTCGAGCGTTTAGGCCAGGCTGAGAGCTGGCTCACATTTCTATTAGCAACAGCGCCATGTTTACGAACACACAGATTTGATTACAAAACTTGATTAAATTTCACTTTGAAAGAGATTTTTCTTAAAGCACATTTTGGCGAAGCGTGGGTTCTTTCTAGGCCCAAAAATCAAAGCGCAACAAAGCTCCTCCATGAAATACCTGGCATAACAATGAATCGGCTTTTGTTGTTGTTGTATCGTTGCCCGTTGCCCGTTGGCCACACAAAGGCACCGTAACACAAAGGTCTTATGTCTACGGCGGACATCAACAACGGCTCAAAACGAGCTGTTTTTGCCACTACTCAAAGGGTCGATGCGTTGGTTCAAAACCCAATTGAGTAACTTTAGCCAGTTTGTCTCACCAGGTTAATGGTGGCTCTTCAAGGCGACAGGGCGTCGCTAGGGCCTGACCTGATGTATATGTGAGACACAACTCGCTTATTGCAGTTGGCGTTGTTGTTGGACCATTAAATGATGATGCTTGAGTGAGCTCGAAAGGATATAAAACAAAAGCGCGTGTCCTCCTTAAATTATCCAGCAGTGTTTCGGTTTTGCGTTAAGTGCTCGACGATGGAGCTGCACACGCGTTGATTGCCCAGAGCCATTCACATTGATTGTGGCCCATAAAAAGTTGAGAGCTTTTACAGTAAACTCGCCTCAGTGCGCACATAATTACAGCCAAAAGCTGAGATAAAAGTCAAACAGTGAAATTGTTTAATGGCCACTGCATGGAAATGCACTCCAAACTATCTACGGCTGCGAACAGTAAGTTAGGTCAGCTTGCAAGGGAAACACAGAAAATAATAATTAGAAAATGGAAAATTTACATATATTAAAGCCAGAAGTCAGATACAGTCGCTGGCAATTAATTTATACAGAACAAAGACAGACAACACTATTCTATAGCTATGACAAATAAGCACTAAAAATCTACACAATTAATCTAATTCAATTAATTAAGCTCAAGTTTCATATATTAGATATTAGATGATTGGTTAGAATCCATCAAGAACATTGTCACGAAATGTGCAGCACATAAAGAAAGGCAACTATATATCTGCAATTAGATGTGTGATTAAACATACAAATATATATCACACGTCTGCACTGTCATTAAATGCAAGGTACTCAGAAAAATAATTATTTTTCTTGGTTATTTTATTTATTTATTACTTATAATATATAGGTATACATACTTCCGCAATTAACTTCTTCAGCTTATGCCTATCAACATTTATTTAGCTTCATTATGGAAAATCAAATTTAAGTTAACATTTTTGTAAGCATATAAATACCATAAAATATTTAAAAAATAAATACCTGTTTCTCACAGAAAACTCAAAAACAACCTCATCTGTAAGCTACTATATATTATTTACAACTATACCTATTAAACATTTTGTATTATTCTTTTCTCATATGCATATAATTTTATATATTTTTTAACATATATTTTTCTTGCTACCAATTTAAATAGAAGTCATAAAATGCTTCAGAAGCAACTAATATCTGAAAAAGTTGCTAAAAGCTTACGTTTTACGAATTCAGATGTTTATGTTTTACCGAATTCAAAAAATGCTTTGAGCGTCTTATAACATTTAGCTTTAAATAATTTATTATTTTAAATTAACTGAAAACCCTCTTAAATCTAGACGTCATAATAAACATGCTTGAAATAATAAATTAGTGTAATTTCCAGCAAAATTCATTGTACCCCGTAATGTTAAAGCCGAGAGCTTTAACAGCTATCAATCAATATAATTTGCTAGCTTTAGCTAAACACTGGCATTTATTTTAATGTAATGTGATCAAACACTTGCAGCTAGTGTCATTGCACCATGTATAAATGTTTGTTGACATTTCTTTTGGGAAGTTGCGGGGCCGAACATCAAAGTCGCCTGGGTTCAATTGCTGCTACTGAACTTTGGCATTGTTTTCTCCCCAGAGGGAAGGAAGGTGGGGCGGTTGCCAAAAAGACGATCCTGCATGTGTTAGCTGTAGCCGCTGCCAGCAGCTGGTTGCCCTTTGATTGCCACAGCGAATGTTGCAAGCATTAGTTGCTGCCAACAAAATTTACAAGCAGCTGCAAATTATTCTTGTACCGCGTTCAATGGCCGAGTGGAATGAACCCCGTCAGCGAATTTCCGTCTGGCAGTTCACAGGCTTTAACCACAGGTCAGAGTTGATTGTATGCAGTGGCACGTTGTGCGTTTGTGCCAAGTGGCTGTGGCATAACTGATTGGCCACCAGCGGGGCGAGCGTTAATATTGTGCCACGCACTGCAGTCATTGCCACTTGCTGCCCACGCGGGTGCCATTTATTCCGCCTTGGCTCAGTTTATCTGTGCGTGCATTAACCTTGACATGAATATGCACAGGACCCCAGAGCTCTCGGACTGTATTTGTGTCTAGTTCATAATGTGTTACAAACTAGCTGCAAACAAAACAAAGCTTCAGGTTGGCAATTTATGTGCTTTGTATTCAAATAGACTTTTTTTTGTGTTTTTTTCAGCACAATACCCCCAAACTGCGACGTCTTTAATTACTTAAGACCCGACCTAGACAGACAATCAACTCGCAGTGCGTCGGACTTCTGAGGGGCAGTCAAGTGTTTGAGTAAAGTCTGCTTGAATGTTTTGCTGTTTGCCAGGCACTCGGAAAGTTTTGAATTATGGTCAAAGCTGAAGCAATTTACATGCTTGGGCATCTACAAGATACGAGATGCTCGCAATGCAACTAACATACATGTATTGTGGCTTGCAGCTGGCTCAACTGCAAGTTTGCTATTCAGCGTTTGGGCCTTCAAGTTGTCAGCTGCAGCGCAATTGCCAGATAAACGTTTCCATTTTGTTGCTCATACGCCACGTTGCATGCTCAATGTTTATATTGCACTAGCAACAGATGTGCCAATAAATAAAATAATAACTATGCATCCGGCTATGGAAGAAGACCAAATTGTAGAAAAACGTTAAACTGAAATACGTGAAATGACACGAGCCGATCGAGAGGTTAAGGCAAGTTGGTGGAAAGAAGTTGTGCTTGGAAAACATCATTTTGCATCTTTAATGTGCTGTCAAAGCTTACGAATTAAAAAGCGACACACTTTGTGCATATTAACTAATTTGTAGCTTCATTATAGTTAATATTGCTTGCAACTTCATGAGCTTTTCAAGCAGAAAATAAAGATATAATCATAGTATCGAACCTACCCTTGCAGCTATTTCGATTATGTTGGATTAATCTTCTAAACCTTCCAGACCTTTTTTCAAGTAAGCGCAAGCACCAGCTTTGAATAGCTTTGAATCATTATTAAAGCTTAAAACTTCTACACAATACTTATACACTGAAACTGCAGTTTTAATGCGCTTTCAAATACAAAATTTAGCTATTTAATTAATCGTTTGCTTTGAAACAAACTTTTTCTTTATTTATTCATATATTACGCTTTCAATGCAGGTAGAAGTATTATTTTCACCTTTGAATTTTTTAAGATTTCCAAGATGACTGTGATTAATCGCTGGATGAATACAAATTTATTTCACAGCTAGCAGCGAGTGTCATTGGCAGTTTACTTGCAATATGCTGCTTCCATTGGTGTTGCTGCTGCTGTTGTTGTTGTTGCTGTCAAGTGTGTACGCTGTCAAGCAGCTGCAACGTGCAGCAACACTCACACACATAAACACACTCCCATACACACACAGAAAGAGGTAGAAAAAGAGAACCTACTGACATTTTAATATATACTTTCTTGGCACTCGCTGCACCCACTTCCTAATAGAAATGCCATGAAAAGTGTAAGTAGAAGCGAATACAGTATGCCATTTGAGGGTGTCGGAGCGGGAAATAGCTGCCATTGGCAACATCCTGTTCCGTTCAACCACTTGGTCTGTCACCTTGTGCTCCGTATAATGTGATAAGTAAGCGCATCAATTGTCAAATGCAGCATCAAGTAAATTGCCATTTTATTGATACTACTGCTTATTCTGGGTAATTTTTACAATGCCTTAATTTATTTACCACAAAAAGCCAAATGCGCTTTGCATTCTGTAAGAGGCTTTTGTGCCCGACAGCCAATCAAATCACATTTTAAATATAAATTACCATTCTTTTCTCTATATTTGCAGAGTGCGTGTGGAGTACTATGTGAATGAAAATACATTCAAAGAAAGACTGCAACTCTATTTCATTAAGAATCAGCGTTCAAGTAAGTATTCAAATTACTTTTTAACTGCTTAAGCTAAGCTTCCAAATTACTTGACATAGTCAAAAATACAGTGATATATCCTTACATGGACTGTTTTTAGCTATATGTATTGAACTATAAGTTCAACTTGTCTAAAAACAGACTTTATAAAAACACAGCTACCTTAGGGACATATGTATATAATGATTTCTTATCAATTTGTTCCGATTCGACTGCTTTTTCATTTCTGGTATTCATTTTTCGGTTGGTATTTACTTTAATAATTAGTGTTAGATAAGTTTTCGTAAACGATATATAAATAGAATCTCAAACAGATTTTCAAGTTGAACTTTCATTTAACCTTTTCTATAAATTGATGTAGAAAAGATTACAACGAATTTTAGCAGAATTTAATGAAATTTAATAAAATAATTTTAAGAGCAGAAATAAAGTGCTTGTTACGCATTGAAGGAATATTTTACTTTATAGCAAATATAGGACTATTCTCTAATTTCGGGCTTATCTGTGAGTTCACTTTAGAGAAGTACAACTGTAGCTCTTTTAAGCCAAACAACAAATGTCTAACTGAATTGTACTGCGGTTTTGCAAAGCAGACAGAGCTTTGAATTCCCGAATGTAAATAAACTTATGGCAAAACGATTAAAGTTTTCGTAGGCCGCACAAACAATTGAATCAATTGGAAAAACACGTGTAAGACGAGGCAGAGCAGCAGCAGCAACAACAACAACAACGAACACAGGACTGACATTGTCTAAGAAGAAGAAGCAGACTCAATATACTTGAGTAAATATTGATTTGGATAGGAAATAATTGTACAGGTAAACAGGTCGAACAGGTAAATAGGTAGATTGGTAAACAGTCAAATGAGGGTGAGTTGTTTTTTTTTTTGTTTTTTTCGCCCAATAAGTCAGTCAGTTAGTTAGTCAGGCGCTGACTGGAAAAACGGACAGGTTAGATAGTTAGGTAAAAGGTAAACTAACGAACTCATGTAATTTAGTTGTCTGACCCAAATTTCGTTTTGTGTTTGTGCTACTTTCTCTTTTTCAAGGCTTACGCATACGAATTGCCGATTTATTCCTTAAGTTACTGTCGTGTGTTCTCTACATAATACGTGTGATATTGGATAAAAATCCAACATTTATAACATGGTAAGCTAAAAGCCAACAGCAAATAACTTCAAATTGCAATAGCTCACAAGATTTATTGTGACCCTCACCACACCACACCCATTCTCCATATATCTCTATCTGCGTGTGTTTACTCTAGCTATGGCTGCGAAGTGGCCAATAAGACAGAGTTTATCATCTCTGCCAAGCTGACGGAGGAGGAGTTCCAGGAGAATCCAATTATTAACTGGGATGCAATACTCTGGGTGAATCGTCCCACGGTGCTCTGGGTGCTACAATTACTTCTGGCCATGGTGTCGTTAACTCAATCTTTGGTTCTTACATATCTAGGCTATAAGGTGAGTCGCCCACACAAATATATTAATTGTTGTTGAATGTACATTTTAATATGTGTTATTAAATTTAAAAATATGTAAAAGATGAAAAAAATACATATATTTCTGAAGAAAATATAAAATTAATAATTAAAATGCGAACTTTGATGTATTTTTTTTTACCCGCAACATTTATTTTATTTGTATAACACTAATATTTTATATGGCCGTGGTTTCAGTTCATGCTTAAAAACAGTATAAAAATTATTAATTTTCAAAGATACAAAAAAAAAAATTGCATAGGAAAGGAAGGAAATTAGGCTTTACAATTGGTTTGATTTTGAAAATTAGTTTAGAAAGATTTAGAAATATTTTACATTAAACAAAAATTTATTTATAAATATATAAATTTGGCTCTTAACTGTCTTGCTTACCAATTGTTCAACTTTTATAAAGTTTCATCTAATCGTTTAATTTTGTTAACAGGGCAACATATGGCAGCAAATACTCTCATTTCACTTTATACTAGAATTAGTAACGACAATACCCTTTGCACTAACGGTAAGTACACTTCAAATTTAACATTAAATAATATTTATATATTTCTATTTATGATTATTATTATTTTTTTATTTTTTTTCACTGGTAGATTGTGCATCCGCCGCTGCGCAATCTTTTCATACCAATTTTTCTAAATTGCTGGCTGGCCAAGCGCTCGCTGGAGAACATGTTTGTAAGTGTCTCTCTGTGTGTCTGTATGTGTGTTATTATTATTATTAATTTAAACATAATTCTCAATTTGAATGCTGCAACATTTCTGTAGAACGATTTGCATCGCGCTATGCAAAAATCACAATCGGCTTTGTCGCAGCAGTTGACCATTTTGTCGGCCACATTGCTGTGCTTGGTCTTCACCAGGTAACTATAACCAAGGACCACAGCCTCCCTTCTGCCTTCTCTCTCTCTCTCGCTCTCAAACTATCTCCGTCTGTTTCTCTTTTAGTGTTTGCGGTATACAGCACTTTCAGCGCGCCGGACATCGCCATTTGAATCTATTCCAGAGCACCTACTATGTGGTTGTGACCTTCTCCACGGTTGGCTACGGTGATTTTGTGCCGGACATTTGGCCATCACAGCTGTATATGGTCATCATGATTTGTGTGGCGCTGATTGTGCTGCCCACGCAGGTGAGTAAATGCATTTAATGCCCGACTGCGTCCGGCTACTTTGCAGAACACACTCTTCGCTTGACTTTGAGGAACCTTTTCGAAATGCGGCTTATCTGTGCTAAGGCCACAGTCAGCCTGCTTCAGAGAGCTGCAAATATTTGTATTCAGCTTGTATATATAGACACACACACACACACATACACACGTTTTTAAGCTGCTTAGCCGCCCCACTTTACCACTGTGCAGTACATCAATCAAATTGGCTATTAACAGATGAGTCGACATCGACTACTGGTCATCAATCTGTCTAAATATATATGAGTCATGGGCCCACTCGACGCGACTTGCACTTGTTTGCCTCTGGGTCCAAACAATTAACGAGCAATTGTTAGTAGCATCGGAAAGTTCTATGGCCCGATATGAATGACTGACTGGCTGACTATTGGCCAAACAAGAGCATCAATCAAAATGTTTTTTTTTCCGCGCGACTTTTCATAGCATACTTTTTGGGGACCGGCTGCAGTCGCTGCTGTCAAACAAGCGCGAGCTGCATGTCAATGTGCGCGACGCGTTCCAACAATTTATGGCCAGCCATAACAATAACAACAGCAACAGCAGCAACTTTGTGACCAAAATTTTAGCATGTGTGTGCGTGTGTGTGTGCCCGTGCGTGTTTTGGGTGTTTGCCTGCGCCTGAGCTTGAGCAAAGCACTTACAATTTATTGAAAATATAAGTGCTGCAGTACGAACTGCAATCGAGTTAAAAAGAAAATGCTGTCGCTGTCAATATATATTGTCAGCAATCTATCAATCTACAGCTAAATATACTATATAGCGCAGCGGGCTCTGAAATTCAATCAGGGCGCATGCCTAAAAATGATACCTATAAAAATATTTGTATAACCTGATGGATTTTGGCGATGACTAAAAGCGCCTTTTTATTTAAATCTAGTTATCAAACATTTTTAAATTGATTGAATTCGTTTGTGCTGAAATTCTGGCTTCCTACTGTCGCTCGCAATATACAATTTGTCAGCATCTGCAGATAATCTTCATACAAAAAAATATATATATGTGTATAGAGAGTCTTTATGGCCTAAAATATAATCAGCAGATATGGTACACACACAAATATTTGTATAGCCTAATGTATTTATACGATTACTACAAAATTATTAAAAAAATAAGAAGAGTTTTAACCAGAAATAATATCAATAGTCAAAAGAAAGAGGATATTCACTATTTGTAAGCATATAAATATTTTATATTAAATTATAATAGGAACAACAAAAAAGGTAAAAAATAATTGTTTGTTCTCTTAAAGCATAAATAATAATATAATAATAATAATAATTAATTAGATAAAAAAGAGTATACTAGATTTATGGATTCTCAAAAAATATTGTAGATATAAGTATATAATTTTATAGTAAATGTATCAAGTAGATTTCCAAACTGTAGAGTCGTCAGCTTCATTTAGACGGGAAGACAGCTCAGTAAAGTACGATATCTTATTTGCAATGAAAAAAAAACGTATATTTTGTTATAAATATGTACATCTTATACCTTTCGCTTTCATATGCAGTTTGAGCAGCTGGCTTTCACTTGGATGGAGCGCCAGAAATTGGGCGGCAGCTACTCGTCGCATCGTGCTCAGAGCGAGAAGCATGTAGTCGTATGCTCGACAACGCTGCACGCGGATACGATAATGGACTTTCTGAACGAGTTCTATGCGCATCCCCTGCTGCAGGACTTCTATGTGGTGCTGCTCAGTCCCATGGAGCTGGACACAACGATGCGAATGATACTGCAAGTGCCCATTTGGGCGCAGCGCGTCATCTACATACAGGTTGGTTAAATATTTGACAACTTGTGATTCGATTTGAATTGCATTTGACATTTTGCCGTTTGTCGTTTTCTGTTTGGCATTTGGCATTTGACAGGGCTCCTGTCTGAAGGATGGCGATTTGGCGCGAGCGCGTATGAACGAGGCGGAGGCGTGTTTCATATTGGCAGCTCGCAACTATGCGGATAAAACGGCTGCCGACGAGCATACCATACTACGCTCCTGGGCCGTCAAGGACTTTGCGCCGAATGTGCCGCAATATGTGCAGATATTCAGGTGAGTTGTGTGTACATGTGTGTGTGTGCGTGTGTGGGGCGCTTTGTCACGCCTCTGTTAATTTGGTTTCTTTCACTGTTTGCGCGCTGTGCGTGCCACACAACCAATGCAACCAATATATATATATATATATAAATATACAATCTTTTTTTTATACATATACATGTGTTCATTCGCTGCATATCCTGCGGAAATTCGCTGTGGCCAGACCGGAGCACAAGCTGCATGTGAAGTTCGCCGAGCACGTGGTCTGCGAGGATGAGTTCAAGTACGCGCTGCTGGCTAACAATTGCACCTGCCCGGGCGCCAGCACTCTGGTCACCCTTCTGCTGCACACATCACGCGGACAGTACGTATTTCAACCGTCATATCATTTATATATAACCTGTGTAATGCCCGGTCAACTGTTAATGGTCAGCAAACTAGAAAAAAAATTCACTTTCCATGCGTCAGCAAGTTTGCCGCCACGAGGCGTCACAGTTCAGCGCTTCTAATGTGTCACCTGGCCATACGCATCATATTTATGATGTCCCTACAGTGGGTATTAAGGGTAACAAATGACTAAATTACCTAAGCAACAGAATGCGATACAACCAAGCTTTATAAATGACAATTTTCATTGCCAATTCAAGTCAACTTGTTGAGCTTTCACTCATAAGCATTTAGAACGCATGGAGTATTAGAATCTTCAAATCTTTATCGCATTCGTCATAAAGTAAAGCTTTAATGTGCTTAAGCTTAATAACTCAAGGCTGTAATAGGTGAGAACAAATCCCGGAAAAAAAAATGTGTTTAAGATAAATCAACAGACCTAACATAAAGCTTTAATGCGCTTTAAGCTCATGCATAGCTTAATATCTTTAGACTGTAATAGGCGACAGGGAGGGATGTATAAAATCCTGGCAACGTAATTATGCTTAAAATAGATAGACCTAACTTAAATCTCCCATTAGTAAATATTACCAATTGTTTTGTTGTATTTATTAGCAATGAGCTTCTACATAAAGATTAAATAAAAACCTTTTTATGTTTTGAGTCGAAACTTTAGCTACAATCTTAAGTGAGGTTTATTGGTTTATGAATAAAGCGTTCAACCTTAGTTGAAGCTTTCATTTGCTTTAAAAGCTTAACATTGAAGTCTTAAATTAGTATTCAATCAAGCTGAGTATTTTTTGCCAATTATTAGAATCACTTAAAGTTCTAGAGGAATTTAATTTTTTTAAGAGCATTAAAGCTTCAACGTTCATTCATTTATTTTTAACGTGTGGGTACGAAATGGCACAAGGACGCATTTGTAAAAAGGAAATAAGCGAACGTCGCGTCAATTTGAAGTGCGAGTTTTAATTAAATTTAATGCGCAATTGTTTCTGACAGCAAAACTGTGTTTTATGCAAATTTTTCCGGTCGTCAAGTGCGTAAATTAAAAATAAAAATAAAATGTAAATAAATGAGTGAAATGCTCGAGCGTTGTCTGCGGCTTCAATTTGAGACCGCGAGCAACACGCAAGCCAGATTAATCATACGCCGCGTTAAACTTGACGCATTTGTTAAGTAAAGAATTCTAATTAGGGTTTTAATAATCAGCGTGGGGAGTGGGCGGTGGGCGTGAAATCGTAGTTGTTGCTTGACGAAGCTGTGAATTCCTTGAGGTCAGACGAGAATCTCAACAATTAAAACTCGAAACTTAATTCACCTTTTTGGCATGAAGATGTTTAACTTGTTTTATTTTATTATTATGTTTATTTTTTTTGTTTTGCTCTTCACAGGGAAGGCCAACAGTCGCCGGAGGAATGGCATCGTCTCTATGGCAAATGCTCGGGCAATGAAATTTATCATATTGTTCTCGGCGACAGTCGCTTCTTTGGAGAGTACGAGGGCAAAAGTTTTACCTATGCCAGCTTTCATTCGCATCGCAAGTAAGTGGAGATACTTCAAAATGCTTTTTAGTTAACAAAACTGCTTTGAATGAATAGCTTGACGTTTGAATGTTGAGATGATGGGATGGTGGGTTGGTGGTTTTGGGTGGTTTTGGGTGGGTAGGGCCTGGTAGCTACGCAGGTTGGATGGATGGATGGGCATAAATAAATGCCAACTTGCACGCCTCTCGTCGCATATTTATTTAGACGCCTCGGCCATTCAAATACAAATTTATGTAAAATGCCAAAATTGCTTTACATTTTCATATAAATTTTCATATTTATTTATTTGCACGCACCAAAAATAATATTAATAATAATAAAAAGGTACGGTGTTGCTTTGGTGGGCGTACGTCCGGCCGAGCTGCCGGAGTTCTATGAGGATACCATACTGCTAAATCCAGGACCCAGGCACATTATGAAAAAGGATGACACGTGCTATTATATGAGCATCACCAAGGAGGAGAATTCGGCATTTGTCGTTAATCAAAATCAAACTACGGACACAACAACGGCAGCCAGCAAAGACGGTGGTGCCGCCAGCGGTGGTGCTGGCACCACCCATTCGCATACAGCAACTGGTGGGTACAATACTGCGCATGAATTGCATATGTGTGCGAGTGTGTGCGCGCGTCTGTGTGTGAGTGTCTGAGTGTGTGTTGGTTGTCATCAAAAGAAATTTAAAACTACAAAAACGAAACACACGTTTGAATGACTTTGAATGAAGCAACAAAATGTATATGAAAAATATATTCATATCAAATTATTTATTTGTTTATTTTTTTATTTTTAAATTTAGCAACAAGTTTTTTGCTCTTGATTTTCGAGACTGCCATCCGTTGCGTTCGTATTCGGCTCTTGAAAAGTTTATTATTTACTTGTCTGTCCTCTAATTTCTTTTATTTAATTTCTTTTTGTTACGGTTGTCAATTTGTCTGAATCAAAAAATAAATTTAAAAGTAAAATTTAAGCTGAAACAAAACGCTTTCAATGTGTGTGCGCGTGCCCGTCTCTAATTAATAACATTTATTTTGTCTTGAAAGTTGACGATTTTATTTGTTCTCGTTTCAAAGCTAACACAACAAAAATAGACTAAAAAAAAAAAAATTAAATAACAACAAAACTCCACCGCTTTGTTATGTTTGTACAATTTTTCTGTCTCTCTATGAACTTCTCTAACTTCTTGTTTTATTTACAACTTTTCTACTATAATTGCCTTTTGAGCTCTACTCAAATTCTGTTTTCTCTATCGTTTCGGGTATAGAAGTTATTATTATACTTACATACATAACATAGAATATCTTAGCTACACATCAAAAATCGAATTATTTGAAATTTAAATCAATTTCCAAAAAATATGTTCACATCAAAACAATTTTTGTTTAAAAAAAATAAAAAAATTGAGTAAAAAGTAAAGCTTATTTTTAAATTGTAAAGTTAAATAAAATAATTAACTCTTTAATATAAATATAAATTGATTCATTTAAAAATGTACACAAAAACCATCCCAAGTAAAAATTCAAATTCCGATATGATTTAAATTATATTTACAATTTTTCTACAATTTTTAAAAACTTTGTCATTTGAGCAAAGTAATTATTAAAAAATTGCTATATTTAAACAAACTATTCTTTAAATTTCAAATTAAAAAAAAATGAAAGCAAAAAAGTGCTTAGCCAAATTTAAATATATAGCATAATATCCATTGGAAATGGTTTAAAGAACACTTTAATTTGTTTTTGATTTTGGTTTTATACAAAATATTTAAGATATACAAAAAACAACAGAAACCTAATTATAGCAACTAGGTTAAAGGTTACTACAACTACGAAAACTTATATGCATAGATGCAGAAACCCAAAGTCCAAATAGTCTAGACAAAATCAAGAACTAGAACTAAGCATATCATCAAATCAGACTTAACCAATTTCTTGGCAATTTTGACAACTTTTGCTGAGTACTAAAACTACTAAAAACCCACACACACCTGCACGCACACTACACGCACATGTACACACAACATTCCATATATTAATATACATATATAATATCATATCGTATAATGTATGTGTAGCCAGTACAACAACATCAACAACAATACAATCAACAACTAAAACAACAACAACAACAAAAACTACAACAATTAGCACGACTTTCACATCATCAACATTATTATCAGCATCAGCATCAACAACAACAACAGCAACCGCTTTGAATCAAGCGGCCATTGCACCAGTGCCGTCTGTTTGTGTTCGTGTGCCCCACAGTCCCACATACGACTCTGGCGCCGGCACGCCCATAATCGAGCGGCAACACTTGCAACCGTATCCGTATCCGCCACCGTCACCGTTACCGCCACCGTATCCGTATCCGCAAATGCAACAACAAACATGTGACAGTGATTATACAACACTATTTGTGCGTGAGTGTGACTCCAAAAAAACTAAACCATCCCTCCAAAAAATACTAAACCCCCTCTAAACCCCTAAAAAGTACTAAGGAATGAACCGAACAAAACCCAACAAATTTTTAACATTAAAAATGATTTTAAAAATGAACAAAACAAAAATCTAATCACCTTTTGCAACCTATGCAACTACCTTTTATAACATTTACATAACAATACTCTCACTCTCTCTCTGTCTCTCTTTCGCTGTCTCTTACACCTTATATATTGCTCTCTCTCTCTCTTTCTTAATACCTATATATAACTGTTTTTTGTCTAGAATTTAAGTTTTGCCCACTTTTGCCTAGCGCCTGTAAATGCCTTTAGCCCAAAAAGAAACCCGCCTACGTTAACCATTTCCGCTATTTGAAAGCCATTAGCGACAGGTCGCACAGCCCAACACACACACACACACACACACACACACACACACACACACACACACGCACACACACATACATACACACATACATACATACACCTTGCCAATACAGATCCGGCCGATCAATTTTTGTTACTTCCGCGTTGCTATTTTTGTCTTCTGCTTCATTTTGCTTTTTGCACTTGTTGTTCTTTTTGACGTATTTTATCGCATGTCTCATATTGCAACCCGTTCATGGTGTTTTATTTATTTATTTTTTATTATTACTCTTTATTCTGTTGCACCTTTATTGATAGTTGATATTGTCTCGCCCGCCTAGCCCGCTGCTCCCCTGTCAATTGTAAATTATACGCAACGCGCACGCAACAATTTGTTGCCCACGTCGCGTATACACAACGTTGTGCGCTGTGGCAGCAACTGTTGCGTGTCGCCTATGGCCAGCCCACTGTGTCTCAGAATACCCTGTGTTGTGGCAGAAATTAATGTAGTTGCTGTCGCCTTTCGTTCTAATTAAAGCGTAACAAGCGTCAGCAAATGAGGCAGAGTCATTAGGCCAGCCAACAAGTTGTGTCTGGGCTTTTCTGTGAGCAAATGTAATAAGGTTCCTACTACAAACGTTAACTGAAAGTCAATATTTTTGGCCAAAACTTGCAACGTTAAAGGCTCGAATGACACTAGCTGAAATTGGAAAATCATACGAGCCTGTAACAATCAATTATTCAATGCCAAAGTTAGTAAGGATTTCAAGAAGCTTCGAAGTCCATCTGTTAAAAAAAAAACTAAAAGCACCAATATGAGAACTTCTGAAATCTTTTCCATGTGATTCATTTAAAACAATCATCGATTCTTAAATAATCCCATTTCATATTTGCAAAGCCTTGCGGGTTTCCAATCGTTATTTCTTACTTCAATCGCTTTAAAAGTACATAAAAGCTTTAAGCTTTAATTCTGGCTGGTTCTAAATGCAAACATATCTCGATTTAAGCTGATTATACTGCGTGCATATTAAAAGTGGTCATATTTGAGTAAGCTTTTTGGCTACTATGAGTAGATAAAGCAAAACCCTAATAGTTTATATCGACAAAGCTTACTTAAAGCTTTTTTATTTCAATGCATTGTGAAGCACTGTAAAACACCAATTTTACAGTTAAGATAAAAATAGTTCAAAAGAGAAAAATATAAATAAGTTAATTTTTCATGTTTCCCAATGTCTACAGATTAAAATATAGCTTTAAAATTGACAAAAGCCTTAAAAATGATGCGTTGTGGGCTGCAAATATATTAAATTACTTTTTTATTTCTCTTATAAGCTATAGATTCACTTCTTGTTGTTAAACTTAAGTTTACTTCTGAAAAGATTTAAAAGCTCAGTAAAACTATGCTTAATATTTGCGGTGGACACCTAAAAGCTATATTTAAGCTTAAAGCTCATTGAAATGGCTTTAAATGAAATATTCTCTCAGATTAATCCAATATTTAGCTGCCAATTTAACCTAATGTCATTGGCTTAGTAAGTGAACGTCTGCCGTTCCTGTTAACCACTTGGCAATACGCAACTTTGACAGCTGCACAGTTTTTGGTCTTAAATTGCAAGGACTTTTAATGAGTTGGACAGGTTTTCTTCTTTTGCACGTCGCTTTCTATCTCTCTCTCTTTTCTTCCTACTCTTTTTTTCGCTGTCTACTTGTGCGTCATTCTGCTTTTTATACTCAAGTTGTTTGCTGTTTGGCTAAACTATTAGTAAATTTTCGTGTAAAGCAAGCGAAACTTTGTTCAAGTAGCGTTAAATTTTGTGCTTAATTCCTTGCGTTAATGCACTGCGGTCAAATTGAGCGTACCGAAGCACTGAAAGAAATTTGTACAAGTTCGTTGCATTTACTTTTCAAAACATCTTTAGCCAGCGACAACCCAACGGCTGTGATAATATCGGACTCGAGGCAAAATCTAAAGGACACAACCGTCAGCACAACCCAAATGCCGACGGCGGCAACAACAACGACCACAATAACAACAACAACGCTGCCGCTGACAATGGGCGGGTCAGCAGTTGGAAGCAGTGGGGCAGGTGCTCAGCCGGGCTCCAGCAGCAGCGGGGGCCTCGGCGTGGGCCTCAACATGGGCACATCGCTGAGCATAACACCTGCCACGCTGACCACCACGGGCAATCATCTGGACGTGCCCTATGCCAACAATCCCAATCTGCTCAGTCCCGATGTGCTCAATCAGCGTAGAGGTAAGCAAATAGCCAGAAGTTGTATTCCATTTTACTCTAACTAACCCTTAATCCGCATACAGGCAGTCGCAGACCCTCGATATTGCCTGTGCCGGATATGTTTACCTCCTCCTCGTTTAGCATAGCCGGCAACGATGATGGCGAGGAGGGCGACGAGAGCGACGATGAAATTGACGATGAGATGCCCTGGCGTTCGCCCTCTGAGAAGATTGCGTAAGTCTATAATTTGTTATCCGACTTTGTTTTTCTTTTCTTTTTGTTTTTTTTTTTTGTTTTGATTAACGAATTGATAATTAAGGCACTTTTCCCCCCTGTATTGATAGCAACTAATATGCATAACTGTATTGTGTACACCCCCAGAAATATTCTAGAGAGCAATAAAAACTCTAAAATAACACAGCCAACAACTAGATTAATCTATATCTGTATTCACTCTGATTGTACCTATAAGTGTGATGTATATAAGAACTTAACCCCTAATGTCTAGTATCTGTATGTATATAGTTGGACTAAGCGATATTTTCAGCATACCAACTCTGTAATCAAGTAAAGTGATGCCATATTGATTATAAAATAATGCAAAAACCAAAACGTAGCATCAAATTTTTATCGATCATTAAAACTCTCCATTTTGATCACTTTTAACATTATCGATAATATTAACATAATAAACTATCGACTTGAAAGTGACCTTTAATTATACAGATCATTTCATCACTGTCTCTCATATCAATTATGCTAATTATCGAGGTTTTATTTTGATAGTATTATGAAAAAGATGCAAAATTTTAATTAAAAAGTTAATAAAAAGTTAAAAATTATCGATAACATGAAAATTTGAAGCATAAATCGAAACTTTATCGATTTAGTGTTGTTAAATAAGAGTTCAGTTGTTTTTATCTTATGCAACACCATATAACTATCGAAGTTTGAAAATGTCGGGGCATTTCTTACCATCAACTGACTATCGAACTCTCTCTCTCTCTCTCGATGGTCAAATTGATAGCCTTGCAGTACAATCTCAAAACTACTTTCCATTAAACATAGTTAAGCCTTATTTCAAAATCTTTTCTAACTTATATTTTATTAAGAATGCTGAAAGTATCGCTTTGATCTAACCCCCTGTTATTGTATGTTTATAATATATGTCGTATTAGCTGTAATGACCCCCTATCCTCCACACAACCCCCTTAGCTTAGCCTAGACCTCTTTTGCTCAAGTAAAACGCTAAAAAACTGACACTCCAAGAACTCTCGCAGTTGCTTGGGCGGGCACTTTCCACAATCGCGCACCTATTCGCTCATCAAGAGCTCCTCGGAGGACTCCTATCCGCGGGGCAGCGTTGCTGGCGCCAACTGCGCCTATTGCAATGCCAATGCTGCGGCAGGGCCACCGCCAATCGAATGGTCCGCACCGCTGCGCGGGCGCGCTATGAAGAAGAGCTACAGCTGCGACAGCGAGTGCGCCCTGCCGCCCAGTCAACGGCTGGGCCTGGGCCTGGGCCTGGGCGGTGGCGCGCTGACGGTGCTCGCGGCTCGACGCCGTCAGCTACAGCGCTGCTGCTGCAGTTACTCGCACGACAGCAGCAGCAGCACCACCAACACCACCACAACGGCAGCCGCAGCGGCGCAGTTGGCGCTGAGCACACAAATGTGCACCGCTGGCGGTTTTGTGTCCGGTCAGCCGCCGCCACCGCCTCCGCTGCCGCCGGCCTTTACCTATACGTCAAGCAGCTCCGTTGAGACGCGCCGTTTGGCGCGTCCGGTTTGGGCATCCGACTATTCCGGGTAAGTTGCCGCACTTGAGGCGCCTCAGCGGGGCACACACAACCAGCTCGTGCTGCCATTTTGGAATGTTCCATTGTTGAAGAGTTGTTATCGTTGCTGTTGCAGTTGTTGCTATTGTTGTTGTTGTTGCTGCTGCTTATGCAATGTTTTGTTTGGCTGCAACAGTCGCTAGTTGACTGCCGCGGGGCATTTTTTAATGACTTGCAACGTTTACCTTGGACGCGGCGCGTAACCACTTTAGATTTGCTGATGTTACTTTACGACGCTTTTAGTCTTGTCTTACACATACCCTGCAAATCTAAGTTCACGGCGAAGGGCATGACAAACTCTTTTAATTATTAATATTCAAATTAATAAGTTTAAGAGAATGAAAAAATCAAATAAAAAAACGTCCTCTCAAGCTTATTCTCAATAATCTTTAACGTCCGTCTACAGAAGCTACAGACCTATTTTTTACATTGAAGTTTTTCATATCTTAAACCAAAAGATAAAAAAACTTGCACTTTGTTCCTGGCTAAAACGAAAGGTAATCTCAGCTTCCCAAGAATATTAAAGCAAATTTCTTAGGCAAATAATTTCAAAACAAAAATCAAATCACGGTAGAGGCGTTATTAGACATATAATTTGTTTTATTTAAACTACTTTTTCGAGAAGGCATATCAAATTTTGTGTAGATAACACAAAATAATAAAAAAAAATCAAAAATGTTCCTTAACAGGATTGGATTTTATTTTGTTTCATTAGCATAGCTTACAATGTAAAGACTTCGAGCGTTGCGTTAAACGAGGGTATACTGTATCATTTTATTTTAGGCGATAACAATTTCTTGGTATAGAAATTCTTAAACATTATAAACAGCGCATTTTGTGGCCACTTTATTTAACAGCATATGACATAGTCGTTCAATTCGACTATTTTACCATCGCAACTTTGATTGATGTTGTTGTTTCTGCTTTTGGCTGAGCATCCTTTTTGGTTTTGTTTGCGTTTGCCCTGAGTTGCATTTTGTCGTTTGCATTCATACAAAAAGTTGTCGCTTCATGCTGTTGTTTATCCTCTTGTTGTTTTCGTTGCTGTTGTTGTTGTTGTTCATCTACAGTGTTGCCTCCACGACCACAAAACTCCCATGTTTTAGCTGTGTGCAATTAAGCACAGTGGTGGGCATCGAAGTGGGCGGGTCTCAGGTTCAATTTAACCAAGTTGAAGCCATTGGCAGCAGCTGTGCGTTAAGCCAGCTGAAAATGCTGTTCCAAGTTAATTGCATGCTAACAACCTAAGAGAAACTTTGTAAAAATCACATTTTCAAAAACAAGCGACAACCCTGTATCTACATTTCCTAAGTTATAATAATCTAGAAAAAAAAAAACACATCTATGATTTAAATAACAAGTTTTTCGATGTTACCCAAAAATGAAAGCTTTCTGTGTGTTAAATACTCAGTCGCCTGTTCCTAATGCTCATATCCTGCACTTAACGTTTGGCTAACCATACTTAACGCTTTTCCTTACCTGATTTTTTTGTTGCTTAACACCAAATTTATGAACATCCAATCATTTGAGCTCATTTTCATAATTGCAATGCTCACATTTTGTGCATTACAGCATTGTCAAGGGTTTTCCGCCAGTTTCACCTTTTATTGGTGTCAGTCCGACGCTTTGCTACCTGCTCAAAGAGAAGAAGCCGCTCTGCTGCCTCCAGCTGGCCCAGGTGAGTGACAGGCCCCAAAGGCCACAATCATTGACTGAATGCACTTTTTAATATTCTTGTGGACAGGTCTGTGAGCACTGCAGCTATCGCAATGCCAAGGAGTATCAGTGGCAGAACAAGACCATCATTCTTGCGGCGGACTATGCCTCGAATGGTATCTATAACTTCATCATACCGCTGCGTGCTCATTTCCGTTCCAAGACCTCGCTGAATCCCATCATTTTGCTGTTGGAGCGTCGACCAGATGTCGCCTTTCTCGATGCGCTCTCCTACTTCCCACTGGTTAGCCACAGGCGAGCTCTTTAATGCTCTCTACTCATTTTCATGTTATTCCAGGTGTATTGGATGCTCGGCTCCATTGACTGTCTGGATGATCTGCTGCGCGCTGGAATTACGCTCGCCGAGAGCGTCGTTGTGGTCAATAAGGAGCTATCCAATTCAGCCGAGGAGGATTCACTCTCCGATTGCAACACAATAGTCGCTGTGCAAAATATGTTCAAGTAAGTGAAAAAGTACTCAATAATTGAAATAAGCTCTCAACAAAGCTGATTCATAGAGAAACCCCTTATCCAGGTATCTATGTAATTAGCTAGACAAGTTCAAACTTTATCTGCACTTACGAGCCTTTAGTCTGCAATCGCTTAATAAATTTCAATTACCTTAAAGCTTTCTGTATCTTTTAAAGCTCCAGCTTTTTGAGAGCTTAAAGCTTAAGTCAATACCAATAATTAAAAATTGTAGTAAGTTAAAACAAATTAAGGAAAGTCAGAATATTGTCAAGCAGTACAAAATATTTGCTTTCAGCTGTAAGCAAGCTTTCTGACTAATTTAACTTAAATGCATTAGCATTCAAGTAGTTAAATTTGTGCTTTCATTCAAGCTTAATATGACTTTTCGGACAAAAACGAGAGTGCTTTCAATTTTTTAGTCCAGCCGGAATGAATTCTCTTTTTACATTTAATGCAGCCCAAAGTTTGTTGTTTATTAAGCGTAAACACAGTCGAGCTAAATATGAGTATTTTTCAAGAAAAAAATATTGTTTATCTATCTTTCAACGAATCTAAATATGACTTAAATTCTTTCTCAACCCGTATTTCCTCCTCTACTTTATTCTTTCCGTATTCGTTTTTCTTCCATGCTACTAAAGATTCTTTCCAAGCATCAAGAGCATCACCGAGTTGTCACAGAGTTCGAACATGCGCTTCATGCAGTTCCGGGCACACGACAAATACGCCCTGCATCTGAGCAAAATGGAAAAGGTCGGTATCATGGGGCCCGGCGCGGTGCATTCGCTGCAGTTTTCATTGGTTCATTTGTCGCTCACTTAATTGCAGCGCGAGAAGGAGCGCGGTTCGCACATCTCCTACATGTTTCGGCTGCCCTTTGCCGCTGGCGCCGTCTTCAGTGCCTCCATGCTGGACACTCTGCTCTACCAGGCCTTTGTCAAGGACTATGTGATTACCTTTGTGCGCCTGCTGCTGGGCATAGATCAGGCGCCGGGCAGTGGTTTTCTCACCTCGGTAGGTGGCACTTTACAGCAACTGTTGCCTAGCTTTTTGATTACTTTTTCTCTCTTGGTCTAATTCCCTGACAGATGCGCATTACCAAGGATGATATGTGGATACGCACGTATGGGCGCTTGTATCAGAAACTCTGCTCGACCACCTGCGAAATACCGATTGGTATTTATCGCACACAGGATACCTCAAATGCGGATACTTCACATGTGAGTAACTCGCCGGTCGAAAGATGGGGACCCTTCTCCGCCTTCAGCAGGCATTGTGTGCGCTTGCGTCCATCGGTGAGTCCAAAACAAATGCAGCCAAAAAAAAAAAAAAAGAAACAAAAAGAGAAAAACCGCTTGAAAATAAAAAGGTTTACTTTCAACTTTTGGGCCCTCCACATAATAATTAAAAAAGTCTACTTAGCCAATCAATTGGCCGCACAAACTAACAAAAGAGAATTTTGCCTTTAACTTATGCTCATCGCATTTACACCTGTTACACACACACACAGCCTGTCTCTATTTCTCTGTCTGTCTCGAATTCTCTGTCTCTTGCTCACATAAATTTCGATTGATTTCGATTAGTTATCGAAATTCGTTTCAAATTAGGAACACACACAACAAAGAATTCAAGAAATTTATTAACAATAATTTAAGTTAGCCTTTAAAGGATTGCTTTTTTAATCATTTCTTAGCGGTCATAACGTTTGTTTTTATACTTTTGTATTTATTTACTTTAGTTTGTTGTTCATTGTTTTTAAAATCACACGCTTACGCTTCGATACTAACTGCATTCAAGACGAGTCTACGCCAAAAAAAAAATATATATATATAAAAAAAAAACTTCATTTGCATATTTTACTCAATATATATTAACTACTTATAAGTACTCGTATTTTATATACTCTACTACTCGAAGCTACTTAATATAATAAACTCTCTTTTCTCAATTATTACTTGAGCTTGAAGAGCTACAGATTTTACGAAATTTCTTCAATTAACGTAACTTTTACTTGCTTACAAAGATCTAGAGTTTTTTAATCCAAGTACTCATATATGCATAGCCGAAAAAATACTAAATCCCTTACCCAAAAAAAAAAAACCAAGCATAGCGTGCTGATTTAGTCTAAATTGTATAAGTTTCCCAATTGATTTTGTACATATCTTACTAAAAAAGGACAAGACTTTCGTAGTTGATTTTATACTTTTTTATTTTATTCAAAGGCCAGTCGAAGGTTGAAATTTCTATTCGCTCCCGGCTCCCTCACATTCTTAGCTCATTTTTGCCTAATTCCCTCTCGTATATAATAAACACACACATCAGCTAAAAATATGATTGATACGCGTTCCCCTCCCGCTTCCCTAAAATTTATTTTGTGTGAGCAAAAAAAAAAAAGTAACATAAAAAATTACGCATACGACCCAGTAACATTTGTCTAAATGTTAAAAAGAAAATAAACTAATTGATTTGCGTTTGTATTGGACTTGACCAGCTATTGAAAAACGCACACGCACGCAGTGAGTCCTATTATTTAATAGACTAGTCAAAAAAAGGAACTTTTAAAAAACGAACTAACAAAAAATAAACAAAAATACCAAAAATTAAAAATAAAAAACATTTATCATGCAACGTTCACTATTGCCTGCCTGCCTCATAAGCGCTTGAATTGCTATGGACATTCTTGTGTCTGTTGTGATTGTGTGTGTGCTTAAATATGTGTGTGTGTGTGTGTGTGTGTGTGTGTGTAGCTGTTTAGTATAGTTAGTTAGGTTTCCGCTTGCATGACTCCGTACTTTTTTCTTGTTGTTCTTTTTAGTTTCGTCTTCTTGTTTTTTTGTTTATTTTTTAACTTGCATGCAGGCCTTTAATTAGCTGATTGCATTTGCTTGTTGTGCGCCCTGCACCACAGGGCAATAGCTGGCCACAAAAAAAAAAAGCAGTATCAATAGGCGTATCACACGCCACAGACAACCACCTGCATTCCCCAACCATCCTGCCATCCACCCACCGCCCTGTTGCCTGAGCTCTGCTGCGTTCACTTTGTTTTTACATATAATAAGTATTTACATTTGTTTGTGCCATGAATAAATATTTGAAAAATACAAATTCGTTTCTGTGGGTTAAGCTTGTTTGTTGAAAAATTATCGATTATAATATACCTGTTATCGATAGGCGTAGAAATCAATGTTTGTAGTGAAAAATGCTTAATAAACATAATTGAGCTCTTCTCTTTACTATCTATCTATTTATCGACTCGCGCTTTATCGATTGCGTCAGCTATCGATTAACAAAATCATGCGGCACCTTTGTATATATTAAAGTCCTTGTTATATTACTCCGTTTGTCTGTGTCCAGCTAAGTTAACCTATTCGAAATTGATCCTTATTACACGAGGCAAAGCTGCTCCTTCCTCATATTTTAGTCACTTTAGTTTGCTAGTTTCCCATTTGTATGAAAAAATTAACAATGTTTTCATTTGCAATGCCTCCCGAACTTTGTTGCCGTGTGAAAATCCTCATTAAAAATACCGTGCCTGATTCAAAAAAATCGATTTAAATTAACTAAGCGAAAACTTCGTTTACAAAATTGCGCTGCATAGCACGAACCTCTGCTCTATTAAGTACTTTAGATGCAATTTCAATTACCTTAACAGCTTTTTAGTTGCCATATTAAAATTAACATGCGCTTTGCAAGCACCTTTTGAAATATAGTTTTTCATTTTCTGTGCTTTTTCAATTATTTAATTTTGTTTCATTCAAGATGTGAGCTAAATACAAAACGGAAAATGAAATTCATTTAAAACATGTTTTGGCTTTTAGTTATAAACGTTTTTATCCAGCATGACTTACAACATATTAAATGTTAACCTGGCCATACAATCAAATAATTACAAAAATATATATACATATATATTTATACAAAAAAGATAACATCATTAACATTAAATGAGCATAAAGCCCGAAACAAACAATATACCATCAGCCATGTATAAAATTGAACAATCTGCCATTTCAATTAAAAATCAATTAAATATGTAAATCATCTTGTGTTTAACCAAAATTCACTGAAATTTGCATACAAACCATCCCGACCATCCGATCCAATTGTGCACAGTATGACGAGGAAACCGGCACGCCCGATTCCACCAAGGATAGCACGGAAATGCTGCGAGGTGTTACCTATCGTCCGCCCTCATCTGGTGGTGGCGCCGGTGGGGGTCCAGCTGCTGGTGCTGCTGGTGGTGGTGGTGGTGGCTCGGCCAGTTACCGTCCGCGCCAGAAGTCGGTCAACTGCCTGGGTGGCTGTTCGGAGCGTAAAGGATCTTCCGTAAGTATCTCACACACAAGAAACAACAAACAACACATAACAATTGTAGGCGTGGTCGCCCACCCATCGAGGTAGGTGGCTTTTGGTTTTTAGGGAAGTTGTGTTTAAGTTTTTTGTTGGCTTGAACGCTTTGACGCATGCTGTTGGATATGGATGCCCGAAAATAAGTACATCTACGTGATCGTTTCATTAGTTGCGCACAAAACAAGAACATCACACACACACACACACCCACACACATAAACAAAGATACATTTGAGTGTAAATAATAGACCTTTAGGCACTTTGGAGTTCATTTTGAACTAATTGTTGTTTTCTGACATCGTCTCTTGCAGTACTCCATTAATCTGGCGGACGAGGCACGCGATAATCACGCCCAACAGATCGAAAGAGCCGAAATTGCCAATCTGGTGCGCAGTCGAATGGAATCACTGAATCTACCGACCATTGACTATGATGATGTCAGCGAGAAGCGCAACCATCTGTCCTATGTGATAATCAATCCAAGCTGTGATCTTAAGCTGGAGGAGGGCGATCTGATGTGAGTACATTCGTTATCCATATCAGAGTATATCTCTTCAGACAACAGATAGAGATAAACTATAATTAGTTTTATGCCGAGCATTGATAGATTGGTTACTTACAATTTTAAGAATGGTATAGAATCTTTTTCCAAACTGCACCAGAATTAAACCTCAGAAAGAAATATAAATATCTTCAAGACAGGTTATATTCTTGCTAGATATTTCTTATAGATTTGTCCTAGAAGCGAGGTCAACTACATTCAGAACGAGGCAAAATATAGTTATAGTTATCATTATCAAAATTTTTGTTGTCTTTATGAGTTAATAAAATATATATTTTTTTATCAATTCTATACTTTAAGCTTACAAAGTTTTAATATAAAATTAATGGGCTTTCGTTTTATTTATTCAATTCACAGCTATTTGGTGCGCCCGTCGCCGTTTTCGGCGCAAAAGACATTCGAGCGTCATAATTCGCGCCGCAAATCGAACATTTCGTTCTGTTCGAATATCAATTTGGGCGCCACATGCGGCCCACAAATGCCAAATATGCCCAACACCGCCGTCGGAGCTGGTTCGCGTCGAGGCTCCGGCATCGCCGGTTTGAACCCCATGCAAATGCAGAGCGTTCAGACATTGGCCGGGTATGGATCATCGCAGCGCTGTACGCCCCCGATGCAGCAAATTAAATCGAATTCTCTTTCTCTACCCGACAGTCCGACGGTGGTTGGCTCGCAGCGCGGCAGGAGTAACTCATTGCGGGTTGGCTATTATTCTCTATCCCCCCTCTCTCTCTCTCTGTCTCCCGCTCTCTATGTAACACTCATTCACTCTATCCCACTCTCTATGTACCTTTATTACACGATTTCCGCTTTCCCGTTTACGTTCACGTTTATCGACACTTCCCATTTGTGTTCACTACTGTACCAAATCTAAGCCGATAACTGTGCATTTATTTGGTCATCGACAGAGTTGCCATTTACATTGAATGTTTAGCATGCCGGGGGCAACTCTGTAGCTGAATAAATACGCAGCTAACAGCAGCAATACAAAAATAAAATTTTCCTAATTTTCATACCCTTGCAGAAACTTTTGAAGCTACCGAAAATTATATAACATATAATTCAAATGGTCATAAAATTGATAAATTTGTAAAGTCTTGGGTACAAAGAAGTTTCGGTATAAAATTTGTTAGCTAATAAAAAAGTAGAAGAATTAGCAATTTACAAACTCTACTCAAATTTATCGCTACAAACTATTCTTTTACTTTTATTAACTACTAACTTTATAAAGGTGGGGTCCTGAAAATAGCCATAACTTTAGGGTTTTCTACAGGGAATTCGTTGCAGTATGCAAAAAGTACAATTAGGAAAATTAAAATATATATATCTGTAGTATATCCGACAACAGATTAAATCCTCTTATATTAATAGTTTTGCAAGGGTATTATTGGCTTCGGTGCACCGAAATTTCATTATCTTTGCTGTTCTAATTACCAATTGGCTAACATAACACTTACACTTGGGCATACTAGTTGCCGCACAATTGTTGTATGAAGAAGCACATTGTTAAATGCAACAATGCTCACATTCTCACACACACACACACACACACACAGACACATCCATGTAGAGCATCAAAATTTGGTTGCATTTCCGTTTTTGAGAGAATCGCAAATCCATTTCACGAAATTGACGAGTTTCAAAAGCCGCAGCACTCAACAGCCGCAACAAGAGCAACAACAACTACAACCAGACCAACAACAACTATGTTTCCAACAACAACAACAAGAACTATCAACAACAACAACTATCTACAACCAGTTCAGCAACCATTCATAAACATAACGCACGCACGCAACGGATAAATCCGCATCACGTTTCCGTTTCCGTTTCCGTTTGCGTTACTCGTGTTGGCTGCACCCACCAAAAATACATGGATAAAAGAATAATAACAATAGGAATAATATAAAGCAAATAATTAAATCATCAAGAGTGCGGCACGGACTTGAGTTCAATGTGTTCGATATGTGTGTGTGTTTGCCATTGGGCCAAAACACGCCTTGTAGCCAATTTGTATTGTGTGTGTTTGTGTTTATTTTGTTTGGGCCAACATTTTGTTTCATTCCGTTTGCTCAACAAATTTGCCCGCTAATCTCGGCCAATTTTGGTTGGAAATTTCCATTTCCCTTTACTTGCAGATCGATAATGATATACTGCTGCGTCGCTCCTCGTCGCTGCGCCAGGGCTTGCCCAGCGTGGGCGTCAGCCATGGCCGGCGCAAGTCGTCGCTGGAGGAGATCGGCATCAGTCACTTCACAACGCTGATGCAGGCAACGAATCACAGCAATCCCATCAAGATATCGCTCAACGGCAGCATCGGCATGGAGGTAAGCGAAACACAAGCACTTCAGCAAATCTCTAAAATCTCAACACTCGCACAGAATCAGATCTCGTTGCAGGTGACGCCGCCGGAGGAGCCGACACCCATGTTGGGCGTGCCCTGCGTTTTGGGCGGCGGCGGCGTGGGCGGCATAAATCCCTCAGCGCTCGGGGGCAGCGCTGGCGGCGGCGGCGGCAGCGGCGGCATGCTGGGCGCCAGCTCATCGTTGGCCATAAATACGGCTGATCTGGGTCCCGGACCGAGCACCTCGTCGGGCGCCTCGCTGCAGGCGCAGGACTCGCTGCCGCAGTCGTCGCAGGCGCCGTCGCCGCAGCATCTGCAGGGCACGATTGTATGATACAACCTGATGTGGGGTCGTCGACTCCGCTCCTCGATGTCCAAGAACAAATGGATATAGAATACGGCCAGCACACACAGACGTAGAGATAAGTTCTAGTGCTTGTCTACTTATTATCAAGTCAAGCTGCTAACCCAAAACCAAATCCAAAACTATTTATATATGTATAAACGAATTCGAGATGTTTGCGTGCCGATACTTCGTGACACGACGGCGCATGGACACGCAGCGATATTGTTTTTCAAATTTACGCAATGTAAGTTTTTCGTTTCGTTTATTTACACAAATATTTTTTTATTGCCTTCATTGTTACTGACATTATAATTGCCACAACTGATATTATTACCACTACTGCAATTATTAAATTAGAAATCATATTACTAATATCATTTTTAGTTTAGGTTTCAAGCTAACAGGTTTACGTAAATTTCGGAAACTACTCTGACCTTCTTCTAAAACATCCCAAGAGTCATTGAGATTTTCTGAGTCCTAAGCTCCGAATTTCATTAATTTACCTTCTTCAAAGAGATTTGAATGGGAAATCCAAACTTCATAAGATCCCCCATTATAACTATGTAAACTTAGCTTAACTTTATTTCATACAAAATAATATTTGTTTAATTTTTAATTTTTTCTTTTCCGGTTCTTATATTTTTCTGCAGTTCTTTTACTATTTTCTTTCACTATTTTCTATGAGAAAACAAATGCATTTCTAATAATGAATTAATAATTTGCGAATATCGTGTCAGGAATGTATCGTATCACGTGCTCGTCTCTAACTATTATGATCTAAGAACCCAACCCACCCGAAAGCAGCCTGTCAGTGTCTGTGGTGTGTGAGTATCTCGCAGCTAATGCGTTAATTCTAGTATAGCCTATAGAGGCCGCCCCCTTTAATTTGCCCGGATATTGGGAGACGGATGTGTTTATCGTTTTGCTTATAGCTATACCTAAGTATATGAGTAGCAATAAATTATATTCAAAATTCGGTATGCTTTATTCAAATGAGGCAAAATGTGTTTTTGGGAACAACAAAGTAGTTAAACTATATTGGCATGAATGGAGGTATCTACCACTTTAGCTGTAAATAGTATCGTGCGGACATGTGTGTTAGTTGCTATTTAGATCTAGGCCATAAGTAAGAGGAAAAACAAAAATCAATTCATTTTTAGCATATCTCTCTCTAATGAAAATTAGTTGCCCCAAAACAAGAGGCTCAAAAATAAAATATAAAAATTTAAAACAGCTTTTTAGTCGAAAGGAAATATTGTATATACGATAGTCTTAAGTACTAGATGTAGGAACGTTTTTGTTGGTTTCTTTCCAAAATAATTCTGCAATATTCATAGACAGTTCGCGCACAGCTACTTCCTTAGGTTTCATACGTTGCACAGCTCTCACTTGGATAGTTTACCCAAAACATAATATTTTACTATAAGAAAGGTGCTATCAATGTTTTGTACCAGACACATTCACAAATTTCTTTCATATCTTTTGTAAAACCCAAAACAAAACGGTTTTCAGAACATACAAATTCGAAAGAAACGGCTTTGGTATACTCTAATGCTTTACAATACATAACAGGAAAAAATGTTTAAAATTGAAACGAAGAAAACTATGCTATGTAGAAGTTGTTGTATATATTAGTCTTAAGATCGAACTGCATACAAACTACTAGAACTAAAACGCAAAACAACAGAAATGAGTTATAGATATAATGTCTATGATTATATACTATTTAGCCAATAAGCACTTAGTTCGGTTTGAGGGCCGTGCTCAAAGCCTAAGCCTATAGCTAATAGCGAAACTGTACCAAATTCAATGAGCTATACACATTCAAAGTATCACTCACATATGCTTAGATATATTAGACATACATACATATATACTTAGTATAGAAGGAGCACCCACTTGCTGTATATATATATACATAGTTGATCTCCAGTCGGTTGGCACCTCTGAAGACCTAGTTACGTCCCAGCAACGAGGAAATTTATTAATTAGCCTATAGCTAAAGCATACGATGTACCTACTACGACCACACGCACATATACATACAGAAACACATACATACACATATATTCAAGAAACCTAGAATATATACATACCTATATATCTAGAGCACAGACAGTTTTATACTAAGTGAATTTTACTCGGTTCAGTTCGAAATGCTGAACTCAAACATGATATATGCATTCCAGTGTCTCAAGAACCTATGCGACATGCGCGCTTGGATATTACCTAAGCCTAAGCCTAGCACACCCCAAAAACATATAGTATCTATATAGATATATATATAGATATATATATATATATATATATATATATATTTAGATCTAGGTAATCTTTAGCAGTCACAAAATTAGCAACTAGTAAATGTCTCAATGTACAAAAAGCAAAAATGGCAATGCCTGCAATTAGTTATCAAAGAACCACAAAGAAAAACAACAACAACAACTAAAAACCAAATGTACTTACTATATTTAACTGATATGAATGCTATGCATAGAGCATATTCAAATTTAGATTATAAAACTTTGCTGTAATATTTAACTGTGCTCTTTAAGGCACTCGACAAACATGTCATGAAAACTCACAATAAATTCAAAAATATATAGTTGATGAAAACTGAACAAAACCGAAAGAACTTCGGTGTACTTCAAACTCAAATGTTTAAGTGGCCAATTTATTATCATATATTATAAAAAAGTATTTTTGATTTTTAACAAATCCTTTCAAAAGTTGACTTCTTCATTTTATTTTTTTGAAAACATTAATTTGTATCAATTAATTGTAATGTCATCTAAAAAAAATAAAACTAAAAACTAAACTAAAGCTTAGTACGAACAGACAGACCGTCACGTTAAAATTTACCAAATTTGTCTGCCATATGTCTGACCGCTAGATAATGTTAATGAAGACGTCTGCCGAATCCATTCGTAAAATATTTGCAGCACTTGAGCAGATTAGATACAATTTTAATTAAAACCCATTTTATTGCAATGTTAAATCATATTGAGTCTAGCTTTGACCGACATATTAGAGAATAGTCTGACGTCGATTCGTGCAAACAAATAAAATGTCTGGCCAACATACTTAATGTCGGTTAAGAAATATATGGGCTTGAAAGACTCAGCTAATAGATCAGCATATATAATATTTGTTCTTTAAGACTTGCCAAATGCGCTCTACATTAGGCATACCATAGAGTACTCGTACACCTCATTCGTATATGTATATATATATCTATATATGTATTTATTAGATTGAGTAGCTTTACAAAAGATGGCACACATTAGTTGGATTTGTATTATGAATTATTATGTTTCTTTTTGCTTTGGTTCTGGATTCCTGTTCTTAGTTATATTTCTTTGTTATGCGTATACAAAAATAGTATTTCCTTTAATTTTATAGTTTTTTTTTTTTTGTTTGATTTTCAATTAATTTAATTTTAGTCCCAGACTTGGGCTTCATTTGCGTGGCGTTGCAAAGGCGTAGGGCGTGGCCACGGTGCAGCTAGCGGAGGCGCTGGTGCACTTGCAGCTCTTGCCGGAGGGTGCCTTCCGGTTGACCAGGCAGAGGCGTGCATCGGTGCAGCCGCCATTATTGATCTGGCACTGACTCTGGTACTGCGGGCAGTTCTGCTCGACGGCGGTCATGCCGTACATCTTATGGCTGCCAAAGAAGGGCGTCTGTATGGGCTTCTGGCGTACGCCCGCGCTGTCCACGCTCTCCAGTTTCTTGCTGGAAAGGAGAGGTATTTAGAAGATGCAGCTTATACTGTGGATGGCACCTACGTTGTCCAGTCGGTCCAGTAAAATTGATCCTGCGTAAAGGTCAGCCCGAAGGGATAGGAGAGTTCCTGGGATATGGTGCGTATCTGGCGGCTCTGTGCACTGATGCACTCCACCTTCTTGGTGCCCGCGTCCGCATAGCAGAGCTCACCGCTGTGCTCGAGCACCACCAGCGAGTTGGGCAGCTTGACGGCATCGGCGCCCAGCAACAGCTCCCGGCCAGTGCCATCCAGATCGGAGTACTCTATCTTTGGGTTCGAGCGATCCCAGTCGGACCAATAAAGTTTCCTAAAAAGCGATCCAACATTTTGAAGAACAACTCAGCACAAGGCTTCACTTGCTGCACTCACTCTCTGTAGGGATCCACGGCAATGCCACGTGGATTCACCAGCTGCTTGTTTATGATGACAGCGCGTAGCGTGGGATCATCCAGACTGGCCACCTCAATGGTGTCCTTCACCGAGTCCGTCCAGTAGAGCCGGCGCGAGATAACATCAATGGCAATGCCCTCGGGTGATTCAATGTCTGCAATGGATTGTATTATCAGAGCTAGCTTATGAGCTCAAAGATCCTCCGCTTGTTACCTGTGCTTATAAAGATGCGCTCATCTGTGCCGTCGTATTTGGCGCTGATGATCTTCTTGGCGGAAATGTCGCCCCAGTAGACGCGTCCCTCCACGCAGTCCTTGTCCAGGCCAATGGCCATCGAAGCCACTTTAATGGGCTGCACATCGCGTCCATTCAGCGGCACACGCACTATGACCACGCCCTGGCTGACAATCAGGAAGTTCGAGTCGTGTTGTTGACGCTCAAAGCAAACGGAACCATTGCCATAGAAACCTTGGCATGTACAATTAATGATTAAATGGGTAAGTTTCAAATAGTTTTTAACGTTTAAGAATAAGATCATGATAAGCATTTGATATTAATCGAGGATAATACAAGCAAAAACTTTCTAACCGAAGCTTTTTTTTTTCAAAAATTGTTGTTTAAAAAACCATTTATTGAGAACCACTCGTTTAAGTTCTTGATCTATATCAACAGTCGAGTCTATATACTTATATCAATATTTCTGTCTGTATATTTTTACTAGTTTTTCACTTTTATATGAAGGTCCTGTTATAAGTATTTAATTTCCGCCGTGCTGTTCCGACATATTTTTGCTTAGTTTCATGATTTAAAAAACTACATAAGGAAAACTAAGAAAAGCTTGTCTTATATGAGTATTTAGAAACAGTCAATTAAAAGTAATTACCTAACAGAGTAATTGAAGGTAATTGGAGAATTGCAAATATATTTTTTTAATATTCAAAATTCGTCGTTGTTATTTATGAATTTTCTAAATTTTTGGATTACCAAAGGTAATTCAAAGTAATTACCCCATGAAAACTGGTAATTGCTAAAGTAATTAGAGTTTATCAATTTTAAATACTACTATAATACTATACAGCTTATCAATAGACATAGTTGGCGCTGTTTTTATATTCAAGCCGATCAACCAGGGCGACTACACACCAACACACATCAGATCCGGTTTCATTTCATCACAAAATTTGTCGTTATTATATTTTTTGGTAATATAAACTTAAAAACAATAAAAAGCTAAGCAACATGATGCACCCTGTACAGAGTTTGCTAACAAAGGTCACGCGGTTGAGCATGGGACGGATCATAAATCAACCGGTTTCTCCGATCGTTAACGCCAACGCGGCCAGGTGGGCGGTGCACAGCCAGCAGCGTCACTATGTGCAAAGGGTGGATCAGTACCGCAAAAAGACGACCACATTACAGTCGATGCGCGAGTTCTTTATGCATCCGCTGACCTGGGATCGCAACAATGGCTATCTGAACGTGGTGCTGGCCCTGGCAATCTTTAGCTTTGTGTTCATCAACTCGTGCACACCGTGCCCGGAGGATCGAATGCCGCGACACAAGAAAAACGATAATTGAGGGAGAAACTGCCGAACTCACCTGGATTGCAGACGCAGACCAGACCCGAGTTGGTCGAGTGGCATTTGGCATTCATATCGCAGAGGGTGGGATTGTTGAGGCAGTTCTGCTCCTCGATGCAGACGTAGCCATCGCCGCGATAGCCAGCGATGCACTGGCACGTATAGTTCGCAGGATCCCTAAGAAAATGGGTAAATAGGAAATGAAAATGGGCTAGAGGAATGGCCATGAACCTTCAACTCACTCGGTGGGCTCACAGGTAGCGTGAATGCCGCAATTGTTGCGCAGATTACAGGGTATGGGTATGCTGAGACAGCCGGCCAACGCGTCGCCCTGATAGCCATCGATGCAATCACAGAACTGCACGCCCAGCGCCTCATCCCACTTGCAGATGGCATTGGAGCCGCAATAGACGCTGCCGCAGCGCCCGGTGGGCACACAACGGTCGCTCACGTCCCGCTCGTAGGCGTCGTTGCACTGACAGACGCCGCCATCACAGTGGGCGTTCTCGCCGCACTGCTCGGCGCCGTCGCACTCGGGCGCCAGTTGGCAGCGATGTCCATCGCCCGTGTAGCCGCGCTCGCAGACGCATTCGGATTTGCCCAGCTGATCGCTGTAGCTGCAGGTGGCATGCGTGTCGCAGATGTCTGGTTTCTGGAAACGAAGCACAGTTTAAATTGTATATACTCTTGGCAGAGACAACTGATGTGCCTTACAATTGCACAGGACTCCTCGATAGGATCGCAGTTGTAGCCGTCGCCGCTGTAGCCCTCGTTGCAGGTGCAAATGTGACGCAGCTGATGCTCCCACCAGGAGCAGCGGGCATTTATATGGCAATTGGAGTCCACATCGCAGGGCAACAGATCCTCGCTATTATCCACATCGTAGCCGCCCGCATAGCGGCAAGTGCGACTCTCCTCGCTCAGCTCATAGCCCTCGGGGCAGGTGCAGTCGCCCAGTATATTGCAGCGGGGCTCCACCTCGTGCTCGTCCAGCAATATGGGCACACAGCGTCCATGCTCAAACACCTCATCGTGGCCACAGATATTCACACAGCTATAACCATCTCCGGTGAAGCCCTCGCGACAGCCGCAACGTCCCTCGTAACAGTCCGCGTCCGGCGAGCAGCTCTGCAAGAAAACAAAATCAAAAAAAAGTACTATTATCGATTCCTAAATTCTCTGCGGGTGAATTGTAGGTTCGATTTTATTTTACAAATATGCAAATTCCTTACTTGTTTTTTTTTCTAGAAATAATATATTGAGGGGAACTAGCATTAAAGGACATGAATTCTCAAAATTCAAGACTGCCTAAATAAACGCGAAATAATTTAAGTGTGTTGTAGAGGTACATAATTACAGAATATCGAACATGTGCCAATATTTTTGAATAGTGTCCATTAAAATTTATTAAAAAATTGTATTAAATTAAATGAATTAGGTTTAAGCTGGAATAAACCAAACCTAGAGCCGACTCATACCATGTATCCATTGGAAATAGGAAAGCAGGGTGTTCGAGCACGTCCGTATTTCCGTCTGTCCATTTATATTGACGGGCTTATTAAAAGCAAGCGACTCAATTAAATTTTATCAAAATTTAAGTTTGTGTATGGGGCATACATAGATCTGACAGCGTATTTTGCAGTCGAGCAGAGTTCTAACGAGCGGCATGCTAGGGTATGAGTTACTTGTAAGGTCTCTTTTATAGTATTATTCGCTTTTTGTAATACATAATAATAATAACAGTATAATCTAACAAAACTTTAAAGTAAATTAAATTAAATTAAATTGTAGATCTTCGATCTAGGATAAAAGCTTTAAACAAAATTTTCTATTTATGGAAATGTTATCTTGTCACTTACATAGCACTCATCCAAATGCTGTCCGTTGCCCTGGTTTGGTGGATAGTCGACATGTTCGCCCGACTGCTCGTGGTTGGGCTCCTGTGGTCGTGGCTGCTGCTGCTGCTGATCCTCCTCCGTGGGATAGCCCTGGGAGCTGTCAACTGGTGGCTCCGAGGGAGTGGAGTACTCGATATTGTCGGCCGAATTGTTGCGCAGACAGCGATAGCCATTGCCCTCGTAGCCCTCGAGGCAGACACAGCTGAAGCCGCCATCGTTGTTGGAGCAGAGCGCATTCTCATCGCAGACATGGGTGCCCAGGGCGCACTCGTCCAAGTCGATGCAGAGCTCGGCGCCGCGCTCGTCCAGCTGGGCGGCATAGCCATGTCGGCAGTCGCAGCGATAGGTATCCTCGTAGGGCACACAGACGGCATTGTCGCCGCACTGGACGCTGCCGTCGGTGCAGGCATTGGACTCGGCATCGACACCGATCTTGCTGACAGCGCTGGTGCGCAGCGCCTGATCCCGCTCAAAGAAATCGAGAGCGATCTTGGAGACCTTCTGCAGGACACTGCGGTCCGTGGGATCTGCATCGTCGTCGCGCAGGCAGCTCTGGTAGACAATGCGCTGATCCACCTGGAAGCCAATTACGCGCTGCTCCTCGACCAGCTCCAGCTGGTGGGACTGCAGAGACTGCAGCTCGCCGGGTCGCACAAAGCGATACTCCTCCGTATAGTCCGACAGATGCAACGTGGCGCTAGGCGATACGCGCGGCACTGCGCCCGACAGTTCGATCTTGACGGACAGCTGATCCCAGTAGTTCAATCCCTCGAAGGTCTGGTTAACTAGCAGCAGCTCGCCCGTCTCGTACTGGATGCGCGAGATGTGCTCGTAGTTGCCACCGGTTAGCTCGTAGCCATTGGCCGCCCCGTTGATCGACTTGGCGAACAGCCAGCCGACGGTGGTCAGCAGCGGCAGGACCAGACGCAGCTGTGCCGCCTGCTCGGCGCTCACCGGATTGATGGTCGTGTAGGTGCGCGCATCTGTGGTCACCACATAGGACTGCAGCTTAGCCTCCTCGTCCACGGCCTGGCCATTTAACTGGCCGGCCAGTGTGCCGGTCACGCGCATGGGCAGATCATTGGCCAGACAGGAGCGTCCGTTGCCATAGTAGCCGGGCTCGCAGACGCAGCAATAGCCCTCCGACTTGTCATAGCACTGGGCATGGCTGTCGCACTGGTGTCCATTGCCGTTGCAGCTTTGTGCCAGTGCCGGGGACTCGGTGCGTGTCTCCAGATTGTTGGGCGCCAGCACATTCTCGCCGGGATTCAGTGGCGCCACCTGGTAAAGCCAAACGCCGGCCACGCCCAGATTGGTGCTCTCACTGAGGAAACGTGCCTGGACAAATGAAAGGTAGGAATTATATATTTACTAGAGTCTTTTCTTGTAAATGGAAGAATATTTTTGTCTGGTCCGAAACCCACTTTAAACTTGATTTAAAGCAAAGAGAAAAACTTGAAAGCATAGATAAAATTATACTAGATTCTGAACATCTTTAAAGGCATTTTAGAAATTGTTCGTGGACCAATAGATATTTGTAGAATTTTAAATCATGTTCTAGCATGTTTCAAAAATGCAATTCGTTTACTTAGCTCCCGAAAATAGTTAGTTAGTTGTGTTTTGAACTTACATTCTCCGAGCCGGAACCATTCAGATTGTAAAAGCGTCCATCTTCGGCAACGAAGCCCGCCTGGGCGCGTATGTCGGGCAATCCCAGCTCGCCGGCCTCGCCCTGCAGCCAATTGAGTCCGCCCTGTGGGTAGATGAACTGCACGAATGTTTGCGAGTCGCCAACAATGAGGGCCACCTGGAAGGTGTTCAGCCTGTCCGTCTTGGAGTTGAAGTAGCCCACGTTGCGCCAGGTGGCGACAATCAGTTGCCTGGCCTCGAAGTCCGTCCAATCGCTGTACGCATAGCGCACCAGCTGCTGGGCACGGTTCAGGGAGTCGGGATCGCGCGTCTCAAACAGCGAAATGGAGCTATCCTCGCCGCTGTTGGTGGTGTCCACGTTCGAGTAGAAGGCCGCTATCGAGGGATACTCGAGCGGAAAGGGCTGGTTCAAGTACTCGGCGAACTCCACGTTGAATGTCAATATGCCATTCGTGTTGATCTGCAAGAAAGGAATGGGAAGTGAAGTGGATGCTTGGGAAAAGGAAGTGCATATGGCGCATCAATTAGCCGGTTCTTGTGTGAAGTGCCAACAGGCCACTTAACATTTAACGGCCAATGCGCCTGGCGGAAACTAAACAACAACAAATCATTAACAAGCGCGCCTCAATGATCATTAGAGAGTACTTCCTCCCTCCCTCGCACTCTCTCCCACTCACTTTCTCCTCTAATGACTTTCTTAATTGAGTTGCCTGTCGGCAGCCGCAACACGCCTCTAAAATTAGCGCTAGAAAAAAAAAAACAACAAAAGACTCTTTTGTGCCGCCCGCCGATGCTATCCAGCTGCGTGACCTGCTCCTGTTTACACAGCTCTTTCACTCCAATTGGCATGCCAATTGGATTTTATTCACATTTACATTCTCATTCCCCATTGGCCGTTTCCAACTCCCATTTCTCAATTGCACAACTTTGCAGCGTTGCGCATTTTTATTTTTAACTCAACGAGCGCATTCATTTTGCCTAAATAAACAAATATATTTGGAATGTTTTCGGAACTGGAGCACAGGTGTGTTTGTACACTGGTCCAGTCCCATTCCCACATAGTTTTGTGGTCGAAAACAGATTTTAGTAATTACCACCACGGGATGCTGCACTTCATCTTCAGCTCAGCAGGTTGAAAAGTGTCGAAATATTTGCCATAGCTACAAGATATACATATCTACACAAAGAAGTGAAGGTGTGCAGACTCGTGGCTGTTCAGGTATTTAAGCATTTTATCAGCTAATTTATTTGGGATTTTGTATAAAAAATATTTGGCAGACTTTTTAATGGTATTTATATAAAAACAGATAAAAAAATATACATATATCAGTTGAATATAACAAAAGCAGAAAATCAAGAAAAATTCAATTAATATCTAAAAATATTGTTTCAACTTTGGGTCAATGCACTTCATTGGCGCAGGATAACTAAAGTTATATTTTTATTGCCAAACTCATTTAATATACTGAGTACAAGACTTTATAAAAACTGGATCATTTTTAAAAACTATGCAAATATTATTACTTAAAAATCTCGTCTTAAAATTACCAATTTTAGTCACAATTTATTTTTAATTCCGAGGCCTTTCTTCCTTTCCTTTAATGCCAAGCAAAATTTAAACAACATTCTCTATGGGTATACATATTGAGATGCAGCTTTAAACTATATTTAAATGAGAACTACTTTGGATCTATTAAAGTAGTTCTCATTTGACTTCTATCTTCTATTCTATTATATTCTTCTTCTATTATACTTTTTGCGTCAGTCTTAAACGTTTTACAGGCAGCACAGCGTTTTTAACAAGGCAAAGGTCAGCTATAAATCCCATTTGATTTTCCTTTTATCAAAGGCAATTACCCGGCTTCTCTTGATCTTAAAGCGAGCAAACTTCAGACAGTGGATTTGAACTGGCGACCCACTGCTTTTTGTTAGCTTTAGTAAAAATTGTTACCTTGAGGATAAACTCTTTCGTATTTAGTGATTGATATATTGACATGTTTGTTGCTTCGCATTCACCTGAATTTCGATTTTAAAATAAATTCAACCGCGTAACCTCAATTTACAAATTTCATTCCATTTTACTGACTTGTGAAGATTCGGACATATCTATTAATAGAGCCCCAAAGGGGTATTAAACATTGATGGGTTCAACAATAATTAAACTGAATAATGTGCTTTAGCTGGAAAAAAGACGCTTTGGTTATTTCTGGTCAAAAGAGTTCTCGAATATTTATGCATTTCTATGGCCATAATAATGCCACACATTTTGTGCCGCGTGCTATTTTTCGACGTCAGACACATAAATTCAGTTAATTAACTAACAAAAATAGGCGACACTTTCGCCTCGACGCTGCGCTAAGAGCAGATCATAATTTTTAGATGTTCAACAAGCAAAAGAATCAAGAATCACAAAGTAAAATGCCTTCACGTAGGATTGTCGACGAATAAATACCCTTCAAAAAAGCAAAACAACAACTAAATAAGATATTCAAGTAAGACGAAGATTTAAATTGCCTTTCTGATTAAAACTGAGTAACAAGAAACTGACTAAATTATTTAGTTCCAGAAAGAAAGAGAATTCATTGAAGTTAGATTAAATTATGAAAATATCCGTGGCATTTAAATAAAGTCGATAAAATATATATAAAAAAAACTTTTTGATTTTTGTCAAGATTTTTTGTGGAAATTTTTCTCGCTATTTTCTTTTTATTTTAATTAAATTATAAATTCTAGATTTCATTATACCAAAAAAATGTATGGCATACACATGATATATGATCGCATATACTTATATATATGCCAAAAAAAAATTCACTTTTGCCAAGTTACCTGAAGAAACTAAAACATTTATCTCGATATTTTCTTTGCATATGGCATTTATATGATATCGAAGATATAGTAATTAGTTATTGACAAACTTTATTTAAGAAAAAAAATGGCTAACTTGTGTCAAGGCTACTGCAAAACTTATATCAATATTTTCTTTGCCCTGTAGTCACATTGAACTATATATTAAATAAAAAATGGTCTTAAGATATCTTTCACTTAGCTTCATTAGAAGTAAGATTATGATAAATAGCTATTCATCACATGATCAGCTATGTGATATACTGATGTCATCGGTCCAATAAATATGATTAAAGATTTATTTAGCTTATGTCCTCTAACACACGTCTAGTTGAATTGGAAATGTGCTCAGTTAGGGTATTCAAAAAAAAAAGGCGGCTAAAAGTTTGGGTGTGTGCCAAGGCGGGCTAGCGACATCATCGCGAACATCAATGGGTTGGACTTGTTGGCTATTTATTGTAGCGTCTGTGCCTAAAAAGATTGCCATGGACCACCCCCAAGTGTTTTATTATATATATAATTTTTTTTTTGTTCTTATTTTTTGTCATGTTTCTGGTATTCGGGTTGAGTGCGTGCGAATTGGTTTTGCGCTTTAGCCGTAGCACAAAATGTATCTTTCAGATACTTTTATATTTTGTGCCCAGCAACATTAGGTTGATTACACAGAATCTTGTGTGTCGAAATGCGACGGAGGCTGTCATGTTTTGCCGAAAATTAATGTCGATTTCAGCTATTAATAAATCCCCCAACCCCTCACACCCACACAC
This sequence comes from Drosophila novamexicana, assembly GCF_003285875.2. Taxonomy (NCBI): domain Eukaryota; kingdom Metazoa; phylum Arthropoda; class Insecta; order Diptera; family Drosophilidae; genus Drosophila; species Drosophila novamexicana. Next base: position 7,115,438 of record NW_020824765.1, on the reverse strand, counting down.
ACGCACACACACACGCACACACAATGAAACTATTGAACTAAGCAACAATGTGCATGAGGCCGATTGATAGGCCTCTGAGCTTATCGCTGCGTTCTTATCAGTCGGGCGAATGCAAAAATTCATTCAGCACAAATTGCGTATATGAACAGATATAGCTACTATATAGTCTAATACTCACAAAGATCTGTTCGTATTTCTCGCCATAGAAATTGATGGGCTGCTCCAATTGCAGCAGCGCCTGTTCGCTGTTGCCCTTGGCCAGATATTGTATGCTGCCGCTGTCCTCGACAAATTCGTAGAGCTCGTTGGAGCGCAGACTGTCCAGGTAATGCTCATATTGGCCTCTGACCTGGCACAGGCCCAGCAGCAGCAGCAGCAGCAGCGGGCATAATTTTTGGTAAACAGTTTTCATTGCAAAGAGCAAAGTTTGAATTTTATTTGATGTAAATGCGAATTTCTTAAATTGAATTTTAAGAAATTCTTGTTTTAATTATTTTTCTGTGCGCGTTTCACAATTTTGCGAGCAGCATTTTCACACACACAGTCAAACACACACACACGCGCGTGTAATGTAAGCAACTCGTTTTGGTTCCAAAAATATCGAATTTATAAATAACGAACCGGCAGACAACTGAGTATCTATCGTCTATAGCTACACTATACGTATGTCTATATATATTTTCTTTTTGGAACTGTGTCTTGGAACGGCGACACCAATCGCCTCTTGTCTCCTGTCTTCTCTAGCTTTCGATTCGATTCGATTCTTTGGCCGAGCAAAGCGAACCGCACGCGCTGCCAACAAATTCTTGACTGAATCGCAGCTCTGCGCTGTGGGATGCTCTTCGGTTCGGTTCGACCGACCGACCGTTACATTTAGCAGGCACAAATGTGTGCGTGTGTGTGCGTGTGTTTGTGGGTGTGTGTGCGTGCCTGGAGTCTTCAGGAACTGTTAACATGCATGTTAAGTGCATGCTAAATGGCATCCACAGCAAATGCAGGCTGTTAATGCAAATGGCATCCAATGCAGATTCGCTGCAGAGGGCCAAAGTTAACAGCGAGTGTAAGTGAGAGAAAAGAGAGTGACAGAGAGAGGGAGAGAAAGAGAGAATGTAAGAACTGATCCAAAAAGACACCACATTTTTTTCTGATTTGCTTGTTTATTTATGACTCTTTGCTGTTGACATTTATGTTCCACACGCATTAAGATCGGAAATATTTTTGCAAACATTCAACTAAATTGAGAAAATTAAAAAAAAAATATTTTTCCATATGGAAAGGATTATATTAAAATTTGTATAGGAACAAATGGTTTTACATTAAAGTTTTCAAATGAAATACGTTTCTATATCAAAAATTTTCGTATTGCGAAAGATATGTTTTTTATTTGTAATAACGAAAACTATTTTTGCAACAAAAACAATTTTTGTGTCATTTTTTAAGAAATGAACGAAATTTTTATTACTAGGAAAATTATTAGAACTTCCTATTTTCTGAATTATAAATCGTATCTTCAGGCAGGATATGCCCTCCAAAGTCATAAAATTTTAAAGATCAATTTCGAAGACAAGCCTTGGAATTGTTTTAGGTATTTCAACAAGTCCATTGATGATCTCATGAAGACATTGCCTATGTCATAGTAAAGCAAACTTTTTAATGAGCGTATGGCGCAAAGAATTGACATACTTATGCTGACCAGACCCGCAACATAAATGTTCTTTTAACCAACTGAAGATCATAGCCTCTCCTCTCCCGTAGCACATGCTAGGTGTGTTTTCTTGATAGCCACAAGGCGTGGCGATTTTAGGGCGACCCCAAAAAATGGGATCAAAATAAAGCCACACTGAGGCTGAGGCGCGTTCCAATTCCGCCGAATTGAACTGCGGGCGGGAGGCGGCACGTGCCGCTTGATTGCCTCCGCTGTGGCTGCGACTGTGCTGCATGCCACCATGAAGCGCCTCGGCAGACGCAGACGCAGTCGCTCTCCCTTTGCGGGCTCTGCTCCGTAAAAATAAACAAATGGGAACTTCTGCGCCTGGGCTGATGGTGATCGTCTTTGGGTTTTTTCATGCACAATAATGATCATCTACTTGGGCTATTTATGATGTATTTCTCGGTTAATTAGTTGCAGCTGGTTGCAAGGGCAGGGGTGGGGCATCTGCCAGTTGCTTCCGCATGCATTCCCATCAGTCCATCATATGTATGTGTCCAACTCGAAAGTGATTTTCCCTTTTACTATATTTGGCAGCAGGGCGCGTCTGTCACAAGCATATATATCCATATCCATATATATATAGTAGCTGTGCCGCTTGATCGCTGATGGATGGTTGCCTAGCCTTCATCATTAATCTTCAGGGAGTCGCACTGCGTTCCAGGAATTAGAGCGGAACGCTGCAACACTTGGGAACTGCATAGGACTGCATGGTCGGCACAGATCCAACATATCTAAAAGCAACCTTAATTATCTGCCCTGCTGCCGCAATTTGGAGCTAAATAATTAAAAACTTAAATTAAGCACGTTATTAAAAGTTTCGTAATTGTTTTAGGTTACGCCCAATTAGCCGCCGGGGACGGCCTTTAAAACTCCCGCACCTCATTGGCTTTTGCCAAAATACGTTCGCGATGTGGTTGAAACTGTTGTGCGCCTTGTTCTGGCTTCGAGTGGTGCTCCTGAAGCCACAGCTAGACGAGGATTGTGAGCTCTATGCGACAGATACCATGGTGAGGCTTGGGCAGGGGGAAGTGGAAACTTATCTTACTGCTCTCTACTTTCTAGCACGACTTTTGCTGCGAACTGCATTACGAAACGCCGCAGTTTAGCGACTGCCTAACGGACTGGCATGACAAGATACACTTCACCAACGAGCAGGAGGAACAGATCTTTATGTTCGTGAGTATTCTCCCTTGCTAGTCAAGGTAAATTGCCCTGGGTATGCAGTCTTAGGTCAATTGCATGAAAAAGATTAAGGGTGAATCCCCTTCACAACCATTTGAGTCGGGGGCAAATTATATGATAGTCTAGTCTAGACGGTGTAGGGTATGTAAAGGACTTGATAGAGTTAATTCACATCCTTGGTTGACTTATTAAAGAGCAACAGTTGGGATTAGTTAGGAAAATATAGTTAGTGCTGAACTTCTATCTTACGGAACATTAAACTTTGCACAAACTTTATTATTTTGCACAAGACGGCTAGAACTTACAATTTTTCCCTCTATATATTTTATTTTATACCCCTGTAGAGGGTATAAATAAGTCATGAAATGTGTAACGCATAGAAGAAGACATCTTCAAACCCATAAATTATATAGATATCCTACATCAGCATCTACAGCCGAGTTGATAAAGCCATGCCTGTCAGTCCATCTGTCTGTCTCTCAGTCTTAAAGCTATCATCTTAAAATTTTGCAAAAATCCGTCCTTCTGTTGCAGGCAGAACATATGTCATGTGCGGCCGGGTCGGAATACTATATCATATAGGGGCCGTAGGAAGGGTCGGTCGAAAATTGGGTTCCTTTATGGAGAACTTTATTGTTCATCAAGATTTCTATATTAAACTCGGCATTTATTAGTAAAAAAAATGATTGAATCAAGAATGTTTGATTAAAGGGAAAGTTGCTGCTGGAATTATGGAATTTTGCAATTTGTGGGATAAGACCAGATCATATATTTCTTGATTTTTAAAGAATATCATCGCAAGTTAACCTGCCTTATATATTATTATTAGACTGACATTTGCTCTAAGACTGGCGAGCATGGCCAAATATAATCTATATCTGACGAGCTTACATATTCCAAGTTTTAATTCCCCAGCTTGCACACTTTTAAAGATAGCCCAATGAAAGTCTGCCTAATCTGACTTAACATTTACCCTACTTAACATTTAGCTAATAGATACCCTCTCTTGCAGTGCACCGCCGAATGTACATACAACAGCACCGAATTTCTGGCCGCCAATCGTCAATCTCTGAATCTGCAGCACGTGCGCGAGCATCTGGAGAACGACTTGGCCGACGCAGCGGATGAGGCGCTGCTCTACGAGACCTACGTCAAGTGCGACAAGCATGGTGCGTAACTCCAGCAGCTGCTCAAACCTCCAATAATCCTTATCAAATCCTCTCCAGCTCTCACGCTGCTGAGTCACAAGGGCGTGCAGTCCCTGGCCAAGCGTCTGTCGCCGCACGGCTGTCATCCGTATCCCGGTCTGGTGCTGGAGTGCGTGGCCAACGAGATGATCCTCAAGTGTCCGCCCAAGCGCTTTCACCAGACACCGCAATGCCGTGTCGCACGCGACTTTTTGCGCGAGTGCATGCAACATTTGAAATATGCATAGACACTGCGAGGCAGCCCTATTGAAGTCTACAGATGTAATAAAAGCAAGTGTTAAAAGCAAGAATTCCGGCACAAGATTGGGCAGGCACAGGCAGCCTCCAAGAAGTAGGTATATATGGAGAATTTAACCTAGTTGTATGAGTTGGCAGTTGCTTACAAATTTAATCGCTTTCTAACGTTTATAGTTTACATACGGGCTAAATTACGCTAGAGACTAATGTATAGCTAGACGGGCTTAACCAGATCTCCCTCCAGCTGCAGTGCATCCGACTTTTTTAGCTGCTTGTCAAAGCGTTTGTCAAATTTCTTTGCCTGCTTCTCGCTTAGCTCCGTGACGGCCAAGTGCTTTGTGTACTTCTTCAGCAGCTTCTTCCTGAGCTTCTCCTGGAAAATGCCATCGGGCTGCTTGGACACCAGCTTCAGCAGCTGCGCAGCCCAATCAAATTCGGCGGTCTCCTCCGCCACAGTAGCAACAGTTGGTTCTGCTGCTGGCTCAGCTGCTTTCGCTGCGCCATTCTCGAGCTTGGACTTCTTTTTGGGCGGCGCTTCCTGCTCCTGCTTCTCTTGTGCAGCTTCTGCCACCTTGGCAGCCTTGGCCGCCTCCAGTTGCGCTTGCTTGGCCTCCTTCATTTTGTTCAGCTCCTTCTCGAGTATGTCCCACACCTGGGTTGCCTGCTGGCGTGGCATGCGCATGCAATTGCCCACAAAATTCTCGAACTTTGCTTTCTTGCGGGGTACGTTGTCCACGCTCTGGAGTCGCTGGAATGCGCTGCGCACGGACGCCGTCAACTCGTACTCTTTGCTGTCCAGTATGGCGCGTATGATGTCCATCCAGCTCTCCTGTTTCTGGGCGTTCTTGTTCTTCGGCTCCTTGGGCACAAAATTCTGGTTGGAGTACTTCTGTGCCTCCGAGATACACTTGGTGTGCGCAACGTACTCCTCATCGTAGAAATCTTTGAGGCAATCCATGCACGACACGTTTTTTGTCTTTCCGCGGCATCGTGTCTGATAGTGCTTCTCCACAGATGGCTTTTTAACGGACTCGCCGCAAATGTTGCATGTAAAGAAAACCATTTTTGTTGAGGATTTCCAGACCGACAAACAGACGCGGTGAGTCCCACGTGCGTGCTCTGGTACGTGTTGTGCATGTCGTTAATCGATAGTTAGACACCGATATTGACGTTCTGTTTTTCGAACGGTTCTGCCACTGTTGACCTGATGCGCTGACAAGTGACCGCAAAAGTTCCTAACTAGCTTAGGCCGGCCAACTGTTGTGGGTAAGATATCGGTATTCTGACTATCGATACGCGTCTACCAGCTCTGTTAAGGTTTGAAAAACGTGGGCAAGTGTGGTAGCATTGAGCTTTCGTCTGACAGCCGTGCACTTTTGCCATCTCTAGTTGCCAAACAGCTGCTTCACGCACGGTAAACGCGAAATGTGGCTGGCAATGGTGAAATTGCAACGATTCGTGCCGCATGGAACGCTACGCTTTTTGACAGAAAACTGCGCCAGGATGAGTAGCCAGGTAGTAACAGATGCCAAGGATCCGCTTGGGCAAAAGCCGCCACTCAAATACGAACGCCAGCCGAATGTGCTGCGCAAAAAGTTAAGCTCTGTCGTGCCGGGCTCTGTGAATCTGCAGGTGCTGGGCGCAGGCGCCAACGGAGCACCCGGCGCTGTTTATCTGTTCACCGACCAGTCCCGTTACCTGTTCAACTGTGGCGAAGGCACGCAGCGGCTGGCGCACGAGCACAAGACGCGTCTGTCTCGTCTGGAGCACATCTTTGTGACGCGCAACACGTGGACAACAGTGGGCGGGCTGCCCGGCCTGGCGCTCACCATACAGGATGCGGGCGTGCGCAATGTGGGCCTTCATGGACCACCGCATCTGGACACCATGCTCCAGAGCATGCGTCGCTTTGTGGTGCTCAAGAATCTGCAGATGCAAACAATAGACAGCACACTGGGCGCCCAGTTTGAGGACTCCATACTGAGCGTGCAGCCGGTTGTGCTGCGTAGCGAGCAGCAGCCGGCGCAGCCCGTACTCAGCTATATATGCAAGCTGAAGCCACGCCCGGGCGCGCTCAATCTGGTCAAGTGCGTGGAAGCGGGCGTGCCGCCGGGTCCGCTGCTGGGACAGCTCAAAAATGGACAGGATGTGACCCTGCCCTGCGGCAAAGTGGTGCATTCGGTGGATGTAACGGAGCCAGGCGAAACGGCCCTCTCCTTTGTCTTCATAGATGTGCCCAGCGAGCAGTACCTAAACTCCTTACATGCCCAGGCCGAACAGTACAAGCAGCTGGCCGCCTCGGAGCTAACTGAGGTGGCGCTCGTCGTGCACTTTAGTCCACCCGAGCTGGCAGCTAATTCGCATTATAGCAGCTTTATGACGGCCAACTTTTCGGCCGGCACCCAGCACATTTATCTCAACTCGCCGCAGAATCCCTTCTCCGGCTATGCGGCCGCACATCGCATTCAGTATCAGCTGCATCAGCTGGCGCCGCGCATCTTTCCACTGCTCGCCGAGTCCACAGACCTGCAACACAGCTGGCAGAGCACGAAGCTTAGCCACAGCCTCAAGAAAACAAAGCTGGAAAACGGACACGGGATGGAGGAAACAAAGAAAGACAGTGAGGAGCCCATAAAGGAATCGAAGCAGCAAGAGGAACAGGGCGTTGTTTCCATGACCAGCTTTCATTTAAGGCCCAAAAAGGGTGAGTGAAAAGAATCATCTATATCATATCATATCGTGTCATATCATATCATATATCATATATTATATCATATCATATCATATCATATCACATATCACAATCCAATAATCTTCACATATTCACTTGGTAACTTCTTAGTATATCACATGAGTTGCCCAAGATAGATTTTTGGGAAATACTTATATATACCATAATATAATGGTAGCTTTTGGGGATCATAGTGCAGGGTTTTTTTTTTTGTTGATCTATCTGTCTCAACCTGGGAGAGATTCCTTTTTTGTTATGCATTTGCGAAAATGTTTTTAAAAGTTGGGTAAATTGTGGATATATTTTTTTTTAACCAAAAATGTATGTTTACATATTTTTAAAAATTGTTCTTGTTGGGGGGTTTTTTTTTTTGGTGCTTGGTTCAGCACTTTTAATGGAACGTTTTAACTTTTCTCTTTCCATAATTTGGGATTTATTTAGTTATGTGTTCCTCAGGAGTTCGCTAAATTTTAATTTTTTGGCAACTCTTCTGCTGAAGTCCTGTAGAATCTATCCCCAATACTCGTGCTTGCTCTCGGAGTTCTTTTAGCGGGTACACTATTCTATATGAGAACTCTCCCATATTTCTGTTTTCTCTTCAACAACTCTCCGAATGTGAACCTTCTTTGGGATGGACCGGCTCTGCTTACCCACGATTTTTAGTGTTAAGCTCACATTTGTTCTCTTCACGTTCGAATCCGGCTTCTCACGTGCATCTATTTACCACCTGCTTCATACACTGCCACGCTTGCTTCATCTCATGGAATCTAATTAACAAATATTCTGACTGGAACCTGATTAATTTATCCCGAACCCGCAAATCTTTACGCTACAGGATTGGATCGCATTCTGGAGGCCAAGTTGACTCCCGAGGAGTACATCAAGGAGACGCATGCGGTGCCTGGCTTCACGGAGCTGCTCGCTCAGCTACAGGCCGACATCCAGGATACATTGAAGACGCCGAGCAACAACTATCCGCGCATCATATTTCTCGGCACGGGCTCCTGTATACCCAACAAAACCCGCAACGTGAGCTCCATTCTTATCCAGACCGCCGCGGAGGCGTTTATGTTGCTCGACTGCGGCGAGGGCACGTACGGCCAGATCGTACGTCTCTATGGACGTGAGCGTGCGCGGCAGGTTATGCAACAGCTGCAGGCGGTTTATGTCTCCCATCTGCATGCGGATCATCATATTGGACTCATTGGGCTGCTGCGCGAGCGACAGCGTTTGGCGCCGGCGTCGCCTTTGCTTCTCCTGGCGCCACGTCAGATCGAACCCTGGCTGCAGTTCTACAATCGTCAAATCGAGCCCATCGCGGATGCCTACACGCTGGTGGGCAATGGCGAGCTGCTGGAGCAGCCGCTGGCCGGCGAGCAGGTGGAGCAGCTGGGCATTGCCTCGATAGCCACCTGCCTAGTGCGGCATTGCCCGCATGCATTTGGCGTGAGCCTCACGCTGCAGGCGCAGCACGAGGGGACGCCCATTAAGGTCACCTACAGCGGCGACACAATGCCCTGTGCAGATCTGGTGGAACTGGGACGCAACTCGACAGTGCTAATACACGAGGCCACCATGGAGGATGACCTGGAGGAGGAGGCGCGCATCAAGACGCACAGCACCATCTCGCAGGCCATACAACAGGGCCGGGATATGGAGGCCAAACACATCATCCTGACCCACTTCTCTCAGCGCTATGCCAAATGCCCGCGCCTGCCCAGCAGCGAAGACATGCAGCACGTGGCCATTGCCTTTGACAATATGCAGGTCACCGTGGATGACCTGCAGCATTATCACAAGCTCTATCCGTCGCTGCTGGCCATGTACGCCGAGTACACCGAGGAGCTGGAGCAGCGAGCGGTCAAGCGCGAGCTCAAGCAGGAAAGAAAACGCAAATTGGCACAAACGTGATCAGAGCTTTTAGTTTATACGTGACAGACATCGAGAAATCTTTTGTTACCAAATGTTGCCATAAAATCTGTGACAATGTTTATACGAGCTTGCGAATTGTGCTAAGATATTAATGTATATAAAGCGACTGATAACTGGCACGATAAGGAAACTTAAGGAAAGGCTTGCTTTAGCTAAACTTACTTTTTTGAAGGTACTCCATACACATTACGAGTACAAAATACATAAAATAAAATGTAAATTATCTGCTGAAACAACGTTTATGCGAATTGTTAAATTGTGATAGGCTCATGGTATTTATCAGCATCGAATACGCGAAATCAAAGAAAACTACAAAAAAATAAATAAACCTGAAGTCATGATTTAAGCCAGCTCAATTTGTGTATTTCTTCTTATAAATATTCAAATATTTATAATACGAAATTTCAAAAAATTAATATTTCATCTCATTAAAACAAGCTTTGTATAAACCTAATTGCATTAAAGAAACGTAACTTATTTATATCTTATATTTATGGTCAACTTTATTATTTATAATAAACCACAAAAAGCGTTTAATCTTGATAACTGTCACGTGTAAACAATTTCCCTTGCACTTTTTATATTTAAGATGATTGTTAAACAACCTACAATAAATAAACTGTATTTATAATTAGAAATGAAAACAATTTATTTGTTTTTGGTGTTTGTTTATTATGATTATTTTTTTTTGTTTTGTTTTTGTTTATTTTATTTACTTAATACGCATTCGCTTGCAACAGGTGTCTGTGTAATAAACGCTCGTAAAATTACAAATTTAGTTTTTCAATAATATTATGTAAATGTATAATAATCGCACATTAATTTATTAGCATTGTCGACACAACAGAAGGGCACTTGTTTCTATGCATTTATTATTAAATTTAATTATTTATTTATTTCCCTTTTTAGTCAATTAACATTTTATATTTAAGGCACTTGGTGTTCAACGTTTTCAAATGGCGCAAAATCAGTTTTGATTCCTACGCGAAAATCATAAATTATTTCTCTGATTATTTTTTTTTTGTTTTTTTTTTTTCAAATTAATTTTTTTTGGAAATTAGCTGTGACTAGTTAAAATTAGTAGGTAAACGAAAAAATAAGTTTATAGAAAAAAATATCTTAGCTTCAACTTTTGGATATTTGGTGTGCATGTGTGTGTGTGTGTGTGTATGTGCGGGCTGTGTGGTTCAAACTTCTTGTTAATATTTTTGTGTATTTTTTTTTATAAATAAACATAATTTCAACATTTCTTTAAAAATAAATAAATAGTTGTACATTATTTAAATTAAAAGAGAAACATCGGCAAAATTAAGCAGCTGATATTGATTTTTTTAACAACAATTGAAATTATAATGTTTTATAATTCATATAAATAATTAATAATTGCTTTTGCCTTGGCTGGGCTTTGGACTACAAACTCATTCAGTTTAGAGCTGAATTTCTTGCATAGTTTACTTTCCTTTTTTCTCTCCACTTGTGGCCAAAGCAATAGACAAATATCGTAACGGTTCGTTATGCTCCTTCCACCATTTCGAGTTTTCAGTTTTCAGGCACGTTCCACATAGTTGCCGGGGAATGTGCCAAAGCAGCCCGTCCGCTGCGAAGTGCCCACGAACCAGCCATCGTCGCACTTCTCCAGCACCTGCACCAGATCCCCCTCAAAGATCTCCAGCTCATCGGAGTTCTGTGGTCGGTATTTGTACAGCGCACGATAACTGTGATTCCAAAATACAAGAAATTAATTAACTAATTGAATCTTCGATTATATTTGCTCGATACGCACGTCAAGGGCTCCGAGCTGGTGTCCACGTGGAGGGCGTCTGTCTTGTGCAGCGTGCGGGTCTCCTTTAGTATGCCATTCGGCGGATGTGCTCCGTTCTGGGTCAGCGTATTGAACTCGTTGTTGATATTTGTGCGTAGCACGTCCAAATTTGGACGCAGATTCGTGGTACTCTGAGTGTTGATGACGGTTGTGGTTCTGGCTGCAATATCTTCTGCACCAATGTCGGTTAAGACCTGAAAAAATTATATAAAATGTATGGGTTAATTAATGTGTGTAATGAAAATAAATAGAAATATATGAAGAACTTAAACGACAGGGGCAAACATTGATGTGGACATGGAGAACACGTTACAACTAATTAACTAAGTGTGTGACCTAAAAGAATATAGAGAAAAAGTTGATATTGAAAAAGAAAACTTGATTCGATAAGAGTTGTTAAAGATTTCTGCAAAAGGAATAGAAAGGAGTCGCAAGACCTGGAGAAATTCTTAACTTTTAAGTTGAATGGATAATATAAACAGAAAATCCTGTTGCTTGAGATGCCACTTAAAGCAAGGGAAAGCCTGGAGAAAACATTGCGTCTTTGGAACTTAAAGTAGACAAGGAATACAATATAATTACAATTTTCTTAACTTTCAGGCTTGTTATGGCTTAGTAATTTGAGGGATCAAAAAGGGATATGTGAATCTTAAGTATATAACAAACGTATGCGCTCAAATGAAAATGGAGGCTACCAGAATTGTTTCCTTATTTGACCAAATTTGCAGCTTACACTTACCTCCACATAGGAGACGGGGAAAATGCCCTTGCGATTGGCTATTTTGCCCTCAAACCAATTGCCGTCGACGCGACGTGTCAGTGTGACCAGCTCGCCCTTGTTGAGGGATAGCTCCACGCCGGACTGCGCCTGGAAGTTGTACTTGGCACGTGCCTGACCCTCCGATGGACGCTTGCCAGGCGTGCGGGCGCCATCCCGACTGACAATCTGTGGCCAAGAAATGGGACAGTAAATGGGAGTGGCAAATGGAAATGAAACTAGGGGATTTACCTCGACATAGCTGGCCGGCAGCAGTCCAATCATGGCATTGTGCTCGCCCTCATACCAGTTGGGATCGATCTGTCGCCTGATGTAGATGGTGTCGCCCTTGCGGAACGAGAGCTCCCTATAAACAGAGAAGATTTCTTATTATAGTATTATTCATTTGATTGAAAAGTTTGTTTATTGCTTACTTGGAGGTCTGTCCCTGGAAGTTGTAGAGGGCCCTGGCAACTGTTTTGGGCCCCACCAGAGATTTGAGCGTTACGTCTGTGGGGAAATCATCGTAACGATTCAAGGCAATTGGCGATTTCTGTGAGGGTGTAAAATTGTCGGTGTGTCGTCGCGAATTCATGTCCTGCAGCTCCTGTAGATACTTGCGTCTGCGCTCCTCCTGATACAATTTCTGCATATGCTCCGCTTGTCGTATAGCTAATTCCTCCTCCGATATGTTCTGCTTGTACTCATGCCTTATCGGTGTCTTGAAGTGTATGTTCACGTCTGTGTAATAATAACAATTTGGCAATGTCTTAAATAAATATCAGGTAATATGGGCAAAAAAAATCTTTAGATTAAGCTCAGTTTCTGTGGAGGGTTCCAGTCCTGGACCTAAGCTCAAAACTTGGCTGATTATTATTATTAATGAACGACGCTAAAAATAATAAACAAATGGGGGGAAACGACTCGTAGGGCAAGTGTAAGACGAGCTAACCGCAAAAAATTGTCGCCGCTATGTTACGAAACCAGCCGCAGCTCTTATCTGTAACTGTAGCTGTATCTGTATCTGTAACTGTCTATGTATCTGTATCTGTAGCTGTAGCTGCAGCTCTATCTCTATCTGTAGCTAGTCTGTGCTTGCCAATTGGTAAGCAAATAAACAACCTTAACTGACGCTCGCTCCGCTGCCTGCCTGCTGATGAGCGCACGCCTCGCTAAGCAGATAGATAGATAGAGACCAAAGCTGCAGATAACCCAACCATCCAGCAAAGTCCAAGTGGGAAAGTAGTAAAACAATAGTAATATACATAAGCACAGTCTTCACAGTCAATTGAATTAACGTTTCTCATCGTATCGAAAATGAGCCACAATTGAAGCTAATGCGCATTAGCATCCACTGATAGCTAAATGAGCCGCCAATTGAAACAAAAGTGGTGCCAACTGGGCGTGTGCTTTGAGTGGGTGGCGGCTCACTTACTGACGGGCAACCGGTCAAAGTGGTTGTTAAAACAATTTCTTAAAGTAGCCAGAGTATTGCTCAAGCTGTGCTCAAAGGGTTTGTTTGTTTTATGGGCTTATACAAGAGCACGCTCATGATTAGCTTCAAATGATATTGGAACCCCTATATCATTTGAAAATTAAGCAAACGGTCAATTAAGAATTGTACAATAAATTAATTGTAATCCATCAGTTGGAATTTACGAACAATTTTTCTTATGAAGATTAGAGGGCTACAAATTTACCATATAAAAATGTCAATTCTCACAAAAGACAAACATATTTCTCTGGCAATAATTTGCTGGATAAAGAAACATGAATAATGTAATTTGTGTTTTATCCTATCCCAATTATACCAAAAGGAAATTTTTTTCTATTTCTGTTTAATATTGTTTTTGATAGAAATTGAAAATAAGGGTTAAGATATTCTTTTAAGGTTTATGACAGACATTAAAGAATAGAAAGAGTTCCTCTTTATGATAAACTTCAAATGGGGTTAGTATAAAAACAAAACTTTCAATGTATATTAACGTTTCAAATGATGTGTAAAGTTTTAAATAGTTTATATAGATAAAAGCTGAGTTCCCGAATGGAAAGATATAAAATCCATTATATATATTCAGTGTTCCAAACGGTTTGAACTTTTCCGTTGAGGCTCAGAATAGTTAATTTAGAGAAAATAATACTTCATCTTGACAATTAGCAATTGATTGAATAAGTATTACATAAAGACTTCTATTAAATATTGTTGTCAAAGAAGACTTACGCTTTTTTTTAAGGCTTAAAATATACAAATCAGAAAAGAAAGGAGTCCCGTTCATCGATAAACTCTTAATGAGACTTGTATAAAAAATATTTTAATATAAGTTTTGTAGTAGGTTCAAAATTTCAAATTAATGAAAATAGAAAAAAATACTGGAATAAGGATAAAATCATAACAAATATTGTATGTTAGATTTTCAAATAAGGTTAAAAATTGTCTTTAAATGCTCAAAATAGAGAATTCAGAGAGAAGTTCCTCTTAATGATAGACTTCTAACGAGATGATTTTAAAATCAAGAAAAATAATGGGTATGGTAATGCTGATCTTCAACTTATCACAACTCGCATTAACCTGAACCCAATTGAAGCCCCGAGAAGTGTTTTTAGCCCGAGCAAAACTCTCAAACAGCTAAAAATACTTGCTAACGAACTGAACCTCGAAAAAGACATTTAGCCAAAGTGATTTACAAGTCCAACAACAGACAGAGCTGTGGTATATATTTATTTTGGCCTTGTGCCGCATAGTTGGGAGTCTTTCCATGCATTTGCATGTGACGTGACCGCGTTTCTCATGAATCTTGGGAGCGAATTAATAGAACGCTCAACTGATATGAATGCCAGTTAAACACAATTAGAAATCAAACAAAGTCACAAAGCGAATTCTAATGGAATTGCGCAGCAGCCGAACAAGACTGAGATCCCAGCCGACCCACAAATAAATAGAAATTTTTCTTTTGTGTAATTGCCGCAAGACAATTTCATGGTAACTTATTTCGATGGTGTTGAATAGGGGGAGGGGGCTGGGAAAGCTAACAGCTGCACAAATATTTGTTGTGCTTGTACAATGACAAAATGCTTAAAAAACCATAAACCACAAAGCACAAAAAAAAACAACAACAACAACTTTTGTTGTACAAAAAAAAAGCTTAATTGTCACTTGAGAGATTTTTCACTTTCACTGATTTGTTGTGGCGCCGCAATTTGCAGCGTTTTGAAAGTGTTGCCGATTTTCATCTTTCACTGCACAAACAACAACAACTCAGACACACACACACACACACACACACACACACACACACACATATATAGGTGTATGCAGTTGCACGCCCAGTTATGCCGGCTTTTCCATGGCTTTTCATGCCCTTTAAGCGGGTTAATCAGCTATTTAAAAGCATTTTGTAGTACACCCCAACCCCAGACCCCGTGATTAGTCATCCAATCAATCAGAATCGCTGGCAACTCATCGGATAGTAATCTCCGAAGGCTTTTGACAGCCTGATAAAGACCGCGAGAAGTCTCGATTCGCTGAACAGACAAACCCGAACCCGAACCAGTTTCCACAAACTGATCTCAATGCGGCACGTACCCAACTGCTCTGTAGCACGCGTTGCGCTCAACTGAAACCGAAACTGAAATGTAAAATGAATGAAACTGAAAGACTGAGAAACTGAGAGACTGAGAAACTGAAAGACTGAGCAACTGAGAGACTGAGCTAAAAGCCACCTTTTTGAGCTTGTCGCGTAAATTCGTTTAGTTATCGTCGTACAACGAATGCCGTTTTCTTTGGCGCCCCTCCCCAAATCTCACGTTTATTCAGACTTTACAGCTGCTGCTGCTTCTTCTCATTGTTATTGCTGTGAATTGCTTGACTGTGCTTACAGTGGGGCAATTACCTCACGCACTGCTGATAAGGAAAGCGCGTGTACGTGAATTTGATGACACATTGCTTTGCAGTGGGTCAAGACAAGGGCCAATTGATTGAAGTGGAATTTTAGATATTTAAGAATTACTTTTCACTCTTTTTCATACGTATTATTTATATTTTAGGCACTACCTACATACTTGAAAATAAATGTTATCCCAAAAGCTGATACATTGGGATCTAACAGCCACATTTAACATAACATTAACATTTGTTTTATTAACAACACATGTTAATGCGCATGTTAATTGCTGTAACTGTCAACAAAAACACTTAAGTGTGTTATATATAGCCCAATAGATCTTATGATAAAAATAAAAAAAAAGGTTCTCTTTTTTAATGCTGTGTGTTAGAGCTGCTTAGAGGTTCAATTATTTTTATCCGTAAGCTTTCTCAATTTAATTTGAGAAATGTTATATTTCAGAATCTAAAATCTCAGGCTTTCAGAAAGAATAAGCACTTGATAAATATATATAACAGTGATTCGAAAAGTAAAATGTACTTGAATTATAAAATATAAGCTTCCAATAAAAATCTGTAAGAATTTTGTTTTGTAAAGTGTTGGGTACAACAACGGGTGAAAAAAAGTCAGCCTCTAGCCCCAAAGATTTATGTAAATCTCTTTGTATGCAAATCCTTGTTTTATATAATATACTTGATCCTGAACAATATTTGATTTTTTGATGTAAACATAAGGCTTTTATAATATAAATGGGATTTAAATATCTGATTATTTCAGGTCTCTATGAACGAAAACATAACTATCTTTCAAAAAATGTCACACTGGAAAATGGGATCATTATTTAAAAAAACTGCTTGTGGAACTATTGGGTAAGTTGATTTCTACAATTATTCAACTATTCAATTTCAATTTTTCTAAAAAGAATAGTTTGTTATATTTAAATAGAGTTTATGTTTGGCAGGATATTGAATTTGTGACGCCTCGCTTTCCTTCAATTTTTCATTCCCATTTTATAGTTATTTAATTTTTCACAATCGAAAGAAAGGTATATAAACAAAAATCTTCCGATTATATTTAAATATTATTTTGGGTACTTTAAGTTCCACTTTTTCTGCAGTCACAAGACTCGAATCTAAAGATCGTTGCACCTCATACGCTCAAAGCGCCCAACTACGTGCTGTTTTTTATCACGAACTCGTGTAAAACGTGAGCTGCATGAAAAAAGCATCGAGAGAGAGAGAGAGAGAGAAGACAATCTCACTCTTTCAGTATCAGTTGCTCTCTGAGTCTCTCTCTCTCTTTTTCTCGCAGCGCGACGTTTGATAACGAGTTTTTTTGCATTTAGCGAAAAACCGTGAGAAAGCGGCAAACAGGAAGGTCGTTTAATCAAATGAGAAAGTGAACGTTTATGGACTCGAGGGGGCGTGGCAGGCGGCTTTCTTTCGTGTGCCTCAAAAAGTATGAAGTGGGGGGAGGAGCAGTCATATTATATGAGCATATACTGACTGCGGCTCAGCTGTTGCTGCTGCAGTTGTTGCTGTTGTTGCAGTTGTTGTTGCTGTTGATGTTGCTGCTGCTGCTGTTGCTGTTGATGTTGCTGCCACATGAGCAGCGGCATGGAGGCGCCTATGGCATGCCGATTGGCCAAATATGCCTGCCGCTGCGCCGGCAGCGGTGTGTGTGGCAGACCCACAATGTGATAGCTCATTGTGGTTGATGTTGCCGTTGCAGTTGTTGCTGCTGCTGTTGCTGCCGGCAGTGGTGGCACCATGGGCGCCGCTGCTGTCTCGCGGTGCAGCCAAAGCAGCTTGCCACAGTTGGGCATGTCGCAGACGCTGTGATGCAGCGCGGCGGGCGTTAGCTTGTTGCAGTTGCCGCTGTCGGCGCCGCTGCTCAACGGACGCTGCTGCGACCAGGCATCGTAGTTGTTGTTGTCCACGCGCCACCAAAGCTGTTGCTGCCGCTGCTGTTGCTGCTGTAGCCGTGGCTTGTCATCTGTCAGCTCTAAATCATTGCAGCTGCTGTGCAGCTTTTGATGCGCCTGTCGCCAGTGCACGCGATTGCCACCTCCTGCTGCGGAGGGACTGCGTCTGCTGCGGCTGTTGTTGTTGTTCATGATGTTGTTCCGGCTGCTGTTGCTGTTGCCAGGTGCATGCTGCAGCGCGTAGGTGTTGCTGCGTCGCGGCGCTAGCGTTTGATGTATCATGCCTCGTTGTATTATTATTATTATTTTCTCATTTATTTGAGTATGTTTTCTATTTTTTTCACCGCTCAGTGGTGCATTATGTAAGTGGAAATTGACGCGCGTCGCGTTTTATTTTTTGCCGCATTTAATTAGGAATTCGAGTCGAGCGACGTTTTTGGCACGGAAAAGTGAAACTAACTAAATTGGAAAAAAGGCCGCGACAGGCAACTCACCTGCGACCAGGTTTTGTTGTTTTTTCTAGCCGCCACATTTTGGCCATGGCAACGTGTGTGCTGCCGGGCACTGGGGGTGGATTTCCGTTTCGGTCTCGGTCTGGGACTCGGTCTCGGGCTGGGCTCGTGCCACGGACAGGTGGCGCGTGCTAAGCGGGTCAAAGCTGTCCGACAGTCTGGTGGTTTATGTTTCTGTTTCTGTTGTTATTGGCGCTATCGATTAATTTGGCCAACTAATGCACGCGGCGCACCTTCAAAATGCTATTGCAGCAATTGCGGAAATTTGTTCTTAAAAACGGAATTTCTCAAAGGTCATTGAATGTGAAACAGCACGCAGGGGCGTAGACTGGAAACTTTTCCAAAGGGATTGGCTACGACATCGTCATTTGATCAGATTTTCGTAAGATCATTCAATTGTGGTCAACATTGAAAAGCAGGCTATAATAAAATATACAGCTACATTTTTTGGAACACTTTTAGAACAGATCATATTTTAAATTGCTTTGATAAGCATTGCTCTTTTGATTAACTTTCATTTTCCAAATACACCCCACTCTAAACTTTTATATGAGTTTAGATATATAACATTTTTAGCACACATAACTTAGGTGCAATAGCGATAAGTATTAAGGTTCAAGAACCTTAAGCTTATGAGCCTTTAATATATTCATATCTAGATCAATTTGTAATAGATTCAATTGAAATGTGAAACCCGTTTTCAGACTCTAATATTGAAGATTAATAATTGTTTTTAGAGCACTTAATTTTAGTACACGTTAAACTGCACTTTTAGTACAAGTCAAATCCCCCAATCAGAGTGACTCCTATTATAAGAATGCAAATTATTAACTGACACTATAAGAGTGGACCAACATTAATTTCAATCAATTTTTAACATGAAAATTACAGAGAAAAAAACATAAGAGTGGGCCTAAATTGTGATTGTTTTAGTACACTTTATGGGTACATCTTCTTAAACTTTAAAAACCAAAGTGTAGAGTGATCCCAAAAATTGGATTGCGGATTCAATTTCTTTAAAGTATCTAATTTAAATACAAATTAAAGATTTGAAAACTATTTAATCGCAGCTGAACGATTTTTAGTACAAGTTATTTTAGTAGAATTGCAAGCAGCGATTTGTCAAGCCCAACGTTGGCGAACTGGAGACTCACCTGTGCCCGAATCAATTTGATCACCGTTGCTGTAGGGGCTGTAGGGCTCGTAGGATGAGTTCGAGTTGGCCAGGCCCTTGAGCGGCGGCTGTGGGGGAATTGGTGGTGCGGCGCTCGAGTCAAAATCTGCGCCAACAATGACAATGCAAGACAGGAATATGTATATATATAATTTCGAAATGTCTAGAAAAACCAATTGTTTAAGCCAAGCTTGAAGCCAAACCCAGAAAGAACCAAGCGTCTACCAGATTAGAGGGCAACCCCAAAGACACACCCACTGTCCACACTGCCAAGTTGAAGTGTTACCTTTAAATGTCACCGCCAGGGCGTGGCGCTTGAGACGCTCCATGCTGTTGGCTGGGCAACGCCGGGCAGCGCTGCTTGCCGCATCCGCGCCATCGGGCACATAGCGCGCCTTGGGTCGATGCTTGTGCGGATCGAACGGCTGATTGGCAAAGATGTCCATCTGCCTGGCCGGACGCGGCGGCGAGTTGGAGCTGGCGCGCAATGCCGGCTGCCTTTGCGGTTTCTTGGGCAGCGCCGGCGTGCGCTGCGGATGCTTGTGCGCCACCCAATCGCCGCTCAAATGTGGCGATATGCTCTCGTGCACGTCCCGCAAATCCGCCAGGGAGGTGGACAAATAGCGCTGGGGCAGGCTCTGTGCCTGGCCAGCGGACTCCGGCGGCTCCGGTGACTCGTAGCGCTGGCGCAGCGACTGGACGTGGCCCGGGTTGGAGCAGCTGTTGCTGCTGTGGCTGCGCGTGGGACTCGCTTTGGCCGGCAGCAGCTCGGCCGTCTTGCTTATGATGTCTATGTGCGGCATCAGCAGGCCGCGCTGCTTCCGTCTGCCACGCTCTGGCGAGGGAGTTGCTCCGTGTCGCAGCTCGAATTTGTGCGTCAGCTGGCTGACATCCTGCAGCGGCAACGCATCCGTCGCGTTGCCCGAGGCGTCTTTTGATCCTGTCTTCAGTGCAGGATCGCTGCGCGCCTTCCGCAGCGTACTAAGCCCAAAAAAATCACGCCGTTCATTGGACTGCTGCTCCCGCTGGATGCTCTCGAATCTCTGCTTCATCTTCTGCACCTCGCCCGTGTAGACGAGCTGCAGATACGAGCTGGAGCAGGCAGAGGCCTGCGACTGGGGGGACAGACTCCTGGAGCGATAGTAGGCATCGTAGAGCTCAAGGCTGCCGTCGGGTGAACCATGCTCGTAGCTGAGCAGCTCTTCCTGCCGCTCGTCTTCGGGCGGACGATCGGGCGGGCTGTGCAAGTGAAAATTTACGCGTGCTGCCGGACGCTCTCCATAAATGCCGCTTAAATCTGTGAGCGAGTTGCTCAGCTCTGTGTGTACCATGTGACTCTGGCTGTGACTGTGACTCTGGCTGTTACTGTGACTATGCCTGGCCTGCTGACGCGCCTGCATGTTCTGCTCGATGAGCCGCATGACCTCCGCCTCGTCCGGGGAGCTGTCCTCGCGTGCATGGTATATGGTCTTGGGCGGCTCCTCGAACTGCCGCTCTTCAAAGTACTGTATCTTCTGGTTAATGGGATTCTCCCTGCCCTGATCTTGTGACTCCGGCTCGGCTTTGGCCATAGTTTTCGTTGGCTTCGGCTCGCCTTTGGGCTTGGGTCGAGGCGGCACCTCGGGCGGCTTGGTTAGCGTTAGCTCCGCATTCTTAGCGGCGATGGCGCCACGTGTCTCCCGGGCGACCACCACGGGGGATTGGCTGCGCGTGGCACGTGGCAGGGTCTGCGCCTGCTGCTCCTCCCGCTTGCGCAGCACCGGACCGAGCAGCTGCTCCTTGCTGATATTCGAATTGCAGCGCACCTTCAGCGTGTTGGCATGGCTGCTGGGCTTTGAGCCCTTCTCCACGGTGACCACATACTGCTCCTCCACGGCTCCGGGCTGACGATTGCCCGCATAGATCTCGTTCAGCTGCTGTGTTATCTTCTTGATTTGATCCTTGGACAGCGTGCTCACCAAATCGTTGCTCAAATGACGATCCGTCTGTCTCTCCGTCTGTGACTCCCGGCTGTAGCCTCCAGCTTCCAGGCTGCTGGCCAGATCCGCCACCGTGTTCCGGCGCCATTGACGCTGCACGGGTGGCAGCTCGGCCTCGGTGCGTGACTGTTGCTTCAGCAGCTGCAGCTGCTCGAAATTCTCGCGCAGATCCTCCACGGATTTCTGCTTGGCATGCAGCGCCTGATCCGCATCCTGTCGCCACTTGATCTCGTTCACGTCCTTGGAGCGAAAGTGCAAGTCGCGCTCGCGCTGATCCATTTGCAGCTTGCCCACCAGATACTGCAGTTCCTTCTCGGCGCGCTCGTGCAAACGCACCTTGCGCCACTCGTCAAAGTCCAGCAGTTCCGCATCCTTGCGCAACGGATGGAAATTGCTCGCCGAGGTGGCACGCTCTAGCTGCCCGACGCGCTCCAAGGTGCTGTAAAAGCGATTAAGCTCGGTGAAGCGTTCGCAATTGTTGCGATACCGACAGCTGGGACTGTGCCGCTCCAGCTGCACCAGCGAGGTGGCGCTGTGCGCCAGCTCCCCACACTGATAGAGTCCGTCACCACCAGCTGCACCACCCGACTGCCGCTTGCTGCGGTCGTCGGCGCTGCTCAGGCTGCTGGCCCGGGCCACCGCCTGCTGTTGTTCCTTGTCCTGGCGCTGGCTCGAGCGCAGGCTGTCTATGCGCCGGCGCGAGGGGGAGCGCACCTCCCGCTGCTGTGTCTGCTGCTGCTGCTGAGGCACGCGCACCTCGCGCGTCGGTGAAAAACGACGCCCCAGCTCCGTGTGTGGTGACTGTGGCCGCGCGATGTCCGTCACAGCCGCGGGCCTGACTGGGCCGGGCAAAGCCTTGCTCTCATACTTCCAGACGAGATCTTCTATGCAGCTGCCGGGTGCCTGGGCCGATGTGTAATCGTAGACATCCTCGGCATAGCCTGGCTCCACCAGCGAGCAGTACTTGTAGTCGCTGGTGCCTCCATTGATCAGCTGCGGCAGCGAGTGGGGCGTGTGGATCGTGTGGGTCGTTTGGGTTTGACCTTGCTTGGCATTGTAATCGTTCCAGAAGTGGGTTTTCTCGCGCACCGTTTCGCTGTACGATTGCTGGGCAATAGCAGCCGTGGGTTTGGATTTGGTTAAAGTGGTTTTGGTGGTGGTGCTCGAACGCTTGCGCGGCACATGACCCTCGCTGCGGCTGGTCTGCAGCTTGTTGGGCTTCGACTTGCCCATATAGGTTTTGGGCGGTGCTATGGGCACATACTCCTGCCGCACCACCGAGTCGATGGAGTAGGTCGAGTTGCTGCGCGGCAAACTCTCCTGCGAGGCGCTGCGATGCACCGTGGCAATTGCCTGGACAGTTTGACCCTGCGCCTTGCTGCACTTGGGCAGCACTTTCTTCAACGTCCGACTGCAGTCCAGCAGCTGCTGTGGTCTGACCTGTGGCAGGCACATAGTGTGCCGCGTGGTGGTGCTGACGGTGCTGTGGCGCAAACGGGGCAGCGACTTGCTCCTCACAGTGTGCTGCGCCTTGCAGGTGGCATAGGAGCGCACCGCCTCGCGCACCTCTTGCGGGGATTTCAGCGAGGGATCGCGCAGTATATTGGTGCTCGCCTCGAAGTTCGTGCGACTAGGCGGCAGCGTGCTCTCCAGACGCTTCTTCTCCTCGGCGAAGCTGCGCTCCTTAGAAATGCTGCGTCCAAACGCGACCGGACTGCGGCTCGAGTTGCGCAGCGCGAGCAGACGCGCGGCGGGGCGACGACTGGGACTCACGGAGCGCAGGCGCGCATGATGCTGATGCTGATGCTGCTGCTGATGGACCCGCAGCAGGCAGCCGTCCTTGGTGCGCGTCTCCTTGGTGGCGGTCAGGGTGGCCAGCAGCGTGGACACTGCTCCGGTGGACTTGGAGCGGCAAATGGGCTCCCGACGTGAGCTGGCGACCTTGCGCATGGTTAGGCTATTGCTGCCGCCGGGCGGCAAAAAGCATTGATCGTGGCGCGACTTGGCGCAGCTGCTCGTAATCTTCTCCACGCGCACGGTGCTCTTGGTGCAGGAGGAGCGGCGATTCGGTGGCAAAGGAGCCGTCTCCTGCAGCTGCTGCTGCTGCTGCTTCTTGCTCAGGGGTATAAAAGAGGGCAAATTCTTGGAGAAATGCGAAAACATTTTGTTAGCTGAAGTTGGTGGCGGCGGTGGCGGTGGTGGCGGGGGAGGAGGTGTTGGTGGTGCGTGCGGAGCAGTTTTAGTCTCTGCTTGCTCTAGCACTTCCTTGGAATCCTCAAGCGGCTTGGTGCTCACGCGTATTTTGGTTAGCGTGGGCGTTATCTGAATAAATTCGAATTCTTCCACAATTTCTTTTTAGAGGATGGGAAGAATAGATAGAGTTCGTATTAGGATAAACTTAACGCAGCGACTTTATAGAGGGTGCCCGGTGCTGCAGTGCTTCAAAGAACGCTCGACGCATTTGCGGATAACAACTTCTAGTGTGGCAGTGGGTGTGTATAGTAGTATATACCAAATGGTTAAGAAAAGTACACTCAAGTTAGGTTTAAAAAGTTGAAAGAGCAGGAGAGAAATCCAACACCAATTGAAGAATTAGTATAAATAAAACTGCGCCTTAACTTAGGTTATTAATATGTAACTACAGTAGACAAAGAGTCTACCTCAATGTTGAGCTCTCACCTTTGGGTTTCTCGGGCGCGGGCTTACGGAAGCCCAGCAAAGGCGGTTCCCCTCCCGCCTGCAAGCTCTTGTAGGCCTGTCGCTGCTCCACGGGACTCAGCGGACTGCTAACGGGTAGCTCCTTTTTGCGGAAGACTAGATTCGAATCGCTGGTATAACCCGATTCCTTGGCCAGAGCTCTGTTTGGGCCAAACGAGAGTTTAGATACTAGATTTTAGATTTTAGAACGAGAAACTTCGTACCTTGACAAATTGCCTTCTGTGTAGAGCGGCGATAATTTCGATTGTTCCAAATTCTAGTTTGTAATAGAGAGAAAAATGCATATTATAAAACGTTCTAAGAAACGCTTTCTTTAAGTGAAACGATTTCAAGGCATTGATTTTTTCCATATTTTGTTTTCCATTTTTGAAAAAATTAGTAATTCGAGTGCCTTGTTTTTGTGGACGCAATGATACCCTGCAGCTGTCTGGCTATGCTAGATTATATACTATAACCATATAACTTACTGAATAGTTGTCAAAATCATCGACGAACTCTATTATAATGCGCGGGATGCGTGTATGTTCCCTGAGCCACTTGGCGTTAAGCATAAATATTGGGTTCAGGAAATATATAAGATATACTTTTAATAAACTAAGGAAGTTACTTTTTGAGAACGGAAAACGTTTTGGGCAGCTCAACAGAATAAGAGTGAACAGTAAAATAAAGGGAAATAATAAATCTATAGCTAAAATTAATTGTCTAGAACAGGAATTAAATAGATTGGCGTTCATACCCCGTTAAAGATGTCCATCACTTCGTCCCACCACTAGAATTGTGAATAATAAAATAATTGCTGTGAGTTAGAAAAATTGCTACGCGAAGTATGTATGACAATTATGAATATGCGTGCTTATGAGATCGTGTCATATATGGGTTATATTATAATGGAACTTCTCGAACGAAATGCGAGGGGAAATGATTTGACTGAAGCATGGGCGAGTGTAGCGAGAGAATTAATGAAATGGGGTATGTTTAGCATTAATCGTGGTCGAGCTTAGATAGTTTGGTTAATATTTGTCGGGGAGCACCGAATGCGATAGGTTCTGTGCGTGGTTAAATGCTGCGGCTGACTGTTTGCCATTCGGGCCACTTGCCTCCTTCTTCTCCTTCTCCGAAACGGACGAATGTCCAGTTGTATAGTTCTCGATGCGACCAGGTTGATTCTTGTACGAGTTCTGTGCCGCTTTTATGGGATTGGGCATAGTACCATACAATCTGGAAATGTGACAATACATAATAAAAGGTGACAATATATTCTGGAGATTTTACTTACTTATCGTCCTGGTTTAGATTGCGCACATTGACTGCCGATGAGACCGACTGCACGCGTAGAGGATTGGGTGTACGGTATTTTACAGTCGAGTAATCGGAATCGTAATTGGGCTCGGGCTCTGAGACATAACCATTGCTCTTGTACGAGGGACGTGCTGTAGGGGTTGGGTAGAATAAAGATTAGTCAAGGAAAAACTTGAGATATATTTTTGGGTTAGAAATTTACGAGCACTACTGATGTTGCTGTTGTTGTTGTTGTTGTTATCTCTGTTGTTGTTTTTGTTGCTGTTGTGTTTCGGTGTGTTAGCAGACATGATGTTAGAGCGTTGTATTCTAAGCTTAGTATATGAGCAGGTTCTTAAGTTAGGGTTAGTGTAGAAACTAGGTTAAAGCGTTCCAATGAGCTACACGGCACGAAAATATATGAGAGAAAAAATTATAATCAAAAATAAGATCGAAGTTCCGCATGCCAACTAATGAAAATCTAGTAACTAACGTAAAAATCATAATTAAAAATCACGCAAAAGCGGGCAGGCTGAGCGAAAAAGCCAAAATTAAAATGTGTAAAGAGAGAGAAAGAGAGAGCGGGGGCAAGCTTAGACTGAATTTTGAATTTAGACTACATTAAGAATTAAATATATCAAAAAATCACCTCTGGGACACTTGTAGCGTATCACAAAATCGTCTGTTGTATGCGATTCGACAGAACAGTTATATATTTTTTGAGAGTAAGCGTATGGATGGGGTAATTTTGGTGATATGGTAGACAATAGAAGACATTCAAAGAGTTCAGAGAGTTAGGATTAAAGAACTAGTTCAGCAGGCGCAGAACTGAAGCATTATAAAAGAGACAGGTTGAGTAAATGGAAGCTGGCATGGAATATGAACTATTTTTTAATTTAATCATCATTTAGAATGCTTCAAGTTCTTGATATCTGAGTGGCAAAACATTTACCGCCATTCTTCTGCTTATGTATGGTCTGATAGAGTCGCTTATACCATTCATGCTGGTGCGGTTCCTGGACCTCCTGCAGCGTATGGGACAATAGAAATAACAGAAGATATTATATATTCGACGGAGCTAACTAAAGTCACAACCAATTTGGTATCTGGTCTTTACCGATCTCAGTATGATGGGCATTCCATCGTTGGTCACCGGACCGATGCCTTCGTATTGCCGTCGACCTAACTGTGCCATTTTGCGCGGACGATCGCTTTCCGTTTCCGGTTCGCTCATATACTCGTGCTTGACTTTGTAGACTGTAAACCGTAGATAGTTTTTGTTTCATTTTAGTTTTGTGTGGGTCAGTGTAAGGGGGTGTGTGGTGGGGGAAATTAACTTGAACGGGTGTTAAACATTTAAGTTGCAACACGCAGGGCACTTCACAGGCCTCCCTTTTTTTTGATTGTGTGTATCAACGACGTGAGAACGCGCTCGATTTGGTCATTACTTGGCCCAAAATCAATACTTACTGACTTCATTGGGCCTATAGACGGGACGGCTAGTGTCAGACAGTTGACGGCGTGCGAACGGCCTATATAGCTCCGATGTGGAAGCCGAGCGTTCAAATGCTTTAGATGATGGAAGGTCAATGCAAGGAAATTAATAAAAATGTTATGATCCAAATAAATAAACTAGAGAGTCACACAAATCACATTTGAGCAGCAAAATACGAGTGTTCTTTTTTAACTGATAAATTTACAATGCTAATATAAAATGAGCAACATCTTGATCGGGCTTGGAACTCCCCCTCAACTAGCTAAGGTAAGGATATAAGTTTTCGGCAGCTAGTAGAAATTGTTGCTGCTTAGGATATATAAAGTCGTGTTGCCTTGAATAAATAACGTGACTCCAGCATAGAATCATGAAATCTTTAGAGCATAAACTAATTAAAATTGTATTTCTTATCGAAATATTCACTTTCTTATTGGCAACTGAGCAAATTTTCAGAAAATATGTATGTATATATATTCATGCATTGGCATAGATCAGGTATTACTTGGCGGAACTCTACTATTAAGAAAATAAATTTAATTATCTTCTACTTGAGCTTCTAAGTATATAAATACTACTAAGCAGATTTATATGCATATATATATCGATATATATATGCTTCGATTAACTGTGCAAGCAAGTACTAATATCTGCTTAAAAATATGCTCAAGCTTTATTCATAATCAGAACTAAGCAAGTTTTTGAGCAAACTAGCAAAAATGTTGATATGCAGGTTCGTTCTTTAAATAATTAAATAATTAATAGAAAATATTTAACTGATTTTGGCTTAAAATCAGCTCAAATAAGTTATCAACTCAAGTAATTCAAAACTAGGTCTTGTCATGAGTTTTAACATTTGTAATTTGCTCAAAGCGAATCATTTGTCATTCGAGTCAAATGCGGCCTTTACGAATTCTATATGAAATTGAGATACCCTAGTTTTCTGAGCTCTAGCAATTGTGTTGCTAAGTGCCACACATATATGTATGTACTTTTGATCTTGTCGGAGACACTGGCACTGGCAGCCACTGGGCCAAATTGATTGGAATAATCGGTTTCCGCGTAGTCCGAATTGTTCGAGTTAAGCGTTGTGGGCGTGCTCAGGCTGGTGGTGGTCGCCGTGCTGCTCCGTGGTGCAGGCACTGGGCAGTTGCCGTTTGTGTATGACCAGGGCGGAATCGTCGTCGTCGTCGTCTGCTGTTGTTGCTGCTGCTGCTGCTGCTGCTGAGCCGTGTAGCGTCGTGGCAATGTGGGCGACTCGAAGCGCACGGGGCGAAACTCTTTGCGTCCGCTTAGAGCGGGCGACGTCTGCGGCGTCCACACGGGCTGTGTGGGTGGCGGCGGGGGCGTGGGCGCCGCCGAGGAGCTGATGTCTAGCTCGTTGCTGGAGCCGTACGGCGTTTGACTCTTGGGTGTCCAGACGCCTGTTGATGATGGTTAATGAGTTTGTGTGCTCTAATGACACTTGTGCTGTGGATGGGGCAGTGGTTCGGTGGGCAACACATGACATTTTCAGGGGCGCAAGTTCAAATCGAGTTGAGTTTTTTTCTTTCTACTATCTATTTTCCTGCTGCTGGTGCTGACATTTACACTTGTCAACAAATACATGCTCGTCTGGCGCAACGTTTTACGGCTGCTGCTGCTCAGGTTTTTAGTTCTGAGTTTTTTATTCTTGTCTTCTAACCAAAATAAATGTTGCAGTCAACAAACCGAGCGAAGACAAATTGACAAACAAACATCGCGACGTTGAACAGCAATAATTAATACGACCAAGGAAGCCGCATTTGGCAGCCATTCAAAATTTGGCCACAAAAACCAAAAAAAGAAACTATCGCACACAAATACACACACTCAAAGACACACACACACAGACACACACGTGAATGAGTCATAGCATTTGGCGCATGTTTAGAACTTACAAAGACTTTCACAGATACAAATATACAGATACAAAGCAGACTGTTATAAAATTATATTTGAATCAAACGACACAAAAAGAAAAAAAAAACTCACGAGGTGTTTCAATTGTTAAGTACAGTAGACACTGGCAGTGCAAGTATTGAGAAGTGTTCAAACAACAAAATACTATATATTGATTTGTGGGCACATTCTTTGGCTTGAGTAAGAAAACGTTGACCAGGATAATTTAATACTTTTAAAATAAGCCAGAATTGCCGATGAATTTTTAAATATATATTCAGAAATGACCATTTTTTATTAAATATAATAGTTATATTTAATTACAGTTTTTTAAAATGCCTTTCGCCTTTAAATTTAAAATAGAAAACTTCAAAGAGATTTCAAAAATTGAATTCATGTTTTTTATAGTAATTATAATTATAATATTTAATTATTATTATTATTTTGATTATTCTCCCTCTCTAAAAAAATCAATTCTATTCTATTCTATATTTATATTCTGAAGTTGACTTAAAAATCTTTCAATCTCATATTCCTATCAGTTTTATATGAAAGACAAAAACCAATAAAAGAACAAAATTTGTGTAACATCGAGATGTTGTGTATAGAGATATATGCAAAACTTCCTTGATATGTTTAACACAACATTTCCTCCGACTCATTCCTTACTTCGAAAGAATTTGAAAACTAATTTACAGTTAATGCAAATATAAATTAAGAATCAAATTTAAACAGAATAATTTTGTTAATCGATTTTTTTTTGAATAAGATAAATTAGATCTGCTCAATCAGCCCTCGCTGAAGCAGCCTTCGCTGCTTGTGCAGTCAAAATCTTTCACCCAACAGATTTATATGCCACCTGTAATAGCACGCACACACATAGATACAGATACAGACACAGATACAACTATAGCATTGGATACACGTATATCTGCCTAGGCGCGAATGCCGCTAGACATTGACACGTATAATGCGTCTGTAGAATACGTTTTGGCTCTGAGATTTGTTGCTAAAAATCTGTTGTTGTTGTTGCTGCTCTTGGATTCGTGGGTGGATGCGCTGACGTCTTAATTCAATCAGCACCTAATCGAATTATACAACCGAATCAAAGTCTTGCCATTGCCAATCAAAATCAAAATCACAGTCCTTCCACAAACTCACTCACTCACTCAGTGAGTCATTCACTTAACACTCGCATTTTGCTGCACTCACACACACTTGAAATTTACCCTAGACAGGATGAGGAAGTAGTTGATAGTATTTTGAAGTCTGAGAATAGGATCGAATGCGTTAACCGTTGCAAGTTCTCGAGTTGCTAACTCCGCGCGCGGCTCAAAGCGACTGAATTTTGCGTGACCCGCCGGCGTCGAGCAGACCAACTCGCCGATTACTGATTTTCTTTTTGGGAAAGCGCTGGAAAACAGCACAGAAAAAAAAACAAAAGGCGCAAATCACAAGCGACTGCTAAATGACTAAATAAAAAAAAAAAAAAAAACAGAAAGAGAACAACACACCCAGTCACAGTCAGGCAAACTGCAGGGCAACCCCCCTCATGCGCCGCCAGAGCCAACGATTTCCCAGCAATTTTAAATAGAAGATCAATTACGCGGCAATCAAATATGGGAGAGCTCCGTGCTCGATGAAGCGCACGCTCGGATCGGATATATTTGATTTGGACGAGACCGTTCCGAGACAAAAGCAGACTTTTTTTATTTAGTGGAACGCCAATTATGCGTGCAATGCGAAATGGAACGGATGTGTAAGCGACTAAATATACCATATATACTCTGAATACCGAACACACACACTTGCAGACTATTCCCCACTTATAAAAGAGCTAAAGCCAGCTAAAGAGTCAATCAAAATGATTTCATTTGGGGTTTGGGTTTTGTGTTTTGTGTTTGGCTTTTTGTTGTTCTGCAAACGCAAAAACTCTTTTGGTCGCTTTTGAAAAGAGAGTAAAAACAAAAGACAAATGTGCGTAGGGTAGTTCTGGCTTGGCTCGGCACTTCCGGTGCCGCTGTGTTCGGTTCTCTTTCCACCCGTTTTAGAATAAATCAAACGGAAATTTTTAAACCAATAAAAACAATGCTCATAAAACTAGCCCAGTCTATAGACTGCAGGAGAAGTTGGGTAGGGTAGGGTAGGGGCTTAGTTTCTGCTGCTGCTGCTGCTGCTGGGTGTGTTCCAAGGGGAGCGCCCGCGCTCGTTTGTGAAGAAGCGCATTTACTTTGGAAATCGACTCGGAGCTCGTCGCATTTATGTGAAATTTATTGATTTGCAAAAATGAAAATGGGAATATCGAATGGGCATCTGAGAAACTGAGAACGACAAAAACAACAACAACAACCGAGAATTTTACCTGAAATGAGCGCACTTTTCATTTTAACTAGATTGGATAATTAAGAAGTGTTTAACGGCGCAAAAACAATAAGTAGGGTAATGCTTTAAGCAATTTATAGACTAGCAGTTACCCTGTAAACAACTCTGGAATTTAGTAAACTAATATGAAAATGATTTTTTGATGATAAAAATTATATTTTCTGTTATACTGCCTACTATATCTGTAGTAACTCGACTCTGAAGCAACTTATTATTATAAAACTTTTAGAATAGTTGGCTAGCAAGCTCTTGTATCTTAAAATTGCATGGCTATATCTATGCCCGACTCTCAATTGCCCTTCACAAAGTTTTAAGGTATAGATAACTCACATATTACTTAAATCAGTCTATATACATATCAAATATCTTATACCTAATAAATGTACTGTCTGATCAGTATGCAATTATCGGAAGCACTTTTAGTAACCAAATTTAATATCTTTCATGTCCATATTTTTCAAATTACAACCTTTTGAGGAAATAGTATCTAACGTAACTCGACTTACAGGCACCTAATCTTTATCAAACGTTCAGAATACTTGGCAAAATATATTAGTTGCATATATACGAAATTTCATAGCAATGTCTCAACAAATGTGCATGATATGCAAATATGAAAAAATAAGACACATTACAAATCAATTCCCATAAAAAGACGGACCTCATTAATCATATACATACACACTGTCGCATATCTGGAATACTGAAGTTAAACTTCATTTCGTTACTTTAAGCTACCCCTTTTTGTGCGTTATTCGTTTACAGGGTATACAACTACAACTATATTTTTAGTTCTTTTGCCTAATGGCCTTGCAGTGGAAACTGAGGCTGTCCGCTGGACTGACAGCAACCTGTGCGTGCGCCCATTCATTATGGGATTGGGGATTGGGCTAGCGATTGGCTTTGGGCTTGGGCTTGGGCCAGCTATCGATGGAGGGCGTGCCCAGCCGCGACCTGGCAGTCGTCGAAGCGCTGTGACCCAGCCTGCGTTAGGTGCGCCGCATTGTTTTTATTGTTGTGAACAAATTAAGAACCATTCTCGCATTGATTTATTTGGTATGCCATTATTAAGTGATTAGAGTATTTATGGAGTGCTGCACAACAAACAGATCAGTTCTGGGCGCCCTTTAGAAAGCGGCACGAGTTTGATGTTCACTTCGGTTGGGGTAGAGGCGATGTAGGGTTGGGTTTTTGAGCAGGTTGTAAAGGTCATACGAGTTTGTATTTTGAAGGGAACGCAAGGTAAATGTCAATGAAATTTTTAGAAAAATGCAAAATATTATGCAGAGTTAACTGACATCCGAAATACAGAAGAAGGTAATAGGGCGGAAAGTTTTATACATTTCTTCTTTTAAAAAGCATAATTAAATGTTATGGAAAAAGCTGTTGGAAGCTATATAAATTTCGGTATCTATTAAAATCAATGTATTAAAATATTGAGTTAAATATTTAAAGTCTTGAAAATTGGATAAGAATTATTGAATGTTTGGTTGCCATGTGCTCTATAAAATCTCGAATCCGAAACTCCTTTTGGAGCTACATTTAATACTATTTTCTATAAGCTCTATAAACTTTCCCACGAAAATGTGCAATAAATCTTTGCCAATATTTTCAACACGTATGCTCAACAAATAAAGCCCCAACGCAACGTCATATTCAGATATATATTTTACACCGTATATACGTAGCTTAATAAACTCAATTCTATTTAAATCATGCTTTCCTGCTCGCAAATATATCAATAATCAGCAGTTACGCTGCCGCCCAAGTTCAACTAAATTTATATTAACTATAAATTATGTTTAGTCACTAAAAGTCGCCACAAAAAAATAAATATTTAAACTTTTTCTAATTTTCATTTGCTGCCAAAATATAAAAAACAACGCGGGCGTAGATTTAAAAATAGCAGCGCACAAATTGATTCTTTAAATAAATAAAGGCGCCTTTACGGCCCAAAAGAGCTGTGAAAGATGTGAAAGAAGCATAATATTTGCATAAGTAAGCTCTGGGCTAATGCTTGGGGATCGACATAAACGTTGTCCGCATCGTGACGCCAATCAAATGGGCATACGCGGCGTATACGCATTTTGATAGATTAGTTACGCCCACACACGCACACAGCCAAATTGCCATAAGGTGTTTTTAAAGAAAATCACATTCATAGATCCCATCCCATTAGCTTATACGACGTAGGATCGTCACAGCTATCATCGAAATGTTTGAGACATTGATTTGGCAGTTGGCAAGTTTCATTGTGTACGGGGATTTTTCATTAAGTTTGCCATCTGGATTTTCCTTGTGTTTATTTTCCATTTTTAATGGATACTGTAAAAGCCTAGCGGGCTACTGTGGGCGTCTAGCTGCACACAAATATATCTATATATATATATATATATATTTGTAATAAATATTGCTCAGCCAACAAATTTTTGGATTGTACGTCATTTTATATATTTAGCACAAAGAAGAAGCAGATAAGAAAAAACATGCGCACCTCCAGCTCCAGTTTGGAATTTTGTACTTGTTTTTTTTTTTTTTTGTTTTTCGGGCAGCACAATTAACACGAACTAATGTGAAATATTTGAAATAAACATGTGCGAAGGCAAAAATCAAGTTCAATTTGTTCACAAAAGAAAAGCATGATATATACAAGCTAAAGACAAGATCATCATCATCAGAAAAGTGAAAAGTCGAGAACTGACTGAAAGGAAAATAATCTATAAATAAGCGCCAATAAATTTCAACAAATAACAAAACGCTCAACGGCAAGAAAGTTGATTAGAAACTGGCCTTAAATAAATAACAAAATAATAATCAACTTGCAGCTGAATAAAACTGGAAAGATAATTAATTAAGTAAATGTAGGTTTCTAGGCGAACTGTTTTAAAAGATTGTTAAAATCAATTGGAATAAGAGTTGAGTAAATAACAATTTTTAAATTAAATTACTAGAAGTACAAAATTATAAATAGGGAGGTTTTTTGCAATAAACTATAAGTAGAGAGTAGAGAATACTCAAAAATATTATTTATATTTATGCACACTTAAAATATTACAAAGCAAAAGTAATTTCCCCAAGACTAAGAGAATATAGTCATAAATAATTGAAAGGAAATGTGCTAGCATTAAAATGGGAATTTCAATAATAAAAATAAACTTATTTTTCTGAATGAATATTTCGACTTTAAGCGAAATGTCTTAAAATGAATAGAATTTTGCTATAAAACAATATATTTTAAAAACATAATATCTTAGTTGCCTGGAATATATTTAGTGGAATTGTGATTTTGTACAATTGTAAAATTACGGAAATGTAATAAATAAAACTACATTATCCCATGAAAAGTTCTACAATATCTACAATTTCATAGAAATATTTCAATTATTTCCAAGAACCTTAAACAGTTTTAATGGAGCAAAAAAAAACTAAATCATTTCAGCTATTGTTGCTTTTCAGTGCAAATTAACTTGGCCTTTGTTCAACTTTAATTAAATTTTAATTGAATTTTATTCAGGTTATAGGAATAGACCCTTCGAGCAAATATATTTTGCCAAACTTCGTGAATTGTAAGGAAAAAGTCCTTATTATTTAATAAGAAGAGTGAGTGTGATTTTAATGTTATTTTGTCCAAGACAGCTGGGCTAACGTTCCACTCTTCTACATTAGGTAAATTTTTAATTATTCCTATATTAAATGCGACTAGCTCCTATTACAATTTTTTAAAATATATTCTATTATCTGTGCAGTCTTTAATTTATAATTTTATCAGTCGTTTGCCACACACACACATCGTCAGAGAAAATCTATTTAGCTTTTCGGAAAGCCCATTGAAAACGTCATGTTTGCAAGTGCAAGTGTCACACTTTTCCGACTGGCCACACAGAGTGCTGCATCCATCAGATACAATATCTAGATTTTACCTGAGCCCGTTGGTGCGCGCGCTTTAAATTTGGGCGCAAACATTGTTGTGTTTTGTGTGTGCTCTGCAAAAATGTTGCATATGAATAATAAATTGATACGGGTTAAGCACTTGCAATAAGCTGCACTTCACTTTATCGGAAAACACTTTGACACACTTTTCATTCAGGGCTGGGCACTGCACAACAAACAATCGAAAATGAAAAGCGCGCTGAGCAAATTGCTTGGAAAAACGCTCTACTAACCCTGCCCCATATTTTTGTTTTCGCTCGAACTCAATTTTTGTGATGTGTGCAAGTGGAAATATAGAAAAGCTGCCGCTGCTTCAGACGCAATATATATTCTATGCGGATATATATATATATATATATATATATATATATGTTGCTTTTCTTTTTGTTTTATTTTTCACGCGCCTTCGCGTTGCGCACACGACTTAAACACGACGACGACTACGCCAGGCGAAAATCTTGTACAAGTCGCTTGGATTTTCTTTCGACAAACGAAACTCAATTTGTGTGAGCGCACAGCGAAAATAAGAAGAACAACAAATTCGTTGAATGTTCCCTCAACAAATTTGATTTTCCATTTTCCTTTTGGGCCAACGCAGCATAAACAAAAATGTTGATGCTTGCGTAAACAGAGACAGGCAAGTGGAAAAAGCGGCCAAAAAACTGCTTAACCCCAGAGCGCAAAGAGCAGAAAGAGCAGCAGGGAGAGTGGGAGAGAGAGGGAGAGTGGGGGAGAGTGAAAGATCGTCTCATGTAGTGGGCCATAAATTTGTTGAACGACGCCTAGATGAAGATACATTTTCACGCAATGGCCAAAATCGCTCGCGCGTTGCACATGTCGTATACACAATATTTCGTCTTTCAAATCTAGCAAAAATGATTGCATACTTTACGGCGGCAGGTGCAAAATAATTATAAAAATAAAAATGGCATAATTGTGAGTGTTTGTGAGTGTGTGAATGTGAGTATATTGAACGAATTATGAAAACGAGCACAGCCACATTCAAATGAACTACAATTCTGGCCAATTAGCTGCCAGCTGTGCTCCTTTTCAAGTGGACCAAAAAAGCGGCCCACAGACATTTAGAGGGCAGACATAAACACATAGGTTGTTGGGTGGTGGGACGGGAGTATATACAAAAAAAAAAGGGGTGGGGACACTTTGACCGACCGTTGGCATAGAGAAAGCCCTTGGCCAGCTGCAGCTCATTGTCAATCTCCTTGAGCAGATCGCTCTCGGACCAGCTGCGTCGCTGGCGCTGTCGCTGCAGCTGCTGCGGCGATAGCAGAAACCGCGTCTGCTTCTGTGGGCGTAGACGTTGCTTCGCTGCCATCGCTGGCGTCGGCGTCGACGTTGACGTTGACGTTGGCGTCGCTGTCTGTAGCTGCCGTTGGTGTTGCTGCTGCTGGTGCGGACGCTCGCTTTTAATTGCTTGGGCTATCAAAATTGTTGGCATTCGTTTAGTTTTTTCTCTCGGCTAGACGCATGCCACATGCTGCACTTAGTCTAAGGAACCCTGTGCTCAATTGTCTCTCTGCAACAACAACAACAAACAAAACAAAACAAACGAATCGCTTGTTCGTTTTGTCGCTTCCCCTTCCCCTTCCCCCTTTCCCCTTTTTATGCCAATTGAATGGAATTAATTAAAATTTCCGCTTAATCGCGATTCGGTCCCCCCGCTGTGCCCCCTTTGGCAATGCAATTGCTTGCAGCGCCCCAGATAAGCCGACGCAATCGGAACGGGCGCAGCGTGAACCGCGGGGTATTGAGGCACTTATAGCTCGAGGGTTTTGTAATTTAAATTGGGGGGACACTTGAGCGCAGAGTTGCAAAAACTGAAATCAGCAAAAAACAACTTAATATTTATTGTTATGAGCATGTAAAAGACTTTTGCTAATGACCCTCGTTTATATAGACACTTCGTAAATACTATATAATATGATATATGCACGTTCGTATTGTGGGAAAATAAACTTATTAAAAATTAGTGGCATCAATTTTAAATATTCTACCAAAATTTTATTTCCCAAATATTTTGTGGAAATCTTTCTCATAAATTTATGTCATTGAAAATTGTTCTAGCTGAATGTGACACTTGGCCATAGAAATACTCTTTAGGAAGGGTAAGGCGTGAAGAAATTGAATGATATATCATTAATAAAAGCGAGAGCAGAACTGAGAAGAAATTTAAATTTAAATTAAGCGGTAACAGCTGTAATTAAAAAGCTTTTATTGGGCTTTAGAGAAGTTGAAATTCTAAAATTGTTATAGGGGTAGCTACTAAGTGTAGCTTAAAGCTTTTATGAGATATAATTTATTATGTTAGTTCTTTTAAATGCTTTCTTTTGAAGGTATATCAGGGAAAATAATGTTACTGTTTATCAAAAAGATAACATAAGCTACTTAACAAGGCTTTAAGCTTCTGCTAAAGGGAAAGAAAAGGTGCTTTCAAAAGCAGCTTTAAATGTAGCATGAATGAATGATTCTTGCTAACTTACTAGAGCTTTACGCTTACAGAAAATATAAACTAAAAGAGCGCAGCTTTCATGTGCTTTTAAGGCTTTTAGATAAAAGTATAAGCCGTAAATTAAAAATAGGTACACATAATTCAAAATGAATGCCACTAAATTGTATAAGTTATAAATTTTAGAAATGTATCTGGATTAGTTAAATGAGCCTTAAATTATGAGCAATGCATGATTAATTATAATTAGTTACTTGCGATCAATGTATATCTAGGACATTCACAGGATTAGTCAGTCGGTCAAGCAATACATCATTTCAAAGCGCTAGCATAAAACAAATCTCTCTGTGACACAGCTTACGACTAGATCAAATCAAATAGGTCAACGGATATATATATATATATTTATATATGTGGGGCATGCGTACAAAATAATAAAGACTAAATAACAATTGAGTTTGTTAATCAATTTATCGTTTATTAAACATTCAACAACACTATATTGGATTTATTTGTATTAATTTCCAAAGAACATTTAACTAATTTTCACAAATATAGTTTTCAATTTTATTATTATTATTTTTTTTTTTTTTTGGTTTCGTTTATTATTAAACATTTGCCTAGGACAAAAACATAATTTCATTTTTCATTTGGTTAAAAGTAGGCTGCATGCTGCTGGAAGGCTTTTCGGGGTAGCTGAGGGGGGATATATAAATTGTTTAAAGCGTTTCTGGCGGTTCCATTAACAAAGGTTTCTGGGCGTGCACATAGAGTATTTTTTGCATCCTATATATATTCAGAAACTGTCGGACGTGGTTGTATGCTCAAAATTGCGCCAATATTTATCGAACTCCTCGAAGATTTTCGAGCGGAAGGGCGAGCTGGCGAACAGCTCATCGAAATTTCTATGGAAATTGACCAAAAATGGCGAAGACGATGGCG
This sequence comes from Drosophila novamexicana, assembly GCF_003285875.2. NCBI lineage: Eukaryota > Metazoa > Arthropoda > Insecta > Diptera > Drosophilidae > Drosophila > Drosophila novamexicana. The sequence goes on along the minus strand of NW_020824765.1, from coordinate 7,077,262 downwards.
AAGGCGATGCTGGCGCTGCTCGGCCAGAGCTTGATTTGGATCTGGATTCGTTTTCTATATGGCTACTCGTGGCTGACGTTGTTTCTGTTGTACTGTTGTTGTTGCTACTGAAGTTGTTGGTGTTTTCGTTGTTTTCATTGTTGTTGTTGTTGGTTGCTGTTTTATCATTGTCTGTGTGAGGGCGGCGGTAGAGAGAAATTTTGATATACAAAAGAGCGACACACACAGAGAGAGAGACACACAGATATAGAGTGTGAGTGCGAGTGAGAGTGAGAAGGAGAAGGAAAAGACAGAGAGAGAACGAGTTGCTACAACAACAATAAACACATATATTTACAATATGTTTGTGAGATGAGAGAGTGTATGTACTAAATGACCTTTCACCAATGAGTTAAAAAATATATGAGTACACTCAGAAAAAAATGTGTTTCCTAGATTGAATTGAAGTATAAACAATATATGCTAAGCGCATGTTTGAGTTTTCTTTCTTAGCTAAATTTAAAAGAACCATTTTTCTTCCACAACTTTTTAAAATATAATTTTTATGTTTTTTTTTTTAAATGGTTGGAACAGCCAAAAAATGAAACAACATTTTAAATTAGTTAGGCAACATCAAATACAATTCTTTAAAAATGTTATTAATTTCTTTGAGAATTTTTTTTGTGTTTTAGTTACGTTGTAATCTAAATTCAGAAATTAATTAGAAACCAAAAGGAACTTTTAGTTGCAGCGAAAAAGAAAACTTGGAATACTTCCAAAATATTCTTCTTTCTTAAAAAGAACTGGTAGTTCCAGTGGAAAATAAATTTAAAAACTAGTTTTTGGAATATTTCCAGTTTCATTTTCTTGAAATTTACTGAATTTTCCGATGAAATGCAATTTTTATTGTAACACTAATTGGAACTAGTTGTTCAAAAAAAAACCTAGCTGGTTTTGCAGAGATTTCATTGCGAAATGGGAAATCAGAATGTGGCTTAATAAGTCAAATCTAGAATACACATTTTCTGAGAGTGCAAAAGAGTGGGCATTTAGCTGAACTTGTTCCAGGCCGTAAGAACGGACAGGCCAAGTAGCAGAGCGGTGCCCAAGATACTGCCAGCTATCGAGGTGGAGGATGAATTGGTTGTATTATTGTTGCTATCGACTGGGCTACGGGGAATGGGCGTTGGACTGGTGGATGAGTTGGGGGGTGAAGAGGAGGTATTGGAGTTGGAGTGGGAGCTGTGGGAGGAACAGGAACCTTTGGAAGCGGAACCACAACCAGTGTCAGGCGTTGGGGAACGGCAGGAGCTAGTTACAGAAGCGTTGCCTAGTTGCAGATTATGACTAACGAGTCGCGCGGTATTCGATCGATAACGATAACGATTGGCAGCCGGCAGCGTCGCTCTCGGCTTGTCCGTGGCAAACTCACCCTGCACAGAAGGCGGCAACCGGGACACCTTGTACGTCTTCACAATGGTCGACTTCTTGCTGGCGCTGCTTAGCGAATTGTCCGTTGCGGTCTCGCTGCGCTCCTGCTGCTCGTGCCGCTCCACTTGACCAGATGACTGGGCGTCACCTTTCAGCTGCTCGCAGCTGCTGAACTTGGCGAATTCGCGCAGATGGCGCGGCAGCTCGCGCAAATTCGCCTCGGCCTGACCCTCCAGAATGCGCACGGGCGTCGGCGCCTCCGCATCCGATTCACTGCCCGCTGCCGCCGCCGCTTTGGCGGGTGCTGGTTGCGACTCGGCGCCGCTCTCCCAGTCGCTGTCCGCGGGCATGGAGAGCTTGTGGCGGCGCTCCTTGACGCGATTGAGAAACTCATCGCTTATGTTGGCCTGCTGCTCGGTGGCGTGCTGCTGCTCGTCCTCGATCTTGGATATCTTGATGATCTTGTGCTGGCGCCGCTCCTCGCGCTCGGCCACCTTGTTCATCCACTCCTCGGCCATTTGCTGGCGGAACACCTCATCCTCGCTGAGCGTGGGCAGCTTGGGCGCTGGCCGGTAGCTCTCGCGACGCGGCGGCGGCGCCTGCAGTACCGTGGGCGCCCGCTGCATCTCCTCCATCAGCCGGCGGCGCTCCTGCTGCAGCCGCTCGAACTCTAGCTTCAGCTGCTCCTCCTTGCTCAGTATATACTTGAGCTGCTGCTCGTGCAGCTCGCGCGGCAACGAGGCGCGTCTCTCCCGCTGCCTGTCGTACGCCGGCGGCTGTCCCGGCTGCGGGGTAACGGGCGTGGACACCGGCGCCGGCGACACGCCACGCCTCGAGGTGGTGCTAATGTACGTGGGATTCGGATCCCGCTCGATCATCGAGTAGCAGCTGGCATAGTGCGGCCGCTGCTGCTGCGGCGCCTGCTGCAGCATGGGCGCATGCCGGCGCCCGCCTCCGTACGCATTGAAGCTATCGTAGCAGCTGCTGCTGGACAGATCGTTCGTGCTGGCCGAGAGGCGTGGCGCGCGAATCGAGTGCGGCTGCCGCTGGTTCTGGCGCTGATAGCAAATCTCCACCTCGCGCGCAAATGGACGCGCTATATTCTCCGAGTAGCCCAAATCGCTGGCATAGTGCGCCCAATCATCCTGCTGCATCGCCTCGGTGGGCACTCGGTAGTGCTCCGCGGAGCTGTGGGGCCGCGCCGGCTCGTTCAGATTGCACAGCGATTCGGCGCGACGAGCGCGCTCGTAATCGGGCGCCAGTTGAATGGGTATCTCAACGGCACGCGGCACCGAGGACAGCCGCTCCTGGCGTGATCTGGCCGAGCGTTCAATTTCACGCTCCAGCTCCTGCATGTGGGCGTGCCGCTCACGCTTCAGCTGCTCCAGTTGGCAGCTGTTATTGTTGTTGCTGTTGGTGAGGCGACTGAGATCGTAGAGCGAGGCGGATTTGTCGCGCTGCTGTCGCTGCTCACGGCCCGTTTGCAGCTCGGCATTCAGCTGCTGGGACAAAACATCAAAGTCCTTGAAGAGCTTTTCATTATCCAAGTGATTGCCCGTCGAAGGTTGCCCGTTGCCGTTGCCGTTGGGCTGAGCAATTGCGTCGAGCGCTGCTTTGGCACGTTGCCGAAATTCCTCATAAGTGCCGCTGCTGCTGCTGCTGTTCACCTTGGCGCCAGTTGTTGTTGTTGTTGTTGTTGTTTGTTCTCTGTGCTGCCTGCTCTCTGGGAGCAACTGTTGCTGCTGTGCGTCATCATTGAAAGTGTTTGACATGCCATTTAATTTCGTTGCTGACATCATATTTGCCGCTGCCGGCGGCGGTGGCACTGGCGGTGCACAGTCCACCTCATCCGCCGCCGCCTGCCGCACAGGTATCTGATGCACCTGCGGCACCTGCTGCTGCACCTCGCGCACCGGAAATTTCCCATTTGCCGTGGGGGTGTCACCAGCAGGCTCCTGCTGCTGCTGCTGCTCGCGACTGCTGTTGCTGTAGTCGTAGATCACCTGGCCGTTCTCCACACGCTTCTTGGACTCAAAGGAGCTGGTCTCAATGTTCGAGTAACGTTTGCTATGCTGCGGCTTCGGCTGCCCGCTCTGCTCAATGTTGGAGAAACGCTTGCGCTGCTCGTCAAAGATGTCGCCCTGCTGGGCCATGCTGGGGAACATGCGCGCCAATTCGCTCTCCATGCTGGCTGGAAATTTGCTGCTGCTGTTGTTGCTGCTGCTTTTAATGTTGCTGCTGTGGCTCATGTAGCTGCTGTTGCTGTTGCTGCTGTGTTTGCTCTGCTGTTGCTGCTCGACTGTGCGCTGGTCAAATGCGTACGGCAACTGCGGATCAGCTGCTGCTGCTGCTGTTGGTTTATTTTCAAATGATGATGTCGCTGGCATTGTTGCTGCTGAGTTTGCCTTTTGGCTTACGTCATCTGCCTGTTGCTGCTGTTGCTGCGCTGCTTGGCTCTTTGCCTTGGCCGCCGTCTCGGCGCTCTTCACAGGCACCGGCGGCGGCGGCGGCGTTGTCGCTGTGGGCGTTAGACTCTTGCGCAATTCGCGCATCTTGGCCGCCGTTTTGAGTATCTGCTCCTGTTCGGCATTCATTTGTGCGCTGTCCATGGCACGCACCTGTTCAGCGCTCAGCTCGTGATAGCCGCGACGCTGCACGAACTTCTCGTGTGCGTCCAGCAGCTGATCGGCCGCTGGCTGCAACTGTTGCTGCTGTGTCAGCGCACGCTGCGCAGGCGACAGGCACACCAGCAGCTGGGGATCCTTCTGCGTGGGCAAGCCCAACCAGGCATCCTTCTCGCCCGCGGCCTGGTCCAGCGAGAGCTGCAGCTCGCCGATGTGCGGCAACTGGGGCATAGGATAAGGCATGTTGTCCACTTGTTGTTGCTGCTGCTGTTGCTGCTGCTGTTCGGTTATGTTTTGGGCAACGCTGGCAAGCTCTTCAAGCATCTGCTCGCCATAAGGCATGGAGGCCAAGGTCTCGGTGCATAGCAAACGCAATTTCTTGATGCACTCCGCTTCCGTTTCCGCTGCTGAAATAGGGGAAATAGCTGGTTGCTGCTGTTGCTGCTGCTGTCGCAAGGGAGGTGTGGGGGGTTGCTGTTGCGGGGTTGGTGAGGCCACGTGTATGGCAGTGCATTGGCTGTGCTGTGTGCTGTCCGAGCAGTGCGAATCATTCGACTCTTGACGCTTGAGCAACAAGGGGTTAAGGATTGGATGCTGGGCGGTGCTGGTGGCGGGATAGTGCATGCTGCTTGGGGGCGGTGGCACAGGCGGGGGCGTGGGTGATAACCTACAGCGCAATTCGTTTGGCTGCTGCCGCTGCTGCTCCGGAGCAGCTGGCGCGTTCTCGTTAACGTTTCCGTTTCCGTTTACATTCCCGATTTCGCGTCGCGTCATTTCGATCAATTCGCGCACTTTTTCCATGTTGCGAACGAATTCCTCGCGCGTTGCCGCCAGCGAAGTGGTTGCAGTTGAACTGTTGGCCAATTTGTTCGGGCTAAATTCGTTGGCCAACAATGTCGAATGTTGATTCGCTTCTCTTGGCAGCTCATTTAATGCCGGCGTGGGCGTCGCTGTCGGCGTCAGCGTCGCGGCACTAAGCAGCGATGATAGCGAACTGCTGCCCGGCGATGTCGGCTCCGTCGGGGGATGAGCGTTAACAGGTGTGCTCTCGCGGCTCGATTGGTCGGCGGCAGTTGTTGCCTCTGTTTCCGTGTCCACTTCCGTTTCAACCTGCAATTGTTGTTGTTTCTTTTGGTTCTTGGTATTCGTGTTGTTGTGATTGTTGTTGTTTTAGTATTGTTACACAATAGTATAAGTATGTGAATCTAGCATAAACATGGCCTACTTTAAGTTTATTGCGCACTCAACCGACCCCAAATACTAGCCAGAGATCTTGGACCTTCAACCAATATTAATATTCTCTTAACTCTTGCTAATCACAGAGATACAAACAACATTAAATGATTCCTAACCGAAAACCCACAAGAACTTTTCAGACACAATCCGAAAAACACTGCAAAAGTATTTATTCAACTTAAATACTTTTTTTTAGCCCTTCGCATTGAAAATTTATACTTTGCCACAGCGCAGAAAACTTTCGCAGAACTTCTATCGGTTATCGCTTTCTTATCACTTTTTTAACTTCCACTGAAAACTAACTGCAACGTTTTTACGAAACGGAAAAGCGTTTTGTTTTGTTAGCAAGAAACATATTGTAAGAAATATATGCCTTTGTTAACAACAACATTTTTGCTATCTCCAAGTTTTTTATATGAAATGTAGTTGGCTGAGCATTTAAAATGTTCGCACCTTGCTGCTAAATATATGACATGATGTTGCAAGCAGCCACCAAATTGCTTAAAATCCTGCTGTTAAACAATGTACAGGTTTTTAAACAAATATATATATATTTTATTATTACTTTGATTGTAGCTTAAGACTTTATCATGAAGAAAACAATGTGAAGAATTATTAAATGGAGGTTTCTTCATAAACTTAATTAAAATAATTTGTACTCCTTTCTTATTAAATATACCTCCAAAGCAGAAGAAACTAATCATCTTAAATTAATAACTCGTCTGATTGCCACCCATATTCCCTTTTCCCTCCACTCGAACTAAACCTCCTGCTACTCCTATGGTTAGTTGGTTAGTACTGCGCTACGAACCTCGCACTCGCCCTCGGTTTCCGTTTCATTGGACGAGCTGATCGGCTCCGTGGTTGTTGTGCTGCTCAGGTCGTCGTCGGGTCGATTGATCAGCCGGCTGGCATCCGTGTCCAGATCGCTGAGGGCGCGTTTGGCCAGGGCAGCTGCCTCTTCGAGCTCGAGTTCCATTAGATCCGAGACGCTGCTGGAGCCGGACGAGCTGAGGTAAACCAATTCCGCGTCCTCGGACTGCGGCGACAATGTGCTCTGTAGACGCGTGCAGCTCTCCAAATCGCTGGGCTGCTCGAGCAGCTTTGTCTCCAGCATGAGAGCCAGCGGCTCTTCGCGACGCTTGTGCCGGCGACTGAAGTCGAGTTGGCTGCGCGGAAACGCTTCGTTCGCCTTCGCTGGCAGCGGTGAGCGCGTCTTCGCCGGATCATTGCCGGAGGAGGAGGCGGAGGCACTGCGACTCAGGCTGGCATCGCCACCCGCTGCTGCTGCCTCGCTATTCTCCTCCAGAATGCTGTCCAGATAGCGCGGACTGAGCAGCTGCGGCAGAAAGTGCGATTCGAGTGCATTGCGTTTCTGGGCGCGCTTTTGGCGCAGCTGCTCCTGTTGCTCGGCGCGGCTGCTGGACGGCAAATCCGCCGAAGACGCCAACACAGCAACGGGCGCAATCGTAGCCGTCGGCGTGCTCGCCTCCGTCTCCGAATCCGCTTCAAATACAACTGGCGATTGCAGCGGCCCATTGAACTCACCGGAGCTGCAATCGCTGCTCAGCTCCAGCTCCTGAATTTGCACATCGCGCGCGAATTTACTAAACTGTTGCACGGCCTTCGGCGAGGGCGATTCGACCAGGTAACGCGGCGGCGGTGACAAGGTGCCGCTGTTGTTATTGCTGCTGCTGCTGTTGGTGCTGTGTGCGGTTGTTGTTGCTGTGGTGCTGCTGATCTCCTCAATTGTGGGCTTACCTTTGCGAGCGCGTTCCTCCTCATCCGTTTCGAGGCGTATCTGATGTATGATGACTTTGGTGCTGCGTTGCAGCGGCTGCTTTGTGGCATGTTGTGGTGAACGCAGTTGTTGCTGCTGTGCATTGACCTGTTGCTGCTGTGTATCGATATGTTGCTGCTGAGCTAGCGGCTGTTGCAGCTGACAATTCGCCAGTAATTCTTGCACAGCTGCTGGCAAATGTTTCTCTGTTTGTGTTTCCTGCTGCTGTTGTTGCGCCTGCTGCTGCTCCTGCTGTTGCTGATGTGCATCTACTTCATCATTGCTCTCGCGCACTATGCGATGCACTATGACCTTGGCCTGACGTGGACTGCCTGGTGGCTTTGCTGCCTGCAATTGCTGTTGCTCCTGTGACAATTCTGTCTCTTGCTGTAGTTGCTCCCGCTGCTGCTTGGAGTTTTTGGCACCCATTGCATCTGATTGCGTTTGTATGACTGCTTCGTGTTTGTTTTCCTTTTCGACTATCACAGGCACTATGTGAACCACTGCCTGTTTCTTTAACTGATCTTCAGACTGATATACTGGCTGGTCGGAGGGTTTCTTTGCTCTATTCAAATCCCCTTTCAGATCTTTTGTCTGCGCTTCCGAATGAATTTCTATCAGATGTTCCCTTGGCTGATCTATTGCTTGCTCATCTAGCTGATCAATAATCTTTTCTATTATTGGGTCCTCAACTAGATCTTTCTTGACCAGCTGTTCAATTCGGGGTTCTTCCGACTGTTGTCTTGGCAACTCTTGTGGCTGATTCTCAGACTGATCTTCAGGCTGACTTTCTGCTTGTGCAATCGACTGCTCTTCAGTGTATTCGACCAGCTTCTCTTTTGTAAGATGTTTAGACGGATCTTCTAGCTGCTCTTCAGATTGACATCCAGGCTGATCTTTTAATTGTTGGACAATCTCCACTTTTGTCTGATCTACAGGCTGATCGATGGCCTTCTCTTTTGTCTGATCTTCAGACAGATCTGCCAGCTGATCTGTAGATTGATATTGGGGCTGTTTGACAGGCTTTTCCTCTGTCTGATCTTCTAACTGATCGATCAGTTTACCTTTTGTCTGATCATCAGATACTCCAGATTGAACTGCAGGCAGATCTTCTAACTGCTTAACAAGCTTCTCTTTTGTTTGATCTACAGGCTGATCGATGGGCTTTTCTGTTGTCTGATCTTCAGACAGATTTTCCAGCTGATCTTCAGATTGATGTTTGTGCTGGTCTTCCAAATGTTGAAGAAGCTTCTCTTTTGTCTGAACTGTAGGCTGATCTTTAAGCTTCTCTTCTGCCTGAAGTTCACACAGATCTTCCAACTGATCCTCAGATTGATATTTGTGCTGATCTTCCGAATGTTGAAGAAGCTTCTCTTTTGTCTGAACTGTAGGCTGATCTTCTAATTGATCGACCAGCTTTTCTTCTGCCTGATCTTTAGACGAATGATCTTTTGCTGCAATATGCTGCTCTTTGGACTGATCTCTTGACTGATCCTCTTGTTGCACCTCTGACTGTTCTTCTGGCTCTTTCTGGCTGTCCTCTCTGCTGGCTATGCGCGTGGTTGATTCATCAGCAGCTGTGAGGCTGTCACTGGCTGTGGTTGACCCATTTGAAATGCTGCCAGAATTTGCATTATTATCATGCTGATGATCATTAGCTGCTGTTAATGATGATGAAGTTGTTGCTGCTGCCGCTGTTGCCTCCTCCTGCTGCTCTCGCTCCTCTGTCGCTGCCCCCTCCGCCGCCGCCGCTTGCTGTTTATTTTGATTTGCGTTTTGATTTTTATTGCGCTTATTACGATTACGATTGCGATTACGATTACGATTATTTGGCATCGTCTACGTCGCGTCTAAGCCTGGGAAACTGTTGCACTCGAAACGGAACCCACACTTAAAGTCTCTTTGTATATATATATATATGTATATGTGTGAGTTTGTGTGTGTGTGTGTGTGTGTGTGCTTGATTTGTTGTGCCTGGCTGCTGCAGTTTGTGTCTGGCTATTACGCATACGCCGCGTTTGCCGCTTTCAATCAGCTAAATCTAAAAATTGCTTTAATTCGTGTGCTTTTTGCTTTTGTTTTTTATTATTGCTCGTTTATTGTCGTCTTTTGTCGTCGTCGTTTAGGGATTTCTCTCTTTCTCTGTGTCACTCGTCGCTGGCAGAAACACAACTAAAACTGAAAAACTGAACCATACGGCGCCGTCAGCCGATCAACCAAAACGACGAGCCGGCATTTTAAGCAGCGTCGACACCAGCTGCGACGCCAGCTGCGACGTCAACGGCGACTGCGACGCTCAGCCGCCCGGCACAAGTTTGACACGCGTCCGGCGCTGCACAAATTTTGATATACAGATATATATATATATATATATCATGCGTATATATATATATATTCATATATCTATAGATATAAAACACGCAAAAAAAGAATATTTTTGATTTGACGTTTTTACGTTTTAGTTTTCAACTTTCGCTCTCAACGCGTCCGATTTGTGTGTTCCCGACTTTTTCGTTTTTCCTCAGAGATTTTTCTGACAAGATTTTCTTTCGACTTGTTTTGCGCGCTCGCGTTCCCGTTTCTTCTGCTGGCGGCGACTGGCGACCAAGGAATGGGCCATGGGCTGCTCCCAGCTGCCAGGCGGGCCACACAAATCAGTTGCACATAGGCACGTAATGAACAAAAAAAAATAGAAGAAAACTAAAAAAATGCCCACAACAAGAGCAACAACAACAACAACAATATGGGGCATTCATAATGAGGCTCGTCTGATGATCATTTTAAAAATACATAAGGCGCTGTCTGTAGAATTGTAAAGAGCGCAACACATTTGCCTCAAGTAGTGGGAGTTCTTTTGGGATGGGGGCGTGGCAATTGGAGGAGTCGTGTGTGTTAAGTGCAGAGCAAATAAGCAAACGTGCTGTGCAGTGTATTCAAAGTTGTTGTCGCTGTTGTCTCTCTGGAGCTACTCAAACATAAACAAACAACAAGGCAAGCAAAATCAAGTCCAAGTCAAGTCAAGTTCTCCGGATTTGAGGCACACGCGAAAGTCAAACAAAAATGTTGCATAAATTTAATTTATATATATATACGTATATATATTAGCTAGATATATGTATATAGTATATTGCCCGTGGTTATAAACAAAATCGAAACTGAGTTGTTTAGAGAATGCTTCTATTTTTCGGCTGCAAATAATGTCATCTTTAATTATATTCTTGGCTACGTTGAAATTTCTGCAAGCAATTTTAATGTTTTTATTTATGCAATGAATGCCAAAAAAATGAAGAACCCAACTTTGAGATGTTTGAACTTTGAAATAAACAAATAAATTGCTACGCTAAAGGAAGGCAAATATTGAAATGTTTTTATTTTATTTATTTTTTGTTTTTACTTTGCATGTGCTACAAATAGTCATTCAATAATTGAAAAGAAATATACACAATATGTATATTATTAAATAATTTATATTCATGCTCGCAGTTTAGATAGACAACATTTTTTTTTAAATTTTATTTCATAAATTTTGTGAAGAAATATTTAATTATCCGCTGATCACATTTTAATAATAAATGCAATAAATAATTTAAATTTACGCAACTCAAAATGTGGGGTCTGTTCTTAAGATTTATAAAGACACTAATTAAAAGTTGATATATCTTTTATTATCAAATGATATTTAAAACTTGTTGAAAAATTAAAAAAGACAACCCAACTTCCTTTCTTTATATAAAAATTTGTTTAATATATATCTCAATTAAACTTGAAAAATATGTATTATCAAGCTTTTTTTTAACGATAATTTAGCATTTTTTCCGACTTTATAAACCTCGAATTTTATTTATTATCTTTTGTATTTTTGTTTTAATTTCATTCAATTATGTCTATTTAAAGTCATTCAAACTGTTGTTGAATTAAAACACAAAGAATGTTTATTTCTTGAATCAATTTGTCTACTTTCAATCCCCCTCCCCTCCCGCTTCAGGCCGCGCCCACCCACAGCCCACCTCAGGCAATATGCCCAAACAAATCGCTTACAACGCATTTAAATAACACACAGCACACACACGCGACTGCAGTCAAGTGTGTGTGTGTGTGTGCGTGTGTGTGTGTGTGTATCTGTATCTATGGCATTTTCAAGATATCTTTCGTGCGTAATTTCTTTTTCGATTTGTTTTCTCTGATTTTGTTTTTAGCTTTGCTACAATTTTGTATTCTTTTGTCTGCAGTCTCCGGTCCCCGATCTCAGTTCTCTGTTCCCCCGATTTTTTGGGGTGTCTACACTTGAATAATTTTTACGAGTTGAAATTGAAGCACTTTTTCCGTCTGACAAGTGTGCCGGCTCATATGTATATGTATTATAGTATATATGGATACATATCTGTATATATATATCTTCTACTGGGCCATGCGGTTAGTAGTCGTTGATTTATTTTTAAAAGTACTTAATGGATTTCAATTTCTTGACTTTCTCTGGCTTCGGCTACCTCAGCTGCTTCTTCATTCAATTCGTCATGCTGATCGTGGGGCGCAAATAGATCTGTGAGGCCTTTCCCGTTCCTGTCAGGTGCCAGACAAGTGTGAAATGTGCACGTGATGCAAATGAACTGCATTGGGGCTGGGGCTGGGGGCTGGGGGCTGGGGACGACAAGGGTGCACCGAGATTATGCAACAGTTGTGTGTGTGTGACACGACTTCTAGAGGGCTTAGGTAATTCACAGCTAAAAACAACAATTAAAGGCAGAAGAGAAGAAAAGCACAGTGAAGCACACTTAACATTTGCTGCCTAATTAAAAACCTATTAAAACGGCAATTTCCTCTGTGCTAGACAGACATTAAAAGTCTAAGAAACGCCTGAACACCAGGCTATATACATCTCTCTCTCTCTCTCTCTCTCTCTCTCTCTCTCTCTCTCTCTCTCTCTCTCTCTCTCTCTCTCTCTCTTGCTCTGTATCTTTCTTACATTATTCTAATACTTTTTCTGTCTCTATCTCTCGGCACTTATTCAGTTTATTTAATTTGGTTTCGCTTCTGTTGCTTTAATTTTTGTGGTCTCTAAATTGCCTATAGTATTATCATATTATACTCTATTAAAAAGCATCGTTAACTGTCTTTAAAAGCACCTGAGCACTAAGTTAGAGCATTTTTTTCTATCTTACGCAACATCGATAACAACAACAACAATTACCACTTATTGCAATAGATATGCATTTCGTTTTGTACATTTTTTTGGAGTTATCTTTCAATGCTGATAAAAACGAGTTTCTGATTGTTTCGCCGAATCGAAATTAGGTTTCCCGTGTTGAAATTGGGTTTCTACCCCAATTCGTTCGATATGTTTAAAATCGCTTCACTTAATGCAATTTGTAATCCAAATTAAAGAACTTTTAAAGTGCATTAAATGTAGTTAAACAAACAATTATTTTATGTTAATATGCTTGTGACATTGTCAAAGATCATTTGTTTATTTTTCAATTTATTTTTTAAGAGCGAATTAATCGATTGTATTTATTATTATGCATGTAGAATATATAATTTAGTTAATGCGTTTGCTTGCTACGATAATGAACTCTCAATCTTCAAATAAAATAAAATATGAACAACTTTTCAACATGTTTAAAAGTTGTATACATTTTTAATATAGACTGCATCTTTATATATAATATTTTTGTCTATAAAAGTTAATATATATAAAGGTTTTCAAATGCTTTTGTGCTAAAAATATTGTATTGAATAAAAATGTGAATTTTTCTAGTTATTAAAATCGATGAAATAATCTCTAACAATTGATTATTAATATTCCAGTTTTTTGTTGCTTTTTTCGTTATTATTACTTAGAATAGATTAATTTAGTTTGAATTGCTCACAATATCTCGCTTTTTCTTTAAATTTTACAGGGGCTTGCCTAAAGTCAACACAGCCTATTGATTTTATATTCTCTTTTGCTTTGGCTTTGGTTTTTGTTATTGTTGTTGCCGCTTTTGTTGCTAATTAGCATAGATTTTAAACGCTGCTTTTAAGCATTTGTTTTATGTTGTTGTTGTTGCTGCTGCCTCTTCATTTGCCTACACTTTTGGTGCTGCAGTTATTGCTGTCGTTGTTTTTGTGCTTGTTGTTTTTCTGTTTACGTATGCGTAATTTATTTGGGCAACATGCTGCATGCTTTTCCTCTGTCTCTCTCCCTCTCTCCTTCTGCTACTCTTGCTCACTTTATTTGTTTTTTACACAGCTTACACACATACAGACACACTAACACACAGTTGTAATACAAACAAAATAGTTAGTTAATTAATTTATGGCTCGCGCGCTCATTTCTGCAGCCACCCACCAACAGCGACGTCGGCGTCGACGTCGACGACGACGTCAGCGCTGACGTCACAGCTGCGCTGCCTGCGCTCGCTGTGAGGTCAACGTGAGGCGGCAAATTACAAAAGCAACCAAGAACCAAAGCGGCGCACTTAGCGCTCAATTAATTGCAAATTCGTCGGTTTATATCAAAGACACTGTCCCACGGTCCCGCAGTCCCACAGTGCACTGTCTTTTGGCTTTCTGTGTGCCGCGTTCTTCAGTGCAACGCGTACGTGCGCCAACTGAAATGTTGAATCTGAATCTGCATTGAAATCTCCGAATCCCAAAAACAACACGATATGCGGCGAGTGCGCCCAATTGGGCCCGTGGGGCGGGTCAACGACTGCGCACAGTGTGGCCAACTAGATTTGTATCTGCTCGAAAAGCCGCACATATATATATATATCATTTGGCTTGTCTTATCTTCCGTTCGAAGAGAACTACAGAACTAGAACTTAGCATAATAAATTTGCTAAGTGGCTAAAAATCGAAGCATGATCTCAGCGCTGCGAGTGTTAAACCTGACGCCTAATTGCAATTTCGTAAGGCGCAAAAGTTTTCTTATTAGCTGCAAGGTCACACAGAGACCATGAACCCATTACACCAGCCCACCGCAGCCCCTACCGAATAAACAAACACATTAAAGCCAAAAACTTTGACGCATTGCGTCAGACCAAAATGTGCTCCTACTTTGTTTTTACAGTTACAGGCAAAAACATACACACACAAACACAAGTGCACACGCTTTTAGTTATGCTATAAATAGCAACAGTTTCGTATACCAACAACGGTATTGTGTAGCGCAGTGTAATTGCTTTGTTTTCTGTCTTTCTTTCGTTTGTTTTGTCGGAACGCGCTCGCGATCGCACAACGTCAAAGTCGAAGTTCTAATGGCAACTGAAGCTTCGCAAGCTTCACACAGCGCGTCAGCGACAACCGACAACAGCAACAACAACAACAGCAACAACAACTGAGAACAACAACAACTGAGAACAACAACAACAATTGAGAACAACACTTTGTCACCTGGCAACCCGGCAGCAACGTTTCCTCTACAGACAGCGAGCCGGCCCCAACAACAACAACAAAAGCAAAACAAAAACAACTGAAACTGCGACGATAAGTTTGCTAAAGTTGTTAACTGCCTATTGTTGTTGTTGTTGTTGTTGCTGTTGTTGCTGCTGTTGTTGCTGTTGTTGTTGCTGCTGCTGTTGCGGTTTTGTGCTCAACAAAAGCTAATTATTGTAGTATTCTCTGCCTCTCTTTCTCTCTCTTTCCCACACGCTCGCAAGCTCGTTCGTTCAGTCGCATTGTTGCCACTCTCTTTGCGTTCGATTTCCTGCTACCTCAAATCAATCGAATCCACCAATGGGAAGCTTGTCTTTTCGAGAAATACCCTTACAAAGGGCATAACCTGTTCCAAATGCATCTGCTCACTTGATGTTATTTGAGCTGATGTCTTATTGTTCAACATAGAAGAGAACTTTATTGGGCACTTTTATTTTAAATATTTCGTTAGAAATAAATTATTTTTATTATTAAAAATTGCTTATAAATAAATCATATTTAAATTCAGTAAAATTCTCGTTTCAATTTTAAGCAAAATTCATTTAACTTATCATTCATTTCTTAATATATTACTGATTTTTTTATTAATTTCTAGAGAAATATACAAGAAATATATATTTATAATTTCTTATATACTTTAATATATAAAATTATATTTATAAAACTTAAAATATAATATGCTTGTAATATTACATTAAGAATCAGTCATTTATTTTTAACTAAACGATAAATCAAAATGTTGATCAAAAATATGTGAATCAATTGCAACTCTTAAATAAAATAAGAGCATACAAAGTTCGCTGTGCTAGCCAAAATACAAAAGGTTCAATTCTGTTTAATTTTTGCTGTTAGAACGAAGCCCAACTGTTTTGCTGAGCACCTGGTGCTTGCCAATAGAAGGTTTTGGCATTTTGCCAATCGATCGACAGCTGGAAACAGCTTTCAATTTCAACCACTCATCAGCTGGAAGTGATTCCGCCAATCTCGGCGCAAAGGCCGCTCAGACCACTCGGAGCTTAGAAATACAATTAACACTCGTTAATCAGGCATGCGACTTTTGCCAAACGTCAATTGCGAGGGGCAACTTATCGGGTTTCTTTGATTTTAAATGGTTTTTCTGTTTGCTTAGCTATGAAATCATGCGCATAAATAAAAAAAAAAAAACAATTCATAAAAAAAAAAGAGAAAAAGAGAGAAAAAGCTCGCAAGACATAAATAAAATACTTGATAAAAGTAGAAAATCAAAATGTTAACTTATCAGACATGCAAAAAATATACACAAAAAACACACTTTAAACACAAGGCTATGAAATATCTATATCTGAACATATGTACGCCTGTGTGTTTGTCCAGTTTGTTGAGTTTTCGTACACACAATCTGTACTTTTATCAATATTTAATCAAGCATTTGCGTCGAATAAAAATAGGGAATTTCTTAGCACATGGCAAGAGCTCCACAAAATAATTTTGGAAAAAATATGTTTAATAGCAAAATAAGAAGAAGAAAATATGGGCGTTTTGGTAACGCCCAGAATTTTTAATTTAAATTTGAATAATCGTTTGTTCCGTAGATAACAAATTAATGCTAATTGCATTTCAAATTTGTTTCACGTTCAACTTGAACGACATTCAAAACCAATCCATACAACGCATTTATCTGCGGGCTCTGAATCATATGCCAGAATTCAAAATACATATAAAGCATATTGTTTATGCGACATATTTCAGTTTTTTGGCAACAGAAGCGAACGGCGAAATTGAAAACAAAAACTGGAAACACAAAAGCCAAAAAATATCAAATAAAAGTCAACTGTCAGCTGAGCGGCGCTACCCAAATAACAAAAACTACTTATAGATAGCCATTAGAAGCGAAAACACGTCTGCGTGGTTCAGTCGAGAGTGCTCGACAAGAAGGTACCCTGTAAGCTATGACATAGCTTAACCACATCCGTATTATCTTTACCATGCATTATTATAATTAGTTTTTATACCCTGAACCCATTAAAAATGGGTATTTGTGCAAAATCCAATTGTATGTAACAGGCAGAAGAAAGCATCTCCGACCCCATAAAGTATATATATTCTTGATCAGCATCAATAGCCGAGTCGATCTAGCCATGTCAGTCTGTCTGTCCGTCCGTCTGTCCGTCCGTCCGTCCGTCCGTATGTATGAACGCAAGGATCTCAGAACCTAAAGAGCTAGAGACTTGAAATTTTAGATGTTGCTAGTTCCCGCGCAGATCGAGTTTGTTTCCGATAATCGATAACTTACTCCGTTGCCAAGCAATCGTTAAATATCGACATCGACATCCTGTTTTTTTTTTGGGCAATTTTGGTAAATAATAAGAGCTAGAGTCACCAAACTTGACATATAGCTTCTAAAATAGAATATATATATGCAGTTGATGTTGGAAAAAGAGGGTTCAGGGTATCCCCTAGTCGGGAGCTCCCGATTAGAACCTCTTACTTGTTTATTGTTATAAAGTATACCAGAAGCTGCGCTGCTTCTTCCCTCTCCAGTTTTTTAATGTTGCCAAAACAAAACTAAAGTAAAACTGTTATAGTAAATCACCAGGTGAAGTTGGTATCACATAAATTGCTGAGTATATCAGAGAAAGGTTTAGAAAAAGGATTAATTAGGGTAAGAAAAGTGGAAAACAAGAAGAAAGATTTATTGAGAGACATATATGTTAATAGGAAAGAGTATGTTAACAGAGAAAGTAAGAGGACAAATTAATGAAAAATACGAGAGAATCTTATAAAGAATTATTGGCAAAGATATGACAATGGATAGTTTAAGATCTTAAGTTTGTAATAAATGTTCAGTTGCCTCACATTTCAGAAGGAAAATGGCAGCACCATGAACGAAAGAACACTCAGGATTCAGCTAAGATAGATCTAATCACTCCACACAGTTATTATTATTTAGTTATTATTATTAATTATTTTTATATATTCACTGAAATGGCAACATACATTCTTTCATTTGTTGACCTTGAACCGCAAAAAAAGTGCCTTATTTATTTGGTACTCCCAGGCCCAGTCGCGATAAAAGAGTGTGTTGAAAGGAAACGTCAATTTACTTAGATAGGCGCACGCATCCAATCGATAATCGTAACTAGTTATTGATATGATTGCGGCAGAGAATAAGCGAAGGCATTTTAATATTTACCTGCCCCAAAACAAAGGCTGCAGCTGTGACATTTCCCAGATATACTCCAGAAAGTGACTCAATGGGTTGACTGTGACTCGGTTTATATTCCCCCTGCTCATAATACACAATGAGCCAGCGGTCAATGGCACCCAAAGAGAGAAACATTCAAGAGTTTTTTCTTTTTTGCCAGTGGCACTTTAACTGTCGTCGACATTCCGACATTGTTGTGGTTTCTGGTTACCTGGGGCGGGGCTCTTAGCTCCATGTCTTGGCCAAGTGTCGCTTTAATTAAGTACCTCAGCCACCTTAATTGCCCGTGAAGCATGAATGAATGATTAAGTTGCATGTGCTACATGTAACTCAATATGCCACTTGATTTGAGCTTCTCTCGAAATGCCTTTGTATAGGCAGCATATAATAACAACTAATGGGCCCTGGTAGCGCCCACACTTTACGTTTTGGCCGAAAACTCGAAAGCCATTCATTTTTTATAATCATTTTCGATGTCGTGGGCTTTGAGAGGGTGTGGATATGATTACTTTGTCACGAAACTAGTCTGAATACAGACAGAACACCATCAAATATTCATTCGCCTCATCAGCACAAACACTCGAGTGTCTATTACAAAGCAATTTAGTTAAAGGTTTTAAAGGTGACTTATTTAACTAAGTATATTTCTTTATTATTATTATTGCTGCAGGTGGAACATTTCTCGTTTCCAGCCAAATTAACCCTTTATATTATTTATGTATATAATAATAGGGTGTAAAACTTGACTTGACTTTTGTTCAAAAATTTATATTCCTAATTTGTTGTTTCTTTTCAGATTACTTGATATCCACCTTTGGCAAATTATATACAATCGTTCGATAATTGAATAATGATCAGCCCAGGAATAACCCGAATGTAAGTAAGAATTTTTCTGTAAAAACTAATATTAAATATAACAAATATTTTGACTTGTTGGACTTTTAAGCCAATTACCTTATTATGCTCAGAATAGAATTTACTTTAATGATGATTGTCTTTTAAAATTAAATTTTCCTTATTGCGAATATTAATATGTGGCTCATAAAGTATCGGGAATTACGCGTTGCTATGAAAAACATTTGTGAATTTAACATCTTGCTTAAATCCGGGTGAAAATGCCAGGCTAGTGCATGGATAGTTAGTTTATAACATCCTAGTTAAATTAAATATTTGAATAAGTTTTGGCCGAGTTTATTAAGCGTGGCTTAATTATAAACAATTCCTCGCTGCTTATCAATTGTCTTTTTGTTAGTTCTCAACAAAATTAAGCGCTATTGTTGCTATCGCACACAGTTTTTATTGACACTAAATTCTGAAGTTCACTTTCGTTCCGACATATACCACGTATATATGCATACTATATATAGCACGAAAGAACTTTAACTAATGCCGGCTGTCTTATCAAAATTTGTGTCATGCCGTTGTAGTTGTTGTTGTTTCAATTGTTGTTGTCACCGTAAACAAAGGCAGAATAATAAATAATATGAAGCACAAAGACATTTACAATGGGTTTCTTGTTGGCGCACAGTGCGTATAATTAATATGCGCGAATCGCGCGATTTATTGAAAGTTTTCGCTTGTGACAGGTGAAATTTTATAATTGAAAATATTCAAAACCAATTTCTAATAATAAATTCAAATAACATATCCAGAGTGCGGCCCAAGCGCTGGCCCAAAACTTCATTTGCATGCCGTACCCCATGCATCCGGTCATTAAAAAATTAATTGAACTATGACCAAAAGCCGACTCGAACAACCCCGTACAGTATAATTTAAAACGTATTAAAATCACAAACACACGCACACATTTATCTAGATCCATAGACAAATAGAGCGACAGACACAAAACACAATTTGGAGCGCACATTTTGTGCCATTTTCGGTCGGTTATTGGGTATATAATATTAAAAATAATATTATTATTATATATTATCATATCATATGCAATCATAATTAAGCCGCATTTCGGTCTATCTCTTCATATAGATTCGCCTACCTTAAAAATAGTATTTCTTAATAAGTGCTTATCACACTTGGATTTGAATATTTAATGAACCGAAGGTCGTTGCGTTTCTTGTACCCGCCCGTATAACAGTTATATCTGTATTGTGCTACTGTAGCACAGTGGGGACTTGTCTAGGTTAAGCATGGATTGGCATAGTGGAATATAAAGGGAATTCAAAAGGAACTAGAAAAAAAAAACTCAACTCTGAACTTTGCGTTCGCAATTTGCGCTCTAATTTGATAAGGTTAATTAATGGCAAGGGGCATACAAATTATGAACTCACGTTGTGCTCGGGGCCGGAGAGTGAACGTTTACTGGTAACGCCTTAAGCTGCAACACACACGCGCACACACATTTACTAAACACACACACTAACACACGCGCACTTGCAAGTGGTAAACGGCAAGCGGGCAGCTATCGATGCGCCCAGACAAAATCTCTTTTGGGCTGTTAACAATTTCACGCGCGCGTCTTAACTGTTGTTACTGGTTGCTGTTGTTGTTGTTGTTGTTGTTGCTGTGATCAGCATCGTATTCTATGTTGTTGTTGTTGTTGCTGTTGTTGTTGTTGTGGGTGCAAAATAACACTCACTCGCGTATTCGCACTCGCACTCACACACTCGCACTTGCACTCACGACGACAACTTGACTTGGCAAAACTTCTGTAGTAACTAAATAGCAGGGGCCCACGGTATCATATAGCACAAAACAACGGCGTATTTGGCGACAGCGACGCGCACGCTGGCAGCGACAGAGCAGCGTCTGTGCGGCACAGTGGTACACAAGCGACTAATTGATCTTAAGACTTAAGCATATGAGATCAATGACTATTTTAATTTTGTTTTAAGAAAATAGTGTAAGTTAAATGTGATTTCATTTAGAGTTTGTCTTTAAGAGCACTATTCGCTGTTTGATTACGATTCTAAGCTGCCAATTTTATTATTTTGTTTTTAAGTTTATATTCGTACAAAGTTATGTTGGCGTAAGAGTGCTTAAAAGCGAATTTGCTGCTTGCTTTGATTCTCAAAGCCACAAATATATTAAATTATTTTTTAATTTTTAATGCATCAATTTTAAAAGCAAATAATAATATATTTGCTTATTATTTTAATAATTTAAGTTTAAAATTAAAACTAAACTTAACTGGGAGCATAAAAAAAATGGTATTTAAGTCAGCTGCAGTCACTGCAGCTTATTATTCTGTACGAAACTCATCAAGACTATATAAGAAATCATTCGAGTGTATGCTCACAAAATACAGACACGCTTTTAAAATTCGCTTCATTAGCAAAAAAAAAAACTGTTACACTGCTTCAAAATATCCTATTAACGCCTTTTTAGCATCTTTTTTCATATCTATATTTTTTCCGAGTCCTGCTCATGGCCTACGCTTAATAGCTTGTTTCGTGATCTGCTAATAGAATTGTGCCACTGTGCCGTGCCTTTTGATTAGTTTGACGTTTACTTGTTGCTGCCCGCGTCGACTGCGACGCCAGCTGCGAATGGTGGGTGCTTTGAGTCTCAGCCTCTGCCGTCCGCTTCGGGCTCTGGGAGCTGCTCTGTAGCCGGCTTTGGCGTGACTTGTTGACGATTTGTTTTTATTTTTGTTTTTGTTTGTTTCGACGCGCTCTGCGCTTGGCGGGCACGAACCACAGATCCGATATTTTCCAATTTGTATGCATAAATTCACACACAGATGCACACACGACAAAAAGGGGTGCGGTACAGGCGGGTGTGAGGGGGGAGAAAGGAGGCAAGCATTTTGTGTCTCTCCCCATAAACAAGCTGCGCTGTCCAACTGAAACAAAAGAACCCAAACAAACAACTAGCGAGTACTCGCACTCACACTCGAGTACTCATACGAGAACGGGTAGTCGTACATGTGCGCATCTGGTTTAGGGCACGGGCCTGCAGCTTACACTCACATGTCTTTGGAGTGGGCACAGTCCTCATAATGATGACGACGATGGCATATAGCGGGTGGTGTTGTCAGCTCCACGGGTGGTACGAGAAGTTTTTGGGTGTTTAATTGCAAATACTCACTAAAAATTTTCCATGAATGAAGTGCTCTTTAATCACATAAGTTTACTACAGTAAAAAGTTCAGCTTTCTAGTTCTTACAGCTTGATCTGTACGCTGATCATCAATCTGTCAATTACTCAAGCACTTTTATATTTATTCAGATTGCCAGCTGCATATTTTGTATTGTGCTATAAAGTCTATTTCACACCCTCGAGCATTATCTATGTTCTTTTTATGGTTTGGCAATATGAAAATATCATATATCATATATCAAGTTTTATTTGCATTAGATAAGAAAGACTGCTAAGTATTCGGCATAATATTGGCATTGATAGAAATATAGATTTGAGTTGCTTGAAATGCAAATAGAACGAGTATATATTTTTATTTTTAAATACTGGAGAACAACCTCACAGCTTACCCTTAAATAGTTTTAACAAGTAGTCGGGTATGCCGCACTACAAGTTACCACTCAAACATGCTCTATACATGTTATGTTGTAAGATTGTATGACGAATAGACTGGAATACAAAAATTCAATAAGGAAATCTACAAAAATACAAATTATAAAAAAATATCTTAAAATATTTCAACTCACAATTATATACTCCATCTCAAAATTAAAGGTATCTGAAGAATCCAACACGAAATAGTATTTAATTTATTGACATATAATATGCCCCATAGGTAGCTTGGTTAAAGGGCATATAAATTTGCCTGTTGCCGGCTTTAGGCGCTGCTGTCCACTCCACTACCTCCCTCCCTCCCTCCCTCCTCTGCCAGCACTCTTTCATTCAGCAGCGCGTCGTCAAGCTCCAACAGGCAGTGGCAAGGGCGTGTCCCGTCGCCCTCTATCCCTCTGTGACTGACTGTACCCGTGCATGTGCATATCTGAAAGGGGTCGGGGGGTCAGCTCTGGTTGGACTCGACTCGACTCGACGACCGTCAGACAGCAAGTAGACAGACGACAGTTATTATTGCCCCAGCGCGAGTGTTGCATAGTTTTTCTGTTTTTCAGCTTTTGTTATATTATTTTTTGTATGGTTTGTTTTCGTTTATGCGCTGAAATGTGCGCCCCCAACACATAGGATTAGGGAGAGGTCGGGGCAGAGGCCGGAGCAGCGGCCGAGGCAGAGCGTACAGCGGCAACTTTATGACATTATTGACAATACGTTTGAGGCAGGGCGGGAGGAGTGGAGGGTTCTCCAATGCGCTGGCTATGTGAATAATGAGCTCACTCGCAATGCCGCTGGACAGGCATTACTTAGTTGTCGCAGAAGCTGCAGTCCGAGAGCGCCTGTCAACTGACTGTCAATGCAAAGGACAGCCAAGGACAACAGAGGCAGCCACAGGACGGACCAAAGCTGTCAATTTTGAGTTTTCTTTTTCTGCATTGGATGTGCTTTAAGCTGAGGGGCATATTTATCCAGCGATATTGCAGTATATTAACGTATATATACAATTTATATATATAAACCTTTACAAAATTGTCAACACTCGCATGTGTGAAAACCCAAGGAGAATAAACGTTTTTTTGTAAGCCAAAACTACATGACAATCTGGTTAACACAAATTATAGAACGTTTCACAGCGCTAGAGTAAATGCGATTTAAGAAGAGACAAGAAATGTGAGGAAGAGAAAGAGAGAGTGCGAACAGAAATTTTGTTAGTTGGTTTGCAAGCTTTAACATTTTTTTCAAGTCTTGATTAAAAATGTTTGAATATATGGGAAGGTGTGAATATTTTTACGGTATTTATATGTCTAGAACTCAAAAATAATGCAAAGTCATCGCGCGGGCAGATAAGCGTGCAGAGCCTTAAACACGTAAAGTTAATTAAAGCAAGCGCCATGTTATGCTGTTACAGCAATATTTTTGCTTGGCAATGTTAACGCTATGTTCTTAACAGCAATAGCTCAATGTTAAGCTGTTCCCAACATTGTTAATATTAATAGCAACATCAGAGTTACATGGTTAACAGCGAATTTAATATTTGGCTGTTAACAGCAATAAATCTATGCCACACTGTTAACAGCACTGTTATGTGCGGCCTCGCTTATCGCTATGTTAAGCCGCTGCTAACTGCTCACCTGCTGCCGTTGCGGCGCCATTTGGCAAGACTTGACTTTTGCGTTGCAAATATGGCGTGCCGCAGTGCGGACAAGACTCCACTTCCGTTTCCTTTGTACTTGTCGCTGTTGTTGTTGTTGTTTTTGCGCTGCAAGCTCAGTTAATTAGGCAACTGTTGCGCTCGTGGTAGCTGCTTTTTCTTGTTGTTTTTTTTGCTCACCTGCTGAGTGCCAATATTAAAGGACCCCGCGCACGCTGCGCCTTAAGCACGTTTAACAGCTGCGCATCGCTCAAGGCGACATCCTGCAGACGCAGCGAGGACTGCAATGGCCAAAACAAATCATTTTTATACACACTAAACTTAAAGCACAATTTATTATTTAATGTAAACAAAAGCACAAGGCGCACACATTTAAACTTAGGTACTACAATAACTAAACTTCTCATACACTTTTGGACACACGTTTGGCGGGCAGCGGGGGCGGCTTCGACTGCTGCCCCCCGCGACGCAGCGAACAGAACTTAAGCATGCTGCAGTTGTTGTTGTTGAGGCCGCAATGGATAACACAAGACTGGCCGCTGGATAGTCGGAATTTGTCGAGCGCTCGGCGCTCATTTGGTGGGCGTTAACGCGGGCGATAAGGCATAGCCCATGCCAGGGACGACGACGGCTACGCCAGCGTGCAAATGCCGTGCCGCTCCATGAAGACCTCCAGGCACGTGGCGTCGACGCGATCAAAGAGCAGCGAGCCGAAGCGTCGCGCCGTATAGTCGACTATCAGCACCATTTTGCAGTTGATGCACTTGTCCCGATAGTGGAAGAGCAGGCCGACCGACTGGTGCACAATGTGATCCACATAGCCTGGCGCCGAGCGGTATACCTGATGGTTGCCCATCTCCACAATGGAGCGCGCATTGACCACCACCTTGCTGCGCACATACGCGGGCAGCACCTCGAGGGTGCGTCGGACCTTCGACTGGGTGTAGAGCACGCGATTCATGAGATGGGCCGGGGCATTGAAGGTGTCATTGCTGTCGCGCCTGTAGAAGAAGACATTGCGAAAGACAAAGCCCGAGGTGCGTCCCTCGTCGCACTGCCGCAGATAGTCCGCCAGGGAGTTGTGCTTAAGGGGCATCATTACCTCGTCCAGATCCACCACAGCCGCATAGCGATGATTGTCCACGATATTGGCGCGATAGACGCAGTCGTTGAACTGCGCCACGATGCCCGCATAGTGCAGATCATGCAGATGCGCCTGCACATTCCACTCGAACACGTCGGCCAGCCCCTTCTGCTGGTAGTGGGCCAGCACGCGGCGCACCTCCTCGCTGGCCTCCACGTAGTAGAAGTAGAAGTGCGTCGCGCCCTGCAGACGATACATCTCCACGAACTCTACCAGGCGCAGCACATTCGAGTAGTTCTCCTGCAATGGGCCGACGCACACGGAAATCGTGCGTCGCGACTTGGCAAACAGCTCCGACATGTTCCGCGGATAGCTGAAAGCAGCAGCATTAAGTATAGCCGGCACTTAGGGCATTTATTCGCTTAGCTCACCTGATTTGCACGTAGCTGGGACTCAAGTGACTCAGCCGATTCGATGCGTAGCTGAGCGCAACAGCTTGGGGCAGGCGCACTGGCGACTTTTTTGGCACATGCAGCGGGCACATAATGCTCCATGCCGCAAAGGTATTGTTGTGCACATCGCGCATCGCGCCCGCCTCCTCGGCCACAATCTCGTAGCTGGTGAAATCCGCGAAGCGCACAATGCAGCTCAGCCGCGAGTCACGCAGACGCACCGGCAAAATTGCAAAAATCCGTACTGAACCAACAGTCATCTCCTCGTCCAGCCTTACGCCGCCTGTACAGATTAGAGGGTATATAAATATGAATATCTTTGGACAAAAGGTTGAGATTATTCTGCTCAGAACTGTTCTTATCAAAGATATCTGCAGATATCCATACTTGGAAGGCTTTAGATCAGTTTCTTTCTCTGTCTAGAAAAGTAGCTTATATTTATTCTGATCAAGCTTAACATATGATTAGCAGATTTTGGCTAACACAAGGAGAGAAAAATCACATTTCAATTTAGCCTTCATATCATAAACATCTTATTCCCTGAAAAGATTTTAGATACTTAGTAATACGTACTCTGAAGCAGTACACAAAATATATGCATTAATATCAATTCGAATTTAATAATCATTTTTTTAATATTGCTCAAAAAATAATGTTTGCTATTAAACTTTCTTAGACATTTTTTCATTACATTTTTTTCTTAATTTTTAAATGTTTCTTAACTCTGTTTAATTATCTATACAAAACTAACTGCGAGTTCTTCTTACTTCACAAATTATTTAAATCTTTGATAAATTAATTCGATATACCAAAAATTCTATAGTATAAAATATACATCATATAGAAGTTCCGGGTCTGCTTTTAAAGATTAACGAACAATTCCTGGCATATCAATTTTTTTGTTGTTGTTTGTCAGTTACGTAATTCGATATTATTGTGATGATAAATTGTTGATGATGACATTTGTATCCCCTCTACCTTGGTCACTGACAGAGAATTTAATATGCTTTTCTAGACAGAAAACTTTGCAAACAAAACAAAAAAATATTCCACTCTTATTACATTTCTATGGCTTTTAATGAACGTCCGCAGTGGGATATGGTGGGACGAGGTTACTCCGACTAACTGTGTCACGCTCTTAAATTAATTCTTATTTGTATATACAAGTTAGAAAGTTTCTCTCGGCAAAATATTTGCACATCTATTCTTGTTTTTGGCATAACATAAATTAAAGTCGCGAATGTGAGTCATGCCAGAAGCTGCTTAAAAAAAAAGGCCAAAGTATTCACGACAGAGCCCAAATTTAGGCCAGAGCGCGAGCTGCATATGTGTGTAAACACTTGATGTTCGTATCATAAAATGGTCACATTATTTTCGTAGATAAGCAAACGGTCACATTAAATAGGTATTCAATTAAATAAAAATGGAATCGGGGCTAATTTGATTTTGACAGCTCGTGTGAACTGACTTTTGTTTATAAGCTAAACATAGAGAAAACAGCTATGAACGTTTCCGGGGAAAACGATTATCGGGTGCCGCCAGTATTTTTAACAACAATTTTATATATCTATCTCTGACGGAGGGTTACAGTGCCTCCAAAACTGTAACCCTCCGGCAGAGACTCAGAAACTGTATCTACGGTAAATATGAAGGTTGTAAATGATGTATGTCTCTTCGATTTTTCATTCGTTTGATTTATTAAATCAGCTGCAAATAGCAATTACTAAGCTTAAAAACTGTCGGAGATAAAGAGGAGGTGGGCGTGCCCAAAATATGTTAACTCTGTTTAACTCTCTCAAAATTGAGTTCTTACCGATAGCAAGACGGCTATTTACCCAAAACCAATATACCCCCTTATATTTAAAAAAACAGAGTACAATTCAAGTCTGAAATTCCTAGTTAATTTTTTGCTTTCTAGCTCTAATCCCTGCGCTCTTGTTAATATCTCGACTCCCAGGCTTCATATCAATTGTTCTCTTTTTTAATTTCCTTTCCCATATTTGGAACTTACTTATAATATCCGTGCGCACATCGAAATATGCGGCATATATCTCATGCCTTAGCGATGCATTTCCGATGCGTCGCCAGCTGTTGTTATAGTTCCAGTGCGGATTTGGCTTTGGGTAGAAGAGTTGCCGCTGCATTAGCTTCAGATCATCGCGCAGGCGTTCATTCTGCAAAGGCAAAGGCGCAGGCAATAAATACACACATAGTACACACACATAGTTCACACACTCGCACACACACTCACAATTGTTGTGCGCATGGAGATGTAGAAGAGTATCAACATGGTGCAGGCCACCAGACCGGAGAGCGTAAAGTAAACATATTGAAAACGATTCTCTGGTGCCGTCAGCATTTTTAACAACAATTTTATATATCTATCAGATATATATATACATATATTTATATTTGTTTATATGTACGTGTCAGATTTTTAATTAAATTATTTTATTAGACCGAACCGAACACTCGACCTTGAGTGCCGCACGCAGCCGCACCGAGCAACACCTGGTGAATTGTCCTGCTGCTGCCTGTTGCCTGTTGCCCACGGCGGCGTCCAGGTGTGAATTACAGTTATGCGACTTGTGCGGCAAGCTGCCTACTCGTGACTACAAGTGTCATGCGGTTCAGGAGTCGCCATCGGCAGTCGCCAGTCGACAATCGCCTCAGCTGCGGCCACCAGCCGCTGCGCTGTTTATTTTCGATGTTGACGTCGACGTCGTCGTCGACGCTGACGCGCTGCCAACCCCAAAGCGGCTCCTGTTGCTTGTTTGCTTTCAGTTTTGTTGATGGGCGACCATCGATTAACGATAACACGCTGCGCGGCAGGGGCAGGGGCAGGGGTTGGGCTGTGGGCCGAGGGGGCGTTTACAGCTCGCGGGCGTCTTTCAGTGTCATCATCGACGGCAGCCCCGACCTCGGCATTCTCGGTCAACTAACCAACTATTTAGCTACACTCGTAAAAACAATGGGCAAAATTAAGATATTGGCTATAAAAATCATTTCAGAGGAAAACTTTTCCTAGGATCAGACAGAGACAGTGCCTGAAAACGGTAGATTAGTGTTGCAAAATGTATATGCTAGTGTTCGAAAAGCAAGGATAGGTTGAGCTTTGAAATTTAATGAGCTTTTAAAGCGCAAACCCAAGCGCATAACTGCTTTTTTGAACTGAGCTTTTAAATTTTGCTTAAAAAGAAGTGAATAGACGAGCAGCGAGTGTGGAACAATGGATAAATCAGTGTCTTCCTCCAGTGTTGGTAAAGCGGCTATGAATTTTGTTTTTGCTTCTCATAAATAAGATATTTTAATTCAGCTTCTTTTTGAAATTGATTTCACATTTTGTTTTCCGTTTTTGCGTCTTGTAGTTTTGTAGGTCGCACTTTCAGATTGTGTCATTTGTATCTATAAAATCAGTATTATAGAATTTAAACGTGACTTTCAGTTTAGTTGTGAATTATTTTTGCGAGTGTTTGTTTGCGGTTTGTGCACATACGCTGGTCTGCCGCGGGAATCGTGACGGAGGGACCAGGATCGAGCAGCAGGACGGACAGTTAGTGGCGCCCGCAATACGCAAATGATTATGGCACCCACGCACTCACACACACACGGACACACACAAGCACACACACACACGGACACACACAAGCACACGCACACACGGACACAACAAGTGTCTGGGGCAGGACTCGGGCGACGCGTATGCAACAAGTTAATCAACGTACGTTTCGCATGAAACTGGCGCCATCGGCGACTCTGTCAACGCGTCGCCAGCAGGCGGCAAACGTCGACTGCGCAGCCAGCGTTAACGCCAACGTAGCTTTTCCTATTGCTGTGTGTGAGAGTGGGTGAGAAGTTGAGTGGGTGGGTGAACGTGTGGCGGGAGGGGCGTGGGCATGTAAACGCACTTCACTTTAACATGAGTCGACTTTATAAATTGTATGTTTTGTTTCTCAATTGGAGTGTCCCACTGACTGACTGTGCGTGTGTGTTTGTATTTGTGTGCCCGTCCGTGTGTGTGTGTGTGTGTGTGTTTCTTTGAGTCAGCACCACTTCGTGGCATTATAAATTTAAGCTATTTTTAAATGAAAACACACGAAAAATGTAAAGAATAATATATATATGTATATAAAATATATTCCAAAACATTTAATAGATTTGTCTGGGCTGTCCAAAAGAAAAATGTTTATTATATATATATATATGTATATGCATATATACTTGTGTATAAAAGATTCTAGACCAAATTAATTTGTTGTTGTTCATCATTGTCAAGCGTCACAGTGGTTGGGTATATTATAAATTGGAGATTTTTCATTTTCTTAGTGTTGTATTTTGTTTTATTATATATATCAACAGAGTTATGCAAAATAAATTAGTTGAGATTTGTATTTCGATTTAACTTTCAGTTACATTTGTTACATTTCTTATTTATTTCACAACTTGTTATTGAGGGGCAGAGCACGAGCAAAGGCTAGATATTGTAGACTTGTAGTCTTTTTGAAACAATTATGAAAATCTGTAAAAACAGAATCACGTATTTTTGATAGCACTCGGCCCACTGTGCAGTGACCGCTGCAGACCGCTTTCCATGCTCATTCCTTTAGCTTTTGCCTCTGTTATACATTTATATTTTTCTTGCCATTTTTTCTGAGTTCCATATAAAAAGCAGACTGCTCGATTCATTTGAATTAATTTTTCATTTCATTAAGCACGCAAAATATTTTTCAGTTATTTTCAGTTAGCTCTGTCAATATGTTGCCATAGAGCATGCAAAAGGAAAGAGAGCTTTCCATTTAATGAATAATGTGCCAATGGGACAGGGAATTAAATGCGAATCAATTGAAACACTCACATGCAGAACTGAGTGTTCGATGAGTACATACAAATAAATAAATATCACTAGGCACAGAAAATGTTGCAATTTCGGACGAAACGTGAAACGAAACATTTTCAAAAGAAACCAAAAAAAATAACTCAGCTATGCGACATGATTGCATACGCTGAACGGCCAGGTGAGAACTGTTTACCTGGTTCGGCTTCAAATTAAATTGGCCACGTTATCGGGCCGTCAACTGATTAAAGTTCTTATCGGCAGGCGGACATGCCAGCCAGCAGCGGGCTTATCTGTGAATATAGTTAATAGACTAATACCTGAGTATTGATTGCTTGTAGGCAGCTGTCTTTCCGCCCAGGGTGACCCGCATGCGACAGTAGCCGGTCGCAAGGCAACCAGCATAAAAGTCCCTCGCGGCTGCCCACCAGTAGCCAACTGTTTGACGCAGGCGCGGCAGCAGCCTAACCCCAGAAACCAGAATGAATAGTTGCCAAAATACAAGAAAAAAATCGCCCCTTTTTACAATTTCCAGTTGGCGGTGTCAAGCGTGAGAAAGTTAAGGAGATTGTTCGCTTTTCGAGGATAACTAATTCGTGTAAATCTTGACTGATTTATATGCACCCAACTACGTACATATCAACTGGTTGCAGCTACAGTTCCCAGCCAAGCGAACTTCTCATAGATCTGCGTGTGTGTGTTTTGTGGTGGTGGCATTTACCCACCACCAACACGGGCAGCACCACAATACGACTCCTGGGATCGCATACCAGCATAAACATTACCAATTCAATGCATTCCCGTATATCTGGAACCCTTCTCGGCTGTTATGACCCAGCGGCACGCAGGCCACCGGCAAAGCGGGGCACGCCTGCGTGTTCTGGGCGCACATTTTTATTTCATGCGAAAGTATTTTCAATTGTTGAGCGGAACGTGGTTGCCCTTTTGTCGTATTTGGTGGTGGTTTTCTTGCCCCAGCTATAAATACTCCAACAGATCAGCGCTGCGGCACAGTTCTGTTTGAAGTCTTACAAAGTGAAGTACCAAAAAAAGAGTTTCCGAAAAGTCTAGAGTTTTTTAACTAAATTAAAGCAGCTGGGCCGCCACCGGTTTCTGGTGGCGGCTGACCCAGCTGAGAATCTCTAAAGTACAGTCTTAAACCACGTGCAAAGTAAACCAGTTGAATGCTGTCTCAAGTCTTGTAAGTATGCTGGCAGAACAAACGCCTTCGAATTGTTTTATAACAATGCAAAACTTCATCTCTAGCTGGACAAAATTAAAATCGAACATACGAAAATATCATCTCAAATGGAACGCTATAAATTATTCTTCAAATGTTAGCAAGAGGAAAGAAAAACATGCTACATTAAACAAACAACAAATAAAATATATGAATTTCCGGAACAGGGAAACATTATCATCTCTAAGGCATCTATCTGTACAAACTATTCTATGAATCCATATCAAAAGAATGCAAAAGATCATTGAACAAATAGAACTCTTGAAAAAATATTCTTAAAGATAAGATACCAACCAAGACAACGCTTTTTATATAAACTATAATATCAAAAAGAATGTCTGAAGATTCGGAATTTCAACTAAAATCAAGACAACGCTTTTTATATAAACTATAATGTCAAAAAGAATATCTAAAGATTCTTAGTACCAACAATATCAGCTAAACCCATAGTCAAGGATTTTGTTCAAACATAAAACAACCATCGAAAGGATCGCAACCATGCAGTTCGGAATTGGCCTTCTTCTGGCGCCCTCACACAATTTTCCCATATAATAATGTATAACAATGTGAGGCTTTGCGACAATATCTTCCATTTCACTTAGTATATTTTTGTGCCTTTTTTCGTTTTACATTTCTCTTCAGTTTTGTTGCTGTTTTTTCGTTGACTTTCGTTAAAAAAGCTATAAATTTGTTGGTCTAACAATATTCTTGTTAAAAATTTCCACTCAAAAAAACAAACATTAATATTTTAGAATTAAAAAAAAAAAAACCAAATGTAAAATCGCGAAATTTTTAACGACATGTATTGCCAATAGCAGGCGTGTTTTTGTTACAAAATGAATTTGTTATTGATTTAAGTTCGTCAAAAACGGTTAATTTTCATTTCCAAATGTTTAGGCTTTGATTTCCTTTCAATTTTTTTTTATTACAATTTTGAGTTGGTAAGTTTTAATTTCCAATATTTTATTTAAAATTTGTTGGTTTCAACTTCATTCATTTTTGTTGGTTTTATTTAAATTTTTAATGGGTAAGTTTTCAATTTCAATATTGTGTTTGTTCCAATTTTTATTCGGTTACTTAATTTTTTAATTTGGTAAGTTTTTAACTTAATTTATATATTTATATTATTTTTTTTTTCTTTTTGTATATTTAATTTATTCAAATGCACACCTAATATCGTTTTTTAAAAACTTCGTTTGTTTTTATTTGATAATTATTTGCATTATAAGTTCATATATTATCATATTATACTTTTTTGTTATTATTATTTCGGAAATTTTTGTATTCAAAACATTTTATTTTATTACGTTCATAATTATTGTATATTATGATTTATACATTTGCCTTCTCATATACTGTACTTCTTACACATGGTACAACAATTTTTTTATTTCGAATTTATGAGTTTTCTCCACTTAATTTTCTCTATTGTTTGATTGTTTTCTTTTTATGATCAGTTGAGTTTTTATTTAATTTAGTACGTGTTGAATATTTAATATATATGTATGTGAACATCATGATTTTCTCAATATTTTACTTGCATTTTTATTTAATTTTTGTACTTTTTAACTTTTTAATTATTCCAAATTATAAATTAAAAATTTGATTGTTTTAAAGTATTTTTTTGTTTTGTTTTGTTCAATAAGTTTTTTATATATAATTTTGTTTATTTGTGAAATTAAATTAATTTTTTAAGTTAAACTATGATTTT
Organism: Drosophila novamexicana; assembly: GCF_003285875.2. NCBI lineage: Eukaryota > Metazoa > Arthropoda > Insecta > Diptera > Drosophilidae > Drosophila > Drosophila novamexicana. The sequence continues at coordinate 7,044,156 of NW_020824765.1, read as the reverse complement.
TCCATTATATTTGTTTATCATGTTTTCATTGAGTTAATTTTCATTCCGTTGAGGATCCACAAAATAGTGTGGTAAGTTTCTGTTCTTTTTATTTTTTGTGCGGAGCTCTTATTTTATTTTTTAATATTTTCAATAAGTTTGTATTTTGTTATTGTTAACACTATTATGTTTCTTTAAGTTTCACTTTTGTATGTGCTTTAAATTTGTATTAATATCAGTTTTTTTAAGTCCTTTAAATTTGTTTCGTTTAGTTTCGTATTTATTTTCGGTATCAATAATTATTAAACTGTATCATTTTTCTTTATATTTTGTATTTAAATTTATAATTAATTACTATTTATTTATTTTCAAATTCGTCTTTCTTTTTATATTTATTATTTTATTTATTACATATATAATTTTTATATATTTTTTTTTTAAATTTACGTTTACTTATATTTACGTTTTATATATTTTTCTTTATTTTTATTTAATATTCTGTGTCTTTACTCCGGGCCAAAGTGTCTACAGTAATATTAAGTTCTAACTGATTTTCGTCTTGTTTCTAAACTGGGCTTATCTTAAAAGTATTTCACAAGTTTTGTGCGCACAACGCGGACAACAAACAATAATTAATAATATTACATAATAAACTGTTCTTTCAATGTAACACATCGTTAAATCTTTTATTCAAATATTAAATTATGTAATTTCTGAGAATCTTTTGAGCTGTTTATTGAGCAAAATGAAAGTCGTGGGCATAAATATTCATAATTTTAGCTTAGAAATTAAACACATAAATAGTAGAGATTATGTTAAGCCACGCCCACAAGGCGGCTGCTGCGGCTGCTGTCCCTGTCACTGCGCTGCCTTCTTGTCCTGGCCCTCATCGTTGGCCCGGGACTCGTCGGGCTTGGCCGCTGTTTGGGCCGCAGCTGCTGGCATGTTGGCGCTCCCATTACCACCACCATCACCTATTGAGTTAGCGGCATCGCTTGGATTCTCTGGAACCGCATTGCTGTCCCGGTCGAACAGATAACTGCCGCCTAGAGGGCGTGCTCGGCCACCATAGGAAGAGCTACAAGGGGCGACAAGAGAGCGAGCCTATCTTAATGATTTTTTCAATTCCGCACAGCGTCGCATGCTAATCAGCTAAACAGACTCGAGGAGTGGGTGAGGTTCGTGTTTCTCTCAGATTAGGCTGGCTCTGCACCCACTGCAACTTACCTCTGTGCATCGCGCTCTCTGTCCCGACCAACTCCGCCACCGCTGCCACCGCCCCCACCTGAGCTGCCAGTGGCAGCAGCAGACGCCGAGCTGCTGCCACCGCCGCTGCTGCTGCCGCCGCCGCTGCTGCCACCGCGGGAGCTCTGATTGTCCTGGTCGCCCAGATATGTCCAGCTGCCCTGGCCAATGGGTTTGCCCATGACGCTAGTGTGGCCGCCGCGATAGCCGTCGCTGTCAATGGCCGAGGAGGAGACTTTTGTGCCGCGATCGCCGTGCGGGCAGTTGCTGACTAGGTGGCCGCAGGGCGAGGCGGGGGCTAGCGACGAGGCGCGTTCGCGATCATAGTACGGCTGCGCACCAGAGCGACGGTCGTCGTCATCCCCGGCAAAATAATAGCCGCGCCCCGAATTATCGAAGCCCGACTGACCTCTGGGCGCAGCGGATTTGCAGGCAATTGGATGGGTGCGTGTGTGCAGTTAAGGACAGATCAGGACAGGACAGGAAGTGGGTGGAAGTGGTGCATTTAGTTCCGTAGTTCAAAATTGGCGTAGAGTATCCAGAGTTCATGTTGTTGTGGTGTTTTGTGTGATTAGTAGACATTGTTGTTGTTGTAGGCGTTGGTGATCGTGTTGTAGTAGTTGTTGTTGTGTTGTATGTAAGTAAAGAGCATTGACAACATTGGTACGAAAACGAACAAGCACTAGACATAATAGTAATAATAGCAATAGCAGGATAGCGATACCTGTAGGTCTCATCCCATGGACGATAGTTGCGAAAATCATACCTTGAATAGTAGCGATCGTACGGATCGTATCTGTCATAGCTGGAACGTGAACGATCATAGTAGCGATCTGCAATGAAAGGAGGTTAAACAACAGATAAGAACGAGAGACAACACGGAAAGTTCGTATTTTACGCACCACGCGAACTGTCACTGTAACGATCGCCGTAGTAGCGATCTCTGCTGTCGTAGCCACCGTAGCCGCGATCGTAGCCAGAGCCGCGATCGTAGCCGGAGCCGCGATCGTAGCCCGAGGAGGAGGAGCCCCTTCTGTAGTAATCATCATAGCCACGCCCCTCGTAACGATCATAGGTGCGGGGCGAGTAGCGATCGTCGCGACTGTAGTATCTGTCAGAGTCACGATCCCTGCCGCTGCCGCCGCGATCCTCGTACCGATCGTAGGAGTAGTACCAGGAGCTGCGCGGATCATCGCCGGCGCGACTCGAGTAGCCGCCATAGCCGGCACGATCGCTGCCGCCATAGCGATCGCTGCCGCCGCCATAGTACCGATCCTCGTAGCAGCGCACGCAGCGCGACTGACGACTCTTGCCCAGTGGAGCAGCAGGCGGACCGGCTGTCAGCTGCTTGTCGTTGGCCGTGGGCGTGGCACTGCGCGGCTCGGGTCCTCGCAAAGCGGCCTGGACCGAGACAACGGCCAGGCAGATCAGCTGCAAAGAGTGAGAAGAGTTGCGTGATCATTAGCCGATTGTTTATGGACAGATTTCACAGTCCAGCGACCAACTGGGCCAAAGCCCTCGCAGCCGCACGTACAGCCTCCAATCATAATTGACGAAAGTACTGGCAAAGTGCTGCTCGAAATACAAAGCCACATGTAGAAATCATCAGCAGCGTCATTATCATCATTAAATATGGACACTCCGAGCCAGCGAGCGTGAAATATGATCAATGGACGACGAGCTCTAGCTCTGGCTGTGGCGGTTCGATTATGCAATAATAGAGCATAGATTTGGGGCGCGAATGACGGCCAACACCTCAAGTGCTCACATTTTGGGCCAAAGAGCATTAATAAAAATAATAATAAAAGTTATAGAATTAATTAAAGCACAACCAAAATCGCATATTCATATGCATAAAATAGCATTGACATCATTTTTGGTTTTCATTCATGGCTCAAATCATAAAGTTCGCTGTGGGCCGCACCACACACCACCACCAGCACCACCACCACCACCACTCATATGTAACTCCCCCGCCCTCTCTCTTTTCCCCTTCAGAAAAAAAAGAGTTAATCATGAATATATGTTGGCGAGCTGCTCCGCCACGCTTTGTTAGTCAAGCATCAGGAACAACTTCCGCTGGCTGGGGTTGGCTTTAGCCAAAAACCAGCGACTGGCTGGCCAATCGGTGGATCTCGAGTTCGTGACTTGTCGCTGAGTGTGTGCACAATTTATTAGAATAATTATCTTTTTGTTTTCTATTTAAGCCCACACATATATCTGTAAATCAAATGGTTGTCGGTCAACAGGCGTTACCATCAGCAATTTCGGGGCGGCAATTCCACAAAATATCCCATTTACATAATATTCCTAAAATTTTAACAAAATATTACATCATAAAGCAACAGTTATGCGCTGTGAGTTCCACTGAGTCAGCAATATGATTATCTAATGAGATCTCATGGAATCTTTATGCATATGAATTGCATCTAAATTCCATAGTTTTCTGTCGGTAAAATCTATATATGAACTACCTTTAACATGTGTCGATTGTCGGATAGTATTAATTTCATATGTGAAGTTCTATGAAGGGTCATCTCTATTTTTTAAAGATTTTTAAAGTTGGATAAACAATTTAAGAGGCTATACATAGCTCTAAACGCTTTTCGCCTGTCTATAAATGTATACCAGGTATATCCCTAAGTCAACAGGTAAATACGGAGTGCTAGCAAAATCAAGGTCAACAGTTGCATAGTCTGATACCTTATAACCTAACGTAGAGTCTTCTGCTTTGCTTTTAATCAATTAAAAAATATCTGTTATATTTTTTAAAATGGACTTGCCTTTGCCTCATTTTGTTTAATTGTTTGATTACGTGAAAGTGCCGGGTTTCTAACAATGTGTAGAAACTTGTCTAAAATTTTAGAATGTCTCCAAGTTCCTTAAAGTGTCAAATTAATATTTTTAGAATCTTGATAGAATTCTGAATCATTTATAAAAGCAATGTACAACAGATTAAACTTGACTTAAACATAAGTTTATTGTATAACTTTTTTAATATGTTCAATTATATAAACGAATTTTGTGGCTCCAAAACAATTATTTTTAATTGTTTGCAAAACTTAAAATATGTGTTCTAAATAGTGGTCCTACGACATTTACCTAAAATGCATTAAAAAATAATTCTTATTGTTACAATTTGTTTTCTTCTACATGCAGTCTTTCATCTAGGAATAAATCATAACGAAGGAAAAATCTTCCAGCTTCCTTGTTAGATTTTTGACTGCATATTGAAAACCTTGTAACAGCATACACAAATTGCACGATATTTAAATAGAATATTTAAATTTCCATGTATCTAAAAACAAATATTGCCTGCGGTTTTAACGGAAATTAAAGCTCTAAACTGAATGCTTAGTGTACAAACCCAGCCCATTACTCTAGCTTATGTTATTATTATATTGCAATATTCGCATTTATACTATTTAAATAATCATTAATAAAAATTATCTTCTGCATACGTACTCTCTTTTCATTTTTCACTATCATAGTCTACAAAATTTAACTGATATTTTGAAACTTAAATTGTTTAAATAATTTTAAAAATATTTTATTTTATATTCAATTAACTCACCAATTGCAACACTCGCATTTTGCTTCAGGGCTCACAAGGTGTATAAATCACTTCCGTATATATTTTTTAGGCACGTGCTGTGCCACCTTTGAACTGTATTAGCTATATAGAGCTGGGTTCACAAATCCTTCGGCGCGCTTTTTATGAGTAGATGAAATATCGCTTGACGTGTCGTTGGCAACAGAATTGAAATCACGAATGTGCTGCTCAGGTCTGGGGCCCGGGTATTTATCTGAAACAGCCGCCAAGTTCGTTGGAGCGCGTTTTGCTAGAACCGAATCCGAGACCGAAAAACTCACAGAGAGACGCACTGAAGCGCGATATGGAGCTTGTCGGCAGCGGGGTTTGGGGGAGATTCTCGCTGCTCTACGTGTTTCCAAACTCTGGTATTTGTGGTTGAGGTGTTGGCATTTGGCTGGGGCATCGTTTTGTCACTTCACCTGCAACACCTTGGGTGCGGGCCCAGGCTGCCTGAATGGGAATTCGACTCTGAATCTGACTGTGAAACGGTTTTCGTGATTTTCATGGTCAGTTTGGCATTCGGAGAATGACAGGAGGATGTTTTGTCGGGGCGCAACCTGTCATTATTTGTTCTCAGGTCACATTTGGGGCTAATTAATGCATCTTCTCGCATGGCGTAATGGTCAAGCGAATTCCTTCCAAGTTTCGACAACTCTGACTCATTATTGCTGGATAAATCTTGGATTAAAGGCGTGAAATTAGCATTGCTAATTGCGCCAAACAAATTCATTTTTCGGCGCTTACATAATCCACGACCGTGACCATGGAAAGGGTTTAACTCTGAAGCTTAACGGGCGAGCTCAAAAAGACGCCAAACGGAACAACTTCACATGCAGATGACACAGATGCATTCTCTTTCATCTAGTTTTCAAAATATATCAACGTTGACATTTCCATATATAGGTAAATAAAATCAGGTATTGGAGAATAAAAACTATTTACATCCAAACATCCAGGATGCAGAGATAGTTAAAGATCGGGCTGTCAGTTTATATTATTATGAAGCTAAACTAACTAACAAAACTAAACTAAATAACACTGTTCTTATAAGTTAATGAAGCATACAAATCTGCAAGCCTTACTTGAATTCATGAGAATTGCATAGAAAGGCGGGTTATTGCAAAAAGTGTAGAGGGAGTTAAATGTTAAAAGAGCAAGTAAGATCAGAGAGAGCAAAATGCATTATAGTAAAAAAATTATACACCAATTAAGAGCTCATAAACATCGCCTAGAAAGGCGCCGCAATCAGAGAATTAGGTCTAGTTATATTTTTGCGCTGCAAACAGCATGCTACAGTTGTAGTACTCCCTGCTAGGGTAGCATATATATAGTAAAAATAACATATGAACTTTACGCTAGAGTGAAAAAATACCACATCTGCTCCTGCGGCTGTTTTTTTTTCTATTTCTTTCTATTTTTTTTTTTTTTGGCGGCGTCATCTTCTTCGTCTGCATGCGCACTGAACCCCAAATGGAGGTCGTTGGCATTCACTCAACGCGAGTATATCCAAGTCCACTCGAGCCCATCTATAAATTTACAACGGCGACAAGTTTAATTAAACCATTTAATTTTGTTTATCTAATGCGAGCAGACGCACTTTTATATAGGTTCAGTATATGATACAATATGCTAAATATGTTTACAATGTGGGTCTTGTTAGGTGTTTGTTATTATTATTATACTTATTATGTCTTTGTTTTTTTTTTTTTTTTGTTGAAGATTGCATCTAGTTTGCTTCATGGAAGAACAATTTGTCATACGATTACGCAGACGATTACAAGTACAAGTACCGAGTAGTTCAGTTAATTTAAGTTAAGTTTAAGTATCTAGGCGGCAAAGAAACAGATTTAACAATTATGCTAGGTCAACGATTGGCTAAATACAAGTTATTGTCACATTGTGGCTGAATATCGAAAGCATAGGCCAATTCCCATAAGATATCACGAGTGTGCCATCGACACGCCGCCGGGCATGGCACCCGCGGCGGCGATCTCGTCCTGAAATGCCAGAAAACCAAGCTGAGCATGCGATGCCTCGTTCAGAGCACGCGAACGTATGCAGGCGCGATACTGATCCGCGCTTAGCGAACCGGTGCAGATCTGTCGGAGTTTAAAAACCAGGGATTAGAGGACAATTTACAGGTGTCGCTGGTTGCCTCACCTTTGTATGCCAGCGATGAAAGATGCCCGGATCTGTGGCGCGTATGATTTTTATTTTGGATCGCACATATTTGCGATAGAGCATCACATCCTCGCCGCCCCAGCCAACGATTTCCTCATCGAAGCCGCGTATTTGGAGGAAGTCAGAGCGATACTGGCACGTCATGCCATAGCCAAAGTCGCGCCAGAAGCCCGTGTCCCGCGAGATGAGCAGCTGCTCTTCCTCGCTGGGCAGCGGCTTGCCCTGCAGTGTGTACACCACGTGCGGATTGTACAGGCTAAACACGACGGGATAATAAACCTAAAAGGACAACTAATTAGTCGAGTCCTCGTCTTACATGCGCCCTGCTCTTACCTTCTTGCCTGGCGCGGCATTCCAGCGACAGCGCTCCAAAAATTTGGCTGTGAATACAATGTCCACATCGCACATGAAAAGCAGCGCATCCTGCGTCACTTTTTCCGCCTTTGGCTGAATGTGCTCGGCGCCCAGACGCAACGCCTTGGCTGCAAGGAGAAATATTTAAAGGTATCCGGCGGCAACTCAATCTGGCACCCACCTCGGCTGAATGTCTCATTCAGAGCAACAAGCTGTGCACGTTCCGCTCCTGCTGCTATCTCCTGCGCCTCCTTGAGGCCCGGCTCTCCAAAGTAGACGACTATCAGCTGCAGCCGCCGATCCGCCAGCTTGCCCAACATCCGCACAAAGCTGCGAAAGCTGTGCAGGCGTCCGGCGAGCGGCAGTATCACGTGGATAATGGGACTGGCGGCCACCTCGGATAGCTGGACCGTCTGCAGCGGTGCGAAAGGTCGCATGATGAGCGCCTTGCGCACCACATTCGTCTGGTGCTTGATGCTCTGGAAATACAGCTCGTATTGGCTGCCAGTTGTCGGCTCCGTGCGGTAGATACCCTCGACAAAGTCGTCCAGCGTGTACCGGCCCAGCTCTGTGGCAGTGAGACCCTTGGCCCTTACACGCGCCGTATGATTGCGATTGAGACTCTCCAGTGCCTTGTTGACCGCTTCTAGAAGATCGCGCCGCCGGTAGCCAATGGGTTTCTCCACCACACGTTTGCCCAGTCCCAGGTCGATGGGATAGACGCGCGTGAAAGTGAAATGGTTGAAGGGTATCATCTCATACTCATTGTTCAGCGGCAGGCCGTGCAGTATCTCAGCGGCGCCCACCTGTTTGCGTATATAGCTGCTGCAGTCGTAGTGGTGCGTGAGCGGCGCAGTTGTGGTATCCGTCTGGTGCAGTGTGTTGTTGTTGCTGCTGCTGCTGGCGGCATAGCCACTGCCCTGTATCGGCACCTTGCCCGGCACGCCATTGTTGTTGCCGCCGCTACGATTGTTCTGTAGTAGCACAAGCTGAGCACGCAGAGTGAGCACCTCGTGCTTGAGCCGCTCTATTTCTGCATCTCGCGCGCTCAGCGCATAGTTGTAGCCATTTGTCTCGCTGGGATTTGCATGCGAGTCCTTGTCCGTTTGCGCGGTCAGCTCATCGAAACCCCATTTTGTTAAAATGACAATCGAAACTACAGTAACCAGTGCAAACAGCAGCAGAAGGCGCACTAGTAACCTGGAGGCCAGCGAGCTATGCATTTTCCATGTTACGTTTGGCAATTATTGCTGCAAAACATCAAATTTAAATTAGACGCCAAGAAATAAATTAACAAAGTTGCCACACTGTCAAAAACAGCGTTGCCACACACGATTTGGCCGCAGCGCAAAATTGCGTCGCATTTTAACGCAATGTGCTTAACATTTATGTTATTTAACAGCAACAGTCACAACAATCACCATTTTTTCATTTACAGCCTGTAGAAATTGTCAGACAAAACACAACGTTGCCTTACTAATATTTTTTTAATCAAAATCCAAAAAAATTTAAAAGCGAGGCATAAAACAGGCAAACAGTACAGAAACAGCTAAACAATCGTACAATAAACATTTTCCAGGTGAGTGTGTTTTAGTTAAATAGGGCGAGGCCGACAACGCAATGTAAATATTGTGCGTTGGCAGGCGGCTGCAAAAATTTGACGAGCAACAAGTTTTTTTTGGTGCTGCTAGAGCTGGCTGCTTTGTCACTGCTTGCAGCGTCACAGTGAAGAGTCACGGTTCAAAGAGTTAGCGCATTTAGTTTGATTCTGGACGTGGTTAAAGATCTGATTAGCAACAGGGCGCCAACAAATAGCGTGTAATTAGCTAAAATATTTACAGCTACAGCGCTCAGTGTGAACTTTAGTCAGTGAGCAGTGTGACCAATCACTGGTTTAGGCAGCGCTCATCTCTATTTTTGTGCTAGCCCAAGTTCGGAAATTGTATGATTCATTTCGTACTGGACAAAATATTGCATAGATAAGATGTGCTTCAACTTGCCATTGTGCTGTTATTCTGTTTGGTATATGGTATGTGCGTGTGTGTTTGAATTTAACTTTACTAATCGCAGCTTTTTAGTGTGTGCACCTCTTTCTCTGCTTACATATGTGATTGTGTGCGCGATTGTGTGTACATGTGTGTGTGTGTGTGCTTGTGTGTGTACTCGACGCAATTAGTTGATTTGTATCTTGAGAACTGAGAAAATTCCTAATGTATACAATAACTTGTACCCTGTACCCATTGAAAATAACTAAAACAGATACATTTACGAAACAGCCTGAGCCAGATATATTTCCAACACAAATGTTTGTTAATAATTAGATCGACGAGCTCAGTGGAGAAAGCCATGTGGGTCTAATCAGAACGTGGATATGCATATGCGTATGCATTAGGCATGGACTGAGAACTAACTTATTATACATGGATAACTCATATTCCTTTGGCTTTAATTCTTTATCTCCATGAATGATCATCTTAGGGCTTAAAAATGTTGATATATTTAATAAGTAATAGCTGAATGCGTCGCCCTTGCTATCGCAATCTCGCCCGTTCTCTTCCTGCTTTAGAAATATTGCAGTTCTATGCGATTCTTACGAATTTGACTAAGGCTGGCGGATTCCGATTGGAGTTTTATTTAATTTATGCAGACTAGTTTCTACTCTAATTGCAGCAAAAGAAATACGATTGAATGCTAGGGTATATCTGAGTCAATAATTCGAATAGTACCCGTTGATTTAAACTGTGAACGCTCTCTATAATATCTGCCTTTTCTTTTGCAGCTAATATACATTTGAACAAGCACAAAGATGGAGAACAACGAGGCGCCCGCACCTTCCGGTTCCAATAATGAGTAAGTAGAACTCACAAGAAGAGCCGCAACCAAATGAATATTGAAAAGTGCGACGCACAAATGCAAGCCCGGGACGCCCAATGTCGTGGCGAAGTTCTTGGCGTGTGATGTCATTCCGTCAATTAGTAAAATGCATTCACTTCGGCCGGGGCTGGCATTCGTGCGTGGCGCTGTGAGTCGCGCTTGTGCTTCCCTTCCGCCACACATATAATATTATACAGTTTTCCCATACTTCCGCCGCCGCCGAATGCCTCGTCCTCCTACAACTACAACAACGAAATCAACAACAACAAAAGCAACAACAATGCCGCCCAGAAGCGCCTGCAGCAGACACAGGCCAAAGTGGACGAGGTCGTGGGCATAATGCGCGTCAACGTCGAGAAGGTGCTCGAACGTGACCAAAAACTATCCGAGCTGGGCGAACGTGCCGACCAGCTGGAGCAGGGCGCCTCACAGTTCGAGCAGCAAGCTGGCAAGCTGAAGCGCAAGCAATGGTGGGCCAACATGAAGATGATGATCATTCTGGGCGTCATCGCGGTCGTCTTGCTCATTATTATAATAGGTAAGTCCGCCAGGCACCCATTTGTTCTCTTTTTGGTTTAGTTTAATGCTTTCCGCCTGCGCTTTCATCTAATATACTACAAGTGCTTCCAATTCCTAATTGGTAGCTTCAGGCTTAGGCGTAAATGTTCTATTTTGATTATATGCTAGCCATAAGCCTGTGATAACTACTTAAATAGGAGTTATTGCTATTTATATTACCCACTTACTGCTAAAGGAATTAAGACATGCATATGCTTAGTTCTGGATTTAGACTTAAGTACACACGCACCTAAACACCTAGCTCAACATTGTATTAATTTTGTCACGCTCAGAAAGACATCTTTCCTGCCCCAAATATTTATACTAAAATGGTATTTATAAATCGATATGTATAGAGTTACCATTTCCCTCCCTCTGTCTGTCTGTTTATATACAAGCAATTCTCTTAGCCTTAAATTTCTTTTGATATTATTCTTTCATCCTGCACAATATTTACTGTATAAGTTGCACACATCGATCCCCTTTATCATATAGCTGACAGAAGGCACAACCTTATAGAAATCGGAGTCTGAAAACCTTGTATATCGACAATACTGTCTCTTTAAATAATAATTAATCCAACTAACAAATCTAAATTAAATTGTACTAAAAATATTTAGCTAAAACCTATGGGACAACGGACGACCATATCTTTTAGTTCAAATAGATCACAATCGTTTGTTCCTCGAGTTATCTTGTTCAAATACTCACCACCTAGAAGTTTCATTATATTCTGTATGCCTTCTGGAGTTTCGATTAATATTTCATATCATGCACATTTGTCACATATCTGCAAAAGTCTTTAATTTATAGTCAGAGATATCTGTGCTTTCATGTTTTTTTCGTTAATTTCTGTCTGTCTGGCTTGGTTTTGGTTGTCGGTTGTGGTTGTGGTCGGGTGATTGGAAGTTGTTCGCACAATTAACTTGAATCGATTGGCAACTTTTTTGAACAATGATCCATTTTTATTTTACTTGCAGTGTCGCTTTACAATTGATAAACAAAAAACAGAAAAAAAAAAAAAAAAACAAAAACAAAATGTATCCACATGCGGCAAGGCAACTTGTTGCGCTTAACTCTAAGGCAACTTATACAAAAACGTATACATATATATATATATATATATATATATATATACACGCGCTCACACACACACACAGAAACACACCCACACCCACATACATGTGCTGTGTGTTACAAAGAGAACAAATTTAGCATAAGCAAAAGGTAAATGAAAATTGTTGCGTGTGCTCCATGTGCTAATTAGCTGTTTATTTGCCTAGATAATTAAGCGTGATAGCTTTGCTAAAAGTACACTCGGGTGTAGTTAATTTTAAGATTCGGACTTTGCAATATTAAAACTGCCAATGCATATGTGAGACACGTTAGAACAGGCTCCATCGTTGGATCCCCCCTTTTGATATGATGCACTAATCTGAAACTCTCTTCCCTGCCAATTACAGTGTGCGCTTTGCCCTCAAGCAGCAGCAGCAGCACGGATCATGCCACAAAAGCCGCCACCGAGGCGCCCCATTAGGAACCGCAACGCAGCTCGTCAGGAAAGAGAAACACAACGAAACACAGCTCTTGAATGGAGGAGCTGCTGCCTTTGCACTGGCCTTAAGCGCAACAACTAAATTTAAAACTGAAACTAAAACTTAAACACAAGCTGTGTCTAAAAACCTACAACTAAAACACTTAACAGATTGTTATTTATATATTAATCCTAAATGTTAAAACACAAACATTTCTCACATATGTATTGTAACAAATATTGCAACAACAGCAACAAATGTAATTTAAACGACGCACATGTATGTTGCGTGTGTTTTGTGTGTGTGCGTGTGTGTGCCTGTGTGTGTGTGTGTGTGTGTGGATGTGAGGTTTTTCCCTTATACGGCGCACAAATTGAATTTAAACTTCGTTTTAGCCCAGCTAAGATTGCACATGTATTAAACACTAGTTTAAAGCAAAAGCCACGCACGCACACATACAAGCGCACGCACAGGCACAGGCACATATTTTATATGACTATATATGTACACACACACATATATACCTTTTTGTATTTACACTTATATGAAATGGCATGTAATTGATATAATTTCGTTATTATTATACTCCTAATACAACGTGCGTTTGCCAAAAAGAATCGCGAACATTTTGTAGAAGTTTACGTGAAATATTATTATTAAAATATTTGTTCGCTTTTTACAAATATTTTGTGTTGCATGTGTGTGCGTGTGCGTTGCAAAGTAAAACTTTTATCGATTTGATGCGTCCAAACCAAAAACTAAAACCACAAGTTCGACGTTGGCGGGGAAAAACGCGTGGAAATGGAGAACAGCCTGGCCATAAACCGAATGTACAACGTACCAGGCCCTAAATTAAAACACAAATCAGATGTTCGCAAGGATCGCGAAGACCGTGACGTAAGCCCCTCAACGGAGGAGGCATCCAGCAGCAGGCAGCGAAACGTTCCTGATTTGCGTTTGCCAGCGACTATCGAAACCATTAGCTCCTGCGCTGGATGAAGGGGCAAGGAAGGCTGTGGGCGTGTGTCCCGCGTCTCTGCATTTATGCGTGTGTCTGTGTGTGTGCGCGTGTCTGTGCCCGTATAGAACAGCTGTTCGTGGCCTTTGCGACGCATGCGCCTGGTCAATTTAAAAGGAGGTAGTAAACACATTTTGAAGCATGGCAACACTGCAAGGCGACATCTGTTCTAGAACTTTTTCATTAACGTCGCCAGGGTTGTATCATAATTGGCCAATTCGAAGCCAGATGAAAGCGTCCACACGATGCCCATGTACAGGGCATAAAAGTTCAGATAGTAAAGCTGGCCAATTAGTATGTGATCGGCAACGTTGTTCACTTGATAGAAGTTCGGCTTGCGTATCGAGGCGGCATAGACGACCACAAACTGCATTAAAAGTGGGCATTAATCAGCTGATATATCCCAAATGACACTGCCTGAATGTGGCACGACGGTAAAAGCTTTCGGTCTGGTTGACAATCTCGAATCCTTTCCGCGTGTGCACCATTCAGTTAGTGTTATTGGGATCTGAACGCCTTGCCTGTCTTCTTACAATGTTCGACATCAGGCTGTATACGAGGAGGGTGGGAAACTCGATGGTGGCGCGCTTCATCTCGGAGCTGACAATGATGCCAAAGCAGGTCAGCACAAAGAGACGTTCGCTCCAACGGATTATATTGTGGCGCGACACCTATAAATGGAAAATATCTGTAAGAAAATGGTCCTCAGATCTGGTTCGGCGTTGGAAGAGTCCACTTGCAAAGAGACCACGTCGGTGTTTTACTGCCATGTTGCCATATACCACACTTACGCCCATGATCAAAAAGGTGACCAAAAAGGATATTAACATACACAAGTATGGGGAACTCTTGGAGGGCTTCATGATCGATAGGGTGTTTACCTCGAACTGGAGAGCAGCAGGAATAGTAATTCTTAAATTTAATTCAATGAGTCTCAGTCTCTCTCTCTCTCTCTCTCTCGCTCTCTCTGTTTTTATCGCTTACCGTCCATATTCCGGCTAAGATCCTTTTCCACAGTGCTCTTTTCTCAATAACATGATAAAAGAACACGTACAGCTGTATCGATATAAAACTTATGAAAAACTGCAACAGGCTCACATAGTAATGCTTTTCAAGAAACCTTTTGATGAAGGAACTGCAGGACACAATAATACAATACAATAATAATGTATGCAGATAGATAGATGGAGATAACGTTTCGCTCACATTTCATTTATAATGCAGACCTGAAGTTGTCCAACTAAAAGCATTATGACGGTCACTTTATACGTTTTCTTCAGCAGTGATCTCGTAGCCTGCTCCCCCCCACGCTCATCAATATCCATTTATCAAAGTTCTATTCTTGCAACTGGGTAATTTTAACTGAAATTTCAATGCAACTTAAATATAAAATATAACCACATAGGGAAATGCCACCTCTATCGGACCCAAGTCACAGTAGCCCTTGCCAATAAATGCGTTCAATGTTGTCCTCCTGTATTGAAATTTTGACTAGAAGTGTAAATGGAATACACATATATATTTAAACATGTGGTAAATGTACACTAGCGAATTTTAACAACAGCTTCCAAATTTACAAAAATAAATAAATTTTGTTGACATGAATATCTTCCTTACCAAGAATAATGTTTAGTATTAGTTACGTTTAGCTTCATTTCGGTCACAAGGGCCTCGAGAAATCCATCAAGCATGCCTTGAATCACACGCCCTACACTCTTCACTCTTCCCACTCATATTAATTCTTTTTAATTTTAATAACTTTTTTATACATAACAACGCATAAATTTTTTGTCTATGTATCCCATAAGCCATAAACCTGCCGAATAATGGATGATCGTGTCGGTACCTATCAACGCACACGTCGGAAATTCGCGGCCATTGTCTATCTGATAACCTTCTGCTGGCTCCTGCTGGGTCTGGCCCAGTGGCTGGTCGTGCTTTTAGTGTAAGTTTGTAGCATAAACAGTATATGGTATATAAACGTGTTTCTTTCCTTTCCTTTCCTTTCCTTTCTCTGCAGTTCTTCGGCCAAAAATGCGTTCTTAAGCTATCATTATATGAGTATCGTATGCTTCACACTATCAATTACATTGGCGCTTCTCTTCATATTCTTCGAGGCAGCTCGCTTTGTCACATGTGTGAATTGGCTTATAACCATTCTAATCGTAAGTAGCTGCACTTCTCGAAGTGAATCCGTTTTCTAACTGGGCGATCAGGTACAGTTCGCCGTTATGGGCCTGTTTGCGCTGGTCGCCAACTCTTCTTGGCCGGAACTAATCATGTGGTTTGCGATTTGCGTCCTGCTGCTCTTTATCTTCGTACTATTGGGCTCTGTAATACCGGTAGGTGGCTTCGACTATAACCAAGCATTAACTTATCATTAATCAAAGATTTTCCAATTTTTAGCACGATCTGACGCTGGATGTTGTTATATTGTTTGTGATATCCTTTGTCTTCCTCATTGTGTCGGTCTTCCTGATTATGCTGCACCTACTGACGCTTACAGCTCACTCCTTTGTCCTCTACCAGCTATTTGTTAGCGTCATCATTTTGACGGTGAGTATTTGATTACTGTGCCATGGCGTATATATTCTTTGCTTTTGTCTATCTAGTTTGTCATGTACCACGCGCAGACTATTAACGGCGGCCGCTTTGCGGAAATGCGGGTCAATGATTATCTTCTGGCCTCGATCATACTCTTCTACGATTTTAGCGTCATGTTTCTCTTGACATTCTATATGCAGATCCACTATAAGATCGCAACGATTAGTCCGGCCGGAACAACGACGAAGGCTCCAGACGACAGAAACACCACAGCAAGCAACAACTCAACCCAGGTTTATTTTTTTTAAACTAATTTCATATAAATTGTACAACATGCATCCGTTCGATGACATCCACCAGCAAATGCACACGATTATCTGTATTAGTGTATAATAATAATGTCCAAAGCGTTAGATATTCAAATTCCATTAACAGATGTAATTGTAACTAGCTTGAAATGGACTATTTGTCATTCATTAATTTGTATCTCATGCATAGCCCTTTAAGGAGTAAATAATTATTTCGGTTCAATTCAGATCTTTATTTACACCTATTCTTAGCGGCTTATATTAAATTTAGTCTAGACACATTTGTAATCCTTCAAGTCTTTCAAAACGCATACAATCTTGTTTGAGGCGCCGATTTGTCAAGAAACTGCTTGTCCACAGAAAGTAGTGCAAACTGCGTTGTGAACTGCTTGCTTTGCCTTCAGTATTAGCACGGCTGCTGCTTAATAAAATGTAGGTTCAACTTCTTTATTAACTGCTTTATGAACTACTTATTTGACTTTGTTTTTTTAATATTTCAGGTCCGATTTTGTCCGATATCTAGCCGAAATAACGTCCGATTTTGGAATGATGAACCATGTTGGACGCGTACTGATCGCTATTGTCGAATGGCATTACGTTTTTGGTTAGTCTTTTTAAAGGACATTACATTGAACACCTTAAGGACCATTCTGATGTCCTTTGGACAACATGTAGTCCTTGTCCTGCCAACTTAGAGTATGTAATCAGAAGGACGAAAATCCTTCAAGGAGCTGAGGAAAGGAGATTTTTGGCGGGAGAGATAAATCGCTGTAGCTCGACCGTATCCTTGCCAATCATGATGTCCATTGGCCAACCGTAAGTCCTCAACCCCCTCCATTCAGAATATATATTGAAAAGGACGAAAGTCCTTTCAACAGCCTAGATATGAGTAAAATTCTTTCGTAAATTAGCAGAGCCATAACACGGCCGTATCCTTGCGGATCCTGACAAGTCGTGTGTCAAATAATTCGTATGAACAAGGACCAAAAAGCTGTTCAAAGGACAACAAAATCGTCCTTGCCGTTTCCGATATATGGCTAATTTTCTAAAAAGGACATTTTTCAATAAGCCACAACTCAGCCAAATCCTTAAGGATATCGGAAGGATATGCCTTTTTAAACTCGTGGTGAGCAGAACTATCGATTGACATTTAAGGATTTCCAGTATTCAACAAAAAATTTCATCGAAATTTATCCTAGGGGGCTAGTCGCAAAATTGGCCAAAATCGAAAATATCCCGGCTAACTTCGCCATTTGAAGGACTATCGGGATGTCCTTTGGCTAGTATATAGGTCTTACCTTCCCATTGAAGAATTTACAAACCAAAGGACGAAAGTCCTTCAGACAAAAAAGTTTTAAGGACAATTTTGCATACTAAAAATAGGCCATAGCTCGGCTGTATCCTTGTATATCCTTGCGAGTCATATGTCAAAAAAATTGTATTAACCAGGACTATAAGCTGGCCAAATTTCATTAGGATCGTCCTTGTAGCTTGGCAGATATTTAAGGATTTGTGTTTTCGGGCCATTTCCGTGCGCTCCGCGACTAAAATTTTACAAGTCAAAATACAAGTCTTGGGGTTCTTAGATGACCCCATATTTTTTTGATGCAGATCGATGCAGGGGGTCTATAGGATCCTAACGCACCATGTCCTTTGAAAATCTGCAAGGATATGCCCGAGTTATGGCCTATTTCCCTTACATATAATGCTTATATATACATATATATAATTATTTAATTTAAATGTGTTTTTATCTTTTCAGACTCGCAAATTAAGGACTACAATGACCTCTAAGGACCTCCACGACTGATAAAGCAAATTTTCCCAGGATCGGAATTTATTTAATCCAGATATAGTTATTTTAAGTTTAAATAAACTAAATTTTGTAAATTTAAACATAAATAAATGAATTATTTAAAATAAAAAACGAAATTCCTTTTTTTTTTATAAAAAAATTCAAAAATCAACGGTCGTTTGCCTACCCGTCAGCAACGGCTGTTGGCAACCGCTGGCTGCCGAGATTTTGCTTAAAATCTGCCAAAATACCAGGCGAACAGAAATGTTCAGCAAGCAGATGCACCAAAATTTTTTTGCAAAAATGATGACTTGCAAGTATTTTAACAGTTCACTGTTAAGCATCTGTTATTTAACAGTATACTGTTAAGTCGCTGTTAGTTAACATACCAGTGTTAACAGCCCCTGCTAAAAGGGGGCGTCCGGCTTGAACGGAAATTTGGCAAAAATACCAGGCGAACAGAAATGCCCAGAAGGTCGACGTACAATATTTTTTCGGCCGAAAAATTTCATTGCATACCCTCACGGGGCGCCCTCGTCGAAAGCTACGCCCCAAATTTGCACTAAAATTCCACTCAAATACCAGGCGAACAGAAATGCGCAGAAGGTCGACGAGTTCTTTGAACTACAATTTTCATTGCATAGCATAAGGGGCAAAAATGTAACTCAATTAATATGAGTACTGTTTATTAGCAGTTTATGTTAAATGATTGCTGTAAGGCGGCAGTTAAACAACAGCTGCAGCTGCAGCTAATGTAAAAGGGCTTCTGAAAGAAAAATCATACAGGTTTTTGGACCATTGCAATGTAAATTTTGCAGATATCTGATCCTTTAGGTTCCCAAAGACTATATCGATGGTATGGTATAACCAAGGATATGCTAGTTAACTAGAAACCATTAAGGGGGCGGGACTGTTGCTGGGGGCGGCTGTAAAAGAAAAGCAAACACATTTTATTATACACTTGCATATATTTTGTCCTTTAGGTTCGCTACGACTATACCCATGATATGGAATAAGCAATGATATACAGATCAACTAGGTACCATGAATAGCGATCGCGTTTTTTCTCAAAATCGGGATCGGTTAGAAAATCAAAACCTTTTTTATAATTTATTTTGAATATCTCGGATAAATATCGTCTGATTTTGAAATGTTATACCTTTTTTAATTCGCACGGATCCCTACTATAAATTGACAATCAATCAAATAAACAATCGAATCGTAACATAAAACTTTTTACAAAAAAAATACACTTAAATTAAACATGCCTTGAAGTACATGCCCCAAAGGAGGCCCAAACTATCTTAATTACAATACTATCGTTTGATTTTTGTAATGTTTGATCAGATATGAATGGACAAATTATTTATTTCCGTATACAGTGAGCCGTAAGTTGACGAGACAATGATTGACGGCACGACCTCGTATAGTCGGGACCGTCTAAAATTCGCTTTATACGTTTATTTGATATCCCTGACCTGGCTGGTGATAGCGCTGGTCCAATGGTTGATTATCAACTTGTTGTAAGTTGAGATACATTAGGTAATCAGAAGCGGTTTCTCACTAAGGATATCTTTCATGCTGCAGGCCCAATGCCGGTGGCGTATTCGCAGTAGGCATACTACTGGGAGTGGCATTGGTACTCGTTAATCAGCTGAACAAAATTTGGTTAAATTGGATTCTAACTGCGCTAACCGTAAGTAGTTGAAGTATATAGAAATTGATAATTGCCAGGAATGCAATTTTAGATAGAGTTCGGGATCCTTGGTATGGCTGCTCTGGTCATCACATCCTTGTGGCCGGAACTACTCCTGTGGATTTTCATTTCTTCGCTGCTGATCGTCGATTGCATTGTTCTTAATATTTATTTGCCTGTAAGTATATAGGTAGCATTATCTGAATTAATTATCTGATAAGTCGATAACTTTAGTGCGATCTTACCAAGGATGCATTCACACTGCATATTATTTCCTGTGTCTTCTTTTTCGGATCAATTTTCATACACATGATGTACGTGATAATAACCTCGTCGTATTTCAGTGTCATGTTCCAAATCCTGCTCAGCGCTATTGTCGTTATGGTGATTGTTAACTTAAAGACTGGGCTCCATCGATATCTATTATCGCTCCCTCTCTCTCCCTCTCTATATCTTTTGTTTGTCCTGCACAACGCGCAGGCAATTTCTGGTGCACTTTATGCGGAGCTAGTCCCCGAAGATTTTCTTCTGCCCAGCGTCGCCTTTTTCTATCATTTTGTCGTGCTCTTTTTGCTTTCCTTTTCTGCGCACCAGTACAAGTTCGGCACGTGGACAATGGTTGCGATCGGATGGCTCAATCCATCTCTGTTGAAGGAGAATGAGGCAAGTTAACCAGCACCAGAGGAATCCTTGCCAAGTAAATTATCTGTTCAAATTGTTTTGTAAATTATTTTGTTATATTTTTTCATTTGTTTATACTTATCAACAGGCATTCTTAATTTCAGAGCCTTGGTAGCCATATTTGGGTGCTGAACCGATCATCTTGAAGAATACATTTTCCCTAGTGTGAAGCAAAATGAAGAAGTACAGCCGCTGCGTTTGTGTGTGTGTGTGTGTGCGTGCTTTTGACGTATGTTTGTGTAGAAAAATCTTGAGTGTATGTAAAAGAAAGGGTATACCCTAGTCAGGCGCTCTTAGTGGTTATTCATGCCTTGACTTGGGAAACCTTAAAGATACATTGTAAAATGAATTAAGTACAAATTCTTAAGTAGATCGATTTCTTTTCATTTAACTTTAACGCTGAAATTTTAATCACAGGAGTAAAATAAATGTACATCTATGTATATATAGAATATGGTTAGATCATATAGGTATTATATAGGTGTTATGTTTGTTAAGTACAGATCACAACTCACATGGATGAGTCAACGCTTCAGTTTTGTTAGATATTATATAATACACGGGCCTAGAGCGAGATCTGCAGCTATTTCATAGGGGAATAGACATAAACATACACATATATAGACGCGAATTGGAACTACGTTAGCTAAGATTATTGATTGCACAGCAGTAAAGGATTGCTTTTGTCTAGACATTCGAATATGGAGTATACATGAATCATATTGTTTAGTTATCATTATGCTTATAAGGACTCCAGCGATGAGGCAGCCGAGCAAATAGTCGCATCCGAATCACTGAACTTTGATGCGCCCAACGCTGAATGCAGCAGCTGCGACGCCGACCGCGACGCCGACTGCGATGCAAACGAACCGAGCAGCGGCGAGGCCAGGTCATTGGGGCTGCTGAGGCGACTCGGTGTTGGCGTGGTCGCTCCGGCCAGGCTCAGGCTGCTGCTGTCCGTGGACGAATCGGCGTCGGCTGACTGCAAGGATGTGTTGGCATATCGCTCCAGCAGCAGCTGGCTGAAGGTCCTCGCTGGCCAGTCGGCATCCTCGAAACTGAACGGCAGCCCAACCGGATCCGTGGGCGTTGTTATGGGCGTGGGCATGTGATTGATGCTGCTGGTAAAGGAACTGTTGTCGATGAGGCTGGTGACGGGCTCCAGGAATCGCTTGCCATGGTACATGTGACAGTCCCCAAGGGGCATAAACGGCGACGGCGACGGCGTCTGCGACTGGGCCGACCACAATGAAATGGGGCGAAAGTGATTGGCAGGCGTGGCATTGAGGTTGTGATTCTGATTGTGATTGTGATTGTGTGTAAGGTTGCTTGACTGGGTGTTGGTGCTCGTCTGGCTGCTCCCGCGTCGCTGGTTAAGCTGCAGCAGCTCAGTTTCTGGAGGAGAAGGACAAATCAATACACAGGACAGAGAGAGAGAGAGAGAGAGTGGGGGGGACCGAGGGGGGAGCAAGGGATTCGCCTTTGAAGCTTGTATCGAGCATTGGCTGGCAATATAACTAATAACTGGCGACTACGCTACCTGTGCTTCATACCTTCCGCCGCGGACTCCTCGCTGTCCACATCTTCGCGTATGCTGTCCTGGCTGGCCACCGGCTGTCCAGGATCGCGCCCGTGCGAGTTATTGGCATGGTTGCCATCCAGCGTGGTGCTCACCACGGCCACGTCCATGTGCGAGTCCAGCGAGAACTGTTTGCCCGACATGAGTATGCCGCGCACTCGGCGACGCGTCGATGGCGATTCCTGGTGCTGCAAGCGATTGAATTATTAGCGGAACTCGGACTGCTGCAGCTCTACTTACCGCAATGCGTATTCCCGCATAGGTCTTGGCCAGAAACTCGTCGGCATCAAAGATGGCCGCAAACGAACCATTAACCACCTTTGGCGACAGCGGCGAATTCGAGAGCAGCAAGCTGGACCCGAATGCTTCGCTTTTCTCCTTGGTATCTGTGTTACGAGATTATCAATTATTTACATTAATACCTTATTATAGATTGAGCTTGGAGCCATTTAACTGATAAACAAATAAAGGAGTCAAATCCCTTTTAAAGCTGTTTATGGACTTTAAAGTAATCCACGTTTATAATATTTTATAATTGCCTCTGACATCAACTTTTGCTTGTCTACTATAAATACTTTTGTCTACTATAGATACTTTTGTATCTTACAGATACGCATAAGATACACTTGAAACTTTTGTATCTTAAATTATTCGCTGTTACGCGGATGCATTTGTAGCTCCAAAATACTTAAATAGCTAATATATTTTTTGTATCTTACAGATAGTCTTAAATCCCCTACCATATAAATACTTTCTTGTTTGAAAGAATTCATTTAAAGCTTTTGTATCCTGTCTACACCTTTATACCCAGCAAGGTAACATTTATATCTATCAGTTACTTTTCTTACACTCGAATAAAAGATTTCTTACCAACACTTTTCTACTTCTAAAATATACAGATACGATTGTTAAATATACCCAAAACATTTCTATGTGCTTTGAACTGAATTTAGTTACTTCGGAACCACATCTTCGGATACATCTTACAGATACAAGCGTTAAATGTCATTTTGTCAAGTATGCGCTGAAAGGACAGCCCTCAGAGTATGGACCGCAAGAATAAAATAATGCATCTGGGTGGATCAAAGTGTTTTATGCTAATGGGAAAAGAAACGTAAACAATAATTTAATACAAAACTAAACTAAAATAAAACAAAACAAAGAGAAACGAAACGAAACGAAGCGAAACGTTGAAAGGACATTCAGTAATTGGGAAGGGCCCAGTGTTTACCCTTCAGATAGACGCGATTCGAGATTGTGATGTTCATCTCGTCGAGCACCTGGGTAGCCACCTGCTTGATTTCCATCCAGTCCTTGACAATGTCGTCGAGCGTCGTGTGCGTCGAGGTGATGGTAAAACGAATCACGTACTGCCCTTTCAGAGAGGACGGTACGCAGTGCTGGTTGCCCCGATAGTTCAGGCGCTTAAGCAGCCGCTCGGTGATCTCGTTGTCGCCGCGTATGCGGAACACGACCAAGCCCAGATGCCGCTTGGCCGGCAGCTCGAAGCGATGATCGGCGAGAACTAGGGCCTCGAACTTCTGCGCCAGGCGCACGCCCTCACGAATGTGGCGCTGCAGGCCCTTGATTCCAAAGGAGCGCAGCACAAACCACACTTTAAGCGCCCGGAAGCGGCGACTCAGTGGAATCTGCCAGTGCATAAAGTCGACGGCCACCCCGGAATTCTCGTGCTGCAGATACAAAGGCTCCACGTTGAAGGTCCGATGCACCGCGGTGCTGTCCTGCACCCACATCGCCGTGGCATCAAAGTGAACCATCAGCCATTTGGAGGGATTGAAGGCCAGCGAATCGGCGCGCTCGATGCCCCGCAGCCAGGTCCGGAACTCGGGGCAGATGAAGGCGCTGCCCGCATACGCCGCGTCCACATGCAGCCACAGGTTGTACTCGCGACACACGATGCCAATCTGGGAAGGAAATATAGCTCGAGTCTGGCCTGATGGATATCTAGGAATCTACCCACCTCATCCAGATTGTCAAAGCTGCAGCTGCCCGTGGTGCCGAGCGTGGCACATACCTGTATGTGAATAAAATGTATTAACCGTATATTCGAAGCATAACAGCTGAAAGGCAAAGCTTTTCAAAAAGCTTGTATTAGATAAAGATAAGGCCGGATACGGAGAGAGCTTTGACACAGCATTAGCTGTCAGTAAAACGTTTAAGAATGCTGTAAAAGGAGCGTAACAAAGAATAAAAAATCAAAAGCTTTTATAGCAAGTAAAATTAAGCTTTAGCTACCAGATGAATAAAAAAATTCAAAATTACGGGTTTTAAGACTAAGTAAAATAATCATTTCACTGTAATGCTGTAAAAACTGCGTACCCAAAAGGAAAAAGAAAATGTAAAAAAAAAAAGCTTTAATATTAAGTGTGATAGAGCTTTAGGCGCCAGTTAAATGTTCACGAGTGTTGTAAAAAGCGCGTACCAAAAGACAAAAAAGTAAACGAAGACAAAGAATAATTAAAGATTAAGAGAAGTTTGCATAAAGCTTTGGGTGCCAGTTAAGCATTTACGAATGCTGTAAAAAGAGCATAGCAAAAGATAGGAAGAAAAGGGTTTGAATAATAAGGAATAATTATAAATCAACAGCTTAATTAGAAAGTAGTAGAAAGCTTTATCAGCTTAAACCGCCAGTTAAACGTTAACGAACGACGTAGAAGGCGCGTAACCACAAGAGAATTGGCAGACTCGCGTTTTAGCTGCGCTCTCAGCTGCAGTTATTAGTTCAAATGAGCTGAGCGCAGAGCCATGACGCTGAAGTGCTGACGTATATTAATTAGATCCGATGGGAATCAGGGAATCAGCTAGAGAGAGGCACAGAGAGAGAGAGAGAGAGAGAGAGAGAGGGGGGGGGGAGGGGAGAGGGAGACACAGCTGCTGCTGGCCACAAATCCACTCAGCGCCTAATTGCACAACAACGGCGGCCAATTAGTTTTGACAAGACAAGAGAAGACAAGACAAGAAGAGACTCACCCAGAATGGCACCAGGCCCTGCTTAATGTCGTCCTCGATGGCCTCGCGCAACAGTTTGCCCCGCATGGCCAGCTGCTCGTCCGCCTCAATGTAGCGCATACGCACGAGTCCTGTGGGCGGATGGATGTGGGTGGGCGCGAGGGAGGGGGTGGAATAGATGTTGGCATTAGCTGCTGCGGTAAGCGGCTTAGAAGTGCGTCACGACTCACCAATCAGAGCCGCCTTCTCCACGCTTGAGTGCGCCTGATCCGAGCAGTAGGCCACGAGGCGCGCATTTATCTCCGCATCCTGGTAGCCGGGATTGCGCTCATGGAAGCGCTGTATGGCCCGGGTGCGGCCCGCGAGCAGGCACACCAGGGTCGCCTCGCTGGCCGTTGTCTGCAGCACGCCGCCGCCCTTGCAGTTGTTGCTCAGGTGCAGAAACTCATCCGGCAGCCCAATCATCTTGCCCAGCCAGTTCATGACAACAATCTCCAACTCCGTGCACGCCGGCGAGCTGGCCCAGGTGAAGCCCAAGCAATTGATGGCATCCGCCAGCATGTCGCCCAGCAGCGATGGCATCGAGTTCAGCGCCGGAAAGTAGCCGTGCATATGCGGCGACTGCCAGTGTGTCACCCCGGACATGACAATGTGCTCCACATCCCCAAATATCTTCGGCCAGGGCTCGCCTTCCACGGGCGCCGACTCGGGCAGCAGCTGACGCATATAGCCGGGACTCACATCGGGAAAGACGCGACGCTCGCGTATATTCTCCAAGTAGTCGGCTATATAGTCAACCATCTCTTTGCCTGGAAAAGTACAGGGCATACAAGAAACAATTCTTAATCGATTTTGAGAATATTCGTAAATTCGTAATTTAAAACACAATACTTTTATTAATTTCAAGTAAAAGATGATCGTTAGAAAATTAAATTAAACCTAAATAAATGGACATAAATTAACAAAATAAATTACGAATATTAAAATTTAAAGAAAGGTAAATAAATTAAATATACTGTGAACATATAAATATTTAATAAAATTCTTTTGGAGCCTCTTAAAATCAGAATAATTATTGCCAGCTTTAATAAAAGCTAATGCTAATTATATAATATAGTTCGATAATATATAAAAATATAAATAATAAATAAATTTAAGAAGAAAATACAGGACCAAATTTGAGATCCATTAAAAAGTCTTAAGACATTATAAAATTGACTTTATATTTTATTTTAAATAAGGGCCTCATTAAATGTTCCTGAGATCTATTTAAAGAATCTTAAGATAGTTTAAGAATTAATGTAGCTATAAATTTGTAGTCAAGCAACATTTTACTACATCCATAATAATTATGAATAATCGTAAAATTGACAAAGCAGAAGCCAAATTAAATTTAATTAGAGCTCAATTCTAAAATAACAGAACTTAAAACAAATAAAATTTTGTTATATCCTTAATCGTTTTGACTAAGACAGTTCGTAATAGTAATTCGTAATTTCAAGCTGAATTAATTTAAATTAAGGATCAATTAAACACTTCTGCAATGTTCACAAAATTATACTTTTTTTTTCTATAATAAATGTTAATTGCAAGAAAATTTTTTTTAATTTAAGGCTCGATTAAACAAATGTGATAATGTGCAGAAATGTGTTTTATAAATATCATATACATATATATATATATATATATAACTATATTTGAAGCTCAAAATAATAATTTAAAACAAAATGAAAAATAAAATAATTTGAGCAATAAGCGCAACTAAATTGAATCAAGATAAACGAGCTGAGATATATTGCCTAGATCTGGGCAAATGTGTTGGGACACATTCCAAATCCTTTTAGCACAGGCAAGACACACACACGCACACATACACACGCACACAATCTCATGCACACAACGCATGCAAATCAAATTAAGCCTGCGAGATACAAATGTATCTGAGCCAAGGCGACAAATGTATCTGAGCTGCCGCTGTGCGTTTTATGAGCTTTACTTACCCCGTTGCCGATACTCCTTAAAGTCCATGGCGATAACGTCTGGGTGTGTGTGTGCCTCTGTGTGTGTGTGTGGGTGTTAACTGTTTGCAGTTGTAAATATCGCTGGGTATTAGCTGAGCGGCCTAATCCTTAGTCAGCTTTGTCGGAACGGCTTCTGGTTATAACTGTTGCTCGGACTGCGGTAATCGGGGCTACATGTGCGCCATATTATCTGTCGGAAGAGTTTTTGGATTTAGTCAAATTTTGTGTGTCAAATTGAAATGGCAAATTGGAATGTCGACCGCTGACTGAATATGTAGAAAACTTGGACGTTAGCTTCCGACGTTGTGGGGCTTCAGTCTAATTGGAAATGAAAAGCGAGCCCATGGAACGACAACGGCGCATTTCCCTGGGAAACGTGGCCAGCTGTGTAAACAGCTCGCACAAAAGGTGCAGGGCTGGGCAATATTGCCAGGCTATATTTCCTAGAGCCTCTATTAACCTAAATGAGCCACAGGTCGCCGTCGTCGTTGTTGTTGTTGTTGTTGTTGTTGTTGTTGTAAAAAGGGTTTAATTATGACTGCACAAATATTGAGATACTTTATTGTGAATTTTTTTGGTAACTGTTTGCCCTGTGGAGTTGGCGCATTCGACTTTTATAGTAGGTGGAGAACAAATAATATATCTCGAATAATTAGAATGACAACAATTTGTAACAGCAGGGCGAAACGCGAAACGCGCTTCGTGTGTTAACAGATTGTCCGCCAATTACGATTGCAACATGCAGCAACAACAATTCTAATTGTGCCCCATACGAAACGAACATGACAGATCGAAGCTCGGCGATTGGCCAACAAAATTCCGTTTAAATGTTGAGCGCTCTTTAATTGTTTATGCTGGTATTTCATTCTATTGTTTCAAAATGCTGTCAATTTAATGACTATCGCGACGATCTTAGACATTGTACTCTACTCCATATAATATATACCCTATACCATATACTATATACTATATACTAAGTACGTGTATCTGGTCCAAAATGCGCACCTGCCGCATGCACTCGGTTGAACCTATTCAAAACTGATTGAACTGCATTTTGTCATGCATTCACAATTAATTAAAATGCAAATAAAACAAATGTACACATACATAAAACTACTGTAAATACTTGTAAAGATTTTTTAATTTATAAAAAATATATAATCTAACATATTTTAATACATATTTAATGTTGGTTTGTGATTTAAATGCTGCATTTAAGATTTATACTTATTAGAAATAATGTCAAACTTTTATTTTGCCTAACAAAAGATTTTCTATCGCAACATTTCTTTTTTGTGTAGAAAATGTAATTGAATAAAATAAATAAAATTAATTAAAGTTTTCTCTAGCTTTTTAAAATATTTATATACGAGATTCTCATGAAATTTTTCATTCCAAATACTTTTGATATCAGCTAGAAAAATTTTGAAATTTTCAAAAAAAAATGTATTTTTCCTATCAGTTATTTTATGAAAATGAATATGGAACTTAGTTTACTTCACTTTAAATGTTCCTTTCTTTTTTTATGCTTATTTGACCAGCTCACACACACGTTTATATCAATATTAAGAACTTGCGTGTTTCGCAATCAGTTTGAAACTAGGAACTTTGTGATTCGACTGGCCGTATTTATACCCCAAAAATGGTTCGTCCTGTTGCAACAATCCATTCAAATAAATTGTGTCTGTGGCATGAATGAAAATAATCGCAACTGCGCACGTTTATTTGCAAAATATAGCAGGTTGAACTTTGTATGCCCTTTAAGCCTTTGCCTACATTCATTGTCTCAATGCAATAAATATTTATATTAATAAATATTAAATTGAACTCGCTAGTCAAATGGTTGCTAAAAGTAATTTAAAATGCATATTTCATTATTTCATAATAGTTTTGTATATTGCATTCAAAGGATCAAAGGGAGAGTTGTGCTCTTCAACGCCTGCGACCGTTCTCTGTCCTATATTCCAACGACTCTCTTTACAAAGAGTATAAAAGCAGGCAACAGGCAAGCCGAAGAGGATACTTAACGCAAGGATGTCGAAATGGGAAGCAGCAGCGCTACAGCCAATGGCAGCTGTTCGCCTAGCGAAGCCCTAAGCATGCGATTGGCCAATCAGCGCAGGGCGCAGGCACTCGCACAGGCACCTACACACACGCACACACACATACACACACACACGCAAAGCTGCGCCCAGTGAAACAGGATCAATGTTGCAGGCAATTTGAAGCAAATGCAGCAAACAGAGTCCGCAGCTATTTGCTTAAGCGCTAGGGAAAACTCTCAAGTGTCGGCCAGATTTTGGCTTGGCCAATAACAATGTTTGCAGGCAGCTTATCTGCTAAGAGGAAGAGCGAGAGAGAGAAAGAGAGATAGATTGCAAAAGACATGCACGTTGACCAATTGCATAAGCAGTTTTTTGTTGTTGTTTTTTTTTAATTAATCAACGCTTTAAGCTGCACAGGAAGACATAAAAATCTGTTGAATTGCTCAAAGCTTGACTCTTCGGCGAACGGAAGATATCAAACACACAAAAAAACAACAACAACAACAACAACAAAAAAACACAGTACATAAAACAGACTTCTAGCCCCTGCAGCTGTTACGGCCCCCGCGCCCAGCTCCAAAATCTTATTACACAGTTACAACGGCGACGACGACGACGACGTCGACGACGGCAACGTTGACGGCTGCTGGAGGTCAATGAGCTTTGCCTGTTGCTCGTCTCAGAAATTTCGTCAATATACCGCTACATTCAATGGCTTTTGCACGTCTGTGTGTGTGTGTGTGTGTGTGTGTTTGTGAGTGGGGCTTTAATGGTGTGCGTGCGTATTACCAAATATTGAGCAATAAAACAAGAATTTCAGTTTCTTTTGGCTTTCTCGAGACAGTTACAACGCTTAGCCGCTCTCCTTCTACATCTCCCCTCCCAGTTCTCTCTCTCTCTTTTACTGCACTTTTGTTTTGCCCGCGTCGTTTCAGAAATTCTTGCTAAAAATACATTTGCGTTTGGGTGATTTTCATAAAAATACTTTTTAAAATGCATACCGCATAAATTTTGACGGTTTAACTGCACGCGCGCTCGCTCTCTTAGCACACGCGCTCTTTCTTCGGCGCGCTCTCTTAAGCTGTTCGACGATCGTTTTTCTACATGCTTTCTCTGAGCGCGCACTTTCTTTGCGCTCTTTTGATGTGCGCGCTCGCTCACCCACCAATGACGGGCGACTGCCTCACTCTCTCGCTCTCTCCCTCATTTCTTGCGCTCTTTCTTTCTGGCTGGCATGCTCAGTTTTTCGTGTTTTTGTGTTTTGATTCCATTCTTCTTCGCTAAGAACGTTCGTTGACCTTTTTGCTTGTGGGGCTTGTTGCTGGCGCTGCCGTTGTCGCTGCTGCCGCTGCTGCTGCTGTTTCTTCCCGCTTAGCGGTACTTCTCAACCTGTTTTATTTCATTTTTTTTTCCTCTGCTGCTGCTGCTGACTTGTGATAAGTTTTCTCCCGCTGCATGTGTGTGTGTGTGTGTGATTGTGAGTGTTTGCTGTAGAAGTCTTCCTGTTTATTTAACGATTAAAGTTAAAGGTGCGCTTTTTTTGTATGTTTGCATGCATGTGTGTGTGTGTGTGTTTGTGTGTGTGAGTGTATGACTGCAGCTGGAGCCTGCTCCGGTGCACGGCTTCGATGACGCGGCCCCCAACGTAACGTCACGGGCTCCGGCTACGACTTTGACTCTGAATCGGACTCTGTTTCGGCTCAGTTTTTGTTTCGCGCTAGTGATGGCAACGTTTCGATATATCGTGACACGGCACGAAGAAGGACATGTTGGGGTATGTTACTTAATATTGGAGAGTAAACTTATTACATGCGTGTATATTTTTGTAGAAATTAAAGGCTGGCAAATTTAAGGTTCTGCTTAAAGTGTAAATAAAGTAAATTTGGATAAGAAAAGCTATCGACTGGACTCTCATAATGCTATCGAAAGTGTAATCGCTAGCTTTGCAGAACACAGAATAAATTAACAAAAAAAAAATCGATTTGAAAACAATCAAAAATGAATACTATCGATCCTGTAATCGATAACAGCATAAGAACAAATATTGATAAGGGACCAACCCCATAGACAGTTCTCGCAACTGTCTTCACCAAATCAAAAAAAAAAAAAAATTGATAAGGGAAACAATCAGATAGGAAACCATTGTTGCTAACGATAAGGTAATCAGTGGAATTCATAATTAATTTGCATAGAAACTTTAACTTGTTAACGATTTTTTCTAATATTTTCTAATATACACATATATATATAAGGAATTATATTAAATTTTAACTGATATGCCTTAAAATTTCATTCTTCGAGTCTATATATAAATAATCTTTTAATAAAACCTTTTGATCGTCATCGATAACTTAATTTCGATAATTAAATCGAAATTGCGACTTTCTGATTTAAAAAAAATATTGATGTCCTTACCATTTTCGTGTTACTTTAAAATAAATAAAAATAATAAGCACGAACACTACTTGTCGTGTCACGCGACCAGCTCAAATCGTTTGGATCTGGCTCTGATGAAATACGCGAATGACTCTTGTTACTTTCGTGTTGCTGGGGTGTATTTTTGAGCGATGATCATGCATTTAATTAGCAGGAATTCTTTTTAAACCTGTGTTTGCTGTGTGTGTGTGTGTGTGTGTTGGCCAAAAGCTGGCTGGCAGGGAGGCAGGCGGCCGTGGAGCGTAACTGATGCTGAGACTGAGAATCTGAGCTCGGCTGCCGCCGTTGCTGCTGCTGGCGAACTCCTTTCTCCTTTCTTTGAAATGCAACTGACGCTGATCGCTGGCCGCGACGCCCGATGCCCGATGCCCGATGCACGTTTGCCGTTCGGCATGTTTGGGCCCACCTTCTGCACAGGTTTTGAGTGGCCGACGGGGCTGGCAGATGACTCCGACTACGTTGCGGATGCGGATTCGGATTCCAGGCACCGCGCCTGGCCATTTAGTGTTCAAACGTTTGTCCACACGTCCAGTCCAGCGTGTCCAGTGTACTCGATCGATATTCATTCTCTCGCCAGCCAGCCGCAGCCAATCAGCAATCAGCGATCCGCGCACTCGTTCTTGGGCCACTCGTTGCAGCTGCTGGGCGCCCAGCTCGGTTAATTTACCGTTTGAAAACTGTTTGCTTAGCTCGCGTCTCGTGTGCTTGTCGCGAACCGGTTCTTGTTCTTCTCTCCGTTCCGACAGACGCCTGAACTAATTGAGTGTTATCGTTATCGATATATGAAATGTGCTCCCGCTATGCTATCGGAACTGGAATTGTTTCTAATTCGCGCTAGGCTCACGGCCAAACTGTTGACTTTCATTTAAATTTTAACTGTTACAGCTCTGCTACAACTGTTTATCTGTATGAAGTGTTTTTAGATGAGATCAAAGAACGCATGTAACATGCCCAGCACCATCAGAGGTGAGTGCTCCCGTTTAAGTACACACATGTGGCTTGAATGATATTACAACCTCAGAAATGAACATATTGATGTTAAGGATTTCTCTTCTTCGCTCTTCGCTTCTTCTTTAATGCAACATGTTGCGTAATACCATAACCAATCCTGAAATTAAGTTTCAATTCGACATGCTCAAGCGATAAAACCTTCACCTTTTTTTTTATTAAATTATCAATTTTGATGTTGCTTAAGTTAAGATGGATGAGCGTCTAGCTTGTTAAGCAATCATTACTCAATTAAACAGTTTTACAGTTTGCTCCATGCAAAAGATACTAAATCTTAAGCCAATGTTTGATTGTACATTATTTAGGACTTATTGTGGTCTATCTTATACAGTCCAGATATATTCCTTCAGCCAAATTTGGGTTTCTTCAAATGAATTTCTCATCAGCTTTACATTTCCTAATCACTTGTCTAATAAAGTTTTTAACAGAATATAAAAGAGTTTGAGGCGAATCTAAGCCGAACACAATGAGCTCAAACAGCTTTATATTATTTATATATAAATGAAATTCCTGTATTTAATTCCTTAACTAATTTTAAAAATATCTGCAATAAGACTTTGTTTTCTATACAAATAGTTCATACTATCATGCCCTTGCCAAGAGATAAATCAAAATAAATTAATATTAACTATAATAATATTAATAATAATAATAATAGTACTGATAACAATAACAATGATAATACTAATAATAATGCAAGTAATTATAACAATAATATAAAGAATAATAATGATAATAAAATATTGGTACGAATAAGAAAATAATATCAAAAATGTAATAATGTAATAATGATATTAATGATAATAAAAATTATACTAATAATAATGAATGTCGTAATAATAATAAATGTAGTAATATAATAATAATACTTTGAAATTTGAACAATTTGAACTTATTTAAATATTGTAAATTTTAACTTGATTGGACTAGATCGCATTTGAGTTATTTTAAATATTTTTGTTGCGATTTTAGTTTACAAAAGTAAAAAGAAATTCCCTTTTTTTATTTAAAAACTCAAATGCAAACCTGAGATTTGTATTAACTCCCTGACAACGCTTAAAAATCAAACTTCAAATGATTTCTAAATTTCAAGGCTTTAAAAACTAAAAACAAAAAAATCAATGTAATTGTAATTATGCAATTTCTGCATAATTAAATAATTAAATAATTATGATATTAACTGCAGTCAGGTATTTAAGAGCCAGTTTCGCTGCAAATCACAAATAATTCTGGTGATATTTCTATTTTATTTAATTTTTATACTTCTTGTAACCAACAGCAACGGGTCTTAGCCTTGGCTAAAAAACGTGTACGAAAAAAATTAATTGATTGTAAAAAGCAAAGGGGCAACAACGGTTCTCGATATGAGCTTTGAAAAATTGCCCGAATGCAAAACGCAGTCAAGCTTCAACGCACGCGATTGCCCGGGCAAGGTTTTTCATTTATCTAAAGTTTTTCTTTGTTTTTCAAGCGCTGCATTTCCGATTCTAGCTGCAGATGTTGCAACATCCAAAACAATGTTTGTATGCGAAAGAGGGCGGGCGGTAGGCGGGCTTGCTGGAGACGTCGCTGCGCCTGCGCCTGCGCCCAGCAGCAGCTCAGCGAGCAGTTGCCTCATCGACGGCGACGACGTCGCGACGTTGCAATAAACCAGTCGTCGCTGCCTCAGTCGCCGCCTCTGCCGCTGCCGCTGCCTCTGCCGCTGCCATCGTTCAGCTAATCTTGCAACACAGTTGCGCAACAAAGAATCCGACACAACGGTACTAACGTGTTTCGGTTGTGGTAGCTGTTTTAGCTGCCTCTCTCTCGCTCTCGCTCTCAGTCTTGCCAACATTGTATTTGTTGTCTTTCTCTTATTGTCTGTGATTTGTTCTTGGCCACAATCGAAGCGAGTTCCACTTGCGTGTAACAGGTTTTTCCTCTTGAATAACTGGGACTTTCGTACGGGACTTTTACCCTGTGCTGGAGTCGCCTCCAAGTTTTTCTCTGCTCGAACAGAAACAGGTTAGAATCGCGCTAAGACCGAGCGAGCAGCAGCCGCAAAGCAGGCAAAAAGCCAAAGAAAAATAGTAAAAAAAAGAAGCAAAAAAATAGAAGAAAAACAGCATGAAGTGGCACGTGATCGGTGGAAGAGGGGTGGGTAGGGGGAGGGGGACAAGCGATCATTACAACGGTGAGGCACACATTTGGACGTTAGAACCAACGGCGCTTCCACCAAGCTGCAAGCAGCGTCTGAGCCAAATTGAAGGCTTACGGCCAGAACCAGTTAGCGCTTGATAGACCTGATGTTAGCTTGCGCAAGATAAACTTCTACCCCCCTGCCCAACCCGACCACGACCCCCTCTTGGCTGGCAGCAAAAAATAAATCTAACATGATTTAAGCAACGGAAAACATGAAATATTAAAGAAGTGCCCGATAATATGGCTAATGATGCGTCAAAGTCGTTGAACAACAGGGCCCCAGTTTTAGGGCGATTTGTCTGTTGCGCAATGCCTCTTGGCCAATTCCCTAACGGGGCTCTCAGCTGTTCTCGTTTCTCTGGCTCTAACTGCTGCGCAGCTTCAATCAGCAGTTTTATAGATTCGCTTCACTTTTTTTCCTTAACCAACAACCAACAACTGTATTTCCATTCTTTGGCTTGGAGTTTATTGGCTTTTTGCAGCTCATGAATTGACTTGTCTTGGGTTATTTATTAGCGTTTCACATTGAGCTAAATATAGCACAAGACTTCGGGTCAATAGGCGCTGTATTTACATGGGAATTGTACTGAAACTCGCATTTTGAATTTAGACAAAAATTAAAAATTATTTATGCCATAAATATAATATTATATTTAGTTATTTATGCCTCAAATATGTTTTGTATTTATGCCACAAATATATTATACACATTGAATTTACAGCGTTTTCTCTGAGATAATCGGTTATTATTATCGCAAATATATTTATGGCCAAAACTCTCAACTTAATTTGCTTTGTCTAAGATTTTTAATTAGTTATGCCTCAAATACATTTCATCAATATATTTATGCCTCAAATATATAAAGGTATAAATATAAAGATGTTCGAGCAGTTTTATTTAAATGTAGGTATTTTCTTTGCGCTTAGATACACTAGAGCTTCAAGCTTTTAGAGCTTTAGTATGCATTCTCGATAATATTTGATAACATATTTGACAAAATGCTTTCAGTGACCTGTTTGCTAATAACTTAACTTTATGCTGCCCGGATAGAGATTCATGTTGGTCATAACGATTAACAACAACAAGTTAGAAACACCAAGGGTGAACAGTTTCTATAGCCATATCGAGAATCTCCCAGATTTGGCATCATCAGACTTTGCTACCGACTCTAGACTGGCTGGGTCTTGTCCTCAGTCCGAAGCTATAACCATTTGAGAATTATAAGCAGCAAAGAGGCGACAAAGCTATCAAAAAAAAAAGCCGAAAAGGCATACACCGGGTTTGCGGAGGCGCAAATTACAAACATTAGCAACAGCTCTTAACAAAGAGCATAATTTATATTGGATATTAACTGATTGGATATTTAAGAAGTTTAGTAAAGCATTGTAGGGCATCTCTCAGTCGAGCACATTTAAATATCATCAAATATTCTACAACTCACTAGCTTCACGATTCAAATTTACGCGCGTATTGTACAATAATTTCAACCCCAACGTGCAAAACTGTTTTCCAACACTAAATACACTAAAACAGGAATTTCCCATAGCAACAGACACACACACACTCACACACACAAGTACACACGCACACACGCGCACATGGAAGTGGAAGGCAAGTTTGCTTAAGGGTAGGAAAAGCTGCGCAACAATGCCGCGCGCGCTTTTCCAGTTTTTCCTGGCTATGCACTTGGCATTATGCCTACTAACCCTATTTTGCAGCGCAGCGAGTCCCATTTTCGGGCTGCATACAACACGGCACACACACATACACACACACACACGTACACATCACACGCACACATACAGCCTGGCATTGCGATTTTTTCCCATTAGAAGTCCTTTTTCCAAGCAGCTGAGTGGCGAAACGGAAAGTGCGGCGCGAAATGTGTTTGTGGCGCACTTGAATTTGGGACACATTCCTGCAAAGGACGCATTCGTAAGGATACGCGGTTCACAAACTAAAGAGGAACTACAAAAAATAATAAAAAATCAAATCGAAAAGAGATTGCATTAAAAACATAAAGTAAATGCGTGAACTTGAGAGGAAAGTGCGTGAAAAGTGTGTAAACAATGGAAAACCTGTGGAAAATTCACTTGTGCAAGCGCCTGCAGCTGCAGTCGAAATAAATATAAATAAATAAAAAATAAACCAATTAAATATAAATAAAATATTAAAAAAAATATTTCAAATAAATAAACAAAATTAAAATTAAATACGTGTAAAAAAAAAAAGAAAAACTGAAAAGCGAAAGCGTTGCATTTGCCAACGAGTGTGTGTGTGCGTGTGTGCGAGCGTGTGTGTGTATCGATTTGCATGTGTGTGCGCTGAAAAATCGATTATTAAAGCCACAGCTGCTGGTTGTTGTAATTGCTGGCGGGGGTTGGTGGTGGTTGGTGGCAATTGCAATGCTGGCAACAACTGGCGCTAGGGTTGCGTGCCGCTATGTGGAAATCTGGTAGCAGCAGCAGCAGCGACGTCGGCAGCGGCAGAGCCAGTGGCAGCAACAGCGACACACTTCCAGTCACTTGTATTTTGACGTTAAATTCCAATGGCGCCTTGCAGCCATCCAGCGGCAGCAACCACAGCAGCTCGTTGCATGTGCAGCGCCAGGATACGACAGCGACAACAACAACAACAACAGCAACAGCAGAAGCAATAACAACAACAGCAACAACAACAACAACAACAGCAGCAGCATTTGCCAGTTACGGCCACAGATACACACGGCCAACAGCAGCAGCAACACACTAGTCCAGGCTCGGGCACAGGTGCAGCAGCAGCAGCAGCAGCAGCAGGAGCAGAGGCAGTGTCAGTTGCAGGATATCTAATGAAAAACCTGAACATATTGTGACGTATTTAAACAATGGAAATGCATTTTGGCAGCGGCCCACAACAGCAACAAAAATACAACACCAAAAAAAATAACACAAATGCGACTGATTTACTGTGCAACAAATATATAATAAACATAAAGCTTAAAACAAAACAATAAAATTGCAAATCAAATTAAAAACAAGCACAAAATTGAGTATACGACGCATATTCCAAGCTGCAGAAAATTGCCAGCGACAACGACAACAGCAACAACTGGCTGCAACTGGACACAGGTGTATCTACACCCAGGTCTCACACACATATATATATATATATATATATACAACACATAAATGTATAATCATATTATTAATCGTAATTATAATCAAATTGAAAGCAATTCAAAGTTAGATGTGTGACTTATATTGTTAACGATTTTAAGTGCACTTTTGTAAGGCTGATTTTTCTCAATTTATTTCGATGTTGTGCTTCTACACAGAAACCTAAGCTAAACAAAAAATTAAAACTAAACTCGCAAAACAAATATGCAAGTGTTCGCAAAAAGGTTTAGCTTCAATGCAAGTGTTAGAAAGTTCGTTAACAAGTGTTGGAAAACTGTAAAACCAAATTAAAACAAATATTCTAAAAGAAACACGCACAAAAACAACACTAACTAGCAATAGCTTCAGCTGCAAGTCATTAAAACAAGTGTTGGAAAATGCTAAAAAATACATTTAAAAATATCAAAGATCCTTAACACAATATCCAGCGGCTACCAACAACAGGAAAGAGCAATTGTTGCTGAAAAATTCTAATAAAAAAAAAAGGTTTTGCAAAATGCAAGTATTCACGAAAAGAATTGCCAGTAATGGTAAATATTGAAAAGCACACCAAACATGTGTGGGAAAATGCTGAGAAATATATGTAAATATAGCAAAAGTAATCGCAAATAAACGCAGAGCAGCTGCAATCTGCAAAACACAACAGCAACTGGCAGCAATTGTTGCTAGCTTCATACACCAACTTGTCCAGAAACGGCCCTCACAACGGATAGGCCAAGAGATCTCCTGCTGATACAGCAGGCAGCGCCCGTTGGCAGCAACAGAGCGACTGCAGCAACAGTTGCCACAACAGCAGCAACAACAGCGGCAACTGCAAGCGCCAGCTATCTAGATGCGGATGCTGCCACAGCGGCAGCCGTGGCAAGTTTGCGCAGCAAAGTGCCCTCGATATCGATAATACCGCTGCCAGCGGTCACCACAATTGTGGCTCGGTCAACTGGCACGCCCACGCGCTGTGTAAGCACCTCGAACAAAGCCACATCGCCACCGCTGGCTTTTCTAACGGATGCAGCAGCCGCAACAACAACAGCAGCAGCATCAACTGGCTACGTGCGACCGCAGCAGCAACATCAGTACCAGCAGACGGACAAGTGCACGGTGCTCAAGCTGGATGTGCTGCGCGCTCGGGAGCGGGAGCGGGAGCCAGTGACGACCATACGCAGCCTGGCCAGCGTTACGGGCGGCTGCGATGTGGCCAGCAACAGCAGCAGCAACACTGTAGCAACAATTACAACAGCAGCAGCAACAGCAGCAACAACAACAACCACGACGTACCTGCAAATCGAACAGCAGCTCGGCAAGCTGGATGCCATTGAGGAGGACGAGGACGATGAGCACATGGCCAGCCTGCTGGGCAGCAACAGCCGCAGCAGCAACAGCAGCAACAGCAACACACACAACAACAACAACAACAGCAGCAACAGATGCAATCTGCCGCCCGCACAGATACTGGCCAGCCAGCCCATCATCGTGAAGATTGAGCCGACGCAGGCCTTTCACATTGTCGACGAGGGCGACACGCGTGTGCTCAGCCTGCCGCTGACCGACGCCGACAAGCTGGGCGCCAGCTGGATAGATCTCAAGGATATAGCCGGCTTGCAGACGAGCGGCGGCCCCACATTGCTGGACGTGTGCTTTGAGACGACAACAGGCGGCGAGGAGGAGGCCACAATCATAGCCAGCGCCTCGCCAGAGGCGCCACAGCAGCAGCAGCACCTACAGCAGCAGCTGGAGGAGGCGCAGCTGGCGGAGCCGGCGCCCAAGCGTTTGGCTTTGGCTGCACCGCAGCAAATGCAAACAAAATTCATGTCGGAGCCACCGGCGCTGGCCCGTGCCGGCAGCTTCAGCAGCCTGAGCAGCTTCAGCAGCGTGTGCAAGCACATTGCCAGCAGCGAGAACAGCAGCAACAACAGCAGCAGCAGCAGCAGCAGCCATCGCAAGCCAGGCACGCCCACTGAGCGGCTGCGACATAGAGAACGAACGCCACCACCGCTGCTGCCCACGCAGAAGCCAGCCACAGCCACAGCAACAGCCACAGCAACAACAGCAGCATCAACAACAGCAGCAGCAGCAGCAGCAGCAACCACAGCAGCAACATCAGCAACAACAACAGCAACCACAACTGCTGCGGCTGCGGTCGCGGCAACAGCAACGCGCGACAGGGACAGGGAGAGAGACAGAGACAGAGACAGAGACAGCAGCAGCAATGGAGCTATGACAGGTCAGTGTGCATATTCATAAGTAGTACAGTGAAACCGGCTTGGAATGAACCTTAATAATTCTTGTATGCATTTAATGTGCTCATCAAAAACTATTATTATGTGAGCAACTGACAAATAATCGATCGCTGATCGATATACAATAAAGATTAACGATAAACGATACGAAATATCGATAATCGATAATATAGAAAAAATGCCTTTGAAGCTGGTCAAATCTTGTTTACTCAAATTAAAATTTAGAATGTAAATTTTAAATGGGATATTTATTATGGAGTAAAGGAAATATTGCTTGTTCCTTCCAGCCAAACTCGATCACTGGGGTAGTCCCTAAAGTTTGTTCCACCTGTTTGATTAAAAATGTAGAAAATTCTATATTTGTATATATACCAGATATCACCCAGATCTTGTCTACAAATCAAATATTCTCTCACAGGCTGTTTCAATAGAGCTACTTTGTTGGCGATACCTTTTTAATTGGCATTCACAAACGTTTTATGTATTGGGCAACTCATTTGCATAGTCTTAAAATAAAACAATTGCATACAATAAAATTAAACTAATTAGGGATATGTCCGAAATATAAATATAAATATTTAATTTCTTCTCAATAAGCTTCAAGTTAATTGAAAAGCTTTAGCTTTAAAGTGTTAATCTGGCTCTTTATAATATAAAATGAAGGGTATTTCTTAGCAAAAATAATAAAAATTTTTAATTTCTTCTTAATATGCTTCAAGCTAATTAAAAATCTTAAGCTTCAAAGCTTCAATTGACGGCACTTGCATCTAAATAAAAGAAAATGAGGGATGTTCCCTAGAAATAAATATATAATTTTAAATTCTTCAGAACTACAGCTTAGTATAATGAGCTTTGGTCTTAAAGTTGCCACCTGCAACTTGTAGTGAGGGTCTACTGTACTTGCGAGTGGGAGACTGGCATCTGGGGGCATGCAAATGATGGCATTGCGCAAGCAGCCAGGCTCGGACCACAATTAACAGGCTGACACAGCGTCCACATTGATGCCTTCTGGCAGCAGAAGCAGCAGCAGCAGCAACAACAACAACAACAGCAACAGTAACAGGTGTATGTGCGTGTGTTGTTGTTGTTGTTGTTGCACACACCCCATGCCAAAGAATTTCAATTTACAAGCGTCGATTTATTGGCTATTCACCTCTTGTGGCAGCCACCGAGCCGCAGCTAGACTGCGGCTGTGTCCCACTTTCCATAGACGACGTTGGTTGCAGCAGTAAAAAAAAAAACAGACAAACAAATAGAATAAAAAAAACATGTTTTGACATACTAAATAAGCCGCAAAGTTGCTCGCTAGCGAGAGGGAGGGTTAGGTGGAGAGTGGGGGGGAGGGGGGGGGGGGGGCTTGCTAGTGCTGCGGGTTGGTGTTCTTTATCATTAGATTCTGTTAGTTTGTGCGATTCTTGCTGCTTCGACACATTCGCTTTACGGCTCTTTGACTCACTTGCGGCACAAATGAGCCACACAGCCCCCCTCCCCACCTCCCCCCTCTCTCACTCCCTCTCTCTCTCTTTGTCTATCTTGCTTCCTCGCTCACACACTCTTTGCTTTGGCTGTCAAGTCACAGTTCTAAGCACTTGTTCATCGCCCGCTTCGTTTCACACACACATACGTACACACACACACACACACGTACACACACACACACATGCACACAGTAAACATTCTTGGCTCATAGTTTTTACCGTAGCACGAACCTTAGCGGTAAAAGCCGCAGCTACAAACTATACAGTTAGCTGAATGAAGTCGAAGCACACACACACACACAAACACACACACACACACAACACACACACAACACACACACACACACTCACACACACACTCGCTCGATTACAATAGAACTGTGCGCAACGGCAGCTCGCAATTCTTCACAATCTTAATGAGCTGGCCAGGGGCGTCATGGAGGGGGGAGGCGGGCGGGGGCTACAGGGCTGCCCAGTCTGTATATCTATAATGCTTTTGGCCAGGCTTGAAATTGATTTGGCCGCTTGAGGCGTTCGCAGTTGTCAGTTTCTGATGGGCTACAAATGAGTCGCAGTCGCTGCCTCAGGCGCAGGGGCGTGGCTCGTGACTGTGCAACCAACAAAAAAGGGGTTTCATTCTTTAAGACCGAGCCAAGATTGATCTACATTTGCCTAAATAGCCGTCCGTGTCTGGCTTTTGTTGATATTTGCGGCTCATTAGCCCTTGAACTGGTCAGTTATGTCATTCGATGATTGATGAGCTGCATTTCGAGCACTGATCGTTGATCGTTAATCGTTGATCGAGCGATCGATAACGAGTCTAACGGAGCTTAACTCGATTTGATCAAGAAACTGGCCAATCTAAAAAGGGGGAACTTAATCAGCGAGACTAATCATTACCTTATCATCAACCTCTCTTAGACCATCTTAAGGGCTCAAAATAATTAAATTTCTACCATTCTTAGCGGTAAAGCCGAGACCTAAATCTGTGTATAGAACATTATATTATGGATTGCAATAGAAAAATACAATTCTTGTGTGAAAAACTTTTTTAACGATGATGATTTAAGCAACAATGCTTCAAATACAAGCACATTATGTTATTTGGCACTTATATATTGGGAATTGAAATATGTTAAACATATATAGAATCGGGCTTCGATTAATAAACACCGCAGAGTATAATAAGAGTTCAAAATTGCTACTTACATTTGATTTTGAAGCTTTTCATTAATAAAAAGTCATATTAAATTCCATGAGAGAAGGCTTTGACATATGCAAGCTGGTGCTGCTGTAACTTAAGCTAAATTTAGTCTCTGAAAATAAACAACATAAAAACTAGACATTAAATTGTTCTAAATTAAACCCAAGTTAGATCACTATCAATAACAGTAACATTTTATGTTTGGCAGCTGTTAACAGAAAGCTTCTAAGGCTAGCAAGCCTAAACTGTTATATAACACAATTCTTGTTAGTTAACAGACAGCGGCAAAGCAGTTGCAGTTCAGTAAATAAATTTAACAGTACCTTAACCAAATAACAGAGCACCCCACTGCTGAGCAGATTTGCCTTAACATGATTTGTTTCAAATGTACAAATTCTGTAATAAAAATTAACATAAAAGTAACTGAGTTTTGCATCAGCTATGACTTGCAAGATACAAATTCATTTGTGAAGCATAAAAAACGACAGACTGGAATAATTTTGTATATATTTTATTTAGCTGCGAAATGTAGCTCATCAGACGCATTAATAAGCGTATTTAATTTGGCAAGGAAACCACAATAACAGCCAAATGAATCCATTAAATGTTTTCACTAACTAACTAACTTAGTAGCTAAACTGGCTAAACATTTGTTTGTATCCACAAGATACGACCCTGAAGTTGGCCATAAAAAATGAAGAAGAAGCGAGCGCATTACACAAGACAAAACCCAAGTCAAGATGCGGATGACGAGTTACGAGAGGTTCAGGCGAACGCACTATCACTTTTGCTAATAGATATATGTAGACATATAGATATATATATATATATATATAGATACATGTGTATAGATATGTGGGTATCTTTCGCATGATCGCATAGATGTCCCCCATTGTTGCTGATATTGGAATTACCTATATGATTTGGCGATGGGTTCATTATAATTTCAGCCAGACAACGTTTGCATTTCATGCATGAATCTGCCGACCCCCCCCCCCCCCCCCCCCCCCCCCGCCCTCTCGCCCCTCGTCCCGCCCGCAAGGGCCCTGTAACTCGTACCCGTCCATTAGCCAGCGCCGCATGAGGTTTCTTTCCAATCGAGCGCAGCCGTTTCATTATCATATCCAAGTTTTTTTTTTCACCCAATATAATTTTTTTTGCCAATCGTTGTTGGCCATTTCGTAATATGGAGTTTTATTTTTTTTTGTTTCATCTACTTGTTTCGTTTATGCAAAGTTTTATGCTGTCCACGCACACGCAGATACTTAACAGCTACAGATACATTTGTATCTGTATCTGTGTGCGTGAGTGAGTTGCGGCAGAGTTAATTGTATGCATTACAACAATAACAAGACATAAATTAGCCACAAAATATATTAATTTATTAACTTTAAGCTACGAAATTTTTGTTGCTTTGCTGCGTTTCGAATTTGGCAAACCGAAAGTTGCTTGCAACATCTTTGATTTTTTTTTTATATTTTTATTAATTTATGTTTTCAATACTTAAGTTGACTTAATTTGAAATTGTGTGCGATTTTTGCATGTGTCGTCTCCTGAAACAAATTTCAATATATTATATATATATATTTATTATTAGCATTTTTTTTGGCTTTGGCTCTGTTTGCTGAACTCTGACCCTAGTTTACCTTGGCAGTTTTTTAGGGGACTTTTTCGTCTTTTTGTCGAGACTTTCAAAGGTTTAAGAAATGTATTTTATTTTTAAATATTACATATTAACTAAAGTTAGTTAAGTGAAATCTTTAAAAATGTTCAAAGCCAAGACATTGAAAGAGTTATTGATTGGGTTTTGTGTATTTAAATGACGCATGCTTTTGGCAGGTATTTTAAAACCTGGTTTTTAAGAGGAGGATCCTGGGCTATAAATACAAATGCGCTCCATATGTAATGCCTTACTCGTGATAGACCTATCCAGGTCTAGAAATGGGAGAAATGGGCGTTCATTAGGCTCTATCTATTCACATTTAGGTCAAGAGTTCTTGTTGCTACTGAGTACTAATAAAGAACTAAGAACTTATTGCTAATCCTAACTTTCTTGTTTATAAAACAATTGGAAAGTTTTATTTTCAAATACAAATCAAGAGTTACTATAAAAAAGTGCTTTAAAATCTGATCTTATTAATTAATCAGGCATATATCTAATCCTAAACCCTGTCAAAATAAGATAAGAAAGAAAACTGGAAATACAAATAATAATAAAAAC
The DNA here is from genome assembly GCF_003285875.2 of Drosophila novamexicana. Classification (NCBI taxonomy): domain Eukaryota; kingdom Metazoa; phylum Arthropoda; class Insecta; order Diptera; family Drosophilidae; genus Drosophila; species Drosophila novamexicana. The sequence continues at coordinate 6,999,257 of NW_020824765.1, read as the reverse complement.
AATAACAATAACAATAACAATAATAATAATAATAATAATAATAATAATAATAATAATAATAATAATAATAATAATAATAATAATAATAATAATAATAATAATAATAATAATAATAATAATAATAATAATAATAATAATAATAATAATAATAATAATAATATTCATATATAATATATTTCAATCTGAATTGTTAAGTTATCTTTCTAAAATTTCCTTATAACGTGCTCTATCTGCTATTCTTTGAAAATGCACACGAAAACAATTATCCTAAATATGCCTTGAACTAACTTAATAACAATAAGCATAATTCATGACTAAGCCACAAATTGGCACAAAAGACTTTTAAGCCGGAGAAATAGTTAATGTGAAGAGGACTAGCATATGTTTTAAGGGGGCTAAATGCAGACACACACATATATACACGCAGACATATGTATATATATATGTGTGTGTGTGTGTGTGTTTGTGTGTGTGGCATTATACAAAATGCATTTATGCGCAATTTGCAGAACCATTAGAAACAATTTTCATGCATAAGTGAGTCGTTGAGGAAAGTCAGCTAAAAGTGTAATTAAATGCCGCACACACACAGGATGAGCGGCAGCGGCAGGAAGAAATGGACAAAACACGCAGCCAGGCAGACTAGTCCAGACAGACTGAGACAGAGACAGAGGCCGTTGGAGAGAGGGAGACAGGCAGAGGGAGAGGGAAACAAGTCGACTGCAATGCACACAGTTTGGCCTAAAAAGCAATTGACCTGCTAATTGGGAATTTCAAATGGAAATGACAGTAGCCGTAGCAGTGGCAGTCGCAGTGCCAGAGAGAAGCGCAGCACAAAAAGGAAATGGACGAAAATCGACAACAAAAACAAAAGCTACAAAATAAAATAAAAAAGAAAAAAAAGGAACGCCATGAAAACAACAAATGCTGTAATAGTAATATGGCACACAGCTTTTTCCGCCTGCAGCAAAGCTTTGATGCGCGCGCTCTCTCTCACTGTCGGCCCTCTCTTGAAATTGGCGCTCTTTATGTAAGAGCGACGTCAACAGCTGATTAGTAAAAAGCGCGCGCTGCTCACTCTTACACGCACACGCTCTCCCTCCACCAACACACACACACACACACACACACACACACACAGACACACACGCGCGCGTAGGCATGCACATAGAAAAGCGCCAGTGGAGCGGTTGCCATAGCGAATGAACGGCACAAAGCGTAATGCTGAAAAAAATTGAAGAAGTCATCGGCACAGAGACACATATACCCACTCAGCAAGCAGCGCTGCCGGCGTCGACGTCGTCATCAACAGTGCTTTGGCTGTTGTTACTGGATTGGAGTGCGGTCGGTGGGGACTGGCTGAGCGCAACGTGGCTACCGCGCTCTTTGGCGCGCGCGCTCTCTCTTTGCTATGAGAGTGCATGTGTGTGTGTGTGTGCTGTGTGCTGTGTGAGTTGCTGCCACACTCTGAGGCCGCAATGCGGCGCGCCACTTGGACAACGAACTCGATAACATTTTGAGGCAGTCTTCAGCTACACTTCGTATTGAGCGTATCGCGGCGGCGGTTACGATGCGTTGCGCGTTGTATCTTTATTATTAATTATTTGTTGTTGTTGTTTATACTTATTGTATATGATTTTCTTCGTGTATGTGTGCGTGTGTGTGTCTTTTCAACTATTACGCGCGTCTCTCGCTCTCCTGTGTGCGTGCGTGTGCGTGTGCGTGTGCGTGTGTGTGTGCCGCCAGTGCGTTCGTCTCTCGATTTGTGTGTGCGGTGCGGTGCGTGTGCAGCAATAGAAAATTACAAATGCAACAGCCACAGCCACAGCGGCAGCAACAAATTCAAATATTGCAACATGCCTGGCTAATTTGTTGCAGGCATCGGTGAAGTTGTTCGGTTCGGTTTCAGCTGCAGCCAAAACAAAACGAAAAGTCAACAAATATATATATATACATATATATATATGTATACATATATACAAGAAGCGGCAGTAGAAATATCTAAAAAGTGCATTCAAATTCCAAATCGTGCCTAACTGCAACAAATGCAACTGCAATCGCTACTGCAACGTCGTTGCGCCGTCTCGTGATGCGACTACAACAACAACAACAACAACAACAGCAACAACAACAACAACAAAAACGGAAGTGCAAGTGACGTAATTTATTGGTACAGACTCCAAAAAAATAACAGAAAAAAAATATGAAACTTTTGGAGCAGCAGCTGAGAATGCAAACCCCTCTACACTTCTCCACACACACACACACACACACGCACACACACACCCTCCAAAAATATAGATTGTGTAATGCAATAAATTACTGTGCGTGTGTGCAGTGTGTGTGTGTGTGTGAGTGCCTGTGTGTGTGTGCATAAGGCCATAAAGGATCATTTCTGAATAAAGACATATTTATTGGATTTTAAAATGAATATGAGAAATCCACCGCACAAATTGGATAAGTTATTGGATATTATTTGCGCAGAAAAACCTCCTTTGGATTACGAACAATTTAAAAGCTATTTAAAACAAATGCCTTATTATTGAATATATTTTTCTTTTGATGTTTCGAGTTTTACAACACTTATTTTTTTGAAATATCGAAGATTTTCTTAGAGTTGTCGATTTATAAAAGAGTTATTGCCAGGATTTTTGCAACGAATTGAATTTGTCCTTTAAGCTGAAACTTTTCCATTGGACTTTTGAATTTTGCAGAAATTCAAATCGAAGTTAACCAATCATTTCACATTCATTCACATTCATTCATTCACATTGAATATAAAAGTCTTATTTACGAAAACGTATATATTTCGAAAGTTTCCTTAGAACTCAATATCGTATCAATATTTTAATATTGTATAGTTTTTCTCTATAGAAAAATAGCATTTCCAGGCAATTGCAAATAGTTGTTTGTATTTTGGAATAATAATAATAATAAATGAAGGGATTTGAACTTGCAAGTTTTCCCTTTAGTATTTGTTTATTATACATTTTAGGCATAAACTATCGAACTTAGCTACTCGATTCTCGGGAATCAAGGATTGGAACTATCTCATTTTGATCTCCCTTCGTATTCCCCATATCCGAAAGAATACAGTAGAAAACTTCTGCTATTCGATTCTTGGTTATCAGATATTGCGTCTACCTTGTTTTAATCTCTTTTCTTCGTATTCGTATTCTCTATGTCCTAAAGTAGAGGACTTCTGCTATTTTATTTTCCGATTTAAGGATAGGAAGCATCTCATTCGAATCTCTTCCCTGCGTATTCCCCATTTCCGAGAGAACACAGTAGAAAACTTCTACACAATAAATCTTCATTTCAATATAATTTCAAAAATGTAATCCAATATTAATAAATAATTAAGAGACTATAGATCAACTTTTCGCTCGGAGCCGTCTTTTCTTAGGGTTCACCCAGTTCGTGTTCTTCTTCTTCATGTAAAATTCTTGCATTCAAATAATAATACGCATAGAGCCCGTATCTTTTAATTGCCCCGTAAAGATTGAAGCCCATTGCTGTAGCAGCAAGTATTCCCACTGCTACGCATATAAACTTGGACAGTGTTGGAAAGTTGACAAACTAAATACAGTTATCACTCGCTAATTAGAACTGTTCTGCGAAAAGATCGAATTTCAGGAAGAATGATTTGCACATGCTAAGTAAATAAAAATGTGAATAGGTTGAACTAAACTGACTAATATGTATTCAAAAACCATTAATTGCTTAGCTTAAACTCTAAACTTATCTTTTTCCTAGAAGTTCTCCATGTAAATATAGTTTGTAGTTGAGAAAATTGCAAGAATTAAGTTTTGGAAACGAATCTTACCGTTTTTAAAATCAGGCACGATCTTAACAGTTTTACACTTCTCCAGAAAAGAAATTAAAATATTTACCCATATTCCATATTTCCGATATTCCAAGAAGGACTAAACCCCGAGAATTTACAATAATCATATAACATTTAAGAAACTTCAACTTTCCTTAAATATTATTAGATTGTGTTTAAACTTTTCGAGTTAGGTTAGTTTTGTAGAGTTACCAAGCTTACATACAACTGTTGGCAAATCTTTGCCTGCTTCTTCTTCATCTTTAACATCAGCCCCAACTGACAGTTAAAAGTTCACAGTAATAATCTTTCATAATGTAGCCATATTGTTTTGTCACCCCCCCCCCCCCCCCCCCCCCCCCCCGGCAACCCTGCACAGAAACAGACGAAAATAAAAAAAAAAAACAATGCAAATTGTTGCCCATTGTGAACAGTTATGATTATCAGTTATTGTTGTTGTTGTTTTAGTTGTTGTAGCTGTTGTTTTTGGGCTTCTATTTATAAAAGCAGACAGTTTCTTAGCCAAGCAAACGCTAAGAAAACTGTCAGTAGACAGCGTCAGCGTCAGCGGCAGCGGCAGAGGCAGCGGCAGTAAACAGTTACAGTAACTCAACTGCACAGTAAGTCACCCAGTTGGTCGCTAGCTTCAGTTCAGTTCAGTTCAGTTGAGTTCAGAGCACCTAGAGCAGAGCTGTCTCTCAGTCTCCGACGCTGCCTACGCCCACTATCATGCCCCCTCTCTCTCTTGCTTCCTCTCTGCCTCTCTCTCCCTCTCTCTCGCTCACTCGCACAGACGCCACCTTTTGCCCAGCGCCAACTGTTTGCATTACCGTTAGTAGAACAACATTGCTAAGCACACACTCTATGTGTCGTCTATAAGTGTGCCAGAGCCACCCCAGACCCAAGCTAAAAGGGGGTACAAAAAAAGTATATAAAATAAAAGCCTAGCAGCGACAGCGACAGCGCCTATGCCTGAGTCTCTGTGTGCTTCTGTATGTGTGCGTGTGTGTGTGTGTGTCTGTGTGCAGAGCTCTAGCATAGGTCATTGGTCTTTTTCGGCGTCAACGTACTGCGACAGCGGGGCAGCGACGCAAGCAGCGACGCTGGCAGTCAGCATGTAACTTTGTCGTCAGCCTTTGCTCTTGTTGTTGTTCTTGTTGTCGTTGTTGTTGCTGCCTCCCTTTTTCGGGCTTGACCGGCTTAGTACCGTTAGTAAGTTGGTTGTCGTTGTGTTCGTGTGCGCTCGTTGTGAGAGAATTTTTGAAATTCATGCCTTTGCTCTGCTTCTGCTGCTGCTGCTTCTTCTTCAGCTGCCCCATTGTTGCTGTTGTTGTTGCTATTCATTTTCATTTTCTTTTCAGTTTATTTGACGCTACGCCGCTGCGCTCAGCGCTGCCCACTGCGACGCTGGCGTTCTGCTCGCTACGTTTCTATATGTAAATTTCTCCATTACAACAATAGTAAATGGTAAAAGAAAGAAAAAAACAATGCTGGCGCTGCTTTAGTTACAGTTGTTGTTGTCGCTGCTGGCACAATTTCTGTTGTTGTCGCTTTGGTGACGGGGGCAACAACTAAAACAACAACAACAACAACAACAACGACAACAACCAGAACGATTTTACTGGTGACGTATTTGCATGTGTGCGTTTCGCTTGCCTCTGCCTGGGCTTCCGCATTTGAAGTTCCTATTAACTAACCCCACAGGGCTCCAACCCCCCAGCTGCACCCCGCCCAACTAAGCAGCTCACCCTCACTAAAATAAAATACAAAAAAAAAATGTAAAAATGTGTTTTATATTCATTTGCGTTTGCTCGTTTTGCCGGCAAGCTTTGGGTCATAGAACTTTTTTCACTGTTTACAAGCGTGCACACACACACACACACGCACATGGCTTGCGCTGCCACTCTCTCTCTCTCTCTCTCTCTCTCTCTCTCACACACGTGCAGAGCTTTCGTTGTGTGATTTATGCGTCGCTGTTGTTGTTGCTGCCGCTTCGTAAACTGCATTTCATGTTCGTTTCTGCAGGCAGCGGCGCGCCTGTCTGACAGAGTTGCCACCCTCGCCCCAGCTAGACCCCACCCACAGCGCAGCTATATTATGACTAGTCGGCGTTCCCCCAACCCCACACCCCTCCCCCCGCACTCCCCTACTGTTCGAGCTGTCTGGCACCCTTAAATCTCATTTCTATATCGATTTTTCATGTTCATGTTACATTCTCATGCATTTGCCTCGTTAGAGTTGTTGTTGTTTTTTTTTTGGGCAACGGAGTTGCGGCCCAGTTTTCATGTCCTGTGTCGCTTGTTTGATGTTTAAAGGCAAATTCAATTATTGGTAAAATCATTCACGCACACGCACACACACACACACACACACACGCACTGGCAGCAAGTGTGCTCCTGAGTTTCATATATATTAATTTTTCAACAACATATCAAATATTCGCAGGCAGCTTGCCACGCCCACGAAATTAACAATATGCTGAATGCCATGCATTGGCCATGGCTAACAACGCGCAGCAAAAGCATTTATATAACGGGCCAAACCATTTTATACATCAAAGTGTTTAAATAAACAACAACAGCAACAACAACAACAGAAGAAGAAAAAGAAAAACCTTTAAAATATATAATTAAGATATATATATAAAAAAAATATTAGTCGAAATAAACGAAATTCATTTGAAATGCTGTTTTAAAGAATGCGCCTAAATGTCTTCCGGAATTAACTGTCGTGAAATTTTCGTATTTTTGGAAATTTTGATTTGGAATCAAACAAAACAGAGAAATCGACAAAACAATGAGCATAACAACAACACCAGCAGCAGCAGCAGCAGCAGCAACAACAACAACAACAACAGCAACAACAAACAACATCATAAAAATCACAGCAAACGCAGCAGCAACAACAACAACAAAGTCGCAGTGAAAGTGCTTAAAAATCAACAACAACAGCAGCAGCAACAACAACAACAACTGCCAAAAACTTCAAAGGGCAACAACAACAACAAAAGCTTTAAATTGCACAGCCACCAAAATTTGCATGTGCTGCAAAAGGGCTAAGAAAAAAAGCCCCCAAAAAAAAAAACAAAAACTTATTCAACAAAAAAATTGCTTTAAAGCTTAAGGTTTAAAATAAAAAAAAAAAACCAAACAATTTCTATCTAAAATATACGCGAACAAGTGTCTTATTAAATAGTTAAATAGCATAACAAAATAACAATAATAATAATAATAATAATAATTATTAAAAAAAAAAATAAACAAAAAGCAGCAGCAGCGGATCTTAAGCATTAATCAGATTTCAACACACAAGTTATAGTACCTACAGGCCTGAAGACAACGTTAGAACATTATATATACACACAAACCAATATATATACATATATATATATATATACACATATATAGCTAATAGATATATACATATATACACACACATATATATATATATATAAATAAACATTAAAGATTGGCAAAAGCAGAGCAAAAGCAGCGTTAAATAAAACACGCCCCCCTGCCCCCCTCCACTGTGATATTAGTAATTTCACATATAAAACAAAAACTAAAAAAAACAAATATTTAAAAATTCTTAAAGTGCAATAAAAAGAAAAAAACAACAAAAATATTAAATACAATTTGTATGCGCCCCGCTCAGCCACAAACAAAAGCGTTTACTTTACAACAAAACAAAATTAACAATATTCTGAAAAAAGTTGCTGCAACAATTGTATTAAGCTAATACATACGCACACAGCTACAAATACACACACACACACACACGAACACACACACGCACACACAACTGGCTATGCAGTAGTTGGGCGCGTGTGTGTGCGTGTTGCTCGTGCTGCATTTAAATAACATTCAACGACAAACAATCAACATAAAACAATAAACAATAAACAGAGTTTTGGTGGCAGGCGCTCAGACGTTTTTTAATTATGTATACGCAACGTATGTTTGACATGTGGAGCAGCGTCACTTCGAAACTGGAAGCACACGCCAACAACCTCGGTCAAAGCAACGTCCAGTCGCCGGCGGGACAAAACAATTCAAGCGGTTCAATCAAAGGTAACCACGCGCCACATACCCTACAATATCTAGCTGTATATGACATTTTAAGCAGGTTTTCCAAAACGAATCTCTTACTGAAAATTGCCTGGAATATGCCCAGCTTTTGTTGAAATATATGAACTCAAGTCTTAAATGAACTAATAATATATATTTAGTACAGGGAGATATGTGGGCTCAAGTTTCAAAAAAAAAAGAAGCCAAATATATAGGGTAAAAGAATTAAAGTATTTTTTTAAGAATTTTAAAAATTTGTTTACAAAATTTCAAATCATTTAAAAAATTTCTTAGAAATATACATATATTTTTAATAGATTTTAAAAATAATCTTTGAAAATTTTGAAAATATTTTTTACATTATTTTTAAAAAGATTTTAAGATATTTGCTTGGGAATTTGGACGCCTCAAGGATCCAAAAATCCAACTTTTTAGACCTAAGGCACAAAAATATTTAATGAGAATATTAGGGAGATTTTCAAGATTTCATATATATATATACATTCGTTTCCGATAATCGATAACTTGCGCTATACCCAAGCAAGCGTTAAAAATCGATATCGAAATTTGGAATTTCTTGGGCTTTACGAGAGTCATCAAATTCTCGTAACGAATATAAAGCTCTAGTATAAATCTTTGCTAAATGCTTGATTAGGTAGCTCGAGCTGCTTCAGCTTTTGGTAGAAGTAGGTGCAGGGTATTTGCTAGTCTACTATAGCACACTTACATGATTGCAAGCTGCAAATTTTGGGGTACACCTCAACTATGAGTACTCGCTCGCTTTGTGATGGAGCAAGGTGCAAGGTATATGGCAAATATAAATTTATGATCAGCTATATTCTTACAGTTAGGCACGTTTTGGCCATTTTCAGGAACTGTTAACTATTTGGAATTATTTATGTTCAACGGAACTGAGGGCCAAGCATCTAGGCCTCAAGTGACAACTATCTTAATTTGGTTAACATTTTATTTTTCCAGGAAAGTCAACTTTCCGAGCTACAGATACCCCTTAAATGACAAACTTTATCCGTATATATATATATAAAATATCCCTTATATGAGAAGGTTTTGGCAAATATTTTGATCAGAAAATCTTAAGCTTTTATAATAACCCTGATAGCTGTATGTTGAAAAATCTTTACTTTTATTCAAAATTTTAAATATGGAATACTTTAAGCTATATAGACGGCATAAATATATTTAAGAAAAGTTGGAAGATATTAAAAAAAGGAATATGAAGAAAAGTCTTGGTAAATATTTAGTCTGTAAATGTAATTTGTTAACAAACTTTACGCATCAGCAAATATTGTTAACATTTCAAATGATAATTCAACTTTCAGTAATTACCAGTAGAAACTTTATGATTGAACCCAACATACCCTGTAATCTTGATGCTGTACTCGTAAAGGCATACACAACTTCACAACTCAAATGGAAATGCCAAGCTCCCAAATAACCTATACGAGTCAGCCATAGATTATCACTTAATAATTATAGGGTATTAGGTGAACTAATTGAACTCGACAACTAACTGAGCTAGAGCTAGCAAATTTGCTATGTGGCTTCTCAGAAGCTAAAAGCAGTTGGGAATTATTTTGCAGGCCAAATAACAGACCCTAAACCAATTGCAGTCGAAAGACTTGAATGATATAATTTGTGTGTTAGTTAGTCAGTCGGTTAGCTGGTCGCTGGTCGCCGGTTCGATTCGTTTTGGTTTGGTTTGGTCAGCGTTGAAATAAATTAAGCTGCTGCCGCGTCCGCTGTTGGCAGTGAAAGTCACTTGAGACTTGAGTTTCTCAAGCGGAATTATTGTAGGGAAATCCATGAAATTCGTAAATGAATAAAGACGCAACACATTACGAAACTCTCTCCCTCTCTCTCTCTACCTCTCTCTCTCTCTACCTCTGTCGCTGTCTCTTTTTCGCACAGTGTATCGTTTGCATTAACAATTAAACTAATTCGACATGGCAATCAGTTTGCTGACTATTCACCTTCAATAAGCCTCCAATCGAAAGAGAGTCCCTTTTCTCATAGCTGACTCACAGATACGCACACACACACACACATACAGCTGTAAATAGGTGCAAATACTCTCACACAAATACTTGCAAATTAAAATTCGCGCGCCAGCAATAAAAAGCGATATTGTAATGCCAACAAAAAGAAATATTGTTTATTTTTTTGGCTGCACATAAAAATTTATATAAATATATGAATTGCTATACACACGCACACACACACACACCCAATTGTTGGCAATTTTTCTTTTCATTTTGACGGTTTTTTCTTTATTTTTTTTTTTATTGTATTTTACACGATGCTTTCGATTGCGTTGGCAAATTGAGTTTATTTTTGGCTCAATGCATTCGCCATATCTACATAATTTTATTTATATATATGCATGCGCATATATATTATTAAAAATATATTAATAACAATTGCTGCAACTATTGCACACAAATCGCAGACCTGCCACCCGACCCCACCCCATCCCACCTCGCCCCGCCCGTCTCGCCACGCACCCAGTCTCTTATCAGCGGAGGTTTGCGTTCTTTGACCTCACGACGGGGTCAGCGGCCCAAAATGAATAATGAGCATTTGTCAGGCTTTTCGGTTTTTGTTGGTTAATGCGTACAATTTTTGTTCCTTTGCTTGTTTGGAGAGGGGCTGCGGTGGAGGAAGGGCTGGGGTATATCAACGCCAGGACGCCCGTCATAAATCTTAATTGCCAGACCGCAAGCGCCGTGTTTAGCGAGAGTGAGAAACCTTTGGCTGGGGAAATGGCCAAGAAATGACCATTTCAACCCCAAGCACCCCCGCAGCCCCCAATTCCGTAACCCCTGACCCCAATCCCGTGTTAATCAAACCGAAAATGTTGCGTGCTCTGACCCCAAGCCCTATTATTAGACTTTTGATGCCCTTGTTTAAGCGTATGCCAACTATAAACTGTGCGGAAAACAGGTTCCATAAAACTTATAATATATAACTGGGTCTTATAGAGCTCAGAAATCACATGCAACATATTTAGAGAATATTTTAGAAATTCTAAAACTTACCGAATATACGTTAGATACTTTTTCCAAGTATCTTTTTGATCAGATCAGACAAGGACAGGCTTCGTTTGGAGCCTCTCTGATTAATACAATACTCAAGGATTATCTACTAAAATGTTTCATATATATAGTTTATTAAGAATGCGACTGAATGCCATTTAAATGGTTTATGAATATACTTTAGTTAAAATATGACTGACTGTCAATGTTAATTCATGTTTTTAGATTAGTTAAATGCATTTAGATATCACTAACAGCATCATATAAAATGGTTAAGCCCCAAGGGGTTCAAGGCCTTGGTTTTTTGATTGGTTTTTAACTAAATTCCTTCTCAATCAGACACAGAGATTTTATCTTTATGTTAATCCCACGCATTACCAAATATTTTGTGATATTTAATAGCATATTAACTTATTTGTTTAATATTTATTAGTCATTCATTATTTGTATTTGTATTTGCTTAAGCATAGACAAAAACGCATCTATATTACATGTAGAATATACATATATACAAAATATACCTTAGTAGATCCCTTATCATCTGAAGAGCTCATGCGGAAGATTTCCACGTATTATTTCGTGGATAAGCAAATGCAGCTTTTCTTCTGCTGTCACTTGTTCTCACTTTGTTTTCAAATTCCCCCACCCCAGCTCCCCCACTTGCACCTTTCCAAGAAATAAAGTCGAGCAATTAAAAGACACAAAAAGCAGGCACTTTAACTGTATTTAGCTGCTGCGCACGTTGCGTGTGCACAAGAGTTGAGAGTGGGCGGGGCGGGCAGCTAGGGCAGGGGCAGGGGCAGGGCAGGGGGATGGGATTGTGACCCAAGCTGCGCCCGCAAAACTCAACGAAATATGCATGCAATTTGCCTTTATGACTTCCGCGACAGCAAACGCAACAACAACAACAACAACAACGACAACAACAACAAGAAAACGTTGGCAACATTGTCTTATTGAAATTTTCACTTTGAGTTGTCTTGAGTTTTGCCAAAAAGGCAACAGGCAACTCGTAGCTCGGCATTTGGCACTCGGTACTTCATAAAAATACAAAAACAACAACAACAAAAACAGAAAAAAGAAGAGTGCGACGACAATAAAATGTGAAACAGAAACAGAAAACAGATAGTACGGTACAAAGTGAAAGAAATGCGGCGTAAACAGAAAGCGGCCAAAAAATTAACAACAACAACAACAACAACAACAAAAAAAGGAAAGAGCAGAAAAAAGCGAAAGACTCGTTGTTGAAAGTGGCTGGCGATCGCACGTACCGCCCGCTCGCGCCCCTTGCCCAGCATGCGCACAGGCAGGCCCTTGCAGCGGAAAAAAATTAAAAGAGCGCACGAAAAAAAAAAGTTGTCGTTCAACGTTTTCGTTGTTGTTGTTGCTGCTGCTGCTGAGTGAAATGGCTGCGCTGCGTTTGCTGATTGTGTAGTCTAGGCACACACACACACACACACACACACTCACATACGCGTACAGAGCTTGCAGGTCGCTGCCTGCTGCCCAGCCGGCACCCACCTCCCCGCGCATTCATAAAATGTATGCGCGATAGTACGAACGCCGCCACGCTCTAAACTATAAAGCAGCGCATTATAGCTGTATCTGCTGCTCTCTTCGTTCAGTTTTTGTGTGAGCGCGAGCTTCGTCAAAAGGCTGGCAAGCAACGGCACAATCATCATCAACGTCAACATAGTAAAAGTCTAAAATCGACAAAAAATTTAATTTTCGGCGGTCATTCACCCGAAAAGATCCACACGCACATAGGCGCAAGCACACACACTCACGCACACATAAATAAGCAGACAAGAAAGCACAAAGAGAGTGCGAGAGAGGGAGTGCGTGAGTTGCGTGCGTGCGTGCGTGCGTGCGTGCATGTGTGTTTGTGTGAGCGTCTCTCGTTGTTATGCGGGAGCGTTGACGCGTCGACGTCATCGCAACGCACATTACAACATGCTAGTGGACAGCCTGGGCGCCGAAAGTGGTGGGTGGAGCGCGCGGCTTGGCAGCACTCGAATTCGCTTTCACACACACGCACACTCATACAGCACGATGCTTTCTATGGCTTGGCGACGCCTCCGCCTGCGCCTCCAGCAGCAGCAGCAGCAGCAAGCAGCAGCGGCAGCGGCGGCAGCTCAAATTATTATTTACGCATAAATTTTATAGACAGCGAGTGAAAGAGCTTCGTTGCTTCAAGACAAAGAGCGAGAGTGACAGAGATGGCGAGAGCGAGAGTTGCGTTAGTTGTGTTATTAGTTTGCACGCCTTCGACAATAGGCGCTGGATTCAGAGCTACACTGGCCAAAAAATTTAATAAACTTCTAATGAAAGGCAAAATTAATTATGATGAAATGTTTTGAGAAATATTTAACTACTAATCTAAATATGTATAATACATTTGAAAAGACTAGCAACTAAATAGTTATATTCAACACTTTAATTTCTCGCAGTGCACCTGGCCCATTGTTTGTGTTTTGGCTTTTGTCAATTATTGCGTGAATATCCATTTACCGTTTTTTTCTTCTCTTCTTCTTGCTGTTGCGCTTTTAATTGCTTTACAAAAGCTCCAGAAGCCACTTGACTTTGCCGATTGTCGTTTGCCTTTTGGCCAACATTCGTCGGCCCGTTAATCGGCTAATTTGATTTTTATTTACACGCCATACGCATGTTTAGCAAATGCCTCAAATATTCGAAAGGGTGGGGGGAGGCTGCCAGGGTTGGAATAACGGGAACAAGTGAATATTTGCATTATTCTGACAGCTGCTTGTAATGTGTTGGCTGTGCGACTGGGAAAACTGGACACATTCTCGCTCTCTTTTCCACCCTCATAAAACATAAATATAAACATTTTTTTTTTTTTTGGTATGGAAATTCCAATGGATTTACGGCCCAGGCAAATATTGTGTGTGTTTTTTTTTCTTTTTTCAAAAGTTCGAGTTGTTTGCAAACAAATGGAGCGATTTTTGGGGATTGTTGTTCTTGTTCTTGGGTGTTTTTTTTTTATTATTTCGGGCGAGTTCATTCGCTTTTGTCCCAGAAACAATGCAGAAACCACATTAGTTTTTATTGTTTTTGCTTTCACGATAATTATGGAAATTTGCATTCAGTTTTGCGGCCAGACATTACCGACGGGTAATTATAATGAAGATATCAACTTTAAAGCATAGCAAGGCATAGAATTATAATAAAAACTGAATACCCTAGCTGTACCGAAAGGAAAAACTGTCTACCCTCAAGAAGAAAAGAAGAGAACTTTTTATAGGGTTAAGATTTCCTTACATTTCTTCAAATAAGAATGATAATAATTATAAATTGATATTTCTCGAAATACTGAATAATTCCAGTTACAAGGCCTGAAAACATCTTAATTATTGTCATTAATAATGAAAGATATAGGGAAAAGGAAAATATACTTATAATTAAAAACCTTCAGTTTGAATAAAAAGATTAAATTAATATTTGTTCAAGCAAACCTGAAGACTACGATAAATAACTAACCCATCCAAAACTCAGCTGTTTAATCTTACCAAGCAGCCATTTTAGTCAGGCTAGCCTGTTCGTTAGAACTTAAGGTATACAATGCTGGTTTTAAGTGTGAAAAGGTCATTGAACTCGTTGAAATATTTGTCTAATGCCTCGTAGCACTTGTCGTAAAGATAAGCAACAGCAGACATATGTATGTATATAGTTTTCTCTGTATGCTTAAGCCTAAGCACAGCCATACCTATCTATGGGTTATCTGTATTACTCACTTATTGGATGGATAGAAATTTGTGTATATGGCACGCGCGATTCTTCAGTTCCATTCTCCCAAATATACAATTGGAAAACTATACTCGCTCGATAATATCAAGGATATTCCTTGAATTGGCGACTCTCTGTTCGATCTTTGAGTGGTTCAGACTTTGCTTAATGATAGAGGCTTGATAGAGGATTGTCAATTGCACTTATCTGTTAGCGCTATTCTCTATAGTTGTATTTTTCTTAGGCTTAACATTCATGCGTATAGCATGTATATATAGAAAAAGTGCAAGTTTATATATGAAGTATTTAGCTTGGCATGAGATAAGCTAACCACAAATGTGTGTCATAAGGCCACAACTTCAATGCTATTGCTCAGCCCAGAGAAGAACTGGCAGCTCAGCGATTACAGCATTACAACGCGAGAGACTATTACAGGCTATTGAATGAGCTGTACTTAAGAATTCTCTATATTAACAGCTTCAACTAATAACAGAAAATGTAAAGAATAAACTAGCTCGAATTAGACAAGTACAAAGCATATTCATGTATTAACACAAGCAGCCAGTGAAACGTTTGCGAATACATGTAAGAGACGGAGTATGCAAGATTGAAGAGAAGAAAGAAAGAATATAGAATAAGCTAGCTCGAATTAGATAAGTACAAAGTATATTCAAGTATTTAGATGCAGCCAGTGAAACGTTTACGAATATACATAAGAGACGGAACAAAAAAGAAGAAGAAGAGAAATGCAAGAATTAACTCAACTAAAGCTCGAATTAAGGCAAAGACAAAGTCGACGTTACAAAGCAGAACTGAAAAATGCAATGTTCGAGAAAGATGGAGAAAGAGAAGGACTATTCATGTGCCTAACACATTGCCCTGTCGAAATAATTCATGTATTCTAAACAAACTTTGGAAATGCGAAAATGCGAAAATGCGAAACAGACAAAAAGTAGCTATAAAATTGATATATGCATATGCAATATTATTATTCTAGCAATTATCTGGCCAGACAAATGCAATGCATCAGTGGCCCCCACGGGGCCGCACATAGTGCAACGCAGCAAGACGCAGCAGCAGCCACAGCAGCTGCTGCTGCGTATCTTATCTATGCAACTCTCACATAGAACTTAATGTGCGTGAGCTTGTCACACATACACACACACACAGATACCTAGAGCTGTGTGTATGGGTGGCAAATAAAAGATTGCATATGCCCCACAATGCAGCCACGACCCGCACAGCCACCCAGCGGGACCATGCCTAAGAGAAATGCTGCTTAGTTAGGAATTTAGTTGCCTGAAATGAGGTTTCTTTTGGGTATAGGGAAGTTGCCTTGGGGTATATTAATAATCGACTTGACAGCTGTGTGTGGCATGTGAAAAACAGGCATTAACATTAAGGTATTAAGACAAAAGAATGCATGCAGAACGCGTTCTTTCAGCGAAAATTAAATACCCGTTGCATGGAGTTGAATTAATTGAGCTATTGATATGGATAAAGTGCGCTAGCCTAGCTGTAAATTGTAGCCAGATGAAAGCTTAGCCTTAAAAGTAAGCCACATGAAAAAGCATGTGAGAAATACAAGAGTTTTCATGCACACCTGACAATAGAATGCTAGCAGAACAGTTTGCATATATTTAATTACTTAAACTTAAATAATGTGTGGCTTTTAATATATAATTCTACGGGTTCTAGTTAGGCTACAAATGAGGTTGTCCATAATTATGTTTGCCTTTTAAAGCCTAATTAGGATTAAAATTAATTAGAATAGAAGAAGAAGATGAAGTAGAAGAACAGACAGCCAAACTTGCCATTGGGTCCGACTGGGTAATGCGAGTCGCGCCAAATGAAATAGACGAATATATTTGTTGGAGCTGCGAGTGTAGAGTGTGTCTGTGTGTGTGTGTGTGTGTGTGTGTGTGTGTGTGTGTGTGTGTGTGTGTGTATATTTGGTAGTTTGTGTGCGCTGCACACACAAAAATGCAACTCGCCGACAAGTTAGAGGCGAACGAGCGCCGCCAACAAATGCGAAAAACTGGGACAAAGTTGAACAGACGAGCCAAGGACGGATATTAGTGCGCACAGTTGCATGATGGAAGCGATGGCAACGACAACAACAACAGCAACAACAGCAACAACAACAATAAGAACAACAACAACAACAACAGCAAAATGTAGAAAAACAAAATGAATGCCTTTTAGTTGGTGTATTTTATAGACATTGTTGTTGTTGTTGTTAGACTCTTGCACATATATATGCACACACACATATATATGCATGTTGTACATAGTATATATATGCACATGCACATACATACATAGGCGAATATATATGTGCATGTATTTGTGCAGCTTTTGGGCTCTGCAACTCGATTTCTGTTTTGTGATTACAATTTGCATGCGACGTCAGCGGCGACGCCGGCGTCGGCCAACGGGGCGGATGAGAGATCAGAAATTTTGTTTTTGTTTTTGTTTTTTACTCTTGCAACAAGAACAACAACAACAATTGATGCTGCTGTGGCATTCATTGTAACAAAATTGCGCATACGCCGCGTTGTTTCTAAGTTCGTTCTGTCTGCACACAAAAAAAATAAAAGAGAAGAAGAAAAATGGAAAAAATACGAGAAAAAAAACGCTATCAATTAGGCGCTGGCTGGAAAAACTCGTTTGGCCACTTTGCCATGCCGCATATTGCATTTTCTTTAAGAATTTTGCGCCAAAGAAACAAACAACAAGTCACTTAGTTAGTTACTCAGTTAGTTAAAAACTTGGGAACTTGAAAAAAAAAATATAAAGAAAATCTCGTTTGCGTTTTTGGCCAAATTGTGTTCTAGAGGAAAAAAACATAAATAATTGGCTGTTTAAGTGCAAATGTTGTTGTTGCTGTCAGTTGTTGTTGCTGTTGATGTTGTTGTTGTTGTTGCGAGTTGCGCAAAGAAACGCTAAAAAGAGTCAACTTACGTGGCTTTGTGTGTGGCTTTTGAGGTTGTCAAGGTATTTTGTTGTTGTTGTCGAGTTCAGTTTCATTTATGTCGACGCTGTTGCATTTGAAGCCGTGCATAAATAATGCATAGGCCTACTTTTTTTTAGGGGAATATGCATACACATACACATAATACAAACACACACACATACACACATATACACACATGTTATCTATGGGCCTCTGCACTTTGTACTATGCCAAGCATTTGGCATTGTTGCGTTCGCTTTGCATTAGCATAGCCAAAGGGTTTTTCCAGCGTTTTCTTCTTTTTTTTTGGCTTGTGGTTTTTCAAAAGTTCTAACGCTTTTCAAGTGATGTCATTTGTGTGGAAAAGCGCTCCAGACTTTTCACTCAGCATATTTACATTTGCCGCCAAATAACTGCACAAAAGTACTCACAACTATTTCGAAATATTTTTAATATATATTTTGCACAATGCCTTTAAGATGATTATTATATATTGGTTTAGTCTATTAATACTTTTTATTAGAAATAGAAATAGAACGCGCACTCGATATCTAAATTCGTGCAGGTATTCGGGTAACCAAATATGGTATCTACGGAGTAGTTGGATTCTATGTGAGCTAAAGCTGAACAAATTTACAACTAAGCTGAATAAGTTTGGAGTTTAAACTATATAAATGGAAATATAAATGATATGTAAATACGTGTGAGAACAATGTGGAAAACAAACTCGTATTAATGTCCTCGTATAAATGTCATAACAAGGAAATCATTAAAAGGCAGAAAGATCAAGAAAGATAAAGACTAAAAAACTGATAAAAACTAAAAAACCTTGCTTTATACAGTACTATCTAATATGGATATATATACGACAAGAACGTCAGGATATCTATCCTGCCCGACAGAGAAAGACGAGCCTATGCAAAGATTCAAGACATTAGATAGATGCGAAAAGACTTGTTATTGGAGAACCGAGTCCTAATTAAAATAGGAGACATACAAGAAATTTGCCAGAAAAGTATATTAATAAAGCCTCTAAGAGTCTTAACTATGGAGCAGCATTTATACTATAATATTTTAATATTCTTTTACAATATTTTTATATAAGTATAACTATATTACTATATACTATCAATCTAGCAATTATTAATAAAACGTTTTAAAAAAAATGCAACACATAATATCAGCTCAGAGACAGCTCAAGCTCAAGCAATTCTCTTCGTTAGCTTATAATGGAAAATACTGGTGCAAGCCAGAAAATCCCTCTAAAATCGAAGACTAACAACTTTTCAAACAGTTAACAGTTTCTACAGGCTCTCTTCAATCACTCTTCAATTTTGAAATGAATATTCCCCCACATGCCCTACAATACGGAAAAATATAGTTAAAATTTCAATTGATTTGCAAAAAATTACAGAGAAATTTCTGACAAATGAATCACATGTCCGAAAATGTTTCACAGACACACACACACACACACTCACACACGCAGTTACATGCAGCGGTTTGCTCAGCTTTCATTGTCACGTGCGGCGTATACGTGATTTTCTGTTCGAGCTACATGAAGCATACGTCATGTGGTACACTCATCTGCAATCAAAACAAAAAGTGCAAAACAAAGCAACAACAGTTGAAATTTAACAGTTACAATGTGCACTTAAAGAGGGGGCGGGGAGGGTGCAACAAGTAACTGAACCCGGCTGAAAAGATCAGTTAAGATGGGGGCTTATAAATTACATCATTTGTGAAATTGTCGATTGCGTTGCCCGTTTTCATATGGTGACGGGCTGTTGCGGGAATTTCGTGGGTCAATCAACTTTTGGCCAAAAGAACATTTATGTTTCTCTCTCCCTCACCCTCTGCGTGTGTGTGTGTGTGTGAAAGTATGAGCCAGATCTTTGTTGGCAACAAAAGCAACTGCCAACAGCACGAAGCGGGCAGCAGTTTGACGGATGGGGGGAGGGGCAGAACAGTGCGAAATGTAAACATTACACAAAAAAAATTCCTGCGTTGGTCAGCGACGTCGCTGCCAAAAAAAAAAAAATAACTGAGAAAAGCAGAGAGCAAAAAAGGCTAAAAGAAAAGGCCATTGACTGGTAAGCACCGTTAGGCCTGTGACTTTGGCATAACTGAGCGTAAATTAAAATTATATTATTATAATGTTGCCGCTGCCGCTGCTGCTGCTGCTGCTGATTACTATTACTGTATTAAGAATGAGCAGCAAAGCAGCAAGGCAGCAAGGCAGCTAGGCAGCGGAGCAGCGGGGGGCAGCGGAGCAGCGTGAATGAATTTGATGCTCTTTACAAATTCTAACGGCGTCTTCCTCAACACTCACTAGCACGCACATACATACACAGACACACACGTGTGCATATGCAAATGCGCGTGAGCAAAAAGAAAGCGCCAACATTACGTAGCCATGCCAACAACATGCTAATGCCGCTCTCTAACGGCATTTTGTTTTATATGTATGTATGTATGTATTTCTTTCCGCCAGCCGGCTTTGGCTGCTGTCTGCTCCCCGCCACCTACCCTTTTCACTTGTGAAAGCTGCTGGCAAACGAGTTTTTAACTATTTTTTTTTGTTTAACGTGTGCACGTTAACTTGGGCGCAAAGAACGCAGCGCAGTAAAAGAGCGCGCGCTTCACACAAACACACACACACACACACACATGCATAAGCAAAGAGCGCGCGTTTAAGCAAAGAGCAGCTATAAAAGCTGTCTGTCTGCCTGACGCTTAGCGTCTGTGTGTGTGTGTGTAAAGTTGTGAGTTGGCGCTGTTTTATTATTATTATGAGCTCACTCTCCCCACAATGCGCGCTCTCGCAGCAGTCGAGTTCAGGCTGCCTGACTGGCAGGCGGTGCATTGACCCCACAGCTCGCTGACCCACTTACGAAGCTGCTTTTGCGAATGCGAATGTTGCGCTCGTGCCGCGCCACCCGAGCGTATTGCTTCGTGACAACTTGTGCAATAGGCAGCAGCGAAACAGCAACAGCAACAGCAATAACAACAGCTACAGCAGCGAGCAACGGGCAGCCGGGCAGCGCTGCGACTGCGACTGCGACTTCTTTTGACGCTGCGTCTCTGTTGCTCTCGCTGTGCTCTGCCAGTCGAGGTGCTGCTGCTATTATGCAGTTGTTGTTGCTGTTGTGTTTTTGCCGTTGCCGTTGTTATTATTATTATTATTATTATTTTATTTGATCGCAGCAGCAGCAGCAGCCGAAACTGCAAATCACATGCAGCTCTACTCTGTATTTATTTATTTTTTGTTTTTATCTCTTTTGCGGCGCATTTTTTTTTCGCACATGTCGCTGCATATTAATTTTCGTTGTACGTTTGTTTTTTTTTCTTTCGGTTTACTTTTTTTCTGCCTGCATTTGCAATAAAGAAGAACATATTAATTTTGACTTCTGGTTATTGCTGCAGCCAGGCGCTAGAGCGGGACGGGACGCGAGCCGGCGTGTGCGAGCGGGACGGGGCGACAAGAAATCCCGCTGGCAGGCAAAATAAATTGCATATGCAAAAATATTTTCGCGTTTTCTTGTTTGCCATGTGTGCGTGTGTGTGCATGTGTGTGCGTTATTTTTTTCTCTCATTTTTTTTTTTTTGGCCCATTCAGAATTTTATTTTATTGTGCATTTTTGCACAGCGTTTAAATTATCGTTTATGCGGCCCGTGGAAAACTTGTTGGCAAATTGCGGTTTGCACTTGCGGCGCGCTTTTTTTTTTGCTGTTGTTGTTGTTGTTTTTTTTATAGCAACAGCAGCAGTTAATTAACTGTTACTTGCTTTGCTGCCTGTGCATATGGTGCGTATGCGTTATTTTGGCTGTTGTGCTGCCTCTCTCTCTCTCTCCCCCACTCTCCCCACCTCTCCCTCTCGCTCTAGCGCACTTCGTCAATTTATGCGTTAATTTCATTGTGAAAAACTAGCAATTGGAATTATCAATGGATTTTCATGGGGGCTTGAATAACTTAATGAGTCTGCAACAGAAATTAGGATCTTTTGTGAGATCTTAAATGCATAATGTTAAACAAATAAAAAATAAAAGTTTATATGGGCAGTTCTGATGAAATGTAATCAACAAATAGATAATAAGATAAATCAATATAATAAAATAGGTAATAAAATAATTATAAAAATTTAAAAATAATATAAAATGATAAATACAAAAAATAAGATAAATATATGTATAAATATAATAAAAGTTATTGCATATAAAAATAAAATAAATAATATAAAATATTAGTAATATAGCCATTACTAAAAACTAAATAATAGTCAAATAAATAGAATTTTGTAAATTACAATAAGTTAATGTGTATCACAAACAAAGAAATGATGGGAAGATTCTCGATAGAGCAAAACTACTTTTAAAACTTGAAATATGCCAAAAATCGAAGAAGTTTTAGTCGAAATATATTGTGAGAATGTTATTATATAGCAGTAAAATGTTCATAAGCTTTTCTTCAAATGTTGGAAGCATATAAAAACTATTAATTTTGGAAAACAAATGTTTTTCTCACAGAAAGACTACATTTTCAGGCAATAGAGCATTGCTAGTTCCAGTTATAGTGTTCTTATAGTGTTCCGATTCAACCGCATATATATATAGACTAAGTACAGTTAGACGAATGCTTAAAAACATCGACTAAGCATACTTTGTAAGATTTGAACTTTAACAAAGAGTTTTAACAAGAAATTTAACCCTTTGCCCAGCATTTTTCTGTCAACAAAAGCAACATTTCCTTTATGTATGTTCTTATATTCTGATACACGGAGTTGTCGGAAAGGTAGGCAAATACATACACACATACATTGTATATATGGGCATATGTACATACACAAGTATATCTCGTGCTGACAAATAATTTTTGGCAAATATTTGTCACATTTTGAAAGTATGTCAACGTCGTATTTACCTTTCATTGTGCCATGGTAAATAACATTCTATAATAACGAGGTGTGAGTGCGAGTACTTTTACCTATTTAATTTTGAATTGAACAAATATTTGGAAACATCATTTCCCATTGTTTCCTGATATGCAAGTGCGTATAAACACACACAAACATATGTATCTATATATGTATATTAAGGCACATGTACGTGCTTGTTTGTATGCATATGCTAAGAGCATTTCGCATTTCTCTTTAATTAGTTCTGAAAAGCTCTTAAGCTTTAACTGTTTTCAGTTAGAACCGAGTTTCAATAAAGCACAAAAGCACACGCAGCTCAATAAGAAGAAGAAAAAGTTTTTTGCATATTTATGTGCCTGCATAACGGTTAAGTTGTCGAGCAAACATAAGCATTGCATGTGTATGTGTATATGCACATACATGTAGACATGTATGTTCTGCTTATCCGCCTTCAAAAACACGCACAGACATTTACAGCTCCAGCAGAGCCGATAAAGATAAAGATTTACTGTCATATGAATGTGTCTGTCAGTATGTTTCGTCATGTGTCTGTTTGAGTGTGTGCTCACTTATTTTGGTTAACAGCTCGCAAAGCTTTTCGCATTTGCCTGAGAACATTACAATTACAACTTTAAAGCGCTTTAAGCGATGTTCAAACAAAACACACAAAAAACTCAACGACGACGCTGACAGCAGCCAAACGACGCCTCGTCCACCCCGTGCGCGCTGTCGCCGCAGTCAGCCCGCTGGTGACGACACACATTTGAAAATAGCCAAAAGAAAAAAACAACAAAAACAACAAAAACTGTCTGTTGCACTGAGCGCTGCGTTAAGCTGCAATTGCAATGGCAGGCAAAGAGCGCGGCATTAAGAGCGCGCCATGCACGCCGCTTAAGAGAGGGAGAGAGCGATAATGCTTAAGAACAAAGAGTGCGCCGCAAAAGAGCAGCACTTTCTTTTCAATATGTTTTTGTTATTTCATTCGCAACGCGCACTCACCAGAATCAGTTGGATGCCTGTGCGTCTGTGTGTGTGTGTGTGTGTGTGTGTGTGTGTGTGCGAGTGTTGTATGATTTGTATTATCGTGTGTGCTACTGCCGTGTTGGAAAAGTTCATTGACACTTGAAAAACATTTCACACACATGCATACAGACGTCTCTTACTCATTCGCTCTGACGCTCATCAACTGTCACACATTTCTCCCAATGCAGCAGCAGCAACAACAAAGCGACGTCAGCAGCTTGGCACATTTTTCTACTGCGACAGCGACGACGACGTCGTCTGTCTGCTGCGTTGCTGCTGCTGCGCGGCCGCTGCTGCCGCTGCGTCGCTGCTTGCTTCGTCTGTGTTTGTCTGCTTTCGGTTCAGCGCGCATCTTTCATCCTCGTGGGTAAATACGCAAAGCGCTAGATTACACAATACGCGGTGCCAGGCAGCAGCAGCAGCAGCAGCAGCAGCAGCAGCGACCGCGACAGCGGCAGTGCGGATTCGCTTATAAAGGCAAGTGCACTGGGCGGAGGTGGGGGGTTGGCCGCGCGGATGCTGCTTATAATCAACTCTGCTTGGCCCAGTCTGCAGCATCAAAGCGCTGCCTAGAACCAGTTCTCTTTGTGCGCGTACGTATGTGTGTGTGTGTGCGAGTCTTTGGCTGCAGTTGATCAACGGTTTTTGTGCGTCTGCTGCTCTCTTTGTTTGCCGCTAAAGAAATTACATCATCAGCGTTGAAAAGGATTGTTGCATGCTGCGAGGGAATCCCAACAGCTGTCGCTGTCTGTCGCACACGCACACACACACACACACACACATGCACTCAATTTACTTGCACTGCAGCAACTTGTGCCATTGTCTAGGCAAAACAAGTGGCTTAAGGTACTCTTAATACGCTTTATGCCAGGCTACACAGAGCGAAAAAACTGGCTAATATTCTAATTGAAGCGGAAAAATATTCAAATAATAATTTGTCAAAAAATTATAATTTTCGTGTGTATACAATAATTAAAATGTGAGTTAAACTAAAGTGAATACACTTTAAAAATTTTCTAGTTGTTTTTAAAAATGTAAATAAATTAAATTTTTATATAAAATTTTGCCTATACAATATAGAATATATTTTATGCAACATTTTAAAAGCATGCATTCGGTTGAATATTGGCTTTTCATAGGCTTTGTTGTTCAAAACAATTGACCATTTATTTTTCTCAGTGCGTGCATTCTTATTGCGTAATAAGTACTGAGTTCTTCGGCGCGTTGGCATTGTTCTGCCACGACAATGGACAACCTACTAAACCCAACTAATATTCCTAATGGCGCATTGTGGCAAATTCCGCTTGCCACGAGAACTTCAATTTGCATGGCTCTCTATGGGCCAACGGGCCATATGGCTACAGTTAATAGGCTCTGAATTAGCCCCGACCACAGGGCCAACAAGCAGTTGGCAGCAGCCGGAACAAAGTATTGCCCCAACTGCGAACTACAATTGAATAGCCTGTAAAATGGTTCAAAGCAATTTGAACCCCGTTTTACTTCTCTTTTTTTTGCCAAATTAACTTATCTAACAACATATTTAGAGTTGAATGCGATTTATCTAAATGGATTTCTAATATGAACTGCACTGCGAAAGGCAACAATTAAAAATGTAAAGACTAGAATGTAGCATATATAAAATGTTCTTAAGAAGATTGGCAAGTTTGGTATAATGGAAATTATACATATATGAATATGAATTATCAAATAATAATAATACCTTAGAGAATAAAAAGGTTAGATAAACCTTTAAAATTGGATTAGGAAGCAAGAAAGCAAAAAATATATTGATAGTTGAATAATAATTCAAATAGCTTAAAAGAGAACTAACTCGAGATTTCTTGAATATACTTCAATTTGGGAACGCATAGAAGAAAAGTTTATATTGCGAACTTTTTCAATATGTTAGGAAACTCAAATTTTCAGTTGGCCTTTGTTCTAGGCTTGGATAGGTCGTTTGACTAGAGAGTTACCTCTAAAGAAACTATAAAAGTTAAGCTTGCAATAAGAATCGAAATATATATAGAATATATATGTAGTATTCCAAATAATGCAGCTGAATAAACCATCAAATTTCAATGTCCAATAATTGAGAGAAACCCCAGTTTATCTAACCATAAAAAATATATGCAATATTTCCAAGCATACAGCTAAGGAAACCTACAAAATCCCTAGTAATATGAAACTCCGGTTGATAATATAAAAGTCTATAATATAGACACAAGCTAAGATTTCAAAGGTATCACCAAATGCCGAATTCAAGATTCCACAGAAGTGTGTTGGCATACTTGACCATCTCGGGATCCTTGTCACAGCAGACACACGCGTCCATGCCGTACTCGTTGATGACGCCAACACGGACGATGCCGCCGGAGCTGCAGTCGTGCTGTATGGCCAGCTGGACGGCGCTCTTGACCAGCTCGACGGTGTCCGCCTGCTGCATGCCGGGTCTGTAGTGGGCGGTGACGAAGCCCTGAATGTAGGCAGCGCCGGAACCGGCAACGGCGCAGGGTTCGTGCACCATGAGTCCAGTGATGGGCACACTGTACACCTGGCCGCCGTGGCGTCTGTCCCAGCCGGCGACAATGATGCTGGCCATCATGGTCTGGCGGGAATCGTAGATCTTGTTCCGGAAATGGACAGCCGCATCGCGCACCAGCGCCGGCTCGCCCATGCTGCACTCGTAGTAGTTCATCGCGTAGGCGACCGTGTTGGCCAGTGTCTGGGTCTGGGAGGCGGAGCCGCTCCGGCAACAGTATATATGGTCCGTAATCCGTGTCAGCTTGTCGGCCGATCGATTCGATACATATGTCCTGCAGCTAGTCCGCGAATCGGCGCCCATAACAACGCCTCCATCGAACTCAACGGCGATAATTGTGGTCTACGGGTTGAACTATTCTAGAAATCTATCAATGCAATACCCGGGCGACAACTTACGCCGCCAAAATAGTCGCTATTGTCCATTGTTTCGTGTTTGTGGAATGCCTTAAACTAATTACAAAACGTATAAAATTATAAATAAGACTAGGCTCAAATTACATGTTTTCATATGAGACCTAGATCGATTCTGTTTGGCATAAGGCTCATATAATTATGAGTCTGACCAAATTTTCATCTGTTATTATCATGGCTTTGTATAAACACGCTATATACCAAATTTAAGCATTATAGCACATATATTTCCCGAGTTATGATCGTGTTCACATAAAATATAACTGAAGATTATTTTCTGGGTCGTGTAAAAGGGCAAAAGGCTTTCTGTTTTTTTTTTTTTAATAACGAATCTTAGGCAGAAATCAGGTGATTTATTATCTTAGTGTCATTACATAAACAATATTTGTAAAAGACTCGATTCCATAAGGCATGAATAATTTGGGAACCGATCAATAGATTTATCTAACCACATTTCATGGATCAATTTGGGATGGAGATTAAATTTTTCAATATGGCAGGCAATTCTAAATAATAGATTAAATTATTTAATTAAAACTTTGAAGACATATGAATAAACAAGGTATGAACCAAAAACTGATTCACGAAGCGAACCTATGAGCGGAAAGGTTGTTTCGAATCATGAACCGAACCGTTGAGACCTCGATTGGGAACTAACAAATCTTATACTCAAATATATTACTAGTTATATTCTCTAAATAAAATCCCAATTAATATTGGAAACCCCACTAAATCCACAATCGATGCATTTTTAAGCTAGTTCAAGGCCACATTTGAACTAGTTTTACGCTCAATTACTTAAAGAGATTATTAAAATGTCTAATTGATAAAAAAAAAATTCTTTTTGCTTGCAGCTCAAATTGAAATAATTCCATGCAAAGTCTGTGGCGACAAATCATCGGGCGTGCATTACGGCGTTATCACCTGTGAGGGCTGCAAGGGCTTCTTCCGGCGATCGCAGAGCTCCGTGGTGAACTATCAGTGTCCGCGCAACAAGCAATGCGTTGTGGACCGCGTCAATCGGAATCGCTGTCAATACTGTAGACTGCAAAAGTGCCTAAAATTGGGAATGAGTCGTGATGGTATGATGCAGGCAAACCACAAGCCCGCAGTGCACAAACACACAAACAGAAAAAAAAACCAATCTTTTAGATAGATTCTTAAGTAATTTTCTTCTACTCTCGTTTTGCAGCTGTAAAATTCGGCAGAATGTCCAAGAAGCAGCGCGAGAAGGTCGAGGACGAGGTCCGCTTCCATCGCGCCCAGATGCGCGCCCAGAGCGACGCGGCACCGGATAGTTCCGTGTACGACACACAAACGCCCTCTAGCAGCGATCAGCTGCAGCATAACAACTACAACAGGTGCAGTATTGATGCTTACCCAGACATTGGTCAAATATTGAATACACTACTTGTATTTATGGGTCTTCTGCCCTTCTTTCACAGCTACAGCGGCGGCTACTCCAACAACGAGGTCGGCTACGGCAGTCCCTACGGCTACTCGGCTTCGGTGACGCCCCAGCAGACCATGCAATACGATATATCGGCCGACTACGTGGACAGCACCACCTACGAGCCGCGCAGTACAATGATCGATCCCGAATTTATAAGTCATGGTATCTCACGATCTCCTACAATAACAATCTAGGCAGTCGGTTTAATAATGCATATTCCCTCTTCTATTTTGAAGCGGATGGCGATATCAACGATGTGCTAATCAAAACCCTGTCGGAGGCGCATGCAAACACAAATACCAAACTGGAATCTGTGCATGACATGTTCCGAAAGCCTCAGGTGTGTTAAAGGGCAACTAAAAGTTATCGAATCAAATTGGATATAGCACGGCAGAGAATTTGATGCCAACAGAGATCTTTGCAAAGTAGTTGAGAGAGTAGATTTTGCAAGAAGTGCAAGATCTACAAGAATATATTTTTCTAGCTAGTTTTCCTATAGAGCTATATAGTACTGCGAGCTTGATTAGGTTTGGCTCATTTACAAGCAGCATAATAAAACTATAGCTAAATGCCCAGTTTGGTCTTGAGAAACTAAGAGAACAGAGAGAACATAGAAACAGACATCTTTATGGGTTCGGAGATGTCCCCTGCTATGCAATATACATTTCATGCCAAAATTATAATGACCTTTAGCTGTGCCAGCGATTGGTATCGAGTAGAAGTGAATAGGGAACCCAAGCAAAACCTACTCAAGTATATTTTCTGTTATGGATTCATAAGTATATTTTGTATACTTCAATTGAAGCAGGGAGGTCATTAGTTTTTAATATGCTATAAAATTCTTAAAGTATATGTACATTTAAAAATACACATTCAATATTTGATACTCTCTCAATGTAGGATCTATCACGCATACTCTATTACAAAAATCTGGGTCAAGAGGAGCTCTGGCTGGACTGCGCCGAGAAGCTGACACAAATGATACAGAATATAATCGAATTTGCAAAGCTAATACCGGGCTTCATGCGCCTCAGTCAGGATGATCAGGTGAGCTCTAGAACCAAATATCTCTTTGATATGCGATTGAACTAAATGGTCTAAATGGACGATCCTTGCAGATATTATTGCTGAAGACGGGCTCATTCGAGCTGGCGATTGTTCGCATGTCCAGATTGCTAGATCTCTCACAGAACGCTGTGCTGTATGGCGATGTGATGCTGCCGCAGGAGGCATTCTACACATCCGACTCGGATGAGATGCGTCTGGTGTCGCGCATTTTCCAAACGGCTAAATCGATAGCCGAACTAAAACTGACTGAAACCGAACTGGCGCTATATCAGAGTCTAGTGCTGCTCTGGCCAGGTGAGTGTACCACATATATATATTCGATTCCCATCAACTGAAATGAACTCCTTTTAGAACGTAATGGAGTGCGCGGCAATACGGAAATACAGAGGCTTTTTAATCTGAGCATGAATGCAATACGGCAGGAGCTGGAAACGAATCATGCGCCGCTCAAGGGCGATGTGACCGTGCTGGACACGCTCCTCAATAATATACCCAATTTCCGGTTAGCTAAAATCAGAGTTTCCCTCTATGTATGACACCTCATTGTAATATTGTTCATTTCGCAGCGATATTTCGATTTTGCACATGGAAGCGTTGAGCAAATTTAAGCAACAGCATCCGAATGTTGTATTCCCAGCACTATACAAGGAGCTATTCTCAATAGATTCACAACAGGATCTGACATAACCAGAGCCGCTTTTTACGGATACGTCAACCGGTTCTGTCGCAGATGTTGCTGCCGGCTGTCCGCTCGAAATATTGTCAACGGCAACGGCAGCGGCAACGGCAACTGCAACATCACCCGTGCATCAGCTGCAGCTGGAGGACTGAAGCGGCAACAACAGCAACAACAACAATAACAGCAACAACAACAACAACAACAACAAGCAACAACAGAAAGGAAAAACCAACTTTATCATCATTTAAGCTAGCATACAACCAAGGATGTGATCCTGGCCGAGGACTCACTTAAAATTACATAAAGCAAGCTACAAACAAAACAAAACAAAAAAAAAAGAAAAATATTTCAAAAATATTATCTATACTTTTTTCTAGGCAAGAGAAAAAAACAGAGTTAAAACCAGGCTAAATAAATGAGTAAAAAAAAACAGTAAATAAAATATGAAAAAAATTCAAATAAAAGGTAACTCAGTTAATCTTTCGCTTCATAGACAAAATATACAAAAAGTAAAAGTCAAAATGCATTTTAGCAAAAGTTTTCAAGATAAAAGCAAAAAGATACATAACAAAAACAAAACTAAACAAAATAATGAAACACAACAGTTTTCGGTTAGATACGTTTTACAACACTGCTAAATAGCCACGCCCCTTAGCCAAGTACTTAAACAAAAAAGAGAAAAACAAAAAAAAACAAACTAGAAAAGGGTTTTTCTTGTTTCTATACCAAAATTTGCGTATCTATTTTTTAAACAGAGCTCAGCTTGATTTTATTGTATTGTAGCTAGACCCCAGCGCGACCTACGACCCGCCCCCGACCCCTCCCCCGAAAAAGAAACACACCGCTAACCCTCTAGGTTGTCTCTGCCTTTTGTTGTAAACTAAACATGTGTATTATATATACAATATATATATATATATATATCTAAATATATATATATGTCTTAAATATTATCATTTTTTATATGATTCTACGTATACATAATGCAACATTTTTGTAAACAAAAAGAAAACAAAAACAAAAATCGAATATCTCGGAAAAATGTGTTCTTATATAATTATGATTAATGCAATTACAAATATTTACAATTATGTTTACGTTAAACTTTAAACAAACACGAAAACTTACAGCACATACAACAACAACAAAAACAGAATAATGCAAAAAATATTCTGTTTCAGAGAAAAAGAAAACAGCTTTTGAAATGAATTTTTCGTTTAATCATAAATCATATTTTTAGCATGGTAGCAAATCCCAAATTCCGGTTCCAAGGTTTAGTAGATTTAATTAAAAACAAAACATAAGCATTAACAGACTTTAATAGATTAGCTAACACAAAAAGCAAAAACAAAAACAAAAACTTTTGATATACAATACAATACATATAAAACGAAACGAAAAAAATAAAATAAAAATAAATAAAAATTGTAATAAATAATTATGTAAAAGGAAAGTAAGGAATGGAAAAATTATATGCGATGAGCCTACACGTAATATCAAGTTACAAGTTTATTGTTTTAAGCAAACAAAAATTTAAAAATAAATATATATATTACAAAAAAAAAATACGAAAAAAATACCAAACAGACTGATGGACCGCACGCCACAACCCGGACAGCTCCCCGCGCCACTCCCTACACCTGAACCGCCCACAACACGCCCACAAAAAAGGAAAAAAGAAAACATTTAAAGACAAAGCAAATTGGTTTTAGATTTTTTGATTTTTTTTTTTATAAATTCTTTTTCGTTCTTTCTGGTAATTAAAACGACTGACTACACAAAGACGTTGCACACACACACACACACACACACACGCACACACAATTTACATTAGCTAAACTAGCATTAAAAAAGAAGAAGAACAACAACCACACTTTGGATAGTAGGTGATAATTAGTGTGTCTTATATGCCCCTCCCCTCGCTCCGCTCCGCTCACCTAATGCTGCTTCCTACCAATCCGCAAGAATCAAAAACAAAAGCAACATATAAATATATAAAAAACTTTTTTACTAAATTGCAATTAGCATATAAAATTTTTGGTAGACAGGCAAAAGAAAAGCGCATCCTTTTCCCCCACAACAGGCAGGCAAATATTATTAAATAAACTAATTATATAAACTATAATTCAATATATGCAACAGCAACAACAATGAGAAATGCAAAAGCGACAATTAAACACATATATATATATATACATAAAAAATATAATAAATTACCAATCGCAATTCCACAATTAATTCACTTTCTTTTCGGCTTTCGACTTTCATGCCCGGCTTCTAGAATAATTTGTTTGGCTGCTTTCGTTTTGTTTAAACAATTGAGATAAGTGAATTAACCAAATTACGTTTGACATTTTTGGCCTTAAAATGAATATAAACATAAACAAAACACAACAAAATTTAAGTAAATACTTTATATACATACACCACATATATACATACATATATATGTAAATATATATATATATATATAGCGAATAAAATTTAGTTATAATTTATACAAAGCAAGGGAGCAGCTTTCAAATGGCAAACTTTAGGCGATAGCCCGGCAAGAGAACATGAAATAAATAATTTAAAAGAAACAAAAACATTGTTAAAAAAAAACACTCAACTAAAGAAGAGGCAGCAGCAAACAGACAAGAAGAAGAAGAAGAAGAACAACAAAAGTAAAAAGTTGAGTTGAGCAAAAGAAAAAAAAAACAAACAAAAAGTATCTATATAAAATATATATACAAGAAATAAATATATATATTGTTAAATTTTTATGCTAAGTTTTTAGTGCAAAGAAAATAAAAATGGTTAAATTTTTAATAAACATAAAAAAAGAGAGAAGAAGAAGAACAAAAGAAGAAAAAAAACAACAACCCGAGTAAATCTAAATTTAAGTTTAGCATATAATGGCATATTATTATGTTACAATATTTACAATATAAACAAACGAGAAGCAGAAGAAGAAAAGAATAAAAAGAAAAAGAAACACAACAAAAAACTCCCCCTTTAAACAAGAGAAAATAAATTGAGAAAAACTGAAAATATATACAAAAAAAAAAAAAGATAAGAAAGAAAAACAAAAGAAAAACTCATATGAAAGCAGCTGAATTAATTCATTCATTATGATATATGATTAAGTGAAGTCGTAGTACGACTGTTGCACATTGCATATATACATGCCACACACACTCACACACACACACACACACACACACATAGGTCCAGCAACTGCAACTGACATATAAATGATGAGCAGGCAGCTGACTTAAGTTTAAATACAAAAACCTAAAGCAATACCTACTAAAGGCATCGGGGCGTTAGTACAGTGTGCACTGCCTATGGCAGAACAGCATGTGCAGCATGCATAAAGCAAAGCGACTGTTTCTCGCTGTTGAACAGGCCCAAGCCAGTGTTTACTGTAGGCAGCGCACACTGTACTTGTTACATTTGACAGCGCATTTACTTTTGCTGTTCGCCAAGCAGTTGTCAACACTGTGTTTTTCAACATCAAATATATCCTTGCAATACTTCAACACTCGCTCACACACACGCACACACACACACACACACACGCAGCCTGTTTCCTGCACAACGCGGCGTATGCGCAACATTTTGTTTGTTTATTTCTTTCCTTCGTTTGCTTTTCTTTGCAATCTATTTTGGTTATATTTGTATTTCACCTGCATGTTATACATATTTCGTTTCGTTTAATGTTTTTTTAAATGCTTTTTTAGAAGCGTGCATAAATAAAATACACAGCTCGATAAAGCACTGGAAAAAATTAATATTTATTGCGCAGTTGTAAACAATTTTTGTTTTGTTATATAAGGAAAATGACTAACAGTTTGGCAGCAGCAGCAGCAGCAGCAGTAAAAAATAGACGAGCGAGCACAACTCTTTTATACCCTTCCCACACACTTTTTAAGCAGGGTACGAAAAAAGATGCAGCAAAATAAGCAAAACTCAAAATGAAAAGAAGCAGAGCGAAAAAAAGAAAACTTAAGAGCATAAACAATAAAATTTATATATATATATATATACGTACATATATGTATATATACTTAACGTATAAATCGTTTTTTATATGCTTACATAATTTAGTTAAACTAGATGAATTCGTTTTTTATATATTTGTAAATTGTTTTTTAGGTAAATCGAATTATATAAACTGTGTCTCTATACATACATGCATATATACAAAATACACACACATATATACATATATCGTATATATATATAGACTATATATATGTATATATATATATATGTATATATATAAATGCAGGCAGAAGAGCATACATATGTATATGCTTCATTATTATGATTATTATTATGATTATTACGATTATTATTATGATTAAAAACCAATCACAACAAAACAACAGAGAAAGAAAAACCATTTCAAAGTAAGTTGAAGATAACTTTGAAGAATGATAAAACGCAAGCAACTAAAGAGAAAAATGGAAAACAAAACAAAACAAAACAAAAACAAAAACAACAACAAAAAAACTAAATAATTCAATTCATTCTTAACAATAAAGTGTAATCTGAATTATACAAAGAAAAGAAAAAACAAGGAAAAACAACAAGAAAAAACCAAAAAGAAGATGAGTGGAAAATCTTTTGCCGCCTCTTCTGTTTTTTATGTTTGTATTTGCTTTAATCCGTTTCAATTATGCAGTTTTTCCAGCCGTATGCGAGGGCTGTGTGCGGCTAAAGGGGGCGGGGTGTGGGGTGGAAAATGCTTTTATTGCGCATTTTCAATTATTAAATGGCTTGTGGCTGCCTATTAAAACGGCATTGTTTAATGTCCGCTCTTTAATATGCGCATTTACTGCCATATTTATGGATCGTCGCATTAACTGCAGCCAATCCGCGCGGATTGACCAATTGATTGACTTGCTGGCATTCGGGAAATGAATGGCCATGTGATATGCTCTGCGGCTATTTTCATTGCATTCTGAAAAGTCACATACACAACGACTCAATTTTCACAGCATGTTGGGCAGCAGTCAACAATTACTCAAAAAGCTCTGCGTTTACAATTTTGAATAATGGAAAAAACGAAATAAGCTGCGTACAGTTTTAATGAGTTTATTTGTGTTTATTTGTGCTGCAATTTAAGGAAATAATCGCAACACGACACTCAAATCCAGCCCGTAACCTAGCCTTTATTCTGTCGACGAGCTTTCAATGTGGTTGTAAGTATCCTCAAAGCTCTTAAAGCTTCTAAATGAGACAAGTGAATTGATTCCGTCGAGCGGAAAATGGTAAGTCAAGCTTTAAGCTGTAATTGAGCTTTATTGCGTGCAGTCAGAATATTATTTTCAGCTTCAAGTTTCCGTGTTCTTTCCCTCAAATTAAGCTTTATATTTTTTACTCAATGATGGTCTATTGGCAGCTACAACAACACTTTGGCATTCCACTTTATTTATTGCGCTATTAAATTGAGACTCTCTTTTAAAACAATTTTGCCTTAATCGATGCAACATTGTTATCTTTATCTACTTTCTTTATCTCTATGCTGTCAGCATAACCACAAATTTGTTGTTTGAGCCGGCTCCAAAAACTAGGTAAGTTGATTTAACATTTGGCTGCGTTGAGGTTTAAAGGTAAGCATATGTGCAAAAAACTATTACTAGCTGACTTCATCAGAATGACCTTGCCACAAACACACACAAGCAGAGACAGCCGCAAATGGACATACGCAGCTAAAACACAACAAACACACACACACACACACACGCACAACTGGAGACTGGCCATAAATCTAAGTGGCATTGAGTTCATTTGTGGAAAAGAGTCTGTGTGTGAGCAAGTGTGTGTGTGTGTTAGAGAGTGTGAGTGTGAGTGTGTCTTTGTGTTTATTGGTGTTTATTTCAACGCAAGTGGAGCAGCCAAAAGAAGAAAAACTTTAGTTTCAGTTTAGTCTGAGCTGCTTTTTGCAGGTGTCGATGCTAAGGGAAGGATGGTGGATATGAAGGGGAGGGGGTGGTTATCTTGTAAGATTTTGTGCTCTATGCAGCACGTCTTGTGGCCAAGAGAGCTTTTGGATTTATGGCCATCAAGGCAAGTGCTCAGCGCTCTGCTGTTGTGTGGCACTAGCAAAAGTTTGCTGAACTTGCCAAATATCTTGCCACTTGCCGCATGCCGCTTGGCTCAGCAAAAACAAGTTTACCCACTGGCCTTGCCAAACAGCACGACGGGCGGTCAGGAGATTTTCGGTACGGGACGAGGGCTACCACATTTGGCCAGAACACGAATGTGTCTTTAACACGTTCATAAATTACAAGCCAATAGCTGGGAGCTGGTGTAGCTGATTGGCTCTGATCAATATGCAAATGCATAATATATGTACAGATATATATGCATAAATATATTGGCGACAAGTTTTTCGGACCGTGCAACATTTTGCGAGCCGCAGCTGTTGCAACTTTAACGCGCTTCCGTCAATTGAATTTACGAGCAAAACGGGAAAATTGTGTCACACACAGAAAGCAGCAGCAGCAACAGCAACAACAACAACAACAACAACAATAACAACGGCAACAATGGCAAACAATGGTCGGTTCGGATTCAACGCGACATGAACACGGAGACAACATGCTGCTGCCACATGCAACAGCAACAACTATTGTATGTTGCATGCCTCTCGCGACCGACATAGTTAAGTGAAAATTTATTGGTTAAGGAAATGAAGACAACAGGCTGATGTATTGGTTTCCGGGCCTTACAATTCGATAATCCTTTTTCGCCACGCTCAGTGCACACACTCACCATATGTGTGTACGTGCGTGTGTGTACGTGCGAGGGCAGCTCAGTTAGTTCAATTAAATTTTAAATATATCACTGCATATTTCACGAAAATCTTTTTTAAATGAATATTATGGTATCTATTTAAATATTAAATAATTAAAATAGTTGATAGTAGGTTTCGTAAATCTTGTTCTTAAAATATAATATACATAATAAAATAAATATAAAAAACGAGAAATAAGGCCTATCTTCGGCACGTTGAAGACTTAATACCCTTGCAGACCGAAGTTTTTTAAGTTTGGCCAATATATCTTGAAAAACAAAAAAAGTTAGAACCAAATTAAAAATGAAAGCTCCAATCCAGCAGACATATGTACTTAGTGCAACAGAAAGAAGGACCTATGCAAAGTTACATGACGATAGCTTTAAAACAGAGACGGACAAACATGGCTTTATCGACTCGGCTATTGATACTGATCAAGAATATATACGATGACTCCTTCTATGCGTTTCGAGACAAAATAACAATACTCTCTTCGAGGGTATAATGAAACATATATAATAAAATTAAATTTAAATATTGTCAAGATCCCAATAAATATTTAAGTATTCGATTCGAAATATGAATAAGCGTGTGGAATCGATGCTGAAATATTAAAGTCAGCATCGTTACTCAGAGCTTTGATATTCAATTGACTTATGAGGATTGGTCGAGTTATGAAATAAAGATATACACAAAAAATAGGATAAGATAAATCTTATAGATATGAATATCGATGTGGAAAAATTCTTCCAAACAGCTTTCATTTCACATGCTTAGATGCAAGATTTGAGTTCGTTTTAAGAGAGAAACTTAATAAATAAAAAAGTAACTTAAAAAATAGAAGAAAAAAAATATATTTCTTTTTACAACTGTTTAAAATACTTTATAAATAAATCAATATTCTCACAAAATAAAATTTATTTCGTCTCAAAATATGCACACAAATTGTCCCGAGCTAAAATAAAACTCGTCTCAAGTCAGCGAAAAGTCTAGAAAAGACCCTCGTTTGAAAGCGAAAGGCTTTCGTTTCACTCATTTCTTGTGTTATTTGATTGTGGCGCCGCTTGGCCAACAGGTTAGCCAAATGTGGCCTTAACGAATGGGCCAATTCGCTTGGCCAATTGATTGAGCGAGCGCGTCCCTTGGCCTTGCGCCAGTTTTTATTGCACAAATATTGACATTGAGATTGATTGAAAGGCTTTCAGCCAAGTTGTTGCAAGTTGTTAATGTTGCATGTTGTTTTCTTTTTGTTTCCGTTTGTTGTTTGTTTGCTTTGTGGTTGCTGCTGCTGCCGTAGCTGCTGCTGCTCGTTGTCACATTCACTTAATTTGCTGCTAATGACCCGGCCAACAAACGATTTTGGTGCAATGCTCTGTGCTGTTCAATTAATAATATGTATTTTTTCCTTTTGACACTTGGCAACACTTCCATTATGTATACGCCGCGTAACCGGGCGCACAAAAGCCGTACTCGGAGCCGGTAAACAGCAAACGGCAAACGGCAACCGGTCGCAATTTGTTTACTCAAGCATTGGGATTTTGACTCTATTATGAGAGCCAACACTTGATGGCGATTATATCATCCAATTTAATTGCCAACAAAGCCAAAAAAGAAAAACAAAAATGTACTCAGAAAACTCTGCAATTGCAGGCCAATTGGCCTGGCCAATAAATCATTATAGAAAAATATGTATACATACATATATATTACATATAAATATTTATCTTTACACCAATTATATATTATATTTCAAATGTTATATCATGGCCAAAGAAAAGTGAAAACGCTTTGCTTGTTGCGTTTCTTTTTATTTTCTTTTTTTTTTTTGTGTTTCTTCCAGCTGCTAATTTGTGCGGAAAATGTTTCGGTTGCCGTCCAGTTAACAAATGGATGAGCTGCTGAC
The DNA here is from genome assembly GCF_003285875.2 of Drosophila novamexicana. NCBI lineage: Eukaryota > Metazoa > Arthropoda > Insecta > Diptera > Drosophilidae > Drosophila > Drosophila novamexicana. The sequence goes on along the minus strand of NW_020824765.1, from coordinate 6,960,827 downwards.
CAACTGCAAGTGTCGTTTTGGCCATTATTTTAGCTGCTGCTGTTATGCAATGCGGGTGGCCGGAAAATGCGTCCAAAACCAGTTGAAGACGCGTTGCACTGGGTGCTCTATTTGCTGCACGTGAAACACCTTTGTTACCTTTCGGCTTAATACTAAATTGTTTTTATTGCAACTACAGAAAATGGCCATTAATTAAAAAGAGTTGCGTAAAGCTGAAGCGCGAGCTTTAAGATCTTAGCCTTAAGTTGAGCTTTAAAGACGCACATGTGCCTTAAGTTAAAATTGATTGCAGACAAGGTTTTCATTGATTTCTAAATAATGTTGGATGTACACTGAGCATATTTAAAGGATCTGAAAGCTTAAGGCAAGCTCATTTATAAAATTCTTAAACTTAAGGTTTGTTAGTAACATTAAGATTATTTCTTGCTTTATGTAAGTCTTAGTTTAATATTTCTTTAAGCTGGAGACTTATTGTAGGGCTTGGGAGCCTTTAAACCTCTATACAAATATATAAAGTTTAAGTGTACGCTTTAAGACTTGAGTCAACTTAAGCTTTAATTGAGCTTAGTTTTATAATTTCTATTAGCTTTGGATTTTTGGTAGATTTTGGGAGCTTTCAAAGCTTTGTAATGTACGTATGTGAACATTTTGGGCATATTCTTCAAAAGTTATGAAATAGAACAAAACTTCATGAGCTTTACAAAACCGAATTTTAAGCTTGTTAAGATTTGTCTGATACGTATATCTGAAGCTTTAAGCTGGACGTTCATTTAATTTCTTTAACCCGAAACCTTATAAGTTCAATTGTGACTTTCCTTTAAAGCATTTTCGACATGTTGTTAGTTAGTTATGAAAGTCGTATCCCAAATGATTTTAATGATGAAATGCCTTATCTCATTAGGCCTTTAGCATTTCTTTGTTTTTACTGTTGGCGCTTCCTGCATTAGATGGATTACCGATTAGATGTAATAGGCCGCTGGCCAGAATGGCAATGCCAATCAACTCAATTGCAATATCATGACTGCTGCTCGTTGCTGTTGGTTGCACATTTAAATTGCCACAGTCAAAAACTGTCAATTCCAGGGGTAGGCAGGGTGGGCAGGGGAGGGGGGCTTTTGGCCCGCTCAAATGGCGACATATTTCAACGTGCCAGACAGCTCAATTTATGATGACTTTGTTAAGAGCCAAATGGTAAAATCAAATATTTTGTTCGGTTTTCGGTGTCGAGTTTCAGTTTAGTTTTCGGTTTTTGGTTAACGTTACGGTTACAGTTTCGGTTGCGGGCTTTTAGGCAACCAGGAAGCAGCTTCAGGCTATATAATCCTTGTGGCAAGTTGAACCTGCTGCCAATTGTTGTTGTTGTTGTTGCTTGTCTGTTGTCTGTTGTCTGGGGCTGTCGCGGCTTGCCATGAAAAGCCAGCAGACATAATCGCCTGCGTTTAACTGAGGCACAAGCTTCAATTACGCTTTTGACTTTGGCGCTGCCAGTTGCCGAGCCCCAACCTGCCCGGCTTAGACCCCCTCCCCCCTCTATCCGTCCCCAAGCCCACTGGGCTACATGTTTGGCGGCTTTTCACAATGTGGTTGGCATGTATTCGAGGCGGTTCCCATCGCTCTCTGTGCGCCTCTTGCTTACTGTGCGAGTATTTTCCAGATTGTCTTGCTAATGTGATTGCCGCTGTGCGTTTGCGTTTGTTGTTGTTGCTGGTGTTGTTAATGTTGCTGTTGCTATTGTTGTTGTTGTAATTGTTGTCTTTATTGTTGTTATACGAGTTGTATTTTCACTATCAGTCAAGAGCTAAGCACCCTGCACAATTCGCGTTGCGGCTTATTGAACTTAATCTTCAAGCAAATACTGCAATTTGGAACTTAAAAAATTGTTGAAGCATTTTACTCAATTTTGTTGGAATTTCATAGACATAGACAGCAGAAGTTTTCTACATGAAGAGATATTGATAAAATTTGATAGAAAATACCAAAGAAAAGTTTGATATTAGCACTTCGATATTAGAACTTTAAATCTTTATATGCATCTGTGTATTCATCTATATATAGGAAATATATAGCCCTAGAAAATTTTTTTTTCAATTTGTATCATGAAATATATATTTAATGCAAAGCTAACGAATAAGTCTTGTGGTTTTATCATTATTTGTATAATGTATAATTGTCTATAATTTTAAGGCATCACAGGAATAAATGACATTATCATTATAGACATTACTAGGAGCACTTAAAAGCTTTAAGTAAGCTTAATTGTATTCAGTGGATGTAAATTTAACCTGCCACAAAAGCTTTAAGCGCTGCTTAAAGCTTATGCTTGATTGTCGTCTCTTGGATATGCTTAATTGCAGCGCATTCGTGAGTCGCTTTGACGAACAGCTGCTGCAATGTTTATGCCACGCTTTGAAGCACTTGCCGCAACGCTAGCGCCAGCGTTTGTTGTCGCACTCTGCACATTCAAAACCGCCAAGCTGAGCAACGCCCCCCTCCTCTCTCTCTCGCACTCTGCCTCTCTGACCAACAAAAGCTGGTCAAGTTTTGCAGCCGGTGTGTGTTGATTATGTTTTTATTTCATTTACTTCCAACTCGGCAACTTCATGTCATTACATTTGTTGTTGTTGCTGTTGCTGCTGCTGTTACACCTGCTCGCTCGCTCGCTCACACGTGCTGCCTCTCGCTCTGTTGCACTCTCACTTGCGGCTTAAAGTTAACATTTCGCGCTGTGGCACGTTTCACTGTAGCATAAATTTATTTTTTTTCTTTGATTTTTTTTATATTTAAACCGCGACCAGCGCCAGTTCCCAGTGCAATTCCATTTCTACTTTAGACGCTGCTGGAGCGCTGCTAAAAAACCAACCACGCGCTGCACAGTATTTATCGAATAGCAAAACTATCAAATCAACAAAAATAAATACAACACATTGTATATATATACAAAAAAAAAAAAACGAAATAATTAAGAGCTGGCAACAAAGTTGTAAAGTTCGGCGTGTCAATATGCATTTGCCCCGAGGCGTAAGTGTTAATTAAAATTACATTTCAATAAAAAGCAAATGAAACCAACAAAAAAGTGCAAAACAACTGCAAACCAAAATAAATAAAATTAAAAGAAAAAAAGTAACGCGTTAATATATAAAAAAAATCCTTTTTTTTACTCGCTTGCGGCATAAATAAAAAATCATTTTTCCCCTGGCGTTAACTTAATTTATTGCCCGCAACAACAACGACAAACTGCAGAGTTCATCGAACGCGCTGGACACACAAATTATGCAAAAATTGAATAAACATTTGCCATTAAATAAAAAAAAATAAACCACACCAAAAGCCCGCTTAGAAAGTACACTCAAACACACGCACACACAATTGCATCTATTTCAAACCGCATAAACCAAATAAAAACATTAATTAAAGATTTCGACTTTGTTGGCCCACAAATTCATTGACTTCAATCAAAAAAACATTTTTGTGAACACAGTTTGAGTGAGCTATACAAAAATCGTTAGATATATATATTACTTTTATATATATATCCATTTTTATACAGTTTGTGCACAGTTTGGCCATTTAATCACGCGTTTATTATGCGGTCCCTTAAGAGCTCTCAAGTGTTTGACAATCTAATTGGTCTTTGCTTCAAATGTCAGCCAAGTGTTTGCGAGTGTACACAATATAAATTAAAGGATTTTAAAGCATGGTGCATTAACAATAGAGTCCAATTTGTTTAACATTTTATTGCGGCAGTAAACTTTATTTAGTTAAATTTAAAGATATTACAGTGCGCCAAATCTTATTGACTTTAAACATAAATTCATTCCAGCTCAAGCACAAGCTTTGAGCTTATGCCATTTGCGCTCAACAACCACACACATATTCATTCATTCATTTTATTCGCAGATACCATAAATCATCTAAAAGCCACATGACTTTTAGCACTTAAATTTTGTTCAGCTTACACTACTTGCTCTTTAAGTTATTTTATGGTATTATTTAACAGTCCATTTAATTGGTGCTTGTAATAACTTATTGTCCTTGTCCCAGGACGGACTTATTATTTATGGCCAAATACTTCAAATTGTTCACAACTCAATTGTTCTCCACTTTGTCATCACATAAATCTTATATGTACCATACAGTATCTTCATTTACTCATTCAAGTCCAAAAATATATTTATACTCCATTATTAATTCACACACAAACAATACCTACATAATCTTCTACTTTTCACCCTCATTTCAAATCTTAGCTAGTTAACTCAATTTGTTTTTATTAATCAGAATTCAGAGCTGTCCTCCATGGTCTGTATCTGATTATCCGTATCTTATTATCCGTTTCTTATTATTGTCCTTATTTATCTCAATTAAATTGTGTTTATAAGTATTAGTTCTCTCTGGACTTTCTACTCTCATCAAATAACCCAGCTGTCCTCCATGGTCGCTTAAAACAAAATCATCGGTTTAGTATACACATGCGATTCGCCTTATTATTAATAAGAAACATTCTATAATTTATTTATTCAACTAGCTTCCATTGTCATTTTAATAATCATTCAAAAATAGTTTTAACACCTAATTAATTATTCAAATGCGTTCTCCAGTGTCACTAGAATTTGTTTATATAAATTTCTGCTACTTTTCATACAAATTGCTTTGTATAAGAAAACTATTTAAATATTTATATTACGAGCATGGATAATACTTGGTCTATTAGTGAATTACTTGAGGCAGCTGTTGCTTTGGCTCTTTTGGCCCTGTAGAAAACTTTGGCCACATGGCCAGACACGAACATCTCAACATGTTATTTAATGAGTTGGAAAGTGATGAGCAAAAACATTTAAAAGCAATTTTCCAATTTCCCCCAATTTCAATTTCATTTTCATTTTGCCACACGCTTCTCAGCAAACTGCTAATTGAATGCGCCTCGGGCTGGTTCGGCTGTTTGAGTCGAATTCAGAATTGTGGCCAAAATCGATAACAGTTGAGAATTTCTATTAGCTGCCTTTTAAAGTCAGCTGCTGGGCGAGGAATTTTGGGATATTCTTTGATACTGTAATTACGCCTAGATTTGGCCTTTAAGCTCCTGCGGCGCCCCGCCCACAACAAGTGCTGACTCCGGCAGCGGCAATCAAAATCAGATTTGCTTCTGCTTAATATAGACATAAACATCAAAATGGCAACGGGCATTATGCTAATTATATTGTTTTGTTTATAGACGCTAAAGCTTTTTTTTATCACACATAGGCCAAGACAGAAAGAAACAAGAATACCCTGTACTCATACAAATTTGTGAAATGGGTAGCTTTTAACTTGATGCTATAGATAATGATGATACAGGTACCGATAGATACAGACACAGATAAATATAAAGATACAGATACAGATACAGATACAGATACAGATACAGATACAGATAAAGATGCAGATGCAGATGCAGATGCAGATGCAGATGCAGATGCAGATACAGATACAAATACAGATACAGATACAGATACAGATACAGATACAGATACAGTTGCAGATACAGATACAGATACAGATACAGATACAGATACAGATACAGATACAGATACAGATACAGATACTGATACAGATACAGATACAGATACAGATACAGATACAGATACAGATACAGATACAGATACAGATACAGATACAGATACAGATACAGATACAGATACAGATACAGATACAGATACAGATACAGATACAGATACAGATACAGATACAGATACAGATACAGATACAGATACAGATACAGATACAGATACAGATACAGATACAGATACAGATACAGATACAGATACAGATACAGATACAGATACAGATACAGATACAGATACAGATACAGATACAGATACAGATACAGATACAGAACAGATACAGATACAGATACAGATACAGATACAGATACAGATACAGATACAGATACAGATACAGATACAGATACAGATACAGATACAGATACAGATACAGATACAGATACAGATACAGATACAGATACAGATACAGATACAGATACAGATACAGATACAGATACAGATACAGATACAGATACAGATACAGATACAGATACAGATACAGATACAGATACAGATACAGATACAGATACAGATACATAGCGTAAATAGGTCTAATGCATTCAGTGCTGTGTAATGGTTCTAACATATTAAACAAGCCGTTAATGACCTTAGCTTACTTACTCAACACTGGCCTGAAAAATTAAAACAGACGCCTTTCGAGCATATTTGAATCGAGAGAGATGCGTGTAAATGTGCTTAGCTGACGTTGTGTTAAACAGCCTCATAAAGGAATATTTTTATATAAATTAAAAAAAAATTGATGGATACAACAATTTTTTGTATATATGTATAGAACTCAAATATTAACGCAGTTTTTTTTGCATCTATAAGAGCACTTATAGGTTAACTATAGAAATAAAATAAAGAAAAACTCTTTTATATTAATTACCCTATTTATGCACATTTTAAGTAAAATTAAAAACTATCTTTTTAAATATTTTGTATTTCATGAAGAATTGAATATAATTTAATGATATTTCTTGAATCCAAGCTTAAGGGCGTAACAAAGGATATTCTTTAAGAAACAATACTACCGATAGTTTATATTTTAAATATATTATTCTCAGATTTGGTAAAGCCGTGTATTTGTGCACACACTCTCAGCTAACGTGCACATTAAAATCTTATAGCCCAGTTACCAACAAAAAGAATCTTATGCCCAAATCAATTTTTTATATACATTTTTTTTAGCTTCCTTTACTTATTTTTTTCTTTTCTTTGCAGGCATTAAGTTTGCTGTTTATCACTTGCATGATGTTTGCCCTGACAAGCGGCCATCCATCAAACGACAAGCTTAAGTAAGTGCACGCCTTTAACGACATGTCCACAGACCACGGCCATAACCAGAGCACATAACGTGTCCAAGCCCAAAACCCAAACTGAATCTCTCTCAAAACCATTGACATTCAGAAATTCATTCGCATTCGCAGAATTCGCATCCATGTGCCGGTGAAGCATCACACGCATGTCCACACCAAGACAATCATAAAGAAAGTACCGCTGCCCATTCCGGTGCCGGTCAAGGAGCATAAGGAGCCGAAGAAGCATCATCGCAGCAGTCACAGCCATCATTATCATGAGCAGGATGAGCTCGATGATGACTTTGAGGGTTACGAGTATCCTGTCAAGGCCAAGCGGCGCACGCGGCATCCTTTTGTCTAATAATGCCGTACACCAGTGGGCGTCACGCAATGTGGGCGTGTCCCCAAAATGAGAACCAAACGCACACACACACACAAACTCACATATACGTAACTTTCGCATATTAAGCAAATAAAAACCAAAATAATGATCGAATGAATGGACAAGTCTCAGACAACAACAACAAAAAAACTGGGTGTGATTTGTCAATGTGTTTAGACAATAAGCGAAACCTTTTCTGTGCAATAAACAAATAAACAAAAGTATTTTATTTAAGCAACATTTGAAAGCCCTCTCTCACTCTCTCTGTCTGTTTCTTGCCAATCTCATGAACTGCCTGACAGCCGCGGAGAAGGCAGATTTCAGCACTCTGTTTGAAATGTCTGCTTTAATTAAGACAGTTTCAGCCTCAGCCTCTGACAAGAGCTTGTCATAATATTTACTTTTACAATGGAGGTGAACACTAACCGACATACCAAATTGCATCACTATAGACGGGAGTACCTTGTGAAATACAAACATTAAGAAATCGCGCTGTGGATTGCTTCATGAGCCCTTTACTTTACTTTGTATCGATTCAAGGAGTTCAACTTTGAGCTACATATTGTATTTCATCATTGTGTCTTTAGTAATTGCAGAGCTGGGCCACCTTTTGTGCTGGTTGAAATCAGAAAATAAAATCAAATTTCAGCATCATAGCTCGAGTGCTTTTTGAGTTATAACCGTTAGGTAGTTCATATATTTATATGGAGGTCAACTTTGATCTAGCAATTAGGTTTCATTCTTATATTTTGAGTGCATGCAGAGCTAGGTAATGGTTGTAAATAGAACATAAAATTAAATATTGTTCTTTAGCGATGTATATACCAAATTTACGTATGGCTCTAAGCATAATACTTAGACTTAAAATAAAGTTAATTAATTAAATTGAAGTACTTACCGAGTTAGAATAGTAAGGCAACTTTCAGCACTTTATAAACTGAGTAGTTGGCATATAGTTTCCAATTTCGTAAAAAATAATAGGAGCTGGAAAGAGAAAGCATTGCCTATATTGGTAAAAATTGTATGCGTACCTAAATAAAATGTTTTATTTTTTAAGTAAAGCCCTAAGTAAAATAAATATATGTATAGAAAATATTTATGAATATATTTAAAACATGATTCAATTTTAAAGATGCGAAAAACAGGCAATTTTAGCTTGTGTATTAAATTAAATCCTTATTTTATGATCATTCCTGACGTCGCCAATAATCGATCAATTTTTTTAAAGAATATTTCTATTTATATACTATAAATTTATCTTTAGATTAATCCTATGTTTTCGTTTTCAATTCCGGCCTTTTAATAATAATATTTTTAATAATTGAAAAGCAACCTAAAAGTATGCTAAGCTTATCCTTTAATGTTATAAATAGATAAAGTATGGAATGTTATTATAAATAATTAAAATAATTTCTTGACTAAATTATGTCGTAACATTTTTGAGATACGAACCCTCTTTGACCTTGTTCTGTTCCGTCAAGTCCAAAAATATTTCAGAAAATTATATAAAATGTCCAACTGCATAGTTGTTCCACAATTAGTTTAAACTTTAAGAGTATCAAAACGTCGACTTTCAAAGTATTCAGTGAACAGTTTCCAATGTTTCGCTGCGACAGCAACAAAAACAATTTGACACAATTTTGTGACCGCAAAAGCGAAAGTGAATATTTAAGCCAAAAGCTAAGCTGCCTTTTGTTGCAGCTAAACAGACTTGTTGATTATGCCACATGCCGCATGCCACATCTAAAGCGCAAATTGAAAATTGCAAATCTTGAGATATTTGCTTTGCCAGTTTTGGGAATAAGCCAAAGTATATAAATAAATAATTAGCTCAAGCAGAACAAGAGCAAGATATCTGTAAAACGACCAAAGCAAGCTAAAAATAATGATGTGCGTTCTGCCCCTTTCAACAATTGCGATTAGTGGCGGCTTGAGACAGACGCTGAGACAGTGGGAACAGCTTACGGCCATATAAAATATGCATGCCCCAGGTGCTGCCGCATACCCAAAGCACCAACAACAACTACAACAAGAGAACGGGAAACGCTTGGGGCTGGGGCGCAGCGGATGGGGTACTCTGTCAGCACGTGCTGCCCCGTCTGGTAAACAAAAATGTTAAAAAAGAATCAACAACAGCAGCAACAAAAGCAACAACAGCAACAAAATGTAAACAAGCTGGCAACGCATGTTGCTCAAGGCGCAAATCTGACGTGGTAGCTGCTCTGCCTTTGGCTCATTTGGACGGCAGGCACTCAAGTGTGCCTCAGACAGGACGAGCTGCCACTCGATGCGAGCACACTCAAGCCGTGCCACTCAATTTGAGTCCCGTCCCGATCGAATCTTCGCCACAGGCCAATCGCATTTTGTGTGTGTGCCACCATAATTAATATGACGTCAGCTGCAACAACTTATCAAAGCGTGGCACGCAAAAAAAAAAAGACCAACAAAATGGGTTACTTTGAAATTGGCCCTCAGAGCTGCACAACCTAACGCACAGATACCCTGTAAAATGTTTCAAATATAAAAAAACATGTGAAAAAACCACCAAAAACTACTAAAACTAACTAAATATTCTTGAAAATTGTATATTTAGTCCTACTTTTCCAGCTAAAGTAATATTTTTGAGCAATTACTAAATTTGTTGTGGGTTGGGTTTTTGTTAGAATTTCTTAATAAATTAAGAGGTTCCTTATTTAAGTAACATGTTTAGTACCTGACCGGGTCGAGGTTAATGTTGGTCAACAACAACAACAACAACAAGGTATAAATAGCAAGAGTGTGCAGATTGTCTGTATAGCTATTTCAAGAACTACCCTGCTCTATTAAAGACAGACTTTGCTATTGGAAAGGCTTTGTTTTCCGTAAGCAGCTTTAACCACTTGCATATTATAGGCAAGCAAAAGGCGACGAATAACAAAGAAGTAGAGAGAACGACGCTGCGTCTGTTTGTCTTCTACAAAATAGCTAAATTCTCCAAGATTATTTTTGTTTACTCAAGCGCTTTAAGAAACCGAGATATATTTATGCAAGTGATATATCTCTAAGAGCTAGTAAATCCCTTCTAAACAAAGCTTACAGGGTATACATAAAAGCAAAAATGCTAGCATACTGTTGAGCGTTGCCTAAAGTACTTGATAAATAAAAATATGTCTCCCTCTCTCTCTCTGTCTTGCCTCTCTCTCTCTCTCGCTTTCTCTCTAGCCGTCTAGTATTTGCCTGTGCAATCTGGCATCGAGGTGTCACACTCATATATTTACTTGTCGCCCGTTGTTGTTTTTGCGGCTGCTGTTTAATTTGGCGCGTTTATTTGATTAGGCCCGGCTAAGCGCAGTACGTGACTGGGTTAATTTGCAGCACACACACTCACACCCCACCGGATGTGTGTGTGTGTGTGTGTAGTTTTGAGAGTGAAGTCAAATAAATAGCTAGCATGTCCTAAGTACATTTACTTGTACACACAAGTGTGCATACTACGCATAACAATGAAAACAGCAGGAAGAATCTTTGTATAAAGCACTGTGGAGGGAAAGGGGGCCGCGTGGAGGTGCAGCTCATGGCTAAACTACTTACTGACGACTACTTATTGTTTGCCTATAAGCATGCGGGTTATCCAAATACCTATAAGTTAGCTGCCACACTCTTAGCAAAAAGCATATTAGCTGGGAAGCAAATTTTGAAATTTTACAAATAATTGAAGTATTTTTATTTAAAAATTTGCAAAAGTGCAGGGAAAAAGTTAATAATAAAGACGATAGAAAAAGAATAAGCTTATAATTAAACATTTACAATTGTTTAGGGTAAGATGGCAAATATAGCATTTTTAATTTCCTCTCCACAATATCCCTATTATAAAGGAAAGGAACTTTTTGATTTGTGTTGAACTGGAAATACATTTTTTTATAAAGAATATACATACTACATAAAAAAAATTATATTAAAATAAAGTATGTCTACTTTTCAGAATTATCTTTAATAAAAAAAAAAATGAAAGCTAGATAGTCAGATAAATAGCTAGATAGATAGATGGATAGTTGGGTAGATAGTTGGATAGATATATAGATAGATAGATAAGTAGAAAAATACATAAAAGATTGGGGTCACATTAGATAAATAAAACCAATAAGGCTTCGATCTTCCTTAGACATGTCATTCTATCTTTTGCTTTTGGTCGATTCCGATCTTTATAAAACGTATGTGCCAAAACATCATATACTATAAAATACTATAATAAAAAAACTATAAAAGCCCTTGTAAAAACATAAGAAAATGATTCCGAAATGTTTGTGGCTCTTGTTAGACTTCTTAGACTTACTATCGTTACTTTGTCTGAGCTTTTGCAAAATATATCTAAGAGAAACTATTATAAAAGTACAATCATTTGCCCTTTAAAATCCGATTAGTCACGATAAATGTATATAATTTCCAAATCTTGAAAACTCATTTACCTCAATTAATTAAACATTTTTGTTTGTAATGAAAATGTTAAAGATTAATTTCTGTATAAGTATCTCGCTTAAATTTAAAATTTCAATTTGCATTTAATAAGGGCATGCGAATTGTTGTCAAAACTTTTTTGCATAAATCTGAAAAGGAGCTTTGAGCCTGGACAAACAGGCAAATAGATGCGACCCCATAATAAACAAAACATTTTCTGCCTCGGCCGGACAAAATGCCAATTTATGTCTCTCTATGGGGCCGCCCCCCTCAGTCCCTGCCCAGCCTCCTAGACTTCGCTTTTGTGTTGTTTGTTTTGGTGTCTGCAGTTTTGAAATACAAACAGAAACTTGAATTTTTGCTGACTTTGATGCATATATGTATATATCTGCATTTGTAGAGGAAGCCAACAACAATGCACAAAATGTGCCTTAATAAACAGAAAAATATTCTTCAATATTAAATATATAGATAGTGTACATATGTATGCATAAAGAGAAAGGGAGCGGAGGGAGGGGGAGGGGGAGGGATAGCTGTATTCCAAACATATGAATAATTTCAGTTTTTACTGCATTAATATTTTTATGGGCCAATGGCCCTTGGGTGGCTGCCAGGGTTTCTGCTGCTGCTGCCAGAGAATCAATAAGCGAGTTGGCAGTCGCTTTTGGCTTGTCTTTTTTCTCGCTTGGTTTTATGGGCGCCTGCTGCTGTTGCTGCTGCTGACACGCCCCATTTGCGCATTTTATAGCTGAGTAGAGGCGGAGTTGGAGTTGGGGCCTAGGTCTAGTCAGCGACAATGGCAACACTTTTCGCTTAGCCGGTAATGCATTGTGTCTAATACCCAATTAATTTGGGATTTGCAGTTAATGAGTCCCCCAAGCGAATCGGCAGCACTGGCCAGCCAAAATGTGCATGAGGGCAGTTAGAAAACAGACTTAATTAGCGCCCAACCAACGGCAATAGACACGGTTATAACTGTGTGGCCATAAAAATAGCCGCCAAAGAGCCATACATTGTCAGACACATAGCCACAAGCACACACAACCACACATACAATCACACACACACACAGCCACACACTCAGACACACAACCACACACACACTGCCACAACCTACACCACAGCGACAATAATTACAGCCAACTGACGCACATAATAATTATTATTTACCCAACTCTTGAACAACTTTAAATTCCATTAATTGTTTAAATTGCATATGGACATTAAGGGATAAAGCTGAATAAATGTGCCTGGCAGATCTTTACTTATTATTATTATATTATTTTTAAATAGGAAAATATATATTTTTACAATGTCTACAAAGGATACACCCCTGCGATCTACCAGCTAGGTGAATTACTTCAATTCCTTACATTATTAGATTATGTCTTTCATTATAAATCCCATCCCATCCCAGACAATGTAAGTACTCTATAAATTCTATAAGATATTACTAGACTTGGTAGAGTTCAGAAAGTACTGATCAATTTAAGTGCACATTAAAACTAATAAAATTAATATATATCTGCCCAAAATGAATGTAACTGGATTCTTAAATTAGATCTGGATGCAGTGTATCTGCCAGTCAACCACATTTGATTACTTTAATTTGTTTCACTTCGTTCAGGATTAAGTATTTAGTTATGTTGTTTGTAAAAGAATATCTCAGAAACTAATCGTTTTTAAAAAGTGTGTAGCCGTTCTCTATTGAAATAAGAAACTTTAGCTAAATTAATTCTTGAAAGCTGATAAGAAAAAAGTGCGTATAAAAAGCGCAATTCAAACGTTGATTTGATTGTTTGGGGGAAAGTTCAAAGTGGAAGCTTTCCTAGCAATTTCATTTGCTTAAGGAATCTATAGAAACCAATCAAAATAAACCCTTTTTCGCATTATTGTTTTTTCTCGGTTAAAGCTCATTTTATTTATATGATTTCTCATCAAATAGAATCCACAGACACACACACACACACACACACACACACACACACACACAAGCACGTGCAAATAATATCCATCAGCTCTTTGGCCGCAGATTTGTATTGGGGGAGACCGCACCCAAAAAAGGAAATAATAACAACAGCAACAACAACGTCAACTGTGCAAATTCGGTGCCATTCATTGAATAAGCAGAAGGCAGAATAGACGCGACGGCAATCGCTACCGAAAATGGGTGTGTGTGTGTGTGTGTGTGTGTGTGTGTGAGTGAGTATCTCTTACAACTAACTAACAGTCATGTAAATATACATACATATGTGAGTGTGAGTGAGGCTATGTGCAGCAGGCAGCGCATGCCGTGGAACTGTTGCGCGAAGCGAGCGACGTTAATGAACTTAAGCTCAGACATAGGCAAGTTACACGCACACACACTTACACACACACACAGACACACACACACACACATATAGCGCAAAGGGGCGCCACACACTCGCACACACTCACACACATACAGAGAGCGACAAGGCAGTGACCTACCAACCTACTCAAGCTATTTCGCATGCCATGCACGAAAACTGAAACCAAGGCAAATAAACGCGCGCTGCTCCAAGCCTAAACACACACGCACACACACACACACACACGTGCACACGGCCGAAAAAAGGCAACAGTTTGCGCGAGCGCCAAACAAGAACGTGTGCGAGCCACAACCAAATGGTTTGAGCGCAATATGGAACGAACTGCAACATGTTGGCAGCGTGCCAAAATCAATGACGTATGCACAGCATGTGCCACCCGCACAGGCCAGCAGCAACACGAACATAGGCCGCTCACCTCACACCTCTCACTCACTCACTCACTAACTTGCTCACTTGCTCACTCACTTAATCGCTCACACCGGTCGCAGCGCACACACGTTGAGTGCGACGCTGTTTGAGCGCAAACGTCAAGTATTGGCGGCATCTTTTGTAGCAAATTTTTTCGCACAAGTATCGCAGACGACGCTGTTCTGTTCGCACGCTCGGCAAACGCTGCTGCCGCTGTTGATGTGTTGCTCTACGTCGGCAGTTACAGTTACTACGCATTCGTATCTACGTCGAGGCGGCGTGCGTGATAAAAAATATATTTTGAAAAATACAAAAAAAGAAATTCTCAACTTGAATTTTTTGGCATGCGTTGAAAGGCAACAACAAATTGAGTATTAGTTGGTACAAAACAAATGCATAAACGGCGCGTCTGTACGTGTGCGTGTGCCTCCGGCTTTGTGTCTGTGTGAGTGCGAAAAAAAGCGCTGATTAAAAGCTTAAATTGGCTTTAACAAAGCGTACAATCAACAAGAAAAACAACAGCTGAAGCATCAGAAACACCAGCAACAACAACAACAACAAACAACAACGGCAACAACAAATAAAAACCGGCGCAAAGACGCTTCAATAACCGAAATAATCAACCGTAAAAAACAACAACAAATACAAATACAAATACAAATACAATATTAATATTTTGCTGATATTGCAAGCAGCTCAGCAGAAAGGTGCGACAATTTACAATTGTTTTTTATCATATTGTTTAACAAGAGCTTTTTTTAATTTCAACTCTCTACTTTTTTTATTGCACTGCCTTTTTTCACAATTTTATTAATTAAATGCCAAGCACTGCATAAATATTTGATAAATATTTTGGAAAATTTGATTGCAAAATGTTGGCGTGAAAAAAAAAGAAAAGATTTTCTTCTTGCAAGAGAATGTTTCACGCATTGGCGGCGGAAATAATCGCCCGATTTTCTATATTCAATATATACAAACTTCTGGCGCTACTTGCCGTAGCCCAGACGTCTGCAGACAATTTCAACACTGCACAACATGAATTGAGTGCGTACATAGAGCATAAAATTTTCTACGTGTGTCCAAAGTGGTTTTTCTTTTATTGAAAATGTAGCTAAATTAATTTATAAAGTTCATTTGTTGTTCAGTTAAATGGATTTCAACAAATACTCTATATAAATTCAACTAATTATTGGTTGCATTTAGAAAGAAAATATAAATAATATACACTAATAATAATAATAAGCTTTACCAGAAGTATCTCATTTAATAAAGGTAGTTTAATCTAGAGCCAAATTTTTACGCATTCTGTGATTTATTTCACGACGAATGTAATAAAATTAAAGCTGAGAAACGGTGGGAAATTGACTTGGAAAATATTTCGATTAGAATTCAATTTACAATATTAATAAGTAAGTATAAAGCTGAGCCACATGGAAGAAAAGTTTCTATCGGTTGTTGATATAGAATTTACTGAGACATATAGATATCGCATCTAAATCTAAAGACATTTCGTTAATAGGAAAAATTAAGGTATATCGATGCGGATGCTGATGCTAAACCAGAATAAACACATATTATTTACGTTTTCGTAGACGCTTTCAATTTGGAAACAAATAAAACACCCACAAGACGAGAATAAATAAAATTCAAATATTTGTTTGCTAGTGTATGCTATATACAAGCAGATAAATATACCTTCTATAGCTGCGTATAACAGCTGTATTTATATATTTTATTTAAATCTATTTCATTTGTTAACTGCAGTTGGAGGCAAACAAACAAAAAAAAATGGGAAAACATGTGTTTAAGACAGCAACAAAATGAGAGATCATTTGGAAATATATAATAGAAATGAAATCATTTAAAATTCGTTAGAATTCGCAAGTTGATGCCAAGCACACGCACACGCACACACACACACAAACATACACACATAAATAAAAAATAGCTAAGCGAGACGTCGGACAAAGAGACAAGTTTTTAAAATTTGATCAAATTTTATCAAAAAAATAATAATTTTAGCGCCAGCTGATTAAACGTTAAAGCGCGTGCAAAGAGCTCTAGAGAGAGAGATAGATAGAGAGAGGAAATGACAAAGTGGGAGAGAGGGAGAAAGAGAGAGAGAGAGGGGAAAGAGTGGGCGTGCTTACAGCTCTTTTGCCATTTCCATCTTCATTTCCATCTGTCGTACGTGCTGGGATCTTAGACCGGAACGCGCGGAACGCGACGTCTGCTGACAAACCAAATTTACTGTGGACACTAAAACTACAGTAAAAGTATGTGAGCGGAATCTGTCAGCGTCAATGCGATTGGCTCAACAACAATTCAAAATTGGAAAAGCTTTAGACAAATTCCATGCGAAAGAATTGAGTTAAAAAATTCCTTTGTTTACAATTCTCAAGCAGTTAAGGGTAATAAGACATGCCCTAGGAAAAAACTCAAATTGTTTACAGCAAATTCCAATAATTTTACACTAATTTACATGCAATCTAATTTTACATGACCTTTACCCTGTATATGCCCATTACGAAAAGGGCCCTTTTATATTTGTGAAAAAAATGTGTGCACAAATGTTTTATTTTATATTATTTTAAACAAAAATATATTAAACGTTGACCGCTTGAAAATAAGAATGTTATTTATATCATATAAGCACGCCGCAGATGTAAAACCCTTGTAGATATTTTTCTTTTGTTTTTACAGATTTCTGAGAATAGTAAAGCCTGAAAATGCTCAATTTGTTCAGAATATCTTAGAAAGAGGATTATTTTGCAATACAAGAACCTTTGAGATTTTGCATATAGGGTGTATAGCGAAGCTTCTATAAGATGATTAAATTTGGTCGTATTTTGACAAAACTTTAGACATATTCTCTTATAAACAAAGATGTAACGAGTTTCAATTAACAGAGGACATAACAACTGTTAAGGCAGCAAATAAATTGTGTATTCCATTATGCATTTAACATTTGTCGAGTGAAATTTAAGAACTGAACAAAATTTACCAAGAAAGCATACTTGCGCAATTTAAATTAGAATTTAAAGAGAATTCGTTTTAAATTTCAAATACGAAAACTTAGCATTTTAAGCCATAGAACTGTTACAAATTTCAGAAATTCGCCTGCTACTTTTGTTGTGCTCTTTTAAAAGGAAATAATCTTAAATATTTTTGAAAAATATTCAAAGCTGCCCAAGCTGTATAAATCGCTGGCACCTGTGACTTCCAGCTACAAAGGCTTACCTTGACTTTTATTTAAATATACATTCTGTAAAGTTGGACTTGTAGTGAGTAGTATTTTAATATTTAAATAAAAAGAAAAGGAAAACAAAGAAATCCTATTTCCTATACAAAGGAGAATAACTAAGTTGCAGCTAATCGAAAATTTATACACGGCGAATCAGCTGGGATTCAATTAGACCCAATGAACATACAAATTGTGTGTGTTCTTCTGGCACTTAACTCGGTTTTAGAGAACAACAAAAGCAACAACAACAACAACAACAATGCCGGCAAGCAAAGGAAAATTTAAACTCGGCTCCCACCCAACTGCCCGACTAGATAAAGAGGCCTGCTCTAAAGATAAGCGAGAAATTTGGTACGTGCCTGAAATTGCATAGATCCAGTATATAGCTATGAGCAGGAGGGTAAGCCAAGGAAACACTAAACCAGTTTAAAATGCAGGCAGGGGGAGAGAGGGGCGACATTCAATAGGGGGGCATTTGTCAGCGGTCGCCTTGAAACACGTGTGCAAAACATTTGCATTTGTAAATCAATTACAAAATTTACCAAAAAATAAAAGTTTTTCGTTTTCCGTTTCTCGAATTTGGAAATTGGGTATACGGATTGCAGCTTGCAACAGCTAAAGCTGGCCACTCGGATCTGTTGGGTTGTTCATGATGTTGTTGTCGTTGTTGTTGTTGTTGTTATCTATTGTTTTTGGTGTGTGGCTGAGTGCAAACAGCTTGCTAATGGCACAAAAGCAATTCGCAATGCCTATGCCCACAAATTGGTTACAGCCGTCGCCTGGCTGCGGGCGCAGGCTGTGTACAGTAATCTCTCAGCTTAAGGGCCAACTTTTTGTGCCCCGCCCTGTTTATTTGTAAATGTACGCAGCGCGGAATTCGAAGATGACATTTCACATTACTTAAATGAAATGCAATCAGTACTGTTTATGGGATTTGTTGCCCTGACAACAACAACAACAGCAACAACAACGAAATGTTACATGAGCTCGGGCCCAGGATTTGTTATAATAAACTCGGCGACAACATTTTCAATTATCCTACAAAGCTCAATGAACTAGTTGGCCATATGTTGCCGTTGTTAACGCATAAGTCGTAGCTAATCTGTCCATTTCAAAGAGGTTAACGTTTTGCTTTGAAAGTCTTTCGTTTCGAGCATTTGCTTGAGTTTGGGTTCTTATGCTGTTGGAATTATGTTCCGGCTAAGAGCCCGGACTTTACTTTGCTTGGAAACCGATTAACAGTTTTGAATATTTGTAAAGATGTAAGATTCAAGATCCAAATAAATAGCCAGCAAAAAATGATGAACATTTTTTAAACACAAAATAAATAAATTGTTCAAGATAGCTCGTTTGCGGTCTTATATGCATCATTCCCGAATTAATGGGTTCAAGATTAAAAGACAGTCATTAAAATCATGGCCATAGATAATCCCAATAACCAATCCCTGGTTTATATATATATATTTTAGATATCAAAATAATTGTAGAATAAATTTAAGTATGAGGATCATGTTGAACTAATAAATCACGAGTTTGGTCAAGATATCTTATTATAAAAAAATGTCCATATCAGAACCAACTTTTCGACGGATCATTCTATGGCAGCTATATGATATAGATGGAGATTAGATTTTGTTTTTCTGATTTATAAATGCCGAGCTCGGTCAAGATAACTTAATAAAGCAAAAATGAGATAGACTGGCGGATGAACATGGATATATTGACTCGACTGTTGATGCTGATCTAGAATATATATACATATGTCTTATGGGGTCGGAGATGTTTCCTATGCGTTACACATTTCATGACAAAATAATAATACTCTCGAAAAGGGTATAAAAAGAGTCAAAGCTTAAGCTTAAATTGGTTCTTAAATTTAAAAAAAACTGGTTCGGATCCATATCGAATACAGCTTATACAGCATAACATATCTAAATGTATTAAAGTATACACTTTATTATTAGTTAAGAGTTGTAATTAATTCAAAGTATTAATTAATTAATTCAAGAAAAACTGGCCAAATTCTGCTTTAGCTGGAACTTGTTTAAAACTGGGGTTTTTATATAATATTTTGGCTGTCAATTTGAAATTTTATCACACAAAAAATTATCCAGCAGCTTCAACTGAGCTGCCAATTTATAAATAAATAAAATTAAATTAAAATCATTCATACAGCTGTAAGAATCATAAATCAACTTAAAAGTTATCAAAAGTCAATTTAAGCTGCAGATTAAATCAAGAATATAAATTTCTTTGAATTAGCTGTAAGCTTATCACTTAATGTGCATCAATTATATTTCTTGTAACAGTTTGAAATTGATTGAAAATGGCAGCAAATCAGAAAACTCCTAAATTAAAGGCGAAAGGTTGAGCGCTGTCTGCGTCTGAGTTTGTATTTTTATGCAAGGCAGATTTAATTAAAACAGATTTTTTTTACAATTTCAATTGTGTTTAGGGCGCAGCTTGTGCAGCTCTCTTCATAAAATTTCTTGTTGCGTAAACCTCAAAACTTTTCGTTTTCAGTCGCTGCACAAAGTAGAAACGAAAACAAGTAAGAGGTTCTAGTCGGGAGCTCCCGACTAGGGGATACCCCAAACCCTCTTCTTCCAACATCAAATGCATATATGTATATATTCTATTTTAGAAGCTATATATATGACAAGTTTGGTGACTCTAGCTCTTATTATTTACCAAAATTGCCCAAAAAACAGGATATCGATAGCGATTTTTATCGATTGCTTGGAAACGGAGTAAGTTATCGATTATCGGAAACAAACTCGATCTGCGCGGGAACTAGGAGCACCTACATCTAAAATTTTAAGTCTCTAGCTCTTATAGGTTCTGAGATCCTCGCGTTCATACATACGGACGGACAGACGGACGGACGGACGGACGGACGGACGGACGGACGGACATGGCTACATCGACTCGGCTATTGATGCTGATATATACTTTATGGGGTCGGAGATGCTTCCTTCTGCCTGTTACATATATTTGGAAATACAATATACCCTTATACCAATTTTTAATGGGCTCAGGGTATAAAAATATGCATTTTATTTATACAATTCCAATTTTTTTTTTTTTTTGGTCTAAAGAAGCTTTGTGTTATTTTGCAGCCGAATAAAGGGGGAAACCAGGAATCCAATTTTGATTTTATATAAATGCAATTCGCTGCGAGTTCACAATTCAATTCAAATTGTACTTAACGAAAAAATGTACATGTGTATTTAAATATTTATGGGTATTTGAAAAGCCGCACATCAATGGCCCGAACAATACATTTAAAATGCTGGTAAAATATAAAACAAAAAATATGCACATAAATTCCAAATTATAAAGCCACGAGCATATTAAACAGCAAAAAACGCATGCCGACCCTTTAAAAGAACATAAAAAAAACCGCACACACACAAACAAAAAGGCACACAAATTGAGTGTGAAATTTTACGCGCCATTTAACAGAAGGCGGCCTCAAGTTAAATGTTTTTTTTTTTTTTGTTCGAGGCACTTTTTTAAGTGAAATATGCCTCAAAGCTAAAGAAAATAGAAAAATTGCTCTAGTTGAGACTGCGTGACTAGAATATACCCAGTACTTAACTTTATTTGAGAGCGGGAATGATGAAATAATCGATAGAAAACAGACGATAGCTTCGATAGTCGATTGTCTTCAACATCGATAGGGCTTTATAATTATTCGAACAGAAAAAATAAAATCTGATGACAGGCATTTGAACAATTTAATTATTTAAATAATATATTAAGTTACTTAATTTAAATTGATTCGATTTTTTAAAACCTTTAAAACAACATCGAATACCCCGATTAATAATTGTTGTTGATGCACACCAAAAAAAGATTTGCAACTGGCTGGAGACTTAAAGTTTTTGAAATCTGAAAAGGCAAAAAGATAAATAGAGCAGACAGTCATATAGACAATTAAATTCCTAAGGCAAATCAATTCTAAAGATAGAAGTAAAGACTTATTGAAGGATCGAAAAATCAAAGCAGATAACGCCTTATGTTTATTTCGCTTCTTAAATCGAGCTTTGTGTTTGCAGCGATTTATTCAAATGCGCGTTTAATATACATTCGCTTAGTAAATTCCCTTAAGCTCAACTCTCAGACAATTACAGGGTATAAAACAAGTAGAAGAAGTAGAGCCGCAAAGCACAAAGCATTTAGGAGCGCTGTCAATTATGACCAAAATATACTTATGAGTAAGTATATAACTAAGCAGGCAAAGCCGAAAAGGAAACTGGCACAGGAGAGAAATAGACTTGTCGCCCTTTGTGTGTGTGTGTGTGTATATGTGTGTGTGTGTGTGTGTCAGTGACGACTTATGAGCGACACACAGAGCTAGGCAGGGCCACACATTTGACGGCATTATAATGATGATTCCTTTTCTTTCGCCATTTTTTTTTTTTTGCTTTTCTATTTTGTGCAAGTGTGTGAGTGTGTGTATAAGACGCTTAACCAACTGGCGACTCGGAACGGTGCTAAGCCGCTGGCGCTTATTGTGGCTAAGTGGGCGGGGCTGGGGCGAGAGTCGTTTTAATTGTTGTTGCTGGCAACAGGATGTGTGCCATGCAGCCAAGTGTACAAAATGGCGTCAGAGCAAAAGTATTAAACGTAGCAACTTGAAATTTTGCAAAATTGTAAAGCAGTGACACAATAACACACACACACACACAGAGAGGAACACACACACATTCCCACATATGTAAATTGTGCAGTGCCACATGTGGCATAATGTGTAAATAAGCGCGTTAGACTTTAAAAATCGCTGCCAACGTTGTTGGCTCTGGCGCTGGCAGCTGCTGCTTCTTCTTCTCCTGCTGCTGCCTGTTCTCTTCTTCTTCTTCTCCCGGTGCTTGCATTTCCTTTATATTTTTGCTGCTCCGTTCGCCTGCTGTTGTACTTATCCGCCGCCCACACGACGTCTGTTGTGGCTGTTGCGTCTGCTGCTTGAGCTTATTGCTACAACTTTTTGTCAGCTTTTCGAAAGTGAATAGCAAAGCAAAAATACACACACACACACACCTATTGAAGCCAAACCCCAGCACAACACCTTATGCTTGTTTACTTTTTATGCCCTTGCCAAAGGTATTATTACTTTGCGACAAAATTTGTAAACCAAAGAAGGAGGTTTTTTCGAAACCTTAAGTATAAACTCTTGATCAGAATCTTCAGCCGAGTTAAGATAGCCAGTTGTTATTGTAGAAACAGTGCGAATCAGGCCAATATACCATATAGCTGCCATATATACTACCGTACATAAAAAAAGATTTCTCCGATTTGCGATAATACTGCAAAGGTATTCAAATTTCGGCTAACCGCAGCTTCTAGTTATTTTTTGTTAAATCATACTAAACTACTCATAATTATTTAATTACCGTAAATGCATTAATTGACAGCAAAAGTGGCATCATACTTACTTAGATAATTAAATATAATTTCTTTAATCATAACCGAAATGTCTGCTTATTTTTGATGTCCTTTCAGGTTTTTTATAAAAAAAAGGCAAGAGGTATAAAATCAAGTTAACGAATTGATTCGGATATGTTAACGTTTTTCATGACTCTACATTAAATGATCTAATCTCAGTCATATTCCTTTTTCGATTTTGAAAAAGTACTGTCCATAATATTATGCGTCTAGCTAACAGCAATTTATTCTCTAAAATTCTTTAATTGTTTGTGTGCTCTTGCAGATCAACTTACAGTTGTTCGCCCCAATTTTGCGTTAAGAAAATGTCAAACTTTCCAATGGAAATGTCATAAGCGTACCTGGCAACAGACAGGGCTGCCAAGGTGAATAATAATAAAATAAAAGCCAATCCAACTATAAAATCACATATATGAACCAAGTGCTGGTATCATATAGTTGGTTTGTCTAGAGTTTTTTTTTTTTCACTTTTTTTTTTGTTTTTCTGTGGCTTTTATGTTTCGCCCTGCCATTTGCATGTGTGACTAAACCCACAACACACACGCACAAACCCACCTATATGGGGTAGCTGGCGTAGCTCGTGCTTATTTGTTATTGTTACCTTACCTCAAACACATTTTTATGACATTCAATGGCAGCAGCAGCAGCAGCAGCAGCGGGGCAGAAACAACTGAACGCCAAATTGAACGCCAGACGGTGTAAAGTTTTCTGTTGACAGCAACAGCAACAACAACAAGCACAACAAAAAGAAGAAAAACCCAAAAAAAACACACGTTCCACAAATGAGGCCAACTAAATTGTTGGTGCACATGCGGCGTATGCGTAATAAATCCATTGACAATGACGTCACGACGTCTATGCTGGCATTCAAGCAAATAACACTTTGGTATTTCAGCAACTCGCCTGTCTGCCTCTCTTTCTCTCTCTCTCTCTGTGTGTGTGTGCCTAAGTTAATTTGTCTCAAGTTATTAGCTTAGCCTCAACTTTGGGACGCAACTTCAAAGCTAGTTTCAAGCGAAAAACTTTTAAAGACGCTTCCTTGTCGAGGTCCCGTCGTGTCCTGCGGCTTTTGCGGCCAAACCCCTTTTTTGTGCGGGAAATTGCCTGCAAGTTCGCCCGCGCAACTCCCTCTCAATATATATAAAGATATATACATGCTTCTATACTCATTTATATACACTTAGAGAAAAGGGCTGCTTGAGTTGCGGTTTTCGGCAAAGTTCTTAAACGACTCACTTAGAAAGTCTGTCAATTAGTGAGATAACCTGCGGATCTAACTTTTGCCGTGAGTGAGTCGCTTTTCACGTTGCCTGGTAACTTATCCAACTTAACTGATCAAAGGGTTTAACCCCTACGTTCTCAAGGATACTCCACACATAATAAATCTAAATTTATACATGTATATGGAATTTTTGAAGACTTGTATTATACAAATTGTTCTATATATTAAAAAACTCTGTCCCAGTGCGGCTTAGCTTAAATATTGTGCAGGATTTTATGCACATCTCGTAAATTGAGTACAAAAAGTTTTGTCAAGTGTATCTGCCAAACTTTTAACTTCCCATTTGGCGCTACCTGGCTGCCCCCCTCCACCCCTGCAACCCACCTGCTGCGGCGGCTGTGGACCCATCGTTAAGTTTCGCTTTTCAATATCATTTTTCAGCGCTTTTAACGTTGCATGAAAATTGAAAATTATGCGAGCCCGCCTTTTATTTTTAATTTACGTGCAAAATGTTGAATGCCATTAAAGAAACACACACACTGCATGAGTGTGCGTGTGTGTGAGTGTGCGCGCGCTGTGTGTGTGTGTGTTTCTGGCATTTTTGTTAAAATTTTGCGCACATTTGTGATACGTTCGTCTTGATAAGCGTTCGCACACACAATTTATGTTGTATTTAATCAGATTGGAGCCAGCTTTCAAAATACCTATGCCCCTCTGACCAGTCGCTCCCTCCTTCAGTTCGAGCTGCCACCCTGTCGATGATTATCAACAAAAATCTGTGAACTACAATTTACGTGCTAGCAATTTGTATAATTGATTAAATATGCGTGCCACAGGCGCTTGGCACGAAAATCGCGCACAATTTGCAACTAAGCCTAGAAAAATCCTTTACGATACAAGAAAAAAAAAATAATAATAGTAATAATTAATATGCTAACCCAGACCTAAATACTGCTAAGTATATAGCCAAATATCCAAATACTATTTATTTTTTTGCTTTGGCAATATTATTATTAAATTAGTGCTCATAATTATGATGTTCTTGGCACACATCCACACACAACTGCTTGTACATGGGTATTTCCAGAGCTATAGAGACCTCTCTTTAGAGACCTCTGCGATAAGGCACGTCTGGAATTGGGTCGCAGCAAACCTCACCACAAGCCTCTATTTCCTACAAGTCCATTTTATTGGTCGGTAGCATGAAATGGCGCTGACTGCTCCAGTTTTTGTTATATATATATATTTTTTTTGGCTTTTTTCCACTTTTCCTTTTGTTGCTGTTGACTTTACGAGCCCAAGCAAAAATATGAAGTACACGACAAATTATTTGCCGCTGCTGTAGGTCGCCAGCTAGCAGAGGAGCCGAGGGGCCGAGGGGCTGTGCGGTAAGTTATGCCAGAAGTTGACATGTACATGGGGCAACACTCAATAGCAGTTGACACATGGCATTTGATTGTGTTTCTCCATTAGGGGAAAACCCCTTTGGGCATATATTACTTAGCCATCACTCAAGGATATTGTTAACGGCTATAAAAATGACATGAAATGCTCCCAAATGTATCAAGGTCAAGGCAATAACCTAGCTGGAGCTCATTTTATGTGCGAGTTCACGCCAATCCCTTGATTCGATTAGCGAAACTGCAAACTGGTTGTCCGTTTTAATAGACAAAAAAAAATAGAGCTTAAGTTTAAAGATAACTATTTGAAATACGAAGACTAAACGAACATAAACACCAAATGAAAAATTGCCCAGAAATTTGTAAAATAAATCTAGAGAATAAATCAACCACAAAATGGAATTTCCCATGAGTACTGCCTCAGTTTTGACAAATTATGCGAGCTAGGAAAGCCCCAAGCTAATGATTCGCCTAATGTCTCACTAAATTCGGCAAATGTTGCTAAAAATAGAATAAATAAAATAATTCTAAAAACAAAACAGAATTTCAATAATAATTTCGAATAAGCTCAGTCTCGGTCTAGAAAATGTATTACAGCCGAAAAATGCTTTTACTTTAGGCCAGGCTTTTTTTTATTAAATATTTAAAAATGTATAAATCCATTTGAAAGCCAAAAAAAAAAAAGCTGAAACAATTACTAAAACAGACGGGACCTTGAATAAAAAATGTTGTTTACACAAAATGATAACTCACAGGGCCAAAGGGTCGTGTCTGCTTTCCATTTTCATGATGAAATTGAAAAAGTTGCAACAGCTCCATTTTGCTATTCGCCCGTATGTGCAATACTTTGGTAATTACATTTTTAGTTGCAACTGTAATTGAAAATGAAACTGAACTGCGAGAACGAAACTCAAACTACGTACAAAATGTTCCTTTATGATAACACACTCATAAAATGTTCAAATTGTGCTGCGGCGAGAAAAAAAAAACAATCCCCCC
Organism: Drosophila novamexicana; assembly: GCF_003285875.2. Taxonomy (NCBI): domain Eukaryota; kingdom Metazoa; phylum Arthropoda; class Insecta; order Diptera; family Drosophilidae; genus Drosophila; species Drosophila novamexicana. The sequence continues at coordinate 6,934,056 of NW_020824765.1, read as the reverse complement.
AAAACACACCCACACACACACTCACACACACCTTTTGTTGTGCTTGCGACCATAAAATCTGGAAAACAACCACGAAACGAAAAATTGCACAAAACAAACTTTCGCTGAAATTTTTATAGCGGCTTCTATAGGTTTTCAAGGGGTGATTGGCTAAAGGACATACAGGTGTTAATCGGGGGAGGGGTGGGTGGGGTACAGGGCCGATTCTCTAATAAATGTTATACTGCAAATTGCACTCGACGCCTCATGCACCAATATATCACAACATGCCGCTGCCCGCTTTCCGCTGCCCGCTGACCTCGCCTTGTGGGTGGCCCGTGTGGCATGCACCTTACTGCCACAACAGCCCACCCCTCTCTCCGCTGTCCAGCCGTAGTCAAAGCCTGTCGTTGCGTCCAAGCGGCGACCTGGCTGGCACATATTTTAGCATAAAACATTTGCATAAAACTTTCACGGCTTATGGCGCACGAATGCAATGTAAAAGTTTCATTGTGCGCATTGGCCATATACTTCGTGTACTCAGTGTAACACGCCCATACGACTGCCGTACTCGGCTCCGCCCGGTTGGTTACTTTCAATTTTTATAAATTTAATCCATAGCAAACAACAGCAATAAGCGCCGTGGAAAGCTGACAGCTGGCAGGGTATGCCCAGCTGCGAGATAATCTATTTGGCAGAGTATCGATTCATATTGTTTTATAAACGATGTTTGATTCAAAAAAGATGTGAATCGAAGTGGATAATAATTTGGATTATAATTCTGTATGCTTTGAAATATATAATACATTTTTAGCTAGGTGGCAACGCCACATTTAACATTAAAAGTCAAACTTTGCTATAATTTTAAGGCTCAAAATGTTATTCAATTTATTTCCTACTAAAAAATCCTATATGAAATGCAATTTTTAAAGCTGTTTGATTTATTATAATTAGCAAAAAAAATTACATAAAAATATATATAAATATCATCTATTCAAATCTAATTTTTCAGATTTATTTATTGTATATATCCAAACGTAATTTGCTATTGATCGGACAAAAGCCACAAAAGCCCCAATGTAAGATAATTTTATTAGTAGAAAATAATATAGAAATTCTTTAGAGATGCATGACTTTTTTTAGTAGAACAAATTACCCGGCGTTGTTCGGTCTATATACATATATTTTATGCTCTCAGTAGTTATACAGTATTCTCAGGCTGTATTTTTTTTTACTTCTTTCGCATGTTTAGAAAATTGTTATTGCCATTAAGCTGGCAACAATACAATACAATAAATTTTGATCATTTTTTTTTCATCAGACCATGGAACAATCGATTCGGCCTTAGACGTTGGCGTAAAGGTCATACGGTCATACTGTTAGTTAATTGTTTTTATCTGAATAATTTATATTTTTCACCTCATTAGCGTCCTTCTGCATCACTAATATGCCCTCTCGACTAAGTAGTGCTGGGTATACAAACTACCATTGGTGGCACAACTTCGCTAGCTCCCAGGAGGAGTCTTTGCAATTTGCTCGAACGCACACCCACCCACACACAAACACTCATCTACACACACACAAACACACACACACACAGACACTCCATGCCCCTCCCTAACCAGAGCCACGCTCACCTGCTCCATGCTCAATTTTTTTTTACCTTTTCTTGCGAGTACTCAAAGTATTCACTATTTTTTTTGCTGGCTCTGCTTCTTGTTGCTTTTGTCAGCCGTGCGCTGTGTGTGGCAGGTTCGGCTTGACTTGGTTTCGCTTGCAACATTTCGTTAGGTTCAAACGAGCATTTTGGCCCGCAGGCAAAATGCTGTTCATAAATTGCATGTTGGCTTTCGTACATGTGTGTGGGTGTGTGTGTGTGTGTGTGTGTAGTTTGGTGTGTGTACTGGCATGTACTCCATTTTGTGTTTTAATAGACCCTCTTCGCATTTAAACTGTTATGCTTGGCCTGGCCCGGACACAAAAAGGCCTTTCCCCCTTTTATCGCTTAAGCCAAATCAGTGTCGAGCTATGGCACACATATATGTATATATATTTTACCCCTTCATAACCGCCCTATCAGCCAACCCACAACACCTTTCAGTTGAGGGTAGAATCGATAGTCTGCAACTAAAGTGAAATTTACGTTTTGTCGACTCCTGCGCCTGCAGTTTAAAGCTGACCCAGGCATAAAGTAGCCTTTGGCCCACAGTCTTTAGCTGGAACTGGGCCCGGAGCTGGACATGTAAAGACCCATCAATTTCAGGCTATTCCGCTGAGTCGCACACACCCACCATTTAATTTGCGGTTAATTAGCAAAAAAAAAAAGAAGGTAGCGAAATAAACTAAATATGTAATTAAAAATGTTTGTTTGCCTTGCATATTAGTTAATTTGAGAACTTTGCTCTCATATAAAAACTAAATTAAAATTCGAAATTTTCGTGTGTCTAGTTTATGTCTTTATGAGGCTACGCCTCGTAAGTGGCGTGGGTGTTGTATTTATTCAATTTCCCTTTTGTTTTTTTTGGTTTTGTATTATTTATTTTTTTTTTCGACCTCTTCGATTATGAGCGAAGTGTTAAGTGATTTATGCGTATTGTTAGCCTGGCACGAAACTTTTATTACTGTCGGGGCCCCATGTGTGAGGCCCAAATGCGATACATGATATATGCAATGTTGACGCGCGATGCCAGCGATAGCGCCTGTCCATTATATAAAAATAAATGACAATCAGATAAAGCATATAATGAAACATTTCAAAGCATTTATTACAATGCAGAATAGTCAAATAAAATAAAAGGTCGTGACAAAATGCTAAATGCCAAAGATTTCAGCGATTATTAAAGCTATCTCTTGCTGAACCTTAAGTACTTTTAGAGGCAACAAAAAGTAACCGATAATAAATCTAGTTAGATAAATAAAAGGCAGTGAGTAAAAGCTGCTTGATATTAAAGCTCTGTGCTTTAAAGCTGCACATTCAGCGATTCAGAGTAAATAGATATACAGAAGTTATATAATTCAAATGGGTAAGCTTTAACAGTAAAGTTTGTTTAATCATTACAAAACGTTCAGGAGCTTTAAGAATTGCTCATTCGAATTGGAAAGCTTAATACATGCGATGTATTAGCCACACGTGAAAGCTTTCGGAAGCTTTTGAGCTTTAAGATAAATACTTTCTCTACTCTTTAAAAAATTCGTATTCTAATTGGACATCTTTAAAATGACAGCAAGCCACATATGAAAGCTGCACACGTTAAAAATTATATTATCCAAATTGAAAACCTTTTAAACTTACGTTAGCTTCCTTTGAAAAATATTAGGTTAAAAAATCTTTTTCATAGGGTTGGCACTAAACAAGACTAAATAATTGAATGTCACTTTATTCAAAAGATTTACTGCCTAATATTGCTACGCTTTATTTAATCTCATACTGTCATAAATTCAATGTTTGCCAAAACAAATCAATTGTTTTACACTTATTTACCAGCTAATTAACGTTGCCAAATCAGAAACACAAAGAATCGAAAATTTTTCCGCTTAAGTAAATAGGCAAATAAATTGCGACTAATTTAATGCATATAATAATTAAATAAAACCGAGACAAATACCTTAAATGCAACAGCATCAAAATGAGGGAAGAGTAAAAAGCAATGTGCTTTGCATATTTATTTGAGCATGAGTTGCGTTTCATTTAATTTACAACAAAATGCATTTACAATTAATTAAAAAGGACACGGAAATCAAATGTTGTAGGAGGGTGTGCCAATGTGCGTGTGTGTGTGTGTTAGTTGGTTGCAATTAAAATAAATTTGCGCAGGATATTAAAAAGTTGCACATGGTCTGCCGCAACACATGACGTATACGCAACGCGGTCACAATTATTGCTGCTGCTTCTGCTACAATTGTTGTTGTCGTTGTTATCGTTGTTGTTATTGCATTAAGAGCACAACACAATGCAGTGGCACACACTCTCGCACACACTTTGGCATTATTCGAGTGTTTGTTAGACTATTTTCACCAGAGGCAACGCCTGTTAGTTATTAGTTGCGGTTGTTGTTATTGTTGCGGCTGTGTCAAGTGTCAGCGACAAGGCTTGAGTGCAGTGTTAGCTGCACTTGCGCCGCATAACGATATACGGAGGGGCGCGGTGATGGGTTGCACAATGCCATTTGTTAGTGCCTACCTTCAACTGACTGCATTCCAAAAATGCAAAGAAAAACTACACTCAATATGCATACAAAAATAGTTCAAAGGAAATTCGCGTAGCACTCGTTGCACCACACGACACCTCATACCACGTCCCCATTGCCCCGGGCTGGCAGTGCCACATTTTTGGCTTGGTTTCATTAATTTACATATTTAGTAAGTCATTCAAAATGCGGCTTTCTTGTTATTTTATTTTAGCTCTTTTTTTTTTCTTTGCCACATTTCCTGGCACTTGTTATTTTTAGTCAACCTGTGCGGCAATCGCAATGCGGCACTAATTAAAATTCATTGTCGGATATCGCAAGTACGAAAACACGCAGATCTGCACTTGACTTCCATTTCCTTTCGCTTTCAGCTCTAGTCTTAAACCATAAGAATAATGTTTATAAAGTGCCTTAAACGAACGTGAATAAAGCCTGAATAAGCTAAATCAAGTTGAAGGGCAGCAAAATGTGCTGAAACATATGCGTATATAGCAATATTTCTTTTCCGAATAAGAAAATAAGTTCAAGTAATTCTTTGTAAAATGTGGCGGAAATGATGCTAAATAAGATGTCCTATCCCTTGTGCCCCAATATTAGAGGCATATTGAAAATATTTTTTATTTTTATATTTACATCTACCATTTTTGAATTTTCTAGATCTTATTTTCGACAGTTTTCATGCATTTTTTTATTCAAGAACCCACATATCAAATTTATTGAGGCTTAACCACAAGGATTTTGACCATGAAAGAGTCCTAACGAACTAAATTTTCGCTAAACTCGCCAAAGAAACTTAGAAAGACTAAGTTAAAGAACTCATAAGAACTATTGTTAATTTCAAAAAAAAAATTAAACATTTTATGGCTATATTTTGTATAGTATTTTCTGGTTAGAACAACATCTGATGTATGGTTAGGGGTAGGTCTCTGCGAATGTTGTGGAATATATATGTGGATATATATGTTCAAAATATATAGAGAGCATATTTTTAAACTAAAGTATCTAAGAGCTGGCACACAAAATGCTTAGTCTATAAAATAGTCAAGAAATTTAATGCGAGTCAATTACTAGAGTGCCATTTAATATGCCCAAAAACTTCAGTTCTTTAAACTCTGCTTTATACACCTAAAAAAAAGCTACAAATGCCTTTTTGTTTGGCAACCCATATTCTGTTTACAGGGTATACAAAAACTATAAAAGCGCAGCATTTGAGTGCTTTTGATGCGTTTGGCATCCGTTTAGAGAGAAGCCAGTTAACAGTGTGAGGCTTATGCAAATGAACGAACCAACATAAGTCAGCGGATTATGCTAATATGGCAGCCGCAGCGAGTGTTGACTGAAATTGTGCAATGTTTGGGCTCTAATCAGAAACTACACCAGCAGCAGCAGCAGCAGCATCAGCAACAGCAACAACAATGCGAAATTTGCATTAAACAAAAGCACGTTGATGTCCTTAAAGATATCCCAGCTAATTGAATTCGAATTTCAGCAAACGATTTTGAGCTCAAGTTGGCTCATGCTTCACAGTGCAGCAACCTTTAACAAGCTCGGACTTTGTTTTTCTCGCTCTACAAGAAAAGAAAAACGTTGACACACAAAAAAATTCTTAGAGGTAGACAATAAAAATTGTGTCAAAAGCAAGCCATAAAAATGCTTTATTAATGTTTTCATCTACGGCTATTAAAAAGGTCTTTAATAGTATGCAATTTTAAGAAAAAAAAAGAAAAAAAACTGTAAAAACGTATGTACGTATTTTTTATGATGTGTTAAATATCAAGTGGTTGCTTTTATTTCAGTGTTTACGAACACTTAAATTGATAAATAAATAGATATTGAAACGCTGCCAACTCATGTTGACACTAAGAATAATCGCCATTTGCTCTGCCAACTTGTTGAGAGAAAATTGCTAAGCATAAATTTGCCTCACAATTTGCAATTGGCATTGACAAAAGTGCAAAAAAAGCAAAACAGATATCAAATGTTCAATTTATCTTGGAATAAAACAATACATTGGCTTAATAAGGTTGGTCGAAAAAGTCGATACAATGTGATTCATCAGCAACATTCAAGAACAAAGTGCTTAATGCGAAGATTAAACATAATTTGCTTTATATATAAGCACTTTTTGTTTATACGAACCAATTCTAAAAAACAATATACTAAATGAGAATGTTGTATAGAAATGACAGCAGTGCTCATAAACGATTCAGTGCACTGTCGGGTATCGAAACAACCACTCGTTTTACAGCACTGCATATAGATTCACACCTTGTTTTGTATACTACGACACTATTATATTCAAAGATATTTTTATTCCACTCTTAGTCCCCTAAATTTAAAGGTAACATCTTAAAATAGTTTCGAAAACATTAATTTTGTATGGGAAATGTAATAGTGTTGGTAAACATTGTATTGCACTATCGGATATCGAAACTTTTGCTCATTTTACAGCACTTCATAGATACGTTCACTTAGTTTTATATATTAGCGCACTTTGTTGGTTAAAACATATTCTTATCTACTCATAGACTCTTAAATTAGCAGAAAAGGTATCCAAAAAATATTTTTAAATCTTAATTATATATAAGAACTAAATCAGTGTTGGTAAACTATTGCTTACACCATTTACTATTGCTCATTTTACAGCAAGCACTTTGTGAAAATCCCACAAATGAGAAACATTTTTTTTAAGCTGAGCATCTTGAACAGGAATTACAACAGTGTTGGACAACTATTGTTTGCAATATTAACTATAACAACTATTACTTATTTGACAGCACACCCTTTTCTTTTCCAAGCAGATTCGAATGAAGTCTGTAACTAATGATAAACGTCTTAAACAAATTTTGAAATGAGAATTTTCTATAGTAATTTCAGCAGTGTTGGTAAACTATTCAATGCACTTTCTACTACTGAAAAATTTCTCCTTTTATACCACTTATTTGCTCTATTTGAGTTTTTGCTCCGCGCGCAATGCCTTTCAAAATTCCTCCACAAATATATAATTGCTTAGAAACCATAAAAAATCCCTAGCAATTAAGTGTGGATTATAATTGTCAAATTAAATTGAAACTTTCGTCATGCGATGCTCATTTAAAGGTCGTAAATTTAAAATGAAGTACTCGTAAAATATAAAGCCGCATAAAATGTCTAAGAGCTAGATTAGAACATTGCTCGAATTGTTAATGGCATGCAATAATTGCATTTTAAAGTACTATTATCAAAGGATAAGAAGTCGGGGAGCCTGTTATCAATAGCTTTCCGGTCATGCAAATACATTAAGCCCATGGTCTAGAAAAAACAACTTAAAATACTAAAGTCTAAAGGCTGCATTCAGCAGCTGTTTTGCATAGAAATACCTACAAAAAATCTTTGAAAATAACCCGCATAATGTCGACTTTAATCGGCTTAAGTTAAGTTTTGGGCAAAGTTGCGGCGAATCAATGATTACAACTAGCCAGACTGTTTAAAAATTTATAGAGCCACAAGCAAAGTTTGTCAACCGAGCTAGCAGAGAATCTTCCAACATGTGTGCGGTAGAATACACAAATTCATTTCTACACATACACTTAAGTGTGCATAATCAAATTTCACAAATGAATTCGTGCAATAAAATCCTCTCATCTGCACGAGCAAGCAAAACAGCTGGCCGAGTAGAAGGTTTCGTTTATATGTACGGGTTGAAAAGGGGGACTTATAGATAAATATTGTGTTTGAATAATCAAATGAAACAGCACTTTATATGCTTTGAAGACAACTGCCTCAATATCCTTGAAAGCACATAAAAGCTTTAAGCAGGATTAAAGTTCTGTGGTTTGGGCAGCAAATGGAACTAAAGCTGTGCATCAATCATAGATGATGTATTTCTATAAAGAAACTGCCAACTTTTTCTGCAAAGTTTTAAAGCATATTAAAGCTTTCAGGTTAAATACAAGAAAATAAAGTAAAAGCAGTATGCAATTTGTCAGTCTAAAAAGCTTAGAAAGCTATAGAAGTATTTTATGACGAGCTTTTTAAAACGTTTTTTTTTAATATATGTAATGTAGTCCAAAAACAAAAGCTTGTTGTAATAACGAAGCTTTCTGAAAATCTTTGACAGTTTCTAGAGAAGCTTTCAGAGCGAATTGAATTTCCTCAAATGTAGGTATAAATAAATTTTGACAAACGCAAAGAATAAGCCAATGTGTTTTCACTTAAATTAAAATCTACAAGAAACATATAAATTACTTTAAAAAATAACACCGTAAATTTTATGCATTAAACTGAACTTAAGTCTAGCTCAAAATAGCAAAATGCTTATAGAAAAATATAGTAAGATACAGGTATTCAACTCTTTATCTGTGCAAAAAGCTGTTGAAAGCCTTAAGGTAGATCACATGCAAGTTCTCCATATGGCTTAAAGCGAAAAGCACAAGTAATAAACCGAAATTGAACACTGCCTATTGTCCCCGCTTGTTGTTTTAGTTGGCTGTCTCCTATTGTAATCTAACGGCTGCCACATTCAGCTAATGTCATTGGACAACGGCTCAACGTGAAATGCCTTCAATCACGTACAATACAATCCCACATACGCATACAAGCAGAGATGCCATCAATGGTTGTGCGCTTGGAAACAAGAGGCACACGGAAACGAACCATTTGCTTTGGTGATGGTGCAGTCGAGTGTGCCACCAGTTAATTTTGAAATCTGTCAAAAGGCATTCAACAAATTAAACTCAATTGGCACATTGGCCCGAATGCTGGCACGGCTGGCCGACTCCCTGGCAGGCAAATAAACATGGCACTTGGCAGGCACCGGATTACATTTCACATTTCATTTGAGTCAGAGCCGTGGCCAGGAGTCCGACTGGGCCGGCACATGTGGCAACAACAACAACAACAACAACAAGCCAGACAGCAGCTCAGCAGAGTCGTCATAAAATTGGTCATCATAAAAGCCACAACGCTGTCAGCCAAGTTGGACGCAACTCACGAGCTGAGGCATTCCAGAACGCAAGATGGGCGGGAGGAGACGGAGAGAACTACTGCATCGTCCATAAAATTTTCAAGTGCAGTCTTTTAGGCTCAGCGTGCGCCAAATGCGAAATTGGACATGAAAATGAGAGGCATAAAAAAAAAGTGGCAGCCGCACTGGCTGCAAGTGGCCCCAAGTAGCAGCTGCCACATTTAAGCAGGAGACGGCTGAAGAGACGGATACGCCACGTCCGGCCGCAAAACACGAAAAGCACAACAAAACCAGAAAAAAAGAAACAACAAAATCAAAAACACGAAACAAAACATGAGAAAGGCCCAAGTAATTGGGCAATAACGAAGCTTTTATGCTCTAGAGATTGCCACAGTTTTCATTTTTCGTTTGCAGGCATTTATAATTCAGACATTAGCTGGTTGTACGAACTATTCCAATTATATATTTATTAAAAATTTTCCACATGTAATTACGTTTCCCCCCGCCCCCTTTTGCTACATGCTTACAATTATTTGTGCAGTCCTGAGCCCATTAAAAGTCAGCAAGGAAAATGTTTCGAGTCCAAATCTACTTTTGGATTTCGCTTAATAAATTCTTGATATGCATTGCAGGAACTTTTAAACAGTGAATTAAGAAAATATATTTATTTATTAAATATTTTCTAAAAGCAACTGCCTTAAGTGAGTTTTTTGATTAATAAAACTTAGATTAGCTGCCTAAAGGTCAGTTGTTCGTGGGTTATCTAAAAGATTAATACTTATTAAAAATTAATAAAAGTATTTTAATAAAACTGTAAAAATATTTAAAAATATCCCTTTAAATTTCTTTCCTATTGAAATATTTGCGGACATTAATATTTATAATATTTCAATTTTTTTTTAGTTTTCCTTGAACATCAGATATATTTGTTTTGATTTTCTCCTCCAGCATTATCCTTTATTTATATTTGTTTTTTAAATTCTAAATACTTTCTCAAAGCAGTAAAAACTGGTTTTATTTTATAAATTATCCTCCTAATACATCATTCGCCTCGAAAGCTGACTGAACAAAAAAAAATGGAAATGCTCCTCAAAATAATTTTTGCTTATATTTTCCGCGTCATTCAAATGCTGCATAATTTTGAGTGGCCATCAGGAGCTTATGTTATAATAAAGTGAATGGAAAAATCTAATGTCCATTTAAGTGCAAAGTGCATTTCCGTAAGTGGGCCGTGGCTGCAGCCCTCTAAGTAATGCGGCTGCCCAAGTGTCAAAGCGTCGCCGTCGCAGCAACAACAACTATAGCATACTTTTTGGGTCTCTCTTATGTGTGTGTGTGTGTGTGTATGCTCCAGTACGAGTGGAAGAGGGAATTGTTTCGTTTTGGTTTCGAAATGGAAGAAAATGCTGTTTAATGTGCTTTTTATTATTTACATCCGCGGGCAGGCTCTTGCCGCAGCGCCTCTACCCCTACCAGAGCCCACAAAACAGAAGCTCATCAGACGTTTTTTTTTTTTATTATTATTATTATTATTTTGTGGCACAGTTCCGGTTGCGGTTGCTTTCATTTCTATGCAAATTTTTAATGCCTGCAGCTAAATGGTTTTTATTGTATTTAGTGGAAATTATTCACGCCAACTAACTTTAGCCAAGAAACAGAAACCAGATTTGTATATATGTATATGGGGAGGGTATTACAGAGATATATTTGCTACAAATAGCTGTGATTGTTTCCATTTTAAGTGCAGCAGTTTTAATGACTGCTTTCCGCAATAAGCGGTAATGATGCCATCAAAGTGATATTTGCCGAATCAACCAAATACAGAGTACCTATAACAGATATATATATATATATATATATATATATATATATATATATATATATATATTAGCCATGCGACTGGGTAATTGCAAATATTTACATGGCACGGCTAGCGATTGGCCAATCAGTCGTAATGACAAACAGCTCACATTTGCAGTCAGCAATATGCACATATGTATATTGGCAATATGTCCGGCCGGGCCGCTGTTACCCATCTATAAATCAATAATATCGATTCCATATTTTTCTGCGCTCTTTTCTATATATAAATATATACATATACATATGTTTTAAGTACAAGTTGCGCCACTGACAACGTGCAACAAGCCGCAAAAGAAAAAATATAAAAGCAATATCGAAGCCAATGTCAATGGGTCAGGAGTGCGACATTGCTTTTGGGGGTTCATCAAACTTGCAACAGCAGCAGCTGCTGCACCAGTTTGTGGCAAGAGTTCAAAAAAAAAGAAAAAAAAAACAGCAAAAATAGAAAACAGCTGTTGCATGTTGCAGCCAAAACTTGTGCATATTTAAAGTCGAACGCATCATGTTGAACTTTGACAACTTTCGAACATGCTTCCGAGTTGGGTTTTTGTTTGCGAATTGATTTTCTGAAAGCTGCTTCGCCTTCAAGTTTTGATTGCTGTCAAACACTTTACATAAGCTTGCCTGTTTTGCTGTTGACTGAAGCCAGAAAGTGTAAAATTGAGGCGGAACCCATAAATATTATATTAAGAGCATTCTTGATCAGCCTGACGAGCCGATTCGATATTGCCATAGCCTTCTATATCTATGCTATTAATTCATTTTTATGTTTAACTCTTAGGTTTGATATAAGCATGATATTCGGAGCATTATATCAAAATATCATAGCAATATATGCTATATAGCTATATAGCTCTCTTAGAAATATTGAAAAATTAGTTCTCAATCCAAAAAAAATGAGTTTTAAACAATCGTAATCAAATGCTTTTATCCATAGAAAAATCGAATATTTGCACAATATTTGTATAGTATATATATATAAATCTAGAAGAGTATCTATGCTTCGAAATACAACTACGCATATTTTATTTCATATTAAAGCTTACAAATTTATTTGCTTAAATCTCTTTCAACGCATTGTTGCCTTTAAAAGTTCATATTTTGATGGCAGCCAAACAATTTTTTCAATGTTTATTTTTGGCTCGAGGTGTAGAAAACATTGAGGAAGATATCAAAAAATCCATAAATCCATAATTATTTTTGATTAGCATGACGAGCATCAGCTCGTTAAAGGTTTTAAATTCAATATCGCATGCTGAAAAATTTATCATATTTTATCAAGTAAGCTAAGAATATAGAATATCTGCATCAAAACGCAATTTCTGACTCAACATAGGTATGGGATATATATATATATATATATATAAATAAATCTGAAAGAGTATCTAATCTCCAACCCAAAGAGAGCTACACTTTCATGTTTTCACTTATAATTGATTTTCTAAAATCTTTTTCGCCACAATTACGCCTTTGAAATTTTGTTTCTTATTGACAGCAAAAACCATTATTTTAATCTTAAGAGCTGCTTAAAACTGTGTGTGTGTGTGTGTGTGTGTGTGCGCGCCTGTGTCTTAATGAAAATGTGGCTTTGTAGCAAAAGTTATTGGGAAAGTGTCAAAGGCCAAAAATGCAATAATATGTGAAGGCTATGAATACAGCGAGTATTTTATAATATGTCGTTACACACCAACACGCACGCATACACTAACAGCCAATATGTTTGTACACACACACACAGGCACACACATGTAGCGCAGCTTCCATTAAGAACATTGCAACATGCCCGCAGTTACAAGAGGGTGACTTTTGGAGTTCTGGTTGCAGTGAGAGAGAGAGAGAGTGAGAGAGAGAGAGAGGGGGAGGTTGGGGCGGGGCTTGGTGGTTTGTGTGTGCAGCGGTTGCGTTTTAATTTATGCATATCAAATGTTCTTGCGGCGCACTTTTACTTTATAACGTTCCACACCAAGTGGCAGGCACAGTCAGCGCAAGAGAATGTGCCACAAATATGGAGCATGAGAGGGGGGTGAAAGGGGTGTGTGTGGAAGGTTTGAGAAGAAGAGAGCGTGCGACAAAAACGTAGCAAGTGCCATTGAAGTGAGTTAATTATTCAAAAGTTGCTCATACGCAACGTTGCGCCAGAGTCGCGCGCTAACACACACACACACACACACACATGGACACCCACAGACACACCTGTGCAGTCAAGTTAAATGGCACAAGAAAAGACAACGCGTCGTCCTTTAAGCGAGCACTCGGTGCCTACTGGTTGCCACTACTCAAGGCTTATAGCCACATTACGTATGTGGCTAAGAAAAGTGACAGAAGCCACCTAATTGTCGGCTTGCAACATGTTGCATGCCACCAGTCCGCAGTCAATATGCGATACGCTTAGACGTCACCTTTGACGTCTTCTGCATATCATAAATGGCAAAATACTTTCCAGTTGATTGACAAAGTCGCACTTAGATGGGCGCATATTTGCGCTTGATAACAGGTTGGCAATCACAAATGTCTCGATTCTTGACATTTCCAATTAATTACCGCTTACCTGCACTCAAATGTGGCACATACAATCGCATTTACTTGTGCCAATTGTTTGCGTCGAGCAAACACAAAACTACACGTCGACGACCGCAAATGCAAATGCCTATAACGAAAAGCCAAATGTAACTGGGAGGGGCATGAGGGAACAGGTGGGTAACACAAAGGTAAAGTAACAGTTGTTTGTTCACATAGCGCGCTTAGTTAGATTTGTTTTTCAAAAATAATAATATTTTTTTAATGTTCTAGAATGGTATCAAAATGACTTTTTCTGGAATAGTACAACAATTCACCAAATTTATAAAGCCCAAGAGATTTGCTTAGAAGCGTGATTTTAAGGGAGAAAGAGTAGCGAAAGAGCGAAGAACTAAGAAAGGAAAGTTCATGAGATTTGCATAGAAGGGCAATTTGAACTTTCGAATGGCTTGTAAATGTCTGGTATAAGCAGATTTCAATGAATTTGTTTCTTTATTTAAAAAAAAAAAACACAAGCTCCAGCTATCTATACATACCCTTTATTCAGATCCAAACTGGCCTTACACTAATTCTAATCTATTTATTTACTTTATAGCGTTGGAAATAGACTCAAATCTTTACGTTACATAAAAACTGCACAGCTTGAATATGAACATTTCTGAGAATATGCTCATTTTATTGTCAAAGCAATCAAAATTTTGTAACCAAAATTTTGCTAAAAATACCTTAAAATTCATATTGTAAACGACGCACCCCAAAAAGTATGCTATGATATTAAAGTTGTCAAAATAGTTGTCCACACACGAGCGCAGGAATCGTGCAATTTTTATCTCATTACACTATAATAATAAAGTTATCAGCTATGTAAATTAGACCCCACCTCAATCCGACCCGTCCCCGAGGCTCGCGTCACGCATTCATTAGTCGACGCGTGGCTTACAATGAAGGCAAATGTCAGTTCAGCTCTTAATTAGAGTTGACTCACATGTTCGACGTGAATTTATTAAAGCAAAAATCTCACAACCAATTTACTTATGCGCTGCTATAAGTTTAAGCCCGAAGCTGATGGCTCAAAGTTTTTATCGCAAGAATTTTCGGTTGCCAGAGCTATGCGAGATTCTTGAGCGCAAGAATTTCTTAGCGCAAAGTTCTGAAGTAAAAATAGACCAAAAGTATATGCGAAAAGCCGCGTAAATATTTATTCTGACTTTTAAACTATTAGGCTGCCTTTGTAGAACAGCTTACGTAGCCTCTTAAGCTGGTTTAAATGCTCTGCTTGCTTGCATCTTATGGCTCCGTTCCAGGCAAATGCAACTGGAGTTATGTGTGCAGCTAACAATAAATAAATGTACATATTTATGTTTGTACAATAATAATAATAATAACAGTAAATGTGCATAAATATCTAACATGTATTTATGACTGTGTCTAGTTGTTATTGCTCATACGCCCCGTGGTGCTCGGCTGCAGCTGACAACGTAACTCAATTTCATGATAATTATAATTACGCCTGCCGCTGTGTTATTTCCGTTTCATGTGTGTGTGTGCGTGTGTGTGCGTGTTTGTGCCACTTTTTGACGAGGCCACCTTCATGTTGCGCATCAGGCGTTAAAATGTGGATTACGTTCAGCACAACTAAGTGCTAATGACATTGGCTGAAAGTGTTTATTTAAATCGCAGTCGATTAACATCAACACACAACCAGCTACAGCAGGCTACAGTAGCAATAGAACTTAAAGCATGGACTTTCAACAGCCTTTATCAGCATCGAAGAGCTTTCGAAATAATACCCAATGATAGTTCTAAATGGTTAAAGTATATAAAAGCTCCACATTAGACTATTTGTATTGAGTACAATCAAGTTATTCTAACAACTTAATGCTTTAGCATCTCAAAGCACAGTAAAGCTTTAAAAATGTACCAAGGAAAGCTTAAAACTGGACTCTGCGCATTAAAGAAATGAAATGAAATATTTATTCTAAAAACTAAATTTAACAAATTTACGGGTGCTTAGTTTTGCTTTAAAAGCACATTAAAGCTGTAAAAAAAGCAAATAAACAACACGTGAACTTACTAAATTCTTTAAAGCCGAAAGCTTTATATTGGTTGAGGGGATCTTACAGAAAGCTCAACTGACATTTTAAAGGCCCTTTTTAAAAAAACATTTCAGCATTTGACTTGCCGCTCATCAATTTTATATGCTTAAAGAAATGATTGCGATTAATTGAATGCAATTAATTGTACAGGAAGCCTGATTAACTGTCTTCACGTTGGGAACTAAGAAAGATTTAAGCATTAATCTAATTAGTAAGTAGCATTAAAACTTCGAGTCACCAAAAGCTTGACTTGCTGACTATATTTACATTCAGTTTTATAAGCTACTTAAAGCTTTAAGTGTTTTTTGAAGACAATTAAGTTTTATCGCACCTTAAGCTTCAAGCTCGGTTAATTGGCTTGTGATTTTATGGGTTTGTTAATCGCCAATTTAAGCCAGTGTCATTGGCATTTAGCAGCGCACATTACTGGGCCAACAGTTGCGACATGCTGGGCAGTCACCTCAGTCGCAGCCACTTACGTAATTATCATTTGCCATTTGCGTGTCGCTTTAAAGTCGAAAGCAACATCCAAATAATCTGTCTGCAAACAAAGACTGCCGCCCCGCCCAGTCCCCCACTTTAGTGCCCACTCGACGTACTTGCTGTTTAAATTTTACTTTGGCCGACAGCTGTTCAAACCAACTAGAATGAATATGCAATTGTTTTGGGCCACCGAATGCCCAAAACCCCCTCCAAACAAACATTTGATTGATGAAGAGCATCCACAAAAACCACAAAGAAAATAATAACAACAACGAGCAGAAGAAAACTCTGAAAAGCCAACGCTGAACTGAGATCTTAACAATTTGTATAAACAAATTGTGCGGCCGGCGCTGAAAATATGCAAATTATATAAAGTTCAGCCAAAAGGCAGATAATGGAAAAAATGGAAATTGGTTAGACGAGAAAATTAGCGCACTTAAAATGATTCATTGGTGCGGCATTGATAACTTTGTGGCACGCTAATCAGCGTGCTACCAAATGGAAAATGCGAACCATTAAACGAACCATTGGGCAATGGAAATGTGAGAATAGAGCTCACAATTATTCATTGGGACACATTCGTAATTGATATACGCCCAATTGACAAACAGCGCCAAATAAAAGTAATAACAATTTAGCGTGCTTGTTTAAGGCTATTAATGCCACAATATCTAATTGCTCTCTAATCTATCTATATATTTATATCCGTGTACATAAGCTTGCAACTCTTGCATTTTCTACTTTGTGTCGTGTGCAATGGGTTTTAATTAGAACGGAGTAATTAAAAGCTCTGGCTTTAATCGCATGATAAATATATATCATTTCCAAGGCTGCAAAATGGATTTATAATTTTTATTATTTACTTATGCACCCAAACTTTTTACCATACCAGTTGTTTAAAAAACAACCGAAACCCCAACCGAACAATGCTTTTCTTTAAAAAATGGGCTTCAAATGAAAATTTATTTTACACCACAATTATTGCATAAAGATTGAATTGTTGACTGACAATTTCAGGTAAAAATCAGGCTTAGCCTAAAAATCTTTTAAAAATCGGTTGTCAACAGAAAAATGATGTAGAGAATTACAATAAGTTTCAAACCAAATCTTGAAAATAGAATTCTGAAACTTGGAAAGAAAATTTTGTTTGATGGCGATTTTCTGAAAGTAGAATTGTTTTTAATGAAGCTTACAGTCACATGATATTTAAAGACATTTTACACAAAGGGCACAAAAAAGAATTTCTTTTCTTATATTGCAGACCTTATTCTTGACTTTAAGACGCTTAGCAATATTCCCGAAAATTGCTAGTTTATCTGATTTAAGCAAGAAGTTTCTTGCATTTGCAGCTGTTCAGCTGGAAAAACTTCTAATCTAGTATCTTGCACAAAATTAAATACCAAAACTCAAGCTTAAATCAGATTTTTTGTTGTTTTTCTTGGCAAACCCCATTTAGCAATTTGTGCAATTTATACATTTCCCAACCAAAGACAACGGTAAAATGCAGACATACACTGAAATCCTGACTACACTGCCTAAAGAGCTTAAAAAGAAAAACAAAGACAGAAAATCGTTTTAGTTTGCCATGTATTTTAGTTTGATTAAAACATGGCCCAAAAAAAGCAAACTATGCATAGCCAACAATTGATATACCATTACAGCGACTCACCTATTCATTCGCCTCTACCTGGCCCATCTACCTGGCCCATTCCAGGCAGATCTAGGCCAAGAAACGCTTTGCATACGTGTAACTGCAATCTGCAGCTGACAAATGATTTCATTTTCAATCTGGAACTGTGGAACTTTGCGCAAGGTGTTCAGGACAGCGAACACATTTGTGCTATGTGCCAAGAATTTTGTTAGAGGAGGATGTGATAGACTAGTGCTTACTTATGTAACAGGCAGAGAAAAAGCAGGCTGGTGAAAGCAGTCATAGCGTAGGCTTGAGAGCAGAAATACCTTGGATTATCATATCGATATCATTAATCCATCATCGATAACACAATATTTCATAGTTATGCAATTATCGACATCGGAAATATCGATATATTATTCGATCGTTGGGAGTATTGTAGGTGTGATCGATATATATTAATCTCTCGATAATGTGATTGGTGGGCAGTGGAGATTTGAAGGTATCGATGTATGCGATATTTTCTCAATGTTATTAGGCGTTATAATTTAAACATTATAGATACATTTCAAAAACTATCGATACAAGTTAACTTCACTTAAATACTTCAAAATGTTCTATAAAAATGTCTTATAAAAGTTTCATGCATATTTATAAGATTGGGTAGCCTTTTTAACTAGGGTATCACTGGGGCTATCACATAAAATCAGGATATTCTCCCTTGTTATAGAGCATAAAGCAAAATACACACAGACAGAGAAGAACACTCAACTTCTACTTGTAAGCCAACTGTCAACGATTTCCTTTTGCCAACATTTTGTCCTAGATTTCATTATTGCCAGCAAATTAATTGCGCCTAGAGAGAACTTCAAGAGACTATAGAAGTGTTCTATATACTGATACAGATGTATACATATACATTTATATGTGGTATATACTTGGTCTGTTATGCCTTTACCAGAGCTGGTTATGAATAATTCAGTTAGCAGGTTGGCTTGACCGGCCCAGTTATTGCTTTATGGCCCGGCCAAGTAAAAGAGAGCTCACTAATTGCATATAATGAGCTCAAATGCATTGCAGACTGCAATTGCCCTGGCGAATGTTTGAGAAAGAGCAATTGAAATGAAGGTCTCTGTGGGCGTCTGTCTGCTCATTTAATAATTTAACAGCTGACGATTCAGATACTAGCACTTTAAGCACAATCAACCAACGAAAATACAAAATTGTATACTGTACTACACTATAATCATCTGTTCACATTATCTAGAACGTTTCAGACTTATTTTCGGGCAATGCGATAAGTTTTATCAGCTGTGGGCAATCTACTGACTCATACAGCCTTTAAATGTTTAGTTTATAGCTGGTTTATTTAAACTTGCGATAAAAGTGGCCTTCAAAAACGTTTTCAGTCAGTTAACAATGTATTACACATATTTACAGTCTCGTCAAAGTAAAGGGTGTCTAATAATAATAATGACAATAGCTTAAATTGACACTTAAAGGTTAGATTCTTTTTGCAGCAGGCCTAAATGTTTTCAAAAATATTACGGTTTGGATAAATAAATGCAATTATTAACGAGTAAAACTTTCGGCGGGGACAATCGGAGAATAAACCATTGATATTATCGATAACTCACATACTGCACTTCATTAATCTTATACCAATCGATAATAGTTAATATTACCAATTAATCATTAACTTACTCAGTATATATCTTTCATCTACTATCATACATAGCTACAGTGTGTTAAATTATTGATCAATTGATAGCTCATATAGGGAAGTGTGCCCTATCATTAAATAATTATATCTAAAAGTAGCCTAGTAATTGTTTAGCTCGCCACAAACTGTATTTTGATTAGTCATTAACAATCTGAAAAGTTAATTTAAACTAAAACTAATTTCGCTGAACAGGTATATCGTAACGCGAAGCTATTAGGGCTACAAAACTACATCAAGATATTTCAGTTCTTACGAACCAAGCACGAAGTGCATCAATTTAATTTAACCAACGCTGGAAAATAATAATAATAATAAAAATAATAATAAGAGCAGCCACAGGCAACTGTGGCAACTGTGGCAACTGGAGGGTAAAGACACCAAACACCGACCCACAAATTGATACCGATCCAGGGACGGTGACACCCAACAACAGACCCCCAGTCTGAGGGGTTATCGTTGGTTTGAGGGTTTTCTTTTTTTATTTTTATTTTGCTGGCGCTGACCGAAAAGTGCAAATGTCGCATATTAAATTAACGTTGATGGTTCCAACAACAACAAAATTATTTGAAGCGTGAAAAAAAGGAGGCAGCAAGAGGCGATAAACAAGAAAAAATAAGTCAGCAAAAGAGTAAAACTGACTGGAAAATGCCCTGTAGCAGACCAGAAATTAAAGAAAGTGAATTATTAACATAACTTCTATAATCGATACCAC
This sequence comes from Drosophila novamexicana, assembly GCF_003285875.2. Lineage (NCBI taxonomy): Eukaryota > Metazoa > Arthropoda > Insecta > Diptera > Drosophilidae > Drosophila > Drosophila novamexicana. The sequence goes on along the minus strand of NW_020824765.1, from coordinate 6,913,918 downwards.
ATTTATCGATAGTGATGTCTCATATATCGATACGGCAATCGATTGTTGCGGAACATTTCAGGTGTTATCGATATATTATTAATTTTAAACTTTTGTTACATAATGTGAAGCTTGAATAGCTATCAAAAATTATCAAATTCCATCGATTAGTTTATTTTTAAAGCCAACTGTATAACAAATTTGCTTAGTTTAGGGCTTATAGAAGTTGCTTTAGACAGCCGGGGAGAGTCTACTCCGCAGACAGATAAAAGAATGTTGGAGACAGACATTTAATTACACGCTGTTTGCATTTGTATGCTGTTTAGAGGGTATCAAAAACAGTGACAATTAAATTGAAATCGGTTTATCTGGTCGTGTGTAAATATTATGGCGTCTAATGAGAGCTGTCAGCGACAGCCGCACTATCATTTGGACGGCCAGTCCATCAATCAATCAGTCAGTCAGCCATAATGTCCAGTTATTGTCATTTGTGCAATTTGTCAATTGGCCAATTTGTTGCAAACAAAATAAAATGGTTTTGTGATTTCTTTTGAGCACATTTATTGGCTACAAATTTATGAGCATAAGACATATATTTATGTTTCTCTAGTTGGCAAATGGGTCAGAGAAATAAATCTTCAACATACATCTGATATATGTATCTACATATATCTTTCTGTGCACGCAGCATATGAAGTTCATTTGAAATGAAACCGAAAACTGTGCCATAATGAACTAAATAACACATTACTCATACGCAAGGTTAACCACTTGCTCAGCTGCGGCCAGACAAGGCACAAGAAGACAGCGTAGAGCAGCCTTTCGCCCAACAGCTACAGTCAAGCTCAAGCATAACGCCTGTTTATCATTATAAAAATTAAAAAAAAAAAAACGTGTAATAATTTAAAAATAAAAGACGCTGTCTAGACTTGGCGAGCATAGAAAATGAGACAGGAAAATTGCTTTTCTTATAGCTGCATTGTTTACGTAGTTGCCGTTCGCGTTGTGCCATTCCATGAAAGTCGTTAAATGCCGTCGGGCACAAAAAGTCCAAATTTTCATTTTACACAACCAAATTTATAGAACTTTACGATCAAAATACAACAACAACAACAAAAGGAACAACTATACAGCATCTTAGGCGCATTTATTGACGCAATTGATTTCAACAAATTTTTCATCGGTTTTATTTTGTGTTTTCCATTTTCCTTTTTGATATAAATATAGTATTAACATATTTATACACATACATTTATGCATGCAAAATTTGTAAACAGCAATTGGCCATAAAATAGCGTTCAACAAATAAATCGCCGCAAATATAGATTGTAAATTACAAAATGTTGCCAAACTTTTAGAAAACCTGGCCCAAAATAATCCCTTAGTCGGCCGCAATTCGGTACAGGGCAATTAAATCAAAATCCACAAATTATTTAGAAAACATTAAAGCATCAATAATGATATACGAGTGGTAATTAAGTTGGTCTCGGGTAGCCATGGCTAAAATGGTAAATTCTATTGACAAATGGCTTATTGGCCGTTTTCTCTGCGCCTCGCAAAACAAACGCCGGTCAAACCATAAGAAAATCGCATTTTCGAATAATACGCAAAGTGTTGCGACTTTCATGGATAATTATAGACCATATACACATATATACCCATGCATATATATACATATATATGGCCGGCTCTAAGAATGTGTGACGCCTTCGAATGTCTCAGACATGAGCGATACGGGTCGTCGGACACCAATAAGAAACAAAAATTATAATTTATGTCTACAGTGAACCCGAATTGCTCTCGAACATTTGTTTTTGGCGGTCTTAACACATTAAGAGTGTGGCTTTTCTTAAGTTTCAAAAGAGCCATAAATGTGCGTATGAGTCAAAAGACATGAAATACAATTTTTTTTTGGATTAACTTTGAATGTCTACAAACCCATTTGACCCTTAAAACTGAGTCATGACTCGGGGAATCTTTGCTTTGTTTTGCTAAAATGGGATATTTTTATTAATTTAAGCTTTATTGAAGCGAGCTTAAACTTTATTTAAGCGATATATAAGCTTTATGCTTCAGCTTAAGGCCTAAAGTTCCATTAAGACTCATTTAAAGCTGGCACTAAACATTTTTAACATGTATGTTAAATATCGTATGGCTGAGCTAAAGACATCTACGAGCCTATAAAACATATATGCTCGTGATCAGTATCAATTATCGATTGGATATAGCCTTTCCGTTTGTCTGTTTCCTTGAGCTAAAAAGCTATTGTTATGAAACTTTGTATGAATCGATATTTCTGTTGCATATGTCGGCACTGCCCGGATCAGAGCACTATATCAAATGGATACCATAAAAATCATCTGTCAAAACTATAGTTTTCGTATTAAGTTAAGTTATACTCTTAATATAGGTTATGCAATTTATCAAAATGCACACAAAGCAAAAATACATAAAATTGTTAGCATATACGAGCACGAACAGAATGGCATCTGTTGCAATTGGGATGCCATTATTTGCTATTTTTCCCATCTATTGATCCAACGAATAGCACAGCCAAGCACAGCACAGCTCGTACATTTATCTTTGAATATTCTTTGTAGCACTCGAGGCAGTGACAGCAATAATCAAATCTACATAAATATGTATGTACATATGTAAATTGATTGGAACCCCTCGTCAGACAGTTTGACCAAGAAAAGTGCACACACAACACACACGGTCGAGCAGAAGTATTTGCGTATCTGTGCATGCTGACAGTGTTCAATATTGGCAGCGGCAAATTGAGTTTTGGGTCATAAAAAACGATAAAGGCGTCAAACGTTATGCTTTGTGCAAATCAAATTTGTAACGCCCCCGAATGCCATGCCCATGCCATTGCTCCACTGTCACAATGCTGCCCATCTGTTTTTCGTTGACTTTCAACGCTTCTGTTGCTCGTGCTGTTGTTGTTGTTGTTGTTGTCGTGCACATGCAAAAGCTGCGTTAGAGCGAAAAGCTCGCAATGCAAACACAATCAGCTGGGCGTCCGAAGCTTTCAACATGCTGCGCAGTTTCGTTTGAGCGCCAATGCAAACAAACATATGTTTGTGTTTTTGTACGTGGACGTGTCTCTGCATGCTAGTCACGACGTCAACAAAGCACAGCTGTGTGTGTGCCCCATAAGCTTTGTAAATTGGCGCGCTCACGACGCGTGCTCTCACGCGCTCTCAAACGCTCTCGCGCTCTCTGGCTGTCCCAATTCGCCTTCCCCCACCCACTGACAAAACTCGCTCAATTATTGCGCACCTTTTAAGCTGTCAACAAAGTGAACCCCATTGAGTTGTTACGACAACAGCGGCGCATTTTACAAATGTAACAACATATACGCAGCAAGGCTATGGAAATTTAAAAATACTAGAGTACATTCACAATCATCCCCTAGTTTTACAATTAAATGCTGCCAATCATAATAAACATTTGCTCTGGGGTTCTCTTTATTGTTTTTCTGTCGGGGTAGTTTGTTGTAGCGCGTTTTCACTGTGGCATGACCGTTGACTTTATAACTGGTTTTCCAGACAAAATGCAAACGGTGGCGCATTTGGCACACAACAGGGCGCCCAATTCTAAGATATTTCTGTTTTGCTAGGGCCGATGCCAAGTGCACAATACGCAAGGTCATTGCAAATTAGTTTTTAAAAATTTCTATAATTCTACATATTCTATTTTTTGCTTGCCCCAAAAAACAAATAAAAACGAAAGCAGCACACCAATATTTGTATTTGCTCTAGCTAAAAACAATTTCGTAATTGAGCGTATGTATGTATATTTATTTACGTCGCAAGGTCGCTATCAGACATTTACATTTACAACGGGCCCGCTTAAGGCGCCTAAATGTGGGGCCCATACAATATATTGATAGAAAAAAATCGAAAAAACTCAACAGCCTATGCGATATGCGTATTGGAAATCATTATATTGTGCTTTTTTGGTTGCATCAAAATTATTGAGATAGGTTCTTATCTGATTGGAGCTGCAGGCGCGGCTGCGCCCTAATTAGCAAAGTGCTGGTGGTTTTACATCAGATGGGAACTTATTGCATCGTTTAATTTTGGAAACGACTATCAAAACTAATTAACTTTGAACGAAGCTTGTGCGCCCAAGCGCCCAAAACTTAACGTGAGCAAAAAGCTTCCCCCGAATCCGCCCCTGTGCGCATGACGGCGACCTACACACAAAAAAAAAAACAACAACAACAACAGACGCAACAGCAAAATAAAAGCACACGACGAGCAGAGCAACTGGCAAAACGGGCCAGAAGAATACATACAACACGGAGGCGAGTTCGTTCTTGCGTTGTGGTTTAGTTGAGCGTTTGGTGGCGTTGCGAACGGACAGAGACACCATCAAAATCACCAACTGCTAAAGCAGCCACAGCAGCAGCAACAGCAGCAGCAGCAGCAACAACAGCAATTAGAAAAGCTAAACAATAACAAAAAACAGAGAGCTACTCAGCTTTGGCCTGGCTTTTTGTCGTAGTAAACGCCATTGACTGGAATATTTAAACAGAGACAGAGCCAGTGTGTGTGTGAGAGAGAGAGAGAGAGAGAGAGAGAGAGAGACAGAGAGCGAGAGAGGTAGAGGGGCAGCAGGTAGTCTGGCAAGTGGCCCCTTCGTACACACACTCACAGTTTGTTGTGTTTTTCTTTGTTTCGGCAACAACAAATTTTGTTAAATTAGTGCGCAATTACAACAACTACAACAAAGACAAAAAACAACGTGCACAGCAATTTGTTTAAATCGACGGCTGCAATAATAATAAAAAAAAAAAAAACTGCGCAAAAAATATTAAACCACAAAAACGTTGCATCACGCAACAACAACGAAATTCAATGCAAAACGCAACTTGAATTCTCCAAAAATCAATAAGCAGCAGCACAGCAGCAGCGAAGGAGCAGAGGCAGACAGAAGCTGCGACAACTGCAACAACAACAACAACGACAAACAAGAACATCATCAGCAGCAGCAGCAGCAGCGCAGGAAGAACAAGAACAAGAACGGCAACTGACAAAACAAGTACCGTAAAAGCTTGAGCACTTAAGGCGAAGCTTCAAAGCGCAGCAAAACGCAGCCAGCGCTCAAAGCAGCAGCAAGAAAGACACAAAAACAAAAACAAAGCGAACAACAAAAGTGAAACGTTAAAATTTACATAATTCATTGGCTGCTGCGACAGCGTTTAAAATACAGCTAGAAAGAGAGCGAGAGAGAGCGAAAGAGCGAGCGCGATGCCCTCATTGCTGGAGGCGCTGGAGCGCAAATATTTCGCCGAATGCGAATTCGAGAACGCCAACCAGCCGGAGCTGCACAAGCGCTCCGATCTGCCCAATGACTTTACGGTTACCAAATGTGGCGGCCGCATGGAGTTCTCCATATTCATACCGCGCCTCTCCCCGCTGACCAGTGTGCCCGCCCTGTTGGTGCTCAACGACTGCGACATCGATTGCGCCGGCGATTTTGAGAGCATACGCGACAAATGCCAGCGTGTGCGTGAGCTGGATCTGGCGCAGAACAAGCTGCAGGATTGGCATGAGGTGTTCAACATACTGAAGCATATGCCGCGCATCGAGTTCTTGAATCTGAGCAAGAATCAGCTGCTGAGCACGCCCAGTGCGCTGCTGGCGGCGCCTACGATTAATCTGAAGAATCTGGTGCTCAATGGCACCTACCTGGACTGGATGTGCGTGGATGCGCTGCTGCAGAACCTGCCGGTGCTGCAGGAGCTGCACCTGAGCCTGAACAACTACAGTGCCGTGCTGCTGGATGCGGCTGAGGAGGCGGAGCACAGTAACAGCAGCTGCCAGTGCGTGCCACAAACCGAAACCGAAACGGAAACGGAAGCGGAAGCGCATGCATTGTCTGAGAGCTGCTGCAGCCTGTGCCGGGCCAGACGCAAGCTGACCCAGGCACATCCGGCGCTCAAGACACTGCACTTCACGGGCAATCCCATCGAGCACTGGCAGGAAATATGTCGCCTGGGCAGACTCTTTCCCAGCCTCGAGGCCCTAGTGCTGGCCGAGTGCCCCATCAAATCGCTGCAGGCCAACGCCGAACTGGACTCGGCCAGCGCCAGCGAGTGCCACAAATATTTTCCCTGCCTGAAGCTGCTCAATCTGAGCTGCGCCCAGCTCAACAGCTGGGCGGACATCGATGAGCTGGCCAAATACGGCCAGCTGCAGAATCTGCGTGTCAAGCACTGGCCCCTCTGGGAGACACTCGAGTGCACCGAGCACGAGCGCCGTCAGCTGCTGATCGCCCGTCTGCCCAATGTGTCCATGTTGAATGGCGGCGGGAAGATCAGCGTGGATGAGCGTGTGGACGCGGAACGCGCCTTTGTGCGCCACTATATGGACAAGCCGGAGTGCGAGCGGCCGGCACGCTATGCGGAGCTGCTGGCGGTGCATGGCCAACTGGATCCGCTGGTCAATGTCAATCTGAAGCCGGAGAAACGGGTCAAGGTCATATTCACATACAACGAAGTCAGCGAAAGTCGTTTCGTGGACATTTATCTAACCGTCAACGATCTGAAGGTCAAGCTGGAGAAGCTCATCAATTTGGCGCCAAACAAGATGCGTCTCTATTACCTGGATCAGGACTACAAGGAGTTTGGGCCCGAGGAGATGCGATATCCCAACAAACAGCTCTACAGCTACAATATACAATCGGGCGACGAGATCATCATAGATGCCAAGAAGTGAACGCCGACGAAATGCCCACCTGGATGGCTGCCTGGGCATCTGGACACCTGGACACCTGGAGCGGGCGGTGCTAACAGCAACAAAAACAATTTGTGATTTTTGTATCGTGCTTATACAGACGGATACAACAACCCAACCATATATATGTATATACATATATCTCGATATAATACATAAATCTATCGTACATATTATACATATTTTTACTGTTATTTACCGCCTTCCAACAAAGCAACTAATGTATATACATATAAACGGCCAAAACGTGCACACACACACAGACACACAATACACACACACACACAGACACACAATACACACACGTACATAATATATATTTTAACTGTCGTCTAACCTAAGCCTCAGCTACAGACTAAAACAAACAAATACAACAAGCATTACATTAAAATTTGAAAAAAAAACAAAAAACATTTTTCAGGGTTTGTTTTTTCAGTTAACAACTCGAATAATTTTTGGGTTGCAAAAATGCTTTGTTTCCGCTCTTATTTCGGAGATTAGATAGAGTTCGTAGTACTAGTACATAATATCTATGAGTTTTTGCTTGTGTCGCGAGCACTTGCAGTAATCAAAAAAATTGAGAGTGCTCTAATCGGGTGTGCCCGACTAGCAGATACCCTGCAACCAGCAGTGAGTTATCTTTGACAGCATTCAAGTTTCATTCTATACATTCGTATACTAACACGCACACACACACACGCTGTGCTGCTTCTTCCCTTAGCCCCAAACTATGTAAAATGCATTCTCATATAACTTCGGTGCTTAAAGTCCGATCTTAGTGAAATTTTTATGGCATTCATATGACAGCCAAGAGAGTAAATACGAAAAATGCGTTTTTTACAATTTTGAATGGAATAGATAAAGTTAAACAAAAAGGGAAATATTCCTTATCTATATAAACAATTTGGGATCAATTGCTGCTTAAAAATGCGAGCTATGCTTTAAAAATTCAAAATTTCGGGATTTCTTGAAAACGGAGCAAGTTATCGTCTCTGAAACTTTTGAAGGACAGGATTATTGGTAAATGTATTTAATAAGGTCGACGCTGCTTTTCTGCCTGTTACATATGCAAACCAATATACTCTATTGAGTTAACAATGGGTTCAGATTACCGATTTCGTGACACTTGTAAATTTCAGTCGTGAGAGGGGAATCGTGCCTATAAAAGCTTTCAATTATGGAAAGCGACAACTCGATCAGTTGATGAATTGCCAACATCTAAGCCAAAACTTCCGCCGTGCTTTTATGAACCTGGTTTACTATTAGTTTAAAAACTGGTTTTGCATCCCACTCACAATTGGCATTAGAATATGCATAGAGTATAGGTAGGGTATTTAAGCATAGTTAGCTTGACTTCGCATTCTTTAACAGAAGAGTGTGCACATGTGATTTTGTTTACACACTATGAAAATTTATGATCATTTCGACAACAAAGGAAAAACTACAAAATTAGAACAAATTCAGTGAATATCTTTTTTCGAATTGGCTCAAAACTTATGAAATTTTTGCCATTGGAAAATGTATATTGCTTTATTACACAGTTTTTATGGCCACAATATTCGCCAGCTCAAAAGTTTCTGTAATTCAGAATGGCAATAGCGTTCAGAAACAAGATGATATGCAATTAATGTGTCATAATTCTGAATTCCTGAACAGAACAGTTTTTTGATAATAAAGCTCTATAGAAACTTTGTGGAAAATATAAACTGAACATATTGGGCTTACATTTTACCTTATAAATTATTTAAATAAATAAATATATGATTAAGAATAAATGAAATTTATAATATGAGATGTCATTTCCGTAAATATTCATCTACATCGAAAGCAATTCAATTGTTTATCTTAGTCAAGTTTTACTGTAGAAGAAATCTTGGTGATAACTTAACTCACATACACGTCACACGTACGTAACTACTTAACAAGCTTAAAGCTCAGCGTGCTTGTAAAGTTAAAGGCAAAAAGCTTTTAAAGCAAACGTTGCACTAATACTTATGCACTTATCTTTACACACATTTACAAATGAGCGTGCCCATTACAGTCGCACGTTAATAAGAACAACAAAGAGAAGTAAATATGTACTTTTTTGACGTGTTGAATTTTGGTTAGCATCAAATAGGTGGAATGTGTCGATAGTTCTAAGAAATCGAATTTCTTTATAAGCCCGAATAATGTGAAATAAATAAAAACAATTTTAAAATAAAAAATAAAATATAAAAACAAAAAAATATTATATTTCATTACGTAAGACATGTTAACTGACCTTTATCTTGATTTATATAATTTGCGATTTCTATTAAATTATTGTTAGTCTAAGCCGTTATCAGGGATCAAACGTTAACTGATTTATGGGCTTGTTCTCTTTGCGCTCAACTGTACTTAAATGTTAATGCCAGAGACTTTTAAGGAACTGAGTTCATAAAATCTGGAGAAAAATAAACCTCACACATATATTAATTAAAAGCGATACAAAATAGATTTGATTTCGTTTGTATTAGGTTTTGGTTGTCAATAGGTTTAATTAAAATAATTAGAGTATATTTTCTTTGACAATTTATTATATTTTTAACTTAGACAAAACTCAGTTAAAATGGGCGCATGCAGCATATTTAAAAAGTTAAATTCTAAGTAAATTTTAATCAATCAAAAGATGCAGTCAAAGGCCTGCATTCTAGAGGCATTTTAACGACTTCTATTTGTATTGGCTTTATACGTTGACAATGAGAACAGACAACTGACCCGCCCGTAGGCTGCAGGCCACGACTAATACAGGCTATGCAAACTAGTTTTCCAAAAACTGGGTCAATGCAGTGGGTGCCTGCCTAAGGCTTAAAGCTGAATTTGTATAATATATGCATTTATTAGCCTTAAAGAGCATAAAAGTAAGTAGCTGTAACTGTGAGCCGTACGTAAAACTTTTCCGCGGCAGTCGTAAATGCCAAATTGAATAAAACACACACCCCCAAAAAGCAGTTCGCCCATATTTGCATTTGCTATCTGCCAAAAAGGGCGGCAACGTCTGTGTTAATGACGTACATCAAGCATACGACACGTTGCCGCCAAAATGAAAAAAAAATCAAAAAGAAACAATAACCTCTAGAGATCGTGACTAAACTAAGGAGCTGTCTGAACGATCAATAAAGAGAAAAACAACAACAACAAAATGAATATGCGAAAAAAACGTATATGACGAAATTAAAGTCTTGGCAAAATTTTATGACGAAGTCTCAGGTGCAACAAAATAAAATAAAATACGAAATAAAATCAAATCAAATAAAGGTCTACATAGACACAGGCGACCATAAAAATGCAAGGTGTGTAGAAAAAAAAAAGAAGAAATAAAACAGAAAAAAACAAAACAGTTTATGTATATAATTAATAAAAATTTACACATGGAGGTTTTTGGAAAGTCTATAAGCTGTGTGGGTTTTAAACGCTCGAAACGCTCAACAGACGATCGAGTTGTGATTTGAACGCCAAACGCGACACACGTCGTACACCCCATTTACTGGGCTCTATTATCAGCGTTACTTGTGTTTTGTGCTTGGTTTTTTTGTTTTGTTTTTAGTACAGTGATTAGGTCTTGAGGGGCATGTTAAACGTAACATGGATCCCGAGAACGATGTTTATGCATTCTATGATATAATGGGCTTCAAGGGGTGCGATAAGAACTAACTGAATTGTTTATTAAATTTAATTAATGTGCTTTCTATTTGGTGTGCTTTGCAGGAAATGTAGACCGGCGGGACCAAAGAAATCGCAACAATTTCTGCAACCGCGAATGTCACTCCTAGGGAAGCCGCTGAACTATAATCGCGGCACACATCGCCGCGATGCCCGCTACCGGCGGATGCAAAGTCGGCTCTACAATTTCTTAGAGCGACCGCGGGGCCTGCATGCAATATTTTATCATGTGATGGTGTAAGTACAAAACTGATCAATCATCTATATAGACTATAACAACAATTGCAGCAATTTGTTAGCTCAATTTGAGCAAGCGATGATTTCCTAATGAATCTCAGCAAATAAATGTCGAATATATACCCTTACTTGAGATTGCAAAGAATATATTCGTATAAACTATGCAGAACACTTAATTAGTAATTAATAAGTAAAATTATTAGTCATTAAATAGACGTCATAGAGAAACTTTAAGCTTGATAACAATTGTGCTTATTAATTAAAAAATACAATTGGACGATTTTTTGTTTAAAAAATAACTTGTAAAAACAGGCAGAAAGAAGAAAGCCCCATTATTCGATTAATTTGAAGTTCCTTACATTTAAAAAATTATAAAAAATAGATCTAGGCTTTAAGCAAATTATTTAATTTAATTAAAAATTGAATCCAATATAGTTATATTTTTGCTTAAGTTCTCTGCTCAATATCTAAATTAAACTTAGAACAGAGCTTGATAGAAGTAGTAATTCCGCCTAAGACCAAATAAAATGACTTCGCTTGAATTTTAAAATGTTTGAACCTACATTTAAATTGTTGGCCAGTAAAACTCTAATATTGTCACTTTACCAGGAGCCGGTTAAGCACTCAAATCATGTATTCAACAAATTTAAATATTTTTGTATAGAAATGTTCCGGCTAACAAATTTAACATGGCAGATCTACAATTTTGTAAAATTAAAAAAAAAACACATATTTTCCACATATCCTTAAAATCGATAATAATTTAACAAAATTAAGTGCATGTTCCCCTGTAAAAGACTTTCAGATTCTCTAACTGTAATAAGTGCGGGTAATATTTGTGTATTGTTTTTTACAGTTTTCTGATGGTGTTCACATGTCTCGCATTGAGCGTGTTTTCCACCATCAAGGAATACGAGGAGGATGCTGTATATATATTGTTTCGCATGGAAATCATAGTTGTCATCTGGTTTACCATGGAGTTTGGGGCGCGTCTGTGGTCATCGGGCTGCCGATCGCGCTACCAGGGCACGCTGGGACGGCTTAAGTTTATAAAGCAACCGTTTTGTATTATAGGTGAGATTGGATTTCATGTAAACAATAACAGTTTGATTATTCGATTATCGAATGTTTTCCTCTGTAGATATTATCACCATTTTAGCCTCAATTGTAGTATTAGGCATGGGTACCTCTGGCCAGGTGTTTGCGACGAGCGCATTGCGTGGTTTAAGATTCTTTCAGATACTTCGCATGGTGCGCATGGATCGACGCGGTGGCACCTGGAAACTGCTCGGTTCGGTTGTATACGCACACAGACAGGTTGCCTAAGATTTAACATGCAGTTTAACCCAGCTTGTAATTCATATGTTGCTTTTCTAGGAGCTCATCACAACCATGTATATTGGATTTTTAGGTCTCATCTTTGCATCATTCCTTGTTTACATGTGGGAGAAGGACGTTAACGAGAAGTTCAGCAATTTTGCACAGGCGTTGTGGTGGGGCGTGGTATGTTACCGAAAACCAACCAAACTGCAAGCACTTAAATTATTCAACTTTGACCCAGATAACACTCTGCACCGTGGGCTATGGCGATATGGTACCCATCACCTGGCAGGGCAAATTGATTGCCTCGTGCTGTGCCTTATTGGGCATATCCTTCTTTGCGCTCCCTGCGGTAAGTCCATGTCGTTTATTTATGCATTCACCGACCGGATTCCAATCAACCGTCCATACATCCTCTCATTGCAGGGCATTCTGGGCAGCGGGTTTGCGCTGAAGGTGCAGCAGCAGCAGCGCCAGAAGCACATGATACGGCGTCGCCAGCCGGCGGCGACGCTCATTCAGGCCGTTTGGCGCTGCTATGCGGCCGATGAGCATTCCGTTTCCGTGGCCACCTGGAAGATACATCAGGTGGCGCTGCCAAGTCCGCCCGCATCGTAAGTAGACCCCCTTGTCCCCGTTGGGCAATTCAAATGCCGCACACAAATGCATACAACATTTGATCAGGGACTTGCAGTGGAATATATGAATATTCAAGTATACTCTAGTTTATTCTAGTTCATACTAGTTAAAACAATTGCAATTACGCTTTTGGAAAAACATGAAAAAACTCTTCAACTGGTCCCTAGACAACTATTCATTTATGAGGAAAGTTTGGTATCGTTTCTGTTGATTTTAAATATCATTTTATAATTTTAAATATCATTTATTGAATTATTGACAGAGCCAGCTTCTAATCAAGAACTAATTTCTAATTTGTTTTTTCATTTATGTTAATATTCTAATTATTTGTTGTTCCCCAATTTGTTAAAAGATTTTCTACTGGCATGTTGAAATATGAAATATATTTTGCCGATTAGGTCATTTTTTGTCAACAATAATAATAATAATATTTTTATTTTTCTTTACATTATTATTTTTAAAATCAATTATATTTTAAAATCCCGTTTTAAAAGCGAATTTATTCTTTGGTCCTACTGAGAGTTTTTTCATGTAATCCAGTTGTACAAATTCACAATAACACGCCCACACACCACTCCACACCACACACCAACACACACACACAACAAACCGAACGAGTTGTATTAAAAAGTGTGACCAAAACGTGTGCGTGCCGCAGTAGATTTTATGAGAATCACTGCGAAAGGCGTGTGGAAAGTTCTACGAGCGCCCCCAACAACAACTTTTAGTCTGTACAATACACAACATCCAACGTCCAACGCATGTGTAGTTTGTACATACTACCAAAAGCATATATGATACACTTATAAAATACCCACATAAACCACAAAACAACAAAACAAAACAAATCAGAAAACAAAACCAAAAACTAAAAAGAAAAAAATTATCTCTCCGTCTCTCGATTAACAATTTCAGTTTCAGCGTACTTAATTTTAACATTTTTTACGTACCTCTATCATTTTCTTTCATAATAATTTTTATATATAAACTTTTCAGTTCTGAAAACTGGGAGCGATTATTAAAAAACATAACCGAATATAGGTAAAAGTGATAAAAAGCAAAAAAAAAAAAAAAAAAAAAAACCATACTCACAAAAAATCAAAAAGCAAAATGATTTCAAATGCAAATGCTATTCATGTTTTGGTTTCATAGGGTATTTTGCTTATCAAGCACCAAGTCATAAACATCAAATGCATCAAATGCTCCTAAGTACAAAAAAAATAAAAAATAATAACTTAAGCCCAACACACAATTATCGAGTTTTGTAATTCGCAGCTTCTATATAACGCACCCTATCTGACTAACTCTGTCTACATACTTATATCTAACTCTTCTAAATGCATACTCTATCTTTCGAACTTGGCTATTTTCGAAAATATTTTTAGTGAAACTTTTAAAAAGCGTTAACGAAAAAATATTTAAGAAAAAAAATTAGTTTATTGTAAAACAATAACATATGCTAAATTCTGTTTTGCAATTGTTTAATTTATGTTTTCATCGATGATATAAGTAAATTAATCAATGTGATACAAATTGATTCTCATTGTGCTGCTGCTGTGTGATCCAAAACAAAAAATACAAATACAAAAAAAAAACTATTTATTAACATACACACACACACACGTAAATGCATAAAATGTGTACTATAATTAACATGTGAGTTCAATCAAGCAATTTAAATGCTTTTTATTCCCATTTCTCCTCTCTTTTATTTACAATTAAAATTCACAACAAGTATGCACAGAGACACATCGAAAACTAACACATATATTTATACACTATCTTTAAACGAAATGCACATTTTGTAACTATGTAACTTTTAGTGTAATGTAGTGTATTTAAAGTCACAATGACACCAGCTGAAAGTTTAAGCATTTGATAAATACAAACATACAAATTGCGTTAAAAGCACATGAAGGCTCTTAGAAACATAAATTCCACAACAAGAGCCTAATACAGCTCAATTTAATAAACGTCTACTGCCAAACTTATCGAAAGCTCAAGTTTTGAGCAGCTTCTGTTTCATCCTGTGACTGTTATTAGAATTAACAATAGCTTAATAGCTTAGCTTAGCAAAAGTAGAGCTTAGAGTATTTAGTTTCATTTAGACTTCAATTAGAATGATATACAAAAGCAATATATCTAAACGATATTCGACAATTTGCATTAGTTATTGGATTAATCTAAAGCTCTTTTTTGTTCATCAGTGTAACAAAGCTCAAGTAAAGCTTCAAGGTTAACTAGTTGGCTTTATTAAGATTGATTGATTGATTGAGCATTATAAAGCACATGTAAAGCTTAAAGTTGAACTATCTGAATTTATAAGGACTTTATTTAAACTTCGTTTCATTAAATAGCAAATTAAATAAAACTCAAGCAAAAGCTTAAGCTAAAAAGCTCAAGACAGATCCACAGCTCAAGTGCGCCTTTCAACTGCTGTCATTATAGCTTGCTCCGCACCTGCCACATGTAATTTTTCCCCGAAACTCACAACTTCAGGCTAGCACATAAGCACCCTCTTATACCCAATACAACAACACACATCCACCCACACACGCACACACACCTATTGCAACAATCTTCTACTACGCTGAACTTTATCCCGTCTATTGAAATCCCTTCAATATCTTTCTGTATTTGTAAACATTTATGTTTACCGGATTGTACAAATATTGATATGCACATATTGTTTTTCACAGACGGGCCTCATCCAGTTTTAAGCACAACACATCCTTTGTGGCCCGCCTGCCGACAATAAGGCGTCACAAGAGCCAGACCATCCAGACGCCCGGACCGGATGGCACTCCCATGTCCAAGCCGCCGGGCTCGTCGCGGGCCTCCACGCGTTATACGCGCACCATACGCGATATCAACGCATCTGTGGAGAACTTGGGTAAGTTTTCTTTCAATAATTCTATTTTCAAGCCATTTTGCATTCACTGATGATGGCTGAGTTCCGTTTGAAGAGTTTGCCTCACCAGTTGTTATAATATTCCAATACAGTTCCACTTATTACATATTCTGTTTGCACACATCGAAACACACGCACACGCACCATAAAAAATATGAGAAGATAAAAAAAAAAAAAACACAAACCAACAAACAATAACAAGTTATCGTTTTCTATTTGTCTTGGCCCGACCAACATGCATGCTCTCTACTCGTACTCCTCAATCTGTGCAAAACTCATTCTATATTAACTTATCTCGCTCCACTGACTCGCAGAATTCACAACAATTTCCTTTGCTATTTGCGCTGCGCATCGCATCAGTGAAAACAATTTACACAAATGATAATAAAATATTTTACTATTCCACTGCAGGCATTTGCATTTTCATCAGCTTTTTGCTTATGTTAGTGAATTATCGCAATTCACAATTTTCTCATGCTTGTTTTTTTTTTTTAAGAGGAAAACAGCAAACTTATTTCTATTACTCTGCAGTTATGCAGTTTTTTTTATATATGTATATGTTTTTTGGCTTTAAGTTTTCAAAAGTTAACTCTGACATTTCAAATAGTTGTCTTAAAACTTAACTGTCTATAAAAACCATAAATATCGTACGCAAAACTAATAATTTAATAATAATAATTAGTTAAGCAATTTACAGCACTGAAAGGCATTCTACTTAAAGTGCACTGTTCAACACTTTTTCTTCCTGGTTAAACATTAAATTAAATTCACATCAACATAACATCCTTTTTATTTTTGCCATTATCCATGCCAATTTGTCTATATCAGATATAGGAAACATGTAGAATACGCTAATTCAGTGAATCTTTTTGTGAAGATGAGTTCAAGTGTAGGAAAGTGTTCTAAATATTCGTATTCGTGCCAATTTAATGAGCAAGCCCAGCTACATTTACAAATATATTATATTATTTTACTTTTTTTTTTTTAACAGCAAGTTGTTATGTGCATACACAAATGCTCAAACATCTGCCTTTGAGTGCACAGAAAACAAAACGCCCACCAATTCAAAAACAATAAATTTCACTTAATGCAAAGATAAGGCAATAAATCAGCTAATAATTATATAACAATGCGACAATTGACATAGGAAACTAATTGGAACCCCATAGATTTATTGCAAGATTGAAAAGAAATGTATAAGAAATTAAGCAGCAGGAAATGTAAGTTAATTAATTGACTGTCAATTAAGCTGTTGTTAAAACAAAGAAAAATACATTAGGCAGATCTTTAAACGATTGCTGAGACTTAGCGCAGGTTAAGGAAAAGGTGCTAAGGAAATAATTATATAGAGTACTTAAGCCAATATGAGGGGAATGTACTTAATGTCTACTAAATATAGAACCCACTAACAACATCTCAAGCAGCTATAATAACAGGCTGCTCCTATCTAATCTCAACTGGCCTGCAATACTCATCTATCATAATTCATACCCGGCACTTAGTACAACACTTTTTTCTAATAGCAAATGTAGTGTTATTTTCATTAGTGTTTTTTGCTCAATGTGTTCTCTCTGCGCACTCGCTAAATAAACCCAAAGATTTAAAGCGAAAACTAAAATAAAAAAAAGAAAAATATGTTAAAAAAAAATAGTTTTTTTTTTTAAAGAATGCTTAAAGTTGAAACGTAACCACGTGAAGAAAAAATTCCTTTCTATGTTTTTGGTGTGTGTTGATTTAAACCTTTTTTGTAACCGTTATGTGCGACCCATATAGACTACCGTGTCTCTGCATTGATTGATTGATTGATTGATTTGACTGATTGGCACACAAACAAAATTATTAAAAACAAAAAGCATATAAAACAAAAAACAACTTTAACATCTGGTTTGACATTTTCAGAGGTAGTACAAAATGGCAAATCCATGAATCCGAGTTTTAGCGAAGATTCAGTTGCTGAAACAACTTGCTTAAAAAATATAAAAAATTCAGACGGTAAGTCTACAAGGTCCTGCCCAGGTTCCAATACCAAATACCAATACACCTGAGATTCATATATCGTATACTATAAACTTATATTGAGTGTTGTGGTTGTGTCGATGTTGTGGTTGCATTTTAAATTGAATTTGAATTTGAATTTGATGTTGTTGATTGGTTCGTAAAAAACAAAACACAAAACAAACAGAAAACAGAAAAAAAGGATAATAAGTGATTTAAGCCTTGAGGGTCCAACCAAGCCGAAACTAATGCGCTTTCTCACACACACGCACACACACACACACACACACTTATACACTCACACACACACACGCTGCAGCAGCTAAGCCAACGCCGTCGCCGGCACAGCTGGCCAATTGCATTCATAGCGCCAGCCTGGGCACACTGGCTTCGGCCCCAGAGCACCCAGCTGCCCCTAAGCCGAGGGTCGAGGCTAGCTCTAATACACTGACCATACCCGTGGTGCTTTGCGGCTTTTTGCACGGTGATTTTTTTGGCTCAACATTTTCGCTGCGCAATCCGCGCGTTACGCCCACCGATGACCTGGAGGCGGGTCACATGACGGAGCCAACGGGCAACGGCAAGTGCGGCAATCCCGGTGCCAGTCCGACGGCCAGTGCGGGTCGAGGACGAACAGGTCGCTTTTTTGCGGCTGCTTCACATTTTCTGGAAACGGGCACATTGCAGGGCGGCGGCGGCGAACGGGAGGCGGCAGCACACGACGCATTCTATGTGGCAAGTGCGTAAAAAACTTGCCTAACTTAAAGCTTAAGTCTCGGCTAGAATTAAATATGCCACGACCGGAGGAAGTGTATATGTATGGCTAGGTTTGGTTTAGCATGCGCTCTCTAGACTCTCGTAGTACTTAGTTAAGTTCTTGCATTTTGTTAGCTTTGTAGTAAGTACTAACTCGATACATACGCATCAGATATATATGTATATATATGTATATAGGGAGTTACAACTGTACAGGACTCCCACAACTGCTCACCTACGCTACATGGCCACACCCACACTCACACACACACAACGCTTGCTTTCAATGCTTTCACAATGCTTTTTCCTAACTCTCCCCCCTAACCCAAGAACTATTAATAATTATTCAAAGCCCCCCCCTCTTATATTGTGATTTGATATAAACGTAACTAACCTAATATCTGTATACTTATTGTACGTTCTATATTAACTACTAAATATGCATATAATTAAATATGTGTGTGTATACCGCTACTTGTATGTGTTAATTGTGTGTTGTTGGATTGACTTGATTAAATGTAAAACAAAAAAAAAAAAACAAAAACAATTTAAACAAATTGCCGCTTAACCACGCGCGCGAAGCAAGCAACCAAAACCTAACGCACAAGTCAATCTCTCTGATTCATAAATTGCCCCCAGATGAGGATGAGGAGCCGCGCTGCACGCAGCTGACAAATCGGCACAAGATCGCCATACGCTTCATACGCAAGGTATGAATATACTATATCAATCACTCCATCAAATATAACCTACAATATTGCAATTTCAGCTCAAGTATTTCGTGGCACGTCGCAAGTTTAAGGAGGCATTGAAGCCATACGATGTCAAAGATGTCATGGAACAATATGCGGCGGGTTAGCTTAAAGCATTATTTGCAATTCATAAAGATATTACTTATAAAAATGCATCTCAAAACGTTTACAGGTCACGTGGATTTGCTGGGTCGCGTCAAGATGCTGCATTTGCGGTACGTATACGTAATATTTTAAAGTATTATTTTTTTGACATCTAAACTAATTACAAATTTAGCCAGAAAAGAGCTAAACAATAAATAATAGCTTATTGCTGCAGCAGCACAATGAAAATATTTTTGGAACCTTTGAACTTTCAGTGAGCTAAATGAACTCAATCGAATTTATCTAGCGTCAAGCTCTAAAATAACCGTAAAGCCTCATAAAATGCATATTTAACTGGTTAGTGAGAGAATAAGTTGTGCTTTTACCTTTAAGGATTTATTGCTTTCATTAAATACAATTTATCTAACATCAAGCTATAAAGTAGCTTAAAAGCTCTATAAGGTACTTGTGTAACTGGTTATAAAGAGGGTTAGGCAAGCTTTGAGCTTTAAAAACAATTGGTTTTTCTCATTAAAAATTAGTCTAGCGTGATGCATTTAAATAGTCTTAAAGCTCATTAAAATGAGTGTTATAAAAAGTTAGTTGAGCTTTAGAAAAAATGTATTGTTCTCATTAAGTCCAAATTATCTAACGTCAAGCTTTAAATTAGTTTAAAAGTTCTATAAAGTATGGAAGATCCATAAGTTTTCCTTTTACATAGACACAACAAATATCCGGGTTCGAACCTCAAGTAGCCAGATGTCATAGGTGCTATATTTATGAAATATTTATTAAATATACTTTCTATTTCTTGTATATTGCACAGTCTTGATCAGATTCTGGGCAAACAAGGATCCAAGGCAAAGGATGTGTATGCCTCGAAAATCAGCCTAGCCTCGCGTGTCGTTAAGGTTGAGCGCCAGGTAAGCAGAAGGGGAGAAGCCAACTATGCTATAGATAATATATATCATAACTATTGCAGGTCGTGGATATTGAGGAGAAACTCGACATACTGATCAAGGCCTATATGGAGGATCGTGATAGATTTTTAGCGCTTCCGTTGCCAGCAAATCCGAAACCCAAAATACATTCCATTAGCCCTAGTCACAGTCACAATCTGCATCACACACACAATCAGAGCATGATCGATGTGTGGAAGCGAACCGCCACGCTTAGCGTGCATCCCGAGCTGGTGTCGACGCCATCCGGAGCAGCAGCAGGTGCCACATCGGTGGATCGTCTGGACAGCAATGAGACGGCGCTGACCTCCACACAGACGGTGACAACCACAACGGATGCGATTGCCACACAAACACCCATGCCGCATACACAGCATACAGCGACCAATACAAAGGTAAATACATATATATATGGCAACTAATTACATACAAGATATATATGGCATATATACTTATAGTCTTCCGTGCTTAACCCATATCAGCTAACGCCTGAGAAGCAACAGCACAATGATGTATTTATGACTGATTTAGAGAATAGAACTAAAAAACGCGTTACTTTAAGGTGAGTGCAAAAGAGAAATAAATGAAAGATTCGGCGCGCCGAACTTGAAATACCCTTGCAGATATATGACAATTAAACGGTATATTATTTTGAGCAATTGCTGAGCTTCGTCTATGAAGAACCCAATAAGAAATCGATTATTTCGTAGACGGTTTTATATGTTAGATATATATATATTATATCCAGGATATATTTCTTTCCAAACAAAAGTGCCTATGGGAGCTGTATTTAATAGTAGTCAGATGTTGATCTCTCTAGTAGATGTCTTAGACGCATGACTGAAGAGTTTGTAAAAACAAACAAGTTTTTCATAGTAGAAATCATTTTCGACAGATCGTGCCTTTGGGAATAATTGGATGTATAGTGAAACGATGGGGTTTTCAAAGGTTCTTTGTTTTTGGAAGTGAGCTAAAAAACTCAAAATTATAGAGTTAAAATGAAGTACTTTTATGCAAGACCAATCATTTCTATGGAAGCTAAGTGTTAAAGCATTCAGATCAGGTATACAGAAATACTTATATCTTTTTGACTATCAAATATATATATATTGACTCAATTCAGGGAAATTTTCTGCAAGGGCATTAAACAACATAAATTAGTTAAAGATATTATATAGATGTTTATATTAAACACAAACAGCCTGCATAGATCCACATCGGAGCCATATAGCAAACACGAGCAACGCATCAATATGCCAGATGAGGGCGCACAATCCTTGGATTCCGGTGCGAAGCCAACGCCGCCAGATAGTTCAAGTAAGCCAGGCCGTGCCTGAACTACCCGCACAAAAAAAACCACAAAGCGCCAAAGATTCATTAATTTTTTTTCTTTAGTTGTTATTTCAAATAAAGCACATATCCATTGAGAAAAGCAACCAACTGCGCACTCATTCAAAATATAGTTTAGAGAATTCCAATTGGAATATTCAAATAATTGATTTAAACATTTGTATTATGTGTATTGCCCACAGTTATACTCATTGATGAGTATGAGGACTTCGAGGAGGAGGATCTGAACTGTGAGGGCGAAATGGAGCATTTTCCATCGTGGGAAATCGATAGCGACATTGGCGCCGATGTCGATGTCGATGCGGATGGCGACTGTGATGAGTCCACGGAGGACACGGCGCTGCTGCATTGCGCCACGCGCACCGCGATTGTTATAACACCCATTAGCCCAGTGAGTACCTGAGCTGAACTTAACCCCAAACTGCATATAGAAACTATTCTATTTACTTTCTTGCTTTCCAGGTAAGCTCCGCACTCAACCTGCAAAGCTTAAATGACCAAACTACAACGCTTAATAAATCAAACTTGCTTCCGCCAGACTCTGGCTAGTTAAATGCAATTGAAATTAGTCGATATGTAATATCTCTATATAATTGAAACTATTTAATAAGCTGATGTGTGCTGCTGCTCAGACTAGCAGTTACGCTGTACCAAGCTCTAGATCTAGATCATAAATCGAATCAAAACATTCACAACAATTTGGATTTAATTTGTTCACGCAATTTTTAATGACCAAACTGCAAAACGCTTTAATAAATCAAATTTGCTGCCGTAAATGTACATACATAAATATATATATGACAAGACTCGCAGATATCCTGTAAAATCAAATTTTAGCCACAAAACATGTTTCATTTTATTCGATTTCTTTTTGTACAAATGTAATTTGTATTTAGAAAAACTTCGTTAGCATAGTTAAAAGTTTGTAGTATTTAATCAAGAGCTTAAGCTGTGTAGGGTATGGAGGCGTCTACATACCAAATTTCATAATGCTAGCTTATATAGTTACTGCGATAAAAGTGTTCAAATGAGAAGAGATACACGTGAACATGGCTTAAGCAAACTAATGCTAAGACCCAGAACTTATGCCTGACCAAATGATATGTGAAAAGTGTGAAGAAAATCAGGCATGTAAATACAAGATGTGTGAGAGTAGAATGTAGAGAAAATAATGTGCAAATGGTGAAGCAAACTAATGTTAACACAAGACCATGAATGACAAGTGCGAATGAGCGGAAAGTGGAGTGGAGATGGGTAGTGAAAATAATTGAAACTTAAGTTGACAAAACCGAAATATAGAAAATAGCAGCTAGTTATATCTATAATGTTATATAACATACATTACATTATGTATGTCAATTTTACCGACATATTTTGTGTTCAAAATTATGGGTAGCAACTACTTAAATCAATTGAAATCAAAAGTTTTAAAACTGCTTTAGCGAATACAAATAAAAGCAAAAACAATCAAATAATGCACATTCCACTTGATTCTAATCAACAATGTTAACATTGCCTTTGCTTTTTTGATTCTGGCATCTCTGCGTCCGCTTCCTTGATCTCCTCTTGAAACTCCTCAAAGATTTCCGAGCCTGCGAGGCTCTCGTTTTCCTCGGCAACAGCTGTGTCGCTTATAAACTCGATTTGTGTGCTTGCATTGATGCGTATGCAGCGTTTCTTTGATGTGGATGGACCATCGCTGGTTGATTCCTCCTCCTCTTTCAGTTCCTCGCCCCCCTCATCGTCTTCCTCCGCCTTGACTCGCTCATCTTCCAGGTAAATGCTGCTGTTGTGCACCTTACGCACATGCATATTGAGCTTCGTCGTGGAGCCAAAGGACTTGCTGCAGCCCTCGTCAAAGAAATCACGACAGGTATACCTGGAGCCATGCACACGCTGCATATGATTTGATAGACCCTGGCGACGTCCGAAGCGCTTATCGCAGATCTTGCACTCGAAGGCGAAGCGTTTGAAGTGCTGTCCCAGCACATGCACCGACAGTGACTTCTTGTTGCGCGTGATGAAGCTACAGTGCTCGCAGCTGAACGACTGGGTATGCAGCTGCGGATAGGGATAGGCATTTGTTAAATTTATTAGCTCTCTTTTTCTCTGATGGGCTCTACTTTTTCGCCTCCATGCAATTTTGGGTTTGTTTGTTGAAATTTTAATATTGTTTTTGTTTGTTTCCGCATAAAAATCCGTGATGCTTTGGAGCCTACCGCTGGATATAGCTAACGCCCTGGATATGCCCTAACGCCCTATCAAGGAAACGGTTGGGAAGTGCACAAATTTCAAGGAAAGCTTGCGCTTAACATTGAGTATGACCTATGTTCACGTCCAAACAAACATCAGGGGAAAAGTTAAAACCGAAGAGAAGCCCACAGAAGGAGTATAGTGCTGAGAAACTAACAATTACAGTGAAAACTCATCTAGCGAATGGTGATATCCTTGCTAATTATTAACAATAT
Source organism: Drosophila novamexicana (assembly GCF_003285875.2). NCBI lineage: Eukaryota > Metazoa > Arthropoda > Insecta > Diptera > Drosophilidae > Drosophila > Drosophila novamexicana. The sequence continues at coordinate 6,890,035 of NW_020824765.1, read as the reverse complement.
ATTAATAACCCTATTAATATATTAATTTAAATAATAAAAAAAAAATCTTTTCCCTTTTAATTCTGAGCTTTAGACAAATAAACTGGAAATAATTACAAATTAATATGGACATACATATAATATAAATATATCAAGTGATATAAAATATTCGCTTGCCCTAGCTTAGAAAAAAAAAAAACAAATTGAGACAAGAGTAAGCCCACATAGAAGCTAGCCATATGCCAATAACAATAAGCTAATAATAATAATAATAATCAGTTAAGACTAACTTATATCATTCAAATCCTATATATAATTATTTTACCCACCCACACATAATTAATAAGTTAAGCAATCTAAACAAAATATTAGAAAAATATAAGAGAAATTGAAAAGCACAAAAAGCCGACCTGTCTATTCATAGAGCTCATATAGAAATTTGATTCGAGTTTTCAATTTGATAGATATCTGATAAACTTAGCACGCTCGGCTAAAAGTTCTGCCCAAAACAAATTTTCCAAAAATATAAAAGAGTTCTTTAACATTGAGTTTCTTAAGAAATATTAAATATAGTTTATGAAGAAGACTCACCCGCTGATGCGCCTCCATTTCACTTTTATGATAGAAACCCTTTTGGCAGACACTGCACAAGTAGCGTTTGTTGTTCGAGTGCACCACATTCATGTGTGTGTCATAGTTGCGACGATTTTTGACCACTTTCAGGCACAGCTGACATTCGATGGGCTCATGCCAATATGCGTTATGTTTAGCCAAAGCCTCCTTATCCTTGTACGAGGCTTTGCACAGCGGGCAAATCACATTGTCTACAAAGAGTAAGGTATTTACAAGGGAACTTAGTTATACTATTTCCAAATACACACTGTTGTTGTGACTGCGCGCCACGTGCACCGAGAGCGACATTTTGGAGCGACACTCCTTCTGGCAGAACTGACAGATCCATTCATTATATTTGGCCTGAGGCTCCCGCTTGCAGATGGCGTCGTGTGTGCGTCGCTTATGTGTGTACAGCGAATTCCAGTTTATATAGGCCTCAGTGCAATCCTGCAGAAAATCAAATAGTTAGGCTTTTTAAATAAATAAGCGAAATAAATAAATAAATACCTCATAATCACACATGTAGTACAGACCAATCTCCAGCCTGCGATGCGCCACATCCGTGCGCTGTTGCTGAAAGTTGCGCAAATGATGACGATAGAGTTTCATGTCGGCAAACTCCTTGCCACAAGGCTGACAAAAGAAGAAACCATCCTTATGCACGCCCGAATCGCGATGCGCGCTCAAATCACTTTTGTGCTTGAAGTACGCGGAGCAATATTCGCATATATAAGCATTACGCAACTGTTCCGCATAGACATCCATGCCAAGGCAGGCTGAATCCTCATTTCCCACATGAGCCTGCAAAGCAACAATATCTCTTTAACTGTTTACCATATACATTTTGTTACAATTTAGCTCTATCAACGCGTGGCAATTCAGGCGGCTTTGTTTCTGCCTGAAGTTAACTTCGCTACCAACTGCATTTATTCATTAGACCCCAGCGATGCCGGGTATTGTATGTTAGTATATAAAAGCATCGCAGCTTACCATCATTTTGTCGTTATTTTCGCTAAGCAGCCCGCAATTGCTGCACACATGCACCTCGCGCTCAATGATTAGATGCGTCTTCATGTGCAGGTTGTAGGTGGCCTCCGTAGCAAATTCGCGGCTGCATAGCTCGCAGCTGATCACGCTGCCATGTACGGAGCGCTGCAACATAAACAAAAATATGCATTAGTTCAAAAATAACAGGCAGTTAAATATCATTTCAAGCAATCATAACAAGCTACAATTATACAATACTTCGATCATAGCCACAAGTTGAGTGAGAGAAGAAAATATTGCGAAGGATTGCTTTAACCAAAGCCACTTGTGGAGTTTTGGGTAAAATATCTTTAAACAAACGTTTTTTAAACTCAAATATTTACGATTTGAGCGGAAGCCCTATTTGATGAGTCTGAGATATTTAGAAAAAGGTTTTTAAACAGAATCTAAACTTATCTCTTTTAGCTATATGCCGCTTTGATGTATGCGTAAGCTGTTACACATTTGATATAGTGCGCCGATCTGGCCTCGACATATTTGACATAGATCTAGCTCCTACATATTTGATACAGTGTTCTTATCTGGTCGAATTCAACATGGTTACAGCGGTATGACAAAATTGACCAAGATAACATAAAAATAAAGCGACTTATTCAAACATGAAGTGACAAACAAGGCTATAGATACGCGACCCAACAGGAAAACTACATTAAGATCTGAGACTGATCTCTACTAGGGATTAAACGCAAGTAGCACCCACCATGTGAGCATTAAGTCGGCCGCGTGTCTCAAAATTGGCGCTGCACTCGGAACAGCTGTAGGTGGTGCTGCTGACATTCGAATGCGACTTATTGTGTTCCATAAAAACGGCAGCGTCACGGAAATTGCGATCACAACTGCAAGAGCAAAAGGATATGTGAGACAAGAAATGAAAGCCAGGTTAATATAAAACTCACAGATCACAGAAGAGCGTGCCCTCGGGCTCGTGTGCATAGTGCAAATGATGGAATAGCTCATCTATGTTGGTGTCCGCATAGTCGCACACAAAACAGACGCGCGGTCTGTGGCGCTCCAAATGAAATTGATTGTGGAAATTAAAGCTGAAATTGGTCATGGAATAGATTAGCTACGACTGCAGCGTTAGCGAAGCCATTTCAACAACTAACCGCTTCCAGGAGGGAAACTCCAAGCCGCACATCTCGCAGTACAGGCGTATTCCGCGACGCTTCTTGATGACATGCGCGCAAGAGTGTTTGTTGTATTGCAATATGTTTGAGAAGGTCATGTTGCACTCGGGGCACTTGCCATAAATGGGTATTCTGCAACGAAAGGCAATCAATTGGGGTTTCTGAATAGAATTCATTAAATTGCTTACTCCGCCACGGGCGCATGCAGCACCACCAAATGCATCGCCAGGTATTTGCGGCCCTGCAGCTCCGCCGTACAGCCCTCAATGGGGCAACTGTAGCGATCCTCCGACAGCTGATGGCGCTTCAGCATGTGATTGAGCAACGTCTCATATTTGGTGGACTTTAGCGAGCAATGACGGCACACCGTGGCCCAATCGAATTGCAAAGTCTCAAAGCTGGTCTTGACCACGGTGGACAAATACTCGTGCAGATCGCCAATGTTATCAGCTGCGTGTAAGAATTGGCTAAGTGTGTATTTCATGTACCTTGGTTTAGCTTACGCACATTCCTTGATCAAAACAAAATTGAAAGGTTCCACTTTGAAGGATTCATCATCGCTTTGGCTCTCATTCTGTGACTGCGCTGTGACGCTTTTGACTTTGCGCTCTACTTTGAAATGACGCACATCCAAGTCGGAGGAGCCATCTGTGGAGAAATTCGATAAATATTTAATTGTTATATATCTCAATATATAAAATAATTTGCTCTGACTAATTTAATGGTGGAAAATTAATGTCCAAAATGTCTTAAGTCGGGCAACTCCGGGAAATGCCAGCCAGTATGTCTCTATATGCATATATGTGCTTGGATATATATCTAAGTACGTTTACTTACCATCAGGCTCGAGCAGAAACTCTAGCTCCTCGTTGTTTTCCTGTTCGTTCAGAGTCTGGCACTCTTCCTCCGCCCGCTCTTGCTGCACCACCACCTTCAGCTGGCGCTTATTCGTGCCTGATTGTTTCTCCAGCTGACGCACTGTGGCCGCTGCCTCAACAAATTTATCATCGCCTGGCGCCTCCTCATCTTCAAGAATGTCTCGTATTAGTGCGCTTATCTGCTCCTGATCCGCTGACCCGGCTTCTCTGCTGCTGTGACTTTTAGCGACCGCTTTGACCGCTTCCTTAATTTTAACCGGCAAACGTTTCGGGGTAACAGTTCTGACCCTGGCAATGCGTATGGCCGGGGCACCTGCAGCTGCTTTTGGTGGAGGAGCATCCGTAGCCTCCGCCGACGGAGGTTTCTCTGATTTAACATATGTCGCCAACAGTTTGACGGTCACTGGCGTACTTTTTGCCGCTGTTGGCGCTGCCTTGGGCGGCGGCGGCGGCGGGCTTTGCTTTTTGGCGAGCTTTGCATCCTTTTTGGCGGCAACTGCGGGCACGGGAGGCGAGACAATTACAAGTTCCTGCTGCTTGACGGCATTCTTTTTGCCTGCATTGGCGGCATCCTGCTCCCGTTGCAGCTCGTCTATGTCAAAGAAACGTATAAGAGTATTTACACACTCCTGGCACAGCAGCTGCGACTTTTGGGGGTCTGGCTTGACAACTATTTGGAAATATTTGGCCAGCAGGTCGGCGAGCTCAATTTCGATGCCCACTTCATCGAATATTTCCTGATATTGTTGCTTTGAATTGTACGCACTGCAATGCAGGCAGCTAGGCCCATTTTCGTTGCTTTTATTCGAATTCTCCGACATTTTAACTTTTTACACATAGCACGACGCGAAACTAAAGAACGAGCATCAGCTGAACGATATGACATGCTTAGTGTTGTAAAGCGCAAGCAACGGCTATCGATACTATCGTTACCAAATTGAGTAAAAACGTATTGTTTCTACTGCATTTATTGCAATTCTACGACAACGACCTCAAATTTCCAAAAAACTAAAGCAGTGCTGAGCATCGAACGTGGGGTAGGCTTATCGTTAATCGATAACTGTTGATGGCAACGCGTGCGTAGTGTGCAGTAACGTACATTTTTGGGCGCAAAATTTAACTGTTGACACGCTTGAGCAGAGCAAAGTAGCTGTAGGAGCAGTTCACAATCTGTAAATCGAAAATGATTATTAGTAATATGATTAATTAATAAGCACACCACATTATTCATACAGATGCAAAAGTTGTGGAATTAAAGCTCTGTGAGTGATTTAGGGTGTGCATCTGCAGCGGCGCATTAAAGCGCAGCATCATTAACAGGCTCATTTTGCGATTACTCCAGCTCCAAGTGGTCCAATCGGAGCTGTACAGTGCGTGGGAAAGTAATGCACTCTGATGGCTCATCTCGTCGGCTCCATAGCATATGATGAAGATTTGCAGGAGCATCACAAACTGATACGAGGCCATCATGATCATAAAAGCCGTTTCTCGAGTGCGTATGGAAATGGCATAGAAGTTGGAAACAAGCACCAGGACCGAGCAGAGCATCTGCACCGAACCGGGCACCTTTATAAAGCCATCCACCAGATCCTTAAGCCGCACGATACGTCCATAGTGGAGGCAACAATCACGCAATTCCAGCGCAATGCGCTGATCATCCAGCGGGGTAACAACCGCGCCCAGGCTCTCCAACCGAGCTGCCAGCATGGCCAGTTGTGTCTCCAGAAAGAATAAGAACGAGCCGGATATGGAATCAAATGCAATATTTATCCAGCAGGAGGGCATCAGCGACAACACCTGATACAAATACAGTCCATAGAAGCAGCTCGGCCGGGCCACATTGCACGGCTCGTACATGGACAGCGGCAGCGCATTGTTATCCACAAACCATTGGGTGACCAGTATTAGGCTGGCGGCCAGCACGGAACTCCATGCATATAGATTGCGCCACTTGACGGTACGCTGAACGCCGCGTCTATAGATCAGCGACTCCTTGCCAGATCTGGGCCGAAAACACGAGGAGTGCATTTCATCAATGAGCCGGGCATGCTGTTCATTTTTCAGCTTAATGCTGAGCAGCTTGGACATGCAGGAGACCTCGGTGGCAAACATGAAGAATACCTGCAGTATGACACTCAGCTGATCTATGTTGGCCAGCACACGTATGGCAAAGAAGAGCAGCATAATGGACACAATGGCCAGCATGAGGCAGCAGCGCAGCTGATGCCACACGTTCTGCTGCCAGGTGGCAGCCAAGTGCAGACGCCACATGCCCAACATATTGAAGTACCAGACCTGATACTTGTAGAAAGCCGCCGTGATTTTGCGGTGCTCCGCTTGCTGCATCATGTCAAGACTTTATCGAACAATGACTATTTGGTCAGCTGCACTTTTAGCAGGCCTTATATACGGCCAGCTTACGCAAGGACACGCAGGCTAATTAGCCCTAATGAGCCGCTCATTATGGAATATTTTACAGTGCGCAAAATACAGTTGCAACTCACCGAACCGAACAGCTCCAAGTCAAAGGCATGGCTGGCATTTATTGTCCTCATACGTATGGGATTATCCAGGCGTTGCATCAGCATCAGCAGCAGCCGCCGATTGGACCGCTGCCAACCCACCCAATCGGATCTGTACAGATCGTGGGGCAGACCCAGACTGCGCTGTGTTATCTCACTGATATAATTGGTATATACTTAGATATCGGATGTTCTATATAATTGGGGGTTACTTACCCCGCAAAGTAGCATAATATAAAGATCTGCATGAGCATACAGACTTGGTAAATTACCATCTTCAAAAGGAACAGCTTCTCGTCGGATAGCTGTAAAGACATTTAGATATTAAATCATTTTGATTTTAACTAAAAGATTTAATTAGCTTTATATTTTTAAATTTTATAAGATAATTTCATTCGAATTAATTTTATAGTTTTGGCAAATATATATGTAGCTAAGAACTTTGATTCTAAAAATGTTTGTTAAATGTTTAATTTGAAATCTAATTTTAATATCAAAGCAAACAACTTTTTAATTTAAAAACATCAACTTTTTTTTGATTACACGTATTTTTTGTAAAAACTCATGTGCTTTTTGTAATATCGAAAATTTTCTGTTCAAGTACATTCTTCTCAACAATATTTTGGTAATATTATACCTTTTATTTGAACTATATATATTTTTTGTTTTTTTGTAATAAAATATCGAAGTTTGTTTACAAAATTTCTATAATTATTTTCTTTCTTTTTCTGACAGTTCTTGACCCTTATTCTATCAACTCACCTGCGTCATGGCATAGAAGTTGGCAGTTAGGACCAGCACAGAGCAGAATATTTGCGCCGATATGGGTTTATTGACCAAAGCCTCGGTATCAGCTGCCAATTGGACAATCTTCATATGGTAGCGAATGCAATTCTTCAGCAGCCGCTCCATTTCGGCGCCTTTCTTTGTGCCTTCCAGATCGCAATTGTGGCCAATATTTTGCAGTCGTAATGCCAAAATATCTAATTGACATCGAATAAATATACAAATGGAACAGCACAGCGAATCAACGGATATATTCATAAAGCAGCCGGTCGAGAGCGAAATACATTGATAAATGTACATGAGGCAGTACCCAATGGAGCCGGGTGCTCCATTGAAAGGATCATAGCTAACCAGAGGTAGCTCGCTATTATCGATGATATATGAAGTAAGGAGCATTGTACTTAAAGTACACAACGAAAAAGTTCCATAAGAATTACGGACAGTACGACTCAATTCCCTGGCGGCCACAAAAATTTGCTGCTCCTCCGGCTTTTCCGGTCGGAATAGTGGATCGTGTAGATTGGCAACGATCTGGAGCAGGGCCACGTTATTAGACTTAAAGGAGAATAGCTGAAAATAAAACAGAGTTTTAGGCAGCTGTTGTACGAATCTTAAACAATTTACCTTTATAGAGTAGCCAACGCTTGTGGCCAGCAAAAAGAAACCCTTCATTACCTCGCTCATATGCCGTATATTGATTCCAATGTACATCACAAACATGAAATTGAAGGTCATCATCCAGAAGCCGAAAACAAACCAGAAATTTATCCCGTGCAGCACACGTTTCCAGCGCACCTGCTGTGGCCAGATCGAATACCAGCCCAAAATGCGCTTCTGACCCGTGTAAAACACCTCCACAGACCTATCAAAAGTAAGATTCATTTCGTAGCAAGCTCGGGCTGTAACTATTGTGGGTCCTGAGATGGACTAGGCCTTTTAAGGGCATTGCGTAGACAATTAAAAACTCGTTAAAGGACATTAATTGGTATTAAATTTAAATGAATTCATTGAACATAACTTTGGGCACCAAAAGAATCAAGGAGTCAGCAATTATAAAATATAATTATGAAATATGAGAAATTTAAAGTTTTGCCAAATTAAAATAAAAAAGAGTCAGATGTTGTACTTGACAATTTCTCCTTTGACTTTCTTAAAATAAATAAAATACTGAAAATAATAATGAAACTACAAATTTGTTCATCGATTTAATTCATATTTAAATTTGTTGGTTCGAATTCCCAAAAATTTATGTTAAAATTTAAAAAATTTCAAAAAACACGTATGGACAACGTAGTCTACTATTTTGAGCAGTGCATGCGACTTTCACTAATCGCTGACTGTTGTCTAATAAGCTAAGGACCGTTAAGTAAATATACTAAATTATTCAAAGTGCATTTTTAATGGGCAAAAGGACAAAACGATTTTCATTTATAATTTTATTACAAAAATGTACATTTTGTCTGCGTATTTAAGGAAAGTATCCGAAAAGCAATATAAGAAAAATCAAGATGTTATATAAGAAAATCTTTTTGGAAAAAGTAGATAGAAAAAACTTTTGCAATGGGTCAGAAATTTAAAAATAAAAACATAGAAAAAAATAAGTAAATTATATAGAAAAGAATACTATTAAAAAAATAAGAAAAACAATCATAATACTTCTAATGATAATAATAAAACTCAATAACAAAAAATGCTAATAACAATAATAATTGTACTAATAATAACATTAATAATGATAATATTATTAATAATAATTGTAATTATAATAATGATAATCCTAATAAAAATAATAATAATAATAAAATTAAATACTAACAATAAAAATAATTACAATACCTCCCGTAATGGTCAAAAGAAAAATATAATAATTAAATAATAATAATTTGATGCATTAAAATATCTAAAGATTATTTATTTGCAAAATTATTGATATATTTTTGCTGGAAAATGTTAAAAAACAAATTCTGAAAAATTAAAATAAGGCGCATTCAGTGAACAAATAAACCTATAAAGTATTAATACAGTTGTGGAAAGGGGAAGGTGAAACATGGAAAATCAATTATTAAAAAAAAAAAAACTTGTTTTAAATATTTCGACTTACCTTTAGCAAGAGTTGTTGGTAAATTGTCTGCCAGAACCAAAAGCAATTTTTGCATTTGTCTTAGTATGGAAAGTTGTCCGGATTACAGCAAAATATGAAACCATCCCTGGGATTGTCCGGCAGACTAAGAGGACACGCGACGCTCTGGCAACTCTGCAGGACTTCCGGTCGATCGAGCTCGAATTTGTTGTTGTACGAGAGAAACACATAGATGCCGTTGCCATTGATGTCTCGCACAGTCTTATAGATCCATAGGGGCACCGGCAGCTTGGAGCCGGACAGGTAGGCGCTGCGCTCGTCGCCATGCACATCCTGGAGCGTGAGCACATCGATGCCACCGGTCTTAATGCGGAACGGCCTCTCGGCGGGCACCTGGCTGCGCAGCCAGCGCTCTATTTTCTCCCAGTTGCCATCATTAATGCTCTTGAATTGTGGCACCACGTTCAGATAGCGAAAGGTGCTGCCCATTTGATCGCAAAACAGAAAGTCGGCGGATGCCACCAAATGGCCGCGATTGATAACCAGATCGCTTGGACTGGGCAAATATTGTTGATTGTCGCCAAAAATACAATTGAATGCATCATGGGTATTACGCTTCATATAGGCAGCCGCCTCCGCAGGTGTGACTATCTGATCCGTCTCGAATTCCACCCACGGCCGCTTGGCGACTGCGGAAAGACTTTGGCTAAGGCTGCAGATTTTAATTGCTTTGATCAGAAGTCTTACAGAAGCTCTTGTAGTAGACATCGCTCTCTGCGTACAGCACCCGCCCCTCCTGGCCATCATGGCAGGAGCGAAAGAGCTCCAGCTGTTTGCCCTCCAGCGAATAGCCCACTATATACAGCGTCTGGGGGCATGCAGCGTCGCGGCTTTTCGCTACAGTTGAACGCATGGGCGTGGCACAGCTCATGGGCAGCGCCAACGTAAACTGCCCGTTGTCCTGGCATTGGGTCACCAGCACATCCGAAACGCTGCAGTACATGTAAAACCGCATGCCGCTGGGCACTCGTTCTGTGCGCAACAGCTGAAGGGCGCCACTCTCATCCCGGTAGGTGAATATGCGGTTTGTATTTTCCACCATGTGCCTAGTTATTTGACAATCAGCCTGACTGCCTGCCCTAACAATTAGCATTACAATTTGATCAAATATATATAGTCCCTATATAATCTAATTACCCAGCACGCTCAGCAGCAATATTAATATAACTGCCAAGTATTTCATATCTAAATTAGCCTAAATGAAATTTTGATTACTTAACTAGTTTCCATAAATTTAACAAACAAATATAATAATTTCTCTAATCAAAGCACTTTGGGGTACTTCCCCGCACCGAAAGTGTTGTCAAATGCCAGAAATTTAATTCAACACTAGTCGAAGGCATCTCTGTTTCAAATGTGGTCACATTTTTTTAATTTAATCGAAAACTTTTAAAGGCATGCTGCTAAAGTCTGATGAGATTTGATAAAATCTGATGAGTAATGGGAGGGTTTATATAGGATATTTGAGAGTAATATTTTTACATTCATTTTGACCAAGAATAATGTTGCCAGATTTAGATGCCCGATTGATCTAGAGGTCAAAATATGAACAAAGAGCCAAACCTCGTGAACATCTGATGAGATTTGACCGAGTTACAGGGCTGGCAAATTTTGACCTACATATGTCTATATAGGATATTTGAGAGAAATATTTTTACAATAATTTTGACCAAGAATAATGTTGCCAGATTTATCTTTGATATGTGTATGTGATAGATCTAGAGGTCAAACCATGAACAATGAGCCAAACCGATAAATTATGAAGTTCTATACAATTTTTTTGTCGACAGTCCACTCTTGGATAACACTTTATTGCTTTTATCACATACAATTGGATAAACTTTGTTAAAACAATAGATGTTGTTTGGTTGTTAGCTGAACTCTTTCATCCGACATTTGTTGTTCAATGTTCGATCTTGTGGTACTGTACTTTGTTGTAATTATCGTGTTGCTAAATAATAATAAATTTTTTTTCGTTGTGAGTTTGTGTTTTTTTCTTCTACTTCAATTGCTTGCAACTGCTTCATATATATCTTTGCTATATGTATGTGGTATATAGTGTGTACATATATAAAAGTGTTACATACGTAAGGGTAAAATAATAAAGCTTACAACATTAAACATGTAGCATAAGAAAATAAAAATAAAAACGAAATCAAATACAAAATGCTATGCAAATATAGAAATGTTTCGGATCAAATAAAAAATTCAACAAAAAATCGTTAAAACTCAGACAAAACATAATTGAAAGGAAATGGAACTCAAAGAAATTCGAATATATCCAGAACTTTAAGCATGGGACATAATGTTGGTAGGTAAATGTGGTAACTTGTTCAAAATTGCTGCGCGAAATCTCATACAAATTGAAACTTATATAGAAATAGAAATATATATATATACATATATATATATATATATATGCATATATGTGTGTTTGTGTGATATAACTCTAATACGCATGTGTTACAATTGATATAGTATAAATGCTAAAAACTATACTTTTCCTTCAAGGTTTTGCTTGGTGCAGGCAATTAATAATCGTATTTTGTTTAATTAACAAGTTTAGATAAGCAATTATTCAATTGTTATCCTGCTTATTGATCAATTTCATTATAACTTTGCCGCCCTGCACGTCCAGGGCATAGAGACTGCCGTCCTTGACCTCGTTGTTGAGCACCTCATCGCTGACGCAGACATGTATGCCGGATGGACCCGATATATATACGCAACTCTTGTTCGCCTCGTTGAATATATTGGAGCCGCTGCCCGAGTATTTTGAATGCATGCCCCAATTGTTGTAGAGCACTGCTGCAGCAGCCGCCGCGGCTGCAACACCCCCACCATTCTCCAAGGCGCCTGCAGAGCCGCCCTTGGCCATGAACTCATAGAAACCGGGCAGCTTGTAGATCTTCTGCTGCAGCTCCTTGGCCGTGTTGGACAGTAAGTAGATGGCATTGTAGCTGCAGCCATCCATGCTGGCATAGAGCGTCAGACGTGGCGCAATGGTCCTGTAAGAGAAATTAGAAGAATAAGCAAATGTTTTTATTGTTTATATCAAAATGACAATAGCTGAAAGTTTCGATGGATTAATCTTGAGTGCAGTACAGGAACTAGAGCCTTGAGAAGGCCAACAGGTTGGAGTCAGGGGCGCTTCTTAAGAAAGCTTTGAACTTATATGAATTAACTATTTAACTATGAAGCTTTCAGGATGTGCGGTTAATATTAATGAGCTTTACATAAGCTGAAAGCACAAGTAATAGGTTGAGCTTTGAGATTTAAGCTATACGCTTGAGTTAAATATTCACTTAAAAGTTTTTATGGGATTTAAGAGCTCTGTTTTATGATTTAAGCTTTAAATGAACTTTAAATAGCTTTATCTTTAAGTTTACTGTCAAGCTTATTAACGACATTAAGCTTTAGTTAATTATTTATTTCGATGATATATATCCTAACATGAAGCTTAAAACTATTTGCATAATACTTATTGTCAATAGGTTTAAAGCTTAAATTAAGTATATTCTTATAAAACGCTTTGCAATTAGTTTTGGTTAGAATTAAGCTTTTTATCTCATTCTATAAGCAGTTTTTGTAAGCTCTTAGTTAAAACAAGCCTTCAGTTCAAGAAAATTGCGTAAAATAAAGCTTTGCCAGTAAAGCTCCTTATAGAACCGTATACAACACACTTACAAGATTAATCCAAAGTAACATAATATTTTACAGTTCGAACTTACTTGGCGCGCAATATATTAAACATGCGTATGCCATCGGCAAGTCCACAGATTTGTATTAGATCTTCCTTGGACATGCTAAATATAGAAAGAGAATGCGTTGTAGAGTAAGGGAATAAGCTGACATCCACAAAATTATATGGATATAGAAAAAAGGCTCTCTAAAGTGAGCGCTACGCTCACCGCATAATATCCGCGCCCGAGAAATGGGCAAATGTGGTGAGGTAGGCCGTCAGACGATGATTTGTCAGCCACTGTGTCACTTGTGCGGGCGTTGATTCTGGCATTATGTTCTGATTCTATGCAAGAAAAATGCAATAAAAACAAAAGTAAAATTAGATTACACTAGTTGTGGCATAATGTGTGTATATATGGCATACATAATCGTCCATATCGGCTGGCACATGCTGCGGCGATACCATATTTGTGGCGTCCATTGGTTTCAATGTTGGCGAATTGGTCGATGTCACTGAATTGATCGCAATGGGGCTGCTGCTGGCCGCCGGTGATGCGCTGCTGGTGAATGGCAGCATTCCATCATATTTTGGTATATGCACCGGCGAATTTGGCCACAATTTCATACTGTAATAAAACCACAGAAAATAGTTTAGTATTTTGGTAAATATAATATTCAATTGACAATACAAATGCAGTGTTGATAATAGTTGTTGTGGCTACGACAGGCGTGATCCTTCAGATACAAGCGCATGTTCACAAATGAAACAAGCCAACAGATACACAGATTTTACAGATACAAAAATACATGCGTATATATACACAGTCTGTTTTCTCTCCCTCTCTCTCTCTCTCTCACTCTCTGCCTCTCTTTTAGCACAGTTTATGCTTGCATTGACTTTTGGACTGGTTTCATCATGCATTCGCCATATGTCATATATTATCTACCTCGACATCCGATACGTTTTGCTGTGCTTGATTAAATTATATAAACATCTGCTCAGTCAGCTAACCATATTTTATATTGCTTTCTGACCTTCAGGCTTTAGGCCATGTTTTGCATATGCTAAAGTTTTATGTTGGCAAAGTTCTTGCAGTTGTCTAATTAGATTTAAAGCCGAACCCAACGAGATGCTCTATGTGAGGTTGTTTTTCTTCTTCATGCTTTCGGCATCCCTTTCTTACCACGCCCATGTTACTGCTCAAGTGGAGCGTAAGAGCTTATAACTTGTTGCAAAAAGAATTCTAAGTAAAAACAAATAATACAATTCGATTGCATGACTAAGTTATACCCAGTCCTAATAAGTTAAATTAATAATTAATAAGTAACTTATTCTTTTGTTGGACAGATGTTAATTAATTTAAATTAAAAATTTGCTTACAATAATTGTTATTTAATTGTAAATAAATTATAATTCCCAATTCAATGTCTTATAATAATGAGTTAAAATACCTTCTGAATGTTTGCTCAGTCAATATACCCCAACCCTCACCCTTATACAGGGTATTACAACCGGTTGAAAGCTATACATTTCTACACTATAAATAACTACAAGTGTTTGTTATTTTATTGATTTGTACGCAAAACAAAAATCCGGTTCGGATAACCTAACGAGAGATAAGCAATTACAGGGAATCGAAAACTTACAAAAAATATGCTCTTAAGTCTTCTCTTCGTCTGCAAAGAGAAAACATCCTGCCGTATATAAGAGAAAGATAAAGAGAGAGAGAGAGAGAGAGAAAGAGAGAGAAAGAGAGGGGGAGGGGGGAGAGCGAGAGCGAGAGAGAGAGGGGGGGGGGGAGGGAGAGCGAGAGAGAGAGAGAGAGAGAGAGAGAGAGAGAGAGAGAGAGAGAGATTGCAAATATATAAAAAAAAAACAAAGCGCAAACTCGTTTCCGATCTATAGGCTATATACAAAGTAATTCCCATTTCTCAATCAACGATAGATCTCGATATTTAAAAAATAGCTAAGAAAAAATGCCATAAAATAGTTGAGTGCTCATTGAACTACGCAAACAAATATTTGTATATGGAAATGAAGGCATTTAATACACACACACACACACACACATGTTCATATGCATATAGACACCTGGACTTGTGTTATGCAAACTCAAAAACTAGCTTATCGTGGTATCGTATAGTACTTGGTATTTATCTGTAAAACTGTCTTTCATAACTCAAAGCGCGCTCTAAGCCCCATATATAAATCAAAAACTAAATTATCGTGGGCCGACGTCCACAGCCCCATAAATAAAAACCTTGTACATCTAACAAAACAAAACAGTCTATATTAATTTATCTATGTACTATATAATAAGAATTGACAGAAATTTGCGCGGAATTATTGGAGTGAGAAAAGACGCCAATTGGTAGACCGTTCGACTTGAACCGATCTGCCAGCAAAACAACAAATTAATTGTATTTAAATAAGCTCACCAAAAACTGATTGATTAACTGCTCGCCTATTCTAAATATCTAAGGAAACCGATCTCTTCAAATGTTTTCCTTATAATAACTGATCAATAAATCCTTAGATCCTCAAGTCTTTTAATATTTGTATTATTATTATAAGGATCAAATAAAGATTGTTGTGTTTTTAAAGCTTAGCTTATTTATAAGATATTAATCTGTTGAGCTTCAGCTAGATCAGTTTCAGAATTTATATAAACATACTATAACTGGATTATAAATAAACAGATCCTTAAAAGAGTTTGCAAGATTCTTGATAATAATACTGATTACACACAGCATAACAAATATATATATATATTTTTTTTTTGAGCATAATTGATTATATAGAGAATATATCTTAGTAAGAACTTGCTACTTACTACTCGGGACTGTAGCAGCCAGTTGTGGTCGCTGGCGGTATCAGATCCAATGATATATCATTCATAATGGTGCACTCGTAGCTGGGCTGGAACTTCTCCTGCTCCGATTGCGGACGCTTCTGTATCTTTTCGCGATCCTGTTTGTGCTTGCGATCGGCGCCTTTCAGCTTGAAGACCTGCAGTTGAGTGGGGCAAGCGATTAATACTTTTGGCCAGGCACACTTGTTGCCACAAATTGTGGCCTCACCTTAATCTGGCAGGCAGCTGCGTGCACCGCTTGTTTGCCATTGAGTGTGGCCAGGCCGGCAATACTGCCGCTGTTCACATTCCGATTGTCCGTGGGGCAAGGCGAAGTGCCGGCAGATGCGTTGTTGTTGTTGTTGTTGTTGATAGTTATATTGCCAGCGGTATTGTTGTTGTTATTGCCCGCGGCACTGTTGCTGCTGCTGCTGCTGCTACTGTTGCTGCTGCTGCTCGAGCTGCTGTTGCCGCAATTTATTGTTGTTGCTGTCGTTGTTGTTGTTGCTGTTGCTGTTGTTGTTGTTGTTGTATTTTCTATATAGGTTTCAATTTGTAGTCGAAACGGTACACCCTTTTCTCCACCGTGCTTCTTTGGTGTAAACTCGGTTGAAATGCAATTGACCTTGATGTAAACACCGACCTCCTTCAATGGGTCCCAAAATATTTCCACCGTATTCAAGCCATTCGAACTCAATGGCTGCGACACGTGGCACAGGCCATACGACAATGGCACGTCCACCTCAATAATGCGATCGCCAGGACGCGATGCCTGCCATTGCTGCATCTGTTCGCGTTCCATAAACTGCAGACGGCGCTCATGGAAACAGATTTTGATAACGCTCTGCAAAGGAAGTGCACAATTGTGCAAATACATAGTTCAATTTCATCCAAAAATCATGCAAACTAGCGTCTCTAGTCGGGTGTTTCCGACCAGCAAATACCCTGAGCCAGGTCTGTAGCTGCCTTTGCAAACATTTCAGCTTCCTTTTATGCTTACATATCCTTATGAAAAACACATCTTGATTAACTTGGTTGTTTATGGTCCGATCTTTATAAAATTTGCAGTGGTTAAATATGACATACAAAAGTGTTTATAAACCAAAGCTCAAATGAGCTTTTGTCCCATTTTAATGAGATTGGAGAGGAGGTATCCAAAATGTGAAATATTCCTTATCTTTGTGTACTATACTAGAGTTTATATACCAAATTTGGTGTAGTTAGCTCTTATAGTTATCGATATTACAAAAATTTGGACAAGATATCCATTGAAATATAAACTCATTTTATGTATGGTATAGGAGAATATGTATATGGAAGTCTCTAGGTTTTGTGGTCATAAAGATCGCTGCTTTTAGACAAAAGGACTTGACTAGAACGACTTAGCTTAACGTGCTGATCAGGTCAGAGATGCTTCCTTCTGCCTGCGACTGGACCATATTGCCCTTTCTACCCATTTAATTTTAGGGTATCAAAAGATGAGCAAAATGACAGACTTAAAGATGCAGAAGATTGTCTGATTGCCACATGAGACATTGCGCCTGCGCATGCCTCAAGTTGTTTTGCGTACAAATTAAGTTTAATTGGGGCATATTAAAATCAATTAACATGCAAACACACGCACACACACACACACATATATATATATTTCAATATAAGCCGAGGCACATCTGGAGCTGACCTCAGCCCGAACAACAATCATTCACGTATAGCAACAAGCAGAGTTTCTATATAGTCTTAATAGAAACAACCAAAACAATAACTCAGTCAATTTAAACCAAATTTATTCTTTTTTTTTTTTGCAAATTAGTTTGAACTCAATGGGACAGAGAGAGAGAGAGAGCTGACAGTTCTGGATTTATCTGAAATACTTCTATAAGGATTTTCGATCATGTCTTTTCACTCACCTTCAAAATCTTATCCCGATAGAAAGACAAGTCACCAATTTTCTTCAATTTGATCTCATAGCTTTGACCCTGATTCAGATAGGTCAAAGTCTCCTCATTGTTCTTCGTCGCAATGGAGGTGGCCGCTGCCAAAATGTACTGAAATCTGCAAATAGAAATCAAAAGAAAGTTTCCCGAGTGTTAAAGCTAAATTTATTGTATATAACGAGAAAATAATATTCGAATATTCTTTGAGGGAATTGAAAAAAAAAGCTTTTAAGGACTCTGCTAAGGAAAATATCAAAAATTCAATGGTGTTGTGTTGAAGCCGAGTCGATATAGCCATGTCCGTCTGTCCGTCTGTCTGTTTCTATGCGAACTAGTCTCTCAGTTTTAAAGCTATCTTAATGAAACTTTGCAGAAGTCCCTCTTTCTGTTGCACGCAGCACATATGTCAATTTACAATTTAATGTATTATAATAACATATATTAAATTATAATACAATAAAACATTTTAAAATAGAATCTAATCAGATACACAAATTTGTTCCAGTTGTTACGTTGACTTACACGAATTTATACTAAGTAAATGGAAAACAACGGTTTTCCTCTTCTCTATTCAAGATAAAGTGGGACATAAAAATAGCACTAGATGATATCTGAGATAAGAAACATTTTCCGCTCCGAGTTAAAATTAGATATATGATTGTACACTAAATACACATGCTTAAGACTAGCTGCTTAAACTCAGATTTACAAATATGGAGGTCAAATATTATATATTTTTGCACTTACTTATGATCCTCTCCATGGGACGCACCGCCGGACGAGCTGGGCTCAATTTTGGCTGCCTCGACAAGGCTCAGCTGCTGCTGCAGTCCAGAGCGCGCTGCAATTTATCAATTTATGCAATTATATAGACATATAGGTATAATTATATATATATATACGAAGAGCTCTATGCACTCTGGTTTGGACTTCTACTTACGCGCCTGTGTATAGCTTTTCTCAGCCGTTGCTTCATTCCCATTGGCATTGCCGTTCAATTCAAAATCCGTTGCGGCGGGCGAGCCTTGCGGCGTGCCACAGCCGCAAATGATGCCGGCGTTCAACTCATGCTTGCCACTGCCGCCAGCTGCGCCAACTCCCGAATCCTGGCCCGTGCGCTGTGGTGAATGATTGGCCTCGCCCAATGGAGATTTGTCGCTCTTGCCAATGCCGGAGCTGCTGTTGTTGTTATTGTTGTTGTTGTTGTTGCTGCCGCTGTCCAAGGATATCTTTGTATTCGGTTTGAGCTGCTCCGTTTGCGGCTCCTGCTTGAGCGCCGTCAGGCTCGGGGAGAACGATAAAAAGTTTTCACTGCAAATACATTTAGTTGACCAATTGGCATTCGCAATCACAGCAACTGCCGGCTGCTGTCTATATCTATCTATTCACACTCACTTGTTCAAATATGAGTTGCTGTTGAACTCGGCGTTCAGATCAAAACCTATATCGTCGCTCCAGCTGTTGCGACCTGTAAAGATCAGGTAATAAAAGAGTGAGGGAGAGAGAAAGAGAAAAAACTGGTTTGTTTACTCAAGTTTTACATGTATAAATGTCTATAGATAATTAGAGAAATATCTTTTGAATATATTGTAAAATGTTTCGTCATTTAAGCCCCTTTTCGCGTAATGTGAATTAAAGCAAAATGTTCCTCAAACGTCTAGAATTTAAGGTTTGCTCTGATAAAGAATAATTAATAATTATCAATTATTAATTATCTTTTTCTAAAAACAAACATTTTTTCAATAAAATTACTATTTATATTATAATCTTAATAAATATAAATACTTTTTTTACTAAAAAAATTTTTTTTTAAATAATTATAAATCATTTTTATCTAAAAATAATATTTTGATAATCATTTTTATAATTAAAAGTATTTTATAAACTAAAATAATTTTCTATATAATAATATTAAAATTTATAAATATTTTTCTTTCTAAAATAAATTGTTTTAATCTCCAAATAACACAATAATTATTTTTTATATCAAATTCATTGTTATCTCTAAATTTTTAATTGTACTTTTAATAGTTGAAATTCTGCTATTACTAATGCGTTTTGGCCTTTTCGTATTTCCTTGCTCTATCTATATCTATATATCTTTCTGTCTATCTGAATGAAGCTAATTAAAACAATTGTGTAAAATATGCAATGAGTAACGATCTTTGCTTCCCTCAACACATACTGCTATATACATTAAAGAAATGTATAAATTATAAACATCTAGTATACACAGTTAAATATACATTTAACTGCTCCAGCTTGTAGTTCCTGTGAAGCTATATATATATATATATATATATATATATATATACTATTTAAGATTATTTTGAATGAGAGCTGAAAGCATAATTTTAAGTGTGTGTCAGTTTATGCAGTGCCTAATGACGCACATAATGATAAATTATTTGTTGTAGTTACGAGTACTTCGATTGAAACACGTTGCGTTCAGATATTGTCTATCAGATATGATTACTGTTGAGATACCCCTTAGTCCAGCTAAGTGGGTATGTTGCGCTTAGACAAAACATGTGACTTTACTGAGCGCACTTTTGACGTAAGTTTTTACAGGGTATATAGATGGGATCGATTTCGTATTTATTTAAGCTTGTTATTTTTTCAACAATAAAAGAGGAAATTGTTTTACTGCAATTGCCTCAATAACAATCCAAGATCAATTCAAGAGCTAAGCCTAGGCTAGATCGAAATGGAACTTAAAAATAATTGAAAAAACATTAAGCAACTGGCGTTATATAAACTTAATGTAAATACGATATATCTTCTAGAGACTTAATTATAATGTGCTGTTCATTAAATATTTCCATGCACTCGGCTAATTGCTGAAAACTTTTTCCGAAAAAAACTAATGAGACAAGTGAAAATGTGATTAAAAGCAATTTTCTGTTGTTTGAACGAAAATGAAAATGGCATTAATTGCCGGTTCGACAAAACGTCGACAATTTTGCGGCCCTTATCTGCCGGCAATGGTTCTGTTGATTTCACATTTCTTGATAAGCCATCACGAGCAGCGCGATAGGCGCACGTCTAGCTTGGCTTTATTCACAAAAAAAAAAAGAGTTAAAATTATATGGCCGTGTCCCTCACTCTCAATATCAGCTTTGTAATTAGGCCAATGGCAATTGTAGTCGGGCTTTGCGTGATTTTGGCAAATTGTAATCTCTCCAACTGAATTCTAGAAATACTTTGTCTGCCCCATTTTGATTTATATTTTAGCTTTTACTTAGTTTAATATAATATATTTTGTAGCACCGTCTTTTGGCGTTGTGGGCGTGTTTGGCGCCGCATTTATTTTTTTTTAAATATAAGCTCTATAAAGCTATAAAATTATAGACTTTATGGTTCATCAGCGAAGCTTGTTATATTCTTACAGTTTTCAAGCATTTAACGCCATGTCTTGCACATATGTGTTAAGTTAATTACAGTTTTTATTAGATATTATAAACAATAATATTTCAAGAGACTTTTAATCTATACTTTAAAGTTGTGCAAGAAGTTTTGGAATTTGAAAATATTAAGATAGTATTTTCCATCTCTAAGCTTACAATACAAATTTTTTTCTCAGCTTTTAACCATTATAATTATTATCATTATTATTATTATTATCATTGTCATATCATTATATTATTATATACATATTCGGTTTTATTTACATACATTTTGTAAGACCCTAGACGATAACTCGTTCCAAATAAAAATTCTTCTATTTATTTATATGTCGTATATATACAAAATCTAAAATATCCTAGTAATTATTTATGTAGTATTAGTATTAAGATTAGTCTATGATATTTTCGGATGTGTCATAGTTTTTAATATCATTTCTTAAAACTTTATATATACTTAGAAATAACTATTAGAAATGGTAATTCATTAATTAATTAAACATGACTAACGCATAGAAGGCGACATCTCTGACCCCATAAAGTATATATATTCTGGATAAGCATCAACAGCTGACTTGATAAAGCCCTGTCTGTCTGTCTGTTTGAATGCAAACTAGTCTCTTGGTCTTATATGTTCATAGAATATATCAAATATTTTCAAGAGTATTAAATCTTCGGCATGCGGAAGCTCTTCATACTTTAACGTTTCTT
The DNA here is from genome assembly GCF_003285875.2 of Drosophila novamexicana. Taxonomy (NCBI): domain Eukaryota; kingdom Metazoa; phylum Arthropoda; class Insecta; order Diptera; family Drosophilidae; genus Drosophila; species Drosophila novamexicana. The sequence continues at coordinate 6,868,356 of NW_020824765.1, read as the reverse complement.
TCATATGCAAATATTTGTTCGGTATTCCTAAGCCTCCATAAATTAAATATTATATTAACAATTTTTCTAAGTTTCTAGTAGATTTCTTGACTTTATGTGGACGCTACACAACGAACTAAATTAAAATTTAAATGTTAGCTCACGATATGGGCAATAAAAATCAATTTTATGACGTGCACAGACACAGACAGATAGACAGACAGACAAGTGAGAACTCGTATATTTCATAGATATCGATTAATTAGCAAATATAATATTTTGTTTGTTAAACAATTAACACATTCGCATTGGCTATAAGTGCATGACACATTAAAATGTGCTCAAGATTTGAGAGGCCCGTAGCAATAGGCTCTACATAGATGGCAGAGATCGAGAGAACTTCATTCTTATTATATCCATGCGTATAACCGCCCGCTAATTAAGATCGCCGCCAAATCGCAATACCAGAAACTGGTTTCCAATCGTTGTTAATTTACTTCTTTTTTTTATAGATAATGATAATACTGATTGGCCTCATAGTTTGGCCATAACTTTTGCCAAGAGCAAAGCGATTTATGGTCTTAACTCACGAAATTCAATTTCCTTTATATTTACAGTATATTTGTAGCTTTAAGTTTTTTGATCTTGGGTTTCTCACCTGAATGCTTTTCACGTTTGTGCTTATCCTTCTCCTGATGTGCCACCTTATTGGGTATATCGCCGGACTGTGTTGTCGGTGAATTTTCACTTTGACCGATGTCCAATGAGTACCAATCCATTCGTCTTTTGCGCGAGCCACTGTCTGAGTAAATTGTCCTCACGTCGATTATTTGGGGTCCTGGCGAATCCTTGGACTGTGCGTCTGCAGTAATACGAACCGAAATCGAATCGAAACGTATCGATTAGCCAATTAACGAATGCGAATGCGATTGCGATTGCGAATGCGATTGTGTTGCTTTTGATGGATGCGATGAGTCTCACGTTGAGTTTGAATATATTGACGCTATGTGTCTATGCAAAATTCTCTCTCTTACCTGTCCAAGATTCCTCAGAGTTCGGTGGTGAATCAACAAAGTTAATCACTGGCTCATAATCCGATCCAATGTGCTGATGATGATAGCCGCTAATAAAATGACTATTTTGGATCTATAAGCAAAAACGAAAAGAATAAACATTTGGGATTAGGAGGAAAGTTGTCGATTTCGCATCATGTAACTATCAGCTCGCAGTCTCTGGGCAACATTTCAAGTACTCGGCCTACGATTAACGTTTCGAAAACTGAATGTGTTTTTTTTTTTTTTCGAAATCTAGTCTAGCATGAGAGTCGAGGCAGCCAGGCGCATTATCGCCCAGGTCCTAAACCTTGCTGATAATAAATGTTCTACTAAAGTGGACTTGAGCGTATTTTTGTGCCTAACAAATGCTCAATTGTTGCAGCTGTGTGTGTGCGTGTGTACACTGTACATAGGCTTGTATTTTTTTTTCATTTTTTTTTAAGTGAGAGTTAAGAAAATCGGAAAGTCACACTTTTCTAGAATCGATTGATTGCAAATCGCTTTATATATGTATATATTTACGGATTGAGTGCTTGAGATTTCATTTGTTTACGCCGCCGCGTTTTGTATCTGTGTTGTCTCTGCCTCTGTGGATGTGTGTGTGTGTGTGTGTGTGTGTTTGTGTGAATTTCAGTTCGTTTTATTGCGTTCTCAAAAGATAAGCGTACAGTGTAAATAATAGCCACAAGAGGCGACCTGTCGTATGAGTTTCGTATATGAAGGCTTCGATAAGCGGCGAATAAGAAAGTCGTCAGTTTGTAGATATTTTTTACTTCCTCTGAATCTATGCATATGAAAACTGTTTGTGTCGACTGATTGACTGATTGATTGACTGACCGACTGACTGAATGATAGCTGTACCCATGCGCAGCTTAAGCTGTTAAAGCTAGGCAGTTGCATTTTTGACAATACTCTTCGGATTTAAGGACGGAGTTGTGGAAGCACGTCTGCGCCAAGCAAGAAGGATTGGTAGAACATGGGTATCCGTTAGTGTTATTTTATCTGCCCAGTTTAAAGTTCGGTTGAAGAAATCTATCTTAAAGTTAATTGAAGCAGTGCCTAATATTTTTTGAAATAGTCTAAGAGTCTGGGAGTCGAGCGTAATTTCAAATTTATTTTCAGTTTTTCAAAAAATTAATAATAATTATAATAATAATAATAAAAATATTTTTTTTTACCTACATATTTTATATCAGTTGCATTTTAAATCCATCATCATTCATAAAATATATTTCACTTCTGGATTGTTATATTGATAGTGAAACATTCACGGAGGGAAAACAGCACGTGCGAAATATGGGTGGAAGCCTATGGCAATTTATTTACTATTTACTAATAAACATAAATATAAATATTTTATCCGCTTGACCTAAAGCTGATTTTCTAACATCTACGTTCCTTCAGAATTGTTACATTTAAGCGAAACATTCACGAAGGGAAATGGAAGCACGTGCGGAATATGGGTGAATGCGCATGGCACGTGTAAGCTTGTGTACTAACCGCTAGTTAGAGGCAATCTAAAGTCGAACAAGTTAACTAAGTTACGTAACATTCGCATTCAATGTTGCTATATGCATTTGTTTGTCTATTTACCTGTCTGTGCCAGTCAATTTGTTATTTGATACCAATTCTATTCTAATTTAATGTATTTACACACACAGACACACACACACACACACATACAGCCGCACACGGCGTAATATACACCGTTTGTATAGGCATAAGTTCCAATTAAGGGTGGCACAACAAATACTACATAATGAAATATGTAATCAAATAAATAGAGAACTCATGCATATTTGATGAAGTGACACTTCTAGGACCTTGAATTTTATGCTGAATTTTTTGAGAAATTTGTATAAATTGATTTTTTTTAGCGTCAGAAAAACACTTCTAGATACAATTTTATTTTAGCGATACTCTCAATATTTGAGAGAAAGATACTTTATAGTTTCAGATTGTGCAGAAGATTTTGTAAAAAAAAAAGGCAATAATATAAATTCTTCGATATATACTCGATGTACATCATAATAATTTTAGCAAATTGAGCACAAAGAAAAAAATATGAATACATAATGAATGACATATAATTTCCCCCTAATTCTCTTGAATCAAAGCCCAAGAAACTTAGATGTGAACAGTTCTTTGTTTTTTTTTTTTTTTTTTAATACAAAGCCCTGAGAAATTCATCTAAATTATAAAATTAAGCACAAATTAAAAATAAGATTTGAACCTAAAAAATTACTAGAGAAATTGTTACAGAATTTATTCTTGCTTACATAAAAACGAAATTTCTGGAGAATCCATTTTTCCTTACAAGAACATGAAACGCGAATGAAATTAATTATGAATAGTATAGAATATATATAAATTATATATACTATGATTACATTTGAGGAATCCCAAAGGCCAATTCTATTAGGTTCTCATCTAATGCACAATGAATTTCATAACTAATAAAGAATTTTATTAGCCATATCAAATGCCACAACTTCCTGAGCCTTTTTATCAACAACAGCCGTCTTATATATATATATATATATATATGTATATATTACGAGTTCTCAAAAATTTGATAACTTACCTGATTAAGATTTTCACCGTTAGTCTGATGCGTATGTATGTTGTTGTTGTTGTTGTTGGTATTGTGGTTGTTGTTATTGTTATTGATGCTACAATTATTACTGTTGTTATTATTATTATTATTATTATTATTATTATTCGGATACTGATTATGGTTTCGATTCAAATTGTTGTTATTGAATTCCATTTGGTCGAAATCGTTGAAAATGTTCAGATCAAATTTCGTGGATGTGCGTAATGTTTGTTGTTCTTCTTCTTCTCGTTGTTGTTGTTGTTGTGTTGGCAAATGAAGTTGCAATTGTTGCTGTTGTTGTTGTTGTTGTTGTTGTAAATATTGTGGATCAAATATGCTTTGTATATCCAACAGGCCGGAATTTACCGATAGAAACGAAAGCGCCATCCGGTTTAAAAAATAAATTACCTTTTCAATTCTTTTCGATACACTCTTCTTCTTTACAATGCACACGAGAATGTTTATTATACTTTAACGGAATTTGTATTAATAGCTAATTGTTGTTATTTGTTGTTGCTGGTATTGTCCACAATTACCGTTAGTACGCACGTCTAGCTCTTAAGAAACACGGTGTTTTCTAGGGTGCAGCCCCCCTCGAGTTTTCGCGTGCAATTTTGTCAAGTTCTTGCCTTATAAATTATATTATTTATATTTGCAGGGTATTTGTTGTTTTTTTAAACAATAATTATTCGAAGTAGAAGGGAATTGTTGAGGGTTTTTAAATGGGTTTTTTTTTAATGTATTGTATTTAGGTCAACATTTTGTTTGAAATGTTTATGACAACAAAGAAGAAAAAATGACACTAGTTTTTTTTTTTTATTTTTTTGTTTGTTTTCTCTTAGCACAGCACTTGGATTTTGTATACAACTAACAACCAAATAATATCTATAGTTTTGTTTTTGTTTTTGTTTTTAACGTTGTGCGTTCTTCGGGCGTTCAGAACTTTGATGCAATTAGAAGAGCACAAAAAACGAATTATATAGTTTCTTGATCCCGGTTGTCTCACGCTGACGATGGCTACGTAGTAGGGTGTTTTCAATTTTTAACAGCATTTTGTTACGCAAATACATATAGCTCGATTGCGATTGATATACATTTGACATGCGTTGCAGTCGTATTTCAGATTTCTCCATTTATCGTTAAGTTTCTGAACGTTGGGGACGGGGCGGGGCGTTAGCAATGCAGCACAACAGTTCACAGTTAACAGTCGCTGTGGTCTTCTTCTTCTACTGCTTCTTCTTCTTCTTCTCCTCTCTGTAACTTTCCTCCTTTTTTCTTTTGAGATTTCGAAACGCGTCCGTTTCTCCTCAATTTCGGCTTTTGTTTTGATTTGGTGTTTGGTTCTTTTGGTTTGTTAAACCGCTGTCAGATTTCTGCTGACATTCTAGCGAGCTTGTGTGTTGAATGCACTTTGCGTGAATTAACTGTTATTAAAGCTTTTGCTGCTTGTCGAGTGAGCTTTAATTATTGTGTGTCAGATATTTGACATTTCTAATTATGCGGCAAAGCAAATGTTTTTGGCACTTGTACGACTTCACTTATATATTTTGATTTTCTTATATGACCTTATGTAAGCCTTTTGAATTATTTGTTGTTTTTTTTTTTTTTAGTTTGACACTGTCAGATGGCGCACATTATAACAGTTAGTTTGACAATGGGACAGAGTTCTTGACAAATTTAGCAATTAACTGTTGCATTTGTTTTACAACACTATTCCACACTTTTATCAAACACAATTAGCTCAGATACTTTTAATATATTTTATATATATAAATATATATTTAATATTTTTTTAAAGCTTTTGCTGAAGACACCGTGAGACACAACTATTCCAGACGCGCTACAGATTTATTCTGTTTAGCCGCTGAGTGTAAAAATCGCTGCAAAGCTTTGCTAATATTTCTTTTTCGGTTTTTTGCTTTTTTTTCTGCTATCGCTGCTTCAAGTTTAATCGCTGCTCACATAGACGAGAGAGTAACAGCTGCTGTCGTTGTGTGCGTGTTATTTATAAATGTCTTTCTGTGTGTGTGTTGGTAACTGATTGCTGGTATTGGTGCGCGAAACTGATAAAGTTTTTGAAAGCCTTATTCAGGTTTGCATGTGTGTCGCGTATTAGTTTATGTTGGTGTGCGTGAACTGTTATATATTATTTGCTTGTATTAGGTGTTAAATTAGAGCCTTTTTTTTTAGGTTTTACACACGCATGTTTTTTTTTTCTTTTCGTATTTTGAAACGGGCTTTCGAACTGCAGCGCTAATTATTTAAATTTGCATAATATACACGTATTTGTTTAATCGAAAATTTTATGTTTGCATCGAGCGGTTTTTGTTTGCGCGCGATTTTCAAATATCAGCGATTTATATTTATATTTCATTAACTGTTACATACACGTATTGCTGCCAATTGAATACCTTTTATTTATATATATATATTTATTTGCCGGTTTATTTTTTGATTTTCGCGCTATAGGAGCACTTTTAATCCGACGAAGCGAGGCTTCGAAAAGCCCAAAGAGACGAGCATTTTGTGTGGCCAGAACCTTGGTCGAGCGGCAACCAACACGGACACGAGGTTAAAATATCAATGAGTTGTGAGAATATTCGCCGTTAGCGGGAAACTACAGATACAGTTTCAGTTTCAGTTCCCGAATTCAACACAAGCCTCAACGCAAAACCGAGCGCGAGCCGACGACGACGACGACGACGACAATGATGATCAGCAGAGAAAATAAGAAGAAGGAAAGAAAAAAAAACCCCAACTTGTGATTACGACGGACACGGGACGATGAGAGATTGCGACTGCGACTGCGGCGACGGCTGCTGCTGCTGCTGCTACTGCTTTGGCTGATTGTTGATCAAATTGATTGTCACTTATTGTGGGATGCTGCTGCGACTGCGCTGCCGACGCAGACGTTTGCTTTACTGCTTTACCAATTGAACACAAAGTGCGCGCGCTGCGTTTGATTTCTATCGTTGTTGTTGCTGTTGTTGTGGCTGCTGCTGCACTGCTCAGCTGTTTTGCACGTTTTCTTATCTGCTCTTATTTTGGTTTACAGCTGTACTCTTTTTTTTTATTTCTTTGTGCTTTGGTTTTTTTTATCAAACGCCTTATTTCACTTGCACCCGCTACTACGCTCACAATACGGAAACAGTGCAGTTATCTCGCTCGCACACACGTGTTGCGCGCTTGACTCTGGCCAACGCGGCGGCGGCGGCTGTTGCGTTTCACTGTGAATGCCGTTGCTCACGACACAATAACAAATTAATTATTTCAAACAGAGCGAAATTTTCCTCGATTTATGTTGATTGCGCGCGTTGTACTTGCAATTGAATTCAATTCAATTGGCATTTATGTATATGCTTGTATGTTCGCACTGTTGTATCGATGTGTGCATGTGAACTGCCCACTCAGAAGCTTTCAATGGCTGCCGTTCGCTCCTGTTGTTGCCGTTGTTTTTGTTATTGTTCGCACTTTGGCTGCGCGCGTCGATGACGTATTTCGGCACGCACACGTAATAAAATTGGCAAAGGAAAATCGGGAGAGCCTTCGAAAAAGCGCAAACACTGTGTTTTTGGCTGCGTCGTCGCTACGCGCGCTAATTAAACTTTTTCTTTTTGATAAACAAAAAGCGCCGACGTGTTATTGTTGCTGCTGCTGTTGATTGTTGTTGTTGTTATTATCGATGTTGTTATAGCTTGACCGCTTGTTAAGCTCGTTGTTGCTGATATTGTTTGGTTATTTGGACTCGCACAAAACTTGTGTTTTAGCCGATGGAAGCGAACATACTGATTTTGGTGAGCGCACGTCACACGCTAATATAAATTTTAGCTCATGCTCTGCGTTTTACCAGCTGACTGACGTTTCGGGCGCTCTCTTTCGCGCTCGCTGCCGTAAGAGCATGGGGCTCTTTGCACACGCACACACCCACACACGCATGTGCATATGCAAATGCTTGCGGAACGATGCAGAAAACAAAAGCAAAGGGAATTGTTATCGCCACGCACTTGACAGAAGAAGCAGACGTCGTCTGCACAGCTATCTTAGCGTGCCAAAAAAAAAAAAAAACAACAACATTTATTGGGGCCTGACTTGCGAAATATAGCAAGAATGCTTAATAACAACAAAGAGGCTCAACAGTTGAGCATCTGTTGCGCTTAAGAGCATCAACCAAAAGAGCGGCGACCGCTGCACCTGTCACCAAGTGCTTTTTGTGTTGGGCAGCATTGACGTTGTTCTCAGTAAAAGCAACGACAACAAATTTGTTATTTATATGTCAAAATGCATATGAGTGGGCGGTGAGAAGGAGGGGGTGGTGCTTGCAATTTGCGTGCGAATTTACAAATTATGCGCAAGTTCTTGCTGGCCTAAATATGGCGGCGATCAGACGTTAAGTTGGCTGTGCCTAAAAATCAACATAAGCCTAACGGTATATATCTACATCGAAAACTACAGTTAATTTTAATGTTGTAGAACACAAAATGAACGTTCTACAATTTGATTGTCTTCAACTAATTCACATTTATTATTGGCGTGACATTTGTTGTGTGTATTTGCGGGGTTCTTTTCGTTCATAAGCCGTGCCGACTTGTGTTAATTGAAAATTTAATTGACAACGGCAATTTTGAAAAGTCGCCAAAATTTCTGCTCTGATCTGTCGTTCAATCAATATATACTGCAAAAAATAAAATAAAATTAGGTTTTATCAGTCTGAAGTTATATTTTTTTCAGCTTTCTTTGCATATTCCTTCAATTGATGGCAATGAGCGAAGTCGAATTAAATATTTCTCAATTGTTTTTGAATTGCCGTCAATAGCAAGGTTTCAAGTGAAATTAATTTATTTGCACAATGAAAGTCAAAGACGCAATTCGTTGTAATAAAAATTTTATGTTCACACATATAGAGATATAGATCAGAAAGCCGTATCTTTCATGTATCAACGGTTAGAAACGACTTTGATCTTAATTAATTTGCCATGTACAATTTTTAGTGGCTTTAATTAGCGGCTGTCAAAAAAAATGCCTTGCTAATTTATAATAATTAGCACAATTCAGGCCTTTTATTTGGCCATTCATCATTTTGCCTTTGACAATTAAATGAATAAATTTGATAGTGTAAACATGGACACGTGTTGGGCTTGATCAAATATCGAACGTTCTAATAGAGCATATTTATGTTATAGGTTCAATAGAACACACGTAAAAGGTAAATGTAAAAATTAGCACCGTTTGTGTTACAGCTCAATCGAATTCATCAACAGTTTTTGAAAAGCGCGCACATGCAGTCATTCATGCAGGCGCGCTTTACAACACTGCTGCGATTAATATTGCGATAGCCACCAAACATATCGATAACACTAACAGCAACTGCTCGCACACCAAAACAACAACAGAGCCAAACGCGTTTACAAAAACGACGCTAAATTATAAGAAATATAATGGAATTATCGCCCATTACTCAAATTGAGGACAGAAAACCAACACTAACTGCTGACGGCCTAGTGCAAACATCAAATTCACCATTTGAGCCCACAGCAACAACAACGACAACAACAGCAGCAGCAGCCGCAACAGCAACAGCAGCAACAACAACAACCGTTTCACAGGAGACGCAAACATCGAACGGCATCGGCATCGGCGGCCCGCTGACAGTTGACCAGCTTGACATCGAAATTTTGCCGATCATCTACGATATTGTGCGCTGGTGAGTTGATTGACACCTGTGTGTTTGTGTGTGTGTGTGGGTGCAACCAACTGTTTTGTTGCCAAAAAATATAAATTTCGATGAAATATGCAGCGTCAACTGCGCAGCTAAAAAAATTAGTCTAACTTATATAACTAGAAATTATTTTCTCTTGGCCCGCAGCGTGGAAAAGGATCCCCTCGAGAACGCTGTAAAGCTGCGCGAGTCACAGGACTGCAATCACAAGGTAAGCAACAGCTAAGACAACTTGGAGCTATCCTTATATGCAACATTTTGCAGATCTTTGAGCTGCAAAAGCGCTTCGATTCGGCGCGCGAGCAAATAAAACAGCTGCCGGGCATCGATTACAACAAGGAGGAGCAACTGCAGCGTCTGGAACTGTTGCGCAGCCAGCTGAAGCTGAAGCAGCAGCTCATACGCAAATACAAGGATACGGAGTTCTAGAATACACACGCACACACACACACTGACAGCAGGATGGTGCTGCGACTGCTGATGCGCTATTTGGCCAACAATGAGCAGCTAATACAGCGCATGGCCGACAGCTATCCGATGCGACGCGCTGCCCAGTTGGTTGTCTCGCTGATGTATCGCTCCAAGAGCCTGGCCAGGGAGCAGGGCCTGCACGAGATGACGCCAGAGCGCTTTAAGTGAGTCCTAACAAACAAAAGGGAAATGCACACAATAATCTTACCTTTTCCAGGTCGTTTGTGAACATGTTTAAAAACAATATACGGCAGGAGCTGGAGGGCGTCAAACGGGAGCTGAAGAATAAGAAAAATAACTAAATTATTGTACATTACATTATATATATATTTATAGGCTAGCAACTTCAGGCACATAAACAAAATTTCAAGAGCAAACAAAACTTATTGAAATGTGGCAGCATTTTACAACACTGACTGCACCCCGCACAGCGTTGCCAACTGTCTTGCGAATTGCAAGCGTAACTCTTGCAGGAAATTATGTTTGCTCTTAAATTTGGGTCTTAATTCCATGAATTCTGCGATTTTTTAGTTTTTCAAACTGTAAATTTATTATGCAATTCAAATACGTTTCAACGTAATTATATGCTACAAAAGAAAAGTAATTAGCAAAATGAAAGTGGATAAAATCAAGAATTTTTCGCAGTGTATAAAGCTTAAAGATTAAATAAGTTGAATTTGGCAAATTTTCTTTTAACGCTTAGTTAAACTAAATTGTTGGCGCTAAATCTTTAAATTGGACGAAAACAAAAATTAGACATTTATTAGCAAATATACACACAATTACACACAGCATACAAAGTCGTCTTACCGCGTGTTACCTGTAGCAAAATAGTTTCACTCTCTCTTCGTTTTGTTTCTCAGACAATTCTCATTTTCTCTCAAATATCAACACGGCCGCGCACTTGCCGCACAACCTTTTCGCCAAAATACTTTGGAGCTTAACAACTAGCGAATTTTGTATACAAAATACGTTCTTTCTTTCGTTTTTCCGTTAAAACAGTTGTCGATTAAAATACGGTTTCTAGTTTTGTGTCGCCTCCGGCAACGTCTCCGCATGGGAGCCGCTGCTGCCATTCAGTGGCGCCGCGGAGCCGGTCGGCTGGGTGCGATTGTTGCGCTTCCGCTTGCCGCCGCGCCGACTGCCCTCGCGCCGCTCGCCGTTCTGCTCGCCGCCATCCTTGCTGCAGCCGGCCGCTGAGCCCGACGCGGAGGAGCCCTGCCCGTTGTGACGCTGCTGATTGTGGCTGCTGTTGCTGCCGGTGCCGTTGTGGGCGCGCGACTGCATCTTGGCCGGCTTGGGCCGGTAGGGCGAGGCGGCTGCATGCGGCATGGGCTGGAGTATGTTGCCGACGGCCTTGGTGCGACCCTCGCGAAAGACCAGACGCTGGCCGGCGCGTATGTACTCCGGCTGCTTGATGAAGCGGAACTTGACGCGCGCCTTGTCGCCGGTGCGCAGGCAATCGCAGGACATGCGCACAATCGATGCCGTTTGGCGTATGCTGCCGCAGTGCACCATGGCCTGGTAGCGGGCCGAGATCGTTGTGGGATGATGCAGCACCAGGATTTCGCCCTCGAATTCCCAGCAGGCCTGCGGCTTTAGCTCCGGCGATACCATGACCATGCCCTTGCGCAAATACGCACGCTTTATCTTCTTCAGCGCAAAGCTGGCCGTCTGTCCGCAGCGCACGCGCTCCACATTCATGCGCTTGCGATGGATGCTCTTGATGGTGATGGGCACAAAGGTGCCCACTGCATTGGGGCCCAGCATGAGCACATCGTTCAGCTTGATGGTGCCCTGCAGACAGGTGCCGGAGACGACGGTGCCGACGCCCGGCACCGAGTAGACATCGTCGATTTGGAATTCTGCTGGCAGATTCTCGGAGCCGGCCATGCGTGTGCTCAGCAGATTGAGGAACATTTTCAGCAGCTCCAGATTGTCGCCGTTCACATTGGACACCTGGAAGATGGGGCACAGGCGTTCGCTGACAAAATTCGTGGCACTCAGCACCACATCGTCCTGGCTGCGCACCACCACCGGCACCTTGCGGCAGCCCTGCGATTTGAGCATTTTAAAGAGCAGCTTCATATTGTCCTGCAGCACATTCGGCGGGCACATGTCGATCTTGGTGACGACAACAAAGACAGGTACGGCCAGGGCCAGTGCGAGGCCCAGATGCTCCTTGGTCATGCCAATAATGCCAGCGTTGGCGCCGATCTAAGGGACTTGGGAGCTTAATATATACGCATACATATATGAAGAATGTAGACCCACCATCAGCATGCCAAAGTCTGGCGCATGACCCGTCATGCCAAACACTGTAGTCTTCAGGTAACGCTCGTGCCCCGCCAGATCTATGAATGTAATGACCTTTGATGACTTCTCGCATATCTTTACCCAATCCAAATGGCCATGATCTGGTTTATTGACCACATTGCCGACGCCATCAAAGCCGAGTATGTCATTGCCCACGGAGCTAGTGCGTCCACTTTCGATCTCGTGCTTGTGCCGAAACAGTCGCTGTCGCGCATGACCACGCCCATTGTCCAGCTCACCGTGCGTTAAAACGCCCAACAGCGTGGATTTGCCAGCATCCACATTGCCCACGACCGCAACGCTGTGTGGGAAAATCATATTAGATCGGTTACACTTAACTGGCTGCTGCAGTGCATCCAAGGCCAGATCTTACCGTATCTCCATAAAGTCCGTCGTATCGATATGCTTGCGTATGAGAAACTGCGCCGTTTTGCCCTTCTCTGCAGGCCGTTCGCGCAGGCTAACCAGATCCGCATCTATGGCTGAGGCCAGCTGACGCAGCGTTTGCACCGAGGCCTCGAACTGCTCCGCGTTCAGGCCGCTATCCTGACCATCTGTGAATGAATGTGTGATCAGCGTTAGATTGGTGCTTTTATATGTATATGTAAAGGTTTACTCACCCTCGCCCACGCCTATTTCGTAGATGGTTTCGCCGCAGCTGTCCGCGATGCGATCGAGCAGACGTCGCTTGAGCAGCTGCAGCTGGGACTCTGTCGGCTCCACGAGCACATCCTTGGCCCGTATGCTTGAGTAGTCGATGCTCAGCTCTTGCAGCTGCTGTGTGGGCAGGCCGTCCACGGTGAAGATATTGCTGCGTGCGCTCTTGATGCCCACGCCCACATTAATGGGTGGCGCTGTTGGACTCTGTATATTGTTCATGATTGGGTGTCTAACTAAGCTTGGCGAACTCTATATCCTTGGAATCATTGCCCGACTGTGTATGTGTGTTGTGTGTGTGTGTGCATGTTCTGCAAGAGTAAGCGAGACAGTAAAACGATTTAATAAATATTTATCTGTAGCTATGAACAGTTATTTATTTTCTTCCTAACCTATCCCACGCCCATTTGCCTTAGTCGAGTATGGAGCGATGTGCGCTGTTCTTGCATTTCGCTGATGAAATAAGATGAGCTACGCCAACGGCTGCGCTTTTATACAAATTGCTGACGAAACGCTGTTAACGGAATGATGCAATGCGTGCAGAAACTTGCTTGCAAGCAGAGTTGTTGAGTGCAAGGGAGAGAGCAGAAAGAAGCGCGAGCAATTTCATTCGAGTGCGAAAAGGACGTTAATGTTGCCCCTATGAAAAACGAAAGAATATTTCACCAGAAGAGCTCGTGGTTTGATAATGCGAAATAGCCGCTACCGTAATCGCTACAGGAGTTGAGCAAGAGCAAGAGAAAGAGAGAGAGAGAGAGAGAGAGAGCGTGTGAGAGAGGAAGCGCTCGCAGTTTCATTCGAATGCGAAATAACCGTTACTGCAATCGCTGCAGACAGAGCGACGACATTGACAAGAAAGAACAAGAGCCAGCTGCTGGGAGCAATTGGCAAACAGCTGTTAACCCAAGAAGCTGACAGCTCAGTGCGGGTGCGGGGAATTCTTAGCGTGTACATGTATGTGTGTGTGTTTGCTATTTGGCAAAGCATAAGACGCGGTTTGTTTGTTTGTTTTCTTCTTTGTCCTTTTTTTGGGTTCTCTTTCGCTGTGTTTATGTAAGCATTTTTTGTTGACGTACACAAAAAGCACAAACATTGTTCTTGCACTTTCATTGGCCGTTTTATTTTTCTTTCAAAACAAAAAATGCCAAAACAATTTATTTTTAGCGCCCACACATATGTACGTGTATGTTTGTGTGTGTGTATGAATGCATGCAAATTATTATATGTAGAGCCAAACAACAGTTTTTGCTTCTGTTGTGCTTTTTAGTTGTTTTGCAAAATGGCAACAATTGAATAACAAACTCTAAATTAGCTACGTACGATTTGATGCCATATTAATGCACCTGAAAATCAGCTACGTGGGTGCAACTGCGAATCGCAATTGAAAAGTGAAAGGGTTGTTGTGTTGATCCCAGGAACTCCTGTTGCAGCGCAGCGCATCGGGTACTGGCTATTGCAACTGCACATAAACCCCCGCCAAGTTTTTATGTTTAGCAGCTACTTACAGTTCATACGGCTCTTTGTGTTTATTGCTTTGTTTGTACTCGCACTATGCACATTGATTTGCTTGAGATGCATTCACAAATATTACATTGAAATATACATAATTATTAAAATGCCTACGAATTGTTTTTCGTCCGTCCAAGCCACGTAAAATTTTGTAGCGTTGCCAGCGCGCCAAAATACACAGTGGCAGCTCTGTGCCGCAATTATCGATAGCGATGATTGGTTGGCGATAAACGTTATCGAAAAAAGCGGCAACTTTTAATTCAATAAAAGGGGAAGTCGTTTTGCTTATTTAAAAACCACAAGTATGTTTAACTATGTAAGCAAATAATCAGCATTTTATTTAAATAGCTTGTAGCTCATTTCATAGTCTTGTGATTAACTAAATATGAGAGCATTCTGTTGCGGTTGTTTTTTATATGGCCTTGCACTATTTGATAAGCACTAACCGCATTAATATTTGCTGGAAACTTCGGAAATATTTAAAAAGCTTGTATTTTGTAATGAAACGAACGTGATTCACGGCGAATTGTAGTATTAGAACAAAAACAAAACGCCCGACACACACATGCACATATAAGCATACATACAATTATTTGTATGTATGTATGTGTGCGCAAATATAGTTTTCACCTTTGCATTTTTGCTCACTTTATTATGTCGTTATGTACACATTTCCCTGATAACTTGCAACCATTTGACATTTGTACAGTTAATATTGCCATTGAAATGAAAAACAACGCAATTGCCATTTAATTTCACTGAGTTTTAATACAAAGTTCTTAAAACTTGCACAGCTTAAGCCGAAAATTTCAATGTCAACAAGTTTTTTTTTTGTCTGCCGCGTGCTAACGCTTCTTCTTGCTGCAGACCAAGCCGCTCGCGCCCTCTGCCGTACAAAAGGCGTTGCTAGGCATAAGGTTGGGCATACGCACACACACATACACACACACTCATATTCAATAACCGCACACCGAGATGTAAATATAGATATGATTGTGTGCGTGCCGGGGTAGCATGAGTTATGCAAGCCACAAATAAATCCCTTACGATATGAATGAGTTTTATTTTTACAGTTCTTTTTTAATGTATGTATGATAGTCTAAAAAAATAGTTTACAAATTATAAAAAGTGTTTTCAACAATTTTGGTACAATTTATCGTGTTGCATCATTCGTGTGTGATTTCATCCAAAAGACGTTTTATGAATATATATATGTATGTAGATCCAAGTTTGGGGCATCGGGGCGGGCGGGCGACAAAAATTAAGTTTTAGACATTGTTTTGGGGCGCCGAGCGTCTGTCTTCTCCTATACATAGGCCTTCTATGTAATGCTCACAGTTCGGGAAGGGACAAAAGTAATGCTAATGCTAAAAATATATTTAACACGCTCTCATCAAATGGTTGCTGCTCCCGCGCACACAACTGGCAATGACTTTTTCTGGAGTGTTTTGTCGTCGTCGTCGTCGTCCATCACTTTGAATATACGCATTCATTCACAATATACACATACTATTTGGGAAAACTGTAAAACTATGCATTTGTATATATATATAGTATATATGTAATGTTATGTATGTAGTTGTTGTGGGAGGCAAAACGAGGGATTGCGGTAATTTGATGTCAGTGGAAACGGGCTTGTTTTTCTTTTTTTTTTGTGTAGTGGAAACGTGCTTTAATCGCTTTGCAAATACATATTATTGTGTTGTACATATTTTGATGTTGCTTTCGCACTGTCGCTTAGGCGCGCTTCCAACAATAACTAAAATATTTTTTGTTTGTTTTTGTTTTGTTTAAGTTTTGAAAATACCCTTAATATATTAATATAATTATTATATTTTATGTGTGTTCTGTTCTCAGCGCTCACTTGGGATGCCTTTATTTTGTATAGTAATTAGTTGTGTGTGTGTGTGTGTGTGGCTGTTTGTGTGTGTAGCATGACCCCCATTTGAAAGAAGTAGTTGTATGTTTTCGTCCACTTGCTTCTACTTCTGTTCGTTTGTATGTGTGTTTTCTTTTTAATGTGTGTGTGTGTTATGTGTTTTGGGTTTGGTTGTGGTTTAGGCAGATGCCGCAACTTCACCAGATTTCTTGGCCTGCTCAGCACTGGCACCGGCAATGGCCACCTCCTCAAAGTTCTCGACCAGATCTGGTACATCATCATCGCCAGCATCCGCAGCAGCGGCGCCGGCAGCAGCACCACCAGCAGCACTGCTCTTATTGGCAATCTCTGATGCGATCTTCTTCAGCTGATTGATGTCCTGGGGACCCAATTGCGTCAATATGCCGGGCAGCATTTCCGAGATCGTCTTGTTCTCGCCATGACCGGTTATGGCGAACGTGTTCGTTGGCAGCGATGCCTGCGCCTTCGGATTGTTAAAATGGATGACGGTGCCGTCATTTTTGATAATGTTCACTTCCTCAATACCGGGTATGGTATTGACCGAAAGTTTTTTCAACGATGATTGCAACTTCTTGTCGTCGGTTGCCGGGGTCGAGTGCACAATCTTCTTCTTGCGGCGTGGGGTACCCTTGCCGCCAATGCGCACCTGCGCCTGCAATTTCTTAAGCTTCTCTGGATTCATTCTGTAAGACACACGCAGCACGCACAATAGCCAAAAATGAAGCAATTTTTAAGTTGGGATTAATTTGAGTTTGTGTATATTGAAATTTGATGTTGAAATTACTTTGATTTTACTATAATTTAGCACAGAGCTAAGCCCGAAAAACACGTGCGCCCAGTTGTAGTCAAATGTCAAAAAGAAATCGCCATGATAAAAATGGCAAAGCAGTATGTATAAGTGTATAGTACTGTTAACAAACACTAAGCTCGGTGTTTGCTATCGATAACATGCACGAAATTCCAATAAAACGCTAAGTTGTTTGCTGTTTCGCCCTTGAAAACACACATAAATTCGCATTTTAATAATGTTAAATATGACATTGCTTAGTTTTCTTTATTTTCGCTCAAATTATTGCGTTTTATGTGCGCAACGATATGCCCAGCAGCTATCGATAGGCAACAGCTGTTCTTGTGCGCATTAAACACAGCGCCACTGTGCAGTGCTGTAAAACGTCATACAGAAGCTGGCTATTTTAGGCAGGGCAGCGCTCCTTACCGACGACGAGGAGTTAAGATTAGTAATCGTTTCCCCTTTTGATAAGATAACGCGTATTATACAGTTGATTTAATTAAAGCAACTCGCCGTGCTTTTGTACGCAACAGCCGTGCGCTACGTTTTGTAAGCTTACACGTGTGTGAATTACAGTACAGTGCGTCGAACGCAATCGAAACAACTGCAACAAGTGGAAGCTAACTTATTATTTATTGAAAACAATATATGCCAGAACCGCCTGTTGTGCTCACAATAAGGCATTAAACGTAAGTTCGTATGCAATTGAGGCTTGTGCTTTGGCATTTGAATTAATAGAGATTTGCTCAATTTTCCAGTGGATAGCTTGGACGATTTCGACGATTGGGACGATTTTGCGATGGATTTCTGGGGCATTTTTATGTTCTTCCTATTGACGTTCCTCGTCATGAGCTGCTGTGGCTATTGCTGCACAAGCAAACGTCGCGGCACTGTGCTCTCAAGTAAGTGTACTATTTCAGATAATCCAATTGCTCCCTAATCCAATCGTCGCTATGACTCACGTTCGGGCCTTTTGTCAGGGGAAGTACACATATGCGAAAATGCCCACACACATATGTATATGTTCATATATCATATTCGCACTTTAATAACTTCGTGACTAATAATATTTTCTTTTCAATTAAGCTGTGCAAGTTCAATTAATTCTTTTCTTCATTGATCACGTTTACTCATACTTTATTACACTTGAATTGTTTTTTTTTTTTTATTCACGCATTTTCTTTGACACGCTCTTTCGTAAACAAAACCTTCTGACACTTGTTTGCCCGAAATTATTTTCGATATATGGCTGATGGAAATACATATATTTTATATATGAAATTATTCATATGTATATATATAAATGTCGCTATCACCAGGCAAAAGACTAGCAATTATCTAATTATTGATTTTTATCTTATCTAAAGGTTTTAGTTTGGCTGTCATTCTGACGCCTGACATTGCCAATGCAATTGATTTTGCCGCATTTTAGTTACTCTAAAATGCATCAGAAATATCAAAAGAACAATATAGTTAAGTAAAAATGTATTTACTATTGTTAGGCTTATAGTTGATATATAGGTTATACTAGGCAGTTCTGCTGTATCAGAGGGCATAGAGTCTACACGACAGATCCTAAATGCTTCCAGGTTACTTTCTTTAGCCCAACACATTCTTATCCCTTTGACTTATTTCAGCCTCTTTTAAACCCTATCAGAGGGTAAATGTTAAGGGTCTCAGCGGCTTGAACTACTTAATTGAAGCTGACATGAACACAATTCTGTGATTCATAATACTAAGCTCCTACAATCTAAGAATATAACATCTATAATATAACTTTTAATGCATAATATATTTATATTTTATATACTATTTATTTATATACTTTGCTTCTGAATGAATTTCCTGATAAGCGCTAAAAGTCAGCTTGAGTTTAGTCTAAGCTTTTGGGTATACCCTGGAAATTGGCTGCCAAAGAGTTTATCTTTATGGTTAGCTTTTTTTTAGATATATCTCGTTTGTCAGCTTCTATGTTTATTATGTTATTAAAAAAGAAAAACAATTATAAGAATAATTAAAGTATTTCCACTTTCTTCCTTTGAAGAAACAGATAATATTTGTTGATGAGTAATATATGGTTATATTGGATATATACTTATCCAACAAGACATAATATATAATCGGAAATACAAATATTTTGCAAATAAATTTGAGTCAAGTTTTCACAAAAGCATTTTATGATTTCACCTTCTGCCGAGTTAATAATAATACAAATACGATTAGGAATTACGTGATCAAGTGGAAATCAATATAATTTATAAATTATTTATTAGTACTATATTATTCCGCTGCTTATCATTGGCCATATGCAGCGAGAGTTGTAGGGCAGCTATATAATAATATATATACAATTTTAGATAACAAATTTTCTAGGGTTTTTTTTTTTTTGCAGTTGTCTGATTGTCTTTTTTCTTTGTTATAGATAAATTTAAATTGAATATGAAGCATAAGTTAAATATGAAGAATACACCTCAGTTAACGCGAAACATTCGAACACAGTAAAGGTCGGGCGCGGGTTCAATT
Source organism: Drosophila novamexicana (assembly GCF_003285875.2). Lineage (NCBI taxonomy): Eukaryota > Metazoa > Arthropoda > Insecta > Diptera > Drosophilidae > Drosophila > Drosophila novamexicana. Next base: position 6,848,844 of record NW_020824765.1, on the reverse strand, counting down.
CCCAGTTGTGAGTTCTTCAGCATGGTTTTCATATATTGCGCAGTTTGGATACCACTTTTGGTCATATTCTGTGTGTGTTTGTTGATTGTGGTATTGCGGATAGTTCAGACACGTCGCATTCGCTTGCAGGCAGCTACAGTGATCACTGGCGGTAAGCGAACACCCTTGGCAAAGTAAAAAGCTCGATTGAAAGCTCGAAGATAGCGTCAGCTTTCGAAGTTTCGATGAATTCAATTTGGCATACATTGAAATCTTATCGTTGACATGACATAAATAATTCTTGTCATTTGCATTGCTATTCAGATTATTAACTTATAATCACTGACACTCTTGTATTTTGTGTCCAATTTCGCATTAAAATTGTATTACCTTTCGCCTGGCTCGTAGATTGACGTCAGTCCAGGTCTGAATCTCAAGATCGAATCGGTTTGGCTTCCTTTAAATATAGAATTCATGCGAAAAGACTTGCGTGCTTTCTTAAGTATTGCAATTAATTTGATGTCTAACTAATGCTAATCACAAGCTTATACACTAGCTTTCATTATGATAATTGGCATGTACTTGACTTTGGTCTTTTATTGTTCACATAATATTTGCGTTCAATTCTTGAATACCCTTCACAAGGTTAAAAGCAATATATATTATGGAATTCACAGTAGAGTTCTTTATATAATATAATGTTTGATAGAAATTCGTTCGATCGTCCATCTGTTACTCTACCTTAGTCTTAAAACCATAGTCATGTAACTGTTCATACATCCCTCTTTCTGTTGCACGGAGTACATATGTTGAAACCGGCCGGATCGGACTACTATATCATGTAGCTGTAATATGTACGATCGGTCGAAATTTAAGTACTTGTATCACAAACTTTCAAGATATCTTGAGCAAACTCGGCATTTAGACGTTACACTATGCTCCTCATATATATGCTAAATCTTATCAAGATCGCACAAGAATATCATAAATCTGCCATAGGAACGATCGGTCCGAAAGTAGGATCTTGTATGGAAAACTTTATCAAGATATCTTGACCAAACTCCTCATTTATATGCTCCTCATATAACAGATATCCAAATCTATTTAACCGCCGAATACTATATCATATAGCTGCCATAGGATCGATCGAAAATGTAGTTCTTGAATGGGTAACTTTTTTTTATCAAGATATCTTGACCAAACTCTGCATTTATAAGTTCAACTATGCTGCTTATATGTGCGCCACATCTTATCATTATTGCATTACTATATGATATATAGCACTATAGGAAGAATCGATCGAAAAATTGGATTACTATATTATATAGCTCTATACGAAGAAACGGTCGAAAAATGACTTTTTGTACGGCATAAGATTATGTTTTCCCAGATATTTTCATCAAGCTCAGCATTGACGAGCTTCCCTAATCTCACATATCTGCAAAACCGTAAGGCAAATGACAACAAGGGTATTAAATATTCGGCGTACCGAAGTTATGCTTTATGCCATTATGCCATTTATGCCATTAAAAATGGGTATAAGGGTATATTGTATTTGTGCAAAATCCCAATGTATGTAACAGACAGAAGGAAGCATCTCCGGCCCCATAAAGTATATATATTCTTGATCAGCATCAATAGCCGAGTCGATCTAGCCATGTCCGTCTGTCAATCCGTCCGTCCGTCCGTATGTATGAACGCGAGGATCTCAGAATCTATAAGAGCTAGAGACTTAAAATTTTAGATGTAGGTGCTCCTAGTTCCCGCGCAGATCGAGTTTGTTTCCGATAATCGATAACTTACTCCGTTTCCAAGCAATCGATAAAAATCGATATCGATATCCTGTTTTTTGGGCAATTTTGGTAAATAGTAAGAGCTAGAGTCACCAAACTTGACATATAGCTTCTAAAATAGAATATATATATATATATGCATTTGATGTTGGAAGAAGAGGGTTCAGGGTATCCCCTAGTCGGGAGCTCCCGTTTAGAACCTCTTATTTGTTTTTAATTGTATATATTGATATAACTCCAGTATAAATGATTTTCCTTTAAATTTGTTCATTCGCCATTTCTGGTGCTTTGATTTTTCTCGATACGTGTAATTGATTAATTATGTTCTTATGTTAATCACCGTTGACGTCAGTAGACGCTGCGATTTTTGTATTTTTTGTGGTAATCCACATAAATAATAATGATTATCGCCGGCGATACGAGATGGTCAAGGTTTCAATTCAAATAGATTCCATTAAGGAATCTAATTGGCTGAAATTTTGTTGGTCAAACGAAAAAGTAAGTTTCGCATAATATAATCGTCGGCCGATTGACGCAAAACGCTGTTGTAAATTCTGTGTCCACTTTAGTATATTATAGTCAACTGCGTATTGGTTTGTGAATAGGTTCCATAATCAGTTATATTTTTCTTTTCGTTTTTATAAGCCGTGACGTCACAAGCGTCTACTTGGCTTGCCATATCTTATCTGATAAATGCGTCCCAACTATGGCCGTTGCTTCAAGCCCAGTTAACAAGCGAATGCCTTAAAACCAGCCATAAGCACGCATGCGGCATTATTTACCGCCAAGCCTTAAAGAAATGCACAACGCGTAGCCCCCAAGTGCATATTTTGACTCTGTATCAAATGCAACAAAAAATTCGAATTTATAGTTTTTAAAGTATTTATTCAAAATAAATCAAAAACACAAACAAACACACAATGGCGCACGAGCCCACCGAGAGGGATCTGGAAATCTCAACCATAGTCCTCATCTGCCTGTTTGTCATCGTGCTCGTGGCCATCCTGACGGTCATCGTACGGACCATCTCTCAGAAGCGTAAACAACGTTCCGGTTACTTCATCGACAATTGTTAGTATACGACTGATCTGTAATTTGTTTATACGCCAAAAAATTTGTATTAGTTCCGTGCTGTTTGCACATAAGTCATATTATTAATATTAGATTAGGTTACGATTCGAATTCTCGGCTACTTTTGTTAAATAAATATTTGTGAACCTTTAACAAAAATCTTTTCAGCAGATTTTATTACCTTTGTGTTTTGTTCGTGAAAGTGAACTATTTAAATCTATGACTAATGTATTTTGTGCTGTTTTAATAATGTGAAAGTAGTGCAAAATCTCAAAGAGATTTTCAATATCCCAAATCTCAGTTAATTGGCGACGTGAGCAGTCGTTCACATTTTGCCTGTCAGCGGCTACGGGCGGTGTCTATGTGGTAACCACTAGAGGAAGCTTCTTGTTTTGCTGCTCCACCCGGAGGAGGAAGAGAAAGGATTGGGTGAGAAAACCATGTCCATGATCATGGCGTATACTCTTCCATTTGGGGCTCACATCAATTGGATTCTATTCCATGCAACAGTGTTTCATCATTCCGATCACCAACCCTTAACTGTTTGGAGTTGCTGGTATGAGGCCTGACCAGAAGTTTATAATCTGAAGCCCGCAGAATCACAGATCGGAATAGGATTAAGATATGCCTACAAGCAAACTAATCTAAAAGACACAAGCAAACAGTTGTTTCTTTAATTGATATCTGCGGAAATAATGCTCCAAGGGGGCGTTGATTAACGCTTAAATTAATCATGTAATAAGAACCATGAGCTTAAGCCCTCGTGGCAGGTGCTCGCGTTAAGCCCATCGACTTTAATGCCCCAGCCATGCAAAGAGAAGGGTCTGGTCTTCTTGCTTCTTGCTTGCATTAGCTATGTTTCATTCGTAAAGAAAGCTTTCGATTGATGTTCATCAATGTTACAGCCCCGGATGTGATGAAATGGTCAAGTGTTGTTTTTGAAGCCTGACATTATGTGACTTATTTACTCAAATATAATATATACTCGAATTAGTTTCAAATATAATGCATTTACAAATGTATTTATATACAATCTGTGTGATGTATATTATTACACTACAATTTTCAAGCCAAACACATTTTCTAAGAACATCTGCACTTATTTGTATGCATATGTATTTATGTATGAACTTATTTAATCAATGAAAATGCTTTACTGCCAAACTAACGAATGTTGAAATTATAGAAACATGTACAATTTCAAAGATTTTAACCATAGTTATTATATTTAAAGTATATACATCGTTTATTCCGATAATTATTAAATGATTCATTAAATATATTCCCTCAAGATTTGATCATTAATATAAAACGCAGCGCTAAGCTGTCGCCGCATTAAGTGCACACAATATCTGTCAGTCGAGCACTCGCCCCCTTTTCAGCTATCTGGTTTATTTATTTATTATACCCTGAACCCATTAAAAATGGGTATAAGGGTATTTGTGAAAAATCCAAATGTATGTAACAGGCAGAAGGAAGCATCCTCGACCCAATAAAGTATATATATTCTTGATCAGCATCAATAGCCGAGTCGATCTAGCCATGTCCGTCTGTCTGTCCGTCCGTCCGTCCGTCCGTCCGTCCGTCCGTCCGTCCGTCCGCCCGTCCGTATGTTTGAACGCAAGGATCTCAGAACCTATAAGAGCTAGAGACTTGAAATTAGATGTAGATGCTCCTAGTTCCCGCACAGATCGAGTTTGTTTCCGATAATCGATAACTTCCTCCGTTTCCAAGCAACCGATAAAAATCGATATCGATATCCTGTTTTTAGGGCAATTTTGGTAAATAATAAGAGCTAGAGTCACCAAACTTGACATATAGCTTCTAAAATAGAATATATATATGCATTTGATGTTGGAAGAAGAGGGTTCAGGGTATCCCCTAGTCGGGAGCTCCCGACTAGAACCTCTTACTTGTTTTTATTTTTTTGTATTATGGATTTGCTTTTATTTATGATTATGCCAGGTGCTTGCATAAGTCTTCAGTTGCATGTCGCAACTGTTTGTCTGTGCAAATAATGAGAGCTTCAAACTGATTAAAGTTAAAGGCGAATTCTGTGAAATTTTCCTGTGGGGGGGTCTGACATTTATGACCTCTTCAAATGTCAGTTACACCAGTTATCCACACACACACACACACACTCATACACACCCATGCACACTCACAATCACAAGATGGTATCTAAAAATATATATATGCGCCTTTCGTTTTTGCAGCTTAAAAGCATGCTACTATTTATAGAGAATCGAGCAACAGGTCCTGGCGCTTATCCTCGGTGCTAACAGCAACTGTTTTTGATTTTCGCATTTATTTTCTATTTATCGCTTGCATTGTTTCTTATCAGCAGCTGGTTTTCTTTTTGCTTTACGCTTTTCTTTTTCCATTTGCTTGGCTCAGCTTGGTCGAAGGCATTGCGATTGTTCGGCTGCAAATCATTTGCATTTGTGATTTCGTTGTGTGCTGAACGGATAGATAATGAGATTTGTCTAAGTGTAGAATGGATTGGCTGGCTTTTTTGCCATTGACCGTGTTAATACTCATTGCCGGTTTCATAGTCGCAACCATTCATTTTATACGCTGTTGCTTTCTGGCCAAAATGTATGTTCAACTCTTTCGACAGGCCGGTGAGTAGTGTGATCCAAGCTGAGGCTGTATAAATAAATATTCAATCAAATAAATAAGTTAAATAACAAAGAAAAGTCATTTTATACACAGTTTATGTTTGCTTTGCTTAAAAAGCAAATATTTAAAAACTCGATGCTTTTGTGAGCTTATGAAAATCGCGTAGAAAGGCGATATTTAGAATAACCACAGCATCGTTTGTATGTAAACGTACAGCTCGTAATGGCTGTGCTGACTAAACAAGTTGTTTTTATCTGAACCCATTGGAATGCTTGAATAGGGGTATATTGTACAGGCAGAAGGAAGCATATCCGACCCTATAAAGTGCTTTTATTCTTGATCAGAATCAATAGTCGAGCTGATCTAGCCATGTCCGTCTGTCGATCTATCTTTCCGTCCGTCCGCCCGTCTGTCCGTATGTATGAACACATCGATCTCAGAACCCATATGAGGTAGAGACTTGTTACTAGAGTATTAGTTTGTTTCCGATAATCGATAACTTGCCCCGTGCCGATAAGAATCGATATCAAAATCCTATTTTTTGACCATATCTCTTAGGTTTTAAGAACTAGAGTGACAAAACTTGACATACAGCTTCCAGGAAAGTATCTACAGAAGAAGTATACAAATAATCTATAGCACAATGATGATTTTATATCTCCTGCAAGGTAAAACAAAGTTTATACAAGGCTTTGTTTTGTTAAATGTGATTTTATTTTCTTTATTTTATTTTATTTTATTGTAAGTTGACATATAATTCCACCTTCAACCTCCCACGTTATCTTCGACATTGAGTCTTTTGTTTGTCAAACACTTTCATTGGATCTCTGCTTCAACCTTTTGAGAATTTTAAGAATCCCTGCTGATCTCACTGTAATTGCCTTTAACTCTGTCGTTTATAAAACACTTAATAAGTTATTAAATTTCTTAATAATTGTTTAGCCATAATCTGTGACTATCTGAACCCGTGTATGACTCATAGCCAAACAGCGCGGAGAAAAATGCTCACATGCGGCTCGTTTGAGTGGAATTTCAATCAGCTCTCAGTTGCAGTAGTCAGTTTGGCATTGGGGGTTTTCTTCATTTATTTATTTACTGTGCGCGGAGAGCGCATAGTTCTATTATGTTGTCAGTTTGAATTGCAACAAGCTGTTGTTGCAGTTGCACTTGTCAGGTTGTTAAAGTCAGACGCATTAAGTTTTGTTTTACTCTAGTTCTATTAGAATGCCAGATTTAGCCTCTGCTAGTGCTTTAAATGCAGATGATTCCTTTTCAAAGAATTTGGGAATCGTCGCTTTACTGGGCTGCTTTGTCTTTATGTTGTCCTATATAGTGTATGCCTGTTATTTAACCTGTAATCGCCGTGAATCGAAGCAAACACGACAAGATGCATTTGAAACTAGTAAATATATTTACATAATTTTAGCAAAACTCTATAAAATGCGATTTGTGAACTGCAAGCGAAAACTTTCAGTTGAACGTCTAGTGAAAAACGTGCTGCGAATAACCAGTTTGCATTTTATCTAATGTATGATAGTTTGTGGACGCTCACGACCTCGTCACGGGCTTGTCTATAATTAATGCGGTCTTATGTGCAAGCAGCAGGCGAATGCTAGGTCTTAAATAAACTCGAAAGCCCTGAGTGAAAATAATATCCAATTGGAATTGGGAACAAGCCAAAAGAGTGAGAATTCCATTGGACCTAATATTTTTGGAGAAATCAAACTCTTGAAATATGGTTTTCCATCTCGAACATAGCTTTGTGAATGTGATTTTCGTTTTCGAACCTGCAGAAAATGTGAAGTATCAAAAAAATAGATATGATAAATGATGTCTCTCTTCTCCCTAAGGAGACTTTCCACTGATGTTTGTCAATTTTACAGCTTTGGAAGCAGGCGACTTGGCCTTAGGCGTTTCAAGTGATGTGCTTGGAGCTGCGATTTCCGTTTCTGAGGATGATTGCTGTACTTGTTGCGATTTGTTTGATTGCTGCGTTTGAACACTGTTAAGCCATCTATATATTGTTTATTTAATATTGTACATTGTTTATTTAATTATACATACACCTGGCTTTTGTGTGCACTGTATCAAATAATATTTCAAACAAAACTTTCTAATGGAACACTATTTTTTTGAATAAGAAGCGTGTACTGTGCTTTTGCACTTTGCATTTATTTAATTCAGTTTAAATATATTTAACATATTTTTAATAGATTGTCATTCCAGTGTTATTTGGAATACCCATGTTTTGTTAGATTTGTGTTCTAGGCTCATCCAGATCAATGCACGTTTTTATAAAACTTTTATTTACTCTTTTTCCTTTGTTCCTCTTTGTTATTCGTCTTTTTATCCAAAGTAATCTGTTTTTTTTTTCGCTCACAATGTATTTGAGTTTAAACTTAAACCATTTGAGGATTATAAGTTAACTCAAAGTTCGTTTTTCTTTTCTTTTCATTAAGCATACCTCTTGCATCTTACTGCATTATGTAAAGAAATTGTTTTACTTATACTCAATGAGTTGTCAAAAAAGAATTTCCCGCATCAACTGTGGCTACCTCTATAACGCTCTAGCTCACAGCTGGGGCATTTCCAATTCAATGAAATCCCACCTGTCTTAACTATAAGTGCGATTTGCAAGCAGAACTTGTCTCAGTTGCAATTGTCGCGTCGTGCTATTAAAAAGCGTTTGATTTTCATCTCCGGCAGTGTTTCGATCGTACAAAATGCCAGATTTATATAACGCTCCTTATGAATACCCGAGTTTTATGAATATCAATCATGACAACAAGCCCGATAGATTTCCTGGCAAAACGGGCGAAAGAGTTTTTATCGCATTTGCGATTTTAGTTGTTGTTTTAATAATCTCCGGCTGTTGTATAAATTGTATAGCTTGCTGTAAACGCCGTCGACAACAAATGCAAAGTGATGCATGTTATAATTGTAAATATATTAATTTCATATTAATACAATTTGAATAGAAGCTGCTGAGTGTCTGCTTTTCTTATTAAATGAAACTAGTTATTAAGTGTACGATATATTGGGATAACTTGAACAAAAAAGTAAATTTTCTTTCTATCTGATGTAGTGCGTTGAGGTTGATAAGATTATGATCATGTGTTAAAAACATGATAAAGCATAATTAACGCCTAATTAAGTTAAGATATCATGCGAAACAATCGATCATTCCTATGAGTATGTAAAATATACTCAAAGAAAGGAACAGAAAGAAATTGATAAATAATAAATAAATATATACTTTCCCAGGTAAATGGCGTCTTCTTCTATGCTTAACACATTTCGTGCAAATTTATAATACCCTCTATAATTGTATATAAAAGGTTTTTGAGCTGGATTGTAAAAAAACCAGTTTATTTATTGGAATGTTTGTGGGTTTTCACGATGTCGTCATTGTCTTGTGTAGTTAATGTTGATTCAATTGATGAGTCCCTGTTTTATATTTCCAAATCATGACGAACATAATAAATATCATAATAATTTATTGAATATTATTGTAATTACTTTTGAGAGCTGTTTACCAACACTGCCTCGAGCCTTTAAAATCTGCTGACCGTGCCTAAAAGTAAGCTACAAATATGTGTCTGGGCACAAGACTTGCTTGCTTATATTTTTAAAATTATTTATAGCTACCAACAATATATATAAATTATATATTAATTAATTGTAGATTAATCATTAATTTTGTGAAATTTTACTTATCTTAAACTAGAGTTGTTTGATTTTCCATATTACAGTGTGTATGTGTGTGTTGATATAGCCATGTCTGTCCGTCTGCCTGTTGCTATACGAACTCGTCCCTCAGTCTTAAAGCTATAGTCATGAATCATCGCAAATCTATTGGGATTATAGAAGATATTTTCCCCTTTTAATATACTTTATAGTGCTGCTATGACTACGTGAACAATTTTTCAGTGAATTCATTTTTGTATTTTAATACTTCTGGGCTTTTGCTTAAAAAATAAATATTTTTAGATTTTGCCTAAAAGCTAGCTACATATTTTTCTGTCTGGTTTTATCATCTCGAGTTTTATTTATATATGGAAAAATATTGCGTAAAATAATATCATCTTTTAATAGTGCTCCAGTTTTATTTATATGTGAAACAATATTGCGTAAAATAATATCAGAGAACCTTAGAGCTTTAAAGATTTATATGAAAGCCCCTATATATATATTTGTGCTGATTAAATCAGCCCTGAATCATCTTTACCTCTTTAAATATATATATTGTTGAAACTTGTAATCTGCATATATGTTAACCACTATCACAATCTGTCTAGCACATTCAACTTCCATATAAAAACCTTGTTTAGTCGTTTCGCTGCTCTCAAGTGTTCTGTATGGTGTCTGATCCAAGAGAAATCGGTCTTTACGCTATTATTGCTGTTCTTATAATTGCATCTATGCTGCGTTACGGCACGGAATATTGTTGCAGTCCCTGCATGGAAGAAAATCACTTTCAGATTGATGATCGTGAACATGATTCGGATATAGAAATCACCGATGATGATTCAAGTTAGTAGAATGTGTATATACAACTAAATTTGAGGATAGTTTTGTTAGTTTTACAAGATAAGGCATGCTCTTAAGCATATGAAAGTTTTTGTTTGGCTATTAAATATACCCTATCAAAATTTGAAGGGTTCTACGAAAGGTATTAGCTAATCATAGTACAAATTAATCAAATGGGCGACAATAACTCAATAAATATATTCAAAGCGTGAGCTCAGTGTGACATATTTTGATATATATATGTATATATATATATGCCGATTGGATGAATCGCTGGAGTTCGAGTTACGCTTTCGACATGAACGCAACTGTTTTCGAAATCGAGTATTGGTCATTTATGACCGAGCGAATGCATCTGAATTGGAAATATGTGATATACGAAATGCTCGCATTGGTAGCACTTAGCGCTCTGGCCATTGTCTATGCCTGGTTTGTAGAACGGGATGAGCACCAAATTCCAGTGTTGAAAAAGCAAAAGAAATTGCAGTCCGTGAAAGTGTTAACATAATAAAGTTTTGATAAAATAACATTTTTTATTAAATAAATAAAAGAAGAAGAACTGGATGTGTAAGTAAAGCAGGGAAATTGGAGAGCCTACAAGAAAGGGAGTAAGAGAACGAGACAGTGCAAGAGTAAGAGAAATATGGAGAGAGAGGGAGTAAGTGAAAGAGAGACAGAGAGAGAGAGAAAGACACATATTCCACTTGACCTCATAATGCTCAGTTTATAACTAATTCGAGCTAATCTCAAGAACCACTCAAAGGTATTAAAAGCATTTATTATGATAATTATTTATAAATGGTGCTTCATAAAATTAATGGCTTATGCATTGGCTCAACAGATATATAGAACTATAAGTTAATTAATCGCTTGGACTATCTCAATAGCTATAAAATTGGCTTTAGTTATTTTCGGACTGCCTGAAAATGCACAACTATACGGTTAATGCGGACTTTACGGTTCACACTTATAGTCCTCACATCATTGTCTTAATAAGCATCTGCAAGGTGCTTCTCAAGATGCTCTGCTATAGCCTGATCTTCGGATCGGTCAGTTATCTTGTGCATTATAAACGCAGTCAGCGACGCGTTAAGACTTTGTCTAATCTGGGTAAGTTATTTAAACAGTTCACAAGTTGGGGTTGCACCTACGATTTTGAAGAGATTAATTAAAATGAAAAATTGAGAAAATCCAAATTCAAGTTGAAAGCTTTCAATTCAAAATGTTTGTAAAAATCAAAAGTAGAACTCTGATATTTTCTAAAGTTTTGCAAATGTATTTAAAACTGAAAAAGTATTTTTCGGTACAAAAAATATAGAAACACCTGCACAAAAAAAATTAAGGATATATTATTAGTCGATATTTAAAAGTAGTTCAAAAATATGTTTGGGTAAAATGTTCTTTTACTAGAAAGTATCTGTTGAAATTAATTGACAAATTGACAGTTTTTTTTTTCTTTTGAAAAACTAAAATTTAGACCACGTTTTCTAACCGTGTAGTTATCTTTACGATTCTCGAGATTGCCCTTATATTATTTGCCTTCCGAACTGGCAATTCATTGGATGACTTGTGCAATTTGTTATCGCTTTGGTTTGAACATGCATTTTGTTAGTCTTAGCGCGTTGGCTGCGTAGTGCGTATCGTTATATTTTGATATTTCTTCAATAAGCCATGGATAATGCCGGCATTTATTGGATATTGTTCTTTACATTATCCATTTTCTTTTTGACTTCGTGCGCGGTTTTCTTGACACGCGGACGCAATCGTCGAGCGGAGCTCATGAAGGGCGCAGGTCTGTCAAAGTGATGAAGTCTCTTTTCCTACTTATATATACTTATATACACTATATGTGCATGTATGCGTGTGTAATTGATAACAGACGATAAGGGGATGATATGTGCAAATGTGAAAGATAATATTTGCAGCTCGTGTAATTTCCCTTCTATTTATAAAGGCTCATGTAAATGTTTATCTGTTTAAGCGATAGCTTCGTGCACTTTTCACTGTCCAACACTTTCAATTAGTATTAAAAATAGTTGATTTGCGCGCTTTGCAACACTGTTTGCGTAAGCTATGGAGTTTTATAGATAAAAACTCTGATTGCTTTTCATATTTTTGCGTTTTCTCTCACTTTCTAATGGCCTTTGCATCAGATCTGTGCATAAACATATTTATAGAAAGCCCTTGGTAAATACCCGCCGTAATTTATTTAGCGTATCTCTAATTACTTATCAGTAAAATCACGTTAGTATTGTGACTATAGCCAATTCCAACTATTCGATAGGCAGTTAGTTCATATTTTGATTTTAAAGACTGAGTATCAGTGTTTTTTTTATTAGCTGCAATGGAGGGTTATGTTATTGGCATTATATTATTTGTCATTGCTGTCATATTCCAAATAGCTTGTTTTACAACTGTGTATGTGAAAAACAGAAAAAGACTCGTTCGAATTGGTAAACTATGATCAAATTCTTCTGTGTTGTCTTTAATACTATATTATAAAGTAACTACTTTATATTTCCAGTGTAAACAATTTTCTATCGTTCGTATGGAAAGTCATAAAGGTTTTTTTTTGAAAAACTATAATATATTTTTGGTTTTCCTGCAATGTAACTTAATTTCGTGCAAAAACGAAATGATTGTAATAATAGAACATTTTCGAAAATGTGGTAAACCCCCCATTAAAAATGCTATCTAGAAATTAGCTTATCTCGAATTGCCTATCAGCCAAATATTCTGATCCAATCAACAACAAGCCGAATACAATTCTATAGGAAGTTAGTTTAATTTCGGCTTTTTTCGCGTTGCCTGCTTCGATGGAGGGTTTTGTAATTGGCATTATTTGTTTTTGTGTGTTTCTGGCAATGCAAATTGTTTGCTGTGCAGCCGCGTATGTACACACTAAGAATAAAAAGAAGCGACTCGCCTGCAATGGTAAAATCTAGTTAACTGTCTTAAAAAGAGAATAATCCTAAGTATTTGCTTGAGTTTTAGTCATGTTTTGCTGCCTAGTGACAGATGGTGTAAATGCAACTTAATTTTGAAAAAAGTGACAACAAGTTTATATTAAGTGTTTAACTTACAAGTGCTTGTCGGATGACTTTCTATTCTGTTAGCCACTTTTCGATTGGCTTAAACAACTCAAGAGCCCAAGATAACAATAGGAAAAGTGAATGCTCGACTAGTAAATACGCATTAGCTGGCTCAAAAGTACTTAAATTGTATATTTAAAATTTTCTATTAAAAATAATAATGTAAAATAATATAGTCGGCAGACTTGAAAAGGTTTTTCATAGCTAGATCGACTCGACTATTGAGGCTGATCAAGAATATATATACACATATAAACATATTACTAATAGAAACAATTTAAAATTCGTTTGAAGACAATAAATGTGTTTAAAATTGGGAATCACATTTTTGACAAATTATATTTTCTCTATAGATCATTGCTCAATAATTTGAATAGTTGTTATGTCTTGGGTAAGTGTCCATTGAACCGGGCACAGGGTATCGACGTTTATATGGCACTTGCTGGCTTATCAATTTATAAATAAGAGTGTTCGAGTATTTTGATGCCGCTGATTGCGGCCAACAGCAGTTTTCATTCTGAACGCAAAGTCGACGCTTGTCGATAGTGAGAATCCGATTTACGAGATGCCAGCTTGGGTTATAGTTGTTTTTAGTGTATTTTTTATTGTAGTATTCATTATTCCGTGTATTGTGCATCTAACACGCCGTAAACAGGCGATCGCGACTCGGGGCAAGTATTAGGCTAAGGCGTTGGTTAATAGTAGAAACAAATATCAACACTTAAAACCCAATCACTTAAGAGCTTATTTAATTTGTGTTTCGTTTAATTGAATTGCAAATTGATTCTAATTTCGATTACGAATTCTTTTCACTTGCAGCGCCCGTTGTGGTTACATCGGCCACGCACACAGCGCCTGGCGGCTATCCTGTTACACAGATTCCGGCCACAACCTATCAGCCTCATGCCTATGGAACAGCGTATCCCGCCCAGAACACGGGGTAAGTACTGCGCAAGTAGCATCCGAAATTTAATGCCAGCTTATGCTATATGTACGTATTCCTTTTGCTCCCTCCTCCTAGCAATGTGAGCGTACAGATGCCGATGCCCATGCACATGCCTGGAGCACAGCCACCGATGCCTGGGTAAGTTGGCACATATACAGGAGCCACAACTCACTAACAATTTATGTTTAATTGCAGCATGTCACCGCATGTTGCCGCATATCCGCCCATGCCGCAGCCGGGCGTTGCAGCGGCAAACATGAATCCACCATCGTACGACATGGCCATGGCCAATCCCGGGCCGAGTGTTATGCCCGGCGGCTATGAGAAGCAAATGCCCTACAATCCCAACTATGCACAATAAGCAGAGTCTGTCAGTTTTGTCTGGACAGTTGTTATTTGTTTATGATTTCTTGTCGCGCGCATTTCCGAGCTGTTTACAACTCACACATAAAATACACAATTCGATATATACATACGCTTTAGAATCGCTTTAAATTATTAGCTATATTGTATTAGATCATTATACACCATTTGCCCTTGGGGCGTAATTGGGGTGTCCGAAGCTACCAAAGTGAAGAGCCATATATTTGTATTCATTGTATTCAAAACACAACAACAATTTCTTAAGTCATTCACAACTGAATGTGATGTACATGCAATAAGTGCAACATAATTTTAATTTATATAACTTTATATAGCTACCTTAAGAGAGAAAAAAAACTTACGATACCGTAAAAGACAAAAGAAAAAAAGAAAAAAAAATGTATTTATAATAAAAAAGTGAAATGCACATATTTATGTAATTTTATGCATATTTCTGTGTATTTCCATTTAACTAGAAATTATGCTCGATGTGATTATTTAGTTATTTTTAATTAATATGGATATATATGTTACAATTGTTGTCAGTTCGTTTTGAGCTTTATGCTCAGGTTTGTCAAATTAAAAATATACATACATATGTATATGCTGACGATAGATATATAAAGAAAATATGTCTTATCATTCAGAGTTTTGTGTTAAGCAAAGTTTAAAGTGGAAATTTGTGTATCGATTTGATAGATCAAAGCCTGAAGAAGCCAAAGAACAACTATTTTTTTGGTATATGTAAACAAAAATCGACAAATGTCAAAAAACGAAAATTGACCATGATGAAATATTGTAGGTACAGATAAGGTTTAACTACAAACCGCTTAGTGTTTATTTATATTTGAAATCTGTATTCAATTTTTTCCCAAGCTTCTAGAAGAACTAAAAACGTAAGGTATATGTAAAACATATAGATCAGAATAAATATCCGTTTGTGAAGCCAAATCTTTTTAGGATCGCACTTCTACATCATATATATAATCGGTCAAAAGAAATAACTTCTTGTAAGGCAACATATTGTGAAATTGAGTGCCATGTTAGACAGTGTACACTGTGAAATTCGTGGCTGATCTTGGACATGCCATGGATCATCAGATAAATGCGCTGCAGCTAAGTGTAACCAATCGATGTTAAATCCTTTGGACACGCCCCTGTCAAGCTAATATAAATTTAATCAGCTCATGAGGTTTTAGTTTTAATATTCATTGCCACGTCGGCGCAAGAAGCTCTAAATCTAATAAAATGAAATACAATTTGCTGCTGCCACCGATGTTGCTGCTGATGCTCGATTTGGCTATCGGGGATAATTGTGACATGCAGCAACATTGCCCGTCAGGCACCACCCATGTGGTCTGCCTAAACAAAAAGGTAAATGCTGTTCAGAGCTGTCCGTTAGCGAGCATTACTTCCAAACGATATTTCAGACATTTGGCAAAGAATGCGGAGTTATGACACATGAAATCATACCAGTGAATGGTGCTCTGAGGCAGAACCTGCTCCAGCATGTGAATATGATGCGCAATATGATGGCCAGCGGGCTGTTTAACCTGAAGGCGGCAGCCCGTATGCCTATCCTGTCCTGGGATAGTTATCTGGAAAATACAACGCATATGTTGGCGTATCACTGCACGCATTCCAAGTTATGTTCGAATTCGGATACGTATAACTTTGTCTCGACGGTACTGTTTTCGGGCACCATAAAACGGTCGGCTAAGTTATCCAAAGAAATTACTCGTGTTTTTCTGGCCTTATGGTTTAATGACCTGCTGGGTTGTACCATGAATGCCAATAACGTAATTGTACCAATGTTCGAGGGGTAAGTGCACATTTATATAGTTCAATATAATTTAAATCAAGCAAACCTCTACTTAACATTAGTTCAAAAAGTTCATTGTGAATAGTCATACGATAGTTGATAGTCACAAATATCGGTTTGATCGATAAACAATTTTTATGAATATTTTTATCAAGTAAAAAAGTATCGATAGGCATAATCGATCGTAGAGTGCGTAAGATCGATATTTACAATCAGCAAATTTAAATTGCTAGAGTTTATTTTTATTTATTTTTAATTTAAGTTTCTAAAAACCAATTTAATATATAATACATACCATATTCGGTATTTATTTGAATTCCTATTAATGTACTTAAAATATTTAATTGAAAATTGATTAGATGCTGAAGGACTTAATTTAATTGAATTAATTTATTTATGCTTATAAAAATACTAACGCTTATGGGTTATTCTTATGCCATATATTATTCTTTTAAATACCCAAGGTATTCATATACTAAATATACTCAATTCTTAAATAAAATACAATTTACTCATAGTTCCTGCGTGGGCCACTATATACCTTTGATACAGGATTATGGCGATCGCATTGGCTGTGCGATACGCTTGTCAAAGGATGAAAAAAATAAGAAAACAGCCCTGGCAAATCTCATCTGCAATCTATCTCGCGCCAATGTGAATGGTATGCCGCACTATGAGGTCGACGAGGTGCCCGGAAGTCGTTGCACCGCTGGAAGGGATCGCATATACCAATTTTTGTGCAGTGCGGAAGAGGTGGTCGATTATAATTTTGTGCCGCCGCCGCCACCGCCTGCAGTAGCCGCACCATGTCAGAAAACAAATTATCTGGAGGATGAGAAAACTTATCCGCTGGAAATGTTGGCTGCAGAAAAAAAATTGAAAGAGCTAAGGGAAAAGGAATATGTAGAAGAAGAGCCAAAGGAACCGAAAAATGAAGAAGAAAAAAAAGAGGAAGCTGGAGCTATGGAGGAAGTTAAAGAGACTGAGAAAAAGGAAGAAGCTTAACAAAACACGAATGTGGGTGAAAAATAGGTGGGAATATGTGGAAGAAATGAAAGAACTTGGGAAATAGGAAGAAGTAAAGCGAAAGGAGAAAGAAGGAATGTTGTGGGCATATGGAAGAATATAGAAAAAGAATTGGAAAATAAAAAAGTTTAACAAAATCAGAAGTAATATGAATAATTGGTGAGTAAATGGAAGAAAATGAAGGAGCTTGAGAAATAGCAAGAAGTTAAGCGAAAGAAGAACGAAAGCAACGTTAACGGAAAAACAAAGTTTAACGGTAGAAGAAAGAAGGTAAGCACATGAAAGAAAATAAATAAACTTGCGAAATTGGAAGAAGTTAAGAAAGCATCATAAATTGAGTAGAGAAACATGAGAAAGATATTAGAGAAGTTGAGAAAAGATTGAAAAAAAGAATGTAAAAATGCAGCTTAAAGAATAGAAGCGTTGCATTAAAACAACAAGAAAAGAGAGAAAAGAGAGAATAATAAAAATATTAGTAAAGAAAATAAAACATAAAACAAATTAAATGGGTGAAAGAATAAAACTAAGAAAGAAACAAATAAATCTGATATGTTAGTAGGGTACAAATATACGAACTGACATATCTTTTTATTAAGTGGGCTGGCCATGACCAATACGTGGGGTACGTGGCCAATCGGCTGGGCTGGCGGAATTGGTCAGATAGCCACGCTTTGGCGACAAATCGATTTGCGAACCAACTCTATAAGAGACTGTGCGTTGCTGCCAGAGCCGACCAAATGGCCAGCGTAAGCGAAATGTTGTGCACTAACTGGCTGCTGGCAGCGCTGTGGCAGCTGTGCTTCTGGCCAAGCATATTGGCCTTTGACTACTGTGATCCTGTGCTGTGTCCGGGGCCCGAGAAGCACATTGCCTGCCACAATTTTGGCGTAAGTTGTTGCGCACTTAATCTGCGATGTCAACATGCTTACCGTCTGGGAACAATTTACAGGAGCTGGCGGAGAGCTGCAGTCCAGATGCACATGTGGTGCGCATTACCAAAGCTAGGCGCAACATGATTCTCAACGAGCTGAACGAATATCGCGATCGGATTGCGCGCGGAGATCTGATGGGCTTCAATCCGGCCACGCGCATGGCCACGCTCCAATGGGATCCGGAGCTGGCCAGCTTTGCGGAGCTGAATGTGAAGCGCTGCGCTCTGGTTAATGATCATTGCCGCAACAGCGATCAGTTTCGCAATGTCGCCCAGGTTGTGGCCGAGGGCGGCTGGCAAGGTACGCCAAGTGGTGGCGCAAATGCTGGCACCACAGATACACCCGTTGAATACCACACCGAGGACGAGGTGATTAAGGCCACCTTGGAGCAAATGTTTGCCGAGTACAAGGAGTGCAGCATGCGCGATATTATTGCATACAGTCCGCCCACTAACAGGTAAGCCACTGTAGCTCCATCCTTACGTGCACACATAGCCCGGCATACGGCTACTGCTCCTGCCTTTGTTGCTGTTTGAATCTCAAAGAATTTTGCATTTACGGGTTAGCAAGTGCATTGCGTACTTCACACAACTGGTACGGGACAGCACCACCCATGTGGGCTGCGGCATACTCCGGCAGACGCGCAACACCAGCAACAATGCCGGCCAATCGCTGGTCAGCACGCATCAGTATATGACCTGCAACTTTGTCCGGGGCAACGATGTGAATGCCCCTGTTTATAAGAGCGGCGATAGGCCGGCAACGGAATGCCGCACCGGACGCAATCCGGCCTTCATCAATCTGTGCTCCATCAACGAGATCTATGACAGCAGTGGTATAGTCGGCTTCAGTTTCTACTAAGTGTCTTTAATATGGTAAAAATCAAATACAATTGAAATGCGCCATGAATAATAAACCTTGATTTACTGCATGCTGAGGACCTAATTTATTTAATATAAAATATTGAACAATTTTTCAATAGATTTATTGACTGAATTTTAAATATCTCAAACATTCTATTTAGCCTTTTTTTGATTCAAAAAAATGTAAACGACAATATAACTAAAAATATTTTTTTCAGATATTATTAAAATCTTAAAGAAAATAATTATTTTATTCAATAGAGAAAATTTTTTAAAGATTTTTCTAAAAAATTCTATTTGTTCTTCTTCTTAAATCTAATTATTTTAAATTGAAATGTATTCGACTGTTGCTTCTCCCAGTTGCAGCTGCTGACAGCTTATTTATTTATTTATTTTTTTTTCTGCTGGCACCTACAAGTCCTCTGCTGGCGCAGGTGGTGCTGGGGCATGCCACTCAAAGTCAGAGTGTGGTGCAAAGTTTGCGGACAATTCAGCATCGCGTTCAGCGTTGACAACTTCAGCAAACATTTTTTATCGCTCTCTTGCCCACCTACTACAATTTTATGCGTTCTTTTTTTTTGCTATCAGCGTGAGAGGTAAAAAATAAAATTAAAAAAAATGTAAACGTCGCGTGAACTGTGCGACAACCGCAAATGATGCGCAACAAAATGTGCGAGCATTTTTTTGTATTAATTTAAATAAAATAAACAAAAAATTGATAACAAAAGTGTCTGGCAAATTAAATGTTTTTTTTTTCCATGTAATAAAACACGCTTTTTACAGCCATTAATTTAATTAAATCAAAGCTGTTTTGTTAGTTTTATTTATTTATTAAAAGCAATGAGCAATAACTGTTTAATAATGCATCATTCAAATATTTATTGTGTGTGAACAGTGGTTAGCATATTTCTTGATACTAAATTTAATTGATAATATTAAAAAATTAATATTAATTACAATTTTAAAGTAATAACTTAAATAAGCTGAAACATATATTAATAATTGAATTAAAAAAAAAAATATTTTACTCTTTTTTATTTGTTTAAATAATGAAAAGTGTTCGCTAATGAAAACATTTATTATCGTTTATATACTTATTTTTGTTCATGAATAATAATAAAAAGGTGTCATTAATGAAGTAATTCATTTAAGTTTATGTACTTAAAATAGTATTTCTATTTTCATTTAATGACTTGATTAGTATAAAGGTTTATGTTTATATACTTATAACATTCGGCACATGTATCGTATGCGTATTATATATTTTAAAATGTTCTTTCTCTTGCTTAAAAGTGGAAACTAATGAAAAAATAGATTTATATTTGTATACTTATATTTTGCGGCGCACGTGTCGTATGCGTAATATCTATTGTTTTTTTTTCAAAAATTGTTTTCCTGCAATACACTTTAACCGTAAATACGTTTAAGTACCGTAAAAAATGTGTAAGATGTATTTAGTAAATTCTGAAATAACTCCAATGTAATCGGTCGTATATTGCCGAGGAGTATCTGCATTAGTCAAGTATTCAAGTTAATTAGATGCAGTAGTCAAGTGTTTATATTATCTAAGTGTCTCACCGATGCTGGCCGCTGAGCACGCAACATCATAAATTGTATATCTTTGCGCAGTGATAGGTCAAAGGTGAACCAATCGGTTTCAAACGCTGCCCCGGCAATGGCCAAGTTCTGAAAGATATATTAAAATCAAGCATAAAGCAGCAAGGACCAAGGCAAAGGCTCACCTGCTCCCTTAGCTCATTGGCATACCAATAGAGGGCCAATATCTGGGCGAGTATCATGTTTATGTACGCACTCACAATGGCCACCTGTGCCGTGGTGTCCATCTATAGAAAGCACAAAAGGCTGCCAAGAGTGCATGGAAAATCCTTTGAGATACACTTACCAATATGAGCATAAAGAGCAATGCGCAGAGCAGCGCACCGAAGGCCAAAAACTCCACGAGAAATATATAAGTAGTCAGCTTATTGATGGTTTGCACATAACTAGATAGGGTTCGTTCAGTACCACAAGATCACAACCATTTCTATAGCTTACTCTGTGATCCGCTGGTGATAGATAATGCATTCGATTATTTCCTGCGAGAGCTCCTGCCTGTTGAGGGGTCTGCGGTTCAGACAACGCAAACGATGCTGCAGCGACTTGCACATCACAATGCCAAACATGATGAAGGCCACACAGAGACTGGTATAGGGTATGTACATGCAGCAGCCCATCGGTATGATAAGCACTTGCAAGACGAACCAAATTTGATAGGTGGGCGTGGCATACTCATTCACGCCCGGTATTTTGCTGCCAAAGGGCATAACTGCAAGTACACACAAAGCAATTACATTTGCCAGACCCTATGACATTACGTGAAAGTGGCACCTAAGCTTTTCACTCCAGACAAGCAAAGATTTGCGGCAAGTGGAACTGCATTTGGTACAGGTATTCAATTAAAGGCATTGCATGAATAATAAACAGGCTGAAAATTTTTACTTATACAAAGTAGCTTAATAGCCAGGTATTAAAATACGTTGAGCACATACAAGTTTTAGGTACAACTAAATTGTCCCTATTTTCTTAGCTTCTTTTCACATGAAATTGGACCAAATATAATCTTGCCAGATTTGAAAGCCAAATGATTGTAAGGGTCAAAACATTAACAAAGTGGCTAATATCGTGAGAAAGGGAAATTTAGGCCCATGAACATGTCAGATTTTAGGGTACCATTTCGTCCATATACTAAAATACATATTTTTCTGATGGTAATTAAATTCTATACTCCTTTTTATTTGAAAGCACATAAGGGCTTGCAAAGCTCTGAAGTTTGAACTAAATTTCAAATAAAAAGGGCTTTTAAAGCTTCAAGTTTCTGCGATTTATCCAAAGTTGTGCTTGCACTAGTTCGCTTTACAATTCGCTTTAATATTTGTGATATTTTTATTCACAGCTTTCAAAACACATTAATGCTTGCCGAGCAGATAAATTAAGTTAACTTTGAAAGCACATTAAAGCTTGCATTGTTTTGAAGCTTTAGCTATTATTCACACATTATTCACATTTAAGGTTTTTAGTTTGCTAAGATTAATTCAAGCACTTGTCTGCACTTTTAGGCACTTTTAAGTCACTCAAAGCTCACCTCTCTCATTGAAACTAATCGGATATAGACAAAGGCCAATGCATGTGAGCAGGCCAAGGAACAGATTGCCGCGCGCCATTAGCCGACCCTGCCGATTGAGCTGGATCAAGAGTCGCTCAATATAATTATCCTTCATACGCTCCAGCTCATGGTAGTAGGCTCTTACATTGTCAATCAGCTGGATGTAGCTATCCTGATCGTACAGCAGCAAACAGGCCCGCAATATGGTATTTATCCAAAGCACCAGCATATAGGAGTTGCGTATAATGCCCGTGATGCCCTCGTTGGTGCTGAACATGTACAGCAGCTGTGTAAGGACATGGAGGATGCTCAGCGTGATGCACAAATAGCGTTTCACATTTTTATCGTAGAGCAGCGCCCAGAAGCGCAGGATGCGAACGTTCATGTAAATGAATTGTATATCCTCAAGCATATTTGGTGCTCAACTATTTGTGCCCGACTGCGGACAGGTAACTTTTATAGGCCCGCCTGCAGGTATGCCGTAATTATTATAATTTTTGCTTGACTCATGCCACGCCTTGCAAGCGCTCCCAAGCGCCATTTCTGTTGCAATTTTCTTCATTTTTATATTCAGCACCCAGTGCAAGTCCGATTAAAGAGGGTATTTTAATTAATGAAAGTTATTTGTAACAGATGAAGGATCCCATGAGATACACCAGATAAATATACAAATATTTCTGTTACAAATCAACAAACGAGTCGACTAGACCTTGTTCGTCTGTCAACCTATCTTTCTGTCTGTCTAGCTCCTTGTCAATTTGAAGGAACTCTTCAATATCAAAAATTACAAGAGCTAAGGACTTGGAATTTGGTACGTAGCTTCTTGCACAGGCTTAAAGGGAAGATAGCACGTTTGCGACTGCAACTGAGGTACAGGGTCCTGGTTACAGGGCACAGATACAGGGCATCTGGCCGTCGTACACACCTGCTTTACGCTTGCATATATCTATTTTTTTGCAATTGCCCAAATTGCTGCACATGATGATTTTGCATTTAATTTGATTTGCATTACGCTTTTTTTTTATCGATTACCCAAACTGAACTGAACAGCTGCAAAAAAGTTTAACATATGGAAATTGATATTTATTTGGCGTTTTGTTACAGTTCAAATTAGTTGAGCGTATTTTACATAATTTTCTGCTCACAAATGCCAGTCAGGTAATTTTATTATGACTATTTATGCATATATTTATGTAATTACCGTTGAGTAATCAGCTGGGCTGATAATTTGTTATCGTATTTGATAAAAAATAAAGTAAAATTATATTGTGTTAATGCAAATATTGAGCACATTTATATGTATTTATTTATTTACGCTGCAATCAGCGAAATTTCATTATCTAGTTTATTAGTTAAATCTAAACAGTATTGTTGCTAAAGCCTGAGCGCAAATATGTCACCAGCTTGATTTTTAGATACGCTTCAGATTGAGATTTAGATTCAAATTTCACATTTGCGTTTATTTTGTAAAATTTAAGAAATCAATTTATGGCTTTCATTGATCGTTTTTGTTGATTAATATTAATTGTTGTTGTTGCTTGACAGGTGATTGATTTTTTAATAATAAATTTATTTAACAGCCTAAAAATGTGTTACTAATATGTTAAATAAATATATATATAAGTATTAAATAAAAATCGATATTTTTTATGTGGACCATGTTAGATCGAAATGCCATAAAATAAATTATATTACAAATGCAAATAAAAAATAATATAGATAAATAATATAAATAATATGAATAAATTAATAAATATATAAAAATATATTTTTAAATAATGAATCGATATTTTCTTTTTTTTTTAGCTAAACATAGGATATCCATTTAATCTGCGTTCGATGCCTAGAGCTCGCGCTGAGCTAAATTTATATATATCTATATTTTTTTCAAATGATAAGTCTTTGAATTCCAACCCGAAAGAGATTTTGGTATGCCCAGTAAATATTTACACAACATTTTCCACAGGCTTCAGCAATTATCTTTTAGATTAAATATACAAAAAGCCTGATTATATACGACATCTATAACCGATTTAGTCAGACAGATGAGTTCAGTTTTGATCGAACACTTGATTTAATCAGTTCCAAAAATGGTGCTCATCGTTTTGACCTTTTTGCTGGTTTTATGCGTGCTGCTCTATAAAATATCCATGGCTCCGTATAAGACGTTCAGGGAACGCGGCATTGTTCACGATACGCCAAAGCCGCTTATAGGAAACATAAGTTTGTTGGTTTTGCTGGGACGGTTGCCGTTTCTGAAATTACTCGTCGATCGGTATATAGAGTTGAAGGGTCACAAGATCTATGGCTTCTACAATATGCGTGAGCCGTTCTTTGTGCTGCGCGATGTGGAGCTAATCAAGCGCGTGGGCATACAGGACTTTGAGCATTTCATCAATCATCGCCCCATGATACCCGAGGCGGGCGCATCGATGTTCACGAAGAGCCTGAAGGAGCTCAAGGACGACAAGTGGCGGGAAATGCGCAACACCCTGACACCAACATTTACGAGCAGCAAGCTGAAGGCCATGTTCGAGCTGATCAACGAGTGCAGCGTGGAGGGTGTGCGTTACATTGAGGAGGAGCTGCTGAAGACAAACACCGGAGAGATCGAGCTGGAAATGAAGGACTACTTTGGACGCTTTGCCAATGATGTGATAGCCTCTGCGGCGTTTGGCATTAAAGTCAACTCTTTTGTGGATAAAAAGAATCAGTTTTATACGCTTGGAAAATCGGTGGCGCATTTTTCATATCTAGTCATGCTCAAGGTTATCCTGTATGGCATAATGCCCAGTGTTATGAAGGTAATTAATACTTATATTATAGTTATAATAACACAATTAACAATTCGTTTAGGCCCTGCGCATTAAGCTCTTCAATGCCAAGAAAATCGATTACTTTAACAGTCTCGTATTCGATGCCATGAAATATCGCACCGAACATAATATAATACGACCCGATATGATACACTTGTTGATGGAGGCCAAGCGTCAGTTTCAGCAAAATGGCATACCGGAGCACTCGACGGAGCACGCCGAGTTCAACGATGAGGATCTGTTGGCGCAGTGTTTATTATTTTTCTTTGTGGGCTTTGAAATAATGTCAGCGAGTCTCTGCTTTCTCACCTACGAGCTCTGCCAGAATCCTGCAGTTCAGGCGAAACTATATGAAGAGATTCTATCGGTGGGACAGGAGCTGCAGGGCAAACCGCTCAACTATAATATGCTGTCTAGGATGAAGTATATGGATTTGGTTATATCCGAGTTGTTGCGTTTGTGGCCACCTGCGTTTAGTCTGGATCGTGTGTGCGGCAAGGATATTGATATGTTCGATGAGAACAGGGAATTGCTGGCCAAGTTCAGGAAGGGCGACGTTGTAGTAATACCCATTATAGCAATGCAGCGTGATCCTGACAACTTTCCGGAACCCGAACTATTCAAGCCCGAGCGTTTCTTGGAGGAAAACAAAGGCAACATCAAGCCGTTTACGTATCTGCCCTTTGGCCTAGGACCGCGCAGCTGTATAGGTAGGCTTTATGCTAGGCTTAAATTTATAAAATTTCAAAATTTCAACCCATGCAAAATGCTTTTCAGGCAATAGAATGGCTTTGATGGAAGTAAAATCCATAATCTATCATCTGGTGAGTAAATTTCAATTGGTGCCAGCTGAGAAAACGGTCGAGAATATGATGCAGAGCTTGAAGGGTTTCAATATGCAGCCCAAGCAAAAGTTTTGGATTAAATTGGTGCCCCGAGAAGCTGCCTAAATCTATATGGAACCTTTCGCCTGAACCTAAAAACTATGTTATCTATAAATAAACTAGATAAGATTGCAAAAAAAAAATTAACGATAAATTCAAGCGTTAGCAATTGATAAGGGCTCAATGTCATGGACTACAATTTGTTTGATTCAATAATTAATATCAAGAAAATTGAAAAAATTGACATTTTCCTATCAGAAAGATGATTCATTGTCATTCGGGATTGAAATTGTGACTCGTTAATGGGCTTAAATTGGTCTAATACTACTTTCATTCACAGCTACTATATAATATGCTATAATGTACTTAACTTAACTATGCCATTCCACGTACTACTATATTTGACTAAACATTAAACAATAGTAAAGTTACTTAAATAATAATAATATTATTCATATATATTCAAGTGCAATTTTTACTGATATCATATCATGCCATTCAGTACCTCTAAGCATTAACAGATAAGAATTTTTAGGAACACAATTTGTTTTGTTTGTTGTTCAACTGCTTATCTTTTTATACACTAGCGAAAAGTTTTCTAGTTTTTGTAAGGAATTAAGTTAGACTTTGCGAACCCTTATGTACGTATATATATACGGTTATTTCCCGACCTTACCCGTGGCTAGTTTTTTGGCCTCAAGTATTAGAGATTACTTCCGTCTGGAAACATATAGCTAGTCCGTTTGTTTATACCTATGGAAAGTTCTAAAAAAAACTTTGGCGCAGATTTTTTGTTTATATTTTGCGATGTATATATTTCAGTATCAGTATAGCATCAACAATTGATAGAAATTATTGGTCAAAATTTTGGAGCTGTATAAAAAGATAAAAAGATTTTCATATGCGAGTATATATTTACTATTCGAGAACTGCTCGAAAGGTAATAGATTTTTCATAGCTTGGCGTACGAAAAAACGATTTGACTGGTAAATGCTGAAATACTCTACAACTTAAAAAACAAGAATACCAATAATATTAGTTAAAATAGATAATAATAATAATAATTATAATAATAATAATAATAATAATAATAATAATAATACTAATACTAATAATAATAACAATAATAATAATAATAATAATTATAATAATAATAATTATAATAATAATAATAATAATAATAATAATAATAATAATATTAATAATAATAATAATAATAATAACAATAACAATAATAATAATAATAATAAGAAGAAATTGTATCAAATGTTGAGAGACCCCCAGACAAACCAGTTGAGTAATTGATTATGCTTTAAGGTTGAGTCGCAACGTTTATATATTTGTTCGCTTGTTCGCGAGAGAGAGAGACGAGAGAAGTAGATTAAATAACAGCCAGAGAACGAGAGAAATATTATGCATTAGAATTAATAGAGAGAGCCGCAGTAAACAATAACGTGTGTATATGTATATTTATATAGAGAGAACGATGAGGTCATATAAGAACTGCTGTATTGTTATTGACAATTCAGTAACATTTGCGCGCTGGAAGCGCTCAGTTGAATGCTTGAAAGAAAACATATCTAAAATAAAAAAAAAAAAGTAGAAAAATGTTCTTAATTATTTGTACACTCGTGATCGTATTGCTTGCGCTGCTCTACAAATGGTCCGTGGCCAATTACCAGATCTTTGAGCAGCGGGGTGTGCCCTATGCGAAGCCCACCCCGCTGCTGGGCAACATTGGCCTGAAGGAACTGTTTGGTGCTGCGCCCCACTTCAGCAGGCAAATCCAAGAGCATCGGCAATTTCGAGACGCGAAAGTTTATGGCTTTTTCTTTCTGCGTGATCCGATATTTGTGGTGCGCGATCTGGAGCTGATCAAGACTGTGGGCATCAAGGAGTTTGATCATTTCCCGAATCATGTTGGCACCGAGCAAATTAAGACGCTGCTGTCCAAGAGTCTGCTGAGGCTAAAGGATCGCGAATGGCGGGAAATGCGTAATATATTATCGCCCACCTTTACCGGCATCAAAATGCGTGCCATGTACGAGCTGATCAATGTCTGCAGTGAGGTGGGCGTGGCATATATTGAACAACAGCTAAAAGAGGCGCCGGGCGATGGCATCGAGCTGGAAATGAAGGATTATTTTACGCGTTTCACCAACGATGTCATCGCCTCGACTGCGTTTGGCATCAAGGTCAACTCGTTTGAGGAGAAGGACAACAAATTCTTTCAAATTGGTCAGACTGTGACCCAGGTCAAGCCTGTGGTCATGCTCAAGGCGATACTTTACATTTTTATACCCAGATTAATGAAGGTCTGCATGGCATAATACAGTTTTCTCAGTTCTAAATTTTTCTCAATTTCCCTCGCACAGGCTTTGCGAGTCAGCATTCTGGATGAAACGACTGTCAATTATTTTAGATCCCTGGTTTTTGATGCCATCAAATATCGTGTGGAGCACAAGATAATACGACCCGATATGATTCATCTGCTGATGGAGGCGCAACGCAAGGCTGACGATGCCGAGTCGGGCAAGAAGTTCTCGGATGACGATCTGCTGGCCCAGTGCCTGCTCTTCTTTGCCGCGGGCTTCGAGACGGTTTCCACCTGCCTCTGCTTTTGCACCTATGAATTGTGCATGAATCCGGCGGTGCAAGAGCAGCTCTACGACGAAATTCAGAGTGTGGAGCAGCAATTGCAGGGTAAACCCCTCGACTATGACACACTTATGCACATGAAGTACATGGACATGGTCGTATCGGAAGTATTACGCAAATGGCCGCCGGCATCGAGAACCGATCGCGGCTGCAATGCAGATATCGATTTACGGGATGAAAACAATCAAATTGTGGTCTCTCTAAAGCAGGGCGATCGCATATTTATACCCATTATGGGCTTACATTATGATCCCGAACATTTCGCAGAGCCCGAAGAGTTCAGGCCCGAACGTTTTTCGGACGAAAACAAACATGAAATTCAGCAATTCTCGTATCTGCCCTTCGGCGTGGGACCACGTAATTGCATTGGTTTGTGCCATATAACCATATATATGTATATATAATAAGCCGATTTCTATATAGGAGTTATCTTTTTTCCAGGAAATCGTATGGCCCTCATGGAGGTCAAGTCTATGATATATCATTTGCTGTCCAAGTTCGAGCTGCTGCCAGCACAGAAAACTACCAAGGACATGATGGGCGACATCTTGGGCTTCCAGATGGTGCCCAAGCAAAAGTTCTGGATTAAGTATGTGGCCAGAAAAACTGATAAGAACAGCCCCTAAGCTCTGCGCAGCAGGTGCAACAAATAAGTGTGACAGATTTGTTTTCAATGGAGCCTCATTGAAATTTCTCTGCTCTTGCCTTGGCTGCGGGGCAGGCTCTAGCTGCCACACACTTTTGGCTAATTAATCATTTTGCATTCTAATTAAAAGTTTATTCTATGTGCAGACTTCGCAGTTGAGTCTCTCATTAATCAAGCTAAAGACACACAGGAAATTGCATTATTCGGCTGCATTTAATTAATTATTTTTGTATCCTAAACAAATTTCCTTTAAATTTCCAAATTTCCAATTATAAAGCGTGCAGCTTCTTCCTTTTGTTGTTGTCCAATTTATTAATTTGGAAATTATATATATGCATCGAGAGAACCAAAGATTTTATTTGAATTACATTTATTTTGAGTGAAAATGATTTACTTTTCTGAGAGAACTTTTTATTAAAGAAAACACAAAATCTTTGTCCTTTTCAAGTTATTTTATTTGAACTGAATCTAGAACTGAATCTAGATTCTAGAATCTAGAATCTAAAAAATTGTACTCATACTAATTTAAGAGATTTAGTAAATTGGTTGCTCCATTTTATTTAATTAATCAATGCAGCGCAAATAAAGCATTTATATAAATTATTTATGGAGAAAAAATGTTACAAAACTATATAAATCATTAATATACTGATTAATAGAAATATTTGTGTATTATCTGCATTTAGCGCTAGTGCAGAGCGTTTATCCGGGGAGTGGATATTGTGGATTTTGTGAACATGGTGGATAATACTGGAAAAGATCATTGAGTAATTCTTACTACTCATTGGCAATGGATAAAACAATGCTGCTTTTGATCCCGTTTCATATGTAGACTGCAGAAAGAGTGCTGTGAGCGGGAGGGATAATTTGAATGCACGCTGAGCTCACGTCATTGGTTGAAATGCCTTTGGTTCCGTTATCTTAGAACGTTATGAGCGAACATTGTGGATAACGGATAATGCAAAAGCCGGCTTAGCGCAGAGTTGAATTTAGTTTGTGCGCGTCTGCCTAATTGATCGCATGTGCTAACCGCGCTTGTATGTAAAATCGTTTTGTAAAAAGTATAATTAGCTAGTTTGCAGCTTAACGCATTAAGTTGTGTGTGTCGTGTGTGTAATTGCAATGTGTTACAGTAATGCGTTAACATGATAGAAAAGCCGTAAGCGACGCGTGTTTGGTTGTTTTGCAGAAGATAATAAAAAAGTGCGCTTTGGAACTGCATGTACAGACAGACAGAATGAAAGATAAAAAGGAGAGTGTGAGACAAAGAGAGAGAGAGAGTGAGGTGAGTGTGCCAAAGCTTTTCTTTAACAAGTAAGCGCCCTCTGGTGTAAAGATGCAATATTAACATACGTAAATGTAAACATATGTACATATACATATATATATATTTTTTTTACATTTATCTTCTTCTTGCTGTGCTGTGTCTTTACATACATACATTTATTATCTATTTAATCTGTTAAGGCCGCAGACTTAAGCTCGCCTCGAAAAATAAAATTAGATTGAGTGTAAAGCATATTAATTAATAATGAATAATTAATTAAAGACCGAGGCAAATCAAGGTAAAATCTTTGATGAGTGTGTTAATTAATTGTCCAATTAGAGTCTAGCAAAAAAAAAAGAGTGCTTGAAGCAACAAATTGTTGGAAAGAATTTCGCATGTCCAATATCCAAATGGCCGTAACATTTGCAGTTGACTGTGAAGTTTAATTTGGCCAAAGAAATGTTGGACAAAAACTTTTTGACATTTCGTTATTTATGTGCCTTGGCATATTTAGGCAAAAAGTTTTGCCCGACTAAGCAGTTAATGCGATATTGATTTATTCGCCAGCAGCAGCTGCCTCGGATATACATATGTAATAAATACTATTTAAACATATATATGTATAAGTGCCTATATATATGTATATATAATTTAAAGAGATCTGCTCTTAGGAAAGTTTGTTTTGGTTTCAAGTCAAAATTATACGCATTTCTCAAGTTTCAAGTTCATGAATGCGAATTTGACGACTCGCGTGAGTGCGCGACTAGCAAATACCCTGTATTATCTAATTGTTGGTCGCATAAGTTAAAAACAATAACTAAGCACAGATTATTTGTATGCTGAGCTTATTTAAATAATAAAAATAAATAATAATAATATTGTATTGAATATTTAAGTTAGATTTCTGCTTATTGTTAAGCTCTCTTGTTAAGCTCTGTATAAATCTCACAGAGAAGTCCTTTTTGCTGCCATTCTTTTATACACTCTTTAGCAGCAGTTTTTACAGGGTATCGCAACACTGCAAACGATTAAGCTGTGAGTTTTGCGTAGATACTTTGGGCGCACATTTTCATGAGCTGCCAGACAGC
The DNA here is from genome assembly GCF_003285875.2 of Drosophila novamexicana. Lineage (NCBI taxonomy): Eukaryota > Metazoa > Arthropoda > Insecta > Diptera > Drosophilidae > Drosophila > Drosophila novamexicana. The sequence goes on along the minus strand of NW_020824765.1, from coordinate 6,817,283 downwards.
CAAAGCTGGAGCTAAAAAGATCTCAAATATCAAAGTGCGACAGACGCAGAAAAAGTTGAACGTTCTATCAAAAGGCAACAAAAAAAGTTTGCGCTGAAAAACTTGAACGGCCAACTCGGGCGACAAAAGGCGCGAGAAAAATAAAATCAAAACAAAAAACAAAAAAACCTAGGAACAAGTTGAAAATCTTTGGCCAGCAGGCAAAAAGTTGTTAATTATTTTCACTGGACTCTGCTGGGCAAAAACAATGGCGCAAACTTTTGGCCAAATCTATGACTGCCAGCGACATTTAAGCATTTTTATACCCTGAACCCATTGAAAATGTTTAAGAAGGGGTATCATGTGCTTTGTGCACACGCATGTAACAGGCAGACGGAAGCATCTTCGAGCTCAGGAAGTCGAGTCGATCCGTCTGTCTGTCTATCCGTCCGTCTGTCGTTCCGTATGTATGAACGCGTCGATCTTAGAATCTATAAGAGCGAGAGACTTGAAAGTAGGTTTTCCTAGTGCTCATGCAGTATTAGTTTTGTTACCGATAATTGACAACTTGCCTCGTTTTCAAACAATCCTTAAGAATAGATATCGAAATCCGTTTTTCGGAGCAAATCTTTTGGTTTTTAGAAGCTGGAGACATCAAATGCGACATGCTGCTTCTAGAATAGTTTCTTTCATTTTATAACTTTAGCAAGCCTCTCTCCTGACACGTCATGAATGTACATTGTAATTTAAATGCAATTGTCTTTTTGAATGTACGATGATTCCATAGCATAAGAAGATCTTATGCTGAAAATTTCATCAAGATCGGTTGAGAAACACAGAAGTTATTAAAGGAAATGTGTGCAAGCAATATGGCTGCAAGCACAAAGTGCGCCCTGTATATATGTGCACCCTGTATATATGTGCACCCTGTATATGTGTATGTGCAGCCTGTATATGTGTATGTGCACCCTGTATATATTTTAGCCTGTATATATGTGCATCCTCTATAAATGTGCAGCATGTATGTCTGTGCACCCTGTATATATGTGCACCCTGTGTATATGTGCACCCTGTATATATGTGCACCCTGTATATGTGCACCCTGTATATGTGTGCACCCTGTATATATGCGCACCCTGTATATATGTGCACCCTGTATATATGTGCACCCTGTATATATGTGCACCCTGCATAAATGTGCAGCCTGTATATATGTGCAGCCGGTATATATGTGCACCCTGTATATATGTGCACCCTGTATATATTTTCAGCCTGTATATATGTGTACCCTGTATATATGTACGTGCACCCTGTATATATGTGCAGCCTGTATATACATATGTGCACCCTGTATATATGTGCACCCTGTATATATGTGCACCATGTATATATATTCAGCATGTATATATGTGCACCCTGTATATATGTGCACCCTGTATATATGTGCACCATGTATATATATTCAGCATGTATATATGTGCACCCTGTATATATGTGCACCCTGTATATATGTGCACCCTGTATATATGTTCACCCATACATTTGCAAGCGTGTCTATCTTGAATTCTATAAATAGAATTGCAGTTGGGACGGCTTTGGAGCATGAGACCTCGGCAAACCCCGAAAGGGCTATTTATTTTTTTTTTTAATCTGTTGCTTCAGGGCATCAGCTAGTCGGCTACTCCCGACCAGAGCAGTCTTCTTTATATATGTTTGCTTTTTTTGTTGCACTTAAACTGGACTTAAGCTAAATGTTAAGCATTAATGGTCATATTTTGGCCAAGCTGCATTCGTTGGCCGCGCCATGCGGCTTAAGTGCTTGGCAAATTGTGTAAACTTGTAATTTGTTACTGCTGCAGCCGCAGCGCCCGCTTTGGGGCATGCCACTTGCTGCCTGCCACTTGCCGGCTGCTGGCTGTGGTCAGAGCCAAATCCTTTTGCCTCGCTTGCCAGTCGGCTTGACCGTTAGCTGTGTGACCCATTTGCATAATTATTCATTGCGCCGCATTTTGGGGCATAAATAAAATGATGCTTCACTGCACGCACACACGCACACACACATGCACATATATTACTCCTGTTAGCTGCCAGATAATGTCTTGTAATAAACTCATGCGAGCTTGTGGCCCACGATGCTTCCCTTCCGCCTGCTGTGCTGCTTCATGTTTATTCTATAGCATGTGTTTTTCTTCTTTTTTTTTATGGCTGTTGCAAGTTTAGATACGAGTCCATTTTGCAATTTACCCGCCGAATCATATTTGCACTCGGAATTCAATTGGCAAACCAATTTATTTTTTAAAATATTACTTTGAATAATAAAAAATGTTCATTTCAGTTTAAGTTTAAGTTAAAGTCGTATTATTTGAAAGGCCTGATTGGAATTTTATCTTATTTTGTGTGCATTGTGATATTTGTCGATCTAAGCGCTTTTTTAATGTACAAAGCTTTGAGCTTTAAGTTAACTGTGCTTATAAAATTAAGCTCACTTAAAGCTTTAGCTCTAAGCAGTCAGTTAATACAGTTCGCTCGATTTAGATTCGGATTCACACTCCAATTAAAATCCATAAACTAATCTCTGGAAATGCCGTTTTCAGCTGGTGTCATTTTTTGACATATTTGCGCCTGGCTCTGGCCCCGGCTTAGTCCAATTCCATTTAAATTCTTTCAGACAATGAGCAACCGCAAAAGCAGCTTGTGCCCAAATAACGCACAAAGTTATGCAAAGCTTTAGCAGCTCGCATGCTTTGGGAGTGTGCGTGTGTGTGTGTGTGTGCATGCCCTGATGACAACCTTAACACCGAAATACTCAATTAAATAAAGTTCTACTTGAAATTGCATTACATTTATGAACGTGCGAGCATGTTGCTCTCCATTGCTCCAGTTCCATTTTTATATTATCTCTCCATCTCCCTCTCACTCCACCAACTCCCCCTCCCCTCCTCCCCCTTCGCACCCTACCCCAACTACCCACATATGACCACAAGCTGCAAAAGTTTTGCAGCTTATCCAAAAATATTATATTGCACGTTTCATATCTATGTGTGTGTGCCGCTTTGTGTGTGTGTGTGTGTGTGTGTGTGTGTGCGTGCGTATATATATATATATGAACCGCAGAAACAAGTACTTCTACAAGCACAATAAGTGAGCTGCTGCACTTTTCGATTGTCAAGTGCAAATCATATAACATGCAATTTTCCGTTTCCGCTTCCGGTTTGCGCGGATTCGTACCTTGAGTCGGAGTGCGTGACCTCAGAACTGTTTAGTGGCCTTGACAAGTGGCCTGAGCTGCTTTTTATGCTGCCGCAGAGGGTATTAGGGAATATGGAAGACAACTTCGTGACATGTAGTATATATACACATTTTTTAAAGCAAATTGATGGGCTGAATCTCTTAGTTTTTAAGTTAATCAAGTGAAATCAGATGAATTATAGATGATCCGCTTTCTTGCTGCACTACATCTAATCGAAGTTGCATGTAAAAAACGTTGTGTTATTCTTCAAGAGAAACTTTGCAACTGTAAGCTTTTACTATGCTTTTTACATTTAAGCATATTTTTATCCACAATGAACTACTTTATCATAGACTAGCATATTGACATTTACTCAATTGAGTATTCCTATTTCAAAGCTTTATTTTCCAAGTAAAGCTCAGCAATTCCCTGCAAAAAGAGGGAAAAGAAAAGATGCATAGAGAAAACTACGCGTTTAATGCGTATGTCAACTGCATTTATCGCGATTACACAGACCAGCGCGCTGGCAGAGAGCGTTTATCCGGAGAGTGGACATTGTGAATTGTGCGTAGAAGATGAAGCAATGATGCTTTTGATCCCGTTTTATGTGTGTACCAACAGAGAGTAAGCTTTGTTGATGCTTTGAGCGGGAGGGGTAATTCATGTAATGTAATTCACGCCATTCGTCGCAATGCTTTTGATTCCGTTATCTTAGCAATGAGCGAACATTGTGGATAACGGATAATGCAAAAGCCGGCTTAGCTCAGAGTTGAATTTAGTTTGTGCGCGTCTGCGTAATTGATCGCAAGTGCTATCCGCGTTTGTATCTAAAATCGGTTGGTAAAAATTAAATTAGCTAATTTAGAGCTTAACGCATTAAGTTTGTGTGTGTAATTGCAATGTGTTACAGTAATACGGAATATATGTATATGGTAGATAAGCGCTAAACCAAGCGTGTTTTAGTTTTTTCTGCATAGCATTTTAGCAAAGGAAGAAAAGGGAGAGAGAAAAAGAAGAGAGAGAGAGGGTATCTTAAAGATACACAAATATATCTATACACATATTATTAATTTAAATGAATTAGAACATAGTATAACAAATGCCGAGAAATCAATAACATTTGATTTCAAGTTAATATCAGCTTTTAGAAATATCAAATGTACCATTACTGTACTTTACACATGTTAACTGATTTGATATTTGATAAACATACACATTAAGCAATCCTTCATGTTAGCTTTCACTCCCTTTCATGTTTCGCATTTATCAACACTGACATTTGACGAACCCAAATATGCCCAATTATTGTAATTGTGTGCATAACTTGCAGTCAGATATGATTTATGCCAACCCTTGCAGCTGCTAGATACTGCAATTAATATAATTTACAAAATAATATTGCATAGCCGAATATGCTTGCAGGGCATGGGATGGGGGATGGGGGGCTAGTCCCATAGACTAGATTAAAATGCAAAATGCAAAATGCTGCCTGGAAGCGTATTTGATATGCCTGCCAATTGTCGGTTTTTGCGGTTTGGCAAATGTTTGAGCTTTACGGCTTATTCTAACCCGGAATGGCAGTACTTAGTCAAATTGGCGATAAGTGCTTCACACGGCCTTAAACAGAGCAACAAAATAAAGCTGTATACAAGTAATTTATGTGTGATGTCGGTTTGGCTCTTAAGCCATATGATTTACGCAAAGAGAGAGCCGAGTGTAACGCTGCGCTCTCTTAAAAGTACATACTCTTTGATTACACGCAAGAGAGCGCATATAGAGCATGCAGAGTGTTAAGCGCGCGTCTGAAGAAGTTTTATATTAAGACCATGTTAATTTCAAATAGGTTCTTAATTTGATTGTAAATGTTTATAATTTGTCTAATTGAATACATTTTACAAAGTTAATTAACTTGTGTCTAGGTTTCATTGGATTTCAATTGTTTAAAACACATTCTGACTATAGTTTCGACTTGTTGCATATAAAAGTCGAATTGCTTTTTTAACTCCCACAATGCTGTCGACACAAAATTTTAAAAATATCTGTTGCTAATTGAGTTGGCATCGAAAATGCAATAACTTGATCAAATTTTCATTAAATACAAAATTTGAGAGTAATATTTTTTAAATAAATTTAAAACATAAACATATTTTATGACTTAAGCTTGAGATTTTCAGTAAATAAAATTTCAAATCTCCAATTTAAATGCTTTTACAAGACATTAACAAGGATTCGGGTTTCATGAGATAGGCCTGCATTGGCTTCTTTATTGATATTTGTTTTTTCACAAGTCATTTTCAGTTTAGCGTTCGTATTGCTGACTCATTAGAATTCTAATTATTTGCCAGTCATCAATTTGCTAATTTGGTACTTAGCATTAGGCTTCATTAAATATTCTATGTGATAAAGTCAACTTTTTAGACTGATTTATTTTTTCTGAACATTATTTGTATGCCCTTGCCTATGTTATCAAATCTGTAACGGTTTAAGCAGAATTTTTCAACATAACTTGGGCAAATCTCATCCAATAGCTTGGCATCTAGATCAATTTGTCATCTAAATCTGGCAACAAACATTCTATTGTAACAATGAGTAATGAGCAATGAACAATGTTTAAAAAATAATAAATAATGCATAAGGAATAATATTCATAGCTCATTGTTAATTATTCAATATTCATTATTGATTATGCATTTTTCATTATCGATTCTTTACTTCATGGATTCAACTCTAATTATTTACTACTATTTACCATACTTATTATTTGTTATAGACCAAATAATATAGTGTATTTATAATTTATATATATTTTCTTTCTTCTTCTCATTGTGGGTTAGTGTATTTAAAATTCACCATACCATACATACATTTTGTTTCTTATTAAGAGGTCATAAATAGCCACTGACTTAACCGTGGCCCGTTTCGCATTTTATGACAGCCGAAAGTGTCTACTTAAGGAATCAAAAGCATAAAAAATAATGTTAATTTCAATATTTGTCGTATTAAATGCGCATAAAAGTCAAAAGCTGGGCATGTGTGTACCAGAATTTGTTCATTTCAGCCTGTTAACATGTGCGTTAACATATATGTATATATATATATATATATATATATTTTATTATTTTTTATTTCATACCTTTCTTTTTGTTGTTCATGCGTTTATCGTAAGTGCGTGAATTTTAAATAAAACGTGCCTTTATATTTTGGACAGATTGTCGAGCAGCTGCTGCCGGTTGTCGCCTGTTGGAGTGATGCGGCTTTAAAGCGGCTCTCAATTTGTCAATCAGTCAATCAGTCAGTCAGTCAGTCAGTCAAGCACTCGTTGAGTTTTCGCTGAGTCGCGTTGGGAGTCACGCACTTCACACATCCGAGATACAGTGCGACACTCACACACGCACACACACACACACACACACACACACACACACACACACACACAGCCTGTCGTATGTTACGCAGCATGCCGACAGACGGCGACACTCACACATACGCACACGCACACGTACGGGAAGTGTGACAGGATGTCATTTCGCAACGCATCCGAAACATAAACACGTCGCGCTCCGCTTTTGTGTCTCTGAAAATTATGCTGCTAAAAGGCGGCAAATGTTTATATTTCCGTGCGTGTGCCTGAGCGTGCCTGTGTGTGTGTGTGTGTGTGTGTGTGTGTGTGTGTGTGTGTGGCAGCATGCTAAACTACGATAAATTTGCATAAGATTGCGAACCTTTTCCTACCTTCCCACTCGCCTAACATAGTTATTTAAAATGCACGTCATATTTATAATATGGCGCAAACGCGTGTTTAATATGTGCAAAACTTGTTGAGCTCGATCAGGAAATTGTGACAAGTGCTTAATAAAGCGCTTGTGTTGCAAAATTCTCTCGCGTTATTCAACACTCAATGAAAATATATTTGTGATTTTATTGTAATTAGTTTGGACATTGCAAACATTTGCCAGACATGCAAATATTTGATGATATTTTATGCTTTTATTTTATTTTTTTAATTATGCACATTAGATAATTTTATGTTTTATTGGCAATTTCTCGTGTCGACCGCAAAAACCGTAAAACTAATTTTGATTTTACAATATGCATTTGCTGCTGGCTTATCGCCGCTCAGCCACAATTTCCACAATGCACACAAATAATTTTAATTTCATCCTAAACTCGTTTCTTTTTTTTTTTTACTATATTTGTTTGTGAGTAAATTACCAAATATTCGGTAATTAAATTTTATTTTTAAAAAGCAGCTACAAATTGAACAACATTTGTCTAGAGATTGTTTCAAAATACATAAATAAATGTAATAGAAGATGTCAATTAATTAAAATTATATATGCTCAGTCAATAAGTTAAGAAGTGTCGCTGCGAACCCTCGCACATTTCTTGTTGCTGTTCGTTAAATTTGAACTGAAATTTATAGAAATTAAAGTCATGCACTTTCTTTCAAGGAAATTTGAGTTCTCTTGTCCTATAAAATGTCTGCACAAAAAGATGAAATATTACATTTTATTTAATATTATAACTAATTCTTCTAATTCTAATAACTTCGACCACTGTGCTTTAAGCTGAACTTAATTAAAATGCAATCCGTTTTCGGCTGACAATATGCGCATTTTATTTAACTTAGCATCATTTATAATACAATTTGTATATTATCTGGTCTAATTATTTGCAATATTTAGTTTATATACGTCCACATCTATAGATGTCGAGTACAGTCAATAATGACAACGTGTTATTTAATTAAATGTTGCAGAAGCCCACAAAATGAACGTTTGTCATGAACTTGTGCAGCGCAAATGCAAATGCAGCTGCTCTTCTATATAATTAGAACAGAAACTAAAATTTCAAGTAACGAGTTGGGTAAGAAATGTACTAAATGTGGAGTGTGCCTGTGTGTGTGTGTGTGGGTGTGCGTGTGTGTGCTCCAGTTAGTAAATACAAAGTACAAATTGCACAAATAATGATACAGTTGGTAAACTTTCCCTGATGTTGCCACATGCGCTGATGTTGCATGTTGCTGTTTTTGCAGCCTAAAAACAACATGTGTGCTCACATTGCAGGTGCAGCTGTGTCTGTGTGTGTGTGAGTGTGTGTGTGTGCTATTTAGCAAACTCTGCGGCGCACACAGTCTATGATTTGGCTTATTGATTTTCGCATGCAGCTCTGGCACCGTAAGAGCATCTTAAAGACATTTAAATGCAACAACAACGACAAACAAAGAGAGCAAGACTGTACTTCAGATTAAGCGAACATTCAGTACACTTTAACTAATGGATTTCCATGCCAGCTAATCATCAACAATATCTTATATATTAGTTAGCTTTGGTCTATTTTTAGGGCAAATATAAATGTCTACTTAAACCTTAGCACAGTGCGTAATTGCAATGTTAATTAATTATTCACACTAAGCAGTGTAACTAGTTAAGATTTCTCTAAAGCAAAAAACTTTAAACTTCCAGAATTAAAAACTATTTATACATTTTTAGATTTTTTACTGCATACGACGCTGTGAACCCAACATTTATTTATTTTATGGTTTTCTGTTTCCCCGTTTCGCTTCTATTTTCAATATCGAATTTGAAAAATATTATATTATTTAGACTGAAATAAAATATTTGATAAATTATGAAAATCAATAATAAATAAAAGGAATTCATAACATATATAATAATAATAAAAAAAAGGAATTCATAAAATAAATTAAACAGATCAACTTAATAAAATAAACCAATAAAATTATATTTGTTTTTGTTTGGATCATTAACATTAACTATTGCTATATAATATATTACTATCTCATATATTTAATATGTTCGCATGATTTATTGATTTGTTTTGATTTATTAATATTTTCAATTCTAAATATAAGTAAAATATATGTCATTTATTCAATTTGAAGTTAATTAACAACCCAATGACTTTCTACTTCTGAACTTTAAATAAAATGTCGTGCGGCAATCTGGGCCAATTAATTAATTCAAGACTTCAAATCGACTGAACATTATTAAGCCCAATTAAATAAATAACATATATATTTTGTATGGAGCTGCTATTTTTAATTAACTCCATACACACACACACACACACCTAGTCTTGACAGAAGTGTGATACCCTCTCCAATACCCTGTCGAGTGCTCATGAAAAGTTTTCTAGCGCAAAACTTGCGGCACCCAGAAGGCGCCCAAAAGGCATTCACTTTGCTTGGCAAATAAATTTAATAAGCGCATCAAGTGAGATGGCACCCCCAAAGAAAGTTCCTATGCAGCTTGTTGCTTAGCGGGAGGGGTGTGGCGGCAGCCGGGGGCGACAAGTTGGGCAACATTTTGAGGCCAAGTGATTCGCCGTAATTAACTGTTATAGGCCAATGCAAAATGTGTGTGGCATGCAACTAATAAGGCGGGCCAAAAGGCGTGGTCATGTGCAAAGGGAGCCAGTTTATCGCCAACTGCCTGTGCAGACTTTATTTATGACCATTTTATGGGCACATTGCCGACATATTAACAATGTGCAGTCAAATTTAATTTTAAGCTGTTGTAACATTGACCAGCGCCAAGCCCAAGACAGAGGGAGAAAGGGAAAAGGGAAAGGGAGCAAGAGAACGAGCGAGCGCCAAACATATAAAAAGTGTAAATTTATGTGACAGCATTTGAAATTTATTTGCTGCAACGTTTGCATGGCGTATGGCGGCTGCGCCGGCGATTTGTGTCTGCAACAAAATAAAGTTCCATTGACCCATTTTGTGGGGCGCACATGTCTAGGACAATGCTCATACGCCCCGTGCTACGAGCCATGCATGCAAAGTTTTTACCAGGCAGCAAATGCGCAGACGATTAGTGCGCCATTTGCTGTTGTCCCTGTGTGTATGTGTGTGTGTGTGTATTGTGTTTGCACACACACACACACACACACACACACACACACACACACACACACACACACACACACACACACACACACACACACACACACACACACACATGCACTGTTTGGCTGACTGCTGTTATTTACTGTTATTTGTTTAGCCTAGCTTCCTGTTTATTTTTCGGCTTATTTGTTGCCATTGTTGGCTGTCATTGTTATTACTACCACTGGCTGGCTGGACCAGTTTATGCTGCACTTGCGCCAACGTCACAAAATGAAATATTTAAGTGCGCATTAGCCAGCATGCCCCATTTACCCCAATACCAAACTCCCAAGCCCCCAGCCCAGCCTCCTTTATATTTGCACTCACATTTACAGCTGGCAATTGAATCTGGCGCTGCGGCTGCCTCGCCCTGGGGCGCAGAGTAATTGCAAAAATTACCACAAGCGCTGCAAGAGAGCCTGCATTCCAAATGAATGAATGAGAATTGCAATGATTTCTGTATGGAGCGGTGGGTGGGGGGGGACAGGTCTGTCCCATATGATAGCAATACCCTGGCATTCCAACACACACTTCATGCCATATGCTGATTTCAATTGATTCTTGCTTTGTGGCTTCAGTTCGCTTCGTTTGCTTCGTTAACGTTGCAATGTTGGCTATGGTTTTTTCTCTGGTCAGGTGCCGCACGCATCTAAGAGCATGCTGCATTGCTGTGGGCGTGGTTGTGCCACACACACACACGCACACAAACGCACACTATCAGCGACACAAAGGCATATTTTAAATGCCACAATTCATTTGACCATAAGTGAACAACAAGAGCAGCAGGCTTCAAGCGTTTGCTCTTCACTTTTAAAAGCCATTTAAAGTTTGCGTAATTGTTTTTTCTCTCTCTCTGTCTGCCATAAATTGAAAATTGATTTTTGATTAGACATTTAGCTTTATCATTTTAAACGAGTTGCATATTTGATTAAATTTTGCGATAAATTTGCAAGACAAAAAACTTGAATTCTTGCTTTAAAAGTTTGTAAAAGTATTTTGTATTGTTGGAAGTTACAATTTATGCATTTGTTTACCCTGTAAAAAGTAAAGTAACTACAAAGGGTAACATGAGTTTCTTTCAGTGTATGTTTAATGTGACTACTTTAAGAGTTTCTCAAAAATTAAAGATGTCTATTATTTTTGAATATTAGTCTGCGTGTGTTGGGTGATTAAGAGTTGGACCCACAAGCAAGAGGTCGCTGGTTCAAACTAAACAGCGACTGTCAATTTTAATATTTTATAACATACTTCAAGGGAAAAACGCAATAATAATAAATTAAATGATCGGAAACTAACAATAATAGTTATTAATTATAATTAATATTTTTCCTTATCCGCTAGATCTATCTTTTATGCTATCGATTATCGTTGGATGTAGTTTTTGCGCATAGCTTGTACACATTATATGCATGTACAGGGTATCTCTTAGTTGAGCATTGCCAACTTCTGCAATATAACTTGTTATTTTACAATCAATTCTTATCAATTTTGTATTTCACAACAATTTGGTAGCTCATAAGCTGCCTGCTTCAGGCACTTGATGTTACTTTCTGTTTCGTTCATTATAAAAAACCCATTTTTAGTCATTTTATGGCCAAAAACTCAATAAAAACAGTTGCCAAACTGCTGCTGGCAGGCACTGTGAGTGCTCTTCAGACAAAAAGCGAATGAAACACTGAAGCCTTTTTGTTTTGTTTCGTGATTTTTTGTGCACTCGTTGTACTCGCAACTTTCACATGTATTCGTGTTTTTGTTTAAATGTAACTTTTGGCTTTTTCACAGTCTTGTTTGAATGTACTTGTACACTGAAGAGCACTTGTGGCCAGCAATTTTCAGAATAATTGTATTGAAGCCTACGTATGTATATATACATATCAAAGCCTTGAATTGGTACTTAATTAGTTGACTCGTTATTAATTGCATTAATTTCAATATGCAAAACTCAAATTTAATTAACACAAATAAACACATATACAGGCGGCCAACAAAGGCATTTACCGCGCGCAAAATTTGCGATGCAAATTGAAATAGTTTGAGCCAAATTTACTAAGTGGAAAATTCCAAACGACTTGGGGCGAAAGTTGTGCTGCTTGCTCATGTTTCCCTTAAAGGCAAAAACATTAAAAAATCATACTCCAAACTTTTCAAGGGGTGCGATGTGTGCCACAATGTGAGTTAAAGTTGCGTACGCATTTCAATAATCGCAGCGAAAAAAAGACAAATTTTGAAGAAAAAATAAATATTAAAGAGCTTTTATAGTTAAAGCTGTTTAATTATTGGCTTTTACCGACTGTAAAGTGCGTGTTAAGCATATATGAATTTAAGTTTTAGAGCTTTGAGCTTTCATTAAGTTGTGCAGTCGATTTAACGAAGCCCATCAGGAGCTTTAATGCGCTTCCAAAGAAAAGTTAAATCAAAACTAAGACTTTAAGTGTTTAAGGTGTGAACAGCTCATATAAAGCTGAAAGCCTAGCAAAGTGTTACTTACAATCTCATGCTTTCAGCTTTGTGTGAGCTTAACTTAAAGCTGCACATAGACTTAAGCCAAATAAAAGATTTCATGTGCTTTTGATATGCAGCTGGGCTCAAAAATGTTTTTATGTTATTCAAGTTAAGCTTTCAGCTTTGTAAAAGCTAAATTAAATACTAAACGAATAGCTTTAATGTGCTTTCAAAGCTATTTCGCCTTACCTATTTACATTGTTTTCTTTTTATATCAAACAAGCACTGTACAAAAGTCTTGAAAGAGGTCACAATATTTGAACAGCCCACAGCTTGAACAGTTTTCTTTTGTACCCAAGCTCGGAAAGCTTTGAGTGTTGCCCATTGAGACGAACATTTTGTTTAATTGAAGTACAATGTGAAATGTGCACAGTTGACTGCACAAATCTAACGACTTTTTGTCGGTGGGGTGCGGGTTATTACTATTTTCTACTTATTTATTTTATATTCTTTTGGCATTTGTGTAGCGACACGTAAAGAATGAGAACAATGAAGGAAAAATGCCTGGCATCGAGTTGATAGTTCGACTTCTTAATTTAATGCAGCACAATAAGCAGCCATAATTGGGAAAAGCCAAAAATGAGAAGGCACACATGAATGCCACATTAATCTAGAAGGAAAACCATGAAGAAAAAGACAAACTTCGTGGAAATCGGATGAGATTTGACCGAGCTATGGGGTGGTAATTTTTGACCCATGTCTATATACGAATCTTGGGGTAAGATTTGGACATGAAATTCGACTAAAAAATCGGTGTTCAGATTTGAATGCCAGATTAATCTAGAGGGAAAACCACGAAGAAAAAGCCAAACTTCGTGGAAATCGGATGAGATTTGACCGAGTTATGGAGGTGGTAAATTTTGATCCATGTCTATATACGAATCTTGGGGTAAGATTTGGACATGAATTTCGACTAAAAATCGATGTTCAGATTTGAATGCCAGAATAATCTAGAGGGAAAACCATGATGAAAACGCCAAGCTTCGTGAAAATCGGATGAGATTTGACCGAGATATGGGGGTGGTCATTTTTGACCCATGTCTAGATACGAATCTTGGGGTAAGATTTGGACATGAATTTCGACTAAAAAATCGATGTTCAGATTTGAATGCCAGATTAATCTAGAGGGAAAACCATGAAGAAAACGCCAAGCTTCGTGAAAATCGGATGAGATTTGACCGAGTTATGGGGGTGGTGATTTTTGACCCATGTCTATATACGAATCTTGGGGCAAGATTTGGACATGAATTTTGACCAAAAAATCGGTGTCGATATTTGAATGCCACATTAATCTAGAGGGAAACCCATGAAGAAAAAGCCAAACTTCGTGAAAATCGGATGAGATTTGGCCGAGTTATGGGGGTGGTCATTTTTGACCCATGTCTATATACGAATCTTGGGGTAAGATTTGGACATGAATTTCGACTACAAAATCGGTGTTCAGATTTGAATGCCAGATTAATCTAGAGGGAAAACCATGAAGAAAACGCCAAGCTTCGTGAAAATCGGATGAGATTTGACCGAGTTATGGGGGTGGTAATTTTTGACCCATGTCTATATACGAATCTTGGGGTAAGATTTGGACTTGAATTTCGACTAAAAAATCGATGTTCAGATTTGAATGCCAGATTAATCTAGAGGGAAAACCATGAAGAAAACGCCAAGCTTCGTGAAAATCGGATGAGATTTGACCGAGATATAGGGGTGGTCATTTTTGACCCATGTCTAGATACGAATCTTGGGGTAAGATTTGGACATGAATTTCGACTACAAAATCGGTGTTCAGATTTGAATGCCAGATTAATCTAGAGGGAAAACCATGAAGAAAACGCCAAGCTTCGTGAAAATCGGATGAGATTTGACCGAGTTACGGGGGTGGTAATTTTTGACCCATGTCTATATACGAATCTTGGGGTAAGATTTGGACATGAATTTCGACCAAAAAATCGGTGTCGAGATTTGAATGCCAGATTAATCTAAAGGGAAACCCATAAAGAAAAAGCCAAACTTCGTGAAAATCGGATGAGATTTGACCGAGTTATGGGGGTGGTGATTTTTGACCCATGTCTAGATACGAATCTTGGGGTAAGATTTGGACATGAATTTCGACTAAAAAAATGGTTTTCAGATTTGAATGCCAGATTAATCTAGAGGGAAAACCATGAAGAAAACGCCAAGCTTCGTGAAAATCGGATGAGATTTGACCGAGTTATGGGGGTGGTGATTTTTGACCCATGTCTATATACGAATCTTGGGGCAAGATTTGGACATGAATTTCGACCAAAAAATCGGTGTCGAGATTTGAATGCCACATTAATCTAGAGGGAAAACCATGAAGAAAACGCCAAGCTTCGTGAAAATCGGATGAGATTTGACCGAGTTATGGGGGTGGTGATTTTTGACCCAAGTCTATATACGAATCTTGGGGCAAGATTTGGACATGAATTTCGACCAAAAAATCGGTGTCGAGATTTGAATGCCACATTAATCTAGAGGGAAACCCATGAAGAAAAAGCCAAACTTCGTGGAAATCGGATGAGATTTGACCGAGTTATGGGGGTGGTAATTTTTGACCCATGTCTATATACGAATCTTGGGGTAAGATTTGGACATGAATTTCGACTAAAAAATCAGTGTCGAGATTTTAATGCCAGATTAATCTAAAGGGAAACCCATAAAGAAAAAGCCAAACTTCGTGAAAATCGGATGAGATTTGGCCGACTTATGGGGGTGGTCATTTTTGACCCATGTCTATATACGAATCTTGGGGTAAGATTTGGACATGAATTTCGACTAAAAAATCGGTGTTCAGATTTGAATGCCAGATTAATCTAGAGGGAAAACCATGAAGAAAACGCCAAGCTTCGTGAAAATCGGATGAGATTTGACCGAGATATAGGGGTGGTCATTTTTGACCCATGTCTAGATACGAATCTTGGGGTAAGATTTGGACATGAATTTCGACTAAAAAATCGGTGTTCAGATTTGAATGCCAGATTAATCTAGAGGGAAAACCATGAAGAAAACGCCAAGCTTCGTGAAAATCGGATGAGATTTGACCGAGTTACGGGGGTGGTAATTTTTGACCCATGTCTATATACGAATCTTGGGGTAAGATTTGGACATGAATTTCGACTAAAAAATCAGTGTCGAGATTTTAATGCCAGATTAATCTAAAGGGAAAACCATAAAGAAAAAGCCAAACTTCGTGAAAATCGGATGAGATTTGGCCGACTTATGGGGGTGGTCATTTTTGACCCATGTCTATATACGAATCTTGGGGTAAGATTTGGACATGAATTTCGACTAAAAAATCGGTGTTCAGATTTGAATGCCAGATTAATCTAGAGGGAAAACCATGAAGAAAACGCCAAGCTTCGTGAAAATCGGATGAGATTTGACCGAGTTACGGGGGTGGTAATTTTTGACCCATGTCTATATACGAATCTTGGGGTAAGATTTGGACATGAATTTCGACCAAAAAATCGGTGTCGAGATTTGAATGCCAGATTAATCTAAAGGGAAACCCATAAAGAAAAAGCCAAACTTCGTGAAAATCGGATGAGATTTGACCGAGTTATGGGGGTGGTGATTTTTGACCCATGTCTAGATACGAATCTTGGGGTAAGATTTGGACATGAATTTCGACTAAAAAAATGGTTTTCAGATTTGAATGCCAGATTAATCTAGAGGGAAAACCATGAAGAAAACGCCAAGCTTCGTGAAAATCGGATGAGATTTGACCGAGTTATGGGGGTGGTGATTTTTGACCCATGTCTATATACGAATCTTGGGGCAAGATTTGGACATGAATTTCGACCAAAAAATCGGTGTCGAGATTTGAATGCCACATTAATCTAGAGGGAAAACCATGAAGAAAACGCCAAGCTTCGTGAAAATCGGATGAGATTTGACCGAGTTATGGGGGTGGTGATTTTTGACCCAAGTCTATATACGAATCTTGGGGCAAGATTTGGACATGAATTTCGACCAAAAAATCGGTGTCGAGATTTGAATGCCACATTAATCTAGAGGGAAACCCATGAAGAAAAAGCCAAACTTCGTGGAAATCGGATGAGATTTGACCGAGTTATGGGGGTGGTAATTTTTGACCCATGTCTATATACGAATCTTGGGGTAAGATTTGGACATGAATTTCGACTAAAAAATCAGTGTCGAGATTTTAATGCCAGATTAATCTAAAGGGAAAACCATAAAGAAAAAGCCAAACTTCGTGAAAATCGGATGAGATTTGGCCGACTTATGGGGGTGGTCATTTTTGACCCATGTCTATATACGAATCTTGGGGTAAGATTTGGACATGAATTTCGACTAAAAAATCGGTGTTCAGATTTGAATGCCAGATTAATCTAGAGGGAAAACCATGAAGAAAACGCCAAGCTTCGTGAAAATCGGATGAGATTTGACCGAGATATAGGGGTGGTCATTTTTGACCCATGTCTAGATACGAATCTTGGGGTAAGATTTGGACATGAATTTCGACTACAAAATCGGTGTTCAGATTTGAATGCCAGATTAATCTAGAGGGAAAACCATGAAGAAAACGCCAAGCTTCGTGAAAATCGGATAAGATTTGACCGAGTTATGGGGGTGGTAATTTTTGACCCATGTCTATATACGAATCTTGGGGTAAGATTTGGACATGAATTTCGACCAAAAAATCAGTGTCGAGATTTGAATGCCAGATTAATCTAAAGGGAAAACCATAAAGAAAAAGCCAAACTTCGTGAAAATCGGATGAGATTTGACCGAGTTATGGGGGTGGTGATTTTTGACCTATGTCTAGATACGAATCTTGGGGTAAGATTTGGACATGTATTTCGACTAAAAAAATGGTTTTCAGATTTGAATGCCAGATTAATCTAGAGGGAAAACCATGAAGAAAACGCCAAGCTTCGTGAAAATCGGATGAGATTTGACCGAGTTATGGGGGTGGTGATTTTTGACCCATGTCTATATACTAATCTTGGGGCAAGATTTGGACATGAATTTCGACCAAAAAATCGGTGTCGAGATTTGAATGCCACATTAATCTAGAGGGAAAACCATGAAGAAAACGCCAAGCTTCGTGAAAATCGGATGAGATTTGACCGAGTTATGGGGGTGGTTATTTTTGACCCAAGTCTATATACGAATCTTGGGGCAAGATTTGGACATGAATTTCGACCAAAAAATCGGTGTCGAGATTTGAATGCCACATTAATCTAGAGGGAAACCCATGAAGAAAAAGCCAAACTTCGTGGAAATCGGATGAGATTTGACCGAGTTATGGGGGTGGTAATTTTTGACCCATGTCTATATACGAATCTTGGGGTAAGATTTGGACATGAATTTCGACTAAAAAATCAGTGTCGAGATTTGAATGCAAGATTAATCTAAAGGGAAAACCATAAAGAAAAAGCCAAACTTCGTGGAAATCGGATGAGATTTGACCGAGTTATGGGGTGGTAATTTTTGACCCATGTCTATATACGAATCTTGGGGTAAGATTTGGACATGAAATTCGACTAAAAAATCGGTGTTCAGATTTGAATGCCAGATTAATCTAGAGGGAAAACCATGAAGAAAAAGCCAATCTTCGTGGAAATCGGATGAGATTTGACCGAGTTATGGGGGTGGTAAATTTTGATCCATGTCTATATACGAATCTTGGGGTAAGATTTGGACATGAATTTCGACTAAAAATCGATGTTCAGATTTGAATGCCAGATTAATCTAGAGGGAAAACCATGAGGAAAACGCCAAGCTTCGTGAAAATCGGATGAGATTTGACCGAGATATGGGGGTGGTCATTTTTGACCCATGTCTAGATACGAATCTTGGGGTAAGATTTGAACATGAATTTCGACTAAAAAATCGATGTTCAGATTTGAATGCCAGATTAATCTAGAGGGAAAACCATGAAGAAAACGCCAAGCTTCGTGAAAATCGGATGAGATTTGACCGAGATATAGGGGTGGTCATTTTTGACCCATGTCTAGATACGAATCTTGGGGTAAGATTTGGACATGAATTTCGACTACAAAATCGGTGTTCAGATTTGAATGCCAGATTAATCTAGAGGGAAAACCATGAAGAAAACGCCAAGCTTCGTGAAAATCGGATGAGATTTGACCGAGTTACGGGGGTGGTAATTTTTGACCCATGTCTATATACGAATCTTGGGGTAAGATTTGGACATGAATTTCGACCAAAAAATCGGTGTCGAGATTTGAATGCCAGATTAATCTAAAGGGAAACCCATAAAGAAAAAGCCAAACTTCGTGAAAATCGGATGAGATTTGACCGAGTTATGGGGGTGGTGATTTTTGACCCATGTCTAGATACGAATCTTGGGGTAAGATTTGGACATGAATTTCGACTAAAAAAATGGTTTTCAGATTTGAATGCCAGATTAATCTAGAGGGAAAACCATGAAGAAAACGCCAAGCTTCGTGAAAATCGGATGAGATTTGACCGAGTTATGGGGGTGGTGATTTTTGACCCATGTCTATATACGAATCTTGGGGCAAGATTTGGACATGAATTTCGACCAAAAAATCGGTGTCGAGATTTGAATGCCACATTAATCTAGAGGGAAAACCATGAAGAAAACGCCAAGCTTCGTGAAAATCGGATGAGATTTGACCGAGTTATGGGGGTGGTGATTTTTGACCCAAGTCTATATACGAATCTTGGGGCAAGATTTGGACATGAATTTCGACTAAAAAATCAGTGTCGAGATTTTAATGCCAGATTAATCTAAGGGGAAAACCATAAAGAAAAAGCCAAACTTCGTGAAAATCGGATGAGATTTGGCCGACTTATGGGGGTGGTCATTTTTGACCCATGTCTATATACGAATCTTGGGGTAAGATTTGGACATGAATTTCGACTAAAAAATCGGTGTTCAGATTTGAATGCCAGATTAATCTAGAGGGAAAACCATGAAGAAAACGCCAAGCTTCGTGAAAATCGGATGAGATTTGACCGAGATATAGGGGTGGTCATTTTTGACCCATGTCTAGATACGAATCTTGGGGTAAGATTTGGACATGAATTTCGACTACAAAATCGGTGTTCAGATTTGAATGCCAGATTAATCTAGAGGGAAAACCATGAAGAAAACGCCAAGCTTCGTGAAAATCGGATGAGATTTGACCGAGTTATGGGGGTGGTAATTTTTGACCCATGTCTATATACGAATCTTGGGGTAAGATTTGGACATGAATTTCGACCAAAAAATCAGTGTCGAGATTTGAATGCCAGATTAATCTAAAGGGAAAACCATAAAGAAAAAGCCAAACTTCGTGAAAATCGGATGAGATTTGACCGAGTTATGGGGGTGGTGATTTTTGACCCATGTCTAGATACGAATCTTGGGGTAAGATTTGGACATGTATTTCGACTAAAAAAATGGTTTTCAGATTTGAATGCCAGATTAATCTAGAGGGAAAACCATGAAGAAAACGCCAAGCTTCGTGAAAATCGGATGAGATTTGACCGAGTTATGGGGGTGGTGATTTTTGACCCATGTCTATATACTAATCTTGGGGCAAGATTTGGACATGAATTTCGACCAAAAAATCGGTGTCGAGATTTGAATGCCACATTAATCTAGAGGGAAAACCATGAAGAAAACGCCAAGCTTCGTGAAAATCGGATGAGATTTGACCGAGTTATGGGGGTGGTGATTTTTGACCCAAGTCTATATACGAATCTTGGGGCAAGATTTGGACATGAATTTCGACCAAAAAATCGGTGTCGAGATTTGAATGCCACATTAATCTAGAGGGAAACCCATGAAGAAAAAGCCAAACTTCGTGGAAATCGGATGAGATTTGACCGAGTTATGGGGGTGGTAATTTTTGACCCATGTCTATATACGAATCTTGGGGTAAGATTTGGACATGAATTTCGACTAAAAAATCAGTGTCGAGATTTGAATGCAAGATTAATCTAAAGGGAAAACCATAAAGAAAAAGCCAAACTTCGTGGAAATCGGATGAGATTTGACCGAGTTATGGGGTGGTAATTTTTGACCCATGTCTATATACGAATCTTGGGGTAAGATTTGGACATGAAATTCGACTAAAAAATCGGTGTTCAGATTTGAATGCCAGATTAATCTAGAGGGAAAACCATGAAGAAAAAGCCAATCTTCGTGGAAATCGGATGAGATTTGACCGAGTTATGGGGGTGGTAATTTTTGACCCATGTCTATATACGAATCTTGGGGTAAGATTTGGACATGAATTTCGACCAAAAAATCAGTGTCGAGATTTGAATGCCAGATTAATCTAAAGGGAAAACCATGAAGAAAACGCCAAGCTTCGTGAAAATCGGATGAGATTTGACCGAGTTATGGGGGTGGTAATTTTTGACCCATGTCTAGATACGAATCTTGGGGTAAGATTTGGACATGAATTTCGACCAAAAAATCAGTGTCGAGATTTGAATGCCAGATTAATCTAAAGGGAAAACCATAAAGAAAAAGCCAAACTTCGTGAAAATCGGATGAGATTTGACCGAGTTATGGGGGTGGTGATTTTTGACCCATGTCTAGATACGAATCTTGGGGTAAGATTTGGACATGTATTTCGACTAAAAAAATGGTTTTCAGATTTGAATGCCAGATTAATCTAGAGGGAAAACCATGAAGAAAACGCCAAGCTTCGTGAAAATCGGATGAGATTTGACCGAGTTATGGGGGTGGTGATTTTTGACCCATGTCTATATACTAATCTTGGGGCAAGATTTGGACATGAATTTCGACCAAAAAATCGGTGTCGAGATTTGAATGCCACATTAATCTAGAGGGAAACCCATGAAGAAAAAGCCAAACTTCGTGGAAATCGGATGAGATTTGACCGAGTTATGGGGGTGGTAATTTTTGACCCATGTCTATATACGAATCTTGGGGTAAGATTTGGACATGAATTTCTACTAAAAAATCAGTGTCGACATTTTAATGCAAGATTAATCTAAAGGGAAAACCATAAAGAAAAAGCCAAACTTCGTGGAAATCGGATGAGATTTGACCGAGTTATGGGGTGGTAATTTTTGACCCATGTCTATATACGAATCTTGGGGTAAGATTTGGACATGAAATTCGACTAAAAAATCGGTGTTCAGATTTGAATGCCAGATTAATCTAGAGGGAAAACCATGAAGAAAAAGCCAATCTTCGTGGAAATCGGATGAGATTTGACCGAGTTATGGGGGTGGTAAATTTTGATCCATGTCTATATACGAATCTTGGGGTAAGATTTGGACATGAATTTCGACTAAAAATCGATGTTCAGATTTGAATGCCAGATTAATCTAGAGGGAAAACCATGAGGAAAACGCCAAGCTTCGTGAAAATCGGATGAGATTTGACCGAGATATGGGGGTGGTCATTTTTGACCCATGTCTAGATACGAATCTTGGGGTAAGATTTGAACATGAATTTCGACTAAAAAATCGGTGTTCAGATTTGAATGCCAGATTAATCTAGAGGGAAAACCATGAAGAAAACGCCAAGCTTCGTGAAAATCGGATGAGATTTGACCGAGTTATGGGGGTGGTGATTTTTGACCCATGTCTATATACGAATCTTGGGGCAAGATTTGGACATGAATTTCGACCAAAAAATCGGTGTCGAGATTTGAATGCCACATTAATCTAGAGGGAAACCCATGAAGAAAAAGCCAAACTTCGTGGAAATCGGATGAGATTTGACCGAGTTATGGGGGTGGTAATTTTTGACCCATGTCTATATACGAATCTTGGGGCAAGATTTGGACATGAATTTCGACTAAAAAATCAGTGTCGAGATTTGAATGCCAGATTAATCTAAAGGGAAAACCATAAAGAAAAAGCCAAACTTCGTGAAAATCGGATGAGATTTGGCCGAGTTATGGGGGTGGTCATTTTTGACCCATGTCTATATACGAATCTTGGGGTAAGATTTGAACATGAATTTCGACTAAAAAATCGGTGTTCAGATTTGAATGCCAGATTAATCTAAAGGGAAAACCATAAAGAAAAAGCCAAACTTCGTGAAAATCTGATGAGATTTGGCCGAGTTATGAGGGTGGTCATTTTTGACCCATGTCTATATACGAATCTTGGGGTAAGATTTGGACATGAATTTCGACCAAAAAATACGTGTTCAGATTTGAATGCCAGATTAATCAAAATGGAAAACCATAAAGAAAAAGCCAAACTTCGTGAAAATCGGATGAGATTTGGCCGAGATATGGGGGTGGTCATTTTTGACCCATGTCTATATACGAATCTTGGGGTAAGATTTGGACATGAATTTCGACTAAAAAATCGGTGTTCAGATTTGAATGCCAGATTAATCTAGAGGGAAAACCATGAAGAAAACGCCAAGCTTCGTGAAAATCGGATGAGATTTGACCGAGTTATGGGGGTGGTAATTTTTTACCCATGTCTATATACGAATCTTGGGGTAAGATTTGGACCTGAATTTCGATTGAAAATCGATGTTCAGATTTGAATGCCAGATTAATCTAGAGGGAAAACTATGAAGAAAAAGCCAAACTTCGTGGAAATCGGATGAGATTTGACCGAGTTATGGGGGTGGTAAATTTTGATCCATGTCTATATACGAATCTTGGGGTAAGATTTGGACATGAATTTCGACTAAAAATCGAAGTTCAGATTTGAATGCCAGATTAATCTAGAGGGAAAACCATGAAGAAAACGCCAAGCTTCGTGAAAATCGGATGAGATTTGACCGAGATATGGGGGTGGTCATTTTTGACCCATGTCTAGATACGAATCTTGGGGTAAGATTTGGACATGAATTTCGACCAAAAAATCGGTGTCAAGATTTGAATGCCAGATTAATCTAGTGGGAAACCCATGAAGAAAAAGCCAAACTTCGTGAAACTCGGATGAGATTTGACCGAGTTATGGGGGTGGTCATTTTTGACCCATGTCTATATACGAATCTTGGGGTAAGATTTGGACATGAATTTCGACCAAAAAATACGTGTTCAGATTTGAACGCCAGATTAATCTAGAGGGAAAACCATGAAGAAAACGCCAAGCTTCGTGAAAATCGGATGAGATTTGACCGAGTTATGGGGGTGGTAATTTTTGACCCATGTCTATATACGAATCTTGGGGTAAGATTTGGACATGAATTTCGACTAAAAATCGATGTTCAGATTTGAATGCCAGATTAATCTAGAGGGAAAACCATGAGGAAAACGCCAAGCTTCGTGAAAATCGGATGAGATTTGACCGAGATATGGGGGTGGTCATTTTTGACCCATGTCTATATACGAATCTTGGGGTAAGATTTGGACATGAATTTCGACTAAAAAATCGATGTTCAGATTTGAATGCCAGATTAACCTAGAGGGAAAACCATGAAGAAAACGCCAAGCTTCGTGAAAATCGGATGAGATTTGACCGAGATATGGGGGTGGTCATTTTTGACCCATGTCTAATTTTCTCGAATCTTGGGGTAAGATTTGGACATGAAATTCGACTAAAAAATTGGTATTCAGATTTGAATGCCAGATTAGTCTAGAGGGAAAACCATGAAGAAAAAGCCAAGCTTCGTGAAAATCGGATGAGATTTGACCGAGATATGGGGGTGGTCATTTTTGACCCATGTCTAGATACAAATCTTGGGGTAAGATTTGGACATGAATTTCGACTAAAAAATCGGTGTCGAGATTTGAATGCCAGATTAATCTAAAGGGTAAACCATAAAGAAAAAGCCAAACTTCGTGAAAATCGGATGAGATTTGGCCGAGTTATGGGGGTGGTGATTTTTGACCCATGTCTATATACGAATCTTGGGGTAAGATTTGGGCATGAATTTCGACCAAGAAATCGGTGTCGAGATTTGAATGCCACATTAATCTAGAGAGAAAACCATGAAGAAAAAGCCAAGCTTCGTGGAAATCGGATGAGATTTGACCGAGTTATGGGGGTGGTAAATTTTGACCCATGTCTATATACGAATCTTGGGGTAAGATTTGGACATGAATTTCGACCAAAAAATCGGTGTCGAGATTTGAATGCCACATTAATCTAGAGGGAAACCCATGAAGAAAAAGCCAAACTTCGTGGAAATCGGATGAGATTTAACCGAGTTATGGGGGTGGTAATTTTTGACCCATGTCTATATACGAATCTTGGGGTAAGATTTGGACATGAATTTCGACTAAAAAATCGGTGTTCAGATTTGAATGCCAGATTAATCTAAAGGGAAAACCATAAAGAAAAAGCCAAACTTCGTGAAAATCGGATGAGATTTGGCCGAGTTATGGGGGTGGTGATTTTTGACCCATGTCTATATACGAATCTTGGGGTAAGATTTGGACATGAATTTCGACTAAAAAATCGATGTTCAGATTTGAATGCCAGATTAACCTAGAGGGAAAACCATGAAGAAAACGCCAAGCTTCGTGAAAATCGGATGAGATTTGACCGAGATATGGGGGTGGTCATTTTTGACCCATGTCTAGATACGAATCTTGGGGTATGATTTGGACATGAATTTCGACTAAAAAATCGGTGTTCAGATTTGAATGCCAGATTAATCTAGAGGGAAAACCATGAAGGAAACGCCAAGCTTAGTGAAAATCTGATGAGATTTGACCGAGTTATGGGGGTGGTCATTTTTGACCCATGTCTATATACGAATCTTGGGGTAAGATTTGGACATGAATTTCGACCAAAAAATCGGTGTCGAGATTTGAATGCCACATTAATCTAGAGGGAAACCCATGAAGAAAAAGCCAAACTTCGTGGAAATCGGATGAGATTTAACCGAGTTATGGGGGTGGTAATTTTTGACCCATGTCTATATACGAATCTTGGGGTAAGATTTGGACATGAATTTCGACTAAAAAATCGGTGTTCAGATTTGAATGCCAGATTAATCTAAAGGGAAAACCATAAAGAAAAAGCCAAACTTCGTGAAAATCGGATGAGATTTGGCCGAGTTATGGGGGTGGTGATTTTTGACCCATGTCTATATACGAATCTTGGGGTAAGATTTGGACATGAATTTCGACTAAAAAATCGATGTTCAGATTTGAATGCCAGATTAACCTAGAGGGAAAACCATGAAGAAAACGCCAAGCTTCGTGAAAATCGGATGAGATTTGACCGAGATATGGGGGTGGTCATTTTTGACCCATGTCTAGATACGAATCTTGGGGTATGATTTGGACATGAATTTCGACTAAAAAATCGTTGTTCAGATTTGAATGCCAGATTAATCTAGAGGGAAAACCATGAAGGAAACGCCAAGCTTAGTGAAAATCGGATGAGATTTGACCGAGTTATGGGGGTGGTAAATTTTGACCCATGTCTATATACGAATCTTGGGGTAAGATTTGGACATGAATTTCGACCAAAAAATCGGTGTCGAGATTTGAATGCCACATTAATCTAGAGGGAAACCCATGAAGAAAAAGCAAAACTTCGTGGAAATCGGTTGAGATTTGACCGAGTTATGGGGGTGGTAATTTTTGACCCTATACGAATCTTGGGGTAAGATTTGGACATGAATTTCGACTAAAAAATCGATGTTCAGATTTGAATGCCAGATTAATCTAGAGGGAAAACCATAAAGAAAAAGCCAAACTTCGTGAAAATCGGATGAGATTTGACCGAGTTATGGGGGTGGTAAATTTTGACCCATGTCTATATACGAATCTTGGGGTAAGATTTGGACATGAATTTCGACCAAAAAATCGGTGTCGAGATTTGAATGCCACATTAATCTAGAGGGAAACCCATGAAGAAAAAGCCAAACTTCGTGGAAATCGGATGAGATTTAACCGAGTTATGGGGGTGGTAATTTTTGACCCATGTCTATATACGAATCTTGGGGTAAGATTTGGACATGAATTTCGACTAAAAAATCGGTGTTCAGATTTGAATGCCAGATTAATCTAAAGGGAAAACCATAAAGAAAAAGCCAAACTTCGTGAAAATCGGATGAGATTTGGCCGAGTTATGGGGGTGGTCATTTTTGACCCATGTCTATATACGAATCTTGGGGTAAGATTTGGACATGAATTTCGACTAAAAAATCGGTGTTCAGATTTGAATGCCAGATTAATCTAGAGGGAAAACCATGAAGAAAACGCCAAGCTTCGTGAAAATCGGATGAGATTTAATAAATTTATGTTTGTGCAATAAGTAAATGAAAACGAAACCTTTAAGTAAGTGTAAGCGGGCAAATGTATTATTAAGTAGTCGATTTTGGTCAAAGCTATAATTGAAATGCCAGTCGTTGGCAGTTTGCCGTTTGGGTGTATGAACGAATTGATAGCATACATTTGAGGGCAGCATATTATAAATTGCAATGTCGTGCGTTTGCTGCAGCTTGTGCTGTTTCCTGCATTGAATTCTTTAATTTTGTTGTTGTTGTTGTTGTATCGGATTGCATTCGCGTCGAGTAGAAAAATCAATTTGCTGCTATCAAAACGTTGCAGTCAGTCCCTGCTGCTTGCCTTCTGGCAGCGCGACAATTGATCGATTTGTTGGTATTTGCCAAGCAATCGTAAGTTTGCCAAGCATTTGAAATGGCTGCTGCTAGAAATGGCAATAATTGCCAGCAATCGACTAAGCTGACAGAGCAGTTAATAAGGCCGGCTTAAATGTAGCGCAACTTAAGCAGCGTAAACAAGTTGACGCACGCGGCGTATGCGTGATTTTATTCGCAATCCCCTTTGAAGCCAGTTATGTGTTAGACAAAATGGATTTAACAGGCGAATGAAAGCTTTTTCGAATTGAAAAAGTGCATATATTCTTGATCTGGAGTTCGTCTGTCTGAACGCTTTAAATTCAAAATATGCATTCTCCTATCGCATAAGCAAAATATATTTATCAATATATTTTTGAATAAAACATAACGCCAGCTATGCACTATATTCAGGGTATCTGCTAGTCTTGTACTTGTAACTTGTGTTCTCTTGTTTTTAAATGGGCTGTCACACACATTTTGGTGGGGCGGAAAAAGATAGTGGCGCCATAAAGTTTAAAGACAAATGTGCTGATTATAACGATAGCACTTGATTAACGTAGGGCCTCTTATGCAAATGAGCAGCCGCACGCACAAATGGGCGGGTTGCGGGGCCGTTGTGGGGCGTGGCAAAAGGTGTCGCTCACTTGACAGCGCTAATGAAGGCGAACTGCGAAAGGAGAAAGGCAAACGGCAAACGGCAAAGCGGCTGCTGTCAGCGAAGAAACCGCTAACACAATCAGGAAAGCAAATAAGCCAACAAGCAAACAGTTAGTCAGACAGACGCGCGTCCAAACAGCCAGCTTTTGACACTTGGAAAACATTTTGGTTTTTGGTCATGACTGTGAAGCATTGTTTGCGTTGCTGCTTAGACGTTACTTTTGGCTCAATTAAAGCGCTTGAGGCACGTCAATTGTCTGATTAGGGCCTAGTTATAGAAGTTGCTATTTAAGCCGCTTTAATTAGCCAAATATAGCAACACGTTTCCTTGGCTGGCCTGGCCATAAATGACTATACAAATTTGCGCTGCATACATCCGGACGCCGCACTGCGAGCATTAGCTATTGTAAAATTTGCCCAGCATTCATAAGCCAGACGGAAAGACAGTCAGACAGAGACTGTGACATAGAACTGACAGTCAGACAATTGCGGCTGCTTTTGGCCCGGCCTTTTTATTTGGCTTTGTATGGCTGCCGTTGCGGCATACAACAGCGTAAAGTATCATTAATAAAAAAATAATGCCACAAGAAGAATAGAGCATGGCAAACACACACAGGCACACACACAAAACGAACTGTTGTGCCGCAGTGCCAGCAGCAACAACACAACAGAACAACAACAAGAGACCGTCTCTCTAATTGAATTTCTTATGGTCCATTAACTGTCAGTCCAGAAATCCGCAGAGTCAGTGGCTGGATGATGGACAGGGGGGAGGGGGGGGGGGGGGGGCTGACTGGCTGGGTGGTGGTTCAAGGTATGATACTTATATAACACCAACTGAATGAGTAAGCAACGAAAATGTAAACGTGACAGTTTTTAACAATATTTAAGATGTCAGCATGATATATCGTTTAATTTATGTATTCTATACTGTGCATATATGTGTATGTGTGCGTGGGTATCTGTCTGTCTGTCTTCGTATCGGTGTGTTTGTGGGCGTAACACAGCGAATGTCCTGCAAGATGAGATAAATTTAATAAAAACGTTTTGCAAGTATTACTTGGCAAATAAATGCCTAAGTGATATTTTGTGTTTGAGCACTTTTTGGCATATTATAATTAGCTCAAAGATGGGCTCGGAACTTTGAAATTTGCATGCACATCGAGGGAGAAAAATTAAATTTATCAATTGTTATCAAGTAATAATAAGACTCAGCATGGGACATAAGCATGACATTAATCTTAAGTAAAGAAATTATACGACACAGTGCAGGATCAAAATTTAGAACCATTTAAGCTTAAGGACCTTGATTTAGATTATATAAATATATGTATATATATTTATATATTTATATTTCTATATCTATCTCTTATTGCATGTATCTTTATTATTAAAGCAATAGACGCGGTCTGCATTTACATATTGCAATGTTTTCATTCTGCTGTGCAGGCGATTTACAATTTTCCTCTTCAGCTATTCACAATATCGGGCGTTAGTGGCTGCTAAATAAAATAAAGGTAACTTCTGCTGCTGCTGCTGCTGCCATAGAGAACGCAGCAGGTAATGCAGGTAGCTGAATGCCGCTCGAGGACGGCTTCCTCATCCGTTTGCTGCTGACTTATTTATGCAAATATTTGTAGCATTCGCTTCAAAGATGCTTAAAGGTGTTTTATTTTATTTGTATATTTTTTAATATATTTTCAAAATATTTTACGCATGGCTGGCGCTGAATAGGTGCTGCCCGGGCAAACTTAAGCTATTTGCGCGCCAACAACTCATTTTCATTTTAAATATTTAAGTTGGCTTTAATGGAAATAAGCAGGAACTTCCGCAGATTGATTTTTCATGCGTACAAATTGCTTGCAACATGCAGTGGCACGTTGCTGGCCAGCAATAATGAGCCATTAGTAGCAATTACCATTTACCAATTGGCAACAGGGTAAGCCTTTAGCCATTTTCCATTTCGAGACGGTTGCCTGGCAACGTGCATTCAATTGTGGAGCTGCCTACGCGGCGTATGTGCAATGTGCTTTCCACGTGAAGCCGCCTCCGCACTGTGCAGTCCTTTTGTGTGCGCCAGTGCGTAGGCAAATTGACATTCAACTGTAAGTTTTTTGGGTAATGCAATTTCATTACATTAGCTCATGCTAAGTACTTATCAAGAGCGCGCAGCGCAAATCTTTTTTGCCACTAGTTGCGTTTCAGTGCCCCACCCTGCCCAACTTTATGCCAGACACGTACAGCTTTTATATCCTTGCTGCTGCTGCTGCCTGTGGGGCCCAGTGTCAATGGCAAGTGCTGAGCTCTGGCACCCTGGAGCATAGTTAATAATAATTGCTTGCTTGGCATTGAACCTGAACCTTCATCAATTTGGGATTACGATTAAAGCCTACCCCCGCTACTCAACAGTTCCCTTCCCCATCTACTTGGCTGGTTTATTAAAATGGTCACGTCTTTTGTAACTGCAGCGAAATAAATATATTTAGCTGTCCAGTTAGTTTAGCTTTTTAAAAAAAAAAGAAGAAAACTGCCAAGGCTATTGCTCTCAAGTTGAACGCGAAAAGTTTGCAGCACAAATGAGTTGTTTGCTCATGTGGCGCTCCAGTGACTGGCTAATTAGCTTAGTTCGAGAGCGAAGGCACTTTCAGTTATTCGTTGTGTTTGGCCTTTGGACTTACGCTTTAATAAATAATTATTTCAGTTTTGCAGCAGCTTTTGATGTTGCTTTTGTCCCAATACTTCTCTGCCGAAAGAGCATATAATAAGCATACGCATGAGTTCCGCAATTTGTTTTCACCAACGAAACGCCAACTTGTTTTGCATTTACATTTAAGTTCGATCTTATCAAGAAAGTAAATCTCAAATATGGCATATTCTGGGTTATATATCAAATAAGAAAATATTTTTCTTCATGGGATTTCTGTATCTAAACTTTCTACTTATTGTGCTGACGCTTAAGTCCATTCCACTTATCAATCGATTGATTGGCATTTCAAAGAGAAAACATATGCTGGAATAATAATGTTAGCAATTATTCATTTTCCTTTGCCTTTTTCATACTAAATTTTATTAATACTGCCTTTTCTTGTGAATTAAATAAATTAAATGAAATAAACATAAATAAAAATTGCAAAATTCCGCTGAATTTTAACCGGCAACCTGCCGCTAGTCTGATGCTCGACAAAGCACACACTGAATTTTTGATGTTTTTCAGACAAATTTGGGCTACTCTAACTCCGTCTTAGTGCTTACTTTCGACCCTTAAGGGTCGCCCATTGATAATCAGTCTTATATAAATAGATGATTTTACTCAAAGGCGAATTGTTGGTGAAATTGTTCTCCAACAGCTTTGCATAGGAAATGTACAGTCGAAGTAATCAGGCATGACTTTCATTAAAAGCATGCGTACTTAATTAATTTCAATTAGTAGCATACATATACACGCACACACACACGCACGCATACACGCACATGCTTACGCACACACACCAGACGTTGTGAGTTCTTGGCTTGGTTTCATTTTGCCGAGTTCTTCCAATAAGCGGCAACTAATTTTGTTTTCTTTTTTTTTTTTTCACTTTTTTGCATTATGTGTTGAATATGCACAGAACTTTGATGAAGCACAAATTGATTGCGCTCTCCGCACGTGCCTGTCAGTCACTATCTCTCAGTGGGTGTGTGGGTGTCTGGGTGTGCATGTGTGTGTGTGTGCGTTTCTAGCTTAGTGGCCATGTTTTTGATATTAAAATTCCTTGTTGAAAACAATTTAAAATATTCCATAGCATACTCTGCGGCGCCTCGTGCATCCTATTGCATGCCATTTGCATGTGAGTTCGTAAGTAGTTGTTGCTGTTGTTGTTGTTGCCTTTCCACTTTGCAAGTCGATTCTCTAGAGCGCTGTCTACGTATTTTTATGTGCAAACAAATAACTTTGGCCACATACGAGATATAGATACTGATATGCTACGATTACATATAAGTGTTTGTATTGCTTTCTTTTTGCTGCTGATGCTGCTGCCTGAAGCTCTTTCTGCCCTCTCCATTACTTTCGTACAAGTGCAATAAACTTTCCTTGACTTTGATTGACAGCTTTGGGGTTTTTCGGTCGCATGCCACAGTCATCGTGTACAAGTTGTAACAAGAACAAATGGGTTACATTCTATTGTCGATACCTGAATACACTTGCAAGCAGATTAAAAGCCTTTAACAGTATGATTTGGTAATTGTATCTTGTTGACCTTAATATGGCGTGATCAAATGAAGTTAAAGCAAACTATGATTGATAGACTCTATTTAGTATATCCATTAAGTACAGTACTACATAAGTTGTAGTTTGATTTCAATTAATTTCGCTAAGAATAGTGTGACTTCAGTTTAGGAATTAAGTACCACGAAAGTTTATAACTAAAAATATACAAAACCTGTATTTTTTGATTTTTCCAAAAGCTTGCAAATTATATTATAAGCAACAAAAACTATTTACATTTAAGTTCGATCCACCTAGTTGTCTATTCAACTATTATTCGCTTTTAAGAAGGGTGACCCGTTTTCTCGGCAAGCCCACTATAAAATACTCTCTCAGACTTTGAGCTTTGTAGACCGTCAAAATATGATTGAACATAAATATGCTCAAGGAATATATATTTATTTTATTGTGCCAAGTGGGTTCTAGCAGTTGTTGACCCTGGTCAGGCAAGTCCCTATTAGATCTTGGAAACGGATTTATATATATCGATGCGGCTTTTTTCAATGATAAACAAGTTTAAATTTGCTTTAATGGACTATAAAATACTTTTATTGCTTATTTTGATTCGATTTTGATTGGTTTTACTAATAAAAATAAATTTTTTAAATAAAATTTTACCTCTATTTCTGGTTAATATATCGATAAATACTTCGGGCCATTTCAAAACATTTAAAATTGATTGCCAATCGCAAAGTCAACTGCAGCTGTTTATAGGATAAATTTCAATTTTGTTTAATTCATTTAATTATTTAATAATCATTACAAAATGCAATTACTCTAAGCTCTGGCTTTAATTGAATATAAAATTACTAAACAGATTATCTGATTTTAGTTACCATGAAATGTTAATGTATGTAAGTTAATTGTTAGCAAAATGCAGTTCGTTAAAATGCTTTCAACATGGTCTTAAATTTCAGCTTAGCTGCGGCATGAAACATAATTAATGTTGATATATTTATGAACTTGCCACGCACACAGATTCAGATTGCAATTGTTCAGCACAGCCAGCTCTTGTGTATTAGTATGCAAATTCTAATTATAGTCTCTCCGTGTATCGTTTGAAAATTAGAAATACTGGGCTATACGTGTGCATTGTTTATTTTATGCAAATTTCAGCTCGATTGATACAAGTGGAAATTTCGAGGCTCGACTCTATGTTCAGAGCTGATTGTAATGTCTATTGTTCAATATTTCATGAATGCGCGAGCAGTTGAGAGGCAGCAGCCACAATGCCCAATTGTGGATGAATTAGCGGAGGTTTTTCTCCTTTTATTTTCGGTATAGAACCCGCCCAGCCCCGTCTAAACAATTGAAATCCCATTCAAC
Source organism: Drosophila novamexicana (assembly GCF_003285875.2). Classification (NCBI taxonomy): domain Eukaryota; kingdom Metazoa; phylum Arthropoda; class Insecta; order Diptera; family Drosophilidae; genus Drosophila; species Drosophila novamexicana. The sequence goes on along the minus strand of NW_020824765.1, from coordinate 6,783,922 downwards.
AGGGTATATATGTGGCATATATTTTTTTATGCATATCATAAAACACATTTACATATGTTAAGCCATTTTTCATTATTTCATTTTGTATATTAAAAACAAATGGCAGAAAACATTTTATCAAAGCAATTATCTTTTTGGCAGCATTTAAAGTAATTTTAATTACTCATATGTTGCGGAAAATTGAATTTCTATTACTCCTGCGACTACTGCACTTGAACAGCTTCTGGCCACAGACGACAACCGTGCACAGTTGGGGGTTGGTGCTTGTGGGTTGGGGGGTTGGGAGTTAGTTTTGTTATTGAGAACTATACAATTGTGCGCCTCAAATTGCTTACAAATGCAACTTGTGGCCAGCTGAGGACAGGTCTGTATAGGGCAAAACTCAATCCTGGAGTTAAGTCTGCAATATGATTGTTTATTATATAATCTGACGATGGCCAGCTTCTATGGCTTGTCGGGCAAGCTTAAATCAAAATTTAAATTTTGTGCATTGTGCATATTTTGATTGAGTTTCCAGCACCAACTGTGCGGTCCACCTGACTGTGCAGGCTCTGTAATAGACAGTTTGATATACAGGCTACAAAATTGGTTACATGCCAAGACAATTGTATTCAGATGTTATTTATAAATTGATTTTGAATTATTCAGATTGCATTTCTAACAGCTTTCAAAGTACTTGGAAGTTTAAAGCTCACTTCATCAATTTAATCATATAGCAGAAGTCTTACCTAAAGCTTAAAGCTCGCACGATTTGAAAAATATGCTTAATTCTCCTTTCAACTCAACTAAAAGTTGCTTAAGTGTATTTTGTTTCAGTACTTACATCAATGTATTATTTATTTTAAATATATATTTTATTAACAATAACAATATTTAGTTAAGGGAAATCTTAAATATTGGTTACTTTTGTATTTTATAATTACAATATCTTTATTATTGCGTTATTCAATTTATTTTAATTTCATTGTGGACCATTAAAAGTGTTTAAGCTTAAAACTGGATTTATTGTTTTACGAGTTGAAAATAAAGAGACTCGCTCAAATCTCACTTTATTTGACGTTGTGTTTTGTATTCTTTTCATTAAGCCCTGATTGCTTTACTTTATTGGCTTGTTATTGAAACTTTTGTGAATTACATTTGCATAAAACATTTTTTTGTTAAAACAACAAAAACTTTTATAAATATTGATACAATTAAGTGCACAAAATTTGGTTGTTATTCAAATATGTAGGCTCGGGAGTCTTTAGGTGTGTGCCCACATTTTTTATGCATTTGCATTTTATGCTACTTAAAGCCTCACATGTGGTCCGATTAAAACACTTAGGCGACTCAGCAATAGCAACAACAACAACTTTAAAAGCGTTGGCGACATGGGGCAAACTCCGAACACGCAACGAAACAACAAACAATTGCGAATGCCATCAAAAGTTACTCAAAAGTTCAGAAGTTGGTCAAGCATTTTGCAAATAGCCAGTCCGACCAGCCAGACCGACAGCCCGATTTGAAGTATCCGCCCGCTTGGCCGGCCCCATCATCAGTTTTTTTTTTGTATTTTTCTACAGGCCAAGTGCTTTATTACTTATTCAAGTTCTCATTCAAAAGTTTTCATTAACTGGGCTGCGGATATGGCCCGACCAGCCTCAGGTAAGAGTGCTAATTGTTGAACAGAAAATAGCAAATTTAATAAGTTTTTTGAGCAGTTACTCGAGTTGCTATTTTCCGGGCGGCGGGCCGGGGAAAAGCCGGAAGGCAGCATTTTCAAGTGTTTGCACAAAAGTGCTTGGAAAATGCGAGGCATTAAGCTATCTATGCAATTTGAATGCATAATTTCAAGCACTTTGAGAAGAGTCTTGAGAGCCTGCTTAGCCTGTTATCATAAAGAATATTTCAAAGTTTACAATAAGGCTTCAATTGTATTTGCAGGCAGCCCCTTTTTTTGCGCTGGCGCCATCTGGTGTTAACATTGTGCAACTTCATGGCATAAATTTGTTGAATAAAATAATTATATTTAAATAAAAATAATAATATATGTAGCAAATATTTACAATTTGTATAATTTGAAGAACATTCATAATTAATGCAAAAAATTAATTATGTAGCTGCACGTTTGCAATTTCATTAATTGCGCGTTTATTAATGTCAACAATAAACAACAAATAACGTGCTACAATAACAACCATAACAACAACAACAACAACTGGAAAGCTCATAATTAATGCCATGAAATGTGCATAAATTCCAAATGTGCTCCAAAAGCCAGCGGCAAAAAGTCTAGGTGGGGAGGGGAGCGTATACAGTGGGCTTTAGGGGCAGCATGAGGGGTATTCCATGAGGGGTATTCCATGAGGGGTATTCCATATTGAAAAAAAAGGTCAGGTGTGTGCGTGTCACTGGGAGTGATAAATACTGGCGCTGCCATATGTGCAAAAAGGATTAAAGTTTTAAGCGCGTCGCTTTATTAATTTGCATGTTGCATATTTTAGGGCGCGCGGCGCGCATAAATCAAGCGTATTACAAAAATGCGTAATTTAATATATTAAAATTAACAAATAAATTACACGCGACTAAGTTACACAATTAATCGCCTGCAGCCTACAGCTGTTGCCGGCTCAAAAAAACGGAATACAATTTTAATGCCACAAAGCAAGAGTATGTAAAGAGCAGAAAAAATATACAAATAAAACGTAAGTATGTATGTGGGTGTGTGAAGTTGTGTGTGTGTGTGTGTGTGTGTGTGTGTGTGTGTGTGTGTGTGTGTGTGTGTGTGTGTGTGTGTGTGTGTGTGTGTGTGTGTGCGTGCGTGCATAAACCAGAGATTTCATTGCACGCACTTTTAAAGGTAAAATTATTTAATTTGTGTCATAAGCCAAATGTTATTTAAATGTTAAATAAAAGTCAGAAAATGGACATGAAGAAAACATAATATGTTGAATCTTATGAAGTAGCCCTTGTCTAGCCTTGAGTTTGCTCTCGTCTTACAATCTTTTATGATGTTTTCATAGCCTGTTGCCATTAAATGGATATAAATGTGTTCAGACTTAGGCAGTATATGCATACTCTGGAGCTGGATCTGTTTAGAAGCCCTAGTCTGAGTATTAAAGGCTTCCTTTTTGGATTGCGGGTTCATTTTTGAATAGTCGGACTATAAGCACAAAAGTTATTAAAGAGATAAATTGTGTGTTGTGTAAATGTCAATCTGTCCTACGACAACCTGAAGCTGACTACAGGGTATCTTCCAGCCAGGGCTCTAGAGACTGCGCTTGTTGTTATATAATAAAACAAGCGGAGCAACGCTCAATAGTTAATTAATTTTTGTATGATATAAAGACTTTTTCTTACCTAATCGCATTAATTGGATATCCTCAGCTGTGCAAGCCACATTTATACACATTTTTCTTTTTACCTGAAAGCCATTACATAAGAGTATCATTAACATTTATTTCAACATTTATTTATTTAATATACAGTAAATCTTGTGCAAGGCTGAATATAATTGATATCTATAATGTATGTGCGCAAATGTGGTATATATCTGTTAGATTTCTTAGATTTTAAGAGCTAGAGTCAGCAATTTTAATATGTAGCCTGAAGAATACTATATACAGGTCAAATATCTTTCATTTTATAGCTATCAAGGCGCGAGCTGCTTTTGTTGTTGGTAGAAGGAGCTTCAGGATATACCTTAGTCGGATACTCCCGACAAGAGCACTCTTAGTTGTTTATTTCGATTTTTTTTGAGCCACAACAAAAAAAAGTAAAGTAAACCGCAAAATTCCGCTGAACTGGTTTAAAAATTGATACCAGCTGCATCAAGAATTAGCTAGAAACCAATTTGGTTTCATTAGGCGAATGCCGAGTCATTTCCATGTCCAAGGCATTAAATTAGTACACCCCAAAGTACGCCCAAGAAATAATAGAGATTTGCAGCGGACAATAAAGCGCACACAATGGAGTGCTCATGACATCAAAAGTGATTGCACCCCGGATACAATTGCCGCAGACAAATTACCAAATTGGGTAACTTTATGCTAAGTTTTATGTTTAGACATTTGGCATTTGAGCTGCTTTCTTAACCATTAAGTCGTATCATAAAAAAAGTTCACAGTTAACAAAACACACAAGCTCAAGCGTGTGTGCGTGTGTGTGTGTGTGTGTGGGTCGGGTGTCAGGGCAGGGGCTAATTAAGAAGTGCTAATGAAAACTCCAACATTTGAAGTTTACCAAAAAAGTTTTTGGTCCATGTCCATGCAAGATGTAACATGTTTTTTTATTCTTATGCAAGAGTATTTTGCATGCCTGCATCAAGTTTTTAATTAAATAAAGTCTTTGCCTTTGTTTTCGCCTGCTGCAAGTTTTGCCCTTTTCTGGCGCCTGGCCCACACACTCTCTTGTTGCAGCTGGCAAAACTTGAGGCAACTAAAATTAAGTCAAAGAAATTTAAAGTTGCAACTTGGTTGGTTTTTACATTAAACGCATGGCATGGCAGGCAAGTATCTGAAAGATACATTTTTAAGGACAGGCTTTAAGCTGCGACAGCTGGATTAACTGAAGTTCATCAAAGTACACAATGAGTACAATGGGATATAAAAGCAAAATGATAATAAAAGAGAACAAATGCAAAAAGTGAAATAAACACAGGAAACTAATAACAAAATACAAACAATTTGCGGCCATATATATATATGTGTATTCGTGTTTGTGTGTGTGCGTCTCTGGTTATTTTTATGAGAGGGGGGGATTGCGCCGAGCGGTCTGTCTGCCAGGTAGCTGCCCGGGCACGCAGTTGGGCTTGAAAAGATAGGTAAACAAAATCACGTTGGGTAAATATTATTCCGTTTGCACCGACTCATGAGCCCGACGACAGAGCCCAGTCGCTGTGGCGCTCTCACTTTGGGGATTTGCTTGGTATTTTTCTTGTTCTTTTTATTTTTATTTTTACACTCGCTGTTGTTTTGCGTTTTTAGAAAACAATTTTCAATTTTAATATTTTCGGCAATTTTTGTTGTTATTTTTTTTCTTTCTGTTGTTGATTTAGTTGAGTTTTTTTTCTTCATTGTTGCCTCGTCTGGCGGCGCTGACATCAAAAGCAGCAAAATGATGAAAGACGCGCTGGGGAATAAAGTGTCAGGCGTTTTTTTTTTTTTTTTTTTTTTGTTGCGTTACAAGAAAATGGGAAAACAATTGTCAATCGCATGAAAATACATCAAAATCAACAGCAAGCGGCAAAATGGCAACGTTATTGACCTTTAATCGAAATAAATACAAAAAAAAGAAGGGCTGCAAAAATAAATCTTCAGTCATTTTTTGATTTTATTTTCTTATTACTCATAAAATAAATGTTAAACGATTTTGGGGTTTTTTGATATTTTTTTTTTGCATAATTTTGGCAATTATCTACATCAAATAATATGCTAGAAAATCGTGTTTTATTATTGCCAAAATTATTGCAAATTTGTAAATTTCGTGTACTCAGCAAATCTGTATATTAATGTATGTGTGTGGGTGTGTTTGTGTGCGTCGTAAATCTGAAATCAAAACTCAAAAATATGTTCACGAGCATTTTTTATGTCAATAACTTGCTTGAGCACGTTTCTTTTGACAATGCGTACAACGTACGATGTTTTGTCATATTGACAATTTTTGCACAGCTTCGTGCCTCACACTGATGCCACAGCCAGGATTTTAGTGTGTGTGTGTGTGTGTGTGTGTGTGTGCATCAGTATGTGTCTGTGCCTGTGAAAAGCAAAGGACATTTTATTGTCCGGTCATAAGTAATATTTTGGTATGCCAGCTTGAATTCTGTCAAGCAACTGTCAGACAACTGCACTGTCGCCTGATTCCTACTCCCCCTATCCCCCTGTCTTCTGCGCCCTGCCCCCTACCCACTGCTACCCTCTGCTGCCTGCTGCTGCAGTTGCCTCATTCAATTGTCACTTGGATTTCGAGCACACGTGTGTGCACTATCTTCAGTTTTACAAGGCAACAGACTGTGCACAACTAATGCATACCAAAATTTCTGACATGTCAACGTTGAAAACGTTTTTCTTTAACTCGTTTTGAGTCTGCATTTTTTGTGCATACAATTTGCTTGATTTAAGAATTTAAGCTGAGCTACGTTTTCGATATATTCGCCTCCATTTTTTATACATTTTTACACACATGTATAACGGAAATATACAAAGATGCTAAAGCAAAGCACAAATAAACTAATTAATATAAAATTAGTAAACAAATGAAATTCAATTATTTTTTACTATCATCCTCGTTATGGCTGAATAATAAAGACTTTCTTAAAATTCATCTTAACTAATTTGAACTCAATACTTTTCTTTAACAAACAATATTTTTTCTTTATTTTATTTTTTTAAATGTGCAATCACAATCTTGTTAAACTTTAAAACTAATTTCCAAGTATGTTAATAAAAGTGGTTAAGTTCTTACTTTAGTTAATTCAGGTTCATCATGCTCAAATAATACAATTGAATATAAATGTGGTTACAGTCAACACATCAGTTCAGATATTCTTGAAATGGTCGAAACGTTAAGTAATTTACTAGAAAACAATTATTACTTAAATAATAAAAGTGAAGAAATATATAAATATTATGCAAGAATTTTCTTGAAATGCGCTTGAAGATGCATGAACAGCAAAGTAAAAGATTTTTGTTTTATATTTATATCTTGCAATAATACTCAATGAAGCATTTATTTATGCAAGAGATTATTGAATTGATTGCAGAAAGTCTCCATTTCATTCTCAAACAAATGTTGTTTATTTTGCTTTTAATAATAATTGTACATACAAATACGATAGAATTGAAATTATTTCACAAAATACTGCATTTTACAGTGCAGTGAGAAGCATTAATGCAATTTCAATATGGATATTAACTTATTTATCTTGATTTCTTTTTTTTAATTGACGTAAACTTGTAGAGAAGATTTCCGCTTGAAAGGAGTCAGTATGTCTAAACATTGTATATCATTTCGATTTACTTGCCGCTATTGCTTTGGCACTCAATACACTAAGCGCATTACACATACGCTCCGTATGCCCAAGAGATATTTGTAACTGAGACGCTGGCTGTTACCCCACGACGCGCCTTTGCCGCTCGGCAAGCCTGGTACATTCAGTTGATTCGCTTTAGCTCGTAAAGCAGCATCATACAGAACTAATGCCATGTAAAATGCTTTGAAATACCAACTGCAGCAGCAGCAGCATCGGTGGAAGTGGCAGTGGCAGTGGCAATAACAACAACAGCACCATGCCAGTAAGCTGCGAGAAGCACTGTGAAAGGAGCAAAAGCAGTTGCAGCAGAAGAAGCAATGTAAGTGAGTAAAATCCTTTGGCGCTTTACTTTCATTTTGATGGCCTCGAATGCTGCCGGCGTTGCCAAGGACTGCGAAATGAAGTGCAAAAGTGTAAAGTCGTAACTGAAATGGTTTTGCGGCTTAAAACGCATGTCGCTACAATTAAGGCAGACAGCTTCGGTTTCGGTTTACTTAGGGTTTCAATTTCACAACTGAAGCCGTGCCCAGTCTCTCGCATATGACCGATGCCCGGTCAGCCCAGCTGACTTGACTAATTTAAAACTCGATTGCGTTTGACTGTTAATTTTCGCCAGGCTTTAATATTTTATGGGCCACAGGCCAGACCAGACCAGACCAGACCAGAACAGAGACCCAAGCCCCTTGCGGCTGCCATCATAAATCAGCTGCCAGCTGGTTTTCGAGTTCACTCTTTGCTGTTCACAGCCCAAAACAGGGCAGCCAAGTTGCCGGCGAACAGTTAGTAACAAGCAACAAATTGCCGGTCTGCGGCTAGTTGATAAATATACCCGACTTGCTTCACTTGTTAACCAACCCATCCGAACTGTGCCAGTATGCACTTCCAAGATGCTGTTATCTCTGCTCCATCAGCTGCCTTAATTATAACGAACTTTGCTGCGACATCAAACATCAATTTTGGTCAGCATAAATATGTCAAGCGTGAGCTACGTTCGCCATGTTCAACCCAAATCTAGCCACATTCAACAGATACTGTAAATGTAATTCGCAGAAGTTTGAGCGGAACATTTAATGCACAAATTGCAATCATGTTAAAGTCACTATATGAGCGGCATGTTCGATTTCATGAACAACTCGAAGATTTATGCGCCTGAAGCTCTTACAAATCGGTTTCATTTCTAAAAAATGTTTTTTGTTCCTAAAGGGCTATTGTAATATTTACATACTGGAACAATTTATAAACCACCTTATAACCTAATTATTAATTTACATGAATATGGCCTTAACAATAATAATGAGTTTAACTCACTAAATAATTTAATATAAATACCTGCTGAGCTATGGGCACGAACCACTTTAAAGAAAGTTTAATGTCCTAAAAGGTATCATAATTATTAGAAAAATTAATTATATATTGAAGCTATTTACACCTCATCAGCTAAAAAGATTTTATTGTTCTTTTTTAACTTTTAATACACTTTTGAACCGGACCAAGGGATGCACATGAAAACTTTTTATATTAGCTGCTTTTAAATTGAAATACTTTTGCTCAAGAGCGCAGCATTTGCTTTAATTTATAAATAAGTAGGAGTCGGTGTAAGAGCCGTTTTAATTACAAGAAAATTCTGGTCCATCAAATAGAATTTTGTCTACTTTATTCGAGCGATCGCTTCGGACTGACTCAAATAGTTAAACAACCTGACATTTAGTTAACCAATTTAAATATGAGATACTAAACTTTAGTTAAGAGAGATTATATTGAGATTATATAGATATCAAGTTGGATTCAAAGCAGTTCAGAGACTCATTAAACGTGTTTACACAGACTTTTCTTTAAAGATGCCAACATTTTAATATATTTTAGTTATAACTAACTACTTAATTAAGTTAAGCGTATATTTTATTTAAATTTATATACGCACCGCTTGTTAAATTGAATGGCATGCTTGCGTCCTACAATTCGCACAAAGCTGACTTAAATGAACTGTTGGCCATTAAAGCAAACGGTGTTTGGTCTGAATTTGCAACTAACTTATTCTAATGCGAACGGATGCGACAGAGACAGCGTCGAAACAGCTGCAGACCGCGCCGGAAACATAAATTCGGTCAGGTTCGTTTGCGAAAACCCTGACAGTTAGCGGCGAGGCAGCAACAAAGTGGCCGCTGCCAGCGGAAATGCAGACCAAAACTTTAAATTACTGTGAAATTTGAAGAGTTTGCTTTGCCAGCCATTAAGTGCTAGCAGTGCATTTAATATTATGTACAAAAAATATTCTATTTGTCGCCATAATGAAGATTAAATATCCTACAGTGACTGCGCGACATAAATTAAAAATATAATTATAATAGATTATATTCGTGCATTTGGAACTAGAAATAATACACAATTGGATGATTCCTAGTTTCTCACTAGCACAATTGATGGCCTGTACCCTGTACTTGATTTTTGTTTTGCCCGCAATTCCCCACAAAGTAAAGCTTCGAAAGAGTTGACAGAAAAGTATGCTGATAATAAGACTGGAAGGTTCTTGAAATAGAAATAGATAAACTCGAATGCGCCAGCTTACCATCAGGCATTGCTTAGGCTGTACGAAAAGTATCCATAACACATCTTTCCCAAGATAAGAGTCTCATATTTTATTATATTCTGGTTTGGCTTTCTTTCCCTATAAATATTTGCTTAGGCTGCACGATATATTTGCAAAAGAAAGCTTCTCTATGAAGAGTCTTATGTTTTATGATATTCTCCTTATTTAATTCTGCCCCAAAGTGTATGCTATATATATTGTTGCAATTGATAATTATTCGGATTATTTAAAATATTTAACTTTATTGCTAAAATCGAACTTTAAAACTGTGCAATCAATTTGATTTGCAGTTTGCAGCTGGCCATAAAAATAAGAGTAGCCCATTTGGTAAGGGTATAGAAACGCAGTTTTAAATCATCATAATTTAAAAGGATGTCGGCTGAAGCATACTTCAGTGGCTGCGTTAAGAGTTCGTTTGCACTCTCAATTCGAGTGCTAATTGCCGGAAATAAAAATGAAAATCACATCCGGGGCTGCAGCTGCAGCAGGAAACGAACGCCGCAGTAACCAGAAGCTTTTGCTACAATGAATGAATTTTGAATGCGTCTGGTTTTTTATACGTTTCTTTGGCATTCGTATTTATTATTATTATTATTATTTTTTTATTATTCATTTATTGTGCAGCCTTCTGCTCCGTTTGCCTTGCGCATTTCAGCAGCATTTAAAAAATATCCACATAATAATGCAAAACTTGGTCACGTCATTTTTTTTTACCTTATTTATTTCTTTTATATTGTATTGTTGGAAATGTTTATATGGGCGCAACTTGGCAGGCATTTTTGCTGGATTTTTGCATACAGCATAAGCCAACAATGGCAAATATGATGGCGCCTAATTTAATTTTCCTGCGCTGAATATTGCACGAATATTGCGCGACGCGAGAAACAACGGTAGCCTGGCATAGCATTAATTTAACTGTGCATAAAATTTGGAATTAAATTGTGCCGCACGCACAAAGAGATGCCAAAATCAGGCTGAAAACGGATGTTCGTCGTCGCAATTAGTTGCTCTACAATTTTCTTTTGTCAATACAGATACTTTTCTTTTCTTAATTTCCTCTCATTGAAGAAAGTTATAAGCAGTTTTCAAAGCACATTCATAATAGCTCTTATTTGGTAATTGAAGTTATATATGCGCTAAAAACTTATAATTAGAATGAAAAAAAGTCGGCTTTTTTTAAAGTAGAATAAAATAATTTCATTTCCAATGCAAGCATTGATGTGCTGACAATTCCGTTCAAAAGCTCATTAAAAAGCGCACGAAATCTTAACTAGCTGTGTTTTCCTTAATACACGAGCTTAAGCTTTTCCAGAGTTTCTTCAAATTAACTTAAGCAAGCTTAGTTTTAATATCCAAAAGATTTATTAAAGCAATTACAATTGAAATACTAATAACTTAAATCTTTAAGCTCATGAGAACATCGATTCTCTGTCATGCACTTCAAACTGTATTGCCCAATCGATGGACCTTTTGCAAGAGTGTGTTGTCATTTATTGAATATTCAGTCTCGCATATTGCCATCCCGCATACGCCGTGTTGTCAAGCCTTTTGCCGTGCCGCACATTGGGTTCATTGGGATTGTGGCACTGTTTACTTATTGCCTAATTGCATGAATATTTTTGCATGAGCGACATTTGTTTATTATTGTTGATTTATCGCATTTAAAAGGGCATGGTATAAATGGTGCGACATTTCAACTACAAATTGGCTTAAATATTTACACTTAATTTAGCTCTAAGCAATAACAGCTATAACAACAAGTTTACAATTACTCAGCTCAATGCACGTTAATTAAATTGAGACACTTATTTTCGCATAATGCCATAATGTTCCATAAATATTGATTGTTATACAAAAGATGGTCCGCACCGTACCGAACATGTCAAAGCTGTCAATTTTCACAATCCTATTACAATTTCATATAACGAGGCATCTGTTGACTGCCTTTGACTGGCGCCAACTGCAAACGCATTCAGCTCAAGTCGACTGAAAATCTTAAAAGACAGTCAACTGCCAACTGCCAGCTGGCCAGCCACTTGCCAGTTGCAGTTCTCGCCAATGTCCTGTCCCTTCAGCAGTCCTGCAAACTGTCGACAGTACTCTTTTTATCCTGTGTAAACTGTACAAACATGCATTTCGTATGCTCTTATGAAATGTACATTAATATTATTGGGATAGATGTAGCGTTCAGATTGTCATAGGTTTTTAGGCAGTTAGAATGAGAGAGTGTATCATTAGGTATTATTCTAGATCTACAAAATACATTTAAAATAGTATTATTCAGATTTTCTAAATGCAAAAACAAACCATATTATCTTTAGTGTTACAGGAAATTTTGCTGACAGATTGTTAACAACTCTTAAATATCGAAAATTCAAGTGCTTAGTTTCATTAAAATCTTATGATTATACTACACTAGATTAAAGTTTAATGTTTTGTATGATATATTTCTATTCAAATATTGGTTTTTAAGATAATCAGTTAAATATTTTCCATAGAGCATAACAAATTCCTTATTCGGGAGTCAAAAACTCTTGTTATGCGCATTAAACCCCAACCTGGGAGAACTTGACTTGCATTTATATGCTTACATATACTGTATATATGTATATAAATACATGTATAGATTTCCCACAGAGAGCAACAAATTGCTTCTGATTTGCCATGGCAGTTGTCTGCTTCAAGTACTTTTTTTTTATCTGTGTATTTGTTTCGCTTCTGTCTATGGAATAGCTTGTTGTGCTTCGTGCGGCATTCATTTAAATTAATGTCATTAAAGTGTTAAGAGCATCGCAAATGTTCGCACGTTCTGCCAAATGCTTTTTGCTTCACATGAAAATGGAATTTCACAACCGAAATTGTATATACATATACACAGCCATACACACACACACACCCACTGAATCATATATATGTAATTAGTTATACGTGAGACGATTTTTTATTCAAGTTAAATATTCTAAATACAATTCTTTTAAAACTTCTCACGTACTTAAGCTAATTTATTGGCATTTAACATTATTAGTGAAATATGTGAAATTTGCATTAAATTCTCTTTGCAGCTTTTAGAAGACAAATAATTCTTTAAGAAAAACAGAAATAAAATGCAAAAATTTCGAGACATTATTTTGATTAAGAAGTTTTTTTTCTGAGAATAAAGGTTGACCAAGTCTGCAAAGGTTTCTGAAAGGACTTGAATTGAAATGTTCCTCCTTTATGGAACCCAAAAAAAAAATTAAATTTGAGTGGAATACTTTTTAGAACAAAGTGGATACTTTATTAAAGATTCTTGAACTTCGTATACTATTCTAGAAGCTACATGTCAAATTTGATGATTCTAGCTCCTAAAAAAACAGGATTTCGATGTCGATTTTTATCAATTGCTTGGAATCAGGCTAAGTTACTGATTAGCAGAAACAAACTCTTACTGCGCGAGCACTATATTACTCCATGGGGTCGGAGATGTTTCCTTTTGTCTGTTACATATATTTGCACAGCAACAAAACATTATAATCTTTTACCTTTTCAATGGGTTCAGGGTACATTCATTGAAGGGACATAAAATTCATCACATAATCTTGTTATAGATTATTGCCATATTAAATATTTCATTATTAAAATTTTTTTTTTTTTTTAATTTTGTTTATTTCTAGATCTGGTATCCTGTTACTTTATGTTAGAAACTTTTATCAGAGTGACGTAATTACTTAGCTTAACGAAAATTGTGAAATTACAATGAGTTTAAAAAATTAGACATACATACATATATTTACAGGGACATGTTTAGGGGTATTTATTCCAGTTTGTGACCTATACATATCGATCGACTAGGTCAGTTGCGTAGGTTCTCTTCATTCGCCTTCTTCTTCGCCTCCTTAGCAGCTTCCTTGCCAGGAGTAGCTCGCCGCTTTGCCTGTTGACTACGTCGGCCACCATTGGTACCCTGAGGTCCTTTGCGATGTCGCGTGTGCGAATAAACCATTCGGCTCCAGTAATTTTGAGAAAGGTTTTGGCCTGAATGATGCGAATATTGTTCAGGTGCGTATTTGCAGCTATAGACTTGGAGACCATAAAGCCACACAGGAGAAAGGATTACCTTGTAGATGAGTACTTTGTTTCGGAGCGAGAGTTTGTTGTTGGAGTTGAGGAGCCAGCTCATTCGTCTTATCTTCCCTTTGATGCCGCTTGTTACTGCAGAGACGTGCTTACTAAATGTAAGTCGTCTGTCGAGAGTGACTCCTAGGTATTTGTGTTGACTCTTGAAGTTTACCATGAAGAAAAAGTCCAGGGCAGGTTCTAATATGGCCAAATTCTCTGAGTGCATAGAGCTTTAATAATAATTTTATTTTCTCTCGAACAATGCTCAGGTACTTATAAGAAATTATCTGTAGACAATTAAAAGATACTTATATTTTGAACCATTCTATAGAAAATGCTTTGAAATGAAATTTGTATGCATTTATTTTGTTACCCTACTTTTGAGTTGGCTTCGCGTAGCCGCCAAAGCTTGCTGCATGTGTTACGGAAGTAAGTGAAAGACACATGCTCCACTTTATTTGTATATGTAAAAGCTATTGTATAACTTCCCGGCTATAACATATTTAAGTAATTACGTAGCCGGTTACTCAGACTCTCGCATATGATATACGGACGAGTGCAGAACGTGATGTGCAGCTGTCGTAGTCGCAAAACGTGTCAGCCATTTTCATATACGGCCAAGACGCCCGCATATACACATTTATATTATATATATATATAAATATATATATATATACATGCATAAATGAATACATGTGTGTATGTGTCTGTGTTAAAGCCTTGTCATGCATAAGTTATATGTAAACGCACACACTTTTGCATATGTTATGTCAAAATGTGTGGAAAAAATGCGGTTGGGAGTATATTTATGTATATATTTCATTATAAACGCCTTTTGTCTGTGTCTACGATTTAGCTTACACAGCGTCTGGTTAGGCAAAGTGTCAATGACACTGGCTGAGAGTGGCACATTTATCTGGGATTAATCTATCTGTATTATATAAGGCTTGTAAGAACAGAAAACAATAAATTGTCAGCTTTTGAGTTGAAGTTTGAGAAATCATGCAACGGCAATTTAATGAGTATGGCTATTATCTATTTAAAATATTTTCTAACAACTTATATGGGTCTTGACATTTTGTATGCATATGTAACTTTAAGTGCAGTTATCAGCTAGTGTAATTGAAGCACATTTTGAAGACAAAGTCATATGCTCTTATAACTGACTGCAAGCAAAAAAAAAAAAATAATAATAATGATGATAAACATGTCGAAGGTAAAACGCAATAGAGAACAAGACAACTATATATATATTTTTATACCCTGAACCCATTAAAAATGGTTATAAGGGTATATTGTACTTGTGCAAAGTCCAAATGTATGTAACAGGCGGAAGGAAGCTTCTCCGACCCCATAAAGTATATATATTCTTTATCAGCATCAATAGCCGAGTCGATCTAGCCATGTCCGTCTGTCCGTCCGTCCGTCCGTCCGTCAGTATGTATGAACGCAAGGATCTCAAAACCTATAAGAGCTAGAAATTTTAGATGTAGGTGCTCCTAGTTGCCGCGCAGATCGAGTTTGTTTCCGATAATCGATAACTTACTCCGTTTCCAAGCAATCGATAAAAATCGATATCGATATCCTGTTTTTTGGGCAATTTTGGTAAATAATAAGAGATAGAGTCACCAAGCTTGACATATAGCATCTAAAATAGAATATATATATATATATATTTGATGTTGGAAGAAGAGGGTTCAGGGTATGCCCTAGTCGGAAGCTCCCGACTAGAACCTCTTACTTGTTTATGTTGTGCTAAGAGAGTATAGAACACAATTTGATATTTTCTTTTATTATGTGCTATTGTATGTAAAGCGCTTGTCAACTTTGGCCTTTAGTTTGGCCTTGATTGTTTAAGTTGTAGCTTTGACATTGTCGGAAGCTCTGTTTGTCCATGCAATTTCGCAAAGATTGTGCGCAATGGCATTTCTTTTATTTTTTTGTATATATATATATCTAAGTCAAGTTCTGTGCGATTGAGCTGAAGAAATTCCCCCGCCCGAACAATCAAATAAAGTAAAACTTTTGCTCCAATGTCAGCGCTTAATTTATCGGGCTTTGCTTTTGTGCTTGTTTACGGCTCAACTACATTTTGGTGCTTATTATGCTGCTAATTTAACAGTAGCCGCTTAATTGTATTTGCCCGGCTCTACGCCGTGCGCTCAGCTGCCCAATCGGGATGAACAGATGAATGCGGGCTCAGGCATGTGGGAGGTGTAGACTGGGCGTGGACTGGGCCCGGGCGAGTCCGACTAATTGGGCTTTCGATTAACTTGGCCACGAGAACAATACAATATCAAAGTTCGCTACTCAATCGACAAGCCACACGCAGAGCTCATAATCATTGTCAATAGCAGGCTACAGGCACGCCCATTTGCGCTTAAAGCCCACCCCGATTGTTGATACCAGCGCCACAGGCAGCTAAACGGCGAAAATTTGAATCGCTTTGTAAATAATCGAAATATGAGAGAAGCATTTTAAGTGCTTTTTGTCTCGCGCTTTCCAAAGAACAGTCCCCCACCACTCACGCAAAAGTTTATGCGGTATCATTTTCGAAACTATAGCCTGAAGTGCATTAAGTGCACGATTGCCAAAAATTTCAACAATAGAATAAACTTTTATGCATGAGAATTAGTTGTCATGAACTGAATCCTTTCGGGCAAGCTCAAGAGCGCCAGCTAGCGTGAATATTGGCTTAAAATTACAGTTAAAAATATTTTTGATAAAAGTGAATTTAAAAAGGAATATCTTAAGAAATAAACATATATTTACGAAATATTTGTGGCAAATGTTTTTTCTAATACCCATGTGGTATGAGGCATGTCAAGGTATTTGAATTTAGGCGTGAGTTTTTGTTTAAATAATAAATTGGGGCTAATTACAAAAACCGCGGTAATTGGAAAAACCGATCTACAATTTTCTATTTCCCAATGGACCGGCTTTCGAAACTAGATGCCTGTTCTAGATTATTAAATAATTTAATTTTAATCAATATAACTTCTGAGAATTGGAAAATTTTGGTCTGTGTTTTGTTACATAATGTGAAGTAGTATTTTTATTCCAGAGACTGATCTGCAAACTTGAGAAATATCGATCCATGAGAAGAGATGAGAATTAATCGAAATCAATGTAAATCGTCTTATGAAATCGAGATTAATCGATAAGTGAATCTTCATATTTAAAGATCTATGAACTACGATATATACACATCGGTATTTATAGATACTTGAAATTCTTGTTAAATCGTCTTACGAAACTGGCAGCTCTATAAATATTATTCCGAAAATAACGCTCGCAAATGTCTGTACACACTATCTTTGTTCACTTTTTTCGTTGGAAGATAAGAAGAACTTATTACAATCGCAAGAGAAATGCCTGCATAGGTGTTTCTTTATTAATGTTAGAAATCTTTATGTGGGGGCTTGGCTTTGAATCTGATTAGACAGTAGCTTACGGCCACGCCCTCATCTGTGCTCCATTCTTATTTGCTTCTTAGTAATAATTTGCTTTTAATGAGATGTAAATTAATTTATTTTGGAGTCGCTTTAAAAGTTGCCATAGACAACAGCACAAAAAATAAAACGTGATGCTGCAATCAAATTGAAAGCCTTCAAGTCTTGTTAATATTTTTGTGCGAGTAGCTCGCTTTTAAAGGCTTACGAAAAGCTTTACAAATTACGGAGCTTAGCGCAGGACTCTTTGTGAATCCTTATCAAATTGCTTGCAGTGCAAACTAATTGCCTGACATCAATTTGCATTCGTTCAATGTGTAACTCAATTTGTGGCTTTCACGCTTGCCAATAAATAAAAAATTAAACAAAAAACAAAAACAAAAATTTAAAAACGATAAAAAAAAAATATTGCAGCAGCCGCAGCGTTGGCTGGCAAACAATGCGAGTGTATCTCAATCAGAATGCACTAGATACATTTGTGTCTGCGTCTGCGGGTTTCGATTAGTTTCAGTTCGTTTTTTTTGTGGCGCTTGTGTGTGAAGCATGTGTGTATTTGCGTGGGTGTGTGTGTGTGTGTGTGTGTGTGTGTGTGTGTGTGTGTGTGTGTGTGTGTGTGTGTGTGTGTGTGAGTGTGTGAAGTGTGGTAACAATAGCAAAAGAACTAAACTTCATATAGTCAGAGTTCATTTTGTATTCATGCACTTTACAAATTTCTTGTTTCCGATGCAGACAAATGCATTGCTTGCCACAATCGGCTGCAGGGCTTGAGTGTGTGCCCCATGTTTTATTATGTTGACCACAGCAGCCGCAGCAACATGTGCAGCAGTTGCATTTGTGCTTGAGTGGACTTTAATTTGTCTGCTGACCGCTTCTTCCATCATCTGCCCCAGCCATCTGCCACCATCTAGACCTTCTGATGGATAAGCTGATGTGTCATGTGCCCTGTGAGTTATGAGTGCTAGAGATTTACTGCAGCTTTCATAGAGTTAACTCAATAATTGCCCACATGCGGCACCATTTTGCTTTATTTATGCTGTTCTCTCTACGTTGCCTCTCGCTCTCACTCGCTTCTGATTTCCTTGTGCGATTTTCTAATTCAATGGAATATTTAATCGGAAGTTTGTTTTAACTATACAAATAATTTGTATACTATAAAAGATTTTTACAACTATTCAAATTGTTTATTAAATAAAACGCTTTATAGGGGTTGGGCTTTTCTTAGATAGAATTAACTTAGTTAATGCGTGACTTAATAAACATGAAATTGCTGGTCAATTTTTTTTTTCCTGGAATATCATCAGCTTTTTTTTTATGTATGATAAAACCCATAACCCATGAATTGTCTATATGTACATCAAAAATTATTTTTATTTCTCATGCAAAGGCATCCTTAACTATTGCAAAGTTTACCTAATGTAATTGGAAAAGTCTTATATTTAAAAGAAACTATTTATTTCGTAGAAAACAGTTTATTTCCATAACTGGCAAAATATGCAATATGGTCACCTTAAAATTCCACACACATCTGTTGTACATTTTTATACTTTTATGTTCAAAACTCTTTCTTATATTATACTTTATAAAAACTGTTTTTTCTTTATGACCTCCATGCTCACATTAATAAGCAACGTATTTCTGCTCAATTATCATTTTACACACCAAAAATTCTCCCCCTTAACCATTTACCATTTAAAATGTTTGTGTACTTTGTGTAAGTCTTTCATAATTCTCGTAATAGTGCTCACAACAGTTTTTGGTTGGTTGCACACATGTCTGGACTTAAATACCCGGCAATCTACTTATTTCTCTCCTTTTCTCGTATTTAAACACGTTTAAAGCATTTTCATTTGCATGCGGAAAAACACAGCCGTTCCGGAAACAATGCAATGCCAATGCAAATATCGAAGAGGAAACACGTGCATAAAGTATGGAGGATGGAGTAAGGGGGCAGGGATGGGTGCCCGTGCTGGAAGGGCAGCAGGGACAATCATTACAACGACGACGAATATAAACAAAAACAACAACAATTGTATCTGACAGACGGAAGCGCAAACAGACACAAATTCAAACACATACACAACTTATGTATGTACCTATCTATGAAATATGTGTGAGAGTATGAGAGTATGTGTGTGAATGTGTGTTATATTTACATACCGCAGCACGTGTTGCCGTATTTTCGACACAATTTATACAAAAATAAAAAAGCCTGAGCACTCGGAAAATGAAATACTCTTGTAGATACATTCAATGAAGTTCTTTTAATGTAGTCCTAAAATATGCTTTTTGATCTTGAACAAAGAAAGAAGTTTATGTGAATAATTACGTTGAAATGAATTGAATTATATCAATGATAGAAAGTTAGACCTTCACCTGATAATTTGAATTATTATTATTCCATATAGTACGATGATATAATATCTTATGATATAATATCTTATGAGAATTATCATATAAAATCAATATCTAAAGCTGAGTAACATTCGTGCTGAGAAGATTATCTTACGACAGTTTCATTTTCGCAAAGTTGACTGAAAATGTAAATTAAATAATAAACAAAATAATATAAATATATGAATATATAAAAAGAGATACAAATACATTTAAACCCATCTAGAGTGACATTTTCGCAATACCCTTGGTTAGGGCATGAAACACGAAAATCTCACATACTTAATGTCAAATGTTTTGTTTGTCTTTTTGTGCACGTCAACGCCTTTTGTTTAAAACGTGTTGATTTTAAATACAATTTCAAATGCAAAAGAAAAAAAATACACACACAAAATACCAAATAATCAAAGTGAAGACAGGCACGTGTTGAGCAGCATTCCATGCTGGCAATTGGTCAGCAAATGAAACCCAAATCAAAGGATTTGGCCAGCCAAACTGGCTCCCAGCTCATAGCTACAAAGTCAACTAAATCCGTTAGTCAGCAGGATTTTTTTTTGCTGGTGCAGAGTGGTCATGGCTTAAGTTACCAAATGGACTCAAGTTGAGGACAAGTTTGGACGCAGGGGAACGAGACGGAGGCAGCGAGGCAGAGAGACAGAGAGCGACCGAGACAATTAGGTCAATATACTGTTAAATTGTTCGACAAAAAATTAGCCCTGAGATTTTACTGCTACAAAACAAGGTCCTGTCAAGCCAACCAAACAAAAAAACTAGTTAAAGTGCGCTAGTCAAGAATACGCGACTAGATGATATCCTGCATCCATGCATCATCAGAAACATTCTAGCTTCCTTCTATATGCATTGCCACATTCAAAAGCCTGGGTCTTTGGCGTCCAAATTTAATGCATAGTGAAGGGCCTTAATTCTCAAGACAGATATATCTAAATAGCGAACTAGTATGGATCAGCGTACCTTTATCTTAAACCTACATACTAAACTTGTACCTATGTAGCTCTCACATGTATAAAAATATATAAAATATGTATATGTTGCAGCAGAGTAGTTATCTTCCTTGTTATTAATCCTACTGGCAGCACAGCAAGTCGCGACTATCGTTGTCTTAACCCAGCGTCTTCTTAAAGTGCATGTTCGAAAATGGGAAAATATTCTTAGTCCTCCAGCACATTATACGAGCTCTTCTCATTCTATGTCTCTGTCTTTTAGTAATTGAAAAGAAACTATCATTCCTCCCGTCTTTATTCATTTTCTATAAGTACACGGTGTAAAAAGCAGCATATAACATAGTTGAAAACTTAAGTTTCATGTGGTAAGCAGCAAGCTGCATGTTGGGCTTAAAACTTGTTGGCGCCCATTCCTTTGTATTCATTTATTCCTAATTAGCATCCTGTGGTTGCAACATCAACTATTTGTGCCCCACGCACAGTCAAGTTACAATGGAATTGCGCCACATAGACAGCAACTATTTTGCGTCCCACAACAGCCAGCAAGTAAGCCGCTTAGCTGTGCTTGCTGCTGAGGCGGTATTTAGTGTAGTCAGTCAGTGGGAGAGCTGCCCGTTGCTATACTATTGTTATTGTATACTAACAACAAAACAACATGCGTGTGCGGCAGTCGGAAGGCTGTCGGAAAGTTCAATTATGTAAATTCTGATAAGTTCATATTACTCATACGCAGCGTGTACTCTGGCGGTCTATTTGGCCAAACTCGTTAGCTGCATTCCTTTGCGCTTGCAATTATCAGCCAGTTACAGAGCGGGTCTGCGGAGTGAGCTGAATTGACTGCTTATCACAGTTTCCTGCAATCATTTGCAGACAAATTTGTAATTGACAGCAGATAGATTTCATATCTTATGGCTTGTGTGTGTGTGGAGATATGTCTGTGTTTTGTGTGTGTATTTCAGCTAAAACTGACTTAATTCTTATAATTTATATGTGAAATATATAACGAGTTTAATGGAGTTTACTTGTTACAAATTAATAAACTGTACGACTTTATTTATAGGACTTATGAGATAGACCTTTGCCAAAATGATACTTGACTTGTCCATCATGCTCAGCCTTTCCCTTTCTCTTGACATGCGACCTCAACAAATGTTCTTGGAAAAGCCTATTCTAATGCGACCGTCCCTTTGACCCGAATGTCCTCAAGACTTCACAATTGACAGACTATGCCTATTGAAGCCCTATAATTTTGTCTGCCTCAGCCTTGGACATGCCTTCAATGTTATTGTCCGATTAATACATAAATTGACAATATATATATATATTTATATATATATATATGTATTCTTCAAGAGATATTAAATAGGTGTACGATAAAGGCCCAAAGAGGCGTAGCATTGGATTAAATTTGGATTACAGCCGAGCCTTGCCGTATGTTCATTCTCGCAGGGAATTCTCTTGTGCCTTGGACTTTAGCTAAGCATAAAGATTGTGAACAGGCTTTACATGAAGCTTACATTTTCCAGCTGAGCATCGATAATGCTTTTATCTTAGCCAATTAATGCATTCGCAAGAATTGCACATTTCGCAATTTAAAAATAATTAGGATCCCAATTACTGTCTTCAAACCACAAGGTACTTGCTGTACGGTACATGAAGTTTTGCTACAAATAATCATAGCGCAATTTACACAGCTCGACTACAATTAGTCTCGAGTGCTTATGGTGTGCGTGTGTGTTTGGGTGTGTGGCTAGAAGCCACCGCAATGCCAGCTCATGTCAAACTTTAGCCAAGCGCTGGCAATAAATCTACGTTAGAAATTTAAAAGTTTATTTATTTTTCACCTGCTGTGCAGCAAAATGTCAGCAACAGCCAAGAAATAACAATGAGAGTTTGTTATAAAAACACACATATATTTTCATCAGTTCATTCCTGACATGACGTTCCTCTCGAGTTTCATGCACTCAACGCCAAACCCTGACCTTGAAATTGTGGCCAACGACACCGAGTGAAATAGGCGCATTTAATATTAGATTAATCATGTCAAAGGGAATGTTTAAACAGAGTAACTGCAATCAATTTAAGTTGCGCTTGAACTACTTAAAAAGCACATTAAAGCTATAAAAGAGCTTTTGTTCATAAAGTTTTTTAAATAGGTCTGTGAGCGTTAAATTCTCTAATATTAAATAAAAATAATTACTCAGAATTTCAGTTCAAAGTTTTCTTTCAATAATATAATATTAAGATATATTTTATATTTTTATTTGGATTAATCCAATTTTAATTGGATTTATTTTTTTGGATGAAGCTTATAAGAAGAAAGTTTCAATAATACCTTAAGATATGTTTGAAACTAAATAAGAAAATGCTTTTATTTTCAAATCATTTTTTAAATATTGTAATTTTTGAAAATATTTTTTAAGATCTGTACATTAGACAAGTGTCATTTCGTCTTAAATTTAAGCTTTTACAAGAATCACTTTGCGGCCGTTAGATTTGTAAATTAAACCCCTATTTGAGCCAAAGAGCTTTTCGAATTGTTCGCTTTCATGTTTTAAATCATACGATAAATAGCAAGGAATACATACATGCACAGATAATACACACGCACACACACACACATAACATATACACACAGCCGGGTCCAATTATGCGGGCTAACAGCGCAAAAGTGCAGACCACAACAGAGACATCATTAGTATGCAGTTTGTTGTTTGCATTTACAACTTTATTTGTGTGCGTATGTGTATTTGTTTGTGTGTGTGTGCGTGTGTGTGGGTGTGTCTGGATAAACTTTTGGCCACAAGTGACTCACGCGTTGACTGTGAAAACGTTATTGTTGGGCAGGGCATAAAAACATACAAAACAAAAGCAGCAAAAAACGGCAAAGGGTATGCGCTCAAAGTGCACGGCTAAAGTATATCCTGTATCTGTCAAGTGTACGGATTCAAATTATTTATAGCGCAGCAAGGCCTTAGGCTTTTGCTTTAAAATCGAAAGACAGCCAACCTTTTAAAGCTGATTGAGAATACATATAAATTATCTATATATAAAAAGCTGAGAGTTGCCTCTTGTTGCCTTTTGATTCAGTTCACGTGTACAGGGTGAAGCAGCAATAAAATCCCCATCAAATCCAAGTAAAAACCTTAATTAATATAGAGAGGCTGTAGTTTTTTGTAGCTTTAATCCTCATGTAAAACTTTTATATACATATATATTTATATTTATTTATATATATATATTTATATGTATATGGCTTCGATGCGCTTTCTTCACACTCATTCAGCCATAAACTGCACTCTTCGGGTATTCATGAATGCGCATCGTCAATTCAACGAGCGAGCTGCATAAAAGGCAGCGCTTCAATAAATTTGAAAAGCTGCTTTTTCAACATTCAATATGCGTGGAGTAGGTCAACAATATTTTTTTTCTTTTATCCACAGTTAAACTAACCCAATAAAATATGCCATATTATATGTGATGCTAAGGTAGACGAAAAAAACAGGTTTCATATTTTATTCGATGTCAGACAACTGCTAACAGGCACTGTGCTGGCGGCCTATATGTGTGAGAAATTGTTGAAAATCATGTGAATATATATCGTGTTAATGGAGCAGGCAGTTCTTTTTTTTTGAAGAGTTGAGTAATTTGAACTGGCGTCTGTTTAAGCAAGTTCTCAGCGCCTGTGCTCAACTTTTGGCAGCCAATCAGCAAATTGTCTTAATTATGTGTAAACATCGAGCACATTGTCTGCAAATGGCGGCGTAGTTTTCTCTGGCAGCTTGCTAAAAGTAAAAAGTAATATATTTATTTTTTGTTGAGCATTTTCTTAAGTCAGGCTCAGAAACAAACTCTGCAATGAAAAGGACAAAAAAATATAGAATATGTACCATGGCGTATACGTAATATTTTGAAACTTACCACAAAAAGCCACAAATGTTTAAACGTGATCATTAACTCAGATCGATTTAAACTATCGAAGCGATACAAAAATACTAAAAAGGGCTAACAAATTAATACTTAGTTAATATGCCTCACGTACCTCAGGCAGTCCCAAGCAGCATGTCTTTAAGCATATATAAAATTTTTTAAATTATTGTTCCTGCATACATAATACATAATTATAAATAAAGTTAAGTATTCAAAATATATGGGATTTACGTGTTCTACGCAAACGACTTCATAGTCAGTGCAGTATACGGGCTTTTGCTCAATAAAGAAAAATAACATAATTATGAATAAAATAAACAGACACATGACTACCGCCCAGTAAATATAGTGGTTTCTTTGTTGACGTTTAGTTCGCACAATATTGTCCATTGCAAGAATAACTTAATTACAACAACAAGAATTAGGGCAGGATTTTAAAATTAGATGCTTTACTTACGTCGTAGTGCAAAACGCCTTCAATAGCATCTAACATCATGCGATGAGCATTGTCCAAAATCTGATTTGAGCGTGTAGTAGAGGCCCGTGACGAGCATGCCCAGCACGATGAACACAATTGCCCAATAGATGAAGCGAAAAAT
This sequence comes from Drosophila novamexicana, assembly GCF_003285875.2. Classification (NCBI taxonomy): domain Eukaryota; kingdom Metazoa; phylum Arthropoda; class Insecta; order Diptera; family Drosophilidae; genus Drosophila; species Drosophila novamexicana. The sequence goes on along the minus strand of NW_020824765.1, from coordinate 6,758,894 downwards.
AATGTGCGTATCCTTATACTTATCGTCGTCCGATTTTTCCTTCTTAATACCTTTGACTGTTTTCGAGGATTTGCTGCCCATTATAATGCCACTTGTGACTTGTTCAAATTACAATTGAGTTATATTTATTAGAAACAATCGAAAAGTACACTTGGTTTTTTAAAAAATCTTCTATGTTTACTGAGTTTTGAATTGGCAGCACAATATAACTCAGCAGAACAATGAAATTTTATTGAAATTTGTGGCCATTAGTGCTGAAATGCCAGCTCGACCGGAACCAGGGCCAATTTGGACAACAATTTTATCGCAACTGTAGAAACTTTGGCTAATTATTTAAGTTAATTGGCCTTTTTGGCCGCAAAAAGTCGAGACAAACACAAACCCACACATACAATACACAACAAAAGCCAAACAGAATAATGTGGACGGCAGCCGTGTTGCGCCCAAAATAGGTTAAATATTTGCACAAAAGGCCACAAATGTCTCGCAAATTTGTTAAAATTACTTACAAACAAAGTTACACAATTTCGACATCTTTCTTTCATAGGGGTCAGGCATCAGTTGGCGTCGCAGGGGGTTCAGGGGTCAAGCTGGGGATCCCATAAATTTATTGTTTGTGCTAGGACTTTTGTTATGCCCAATGCCGAGTGTAAATGTTAATGTTAGAGCACAGTTTGTGAATGCCTGCGGTTTGTTAAGCGAGCGTGTGAGATACTTAAAACTCATTTCGGGCCATTATTTGCCCTAGTAATTGGTTGCACTCGCTGTGCATATTTTATAAAATTGTTCAGATTCCCTTAACTGTTTGCCTACACAAATTTCGAGGTGGCAAATGTTTGCACATCAACTTGTGGCCAATTAGATGTGCTTGCGGTTTCCACTGCCGACTGCCAATGACTGAATGGCATACAGCCGTAAAGTGCAGCTTCAACCAAGCTTATTATAGAAATTGCTTAAAAAGCACATAAATGGTAGATGATCCACTTAAGAGCTCAACTACAAAGATTTATTTTGCTCTCTTAGCATAAACAGTTAAGAATGAGAGCTTTAAAAAAGCTTTAAGACAAAAGGTTCATACAATTGTTCTCACTAAGTTTATATAGTTGATATTGTAAGCTACTCACGTTTCTACTTTATACAATGCAACAATCAACTCTACCTACTGTTTTCTTACGCTTTGAGTTTATGTATAAATACAGTCTATTGCTTAAATCTATTGCTTACACAATCTTTTTTCCATCTAATTTGAAAATATTCTATATAAATGCTTGAGGTATTTGGAACTAGAATGCTTTAAAATTCTTTTTATTTCCTCGGCATGCGTAAGCTACTTTTAATAAAACCCGCTCACAGAGCCTAAGCCCTATTTTATTTACCAACCTTCACTCTGGTAAAAATGTTCAGTATTTAAACTTGCAGTTAATAGCTTGAGCTCGTTTCCGATGCAGTGCAATTTACATCATGCTCGAGCTTTATTAATTATAACTAATTGCATTAATGAACAATGGCCGTTGCTACTTAATCATGCCATTTGCAGGAATATCATGTGTTATGTATATGTTCATTACTGAAAGTGTTTATTACAAGATGCGGCTGAGTTGTTTGAATATTCCCTTGGACTGTGCCCTGTTCCTGTTGTGCCCACAGCTATAGCTATAGCTATAGCTATAGCAGTAGCTGTAGCTGTTTGATGTTAATGAAAGTTTCCGTCGAGCAAATAAAGCCAAAAGCATGGAAATCAGTAAAACAAATTGCAATCTGCTTTTTATCGCACGACGCTGCATGAGGCAAGACGCAGCCAAGCCGCATGGACTTGAGTGCGCTCAGGACCTCATCGATTGCTTGATGTGCTGGGTGTGAGTGTGTGTGGGTGGGCGTGAGTGGGCGTGTATATGCAGTATATGTCTGTATTTTGCTGTGCCATGCTGTCCATGATATTGACTTGCTCATTATGGCCCCCTTTGCCAGCTGCTTGTTGACTGTCGCCTTGGCTGCGACATTCCAGTGCTTCGCATCGGTTTGGTTTGGTTTGGTTTGGTTTTCATTTCGATTCATTTTCAATTTAGCAATGCCACAAAGCATGGCACTTTTCAATTCCTGTCGCATGCCAGCATATTCTGCGCATTTGCAATCAGTGCTCATTTTACCATAAATTGATAATTTTCTAACGGATATACAATTTCCGCCGACCGCCTTTCGGCCAGACTCGCTGTCGTTGACCCGCCACAGGCGAAGCGCATTTAATTCTAAAGCCGCAACAAAGCAAGAAAAATTATTCAACTTAAATATAGCATTAATAAGTAAAAAGAAAAGTTAGCGATAGCTCAAGCTTGAGCGCGCCAGACCAGAATGTACCCTGTGTTACGCAGCCTCGAGCTGTCGTGCTCCCATTAAAACATCGTTATCTAAACATAATATTGAGAAAAACATCAAAATGCATTTAAATGTATATTTTTTTTCAAATGCTTCTACTATATTGTACAAATACAGACTTTGTAAAATGAATTCTTTAATCAGTTTTGTTTTTAAAGTCCCATTTAAAGTCAATTAATTTAACATTTCAATGGTTCGAAAAATCAGCCAAAATGTTGAAATAATTTTGTTTCTGAATATTTGTATAAGTGAAGTAGGCGTGTTTTCCAAAGAGTTAAATATTCGTGATATAATATGAACAGAGTTATGTTAAAAAAATTGGAGCATTTATTACAACAAAGAAATAATTTTGCAAATAATGTACAAAAAATCCACAAATATATTTCAATTTATTTGTAGTATGTAAGAAACGAACTTTCAAATTAAACACATACAAGTGCGCACAATGGGCGGAACCCTAGCCCGATTCGAAAAATAACTTTTTCAAAATTAGTTTGGAAATTAGGTTGGAGACAAATTGGTTTCAGACTCTGAACAAAAGCAAAAACCCCCTGTATTATTAATTTGTTAAAATATTTAATTGTTTAAATATGTATATAACATATGAAGTAGATGGAACCAAAATTTGGACCCAATCATCTGCTCATTGCTGTGTAATGCGGGTTGCACGCACAGCAAGCCCTAGAGCGAACCACAGATCTTGTGCCGCTCTTCTTCAGTCGATTTCAACGGCTACAGGGTATATAAAATGCAAAGTCTTTATAGCATGGTAAAAGTTTGAGCTCACCAGGACACAATACACGCACAGACCAGACAGCTAACAAACTCTACAGCATCCAACTCGAAGACAACTATCCGAGCATGCGACCATGCGACCATCCAACTATCCGACTATGCGACTGTTTATTTTCAGTACACTTTTTGCTTGCCTGATGCCTTATTACCCAGCCTGGTGCCCGGTGCTTGCTGCCTGCAGCTTCATTTCATCTACTTTACTTGGCCTTTTTTGTTTTTTTTTTTGTTCTTCATCTTTTTTTTTTGGTCTTCTTGGCCGTCAGTTGGGCTGGCAAGTTTTGCCTGCAGCTTGACGCAAATTGTCAACCAAGTTTGCAACAATAATCGCCTTGCCTTAGCCTCAGACGCTGCAAGAAAAGTGAAATAACGGCTTGGAGTAGATAAAAACCAGAAAACAATAAGGCTTTTGGGGTTCGTACACTCTGTGCTTTTTCCATTCGAATGCAATGTGACTTTTAGCAGCGTTTACACAGAGCTCAAGCCGAAAAATAAGGGCATACCCATTGCAGTCTGTAGGGTTGCGAGTGCCCCAAACCAACTTTCCATTCACGCCAAAGGTCCTTCAGAAAAGCAATTGTGAATTTTTGGTCTCTTTTAGGATTCAAGTCGTGATTACTTTAGCTTTTGCATAAGCTGGCTTATTTGAAGCAGTTCACTTTTTTCTACTTATTCTGCTTTGTGATCAAAGAACTTAAAGGACTATTTTGACCTAGTAGTAAGTGCTTTTGATTTTGAAGTACAGATATATGTGGTTCATAGCAGTATTATGCGAATTATGCTCGGTTCATATGCAATCTAGAAGAGCCTAAGCTGATCTAGCTATGGCCAAGAGCCACAATTACGCAGTTTGAAAAGAACTAACTATCTCTTGTAACTATCTAATTGAAAATCTTGCTCAATCATTACATTGTTTCTGCTATTGTTACTTGTTTTTCAATACTATACAAAGCAGATGCTTGTTAAAATTATTTGCAAAATTAAATGCAGTCGAACTTGTTGTGTTAGCATTAAAAGCTTATTGCATACCGAAGATAAGACGGTATTTTTCAGAAAATTATAACATCATTTTAATCATTTAAACAGCTTATTAGTTGAATATAAAATTAAATAATATTGTTTCAAAAATATAAAAATATTTATTGAAGCTCCTAAACGCAATAAAGCTTATAACTCCTTGACTCTAGCCAATAGTGAGAACTAATATTTTGATTAGGTTATATATTTTAAAATAATATTAATATTTAATTAATGTTCCCATTTAATTCCTGGGGATTTTAAAGTGCATACCTAATGCAAAATATACAACGTTCAACAAATGAGTTCTCAGCGAGTTATTTTTTTTTTTAATTTAATATCTTAATTTATTTATTTTTCATTATTTTATTGGTCACTTTCATAGTGGTATTTATTTACTGGAAAATATTTTAAATCAATTTGTCAATAAATTAAACATTTTTTGTAGCACTTTTTCCTCGTTTTAATTGATTAAAAGTTGCACTTTCAGTTGCCAATTTACTGCAATATATATAATTATTTTTCTATTGCACTTTAGTGCATGTATTTATTAAACATTTCTTTTTAATGTACCTTTTATTATATAATACAACTATGAAATGTTGCACCACTTTAAATAGCTTTTTAAAATAATTAATTGTATCAAAAGTTTGCCCTTTTATTTTAATTTTTAAATTTTTAAATTGAACATTCCGTATTATTCAATTTTCTCACAGAGTAATTATTATTAAGCCCTATGCAAAAAGTATATGCGATTAGGTTTGTAAAGCCAGTTTTATGCAATTAACACTTTTCTATTAATGTCTAAATTCGATTTATTTAATTTTTAAAATATTGTAATGAATTTAGTGCGCTGTGGGAGTAGGTCATGGGTGCACATGCCTGCTCAATAATAATAATGATAATTGGCTAAATTGCGACATGTCGAAACTTTGTTCTGTTGCTGTCAGAGCTGTAGCGAAAGTCCTGCGACAGGATATCTACTTAAGTGCTTAAGCACGTATTCGTGTGTGCATTTTGTTTGACTAGTGTGCGTAGCATATGTAAATTTTTGGCTAATTAAAATTAGCATATTCCCTTTGGCTTCGTATGGCGCTACAGGATGTGGGCACGGTCTGCGTTGTCGGTAGGATACAAAAACGGGAAAGAAAACAGAAACAAACATGTATATTTCCAACAGGCCGCAGATTGAATACCCTCTTGTACGACTTTGTGGATGCGGCTGATTGCTTTTACAGAGATAAGCAAACGAAACAGTTATGCAAAGTTCCGAGACTGGGAGATTAGTGGATACAGAAACAGATGGATGAACAGACGAACATAACTTGATTTGGTCGACAGATCCAGACTGGACCCAGAATATATGTACATACCTTTTGAGTAGAAGATATTCGCCTTAGTGTTACATACATCATGACAACGTGATGAGACCCTCTGCATGGTTATAAAAAAAAATGCCTCGCGTTGCCAGCTGATTAAAAGGAAAAGCTAACAAGCGTTTGCTCTTTGCCTGCGGCTCTTCGTGTCATTTGTGTGCGCCACATTAGAATCATAAAACTTTATAGAAACATTTTTTTTGTTATTTCACGTTTGTTGTTAGTTGTTGTCCTTGCGTTGAGATGAGCTTCTGAGCGCGTATTATGTTTTTTAATTAAATTGTTGCCTGCTTTTTATGACCACATACAAACGTGTGTGTGTGTATTAAAGTGTGTAAAATTACATTATTACAGTTTTAAAATTTTCGGCACAAATTTAACTGATAATTATAATTTAATGCTGCGAATGCGCATCGATTGCAAGGAAGCCTTTAATTATGATAATTAATAAAAGACTTGTCTGAATATTAATTGCGCATACGCCCCGTTGACTAGACTACATAAAAATTGCTGAAAAGCGCATAAATAATTCTGCTGAAATTACACAGCGATTTTTGACTGAGTTCACTTGAATTGCTGAATCTGATTCGCGTGGTTTTTGGTTTTGGGGTTTTACTTTGCGACTTAAACTGTCTGCATTTTATATTTCGAATGGGCCCCAATATAAATTTGAATAGTTGTATTCATAGACATATGTCGAAATTTCATATAGACAATACAACTTGTGATATCATTTATTGAAAATAAGAGAGAAGAGTGCCGTAAATTCAGGATCAATAATAGTGTAATTTTGATTGATTGTATACATAATTTATCTTTAATTTTTATAATCTTTTGATATTAATATTTATTACATTTTATAATATGAAAAGTGTATTTGAAGTAGATGTAATCGACCTAATGAAAGCACATTGGAACCTATCAAAATCTATACTATAAATAATAACAGCATTTTCCATAGAAGGCAGCTTGTGTTCACGTTGTTTAATCCAATGTCGCATCAAGCTTTCGATTTCAGCATATATAAGACCTTCAAGTCAAAGAAAACTATATGCTTTAGAAAGTTAATGTGGCTTCCACATTTAAGTAGCTATTCAGAAAATTCAGCTACCTTGTGCGTGGCTTATTGTTAATTGCCGGAAGTGCGAACGCACAGGTCTCCAGGCCTCGGACTCGGGACGCCGTGGTGCTTACGACCGCAGAACCATGAATAGATTTGCATTTTAAATGTGTGCAACAGCAGCAGCTTTCGGCTTTTATTTGTGCTCCTTTTACTTATTTAAGCGGTGGTGGCCTTTGTAAATACTTGTATAAAAAAAAATACGTATATATGAAATAAAAAAAAAGAAGCTAGACGGAAGGCTGGTTTGGGTTAGGGGTCAGTTCCTTTTGATTTTATTTTTATTTTATTTTTTTGGGGGCAGTTCACACTAAATTTGACTTTATACGCAGAGATGTTCTTAGGTTAAATGGTGCAGAAGCGCTGTCAACTGTTGACTGACCTAAGTAAAGTTAAAAAATGTATATGTATGGCATTTCTAAATGTTTATAAATGCCACATTTAGTGGGTGTGTGTGTGTGTGGGCTGACTCAAGAGTCTCGCTCGAGCACAGCCCAAATGCCAAATGTTATTTACTTTTTTTTTTGTTTTCGCAGCCAGCAAATAAATGTCAAGCTTCAAAAAAAGGCAACAACAGAAATATACTTATAAATAAATAAAATAAAAATTGCCATGCAATATTCTTATTTTTTATATTTCCTTGCGCTTGACAGCCTTGCATTAGCCTGAAGTTTTGAGGGCAAAAGTGTCAGCAAAATAAATGCATAAATAAGGATCAGTGCGTCAATCTACAATGACATTTTAACTTCTACCATGCCACGCCCAAAGCGCCCTTATTGCTTACCCAGTCAAAAAGTCAATGCTGAAAAATATTCAATATTAGAGTCGAGCAGCAGCAGCAGGCGCAGGGCACGGGGAGTTGCAGTCGGGAGCAGCATAAAAAATGCGCACTCCTCCATTATTAAAGTGTGTGCTCTCATGCTTGATAAATTGTAGCTGAGCTTTTGCTTGAAGGATTTGCTGCAGCTCTGGTGTGAAAATGTCTTATGCTTCGGGGGCTGCCATGCATATAAGACAGACAGCGAGACAGACTGCCAGACAGCCATACAGACTGTGAGACAGTCAGACATTCAGTCAGATGTATCAAACAGTCTGGCAGCTGGCATTTCTCTATGGAAATTCACAGCTAAGAATTTGCACTGCTTTACGCACTGCTTGACTGGGCAGAATATAAGGCAGACAAAAAATCATAGCATACTTTTTAGCGCATTTTTTGGTAGCAGTTCATATTAACTTAGGAGTTAATAGCTAATTGCACTTTGAGTCGAATTGGCTGTGATTTTTTCTAACTATATTGGGCTGGCAAAGCTAAGTGTACGCTGACAAATAAAAAACAATAGAGTCAAATACGGCAAGCTCCCAAAAACAGCTGTGGCCATTGTTCTCGGCTTGGCGTTCAGATTTCTCAGTTGCCATATTTCACATTTTTTTGTTTTGGTTGCTTTTGTTGTTACCCTGTGGGTGCATTTTTTATGCTACGCTTTATACAGATTCCCTGTGTGACTCTGTGCGTGTGCGTGTGCGTATGACTGTGTGTGTGTGTGTGCTATGCAGCCATAAATCTGCGCATCCAGCATGGTTTGAATTGTTGTTGTTTTTGTCATTGACAACACTCTGAGAGCCGCAGCAGTGCATTGTCATGTAGCTTACATGCCAAGATTTACGTTGCGCCTTTCTTTTTTTTATTTTTTATTCCCTTGCAGAAGGTATTATAATGCAGCATGTATCAAGCATTGAAAGCGGCATTTCCGACATAAAAATATATTTGTACGCATAATAGAAAATGTTTCAAATGCCTATCAACTTTGAACAGTAGTTGTTCGCCTTCAGGAATTTCCTCTTTCACAATCGTTTTGTTTTTTTTTTTTTGTGAATAATTGTTTTTTTTTTTTTTTATTTTCTACAATGTCTGCCTAAAGAGTGAAATTTCTTATTTGAGAGAAGGTTAATGGAACTTGATTTTGATAAAATTTCAAACGGTAAATCGCGATACATTTTATTTAAGTTATATATAAAATTAAGCAAAATAATAAGAATAGAGAAAATTAAGTTCACATATATCTGAATTACAAGATCTCTATCAGTTTGAGCAAAATGCCTGTTAGGTAATTTAACTGTTTTCAATCCTTACAAAGTAATTCTTACTTGTTGTTTTTCTTACTTAACCAGTCGAACGTTGCTTAAGAAAATACTTTGCCAGTCCCTGGGAGATAAGATGTTTTTGCAGCTGCCGAATGCCATAAAGAAAACCCGTTGCTGGGAAAAGATTTCACATCAATTCATTTATTGTAAAATACGCTGGCTATGGCCAGTATTTTTCTTCTTCTTTTGAGTCGCTTAATATGTAACGTACATAAAATTAATGTATACAGGTATATGTATATATAGATATATATATATATATATATATACTTACACAGGCATATATATTTATATGTGTATATATATATTTAGTTGTTGCTTGACCAGGACTTAAGCTAGCTGCAACTTTTATTATTATTGTTATTAATAATATATTTTTGTATTTATTTGTATTTTTTGGTATATGCAAGACTGCAGAAAATAGTTGGTTTTTGTTATTATTATTTTTTATTTTTCGTTTTTTTTGTTTTTTGTGAGGGGTTTTATTTTTGCTCTCGTTATCTTTGGCATATACGTTGGTTGTTGCATGAGTGAAAATGAGAGAGTTAAGCTGAATCTTTTGTATTGGGAGCTAAGCAAGCATGAATAGGATCTGATAGCTGATAACATTTATAATACAACAATTACAAATACCAACTGTTAAATTACCATTAGGACTATACTTAATGACTGTTTCAAGTCTACACAATGTACTTGATATGGACGCTTAAATTGTAAACACTAGAGCATACAGACAGCACACAAAGTTTCTCATAAAAATGCATTCAAGAGAAATAATCATATTTTGAAGAATTTTCGCTTTGTGTGTGTGCGACTGTTTTGACATTTAAGTATATATTATTATTTGTCTGAGATGCCTACACTTAAGACTGGCTTTTGACTTAGAGCTAATGTTATTATGGAAATAACTGCAAGACATACACGCACTTATATTTGTTTTGCTCATGATATATGCCCAAATAGAGGAGAGTTTTCTTTACATCATTTTTTTTTTTTTTTTAGTTTGTTTTTTAATGTGTTTGAGTGTTGGGCTTGGAGTCGTCGAGATTTTTGTATCAAATTTGAGCTGCGCGAACTTATGCCTCTATGAGATCTGCTGAAAGACAAAACAAATATGTACGGGTTGCATATTTCCATGGACAAGATACTCTCTATAGCTAGATTAACTAGATTACGCATACGCCTAGTGTACTCTATTGTTAAGCACTTTCTCTTTTATGTTTGTTTTCCTTCCATTTTATTTGACGAGGCTAATAAGCTCCATTGATATAGTATTAACTACAACTTAGACAAGAATTTAGCTATTTACAAAAGAAACACGCACCACAACTACCCTAACTTGCCGCCTGCTCTGCTCGCCGAGTTTCTTTATGGTAATTTTTTACACATATATATTTAAGTTTTATTTTTTTTTTTTGCGCGTTTCACACGCACGCACTCCAAACTATAGTAGGCATGGCTCTGGTGGTTCACTGTAGCTGTTTAGCTGGTTTCGGCAGCTGTTGGCTTACGCCTGCGCAGCGGCAACGAACTGCACCACAGTGTTTGGCCGTGTGCTCGGCACGACAGTTTTCGTTGTTGTTGTTGTTGGTGTCGTGCCAGCAGATGCTGATTTAGTTGTTGTTGCTGCTGCCGCCACTGTAGGCGCCTCATTGCCATTGCTCGGCGCACATTCATCGCTGGGCCGCCGCTTGACCAGCATTTGGCTTGACCTGACCGCAATCCATTCGTTGCGGCCGGCATCAAACCAAGTTAGGCCAAGATTGTAGCGCCCATTGAGATTGGCGTGCTGGCAATGAGAGAACCACCAGCCACCCTCATAGTTAGCAGCACAGTGCGTCTGTGATATATCGCGATCATCGTCAATGGCCGAGAATTGCATGCCCTGCTGATAGTTGAGCGCATCGGATGCATTCCCACTATACTCGCCAATATGCAGTCTATAGCCATCCGAGCGAGATGAGATATAGAAATGCTTATACTCAGCCACCCAATTGTTGTCATAGATGTCCTGCATATGCACGCGCAGCTGGGTGCAGTTGTTCAGCGTCAGATGATGCAGCTGCTCATTGCCAATCCAATACTCGCCGCCCGGTGTGCCAAAGCCCTGGGCATAGTCCGCCCAGGAACGATTAAAATCGGCGCTGCCATCAAAGCGACGCTGCACTGTCGTCCAGCCATCCGCGTTGCAGTGCGTCATCAGCGGATGATGCTGCCCAGCGGGCGCTATTAAGTGCAGGCCATCCACTTGCGTTGACAGCTCGCTGCAGTCCTGCGGCAGTTTATTCACAATCGCCTCATACTGGGCCTCGACGTTCTCCAATTCGGCGACCAACGTTTCGGCCAGCTCATTATCCGTTCTCAGATCTGTCAATCCTTGCGGCTGCTGCGGCTTCTGATGATGTGGACGCTTGTGCGGCTTGTTGAGGTGTGAAAGCTGTGGGTGACAAAAGAAAATAAAGTAAATATGTTTACATGCCGGAAATCGAGCGCAATTTTCTTAAAATTAAACAAATAAAACGATTGCAAAGCGAAGTTTTGAAAACTTATGGCATTGAGTTAGGTTAGCGTTTCCAGATGTAATTATATATACTATCGGCATCGAAGATAGGTCTGCCGATTATTGAGTGTATCGATTAATCATCAATAAATACTGTTTAGCTGTAGCCCTAGTCAAAGTCAAGTTGACTATATGCTGTTGCGACTTCTTACCTTGTTGTGCAGCTCGTCGTTAACAAGGGATTGTATGCGATCCACATTCGTTTGCAGCTGGTCGACATTGCTGACCAGCTTCTTGACACCCTCACGCTCGTCCTGCAGCACGCTGACGCTTACGGCCATGGCCTGCAGGGAGCGTGCCGCATTTTTGTTCTCCTCGCGCACCAAATTCTGCTCGGAGCTGATTTGCGCATTGGCAAACTCCAGCTTGGATATCTCGTGGCGCAGCTCTGGTATGCTTTTGTCCATTTTACTCTGCAGCCCCTCGACGTCCTCCAGCAGCTCCAGCATCGAGGTGTGCAGCTTGTCCAGCGTCGCAATCTGACGGCTCAAATTGAAATTGGCATTCGCGATGCGATGCTGCTCCAGCTCAATGCTGCGCACCCGCTCGTCAATGTGATGGTACTTCAGCTCGTTCACCTGCCGGCGCAGGCTGCGCTGTGCTAGCTGCAGGCTGTGTATCTGCTGCTGCTGGAAGCGGCAATGGCGGCGTCTATGGTCGGCCAGTTCGCTGCTCGACATCGACCGTGACTGCAAATGGAAATGGAAATGGAATGTGTGCTTGGGATTAGTTTGATATGCTCAAGTTGCGTGTAAAGTCGCTTAAAGCATTCACTTAAGCACTTTTGCCTGATACCCTTTTGCGTTTGATAGAAACTAGGTATGTTGGCTTGGTGGGAATTTATGATACAGGCAGAAGGAGGCGCCCCGTAATATATGCCGATTTTATAGTTAACTTTATTTCATATTATCGATAACTTTCCGTCTTTCGTATGTATCAAGAGATTATGATTCAAGGTACCTGTAAATGGCTTTAAGTTTAACTAGATTCTAAATTGCGCTTGTACAGGGTATCGCCTGGTCGTGCGCTCGCGACTGGAGCTCTTTTGTTTGGTTTGTCCTCGTTGTCGTTGTCTTGGCGCACTTGTAATATGCATGTGTACAGAATTATGTGCAGGGAATTGAATCCTAAATCCATTTATAATAAATGCATTTCATAACGCACCGCAGCAGTGCCATACAACTTTGCCACAAATACACGCACACACACACACACACACACACACATACATATACAGATTGAGGACTTACAAGGATGAAAGGCGTGTACAACAATAATGTCAGCGACAGCAACGCGCTAAATCCCTGGCGTTGAGTGTGTATGTGTGGGTGTGCGAGTGTTTATGCATGTGCGTCTGTGTGTGCATAGACACGCCCACAGACACACACACACATGGACATTAACCTAAGGCAACTTGGCAGCTGTCTATGTTAGCCTAAAAAAAAAGTGTGTAAGTAGGGTATATAAGCTACTTAATCGACATTTTTATTTTTTAGTTTTAAATAGTTGGATAAGAAATGCTTATTGGGGGTTGTATGCCGATAAAAAAAATTCTAGAAAATTCTATTAATCTCTTCTCTCAAAGTTAAATACAAATTTGGTGTTAAGGCACTTGTGACACGTCTACAGGGTATTAGCTAGTCGTGCACTCACTATTGCAGCACTCTTTCTTGTTCTTTCATAGATGCAGAGCACCATATAGTAATATAATTTATCTGAGTGACAAGCGTTAACCAAGGTAATGTCATTTGGGTCACATTTGTGATTTGTGAATGCAAATGTAATGAATACACCAGCAGCATTGAAACGTATACAGATGTAGATACAGGTACAGATACAGATACACATAGAGATACAGGTGCAGATACAGATACATATACACGCAGATATAGCTATATACATTCCTGTAGCCTGCACGCTTCGCTAGCCTTTCATTAAAACAAGAAAAATGATAATAATTATAATATTTCGTATTCCATCCGAGCTTTTGTACATCCCCCAATTGAAATGTCTCTCATAATTGCCTAATAAAGCAACTCTCAAATACGAAAGTAAAAGAAATATGTTGCTAATGAATAAAAGTAGACGAAAATGTGAAAAGTGAAGAAGTGAATAGCTACTTTTTTGCACACTGCTTAATTATGCGACACAGAAATGAAAACAAAAAGCTATTGCGATGGCAACAAGAGACAGAGACAGATAGAGAGAGAGAGAGAGATAGATTATAGAGAGCGAAAGAGAACAAAAGTTGATTACAAGCTTATAAATCAAAACTTTTTAATACGCTTTTTGTTTTGTTACATTTACAATAACAAAACAGGCAGCTCCATTAATTCGTTATTATTAATAGATGACTTTTTTGTACTTGTTTTTTAGTTTTTTGATTCTAATAAATGGATCATCATTTCTAATCCATATATCATTCAAACATTTACATAGGTTTTTTGTAGAGTTCCCACTAGATTTATTTATAAATGGAAAACTATTTTTGGTATTTGAAATAATTGAAACCTGTTTTTATTGAGATCATCTTTCATTTAACTGCATTCTGATTTAGTTGTGATGTGTAAAATTTGGTAAAATATATTATATATTTTTGGGTATTATTAGGCGACTTGCTGAGTTTGTCAAAGATACGAAAAATGTTTAAAAATTATATTAATAACGGTCGGGTCCCAATTCCGAGCAGTTATGAAGGTTTATACATACATATATAAACAGAACAGCTTGGTAATGTCAACCCGAATGCGTTCGACATATTGTCACAATTATTTAAAATAAATATTTATTTTGTAAATATTTTTAGCACTTTCAATGGTTTTAAATTCAATTATTCAGATCTTTGCGAAAAATATGAGTTTTGCGAGCATGCCAAACTTGTGCTGCCAATCCAAGTGCGATTGAACGAAATTTTTCAGCTCCTGCTTATGTTTGCCTTGCCTCAACGCACGTCTTGACGGGGGGCAAGAATTTGCGAAGAGGTGGGTGAATGGGCCACTTGGCAAGGACGTTGTGCATGGTGAAAAAAAAGCGAGGAAGCGCCGTTTGCTGTTTTATGCGAAAGGTCACGCACATTGGTAATACGCCACGTTCGACAATGAGTCCAATATATATGCATATGTATACCTATATACTGCTAAAGTATATATATAAATTTATATGTGTTTAAATGTGTAGCTGAACAATGCAGGAAGTCGGCTGCGACTATCAAATAGGTGCTGCACGATTTACGGCGTGGCGACGTCAACAATATAATTAAATGTGATTTATGTGCTAACGTCCACTGCCCCCTCGCCCACTGTGCCGGCAGCCTTAACGTTTACCAATTAACAAACAGTCAAAGGACGAGGCCAAATAAACAATTTTAAAGACATCTTGTGGCAAGTGACAGCAGCGCTAATTGAAATCGAAATTGAAGCATAAATATTTTATGCACGTGTGTACGTCTGTGTGAGCGAGTGTGTGTGTGTGTTATAACAATTAAGAAATGCTAATCAGGCAAAACGAGCAGCCGCTGGGCTAATTAATTTTCAAAGCCGCACACACACATGACACACACACTTGACACTAACGCAAACACACACAGAAACAGAGACACACACATAAAATGCATAAACCGCTTGGGTCGCAGCAAGGATTAAAGTGAAATTTTACATGTTGTGCTCAAGTGAAGGCTAACAAGGATTTGCTATTAGCGTCAGCTATGCAGCAGCAGCGCTCTATGTGTGTGTGTGTCGGTGTGTGTATGTATGCATGTAAGTGTGTGTGTGTGTGTGCAGTGCAAATAGAAAAAAACCTCGCCGGCTGCTGCTGCTGCTCCGCGCTGAATTGTCGTAAAAATTTAATAGGACTTTTGTGTGCCGCTCAAAAAGTTACACACACACACACAGAGACTATAAGCGTGTATGTGTGTGTGTTCCTGTGCCACAAAATGCCATTAAGTTAATGCGCATTTAGGTGCCAACATTGGTTGGTTGGGAAAGCTTGCCTATTTTTTCATATATTTAATTTAAATTTTTTGTGTCCAAATGGCAAACGTGTGCAAAAATTGGAATATAGCGCGCGCACTTTTCGAACTAAGAATTTTAATCAAGAGAGTTGCTATAAAACTCAAGAGGCGCTTTCAAATTAACGAAAATTTGACAAACCAAGGTTCACGCAAATACCAAGCACAAAAGCACCGCAAACATAAATTTATGCATGCATGCAAATATGTACACATAAATATAGATGTTTACAAGCTGCGCCGCTTGGGAAACTTAGAAGCCCGACCGCCCGCCCAATAATAGAAACATGACGCACTGCCACACATATGAATCTCAAGTGTATGCCAAGTTTCAATAAAGATAATTTCGCTCATAAAATAAATATCAACTACGAGCACTGCACATGTATGTAAATGTAGACCCGAAATGAGGAAAAACAAAAAGGACAAAATATGTATGGCAACCAGAAAATACAAGCACTCCAACAATCAAACAAATTGCCAGCTGCAGCTGAGTAGCTGGAAGGTGGATATCGGTGGCAAGGAAAGTAACATAAAACAAAAGCCAGCACAAATATCAACATAAATAAGGTAAAATGCTGGAGCCCACTCGTGTGCTACGGAATACAACAAACCAGAGCAAAAAAAAAAATAAAGTAAAGAGAAACAGGAAAGAAAATCAGATAGCTTTCAGCTTTCGGATGAACACTAGATACCCTATAAAACATTTCCGTGATTAAATATATATATTAAATATATGCTATTTACTTGTTTTATTTGTATTCATGTGTTACTTTGTATTTATATTTGTGTGTATTTATTTATATTTATTTTTATTGATTTGTGCTCATATATATATTTTATTTATTTTTATTTATTTGAATACAATTATATGTATTTGTATTTCTATCCATTGATAGTTCCCATTTAAATCTATATATCATGCAGATAAAATATTTTTCAATAATTTATTTACAAAGGTGAGAAACTTTAGCCTTATCGACGCATCTCCTAATGTTGATCATGAATATATATGTTTCAACACATAACTGTCTTTCTTTGCCACAATATTGGAATACCCTCTGCAAGTGATACTCTAATAAATCCAAAAAATACATTTTTTTTGGTCTCTTGCGCCCGAAACCGGATCCTCTTGTCTTGCCGATGGCTGCTGCTGTCTGTTGCTGTCTGATGCTGTTGCCTTCTACTCCTGTGCCTGGTTTTGTGTCTGTTCCGCATTTGTTTGCCTGGCTAATTTAACAGCAAGTTTCTCATACACGATATATGTTTACCCATATATTGCCAGTTGCCACTACTGCTGCTGCTGGGGCTTTTGCTTTTCTTTGGACGCCCCAATGCTGGCAACAGTCGCATCAATAACCAATGATAAATATTTGCGTTCAACTGTTGCTAGTGACAGCTTCCATCATGCGATTTGTTATGCCAGCCTTCAGCTCGAGCTCGAGTTCGAGTCCTTGTGTGTCTGTTATCATCTCGTAGTACAGCATTTCGCTTTGTTATAAATCTGCACACATTGCAATTAGAACATCATTTTTTTTTTTTTTGTATGTGCTTGGGTTCAATTTACGGGCCAGGCAACTTGTCACTGGCAGCTGCTCCTTCTTGATGTTGCCAACAGTCAGTTCTGGGCCTAGGCCAGTTGAAAGGTCTTGCCATCAATTCGAGTTCAATTAGTATCAGGCAATTCGACTAAGTGCCAGCCAGCAGCATCAAATAAACATATACAACGGCAAACCAGCAACCGGCAACCGAAGAGGCTTTTACAGTCAGCTTCTCATAGCTGTCAGAATGATTGGCAATTACCGCAACCCCTGCCATGTCCGATACCCAAATAAATATTGTCCCCAATTTAAAGTTGTCTTGATACAAATTCTTTTATCAGTTAAATAAGTTGTTCAAGCAACTTGATAGACGGTTTTCGGGTGGCCTAAAGTCTATAAAAGCTGACTACTTAGTACAAAAGTTGGGGCGGGGCGCAGTCATTGTCTGTGAACATTTGTCCTTTTTTCGTCATAAAATAAATATAAATAAAAGCAGCACTTCTACAATTTGTTTGAAAGTTTAAGCCGAACTGTTTGAACTGAACTTTCAGCTGCTTTGAAACTGTTTCTAAAACCGACTTTAACTAGTTAAAGCTTTCTTTTATATTATTTCAGACTACAACCTAATTATTTTCTATAAATAAAATTGGCTGGAACTTCCATACATACTTTATCAACACTGCTTGAATTTAGTGTTGAGTCACGCCCAAATTGGTTTTATATCATTTTATTCCCATTTTATTCCCATTTGATCATAAGCTCAAAAAATGTAATTCAATTCGAACTAGTGTATCTGTAAACCATTTAAGACCCGTTTATTTTTTAATTCCGCTTTATGCGCCAACAATATACTCATGCATGTACGTTTTTATATAGCGCTAACCAACACTGAAATTCAATTGTAAGCCTTGCGCTTCTTCTAATTTAGTTCTTTCAAAGCATTCCATTGGGGTTTTTTGGGCAACATTTTTGTGCAATTCACTTGCTTTCCTTTTTTTCGGTTTTTTTTTTAACTTTTAATCAAATTAGGGACAGCTGATTTAATTTAAACATACACGCACACACACACACACATACACACACACTGACAGAATTTTTTGTTAAATTTATTTTTATGCATATTTTTGCGGCCACCTGCGCAATTTGATTGTTGTGCCATGCGCTTTGTTCTAATTTAATCTAATTTCTGCTTTGCTGCGCTTTTATGATAACAATTTTTAAGAATTGCTTTTTCTTTTGTTTTAAGTTTATTATTTTTTTTGTCTAGAGGTAGGAACAACAACTGGTGTTTGCTGTTGGTCCCTGCTCGGGTGCCGCTGTCCGTGAGTGAAATTTGGTGGGAAATATGGCATTAAAAAAATAAGCAAAATAAATAAAAAAAACAACAGCAACAGAAAAAACCTAAAAAATTATGAAAAGGATCAAATTGTGCTGAAGCATTGCGCGCATCATAAACGCACACCAACACACAACAAATACATGTATAAAACTGATTATCAAGGCACTCAAGAGCATCTGCTGTTGGCTGGCCAAAATAGGGACCTGTGCTAGGGGCCCAAAGTTGTTGGCCAGACAAAAGACAGCAGCCGTCACTGGTCTCTGACAGCGCAGCTGGCGTTGTATACCAATTTCTGCACCCCTCCCGCCCCCACTCCTTCCCATCAGTCCACCACTTTGTATCTCCCTATCTCTTTGCCACTGAAACGCTGAGGGCGATTAAAAGGTGATTTCCTGCTTTTTGTTTGCAATTTTTAGCAATTTCATTCTATATACAAAAAGTACGAGGCGTGCCCTTTAACATTATATTAATGTGTGTATGTCGAGTGTGTGTGTGCGTGTGTATGTTTCTGTGTGTGTGCTTTCGCCTGCACTCCAACAGATTCGAGTGCGTTTGTTGTGAAAGCCGCTTAAACCGCCTGACTGCACGTTTTATCGTTTTCATCGGTTTTATTGGTTTTGTTTGCCCTTTTTTTATTTTTTATTTTTTTAAAGCAATTTGTGGTCAAAATTTTTAGTGGCTGCTTGTGAATGTAATTGCTTTGTGTGCTCAACGAGGTTCACTTTTCAATCAACTAGCATTGGGGAGAGGTGAGCAGGCGGGAGCCAGCCAGCTACTACCCTAAGCTAGCAAATTTTCGGCTAAGCATGTTCTCTGACCAGTTCGAAAACTTCAAGGCAAAAGGGCAGCAGCTACTTGTAACTTATAAAATATTACAGGCGAGCAGCCTGAGGAGTGCTGAGGTGGGTCAAGCAGAAAACATATGGCTTTAAACCAGTTTTTATTTTTTATTTTTTTTGCATACTTTCTTTGGCAACCGCATGAATATGGACGTCACTTAATCCTTTTAATGAAGCACAACGTTCCAATTTTTTAGCATTGTTATACTCGCTCACAAAGTAGAGAGAGTTTACTGATTTTGTGAGAACTTATGCTTGGAATATGTTATGTTTAATATGAGAAATATCTATATCTTTCACAATTGGAGTGGAAAACTGTTAATAGACTCTAAATCAAAAGAAGTTAAATATACATTTTTTTCTTGAACTTGTGAAATTCCTTCTCCTTAAATCTGATATAGGGCCGCGTACGGGCATTATGCAGTCGGTTAAAACCAACCGCAACGTGTTGTCTTTGTTTTTGTTGTGGTTTTATGTTATGCACCGCTCGCATTTTGTCCGCCCATCTCTGGGACACATTTTGCGGCTTTACCTGTTGATTGTGCTCAAATATCTCTGTAGTTTGTTTGCAAAATGTACAAAAAGAAAGACAGAAAAGGTCTACTTGGCTCAAAATTTGATGTGCTTGGTCAACAGATATGCTTTTTAGTTAATCGAAAACCAGGTAACCTAAGGCTTGTTAAAGTGTTGTGAATACATGAAAAGTGCTGTAAGCAAAATATCAAGTCAGCCGAGCTTTGAGATTTATTATTTTGACTTAATACAAAATAAGTCTCGCTTTAAGCTTTTTTGTCAAAATAAGGCAACATTTTACGCCTTATGAGCAATAGCAAAAAGCAAGCTTAGAGCAAATTTTTGCAAAACTATTTTATCTTAAAACTATTTGGTAAAACAGAAACTAAACTTTCTGTGCATGCAAACTCTTTGAACAAAATGGCATTGTTTGGGCATAATTAGCAATTTTTTGGCTGCACTTTGAGCCTTGAAAACCAATCCTAAGCATGCCTTTTACTCTTGCATTGCAAACTTTAGTGTTTAGTAATTTACAAAAACTAACAGCACTGTTTGCTGTTTAACATATCAATTAGACAGCACTGAACTGTTATTGCACTGTTAAAGCGAGTTTTCCACTTTACAGCACTATTTACATTTGATGCCAGCAGCTGCATTATGTTGCGTAATACGTCAAAAGACAATTTTAAACTAGTTTGTAACACTGTTTACGACTTAATGCCAAAAGTGGCAACCTTTTGCCAATTTTCATCGCATGCTTGAGCATCATTTTATATAGCTACTGCTTTTTAGCTACAGGGTATTCGGCCGTATGCCCTTGAACATTTAATTTAACTTTCACTTTTGCCTTGCGCATTTTATTGACTTTAATTATAATTAAAAGTTGTTAGCATGTTGTTGCTCAGTCTGCGTTGTCTGCGATTTGCCTGACCTTAATGTTAATGATTCAGTTAGGTCGGGAAGACAGGAGCGGTTAACAATGGGGACTGTAGTCTGCGTAGCCTAAGTGGTTGCCCGGGGCGAGGCGTTGGCATTAAATATTAAATATGTTGACGTCCTGCGGTGCGTATGAGTAATTTAAGCAGCATATGAGGCGCCATTAAAAAGTAAGAACACCCACAAACACACAGAGAGAGTACTCCACTCGGCTTGGGCACTCGGCTCGTTAGCACATCGTGTCTCAGATGGCGCCTACTAAAAACGAGAGTCGCCCCCACAAAACAAAAAAACACGGGCAGCTATGGCAGTCAGGTATAAAATAAGGCATAAAATGGGCAGATAATGGCAATGGGGCGGCAGGGACCAGGCTGCCGGCGCGACGGGTCGCTTTATGAGCGCACTTAAAACGGCAGCAACAAAAGCAACATTTCAAAGCCATAAAAGCTGAAGCACACCACCTGAGCGTACATGTGTGTGTGTGCGTGTGTGTGAGTGCGTGCTTATCTGATCATTAGCATAAAGTTGGCCGACAGTCAGGTACTACAGTATGTTAGTATGTGTGTGTTTACTCACCTCTTGGCTGGCTTCCTGACTGCTGCTATTCTCCTCAATGCTGGCCGACTGCTCTACTGTCTGCTGCTTGACAATTGCATTGGAATTGGCTTTGGCTATGGCCTTGGCATTTAGCTGCCTGTTCAGCTCGTGCTTGTATTCCTGCTCCTGCTGCAGCAGCTCCTCGCGCAACTCCTGCACAATCACCTCGGTTTGCTGTTGCCGCTCCCGCTGGGCGGCCAGCTCGAGTTTTAGTTGCTGATAATCGTTGCGTATTGTTGCCAGATCCTCGTAGGCGGTGCCCTCATGTCGCACATCCTTGGCAACATTGGCGGCAGTGCGCTGCAGCTCCACCAGTTGTTTGCGTATCTCCGATATCGACTGCTGCAGCCACTCGACGGTCAGGCGCTCCTTGTTGCCGCTGTGCGTGGCGCGCAGCGTTTCCATTTCGCGTCTGTTATATGCAAAGAACATGTAAAGAGAGCAGCAAAAAGAGAATTAGCATATTTTTTAAACCGTCCAAACGTATTTTGTAGTTGGCATGTTTAATTAGCCAGCCAGCTGGTGGGCCGCAACGGCGGCGGTGGCCGAGGCGACGACGACGGCATGAATATGCAGCGAGCACACGGCGTATGCGTAACATTTTAATTGACTTTGAAACGGGCAACGTGCGCTGTGGTGCTGCGTTGGCAGAATCTAATTTAAATTGACATTTTCTGGCTAGCGGATGGCTTAATTGCCTGTGTGTCCAAAAGCAGCGAGTTAATGGGATCGGGATAGAGCGTGAGGCTTACATGAGAAAGCAGCGTCATTTTCATGCAGTTTTTCAATTAGGCACGTTTAATGGCGTTGTTTAAGCCTTTACAATAAACTCGTGCCTATGCAAAACTCTCGCAACTCTCGCCAAATAACTGCCAAAACAATTTCACACGCACGCACTTAGAAATCACAGTCAGAGTCAACTGCAATTCACCAAACGAAGTAGGAGGGAAAAAAATATAAAACTTTGCCACCACTTTACAAACGAAAAACCGAAGAACAAGAAACATGAACAACAAGTGCGAGAGCATGAGAAAATATTGTTCAAATGTAGCAAAATAAATTTTGCTTAGCCCAAAAAACACAAAACAAACAAAAACAGTGGAAAATAAAATTGTTTTAGCACTTGTGGCAGTTGGCAGGCCAGCCTCAAAGCTTGAGCGCATTTTTGTGGCATTTCAGACAATTAAAGTAGTCAGTCGGAACAGCTGAAGGCAACCACTTGCAAAGTGTGAGAACGTGAGAGAGCGTGCTGAACGGCCAAGGGGGGGAGAGGTGGGACGGAAGGGGGAGCGGGGGGGTGTCTTTCAAGTTCTGCTGCGCCCCACTCTATCACAAAGAAAACTTTTTTTCGGAGGCTGCTGCCACAGCTGTTGCCCCTACTGCTTCCCCTACTGCTGCTCCTACTGCTGCCCCTACTGCTATTTTATTTTTCACTGTCAAAAGAGCAAAGCTACATGAAATTTTCATAAAAAACTTTTTCGTTCTACAACATTTTGGTTGGCAATGTTGCGTATACGTAATATTTCAATTTGCGTGCGGCTGACTTATGCACGCGTGCATCTGTGTGTGTGTGTGCGCGTTTGGTGCATGTGTGTGTGTGTGTACACTGTAAATTTGACGACTTGAGAAGTTTTTCTGGTTTTTAACTACACGCTCAGTTACAGCTGACTTGAGCGAGCAAAAAGTTGGTTAGTTTTTATAATTATTTAAGTAGGGGAGCATTTAATTTAAAAAATCTGCTACTTCTTGTTAAACTGTTAGCAATTATTAGATTATTAATAAGATAAGTTAGTTAGTTGTGCTCGCTTGTGGCTTGTGAAAGAATCAGCTCCATTTGCATGGCCAAATATTATTTTGCAAATACAAGACTATTTTTGTATTTTTTGCGGACAAATACATTTAACATTTTATTCAAATTGTAAAGCTTTTTTTGACAAAAATGTGTATTCAAATGTTTCCAAATGGAAAGCCAAATACTATTATATTTGGGGATATTTATTTTTGTTTTTTTTGTAACATTTGTAGACATATACCAAAAAATATTTTTGCACAATTTTTGAATAAATATTTTGTTACATGTTTTTATATGCAAGGCCAAATATTATTACATGTGAAGAAAAAAGCTTTTATTAAATTTTCTTTAAGTCTATGAAAATGTGAAATCAGAAATAATTCGGTGCTTCAAAATTTATTTTAAATTCTCATTTTTGATTAAAAATAAAAACCTTGAAATATTTTATTCTATTATGAGCTTTATCTGACCGACAACACACAAGGTTTAGAGAACAACATCTATAAACAATAAATGGCATTCATGTTCGATCAATTGTTACAAAACAAAATTTAATTTATGCCAAGGATAAAAACTAAAATTCTTAAAATATATTTTAATATATTGCTATGCAATTTAAATTTGCTGCACAACCAATTTTTGGACAGCATTCGTTGGCTCGTTTACATGTCAAAGCTCAATTTATCTAAACATTTGATAGTAAAACTAAAATGAAAATAAAAAGAAAGTCAACTATTGTGCGCTCTACGCAGCACACAAAAGCAACTACGAAATTTGCACAATTTTTCGCATGGCTGCAACAGTATATTTTTGCTGCGCTCTTTTCATTTTTTGCACCTTTTGTAAACAACGATGAAAGCCAAATAAAATAAAGAAGAGAGCGCAGCACACGTCATTCAGTAAAAATTGGAAATTCTGTCAATGACATGAGGCAAATTGAAAACACGCAGGCAAAAAAAAAAGAGGACGACTGGCTGGCTCTGAAGAAAATTCGATGTGTGTGCGGGTGTGAATGTATGGTGTGTGTTGGGAAAAATTGTGAGCGCTGCGCGCACATTTTAATTATCAAATGGAAGCTGCAATGGGAAATGCGCTGAATGCCTCATCAAATTTAGACCAAATCAGTAGCGGCAAATGGCTGCCAGTTAAATGGATTACAGCAGTAGAAGCTGCACCCCTTCACCCCTTCCCACACCCTATCCATGCATATGTCCCTACGCAGAGGTCTGGCTCGTGCCGCAATCAAATAACGACTTAGTGGAGCGCAAGGGGGCACGGGAATCACATAAACCATAGTTGACATGACGTTTGACTGGCCCTGGCGACTTGTGTGTGTGTGTGTGTCTCAGCACACACGCGTGTGTTGAATTATTTACGGTGTCAGTGACAAAGTTTACGACGTTCACGACATGAGCAAACAGCAACAAAAAAGCTGCGAAACTAACCAAAGCTATTTGTACAGTAAATTAAGTGAGCGCCATTTTTGTTGGCCTTTGCTCTAGATCAACAGCGGTGTGTGTGCGTGCGTTCGTGTGTGTGTGCGTGTGTATGTGCGTGTGTCTCTGTCGATGAGACAATCATTATTAGTCAGCCAGTCTGCAAAGACAACGACAAACAAATCGAAAAGAAACTCGGGGCTTGGCTTGGCCTAGGCCTGGAAATCAGAAATCATCTACGTGCCGACCTCCCAGCGATTTCTTATCAAATGTTAAGCTGCTTAAGGAACTGGATTTTGGACAGTTTCTTATTTGTTTAAATTAACTTGCGACAAATACAAATAAAGCAAACCCAGAAATGGCAACGAAGCTCCAAATGCCCTTGCACACAATTGGCAGATGGGACTTATAGATAATGCGGAATTATTTATTGATAATTGCAAACAGATATATATTCGATAAAGTCATGCGATTTTGATTGGATTTTAGTTCGATTTTAGATCTGATAAAGTGAGCTTATCCTGATAGGATATGTGTTCTTTGCAAATGAGTTAAAGATTTTTGAAGAAACAAAAGTTCTTATACTTTTACTTATCTTCCTATAAATTTTACTTTTGGTGAGTTTAGTTCATATTTTTTTATTAAACTTCTACCTAAACTATGTTAGCTATATATCGTTTAGATCGGACCTCTTCAATGACATGTGCTGTCTGTAGCAAAAAGAAGCATTTATATTATTTTTCATAAATTTGTGTTTAAATACTTATTAATTATTTATACTTTCAGTATTAATTTATATTAATTTATATAAATATGTGCGTAGATCTGAGCATTTGACGCATATTCAGTATTTATTAAAGATTAATAATTCATGAATATATTTTCTAAATTAATCAAGTTTCTTGACATATTTATATGACCAAAGTATTATGTATCATCATTTTAACCTTTTGACATTGCTTTGCATAAAAATTAAAAAATTAAATATGTATCTGCAAAGTTATTTTGTGCTATTTGTATGGCCATGCTGCCCGCTTAAGCGCACGGCAAAATGCCTGACAAACTAACAATACACTCGGTTAGTGTATTAAATGAAAGGAAACAAAAGAAAATCCAGCGAGGCGCAAAAGTGTTGCCTAATTCGAGGCGCTGCCAAATTGGCTGCCCGCGTCCGCACAAGACTCGCACATGTGGGGCTGTAAAAATTAGCAGAGACACGCCCACTAAATGAATGCACGCCTCTGGCCTAGCTGTTTGCCTGCCTGTGACAGACAGCATTACGAGTCGGAAAAAGTTTTTGTTGAACAACTTCAGCTGGAAGTTAAGCCAAGTTGGGCCAAGTAAGAGCCCAAGTTGCCAGCTGCAAGTTGTTGCAAGTCGCAAACGAATTGTGGGTCAGCATAAAAAATATGCTACAAAATAATGCAAGAAGCGAAAGAAGAAGAAAGCGAAGAAAGTTTTGCCCGCAATAAAGCTATCACTTTGCAACTCACCTCAATTGATCCAATTCGCTGCGCATATCCGCATCAACGCTGGCCGCATCCGTGGTGAGCCGCAGGGATTTGCGTAAATTATGCTCCAGCAATTCGTAATCCTCGCGCCGACGCATCATCAGCGCATTCAATTGCTTGGTCAGCAGGCGCACCTGATCGCCCAGCTTCTGATTATGCGGCACATCCTGCTGCTCGTCCTGCCCCTTGTTGCCCCCTAGCTGAACGCCATTCGAGAGCAGCTCCAGCTCCTCCTCATTATCCTCATCGTCGACAAAGCGCAGCAGCTCAACGCTGGATGGTGGCAATGTTGCAGCTGCAACTGGAGCCGAGCTGCTTGCCTTGGCATCGCGCAACATGTTGTTCACATCGCTGACGACGCCGCTGGTGGCGCCACGCGCGCTTGCCACCGCCAACGAGACGATCAAGAGTATCAAACGCAACATTTTGTAGCGGCACACACAAGCGCTGCGTATTCAAGTACAATTTTATTTGGCTTTACTTTAAATTCGAGTTAGAATTTGTGGTGGCACAGTTTTTAGTATTTTTGTGGCATGGATTATTTATGCAAATGTTGGCCACGTTTCATGACGGGCCACCTTATAAAATGCGGCGCTAACAATATTTGAATTATGCTCGGCGCCTTCTCTTGTGCTGCTTGCCGCACGTTTTGTTTAGCTCGCGCTGCTGTTTTGTTATTCGCCGCCGCCTCCTTCGCTAAGCGGCTTTAAGCACACAACACAAAAACACACGCACGCACGCACACTAAGACGACACGACTTAACTTCCCTTTGGGAAACAGTTTGTCTGACTTTCACTTGATTGGCTGCAGCTCGCTGCGTACGAAGCAATCGGCGCGACGTTTGTCATAGGACTAAAGCGGCGCGCAGCAGCTGCATCCTTTTATAGCCCGCCAGCCGCTGCCGACGCGTTGCGGCGTCGCTCAACTCAAAAGAGAGACAGACAGAGACAGAGAGAGAGAGAGCGAGAGAGCATGTGCCTGCCGAGTGTTTAAGCGAGCGAGCGCGCAAAGTGTGAATGATTCGTGCCTAGTTGAAGAGCATGCAACAAGCAGCCAAAACAGGTTGTCCCAGCAGGAACAACTCGACCAGTGCTAAGAGAGCGCCAAATGCGAAGGCGAGAGCGAGAGCGAGCGGGCACAAATTTAAGAGCGCATTTGCTTGGCTCGCACGCTCTTGATTGCCTGCAACTATGGCAACTATTGGCGTCTGTTTTGTAAGCAGCGCAGAACTATCGGTAATTGATAATAATTGTTGTTATGATAAACAATTATGTTTAATATATTTACTTAACCTTTGCTCTGCTACAAGCTCACGTGTCTTACCTTATTTTCTTTGCAGTTTTCTTCGGCTCTGGTGTGTGTCTTTCTGTGTGTATGTGTATGTTTTTGTGTATGTGTAGCCTTCTGTTTTATATCCTTCCGCATATCCTTCTGGCACATGGCGCGCCTGCGGTGAATCAACAAGCAACAGCAGCAGCAGCAGATGGTAGACCTTATGTGCTCGACCAGGTGAGTTTAAACGTGTGTGAGCGCGTGAAGATATTAAATGTACTTGATAAGTAAGGGTATCCGTAATAGGTATCAGATTTTTTTTATATTTCACTTAATAATAATTGGATTTGAATTTGTTTGCTCTCTTGTTTGCACAGTTTTGCAATAAAAGTATGATCTATTTTTATATAAATTTAATCTAATACGCAGTCTTGCAGTTATTTATAGAGTATCTACTAGTCACGCTCTGTCTACTATAGCATTCCTAGGTATTTTAAATTGTATGTATGTTTACATGGTGATATGATATAAAAAGGTTATCTTTTGGCACTTTAATTTTACTTTTAGAAATCAATTTAGTTTCAAAAAAATATTTTTATATAATTTCCAAGCTGTCATTCGAACAAACAGGTTAAAGAAACATGTAATATTGCTCTGGTAAAATAGGTACTGCACTTTATAAGCAAATGAATTTAAAAGTCATCTTGCACTACCCACACCACAAAGGGCCTCCGGGTAAGCTCGATGTTCGGGTAAAGCAATTCAACCTAACTCTAATCCTTTTAAAGTTTTTGTTATGCATACCTGTTAAAATTCAGATAACTAATTCTTCACGTTTTCCGCGTGATTCTCAGATGTTTTGAGAGGGACATTTAAACGCGCCCTCTCTCGATTTACTTTAGGAATACTTTGTTCGTCGACTTCACAATGTTATATCTTTATCTGCATCTTCTGCAGTTGCTCGAAAAACAATTTTTCACGTCTATTGGCGAATATTTTTGAGTTTTTGCCGAGTGCAACTTTTTGAATGCAGAACGCAAAAACTGAAAGTCATTTGGGCAAAACTAAAAGCTGAAACAGCTAAACCAAAAAAAAAAAAAAAAAACGCAACTGAATGAAGTTTATTTAGCGGCATTGTTGGCCAGAGTTGGTGTGGAATTTTCAGCATTTGTGCTGGGCCAGAATGGAATATGCGAAAAATGGCGCATTCGGTAGCCATGTGACGGGTGCGCGCACCTATAAACCACCAAGGAGCAGCCGGCGGGGGCAACTGGACGGACGCCGGGTGAACCCAAAAAACCAACCCATTCTGGGTGGTACGCTTCGCTGCACACAGCCAAAGGCGGATGCGGGGCGGCGGGCGATGCGGACTTGATGGCCATGTCGTGTTGGCCAGTTGCAACAGTTGCCACCTCTGCTCCTGCACTGCACTCCCCTCTCTCTTCCGCTGGCATTGTTGCCATTTTGTCTGCGCTTGTGTATTGCAATTTGCAATATTTTCGCTTTTATTTTTTAATGCAGCGTCTGTTGGGCTTGCCGCTTCGTTCACGAAGTTGGGCAGGGGGCAAAGTTGAGGGTCAGAGTGCTGACCAGCTACATCAATGGGCTTATAATCAACTGCCAGTGCCACATGAGTTGTTGTTGCTGTTGTTGTTGTTGTTGTTGTTGTTGTTGCTCTTATTGCTGCTGTTTGCATATATTTTAAGCGTTGCATGCAGTTTAGTTTTCCCTACTTTATTTTTAATTTCTGTTGCCTTTTGTTTTGTTGTCAATTTGCGGCGCGGTGTTCTAGCTTGTTGCACATTGCATTAATGCAGGCAACTCGTGCGGCTAACAGCGCATCCGGCAATTCCCCACATCCCAATATAACCAGCCAGGAACGCTAAGCCCCCCTACACTTGGGCGTGGTGGTGGTGATGGTGGTGGTTCTGCCCTTTCAACTCTGCAGCTTGCAACGCGTCAACTTGCAACTTGCTTCCATTTGCATTGAGCTCTGCGTGCTTTTTACCATTTCATTGTCGCCTGCTTCTTGCATTTGTTGCTGCTGTCTGTTTATATTGTTATTGTTATTGCTGGTTTTTATGGCGTTGTCTCTCTGCCTTATGCGGTTCACGTTATGGTCAGACCATATTAAGCTAATGGCCTGGAAGTAAACCTTCTGCCGTCTGCCTTCTGCCAGCTCGCCTCTACTGCGGCTGCTGTTGCTGCTGCTGCTGCTGCTGCTGCTGTTATTGTCGTTGCATTTAAGCCATTAACGCTCCACTTCGAGGTTGCGAGTACTTTTACATTTGAGTGTTTTAGAATTTTATACAAGCTACCTCAGCATGTATTCACAGCTGACAGACTGCATGTGTTGCCTCAAATAAATATTAATATTCATGCATTTAGTTTTATGGTTGGGAAAATGTTTAAAAGGAAACCTATTCAATTACATTTAAAATTAAATATGCATTTAATGTTAGTAATGTTGCCGTCTTCTCATTGAAAATAAAATATATTATTTCTTTTATTTTTATTGCCTACAAACTTTTTAACAAATTTTCAAAAGATTTGATTGTCCTTTCAAGTCTTAAAAAAAAAAATAAAAGAGTAGAAAAAAAAATGAAAAAAAAAAATTGTATTATATAAGAATATATATTGTATGTGTTACATATTCAAAAATATCCTGTGCCTAATACATCAAGTGATGTTTTACATCGAATAGTGGACACATAATATATCGCGCAGGTCTGTTCTGCTTTGTAGGGAAACTGATTTCTTTAATCTCATCAATAGCTAATCATATAAAAAATCTAGAAACGATTTTAAATATATTTTATATATATTCAAAAATTTTAGAGTAAATTAAATCATGTTTAATACCTTAAATCCGACTATATATGCTTGCCTATAATTTGCAATTCAAATATTTATGCCGTTTATCGCAATTAAAATAACAATCAATGCCTGGCAAAAGGTGCGCGCAAATTAGCGCAGGTGTTTTCGGAGCTGTTCTCGACTGTTTAGTGAGCTTGTTTTGATGAGGGTAAATCGCCCAGAGACGACTGTTGATTCTTTGCATATAAACATGCAGGCAGGCACAACTCACACACACACGCACAGTGGAACACGCGCACAGTTTGTTGACCAATTTGGGCCCGGCAACGCCTCGATACAAGCTGCAATGTGCGTGGACAGGTTTCTGGTTTCAAAGGCAAAAAAAAAAAAACGTAATACAAATACAAAACGCACGCGATGCGCCCGTCTACAGTTAACCAAAAAAGTATCTGCGCAGTCGCAGCTTGAAGGCTGCGCACTAATCATCTGGATGACAACAACACCAGCAACAATAACAACAACAGCTGAGCAATGCCAACCGGCTGCTGGCTAACGGCAGGTGCAAAAAATTTTTACCACTCAAACGAAAATTTCTTACCTGATTTAATCTTAGCCGCCGTTGCTTGCGTTTCGCTTCAACTTTTGTTCCATTGTCGGGTTGCCTTGTTCTTTGCCTACGTGTATTTTTGGTTGCCAAGGTTTCGTATTGCTCTTGTTGTTGTTGCCGTGGTTGTTGCTACTCCTGTTGTTGCTGTTGTTGCTGCTACTCCTGTTGTTGCTGCTGCAGTTTCTGGGTTTCATCGCTTGCTCCTTGGCATGGCATGTTGCCTGCATGCTTCGCTGCTCGCACACACATACACACTCACGCACAGACATACACACACAGCGTACTCTGATGATGTTATCACTCAAGGCTGTTGCTGCATGGCTGCTTCCAGTATATTTGTTTTTGTACTTTTGTTTTCTTGGCAACACCAACCCAGGCAACAGCAGCCGGCAGCCGGCAGCCAACAGACAGCAGGCACCAGGCACAAGCAGAGGCAGAGGCAGAGGCAGAGGCAGCTAGCGGCATCGAGTTTTGCTTTTAGCCAGAATTTTATGCTGCGTTCCCCTAATGAATGCCCCACGCGAATGCGAAACGCTGCCAACGCCTGACAGCTGCCTACACTGTGATAAAAAAAAAAAAAAAACAAAAAAAAAATAACAAAACATGCCGAAAAAAAAACACGTGAACCAATTGAAAAACCATAAAAATCCTTTAGCTATGGCACAGACTTTAGCTATGTGTGGTCGCTGGCTTCTGTGTGCGTGTGCATCTTTGTGTGAGTGTGTGCGTGTGTCAGTGTGTGTGTGTGTGTGTGTGTGTGTGTGTGTGTGTGTGTGTATGCGTACGTAGTCAGAGCCGCAGCGACAGCTGCATCTACAACGCACATCCTAGGCATAAACGGCACAAAAAAGAAGCAAATATACACCAAGCGACTAGCAGATACCCTGTAAGGAAACTTTGTCTTAAGTGGTCCACTGTTATTGTGGTTATACTATATATAAAGAAGTGGGTATGCCAGAACCATGATACTAAGCCTAACATATGTAGTTTTTATAGTCTCCAAATCGGAAAAGATGCACAGACTGCTTCGTTTTTATTATGGGATGTTTACAAAATTTGTGTAAAACTTTATTTGTTAAAAGTATTGGAAAACCTACATCCCAAATCATATATATCTCACCTATGTGGGCATTGAAATACTTACTTCCATTTGGTCTTGTCCAGAGTCCGGGCCACTGAATAGGCTCACACAAACCTCAGAGCTCGTAACAACCTGCTACCTACACTTGCAGCAGCTGATGCAACCCATTTTAATGAGTTTTTATGGGCTGCAGGGTATGCAAAGGATGTTTTTGCAAGGCTGACTCCTCTAAATATCCAAGCAGCTGTCGAGCAGTCGGCCATTCGGTTGTTCGGCCAACAGATTTTCACAGCAGTTAATGGACAAGGTGAAAGACAGCTATGGAGAGCAGCAGCAGGACGACTTTTGTTAACACACGCTCACGCACACACACACACACACACTCTCCCAGACTGTGTGTGCGTGTCTAGGCGCGCAGTTAACAATGCAAATGCCAAGCTGCGTGCTGGTTAGCCCGCAAAATGCAGCTGCCTTTGAGCGAAGCGTAACTGATATCAATCGCCAGCATTCATATGCACTCCAAGTACATTCCATCTACCATATGAAAGTCAAGCCAAGTCAAGTGAGCAGCCCTTAAGCTGCACTTTACACATCAATCATCGTCTCACAACTGACAGCCAAACGAAGAAAATCCATTAAAGGGTTTAACTAGTTGATTATTGAATCATTCATTTTGGCAACTTGCGCCTGGAAAAGTCTAGAAAGGTGCTTCATTTTTCATTGCGTTTCACATTTATAACAATACAAATATTATTATTTTACTTTTTCATTAAGCAAAACAATTAATAGTTTTTTATAAGTTTACTGGTCACAATTACTATTTGTATTTTTTGTATTTTACCATTAAATTATTGAAATACCATTTAAGAAATGTATTCTTTAAAGTTTCTATTATTTCACAGCTATGAATGATCAATTTTATAATTAATTCAAAGTACAAACTGTTCAACCTTTTACTAAATTATTATTAATGTTTTTTTTTTTTTATATTATATTATTTATTAAACGGCTTTATTGTATTTCTATTTTTCTGGTTACATGAAAGTTTCGGCTTTCTAACAATTTATTTATTTATATATAGCTTATGAATTATTACAAATAAGCTGATTTATAAATTGGGCTATGGCAAAAAATATTTCTAACAATATTTTAGAAACTGGAATTGATGTTTGTTCTTTAATTTTTAATGAACATTTTTTAGGAGTTGATTTGCTATTAAAATTAATTTTAAAACTGGGACGTAATACAGACTTTATTTTAATTTATTTTATTTTGTTAATTCTCTTATGAATTGCGTGTAAAACGGAAAATACAATTAATAATAAAATTAAGTTAGCAAATTGTTAATCGAACTATAGCCAAACGTTATATAAATGTAGCTGCCTTTAGGGCAAGGATGAAAGAACTGTTCTTGTATCGTAGTATTTAATGTTAATATATACATTTAATTATAAAGTGTTTTCTCTTTCTGTATTATTCAACGATTGGCTTTCGATATCAGTTCCGATTCTCTTAAATCTTGCTTGAATTACACGCAATTGAGCCAATGATCCACGCCAATTGCGTAGCGAAGCTTTTAGCAAATTTACGGCTCTTCATTTAAATCACGTAGCTCACAGCAGTTGAAGCCAGCAGCAAAAAAAAAAAGCTACGC
This sequence comes from Drosophila novamexicana, assembly GCF_003285875.2. NCBI lineage: Eukaryota > Metazoa > Arthropoda > Insecta > Diptera > Drosophilidae > Drosophila > Drosophila novamexicana. The sequence continues at coordinate 6,725,572 of NW_020824765.1, read as the reverse complement.
TCGCATTCGATAGAGTTAATAACAAGCTGTAAACAATGCTGCCATTTGCCTCTTGGAGCCGACCTCCTGCCCAAACAACGCCCCAAAAAAAAAAAAACAAAAATGAAACAAAACTGATTCGAATGAAATAGTCGAGGAAATATTGAAAAGCACGGCATACAGAAAAATCTGCGCTGTTGTTGTCCTTGTTGTGTGTGGCACATCGAATGCAGCCCAGATGTCGCTCAGATTACGAACTTAATTGCCCCAGTGCAGGATATGAAACCGTTTCGCATGCAACACACACAAAAAAAGGATCCCTCAAAATGCAAACAGCACAAAAAAAAAAAAATACTAAATGGGGATAGTGCAACATTTTTGGCTGGCTGCTGCGGACGCCGCCGCGAGCAAAAACAAAAACAAACACACACAGAGAAAAAAAAAACAAACCAGGAAACGACAAAAAAAATAGTGAAAAATGTCTGGGGTAAGCATTGAATGTGAAATGCGAAATATTCTGGCGTACCTCTCGTAATGCCCAAATGCGATTTGTAGGCCCCGTGTGCGAGACGCCGGCCCTTTGGGCAAAATTTGCGCGAAAGCGGCTTTTGAATTTTTTAGGCATCAGCGAGCTAAAAGCGTCCTCCAAAATATTATGGCAATTGATATGTGGAGATAAATAACTAGTGAGTGTGTGCGTGGGTGTGTGTTGGCTTTCCATTTTGCTATAAATGCAAATACTGCATGCTTATTCAAAGTACAACCAACAATTACCTCTAGGCACTTGTTATCGACAAACGCTTTAATGCACATTCAAGTTGAACAACTCGTAAACTATGTGAATATGTGTTAGTTCCATACTGAAAAATATATGTGAGCAATGGATCAAAGACCTCTAACCTCTAAAACTTGTCTCGTTTTATAAATAAAAATGTGCATATCAAAAATGTTTATATAACGTGCCAAAAAGTCTTCTAAAGACTTCGACCCATGCTTTTCATTTCGATTGCTTTCATTAGTTAAATTGTTAATACTTTGCGTATTGCCGAAGCTCTACAATAAGGGGCTTAACATACTTTAAATTAATTATAAGGACTTCTTTCTTTGTTAACCTGGCTTATCCAAGTACCCGGCTGGGGTGGCTCCTGTGAAGAGACCTATGCTAATGATCATTAATTAAAAATACTTGATATATCAGATATGTCAATTCAAATGTGTGTCTGTGATTTACATTAGACTTTCAAGATCATATTTTGTTTAATAAATTGAATTTGAAATGTATTTACGGTAAATAAAATACATTTATAACTGTAATCTAAGACTTAAACCATATTTTAGGCAGAAGCCGTGTTGAGATTCGAACCAGCAACCTTCATGATAGATACTCATAATTAAGAACAAATCCTGAATTAAGATTGCATTGAAGACAGCTTAAACTGACTTTCAGTTTCACTGTCAGAGTGTCAATTTCTGCAGTTGTTACACATTATGCCCTCAATCCTTTTACAGGGTATACGCAAATGGATTGCTTTCAACTGCCACATGTTTCGATTGATTTGTTATCGGTTATGGCTTATGGGTTGAGCCTATACAATCTCAACTCACAACGCCCACAAGTGCTGGTACTTATACTCAATCTCAATAGCCTTAACCGTGTGCATTGTAAATCTTTGCAATTTAAATCAACCTAAAACGTTTGTCATTTTGACTAATGGCTTATCAAACCCGAAAACCCGAAAAAAAAAAACAGAAAACAAAGAAAAACTCCTCTGGGTCTCGGCTGCGCTACAACTTCAAATGTTTGACAAAATTTATTGTATCGTAAATTTCGCATAACACAGAGGACTACAAGAGAAAAAATAAATAAAAGGGGGAGGGCAACAAAAACTTTACACACAGCTCGCAGCTCGTAAATTTTCACGAAAATTGATGTAAACTTTTGTGAGAAATTCGTGATGTTTTTGGTCCTAAGGTGATTTGCTCTGAGACATGCAAATATGCTATGCCGGGTTACTGGAGGACCAAGAGGCGCTAGGCTATAATGAGCAGGACATGCACAAGTGGCGATGGCTATTGCCATGGCTGACGGCACAAAGTCTATTGAGCAGGTCGCATTTTTGTTTATTTTGCCGCTCAGGCAAAGAGGCACACTATAAATTAACAAGCAGCTACATAAATATTTCAACGTGCAACGACACCAAGTCGATGCCGTCTGTGCGAATCCAGTTCTAACCCAAAATGAAAGCAAGAAATGAAAGCAAACAAAGCAAAAAGGAAATGAAAACTGTGCGCAATGATGAACGTTTAGTGGTGGGCCGAGCTTAAGAACAATAAAAGCCGGAAATGCTTAACAGCAGCAGCCGTACGGAGACCCACAAAACAACCTAACAATGACAAAGTTTCCGTTTTTTTTTTTCTTTGGGCAACTTCAGCTCAGGACCTGTCTACGCCCACCTTGTTGTGCATTGTGTCAAACTGGCGTACAATAAATGCCAACAGCAACAACAACAACAATACCTTCAACAAAAATCGGACTACAATAAGCTGCTTCGCATATGAAGGCAGGCGCCTGCCTTGGAAAAATATGAATCGCGTGCACATGGCAAAAGGACGCGCAAGAACAAAAGCTCAGGACAACTAAAAGTTTCGCTATGCTTGTTATTGTTGGTGCCATTTATACCCAGTCAACGATAAAATGAATAAAAAAGCAGACAAAATTTACCCTGTAAAGTAAACACACGTAAAGAGCAGTCATCTTATAGTGTGTGTGCAATTGTGTAAGTGTGTGTGTGTGTGTGTGTGTGTGTGTCTGTCTGTTAAGATGCTTAGAGCCGAGGAACTATAAGAGCCAAGCGCACGAAACTTGGAATATGTCGGCTTATTTATTATCATTATTTATTTTGAAATTTAATATGCACATGAAAGTAATAAAATTTTATTGAATATACAAATAATATAGTTATTTTATATTATTGTTTATTTATTAATGGTCGACAAAACGAGTATCAGCCAAATCATTTAATATTATTATTTAATACATAAGAATATAAAAATTCAATGCAAGAGGACTAATTAGAATACAATTATTTATAATAGCATCACCAACACGATGCTTAATTTATTTTTTTATATTATTAATTTTGTATATATTATTTTTAAAATATTTTATTAGCCTGTCCGGCCAGCTATGCCCCTTTTTACAGCCAATTTGGTTGTTTATATAAAGTTAAAAGTTGACATGCCTTAAAAATTTTTATTTTTTCTTAAACAACTAAACATAACTCAGAATCTTACTGAGCAAGGGCTAAGAACAAAAAATTATATTATTCCTTTTTAATTTTTATTTTATGCACAATAGCACTTTTTCCTACGGGGTATTTTGTGGCATATAATACAGCTTGTTTTTCCATTTACTTTAATTTTTTCCTTGTTGTTGTGCCATTATTATGTGCCATTATTATGTGTGAGCGCTTGTGTGTGTGTGCCTGCTTTTGTTGTGATTTATTTATTTTGTTGTTTGCCGCTTTGTTGTCACTTTATGCTTTTATTGTGCCCGTGCCCAAAAATAGCAACAAAACAAGTATACGACGCATGGGCCGCCCACTCAGCCCGATGCTGTTCTTGTTAGCACTTTCCTTGTTGTTGCTCTCTGCTAAGCAAGAAATCATAAAGTTAAACTTTTCTTATTACCTTCACAACAGCCAGAGTCACAGCAAGCCACAGCCCTGGCCACAGCCACGGCCACGGCTCGGCTGTGCTCGCTCAAGTGCCATTAGAGTTATTAACAATTGGGCCTCATAAATTTGAAGAGGACAGGCGTCCAGGTCAATGGCTTCAATTAATAACTCTCCAGCAATGATTGTGTGTGTGTGCGACAATTTGATTGGCATGATGTATGAGGCAGTCCGAGCTGCAAATACGGGCAATATGAAGAAGCAGCTGCTGATGCAAATACCCTATAAATGATAGCCAACGGAGAGCAGAATGGGGGCCATCAGTTCAAGGGAAAAGTCAAATCATAAGCCGGAAATCGTTAGGTATATCACCTGCTGCTCAGTTACAGCTAAAGGAACAAATGCGAAGCCCAAAGATGAATCGAAATTGAGGGCAAGCTGCGTGTGAGTGTCTATGTGTGTGTGTTTGAGGTTTCCTGCGCATATCCGCTCGATTTGCAGCTCGAAAAAGAAATGTGTGAGGATAAGAACTGTCAGCTGCCAGGCAGGCAGGCAGCCAGCCAGGCAGCCAGCCAGGCAGCCAGGTATACAATAAGCAGGAGTCTTGTTTCCGTTTGCCAATAACATATGCGTTGTCTCAACTGTTATCCTTGTGCATGCACTCCCTCATTCATTCATTTATTCACTCATTCATTGTGAAGGCTTCTCCCTATATATTTCTCTTCTTTTTCCAATTGCTCGATTTTTATTTATTTATTTTTAATTATGAACGAAAATTTTTGTGCACATGAAAAATCACTTTTGTTGACACTGAACTTTTGATTAATGCAGCAACAACAGTGTTGCATCACCAGAGGCGGCTGTGTGGGCGTAGGCGTGGACGTGGGCGTGGTCGTGGCGTGGTCAACAGTTGCCGTCTGCTGTTGGCGATAAACAATGCGGCCCGGCTGCGTGTCCTGCTGAATGTGTCCCGGCAACCGCACATAAAATGCCAACTTCATCAGTTGGAATCAGTGTAAGCAAGCGTCGCCCACACACGCATACCCACGCACACACCCACACAGTTGCAACATGCAAACGACTCACACACACACACACCCACACATTGATAGATTGGGGCACATAGCCGGGAGTCGCCGCATACGGCTCGCTTACCGCATTGTCCTGTCAGCGTCATTGAGAATGAAATATGAACAGCACAAATGTGAAAAGTGTGGACATTGAACGGCCAGTGGACGTTGTTCATTTGCTGGATTGGTCAACGTGGCTGGCATTGTGTGTGGCATGCCCCAGTATATTCAGTGCCCTGGGTCCTGTATCCTGTGTGTCCTGTGTGCCCTGCACGGCAAATTGCATGCGGTAGCGAGTTGCATGCAACAACAACAGAAGCAGCAGCAGCAGCAGCAGTTACATGGAAATCATTTAAAATGTTGCATCCGAAATGCTGGACGCCCACTTATTCATTTTTGTTGGTTGCAACCGCAATTTAAACGTTGACAGGCGCTGCCACGCCCACAGCAATACACGCCAACACGCACACACACACACACACACATACCCACACAACGGTTGAATTATGGTCGAGTGGAAATCTGTTGTAAGCCCTGCCATTTAATTTCTGACTGCCATTCCAAATGGTTTAATGAGTTTAGACTTTTCGGCCCAAATGCCATGAAATTAACTACTCATTTAGGGGCAACGTCTATAGCGGCATTCAGTCCCGACTGAACCCTGACTTTACAGCTTGTAGTTAAGGCCATTGTCAAGCGTACATAAAACTCAACAAAAATTAACGTAATTTTTTTGTACCCTATGCCCATTTAAGGGTTCAAAATGGGCGTGATAAAACTGTGGCAGACAGCAAGCGCTCCTTCAAGTGTTTAATCTGGATCAAAAGGTCGATATTAATAGATGTGATCAGATTCCTGACCGCTAGAGGCGTCAACTTTCACCTCCGATTTTCACGAAGCTTGGCGTTTTCTTCATGGTTTTCCCTCTAGATTAATCTGGCATTCAAATCTGAACATCGATTTTTAGTCGAAATTCATGTCCAAATCTTACCCCAAGATTCGTATCTAGACATGGGTCAAAAATGACCACCCCCATATCTCGGTCAAATCTCATCCGATTTTCACGAAGCTTGGCGTTTTCTTCATGGTTTTCCCTCTAGATTAATCTGGCATGCAAATCTGAACACCGATTTTTTAGTCGAAATTCATGTCCAAATCTTACCCCAAGATTCGTATATAGACATGGGTCAAAAATTACCACCCCCATAACTCGGTTAAATCTCATCCGATTTCCACGAAGTTTGGCTTTTTCTTCGTGGTTTTCCCTCTAGATTAATCTGGCATTCAAATCTCGACACCGATTTTTTGGTCGAAATTCATGTCCAAATCTTACCCCAAGATTCGTATATAGACATCGGTCAAAATTTAACACCCCCATAACTCGGTCAAATCTCATCCGATTTCCACGAAGTTTGGCATTTTCTTCATGGTTTTCCCTCTAGATTAATCTGGCATTCAAATCTGAACACCGATTTTTTAGTCGAATTTCATGTCCAAATCTTACCCCAAGATTCGTATATAGACATGGGTCAAAAATTACCACCCCTATAACTCGGTTAAATCTCATCCGATTTCCACGAAGTTTGGCTTTTTCTTCATGGGTTTCCCTCTAGATTAATGTGGCATTCAAATCTCGACACCGATTTTTTGGTCGAAATTCATGTTCAAATCTTACCCCAAGATTCGTATATAGACATGGGTCAAAAATTACCACCCCCATAACTCGGTCACATCTCATCCGACTTTCACGAAGCTTGGCGTTTTCTTCATGGTTTTCCCTCTAGATTAATCTGGCATTCAAATCTGAACACCGATTTTTTAGTCGAAATTCATGTCCAAATCTTACCCCAAGATTCGTATATAGACATGGGTCAAAAATGACCACCCCCATATCTCGGTCAAATCTCATCCGATTTTCACGAAGCTTGGCGTTTTCTTCATGGTTTTCCCTCTAGATTAATCTGGCATTCAAATCTCGACACCGATTTTTTAGTCGAAATTCATGTCCAAATCTTACCCCAAGATTCGTATATAGACATGGGTCAAAAATTACCACCCCCATATCTCGGCCAAATCTCATCCGATTTTCACGAAGTTTGGCTTTTTCTTCGTGGTTTTCCCTCTAGATTAATCTGGCATTCAAATCTGAACACCGATTTTTTGGTCGAAATTCATGTCCAAATCTTACCCCAAGATTCGTATCTAGACATGGGTCAAAAATGACCACCCCCATATCTCGGTCAAATCTCATCCGATTTTCACGAAGCTTGGCGTTTTCTTCATGGTTTTCCCTCTAGATTAATCTGGCATGCAAATCTGAACACCGATTTTTTAGTCGAAATTCATGTCCAAATCTTACCCCAAGATTCGTATATAGACATGGGTCAAAAATTAGCACCCCCATAACTCGGTTAAATCTCATCCGATTTCCACGAAGTTTGGCTTTTTCTTCGTGGTTTTCCCTCTAGATTAATCTGGCATTCAAATCTCGACACCGATTTTTTGGTCGAAATTCATGTCCACATCTTACCCCAAGATTCGTATATAGACATGGGTCAAAATTTACCACCCCCATAACTCGGTCAAATCTCATCCGATTTCCACGAAGTTTGGCATTTTCTTCATGGTTTTCCCTCTAGATTAATCTGGCATTCAAATCTGAACACCGATTTTTTAGTCGAATTTCATGTCCAAATCTTACCCCAAGATTCGTATATAGACATGGGTCAAAAATTACCACCCCTATAACTCGGTTAAATCTCATCCGATTTCCACGAAGTTTGGCTTTTTCTTCATGGGTTTCCCTCTAGATTAATGTGGCATTCAAATCTCGACACCGATTTTTTGGTCGAAATTCATGTTCAAATCTTACCCCAAGATTCGTATATAGACATGGGTCAAAAATTACCACCCCCATAACTCGGTCACATCTCATCCGACTTTCACGAAGCTTGGCGTTTTCTTCATGGTTTTCCCTCTAGATTAATCTGGCATTCAAATCTGAACACCGATTTTTTAGTCGAAATTCATGTCCAAATCTTACCCCAAGATTCGTATATAGACATGGGTCAAAAATGACCACCCCCATATCTCGGTCAAATCTCATCCGATTTTCACGAAGCTTGGCGTTTTCTTCATGGTTTTCCCTCTAGATTAATCTGGCATTCAAATCTCGACACCGATTTTTTAGTCGAAATTCATGTCCAAATCTTACCCCAAGATTCGTATATAGACATGGGTCAAAAATTACCACCCCCATATCTCGGCCAAATCTCATCCGATTTTCACGAAGTTTGGCTTTTTCTTCGTGGTTTTCCCTCTAGATTAATCTGGCATTCAAATCTGAACACCGATTTTTTGGTCGAAATTCATGTCCAAATCTTACCCCAAGATTCGTATCTAGACATGGGTCAAAAATGACCACCCCCATATCTCGGTCAAATCTCATCCGATTTTCACGAAGCTTGGCGTTTTCTTCATGGTTTTCCCTCTAGATTAATCTGGCATGCAAATCTGAACACCGATTTTTTAGTCGAAATTCATGTCCAAATCTTACCCCAAGATTCGTATATAGACATGGGTCAAAAATTAGCACCCCCATAACTCGGTTAAATCTCATCCGATTTCCACGAAGTTTGGCTTTTTCTTCGTGGTTTTCCCTCTAGATTAATCTGGCATTCAAATCTCGACACCGATTTTTTGGTCGAAATTCATGTCCAAATCTTACCCCAAGATTCGTATATAGACATGGGTCAAAATTTACCACCCCCATAACTCGGTCAAATCTCATCCGATTTCCACGAAGTTTGGCATTTTCTTCATGGTTTTCCCTCTAGATTAATCTGGCATTCAAAACTGAACACCGATTTTTTAGTCGAATTTCATGTCCAAATCTTACCCCAAGATTCGTATATAGACATGGGTCAAAAATTACCACCCCTATAACTCGGTTAAATCTCATCCGATTTCCACGAAGTTTGGCTTTTTCTTCATGGGTTTCCCTCTAGATTAATGTGGCATTCAAATCTCGACACCGATTTTTTGGTCGAAATTCATGTCCAAATCTTACCCCAAGATTCGTATATAGACGTGGGTCAAAAATTACCACCCCCATAACTCGGTTAAATATCATCCGATTTCCACGAAGTTTGGCTTTTTCTTCATGGGTTTCCCTCTAGATTAATGTGGCATTCAAATCTCGACACCGATTTTTTGGTCGAAATTCATGTCCAAATCTTACCCCAAGATTCGTATATAGACATGGGTCAAAAATTACCACCCCCATAACTCGGTCAAATCTCATCCGATTTTCACGAAGCTTGGCGTTTTCTTCATGGTTTTCCCTCTAGATTAATCTGGCATTCAAATCTGAACACCGATTTTTTAGTCGAAATTCATGTCCAAATCTTACCCCAAGATTCGTATATAGACATGGGTCAAAAATGACCACCCCCATATCTCGGTCAAATCTCATCCGATTTTCACGAAGCTTGGCGTTTTCTTCATGGTTTTCCCTCTAGATTAATCTGGCATTCAAATCTCGACACCGATTTTTTAGTCGAAATTCATGTCCAAATCTTACCCCAAGGTTCGTATATAGACATGGGTCAAAAATGACCACCCCCATATCTCGGCCAAATCTCATCCGATTTTCACGAAGTTTGGCTTTTTCTTCGTGGTTTTCCCTCTAGATTAATCTGGCATTCAAATCTGAACACCGATTTTTTGGTCGAAATTCATGTCCAAATCTTACCCCAAGATTCGTATCTAGACATGGGTCAAAAATGACCACCCCCATATCTCGGTCAAATCTCATCCGATTTTCACGAAGCTTGGCGTTTTCTTCATGGTTTTCCCTCTAGATTAATCTGGCATGCAAATCTGAACACCGATTTTTTAGTCGAAATTCATGTCCAAATCTTACCCCAAGATTCGTATATAGACATGGGTCAAAAATGACCACCCCCATATCTCGGTCAAATCTCATCCGATTTTCACGAAGCTTTGCGTTTTCTTCATGGTTTTCCCTCTAGATTAATCTGGCATTCAAATCTCGACACCGATTTTTTAGTCGAAATTCATGTCCAAATCTTACCCCAAGATTCGTATATAGACATGGGTCAAAAATGACCACCCCCATATCTCGGCCAAATCTCATCCGATTTTCACGAAGTTTGGCTTTTTCTTCGTGGTTTTCCCTCTAGATTAATCTGGCATTCAAATCTGAACACCGATTTTTTGGTCGAAATTCATGTCCAAATCTTACCCCAAGATTCGTATCTAGACATGGGTCAAAAATGACCACCCCCATATCTCGGTCAAATCTCATCCGATTTTCACGAAGCTTGGCGTTTTCTTCATGGTTTTCCCTCTAGATTAATCTGGCATGCAAATCTGAACACCGATTTTTTAGTCGAAATTCATGTCCAAATCTTACCCCAAGATTCGTATATAGACATGGGTCAAAAATTACCACCCCCATAACTCGGTCAAATCTCATCCGATTTTCACGAAGCTTGGCGTTTTCTTCATGGTTTTCCCTCTAGATTAATCTGGCATGCAAATCTGAACACCGGTTTTTTTAGTCGAAATTCATGTCCAAATCTTACCCCAAGATTCGTATATAGACATGGGTCAAAAATTACCACCCCCATAACTCGGTTAAATCTCATCCGATTTCCACGAAGTTTGGCTTTTTCTTCATGGGTTTCCCTCTAGATTAATGTGGCATTCAAATCTCGACACCGATTTTTTGGTCGAAATTCATGTCCAAATCTTACCCCAAGATTCGTATATAGACATGGGTCAAAAATTACCACCCCCATAACTCGGTTAAATCTTATCCGATTTCCACGAAGTTTGGCTTTTTCTTCATGGGTTTCCCTCTAGATTAATGTGGCATTCAAATCTCGACACCGATTTTTTGGTCGAAATTCATGTCCAAATCTTACCCCAAGATTCGTATATAGACATGGGTCAAAAATTACCACCCCCATAACTCGGTCAAATCTCATCCGATTTTCACGAAGCTTGGCGTTTTCTTCATGGGTTTCCCTCTAGATTAATCTGGCATGCAAATCTGAACACCGGTTTTTTTAGTCGAAATTCATGTCCAAATCTTACCCCAAGATTCGTATATAGACATGGGTCAAAAATTACCACCCCCATAACTAGGTTAAATCTCATCCGATTTCCACGAAGTTTGGCTTTTTCTTCATGGGTTTCCCTCTAGATTAATGTGGCATTCAAATCTCGACACCGATTTTTTGGTCGAAATTCATGTCCAAATCTTACCCCAAGATTCGTATATAGACATGGGTCAAAAATTACCACCCCCATAACTCGGTCAAATCTCATCCGATTTTCACGAAGCTTGGCGTTTTCTTCATGGTTTTCCCTCTAGATTAATCTGGCATTCAAATCTGAACACCGATTTTTTAGTCGAAATTCATGTCCAAATCTTACCCCAAGATTCGTATATAGACATGGGTCAAAAATGACCACACCCATATCTCGGTCAAATCTCATCCGATTTTCACGAAGCTTGGCGTTTTCTTCATGGTTTTCCCTCAAGATTAATCTGGCATTCAAATCTCGACACCGATTTTTTAGTCGAAATTCATGTCCAAATCTTACCCCAAGATTCGTATCTAGACATGGGTCAAAAATTACCACCCCCATAACTCGGTCAAATCTCATCTGATTTCCACGAAGTTTGGCTTTTTCTTCATGGTTTTCCGTCTAGATTAATGTATCATTCAAATCTCGACACCGATTTTTTGGTCGAAATTCATGTCCAAATCTTACCCCAAGATTCGTATATAGACATGGGTCAAAAATAACCACCCCCATAACGCGGCCAAATCTCATCCGATTTTCACGAAGTTTGGCTTTTTCTTTATGGTTTTCCCTTTAGATTAATCTGGCATTCAAATCTCGACACCGATTTTTTAGTCGAAATTCATGTCCAAATCTTACCCCAAGATTCTTTGAAATTACGGCTCGAACTTTTCCTTTGATTGCCGACATGATTTCGATATTTTTTATTATTATTATTATTTATGTTATATTAAAATGTATGTTAGATTCATGTCTGTTCAAGTCATGAAAATTGCATAGAAAGGCTATAAAAATACTTAAACTTTTGAAAATCGCATAGAAAGGCGATAAATCAGACATACAATCTGTTACTATCAAAGCCTTTTAGCATTACTTGAATTCATAAAAATGGCAAACAAGTTATGCGAGAGAGTACAGGGTATCTGACAAGCGAGGCACTCTTGACTGCGGCCTCCTTGTACTTGTTTTTTAACTTATTACTTGCCGCACGCAAGTTCCACTTCGTTAGGCAAGATAAAAACGGCCAAGCGAATATTTTATTGGGGTGCCAAAGGACTTGAGTAACCAGCACTGCAAATAAAATATAAACTGAACCTAGGGGCCAGTCAAGACAAGGGGGCACAAAACCGCTGAGTCAAAACATATTATAAAATGCATAAAGCAAAATAATATTAAATTAACTTTCATAAAAAACATAAATATTTGCATGAACGCAATTTAAATAAAAAATTAAAAAGCCATTTGGCCTTTGATCGTTTAATGTTTTGAACAAACTATCAAATTATTTATAATCAATTGTTTTTGCTTTCGATAGCTTTTTTGTCAGTTGATAAAACAATATTTTAATTAGCCTTGTTATATGTTTGTTTGACTTTGTGACTTTGCCCAAAGTAATACACATTAAATACTTTTACGAGAAATAATTGAAATCAACAAACACAAAGTTCAACAAACGTCAAGTCATATATAATTTGTTATTTTTATTGAATACGTTTAATTAATGTTAATTCGTGTTAATTATAAATGTAATAAAGAATATAGTTAACGCATTTAATGCAAATTGAATACATTTTTCCAGCTTTCACTTTGAGAAAATATCTGAGAAACCAGCACAAAACACTTTACTAAGTAATAAAGACAGAATATTACTCTGACAATTTTTTCTGATTATATTTTATTTCTCCTTTCGCATTTGAGGGAACAAAACATTTCTATCTTATAAGGCAAACCCAAAAATGTTGATAATGCATGCAAATATTTTAAAAAAATTTTTATCTTAATATCCCGAAATCGCGGCTAAAACATATTAAACATAATTTATTCCGTTAAATATGCTTAATAAATTGAATTTAGTTTGTATTTTTACATATTTTTATGCCATACATTTTTTGTTTAACAATTTAAGGTCAGCTTTCGCCAATTTAAATATTGTTCATATTTTTATTTTCATTTGTTTTTCATTCATTATTTTGCTCACATGGCTGAGTCTGAGCTAACAGAAACATAAACCAGGCCCTAATGTTTGGTAACGGACAAAAATTGTGCATAATTAAAGGTTTGACATAAACTACAGATGGGGGAGTAACGAGAATGGGGCGTATGCATGTGTGTGTGTGTGTGTGTGGGCGTGTCAACAGCTCCAAACCGCAGACAAATAGCCGGCACCAGGCAAGAACTAAATGCAAACGGCTAACGGCTGCTCTTGTGTGTTTACATGTGTGTATGTGTGTGTGTGTTGGTTTTGTCCACTCAAAGTTGCTTGTCATTGAACCATGAACTGTGCACGAGACCAGTGAGACAGAGATGGCGAGAGAAAGAGAGGGGGAAGCGGTTGTGGATGTGAAGTACTCATCAGCAGCTCAACAACTGGAGGGCAGTTGCCGCTCCGGAGTCGTTATTCATGCAGGGACCATGCCAGCAGAAACAACACGAAAAACCTCACGTGTATTTTGGACAGCGCGTATTTGCTTATGCAAAAGAACAGACGAGGGGACACGGTGCCACATGGCCGGGCTTGGGCGAGTCCAGGGGGCAAGCCAGTTGGACGCGAGACTCTTACGCTGTTTGATTTGCCACAGGCGGAAGGAAGAGGAATAGAGCTAGGGGCAGCGGCTGCAGGTGCTGTTAAAAATGAGCATGTGGCAAATACTTAAATATTTATATTGAATTTACATGAAACCGTCAGAGCGGCATCAGCATCAGCATCAACGCAACAACCTGCATTGGAATTTAATTAAAAAATAGTCGTCGCTTTATTTCGGAGCCATACATATTGGAGGCGCTAGAGAAGGGTCTTATATGCAGTCCTCGCTGGGCATATGAAACGTGCTGTGCGGCTGAATGATTAATGCCAATTTAATGGCCATTAATTGAGGACTCACTGCTTTGATTGATGGCAAGAGCAAAAAAGAAAAACAAAAATTTAATTAAAAACAAAATACTATGAAAAGCAACAAAGAGTCAACTTTCAACTGGCGACCTTTAAATACACTTGCAGCTTTGTGATTGACATAAACTGCAGATATATATATATATATACTTGATCCGTATCCGTATTGACATAGTATTGACTGTCTCTTTATCTGACTGTCCATTTAGATATCTTGATAAAACTTTAGCTAGATTGGTTAGGTGCATTGGAAAAGTATATAGATAAATATATGTTCGATCTGTCCGTGTCGACAAAGAAATGACTGTCTGCTTGCTACTAAGGAAACTAGTCTAACTAGTCTATATATATAAGATAAAACTTAGCCTAGGTTGGTTATGCAATATTTTGCATATTATATACCCAAATCTCTAAGATCTATCTAATAAACTATTCTTATGTAGATGCTGCTTCAAAGTCTTCAGTTTGGTTAGGAAATACTTAGAAACCGAAATATATACACAAAACCTTTTTTAAGCAAAACTTCCTACATAAAATAGTTAGTAGATTAACTTATAATATATTGCCTGCAATAAACAGTAGGGTATTCAAAAGTTGTTATTAAATCAGATTGAAGCCAGGGCAAGTAGCTTACAAAGCAAACGCAACGCATATAACTTCATACATTGTACATACATATTTCCATTGAATCAAATTAAACTCCCTCAGTTTTGTGGGGCCCTCTGGAAGGGTATTAAATTAACATAAACTGAAAAACCATGTGCACTTTTCTACAGTTTTGGTTTAATTGGCATGCGCTAGTGCGGCTTGCAACTTTGTATCTGTATCTCTACCCAAGTATCTGTATCTGTAGCTGCAATCTAAATTATACTGGCTTAACGCAGACTCATTCACAATTATGGCCAATGCAAATATACCCAGGATACACAAGCACACACACACGCAGACAAACACACACAGACACACACACACACACAGAGACATACACGGTCTAGTAGGGTGTATGATATTATTAAAAGCGCATTTATATAATGGACGCCTGAGAGAGTCCAGTCGCAGCAGTTAGCCAGGAGCCCCGAGCACTTGCGGCAGTTGAAATTGGTCACGCAGCGCACAGGAAATAACGTTGCAAGGAAGCAGCTGCCTGGCTGGCCCGGCAGGATAACGGCGCATACAACGGGTAGTATGAGGTATCTACTCTTTTATCTCTTATCTGCAGTCTGTTTGAGTTGTTGTGCATTAAAATGCGCGCACTCGACCGTTAAATGCTGGGCTTTTATTATTGAAATGCATAAGTGCGCATTAATGCGAATATTATGCCAAAATATGAACGATTGACAGACTGACGAACTGACGACAGACTGACAGACTGACAAGCTGACAAACTGACCGCTCTGCCCTGCTGTGTGTGTGGCCTTTTAATCATTAAGCACTTGGCTGCGTTTGCGCTTTAAATAACGCATGTAATCAGAAACCTTTTGTTTTGAAATTGGATCACTGCAAAATACGCACAACTGGCGTCATTTATTGGGGGCACACTTCAAACAGCTGTCGTCGCCAGACACACACACGCCTCCTGCTGTTGCTTTTGCTGTTGCTGATACCACAAACCACACGCAGTACACTTCTACTCTCTCTCTCTCTCGCTCTCTCTCTAGCTCGTTCTCTTTCTGTCGCTGCACTGCTCTCGCCATATGGCTAACTATTTAGCCACAGGCCTCATGCCGCACCGGCTGGCCACAATTTATGAATATGACACCGCCCGCCGTCAGCGTTTGTTGGTCGCCTGCAATTAATTGCAAACTTGGCCAAAATTGATGTTCACTTTTGGACATTTTTATGCCCTTGCAATGGGTATTATAATTGCCGCACAAGATGTGTAACCAATCCAAGGTGACATCTACGACAACATAATTTATATATGTGTTGTCAAGGTTCCAGATCAATGGGCGGTTCGATGTACAAATAAATATAGAGTGCCAAGTATTCTTGAATGAACCCATACGAATGTTATTATTGCATATTGACCAAATATTATCAACATCGTGCTTTTATATCAGATATAAATATACAAACTAGCGAAAACTCATATAAGAAAGGTAATTTTCTGTTATAAAATTGTATTGTTTGCCGAAATATCTGGGAAATTATACTAAAAGAAAAAGAGGATAGTTGCGTATCCAACTGGTCTGTGGGGTAACACATGAGATAGAGACGTGTTGGTATTATTATTGGTATTATTTATATAATTAGAGTATTAACTGGTAGAGTATATTTGGTATTTCAACATCTCTCGCTCCAGTTTTTCGGCAATGCCGGTTTTGTCAGGTGATAGAATGCTGCTAGCGAATTGAATTTCCCTTGGACCAAATGACAGCACAGCGACCTTTGTTACACTTTTGTGGGCGTCTGGGCGGGGGAGGTAATTGCAGTTTCAGGATATTGTTTTTATGGCTGCAGAAAATGTCTGCCCGTCTGCCCGTGGCTGCAGCTTCAGTCATTGCATGCAAATGTCAAAGGCACTAAAGCGCTTAACGTAATTTCTGGCATGCCATGTGCCAAAGTTCGGCTCCAAAGTTGGCCTAAACAGTTTTGCCAAGTTACAAGCCATTGACAGGCCAAATGGGTTACAACAAGCCGAGGAAAGTTCACTGCCTGCAGCGGTGCGAGGACAACGGGTGTGACGGGGGCGGCGAGTTGTCAATAACAGTTGCACGCAAGGTTTCAACTTCATTTTGCCCCGTAACCAGTTGCCCGTCGGCTTGTTGGCCTGTTCGGCTTTTGGCCTGTTTGCCCGTCGCCAGCTTATGTCATGTCCTTTCTTCTGCTGTTTGCAGCTGAACTCACGCGTGCACTAATCCTTTTGCAGCTGCAATCTGCGACTGCTCCAAGGATCACGGGAGTATCCTGCCTGCCTACCAGCCAGCCAGTTCCGAATGCAATACATCAAATTTGGCAGGCTGCCTGCCACATCGCGATCAGCGGCAGGTGCGTCTCTCCCCTACACGCTGTGCTGATTGTAGGGGCCATCAAACAGATTGCAAAGCACATTTGCAACATGCTACGTGCCACGTAAGCTGCAATTAAGTTTTGTTAATTTTAATGAAGCTTTGTCGCATCTGCTGTTGCCTGCTGCTGCCTGTTGCGGGCTTCTGCTGCTGTTGCTGCTGCTCCTGCTTCACCTGGGGGTTAACAACAACAGAAAAAACTGGCCACAGCCGTTGGGCAACATTTTGTAGGGATTCAACGTTTTGGTTTTCATGCGTTGCGCTCTCTTTTGGGCAAAAGCAATGCAACAGCAACAGCTGCTAAACTATTTTAAGGGTTGTTTTTCAGTTGTTTTCTTTTTAATTTTTTTTATATTTTTTTTTTCGCCACGCCTTTGGGCATTTAGTTAACGTTTTTTAATTAAATGTAAAGTATGTCGGGCTAAAGGTGGTTCATTATCTAGATTTTCGATAACAACTTCTTGTTAATATAATTAATATGATAAAATACAATAAAGATGGAAAATTTTTAAAGCAAAATCAGCCATATCAAAATGTTATAATTTATTTATTTTTATTTCATTATAATTGTCAGCAAAGCGAATGTCAACCTAAGTTTTAAGTGCATCAATTTATAAAAATTTAAAGCTAAAAGCCTGTTCAGAATACAAAAGTGTAGGAGTTGTTAAGGGTTAGCTAATCTCCAAATAATAATTCCTTATCTTTGCTGATAAATCTGTGCTTCTCATTCATTTTTTAACATTCTGAAAAATTTAGTGTACATTATAAAATGAATATATTTTTTAGATAAGCTTTATTGTTAAATTTAAATAATTTGTTCTTTACTTTAAACTTTTCCAATTTCGTGCCTGCGATTCTCGATTGCTGTTGCACATTTTGTTTGCCCTGCTGAGATTCTAAATCAATTGTCAAAGTTGGCTAATCGCCTTTATTTCGCCATTACCAATTGATGCAACATCTCCTTAGCTACTTTACCTGTCGGCAGTGGCAACCAAGTGCTTGCCACCTGGCTGCAGGAATAATAAAAATTGATGTTTAAGCTTTGCATGTGAGCTGCAATTTTTGTTAACGTTCGCACTTTGGCCAACGGCATTTGCCGGCAACATTCTGCGGCATGCAGCAAAACTTTTATCCAAATGCAGCAAATACCCAAAGCCAAAAGCTGTTGCCGTGGCCGTGGCCGAGACCGAGGCCGCAGCGGAAGTCCAGGGCCATCAACAGCAACCGGGGGCCAACATAAAATTGCAGCGACTACAAAGTGGTTATTTTGTTTGAAGTAATCCACAAGAAGTCGTTAAAACTGTCGTTGGCTCTAGATTGATGATGGTTTCACGTGTCCAATGCAGCCATGCCAGTCGCATCCTAGCGCCAAGCCAGAGCCTTGCTTTATCCTGCCCTGCTATTTATGATAGAGTTCCCGTTGGTGCGTGGGTTGGGGGGCGGCTGTATTGGGTTGTATGCACTTGAAGAACTTCACACGCGCAAAATACATTTCGCTGCGATAACCAAGCAGCAGTTCCTGCCCGCACGCACACATAATGAGGCATGCCACCATATAGTACGATCGACTTTAATATCGGCACATCATTTTCGTCTCAATGATTTTCTAGCTCTTTGACATGCAAATACTGCAAATATACAAGCCGCACACGGGATACATGTATACACATGCTCTCTATAAAAAGAGAATGCCGGAAATGCGAGAAATGTGCTGCCTTTACACATGCTGCACTCGTATCACTAGCTCGCCTTTGACACCTGATAAGAGTCGCTCTCAAAGTGTGCGAACAACATACCTCAGCTTCTTGTAATCAAATATGCAAACCAAATAACAACCCAAAGATACAAATCCTGTAAATATAATGTAGGCGGTTATCTTTGAGCTGGCAGCATTAACGCAGTCAAGCAGATTCGTTTTCTTTGACTTGCGAACATATTTTCAATTAACTTTCGCCTTTTTATATCGCGTGGGCGCAGCCAGCGAAAACAATAGCACAAAGCGTCTGAGAAGGCACAGGTTATTGGCAAAAAAAGGTCCCCTATTTCCTACATATGCCACCCAAAAATTAACATAAAAGAAAACCTAGCGTATAGCGTGAAACTTTTATGCTCATTGCCACATAATATTTAGTGGGGCCAACAATATGCATAATTTGTGCCCTTAATACCCTTAAATTGGGTCATCAAATGTTAGCGCATTTCCGAACTGATTAGGTAGCCGAATTGAGAAGCTTAAATTGAAGAAGAGCTGACCAGTGTGTCATATATGAGGTAGTTATAGTATAAATCGGGTGATCAATGAGCTATAGTCGTTATATATAGTTAGGCACCAAATTTTATATTGTTTTGCATGCATTTCTTATCATTAAGTCCTTTAAGAGAGAAAAATATCTTAACTATATATAATTAGTGTAATTTTATAATAACAAATATATTTAATAGTTCATATAACGTATACTTAAGCGTATTCTTTTAATAATGAATATAAATAACTAAATCCCTCTGCTAGCGTATTTCATCTTCGACGAACACTATTGTTATTTTTGTGTCTGGATATTTTCTACTTTTTTTTCTTGGCGCAAATGTGCGACACGTGACCAGCCAAATGAAATCAATGGAGCTCAAATTCAGCTTGTGAACCTGCCGTGACTCGCTCAGCTTAAGTCCTAATGCTAATGAGCCAGATAAGAGGCCACACTTTTGTCATAATTGTGTGGCAAAAGTAAAGTTGCTTGGCTCAAGCGACATAAGTACATGTTATTCTGACAAGCTACACTTAAGTTTGTGACTTAATTGCAGCTGGACGCTAACAAGAGTGTGCGTTGTAATAAGCGAGCCAATAAGAGGGTGTTAAAGCTAAGTGGAGAGGCTTTTAAATAAGACCGAAAACCACTTGAAATCTTAGTAAAATAATGTAATCTATATTACAATGCTTTGTTATCTAGGGGTTATAAATGAGCTTGTCAACAGAGCGAAAAATGTTTGTTCAAATGGCTAAAACTGCGTATAATATTTCATTCTTAAATAATGCACTGTATTTTAACTGACGTCAACATTAAATTGAGAAAAATATAAGGGGTATTTCCATTAGTCTTTTAAATAAAAAAAAATTAATGTATAATTAAAATTTCCTCAGCTAAACTTAACATTTATTATATAATTTCTATCATATAATTATAACATACAATTTCATTTTTATTTATTTGGACATACCGCACCGTTATCAACATTCAAATATTGCTTAACAGGCTGCAAATATAAATTTAGCAGACTGTTAATCAACAGTTGCTGTTAAAATTGTTGTCCCAAGCTTTTAGTCAGGACCTCACACAGCTAAATTGATTTTAAGCAAGCAGTGTACAGGCGCACTGTTTTCCGTACAGCAGGCACTTAAACCGGAAATTGAACTGCTTGAAAGGCGCTATGTATGCAGTACTCTAAAGCCCTTTACTGCTTTCCAACAAGCAGTGCACTGCCTACTCAAATATTACTCATTCGCTGTAGCGCAATTGGAATGCTCATCATATTAAAATATATGTATATATTTTTCTATTATTTATAAATAATTTCAAAAGCGGCTGCTACAATCTAATCCATTTGTTATCGGCATTTGAGAATTTTAAAAGTTTCCCACTCGACCGATTTCAATCGAAAATGCCCTCATCATTTGCCTTGGCAACGAGCGATTTAAGACCCTCGGTGACCTCGGTGCCAACTTCCGTAATTTGATTGGATGGCAGGAAGAAGCCAAATGTGCCCTTATCACGCAGCTCAATGGTACAGGTGAATGGTATGCCTTTAACCCCGTAGGCCCAGTCCTTAGCAGCGCCAGACACAACATCTACAATAAAGGAAGGCAGCGCGTCAAAGGTCAATAGCATTTCGCATGGCAGAATTCGTGTACAAACAGCATTCAACACTTACAGTTCAATAAACCGCTGGCGCCATAGGTAAAAACAGAGCCATACGCATCCACAGCGCCATCCGCAAAGGCGGCCGCAATGCGCATCATCTGGTCATAGTTGGGCGGAAATTCTGTGTTCGAGTGTCCATAGGGCAACAGCACATACTGCCCATAGGCATGGAAGGCCATGTAGGCGCGTATGTAGCCATCCTCAAAGGAGCTAACAAAGTCCTGCAGTGCCAGAATTTCCCTTTCGGTATTCGGCTCATCGCCACCAAACCAATGATCGCAGGGATCCTCTATATTCCAGCCAGCGCCGCTCCAATGGAAATCAAAATTACGATTCATATCGATGCCAAAGCAGGGACCCGATGTGTTCGTATATCCATTGGGGCGACGATTCTTGCGCCACAAGCGCTCCACCTCGTGCGTATAGACAAAACCATCAGGATTCACCATGGGCACGACAATCCAATCGTACTCCTCCGTCAGGCGCTGCATCTCAGCATCTTTCGAGTTAATTAACTGGTTCAATATGTAGGTGACTGTGGCCGAGGATATCCATTCCATGGCATGAATGTTGCCCTCAATTAAAATGGCCTTGTTGCCCTCTCGCTTCGACAGCTTAACGCTTTTGATGGGCCGCCCTTCATGGGAGTGACCTATGACCTTACACTCGAGATAGTCGTGCTCAGCGCACTGGTCATCCACCCAGTCGTAGATTGTACTCAACGGATGATAAGTTTCCCAGTCCATGGGCGCATCCTCATCAACTGACGACTCGTCAAGCAAACTAGACAAGCAAATTTTGAGTTTTACAGCTTGTTTTCATAAAAAAACAGAGATTGAGCCTAAGCCTTACGCCTGCAAATCCTCGACGATTATCTCATATTCCACCTCCAAATCGTGCAGCACTTTCTCAAAGGCTTTCTGGAAAAGCGGGCCAACAATAACATCATAGCTGCGGTTAGATCCGCCAATCTCATGCAGTATATGAACCTAAAAGTGGCGAAAATTGTCATTTTTTTTCCAATTCGTTATCCGTTTTTTGTGTCGCTGCACCTACTTGTATGTGTTGATGAACTTTTTTAAACTCCTCCAACTGTTCGTTATCCTCAACAAAAGCTCGGTACACTTTGAAATTGTCGTACCGCGCAGCCAATGGTTTCCTGGCGTTGGCCAATGCTGCCAAGGACAACAGGGCTAAAACTAGCTGCACTTTCATTTTTGATATCCCTTTGTTCGCACGTGTTTGTTTTGTGAAACGTTCGAACGTTCATTGTACCGTGCATATTGGCCGGGCACTGCCTTTTATATGGAGCACTTGGCTCTCGTGTCGATTAGCTCTGAAGTGCATGCTCGGAGTGTCGCTGACAGAAAGTGCAATAACATTGTGTTATCTAATAAGTTATTGATAGGACAAGCTTTTGATCAACCATCTGCCATTGTTGCGAATTGCAGAGTGCGCGTCTGCAGTGGCCTGTGCCTGCGCCTCTTTGTTTCTCTTATCTGCATGCGACACTTAACCTACCACAAAGTAGCAGACACAATGTCAACAAACCAAATTTCTTCTGATTATTTCGTCTACCCTTGAAACGAAATGAAAGAAAAAAGCACAGTCAAGTTAGATCCACACAGTATACAAGTGCAAGTAAAGCTACGGTCAGACAGGCTGATTATTTGTAAGCGAAACCCTTTCCTTGCTTTAGGCCAGACACAAAGTTGGCTATTTAAACTGCTGCCGATTAGCTGTCTAAACAAAATCGTACAGACTAGTTTTCTAGCCTTACCGATGTCACATTACGATTACAGCACTAGCTATTAAGCTTTTAAAGTCGCATAAATTACATAAATCACATTTTTAAATTCTAATTGTAAGAACCTACTAGACCCAGCTCGCAAACCCAATAAACTTCTGCCGCTAGACACTGCAAATAAACATGAAAGACCAAAGTCGTCGGATATCTATCTAGCAAACCGATTTGTCTAACTTTAGAATGACTACACGTTAATAGTCGGCTTGTCTAACCGTAGTCTTCTATACTCAATACTTAAAGACTATATTCCAAAAATAGAATCAATAGTAATCAGAATTGAAAGGAATTCTTATTCTAAATAAACTGAGAACTAAGATAAATAGCTTAACTCTTTGGAATGATATACTTATCTGCAGTAAACAGGTTTGAAATAAAATAGAAGATGCAAATAATAAAGAGTTGCATATATTTTATAACCCACATATATCACAACTATATCATTTGTAAAATATTTGATTTTCACAAGTTTTAGCCCTCATGCAAACAAAATCTGAACAGCGCTTTTAAGGCTGTAATAAAACTAAGTCCCCAATCCACACCATTTCGCCTGCATTGCGCAAATACACTCTCAGATATGTTTTTATATCAGTTGCGAACCGGTTCAGACAAATATTTGTCAACGTAATTGATAAGATATGCTCACGACTGTTAAGAAGAAGCACTCATTGTGCCAACCTTTTTGATAGCCCAATGTCTGCGCGTGAAGAAGCACTTTTCAAGTGGCACTTGACAAAAACAAACAGAAAATGCCCCGAAATTGAAGGGCATTTGAGCGGGAATCGTCATCTTGCGTTGAGTGGGTGCAAAGTTTGCAAATGCTTTTTAATTGCCTGCATTCAATTATCAAGTTTAGATTGTTTAAATATTGATTACAATTTAACTGATGCGCATGCTGCAGTAACCAGCCAAACAAATACAAATACAAGCCATGTTGAAGCGATTGACGTTTTCAATTGATTATGCAAATGCATTTAATTAAAGGCTAAACAGCTTTGTCAATATATCAACGGATTAGTGGACATTATTGTTAAGCCAGGAATTCAATTACAAATTGCAGACCAAATCATTTTGACGTTTTAATTGAATACGGTAATAGGGAATAATTTAATTGTTGACGTAAATGTTTTTATGCGTTTTGATTTTTTTTAATATTTAACAGTACTATTTTTTTAACTTGATGTTTTGTTGAAGTAAATAATTGATTGATTGGTAACAATTACTTTTAATAACAGACTGTGAGAGTAACATAACAGCGCTGCAGCTGTTAACAGCCGGAACTGCTTAACAGTTGCAGAGAGCACTGCTTCATTTGCCGGTCTCAGTGAAATGAAGGAGTGGGAGAGAGAAAGTGCGCTCAAAAGATATAATGAGTGATAAATTAATAAAATTCTTTGATGCTGTCTAATAAGAAAAGCGATGATTGCAAATTGAAAATTGTTGCCAGATTTTATAAAGCCATATTTCTAGTCCCAGCTCCTGCTAACCTATAAAGAGACTGTGCATTAATTCAGTGCTAGACTTTTATGTTTAATTAAGCAGCGCAATGATTACAAAAATGAGTATTCGAGGCATTTGTTAATTAAAAGCAAGTAACAAATATGCCCACGACACCCGCGACTCATGACGCCCTAAAAACACGTGCTAAATAAATACGCCAAGTTGTTTAAGTACCAGCAGCCTGTCTCCCTGATACACGACCTCCCGCTGACGACACGCTGCCTGCAACGAGTGTGTCGTAAATATACACGCGCTTTTCTTTGTGAGTGTGTGCCTCAGTTTTTCTTTTTACTTTTTTGATGCTTACACGAAAAGAAATATATGGAAGGCGGCACCAAAACATGTTCCTCTTTTGTTTATTTTTCGGCTGAACGTAAATGTGTAAATTGATGAGTCGTAAAAAAAACTGTTAATTAGCTTTCTCGAGCAATAAACTTGCGGTTTTCTTTGTGCCAAGTTTGCAATATTGAAAATTTGCAATTTATAACTCATACGCCATGTGGTTGGCCTGGCTGGGCAGGGCATATGAATAGCTAGCGTAAACTTTTTGGACTCTGCATAAATTGACTTTCTTGTTGGCTTTGGCTCAACGACGCTTCAGATGCCAGCAATAGCTAAACGTGTCTCTGCTCAAACTCAAATTGGCAGCAGCACCAGGGGTGTCCCAAGAAAACGGGGTGGCCAGCTGTCTGAGATGTTTGCTCTGCCGGCTATGCCCTGCCATACAAAGGCAAATATTTACAACAGGCAGGCAGCAGGCAGGTTGAAAGCTTCCTGAGGGCTCGACACAACTTTGTGGTCCTTGTGTGCATAGTTTCATGGTTTCGGGCATGTGCGAAAGTTAAGATCGTATGGCCCAGACCGCCCCCACGGGTGCGACAAATAGCGTGTTTTAAGCAGCACTGGCAGCAGACGAGCCGGAAACTTCATCAAAAGCGCACGCAAAAACAACAACAACAACAACAACAAAAACAACCAGAGGAGCAGGCACAAAAAATAGTTTGTTCTTTGGCACATTTATGAAATGTGCACCAAAATACGTGTGTGTGCGCTGCGTATGTGTCTGGGCGTGTGTGTGTGTCTGATTGTTGTCAACACACAATAACTTTCACTTCGGTTGATCTCTAAGCGGCTTAAAAACTTGCCCAAAACTGTTGAGCTGGCAACTGAGCCAACTGGCAACTGCCAAATATTTGTGCAGATAATGAAAGTAATACAATGTTTGTGTCTGCGTGTGTGCAAGTGTGTGCAAGTGTGTGTATGTGTGTGCTAGTTAACAGTTGAACAATGTGCTGAATTCTGCCGCGTGTGGCATCATCAGTTAACAGTTTGTTGGCTGCTTTTGATTTTATTGTCAATTCACTTAGCAGCAGCGGTAATTGACCCTAATGCGTCCTGTCGCTTGCTTCTTGTCTTTAAATCAATACAACACAATTTTTTTTGGCAGCAAAATTCAATTTTCTAACACACACACACGTGCCTCACACGACACAACACACACATACACGCAAACACTTACAGACTGTGGAAAATGTCAAAAAAGCACGTTTCAGTGTTTTGGGATTTTGTTTTTGCATGTCATGTGCCGCCAACTTTGAACTCTGCACAGTTCCTGTTTTTTGTGTTTGTTCTTTTTTTTCAAGCTGCTGTTGTATCTGTTGTTGTTGACTGTCGTTGTTTAAGTAGTAGTAGTAGCAACTACGTGACTATCATCAAACATTTACTTTTTGCAATAAATGTCAGTGGAGTTAGGCGAATAAATGTAATAACCATAACAATAAAATGAAAGTCGTCATCCAGCAGCTACCGCTCTTTCCCTCTCAACAGCTTCTCTCATAAAAAAGTTATGCCATTTCTATTTATTAAGCCCTAATGATATTATCCAAATATGACGCTGAAGTATACGATTAATCTAAGTAGAAAAATTCAAATTGTTTTGTTTCATTATCATATCAAAGGTATACATACATTAAGATAATCATAATATAATGTGAACAAATAATATATTTTTAGACTAGACATTTCTTAGTGCCAAATATTGTATCTTACTGCTAACTTAAATCTTTGACTCAACTTACTTAACTCGCTTCTCTCGTAGGATCTTTATTGCCATACAGCTCTCATGTGTGAACGTGTGCTTTCAGCTAGTGTCATTCGCCATTTGGCGTTCGCATTAGCGAATTGTGTTATATCAATTTGAAGTTTTATGGCAACTGAAAATAATACGAAAGTGTTTTCACAGGCGCCGCATCGATTTGAATGGCGTGAATGCGTGGCGTGCATAACACAATCTTATGGCCTTTGCAGAATGCTCACATATCCAAACGCACCAGCGCCCCTCTCTGTGGCAACCCGTCTTGCTCTATGCATTTAGCATTGTTTCAGTGCAATCGTCTGTGGCTAATCTGCAGCTATTTGCTCTGCCGTTTGTCTATCTACGTTTGGGTGGGGCTCTCTGTCTGGCTGGTTCTCTGTGCTTTCAGACAGGCCCGGCCCGGCCTGGCCCATAAATTAGGCAGCTTCACAGCCATGGCTAAGTGCTTTCGGTGTTTGGGCTCCGATGACTACTCCTGTGACTGCTTTGGCGACTGCTGCCTGCTTTGTCGCCATTTCAAACTGCTGGGCTCCTGTTTTGGCCATTGTGCTTGGCAAGATTTATGCCCGAGCTGCACACTTTCACATGCTGCCGTAGAGTCAGTTTTAAAATGCCAAACCACGTCGCGCAGTTGTGTGCAATTTCTATTCATTTCAGTTCCCGACAGCTATTCGCAATGCTGCTTTGAATTCATATATTGAAATTAAAGAATGGCCATAAAAATTGCCATCAATTCTATTTTATATATTTTATAAATGTGGCTACAATTGATTTGTTTACTTTGCCTTTGATTTTAATTCTTTAACATTTTCATTGTTGCATGCAGTTTTTGTGCTAGCTCAGGCATTAAATTTAATTTCGTAATATATTTGAACATATTTTTTCCTACAATTTTTCAAATGAAAATATTTGCTTAACAGTTTCTGGAAAACTTGTTTTAATTTTATGCATATTTTGTGCACGTTTATTGAAGGCATTGTTTGGCTTTTCACCAGCTGAATGTTGTGCAATTAGTAAAATAACAGCAGCAGGGCGTATTTTTGTTCTAGTTCAGCTTATTGAATAGCCCAAAACTCAATTATCACATGTTCAGTAGAAGAGAGCTTCACCTGTGAAACACCTGCGACAAGAGAATCGACGAGACGAGACGAGACGAGCTAAGAGACAAGAATTGGCTTTTTTGCCAGTTTCAGTTTATTTTGGCCAAATGTTAATTAAAAAGACCAGCCTTTGCAACCTTTGGCTCTCCAGCCTGGCATTATGTCCCATTTTCTATTATATTTCTTGCCTGACCGTTTCCCGTTTTAGATAACTAAGTTCAGAGCACTTGCTGTTGCCCGGGCCAGTGTCCGGCTTATAGCGCTTAAATAGGCCGCATTTTCTCATGCAGCCAACACCCATCAGCAATCAAAAAGCCAGCATGAAACAGATAGTTCATATTTCTGAAAATTACCCACATGCCAAACAGACCGCTGGCAAGAGTCTGTCCTCAGGACTCAGACAACCAAAGAAAAGAAGCTAAAAAACAGACAACACAAAAAAAAATGGACAAGGTTTTTATGCAACGTTCAAATACCCTTTTGTGTATGCTAAAAATATATGTATTCCTTAAACGTATGAGTTCTAATATAAGTTTATTTAAAGACAAAGTATAAAGAGACCAAAAGAAAATTGCCAAAAATATCTTAACGAGATGATCCTTCTTTTACAATCACAGTGCTTACTAAATTTACAACTTTTTAAGGAATTTAAAAAATATTTATTTAAAATATGTTAGACTTTAATATAAATCATTTATATAATAAATATCGTCTGATTATTCGTCTGTTGAAAACTCGATAAAAATAATAAGCATGACAAAACGCAAATAAAACAATAATACAGCAATAAAATTCATATCCATAAATTTATGAGGTTTTCTTTTCTTTTTTGTTTACTATATTTAATTTTTATATAAAGTTATCAAACTCAACAGTTTGTATTATTGAAACAAGTTTATATTAAAAAACTTTTTATTTCTGCAGTCTTCTCTGTCAACCATATTGTCAAGAGAGTCTCTGTCGAAAATGCTCAAAATATTCTCTTCATTTTAGTTAGTATATGAAGTAGTTGTATCTATGACAAGGACATAATTACGAGCACACACACACACACAAACACACACGCATACACATACTCACACTCACGGTTTGTGTAACTACAAGCCAAAGTTCTATATTTTTTTCTCCGTTTTTTTTTTGTTTTTGTCATTTTTGTTTTCAATTGCTGTGCTGCTTGTGTGTACCTGCATACACACACACACATACTTTTAATTACACTGCACATTTGCACTTCAAGTGCAGAGCAACCAGCTTGACAGCAGCTGGCACATATGGGCAGGGTGTATGGGCGTGGGCATGGGCAAGGGCGTGGCAGGCTAACATTCATGCCACGTTGCACAAACACAAAAAACCGCAGACAAGGCAAAGAGTGCAAAACATGCCGCATCCTTGCGTCAACAGCCTTGGACTGTCGTTGCGAGTATTTCGAAATTGGGAATTTTGAAATTCTTAAAAGCCATTGAAAAATAAAACAGAATCTCAGCTGGATTTACGGCAAAAGCAACAACTGTTCAGCCCCAAATATTTATGAAAAAAAAAAAACAAACCAATTTGTTTGGCCACGCGACTTAATGCTCGCACCTGCGACTTGCTTTAAATTCATTTTACTTTTTTCCCTTATTTTTTTTAAATTAGTGTCCGGCTGCTGGCTGCTCGCATTTTTCTTAATATTCAACGTTTTATTTTGATGAGACTTCATTTATTTTCATTGCCCTGCAGGCGTGCGCGCGCTGTGTATTATTTAAATGAATTTACGCAACAAATTTAAGATTCAGAATTTAGAACTTAGCAGCTGCTAAATTTAACCTAATTTCATGAATTTCTTGCACTTATTAATTATCTGTCTGTTGGCTGTCGTTCAGCTGCCTAAAGGGGGCTCTACCCAGGAAATCAAGCCAGCAACAAAAGCTGCTGTTGGCTTAACAAACACTTGACAGCCAGGTATAAACTCCAAGGTAAACACGCGGCGAATGTTAAGTGTCTGCCACGCCCACACGCAAACACACAGCAATTTGTGAGCTTTAGGTCGTATTAGCTCAAATGTTTGCCATAGAAATGTTTAATCCCAACTTAACTGAGCATTAAATCAAATATTACGCATACGCGGCGTAGGCCAATCAAATTAAATAAATTGCAGGCGCTTGCATTTTGTGGCCAAAAACTCACGATTTAATTATAATTTAACCGTTGAAAAAAAAAAAACGCCACAAAAAAACCGCAAATGTTTTTTCGCTATTTAATTAAAAAATAACAATTTAAACATTGTCTATTAAATTGATGCTAATATTTTTTGCATTTATTTTTATGTGACCTTTCAAGCGCTTTTTTCTGTATCATATTTTTTTCTGCTTATTATACTGCATAAACTCTCAATTATTTGACATTCAATGGAAAGCTTATGCTGCCTTATGCATAGAACTGTGGCAGATGCCAAAACACAATGCATGGCACTGATTACAATGCCCGAGCGATATACAAACTTGACTTGACTCCGGCACGCTCGATAAGCGTGCAACAATAACTCTATGCAACAAATAAGCAAAAGAGAAATGCAGAAAAAAAACGTATAAATGCGGCAAGTGGAGTGTGCCAGACTGAGAAATACGATGTTAATAAATTTGTAGTAGCATAAACTGCACCTAATATACAGTATATCTAAAAGCTAATTGTATACTTAGTCAAAAAAATTAACATTCTATTTACAATCAGATAGTTCATTTAAATTTAGTAAGAACTCGACTTGAGATCAGGGGTCTACATTTATAACTGTGCTCAAAAATAGTTCTTATATTTGTTAAACCTTGTTCTGACAGTAAACTAAATTGAAATGAAGATCATTCTATAAATTTGATAAAGCTCTCATCTGCTATAAATACGTACTTAACTTCCTTTTTGTGTTTACCCTTAAAAGACATTTAAACCAAATATACAAATTCCACATAGAGTCAGATAGATCTGAGTGTATTTTTCTTCATCCCATTTCATAAATACAGGGTATAAATAGGGGGGCAAACCTTTCGGTAAACAAAAAAAAAGAGAAAAACATCTTCATCTCAAAGTATGCTGGCAGCTAGTCAACCTTTGGCTTTTGGCTTGGCAGCACTGATGCATTAGTAAATTGAAAGCAAAGTACGTTGCCATTATGTAGACGACGTGCAGTCGAGATACTAACATAAATACGCATACAAATACAAAGACATAACTGTAACTCTATGTATGTGCTCAGGTATAGGTGTGTCAGTGTGTGTGTGTGTGTGTGTGTGTGTGTAGCTAGACAACAAGTCAGGTAAACGAGTTGTAGATGCTTTTCAGCTCACTCACCATTCAATCAAATCAAGCACAAGTCCTGAATGCCACTTGAACTTTGTCATTTGCCTGGGAAAATCATCAGAGCTTAATGATGTGCGCGTTGACCGCATTTTCAGATTATTATGCGTTGCTTCTGTATGATATGTATATAAATATAAATTTAAATATATATAAATATATAGTCTATCTAAGAAGCTGGAAATATGCTCGGCGCACTTAAACCTAAATGAATTATCAATCACTTGACAGCTGGAAGTGTTAAGAAATTTGCATAAACGACGCGCTTAGAAAGTTGCCTCTTCATGCTTTTTAAGCCCTAAATTTTTTTTGGCCAAGAGTTTTGGGCCATATTTAATCAAGTGTGCATAATGCGCGTTTGTGCCCAACTGTCAAATTTAACACTTTGCTATTAAAAACGAATGGTAATAAAATTAAAAACATAAAAAAAAATCGAAAAAAGGGCAACGAAAAATTAATCAAGCGCATAAAAAGCGTTGGCCAAGAATTTTTGCAGCGTCATTTGTTTTTGCTTTCTTACTTCTTGCAATACATACACACACATATACATATACTTATGTATGTATACATATTTTTTTGTCTATCTCTAAGTGGCGCGTTTTCATTCTCATTCTCATTTCCATTTTCATTTTCATTGCCATTTGCTTGGAAATTGTTTGCTTGTTACTGACAATTAGACGCACGAGTCAGCAGAAAGCGTGTGGCAAAAGAAAATGTTGTTAAACAGCAGGCGGGAAATGGGTGGGTAAAAAAAAAAAAAGTGAAAACTAAATGGAAAAACGCGCCCCTCTGCACCCACACGGCCAAACGGGTGCTGAGCATAAAACAAATTGGAAATTTACAAGGCTTACAAATGTATAAGGTCAGCTTTTATGGAAATTGCCACGCTGCACTTAGATGTTACGAAAGGATTTTAATGCGCATTTACGCGCAACATATTCCGTATTCATATGAGGGAAAAAGAAATCAAGAAAAAGGAAATCAACACGGCAACAAGTTGATGCCTGCTGTTCAATTACGCACAGGACTCAGTTTTAGGTCATTTCGTAGTTAGTAAATTAAATTGTCAGACATAAAATAAGCCTGAAAGTAAGACAAAAGGGTCACAGTGTGGCAGGCGAGCATGCTGGGAGCGAGAAGGACCGTCGAGCTGGCAAGCAGGCAGCTCTTTCAGTTATTTTGGCAGCTTAGCAGGCAAACAATAAACCCAACCTTGTGGATACTGACAGCTGATGTTCGTCGTACGGTTCATACACAAACTAAACACAAAGCACAAGCATTCTCATGGAAAACCCAATTCATAAGCTCTGACATGGCCATCTTAATATTAAAGTGCGTGTGATAAACGGTAAATACGAAATGACCCAATGACGGTAGCTGCCAGCGGCTCTAAAGCATTTGGCAATATTATAGTGTTGAGAAACGGAAAAATATGTGCTTTAGGCAATAATATAGTGTTGGGTAACCCTAAAAGATGTGATTTCAATTTTATTTAACGCCACTTACAGAACACACAAATTTGTTTTCAAAGCATATGCAAGTTTTAAATGCTCACCTTAAAGATGCAAAAAGTACTAGAAAGCTTTAAAGCTTTTTAAATACTTGTTATTTACTCATTTATAATAATTCAATTTATATATTTCCAAGTATTTCAAATAATCCACTTATATCATTCCAATTATTTAAAAGCTTCAGCTTAAGGCTCATATTATACACTTATCAATTATTCGAAAGTTGAAAGGTGCTTAAATGTCCAAAGTTTCAAGCGAGCTTTTACGTGCTTACTTACCATTTTACTGTCCGCATCCAGTTCTTGTTTAAGCGGGCGTAATAATTATACAATTTAAGCTGGTGTCATTAAACTATTTGCCTTTGACATGGAAATTTCAATGTGAAAGTGTGCGCAAAAACGATGAAATGCTTACAATTTTCAGGCAATCAAGCTGAAAATGAAGTGCCTGAAATTTAACGTAATTTGCAACGCGATTTCGCAGCAATTTGTGATGATGTTGATGGAAGGCCAAAGCCACAGCCAAAGCCAAAGCCAAAGCCACTGGCAAAGCTGAGGCCGCATGACCACAAAACTAACAACAAGAAACTAATAATAAAAATGTAAAAATAAATCTTTTTGGCTTTGGCCTTTTTCTTTCCTTTTCTTTTTTTAGTTTTTTTTTTTTTACTTCGTGCTGCAGTGAAGTTTCAATTTCTCGCCCTTTCTGACCCATCCGCTGCCACCCCCCCGAAACTCTACACTTGTGGGTTATAAAGCAGCTCAGATTTATGCTTTGGCTGTGTGCATCAGGCGCTGTTTCTATTGTGTCTTGGATATGAACAACCCTCTTATATTTTATGCGCATAATGGCCAACTACAACAGCAGCAACAACAACAAAAACAACAGCAGCAGCAACTACAGTGCGCACTCATAAAAAGGCAAAGCAAAATGCTGCTCGTGAGTGGTTTTTGGGTGGTTTGGGTGCGGCCAACAACGTAACGTGGCCGTCAAACCGCTGTCTGTGCCTGGCCTGAGGTTGTTTTTGTTATTTTCATGTTATTTACACAAAATTGCGCCTGGGGTCATTCTCGGTAGCTGTCATTGAAGGTGTTAAAGTTCAAATTGTGTCGTTTTATGAGTGCGTCTCCCTTCCTCTTACTCTCCCTCTCTCTCTCTCTCTCTCTCTCTCCCTCTATGTGTGTGCCTTTCGGATGATTACTAACCATAAAAAAAGAACCCAAGGAAATGCAGACTTTTACTTTTTACTCTATGCAAAAAGTGTTTCAAATTTATGCAGCTGACGGCAGTTTTTTGGATTAAAGCCACACATAATCCACGTACAGGGACTTGGAACATATTACATGTGCTTTATTAAATTGTAAGCTGCTAGCGAAAGAAAAATTTCAAATCAATGTTGCAGTTGTCGATTTGAAGCCAGTGCAAAAAATGCACAGAACTAACACAGCTTCTCGGAAAATACAACTAAAATACACGCACACACCCGCACATGTTGCCCCATTAGAGCAGATTGGGTACGTCTTTAGATTTACCAAGCATAAATGCAACATTTTCAAAACTGCCAAAAACAGGTTTTCTTTGAATACCTCGTAATCTCTAATTGACCCAGAAAGAGTTGTAAGCTCAGCAGGTGCACACGGTAAACCAAAATTAAGCATTATGTAAAGATCGTCTATTCCTCGATTTCTGTCGGT
The DNA here is from genome assembly GCF_003285875.2 of Drosophila novamexicana. NCBI lineage: Eukaryota > Metazoa > Arthropoda > Insecta > Diptera > Drosophilidae > Drosophila > Drosophila novamexicana. The sequence continues at coordinate 6,691,667 of NW_020824765.1, read as the reverse complement.
TTCTATTTTTTATTATTTTAGACTTGGAAACTTGTCTATACTCTCAGCTGTATTACAGGGTATCTCGATTTCAAGAATATAACATTGCCTTTTTTTCTGAGCTTGTAAGTTAGCAAGAAAAAAATATGGGATACATGCTGGGAGCACACAATTCCACATTTGCTGATACAGTTGGTATCGATACATTGATGTAAAAACATACATACATAGGCATATGCCACATACTGTATTATTACGCATATATAGTTACGCAAATGTTAAACTGCACTGTGGAATCGTGTATTAAAGGCCAATTACCGTGTCCGGTCATGAAGCTAATTGAATTTATGCACATGAGCGGCGCATGAACTTATCCATGCATATTTATATTAATAACACATAGCCAAGCCTCGTTGTCTGACATTTAAAATTAAAAAGTAAAAGCTCAACATGTCATTCAATTATCGTTGAAGGGTTTTTCGAGAGCTTTCGTAGTAAAAGTCGCACAACTCTTAACTACAGGCAGTTAGGCAAGTTTTTGTGGAAATCAAGTTCTTACTTGTGCTGCCTGGGACTAGCCTGATAAAAGGAACGGGGCAGCACAGAAATGTATTCAAGTTCCTAGCTTAAGGTATTTAGCACATGTTTTAGGCTGCACCCCAAAGCAACCAAAACATTATGTTGTACACCCTTTAAAATAGACAGCTGTGCAGGCTATATTAGCTTTTAAATAAAGCATGTAACCTTAACAGAAATATTGAAAGTCAAAGCCACTTCTGTTTATACTAATATTAATTTAAATTATTAATACAAATTAATTAATTGTTTTTATTAAAAAATTTAAGTTTAAAATGCTAATAAAAGGCATACTAGCATTTAAATGTTGTTTGTTTATTTCTTATTTATTTAATTTAAATTAAGTTTAGTAACGATAGTTAATTATAGTTTGGAGAGAAATGGATATCAAAAAACAATCGGGATTAGATGAAAATAATTTTGATAGTCTGTTCACAATAACGAATGATCATTAAAGCATTTGAAGCATATTTGAAAACAAAAATAAATTATAAATTTAATATTAAAATTATTATTACAATAATTTAACAAACTTCTTTCAAGTTATCCCACAAACACATCGAATTTCATGTATGTATATGTGTTGTCTTCCAGAATATTTTATAGGGTAACTGTCAGCTCAGCAACGCTTTAAGAAACATTTTTGCTTTTTTGGCCCTTCAATATGTATTTACTTTCAATTTTTGACTAAAAAATCATTTATTACAAGCAAAAGCGAAGACTAAAACAGACACCACAAGCACACATACACTCATAAATAAATATATATAAATATATATACATTATATATGTATATATACAGTATGAGCGAATAAACACACGACACCCACACAGACATTTGCCGCTTATCACTTAGGCAGCATTCATGTACAATTTTCATTTGCAATAGGGAGCTGCGGGAAGAGAGGGAGAGAGAGTGTGAGAAAGAGATACATGAGTCAGGATCCTTCTTGGCTCCACAACCAATACTTGCACACAAGAAATGAAACAGCGGCGCAAACAATGTAAACAAACTGGGGCAAAAACCAGGCGACTGCAAACAAGCCAAAGACGCAGAAAAGCGAAGAAATTTTCTTGTTAACAAATTGCAAAACATTTGCTTTTGAAGACAAATTACTCGGTGGCGAAACAAATTGCTTTGCAGCTGCTGCTTTTGAGAGGCGTTTGGGCCAACGCGTTGGCCACATTTAAATTTATTTATTTTTTTACTTTTTTGAAATATTGAGCGACGCAATTGATGAACTTGAACTTGAATGCGCGGCAAATGCGCCGTTAGCTTATCACACAATTTAATATTAAATATTTCGCTTTCGAGTATATGAGCAATATGCACTTAATTGGCCAGCACAGTGAAAGGAACCTGAGATAGCGTCTAATTAAGTAGGTAAATGGACTAATAATCGATTACAAAATCAGGCAAAGCTGGTAAAATCTTCAAGCCGAAGTGCGGACTAATGAGATTGCAATCAAGCGTTGCCATAAGCGCGCGTCAAGGACTCGATGCCTGGCCCATTGTAGCACAACGCAAACTGGCAGCTGATGGCTGACAGCTTTCAGTTGGCTCCATTGAAAACTAGCTGCCAACTAAAAATCTAAACGAATATCCCCAGCACAGCATACAGCCCCAGCCCTCAGATGCCCACCCGGTTTTTGTTAGCCATTGGCAAACTTGCTAAACCCATTTTCAGGGCCAATGCAACTACAACTCCCATAGAATTTATGTTTATGGAAATAATGTTGGTGAAACCGAAGCGACTTAATTGCATTGTGGCAGACGTCGGCTGAACGGGGCGTATGAGTAATTCGGCATTGCCACAAAGCGCTGGCGAATTGCAGCAGCAATTTAATTGTTAATTCTTGCGTACCGCATCAAAATTGAGTAATTAGTTTTGTTGCAATGGCTCGTCCTGCCTCATCTCCCTGCCTTCTATGCATATTGCAAAACTGCATCGACTACAGTTCGCGGTGGCTAACTAAGCGTTGCCTTGGTGACAACTGTGATCCAGAATTCTGCCGCACTAAGTGGTTACGGGCATGCACCGTTGCACTCTAGCCAAATGTTAGCAGCCAAATAGCAATAAAGCGTAACTTCGCTGCGATTCCTAGCTACGGGATTGCTTTAAAAGCTACTAACATTCAAATACTAGCAATAATTATGTTTAAATAAAAAATCATAAGGATGTTGTATACATAACATAATAACATATATATAACATAAATATATAAAGGAATAAACAGATACATGGACATATACAGATAAAAATACAAATACAGATACATTTGCAAACACATATACATGTGCATGTGCAGATACATTTTCGTGTATGTGCATATACACCTTCATATACAGATCTTCGCCCGTCTTTTATTTATTCATATAAGTATGTTTATACTTACAGAAATCTTTTCTTTTTTTTTTAAATAAAGCAAACTCAAACATTTAGCAACTTGTATTTGCTCTCATTGTCAAGATATGCCCTTTTCTCATATAGCTACTTAAAATGTTTCAGCTTAATAGAAATGTTCAATACACTTGTCCCACTTAGCGAGGGGAAGTTATCTCGCACAGGTGCGAACATTCGCAGTCACGTTAACCGCCCAAAACTAACAGCTAAAATCATCTTCCGCATGCCTGAGCCTCAACATGCACATAAATTTAACGGCTAAGTGATCTATTTTGTGGAGGGGTCCCTGTGTCTGTGTGTGTGTGTGTGTGTGTGCGTGTGCGTGTGTGTGTATTTGTCGGTGTGTGTTCGAATTCGTGTGTGGCATCATTAGAGCAACGCATCGGTCCCAGTCACGAGCTGACCCAAGTAAACAGTGGAGCATTCATTTAAACAGCAGAGGACAGCCAAAAGCATACAATGAAGCTCCGCTATAATGGACCTTAAAGCGATGCGTTGGTTAAAAGTAAACAGATGCCACTTTTAACACTTTTGCCATTTCGGCAGTAAGAGTTAAGCCCTTGATATACAAGGCATTAATAAGTTAAACCGTGTCTGACTGACTGATTGACTGATTGACTGATTGACTGATTGACTGACTGACTGACTGACTGACTGACTTACTGACTGACTGAGGGGGCGAGTGCACACAGTGAAAAAATTACATGGCTGAGCGCATAACTTGGCCGTCGGCTGTGCCTTGCATAATAAAGTTAAGTGCGGTCTCCTAGCCGGTTATGCTCAACCCGTTCAACCACCTCTCCCCCTCCTCCTGCCCACCACAATCCTGCCCAGAAATTGTGGTAAACAATGCGGTCGCAATATGCAAATGAGAAATATTGATAAAATGAGCCGCTAAATTTGCATAATTTTACGTGTTGCAAAACTGTTTTCTGTTTCGTTCATTTTTATCGCCCTCTGCTCAGCTGAGAAATGATTCCAGTGAGACCCTAAAAATAGCAAAACGGGTACTCGTAATATGCGTATATTTGATTATCAGGCTAGTTAGTTGATTTGCCAGCGCACACTCATAGATTCACATTAACACCCATCACTCACACACACACAGACACACACTCACGCACAGTTTCAACGTACAGTAACGCAGAATTTATATTCAAGGCGCCATGTGCATACATAAATATAATTCCTTTTGCCAGTGCTGCCAACTCGTATCGATTTATGCCACGCACGTGCTGCAAGCGTGCGGCTTCCTCCATCTTTGCATTCGTGGCGAGCGCTGCTGCATCGAGTCACGATCCGCACGCTTATTGGCATTTGTTGCACTTTATAAAAATCCGCTTAAGGCTTTTGCTCTTTTTTATTTTAATGTTACTTGAAACTATAAACGCAATCAGAGTGAAAATGGAAAATATACAAAATAAAAGCAATAAATAACTACATCAACAATAAACGTAAGCCACAAGACTTTTGTTGCAGTTGAAAGGCAGCGTCTTCCACCCACACCACAACAGATGTGTCCAGCTTTGGTGTAGTGCCATTGAAATATCAATTATAACGAGCACATGCAACACATGCAACGCGTATGCAACATGGTGAGTTGCACAAAAGCCAGCCGAGCATTAAAATGCCGCTTAATTGTGTTGCGTGTTCGAGTGGGATATAAACACATGCACATGCACACATACATATATAATGCATATACATTCTCTTATTATACTTTAATGCTATTAACTGTAATGCTACAACAGAATTTATGCCTGCGTAATTGTGCGTTGAGCTTTGCTCACAATTCGCCCAGTCAGCAAATATTTGTAGCATACTTTGCAGGGCATTCAATTTAACAACTGTATCACAGCACTCAATGAGCATATTTCATTATGAATTTTTCCGAAAGTATGCTAGCATCGATATTTCAAATTCCCTTTTTCTTGTAGAGCCGAAAAACTAGTGAGCCTACTGCCACATGGCAGTGATAAATGGAGCTGTCTACTCCATTGATCAAATTTCACTTCCCTTAAATTGTCTCGCACTCTCTCATTTTTGGCTCGTTTGTAATAAGTCGGATAGTAATTAATATGATTTAAGACGGGGCAGTTCGTAATATCTAGAAATGGAATTCATCTCCAATTCCATTATTATTGTATCTTTCACATCGCAGTTAAACTTATTGTTTTAGTTTATGTCCCAATCCTCAAATAATCGAATATTTGTTAAGTGTTTTTAAGCTGCTTTAACATAGATATAATTACAGATTTATAACGGAAGCACTTGAAATACATATTATTTAAATTTTAAATATATCAAGATACTCAAGATATAATATCCTTGCTTTTTTATTTACTTTTTTTTTAAATATTTAACAAAATTAATTTCTCACTCAAGGTAACTATATTCAATTCCACTCGTTTGTCATAAAAAAATTTGTATATAAGATATATTAATTAATTTTTTTTTTATATATTTATTGTAAAGCATACAACATACTTTTATAGCGTTTTTATTTACTTTTATTTGAAACAAAATCTTAAAAAGATTAATTTCGCATTCAATCTCTTTCGTTTGTCATAAACATTTTTTTATATATGAAAAAATTATATTTTTAATATCCCTAAAAAATGAATATAAATGGAATTTTCTTTTATTATTTTTCAGCAATGCTTAACGAAAACCCATTTATAATAATTGGAATTAAAAGTTTGTCACTTGTACTATTTATGAGATTTGGCTGGGGCTGCTGCGCCTTCGATTATCATATTTGGAATCCATTGTCAGCGAGTGAGTACATCAAATCAATTTGTCATAATTATGCTGCTGCCTATATAGAGGCGGCAAACGGAAGATTCTCATAAATAATTCCATACACATTGTAGATTTGCGAGTTTATACTTTACACTTAATCAGCAAATTTAATAACTGCCACGTGCAGAGTCACGGATTTTGGCAGAGTTCGAAGCAAAGCGTGAATTCAATATAAAATCGTATCGTCAATCACAGCCAGGTCGTTGCAATGACGCGGGCGGGGCAGGCACAGGGCGTGCACAGGGATCGAAGCCAGACAAAATAAAGGCCCAACAATGGCATTGCCACTTGACGGGCATTATTCAAATATGCGAGCCAAAGTCAGCCTGGTGCAAAGGGGAACTCGGCTGAAGTAGGGGGCAGAAATGGTGGCCGCCTGTGACAGCCGCTGAATGTCACGCGCACGCTTCAAGTGGCTGTCAGAACACGTGCGGGGGGGGGGGGGGGGGGGGGGGGGGGGGGGGGGGGGGAGACGGTGTATGGTAGGGATGGGGATTGTAGGAGACGCTGTGTGGCTCCTTCATCTGTGAAGCACGCTGATATTGTGCATCCACTGCACAGTTCTTGGAAATTTGCAACGTTGCAGGCTCAGATCCAGTTGCTAAGCTGCATTATGTGTGCAACCCCCCCCCCCCCCCCCCCCCCCCCTCTCGCCACTCACTCCCTACCATGCCCTTGCGTATCCCTTGTAAGTGTATGGCTAATAAAAATTATAAATGCCCTGGCAATGGCACTGCACAAATGAGCAAAACTCGTTTAGAGTTAAGCAATTTATGGCGCTTTTTAAATGCTTTATTAAAAGACATAAGTTAAGCACAGAAGGAAGCTTATGAAAAATGCGACAGACATTTTGCTGAAAAAAAGGGCGAAATCTTTTAAAGCGCACGACAGGCAGATACCCTAAGCTAAGGATTCTCTGCTCTTGATGATGTATTTATTGTTTTTTCATTTAAGAAACGGGTAAAGCTTCATAACAAATGTTCTGCCTCTACCTCTAATAATGGGTTTTGGAATCTAATTATACAAAATTAATATTAATAATCATACTTGAGATCTTTTAAGGCAAGTTAGGCCAGCTCGTCTAGCAAATAATCTATGTCCCTCAGTCGTTCTCGCTTGACTTTCTCCTTCAAAACGAAACAATTTATGGTTTATAGAAATCATAACAAAAATTTCAGGCGTCTGTATTTGCTTGTTTCGGTGGATTTTTGGGCGAATTAATATCTACCCATCCCTTTTTTTATGTCTCCCCTTTAAGCGCAGATGAGCTACTGGGTATAAATGTAGATACTTATCATGCAGTTCGCACTGAGACCCACAAACAAACACACGCAAGGCCACACACACAAACACACACACGCACACAGACATGCAGCGGAGACCATTTTAAATGAGTTTTCAGCTGACTGCTGGAATTTACAGCTGGACAAAATAAAAAAAAAAGAGGAAAAAGACTTTGAAAAAAAAAAACGGTTCTAAACACTTTAGCCGAGCTTTGTAAACTTTTTTATGGCCCGTTATTTAATTTATGGCTGGAAATACATTTCAACAACAAAATGCCAAAGCGCACCTGTTACACATCCACAGTCACAGCAACAACAACAGCAGCAACGACAACAACAACAAGCTACAACAATGGCAATTAGACGCTCAACACACAAGCTACAATAATGTATTCATAGCATGGTGTATGAGTGTGTGCGGGTGTGTGTGAGTGTGCGTATGAGTGTAGCTTTTAGCCCTTTTCATTATTATCAGCTGAAATATGAACTGCCAGTTTTTGGCAACTTTTGTGCGCTCGCCGCACGCATAACTCGTTCTTCTTTCTGTTTTGTTTCGCATGGGTAATTAATTGTTAACAATTGCTTTTATTACATATTCATTTTTTGTGTTATTTTTTTAAATTTGTTATATGTTTTTTTTTTTTGTATTATTTGCCGTCCACACACACACAATCGGTGAAGTGGCATGCAATTAAAGTTTTGCTCAGCAGCTACGAGTGCAGCTGCAGCTGCATAATTGAAAAAAGGTTTACATTTTGTGCCAAAAATTTTGCAAATATGAACGTTGGTTACAGCGCGCACACACACACACAAGCAGCAGCTGCAGACACTTTTGGCCAAACAGCACTTTGACGTTGAAAATGTCAACGAGCAAGTATAACAGCAGCAACAGCGAGCGGCGACAACAACAACAGCAACAACAACATAAACAACCAGTCAGCAGCCATTCAACACTCACACACGCACACACACACACACACACACACATACACACACACACATACAAACACACTCGTGCTCACATAAAGATGTCAACTGCACATGCAATGTGCGAACGAAAACTTTTCTCTTGTACTGTGTGCAGCAAAACAAAATTTAATAAACGCCAACGTTTTCATATTAAACCCCAGCGACAACAATCAACAACAAACGATAACAACAACAACAATAACAATAACAACAACATAAATAACAACAAACAATAACTTGACTTTGAGGCATGCAAGTAAATAAAATATAAAACACACAACAGGAAAAAAATTAATACAAAATTCAATAAAGTTTGTTTTCGAGAATTTCATATGACAGTCAACGCACAAAATGTTTAGCAATAATCCTCGTATACACAATGTATATACATATATATATATATAAATATATCCATAGATGTGTGTATATCTTTATAGACAGTAACGTCAAGAGTTTTTGCATCCGACAACCTAAGTTCGAGACAATAAAAGCGAAAACTTCAACAGTCAACTGGGTTGCATTGGCGGTTGTATACACTCTCGTATGCTTATTAATTTTTTAATACAAATAAGATTATACTATTTTTTTTATATATAAAATTTGTTTTTTTTTCTTACCATCTAAACATTTATTTGGGTGACATGAAGAGAGCTTTTTAGATATGAATATAATGACTTATTACTATTTTATCTGTAGGACCTTACATTTTTTTTTCTCGTTTTTCGAATTTTAGTTAGACTCAAAAATAATTAACATATTTGTATGTGTTTGTTTTTTTTTAATTTTGAAAGGCTTTATTTATCGTAAGAAATATAAAATATATTAGTCTATATTCTTAGTACTCTTTAATTCACATATCATAAATTATTTTCATAATTTTCGAAGTCGCTTGCTTTTGCTTTCACTAGAAGCTGCATTGTCAAACTTTATGACTAGCTTATTATATCCTTCCCGAGTGTAAGTGAAAAGTGCATGCCCAAAAAATCATCGCAGTCTGTGTGCTTCTTAACCTCCCAACCCCAGACGGCTTCCACAGACCCCACACATTCGTTTTTGCCATCACATCCAATTGAAGCTGGTAAAACTGAGCGTAGAGCGAAATTGTTGGAATTTCATTGTGCGCTGTGCGATTTATGTTATTATTGATTTCGCATAACACGAAATTCACAATCATTGCCGAACTGCGTATGTTTCTGTGTGTGCGAGTGTGTGTGTGTGTGTGTGTGAGAGAGATTCAATTGATTCAAGCAATTTAATATTCATTTGTGCGTGTAAATCAGATTTGCAAATGCAAACAGCTAAAATCGACAGCAAATAATTGATTTGTCGAGCAGCGTAATCAGTGCAAAAATTATTTTGATTATTTTTATTACAAAATGCGTTAAGCGCTGGCAGATTTTAGGCATAAATATATGATTACCCAAGGGTTGGGAGTTGGGGGAACAGCTGACAGCTCAAGTCAAGTGTTAGGCACGTGCTGTTTCATATGAGGCACACTTAATGCGTATTGTTGCGTACTGCTGCTGCTTGCTGCTGATTTATTACTGCGAACTGATTTATTAATCAATTTCATGCGCCAGTTTTAACATAATCAGTGCCAGGGCCTAATTTGATTATGATTTATGATGGCCTGATAAACCTGACATTTTATGCCTTCGCTGACATTAGTTCGTTGTGTGTGTGTGTGTGGGTGTACGTGCGCGTGTGTATGTGCGCGCCCGAAGGGCTGATTAAAGGCTTAGTTACATATGTGCAACTATAATTATACACTAACTCAGTCAATGAATCGCAATTATCAGCCTTTCATTTAAATCAAAGCCCAAGCACACTGCCAAGTCTCGTTAACAGCCCTGTTAATGCTGCTTCAGCTGTGTTTAGTACGCTTTGCGCTCACTGTTAACTTGGCCAGTTGCCTCGCAGCTAATGCCATAAGCGAGGCATATTAATATATGCATTCTAATCAGCGCTGGGCTCTGGTCGCTCAGTCGCTGTGCATAACAAGTTATATTACGCATACATCGCGTTATCACAGCCCGCTTATTGAAAATGATGAGCTCAATGTGGTCATAATAATGCCGCACAGATATGATGTAACTATGGCTAAATATGTGTATGCTATGCCCTCTCTAACTCTCGTCTATCTGTCGGCTGGCTTGGGCAATTTATGTGCCCTGCCACAGACACTGAAACTCTACTAATTTTGCAAGCTGCGAGCTGCCAGTCTCGAGCTCTTGGCTCTTTGCCACTTTGTATACACAACGTCGTCGCGTTTATTTTTGGCTTTATTTATTTGCCTGTATTAAATGTCTCTGTCCTGTCCTCCACACCCTGCCCCCATCAGACAATTCTCGCTCTATCATTTGCAGTGTGACTGCGACAAGCAAGCAAAGAAAAAAACCCATTTGAATTTCTGCATGTTTGTATGTGTACATATGCTGCTGGCGAAAACGCTCTTTGTTGGCACAGTGTCCGTGTCTGGGCCAACAGCCGGCATTAGTGCGGCTAATGCTATGACATATACATACATTTATATGCATATGTATATACACATGTATGTACGACAGGCAGATCAGTACGAGTATTTTGTCTGTTGTGTAGTTCAAAGCGCGTTAACTCACTCAACCAAATCGGTCTACAACAGCGAATGGCAATAAGTAAAAGTAAGTTGTCAATAACAGATGAACCACATGTTATCCTATACTCAGAGCTATTCAATGTATATTTTCACAGCGCTATCAAAACTAAATCCATTACCAGGAGAAGTACATTTTTTTCGGCATTTCAATATTATTCATTATTATACTGTTGCTTGTACGTTATTTTTGACCGATTTTAGCTTAAAAAATTATCTTAAATAGATTTTGAGGTAGGCACGAATTATAAACATCAAAAATCGTTCGCTTTCATGAGATTTTTATTTAAATAGGATGGATGTAACAGGTTTATTGCACTTCTTGCAAATGTACTACGAAATTAATATAATCACAGTCAGTCTGATTTTGTTTTCCGTCAGACTAATTCAGTCTAAGATCAATCTAACCTTTTTGACTGCCAAGCAGGGTGTACCAATACCGAATCAATTAAGCCCATTGAGCATTGCAGAGACTTGAGCCCAAGGACATGATCCCAGGGGGCCCGCATCTTCAAGGTCAACATTTTGGTCCCTTGCAGCTCACTTGGTACATTCAACTTGAGTTGTGGCCATGAGATTTAGCAAGAGAGAGGCCCGCATCAATGTGCATTTTTCTGTTTTTCAATTTCAGTTGAATTGCTGTTGTTTGGCCACAGTGAAAAGTTTGCTCATTTGGCCTCGTGACATTTTGGAGGCATTATGTTGGCTGGATTTGCGGCATTATCTTTTGATTACCTCATTTCCTTTCATCTGCCTAATGTGGCACACGTGTCCAATGACAATTTATATTTGCCGTTGCTTTGGCGCCTTAGCTAAATCAAGTGTTCCATTCACAGTTTTTGATATTGTTTTGGCGCTGCTTATGAAAAGCCGCAACTAAAAGTCACATAAGACTGGCCAAGTCAAGTTGAGGCAGTTGACTTCGTTTTCTCAGTCGGTTTCAGTATTTTCTCTTTCGTTTAGCCAGCAATAAACTTTGGCAACTCTTTCAATTTGTTGAATGTCTTTCTGTGTGTGTGCTTGGGTTGTGAAACGACTTCTTGTTTAGTTGGCAGTTTTGAGAAGCAGCTCGTATTAGCCCCAGACTGCTCAGAGCACCTTTGGCACAAATTGCTTAAAAGTGTTTTTTGTTGTTGTTGGGCTCACACACACACACACACACACGAAAGAAAAAAATGGAAAAATAAATGGCTAAGCAGTAAATCTTTGTCGGTTTAGGTTATTGAATATTTCATGCTCCAGCTGATTTATTATTTATTTCTTTTTAATGCCACTGCCGAAGGTCAAGCAAAACGTTTTTCGATGAACCTGAAACCCGTTTTGATGACGCCCGCCCACCACACAAACACACACACACACACACACACACACGCACATTGAAAGCAGCCCCAACTGCCGACCAATTGCTGCCTGCCTGCATCAGATTTGCTTCATAAACGTGGCCAATGTCCCAAATGTCAGCTCAGCCATGGCCACTGTCCATCCGGAGTTGCGGCGCTTCCTGCTGCTTGCAGCGGAAATACCAGCTACGATTTCCGCAGCGCCATTGTTAAAGTTCCGCAGACAACAAAAGTCAGTTGTGAACCCCACCTGCCCCTGCCCCCACTGGCTCACCACCCACAGCATCCACTTCCCGACATGCTTTGTTAGCTCTGGGTCGCATAATTAGAGCGCGTCCATCGCGACGGCTTGCCTAATGAGCACTTGGTTGGCTTTCAGCGCTGCATTTGATGGCCCCCAAAACTTTTCTGGCTGCGTTTTGTTCTGCGTGGGCGTTCCTAAAAAATTACAGGCCAAACAACTACGCCCACGCACAGTCAACCGCCTGCTATTAACAGGCTGCCCCTGCTGCTTAATAATGCAAGTGTCCTGCTGGCCGTGTGTTATCCTTGCAGCTCGATCCGTTCGCCGTTCTTTGTTTGCCTCTGTGGCCGTCGTGGCTGGTGTAAAGTGCATAAAAACGCCGATTTCCGGCCAGAGGCAGCCAATGTTCGTGGCATTTGCATGGCCACAAAGTGCCAAGCCCCCACTCCCTCCCAACTTGCCGATTCGCGCATCCGCCAGTGTATTGAAGCCTTGCCACCAGCCTGTTGCCACCATTTTTTCCACTCACAACTATTTGCCGCTGAGCCAACAAATTATAAAGGCTAAAAGCGCGCGATTGGAGAGGGGTTGGGGGTCAACGCGGCGCGCGGGCTGGTCTGCTGCAACTACAAGTATTTCATTTTAATATTTGCAATTATTAAGCTCGAACATTTTAGAAATTCTTGCCCATAAATTATTTACAAATCTTGCAGTCAAAGTTTTTGCATGGGAAAATGTTTATTTTAAGCGCAAGCAAAACTTTTTTGCAACAATGCAGTGTATGTGTGTGTGTTTACTCTTTGCATATGTGTGTGTCTTTATGTAAATCGGTCGTTGCGCTTTTCCGCTTTTACTGCCACTCCAAACCCACTGCCCCCGCGCCCCCTCCCCCGCCTATGTTCGGTGCCTGTTGCAGAAAGTGTTGAGTGTTTTGTTATTGAAACATATGAGTATTTTTTACATTTGTTTACATTGCAGCCAACATTGAGGTTGTATACCCTAGATCGTATGTGTACAGGGTATGTAGTACATACATTTTTGTCTATGTGCTGTTAAAAATATGTAATGTATTTATAAAGTGCCATAGAATAATATTGAGAGTTAAGTAGAAGGTTAAAGAATAGAGCTCTATTCAACTATAGCCTTTTTATTTTCCCCTTATACATCGTATATCTTTTATAGACACTGATACTTATATACTACTACTTATATACTACTAACATATTTTGTTATTCCAACAATACATTTATTGATTGAATAATATACGTCATATAGTTCTTCTTTTATTTTGTTTATTTTCATTATATTACTTCTTACAATTTTCTGGTTTTATGTTATTTAATTCTAAATCACTTTTAACTTGATATATTCAAGTCATTTTCTATACTTCATCGATTATTTTATTTTATTGCCCAATTTCTTCATAAATTTAGAAATTCTTATGGTTTTCCCAAGCCTTCAACGGGATAACTTCTAGTCGTGCGCTTAGAAAAACTGCTTGAGCTCTTGTTGCGCTTTTAGAGTAGTAAACCAACTTGAATTGTTAGTTAAACAACAAAAAAGGTAACACAAAACCGTGCCAAGATGTGTGTTCAACTTACCCGGGCCCCATAACGGCTCCAAGGTAAAGAAAAAAGGCTCAAACTGGCATGGGTGTAGGAGGCTAACGGGCTAAAGGGGCGCGGTCCTAATGTATGCGCTAAAAGCCTGAGCAGCTGCCTGGGCACCAATTGTTAGGAAGCGTATTAAAAGTTTCGAGTCTTAAAGTTTTACGCGAGTAAGCGACGCGTCACGACGGCTGCCTTGGGGCCCCAAAAACTTTGGGCGCCCGTTCAGTGGCATATAAAATGTATTTACCTCTTTCGTAGAGCCTAAAAGTATGCAGCAGATACAAACACCCTCGCACACATACACACACACACTGACAAAGGCAACTTAACACACAATTGCGCTTTTGCATATTTGTAAACACAAACGGCAACAACAACGCGTTGGCCAAAAGCAAACTAAAGCAGGCAGCTGCGATTGCCAGCGCGAAAGTTGCCAGCCGAACCGGGTCAAGAGCTGTTAGCTCGAAAATTACACCATTTTTGCATTTCGCAATGTGTTTCGCGTTTCGCTTTTCGTGTTCAGCTCTTGGGGGTATTAACAGCCAGAATTGAATATTTAAAGCCAAATCATTGGCAATCCCAAAAAGAGAACCGAATTCCCAATAAGCGCAACCACAAAAGCGCCCTACACAAAAGTCAACATGCAACATGCGGCAGCAGCAGCTGCAGCTTTCCCCTTTTTTCAGGTTGTTTTCGCCATTTAAGCAGCGATTTTTCACATGAACAAACGCCACATAAATTGCACAGTTGAGCAAAACAACGTTGACTAACACTCGCCACCATGGACAGCTTGTATTTGTTTACAACAATTTAAATCGAGCTAACACGCGCTTATCCGCAATTGCTAGGGCTCGACTCGAGTATAGGCGTGTTGTGAAGTAATGAAATAATAAAATACAATAATTTGCAAAATTTAAAAGCTTTTTAAAGTACTTGCATCTAATTTGTATCAATTTGAGTAGCTTACAAAAGTTTAATCGACTTGCAACTTATAAGAGACAAAAGGAAACTATTTTCAATGAAAGTTAGTTAATTATGCAATGAGGAAGCTTAATTTTCTTAGCTTATATGTAAAATTTAACTAGATAATTTTTCATATTTGCTATAAGCAATTAATACCAGCTACAGTTGTCTTATAATTTCAAGGTTTGTGACAACATTATTATTGCGTGAAGCATATAAAGTCCTTCTCATAAACATTGAATTTAGAACGTGGACTTAATCCTTACTTAATCTTATTCTTGACTGTGATTCTTGAGGCACACCCTTAGCGTTTCCATATATTTACTTAAACAACAGTAGCTGATAAATATTCAAAACTGTTTAAAACAAGAATTGTTTATTAAATGTAGTCGGCATTTATTATTCTCATGCTTGAGATTAATTTTTCTTTATGGCAAGAATTTTTGTTTTTTTATCAATTTATATATTACGCAAACAACATGTTCAATCTCATTTTCATCATTCAGTTTGAGTTGTATTTATACATTCATTCCAATATATTTAAAAGCAAAAAGTTACGCTCATAACAAATTCTAAAAGCTCCCGTTGGAAATTCTTTTTAGAAACCATTTCAATCAAAGTAGTCAATTAATTTGAAAAATGTTCATATTTAGTTTGCATTAATAGGACTTCCAGAGGCTTAAATATTCTCTAATTCCATTTTGCGAGCGAAAACTGTATTTTGTTAAGCCTTAAATGAGAAATTGTGCTCGTACGGACATAAAAAGTATTCGTTTTTGTAGAAAGCAAAGGCTATGTAATCCTAATTGGGATCTGGGATAGTTGAAGAGAATGTTTAGCTATATTGTATGTGCTTTAAAAAATAAATATTTTAGCAGCTTTGCCATGCTCCGTCGATTTTGATTCCTATTGTTAGGTCTAAGCCGAACGTCATGGGAAACGGATGCAAATCTCTGAAATGATATCAAATAGTAAGCTATAAATACACTACTTTTGCTATAGTCTACTTTATACAGGGTATATACCCCACCTTTGTTTAATTGTCGTCCTGGCACTATTTAAAGCTGTCCCTCTTTGCGCCCGTTGCCGCCGCTGCTGCTGCTGCTGTTGGTTGCATTTAAGTAAGTGCCTAACAAATGGCAAGCTTGAGTTCCTTGCGCCTAAGGCAAATGTGTGCAGATGAAGATGGAGATGATGATTAATTTGTATGCGGCGGCAACTCGAGAGCAGCAATTCAGGAACCATACGAGCGGCACATGGACTGGCCCAAGGTAACAAACACATCTCTGCCTCACTCTCGCACTCCCTCTCTCTATCTCTTTCTATGTCATTCGCTCTCTCCCTCGCTCTTCGGTCGCGGCGAACAATGCCGCAAACGTTTGTGGAATTTTTTGTTTTTTCCTAAACGTGGGCGGTAAACGAGACGATGAAATGGAGCGAGGCGGGGCTTGCAGACATTGTGCCAAATGAATGATGAATGCTTATAAATGAGCGTGAGGGCGACGTGTCGACCTTTTACCGCTGGGCCTCACCGCAGGGCATTGCCGTATGCAGTTGCTGGGTGTTGGGTGTGTGCTGCTGCTGCTGTTGCTGCTGCTGTTGCTTGTGGGCGTTCTGCATATTTATGACCCTTTAGACTTCAATTTGTTGCTCTGACATTGACAGCATTTAGCGTTGAGTGGCTCAAATGGCTCAGTCAACCGGCTTTTATTAAAGCGCAAGGTAACCCCAACCACCTGCGCCCTGGCACCCCAACCCCTTAATAAGCCGTAACAAAGCTGGCCTGCGGGTCGTATACGCAATGAGCCAACTTATTAATTATAGTGGCATTTAATTTGTCAAAGGTGCTTATGTCTCTGTGTGTATCTGTTTGTATGCGTGTGTGTGTGTGTGTGTGTGCTAGTGGTTTACGCGGCTGAAATGTCAGGCAGTCACACTGATACGCACTCACACACACTCACACGCACACCTCCATTGACACACACTACTAACTACACACCTATTTTGACCCAAATTGTGGCGTGACATCTTAGCGAAATGAAACCGCGCGCTTGCGGAAATCTTCATTTGATATTCGCGTTTGCTTTGCGTCTACTAATTAATGTCACCTGAAATGTGGGCAACTGGCACGCCCACACGCCCATGCGTACGGCACGTATTCATTTTTGATTTAAGCTGCAAAAAAAGGAAAAACTAGCTACAAACTTTTACCAATTCCGTAGGCAGCAAAATTTCAATTTTCAGCTAAAAACTTTGGCAGGCGCCATCATTAGCCAACGGTGGCGGCTGCTGTTAGCCGTCATTAAAAACAGTTTACAAAAGCAGCCAGCAGCTAAAAGCCTTTTTTAGAACAGGTTCGGGGTGGGGAAGGGCTGGCAGCAGCACGTGTACGCCAGGGCAGGGGAAATACATCAGCGAAATGTTTGCCTACTTTAATTCGGAGCAGGCCTTGAGAATATAGCTCCAGAAAAAAATTAGATTAGAGCGAAACAAAATCAACAATAAAAAAAACGAAAAATCAAAAAAATTAATAAGTGACATGAATAATTTCCGTCATAGCGATGAGCGTGTGCATGTTGTGCCTATTAATGAGAGTCCAAATCCATATCAAAATCATAATCTGAATGCAATCGTCTGGCTACATCCTTTGGAACGACAGCAGCGGGACAAACGCGAAGCGACCTACAACAAGTTGAAGGCCGAGAATGATAAGCTGTACGAGCTGCTCCTGCTGGCCAAGCTGCAAGCGGTGCGCAAGTGGAACAAGCGCAAAAATTTGTGAATAGCCCAAGAAATCAAGGAAACCAAAAGGATGTGGTTGGGTTATTCCAGGAAGCTGAAGAAACAGGATATGCCAGATCAAGTGTTTGCTTATCTAATCGTTCATTTGGTCGTTCGCTTATTTTATTTTATTTTGTTTTGTTTACTTTTGCCTGCTTTGCGAAAGTCAAAAATCTCTTGTATTAAATTGCTTATAGCCAGCGGGCTAAATATATAGTACGACATATATATATATATATTGTGCGCGTTGTCTTTGTGTTTGCGAGTCGAATGAAATTCATGTACTTTTGTGCCTGTGACTTTCGCTTTTCTTTCGTTTTCAGCTGTCTGCAGCTGGAAAATGCATTTTACTCTAGTGCCCACAAAGTATGCAATGGATAAGGCAATGGCTGCGGGCAATGCCATTTCTAAAGCCCACAACTGTGTGTGTGTGTGTGGGGGTATAACGAGGTCAGTGCTTTGGTACAAAAGTTGTCAACTTGAAAATTACACGTAGTGCAAATCAGTAAAAATACACACTCGCTCGCACACACACACCCACACACACACACACTCGCTCGCTCGCACACACAGACCCATTTTAATGGTGTGCGCATGTTGTGTATGTCTTTGGTTGCAGCTCGCCCAACTGTTGCCCTCTATTTGAGTTTATCAGCGTGTAAAATGCGCAATTCAAATGCAAATGTGCAGTGTAATTAAAATTGTGCAAATGCATGCTGCGTTTTTTCCCATTGACTTTTGTGCCCTTTTTTTAGCTGCCACAATTGCTCAGCCAATTTAAGAATATATATACCATTTAAAAATGTATGTATTATATTAGGCAATTACCTAAATTATATTCTTATACCCTCTGCGGAAATCGTTTTAATGCAATGCATTTTTTACCATTTACTGTCGGCCAGTTAATATATACAAGTCTAAAATGTCTATATATTTACAAAAGTAAATCTCAATAGGGCTATTCTAAACTATAATTTATAATTTATAGCAAGCATATTAGAGCCCTAAATGCTTATATATCTAAAAATGTGAATATCTCTTATTAGATAGAAAGAATAGTTAAAAAAATTAGAGCGAATACATTCCATTAAAAATAATACATCATATATGTTCTTTATTGCTTAGGAGAATCTTTTCAATTTAAACAAACATATAAGTGATATCAAATCAAGCAAACTGGCCAGACCTCTCCCTGAAGTTTTACTACTGCGGTAATGTAATCTAGGACATGCCTTTCACTTTTACTTAAACATTGGCTTCTATGTTCACCCCACCTGTCGTGTTAAGGCCAAAATTGATGGCCCATTCTTGGCTAACTAATAAAACATATATATAAAGAAAAAAGTATATTAATTGAAATATAATACTCAAAATATTGAAGTGCTTTAGTCCTTATAATTTTTTCAATGTATTCTGTTTAGAGAGAACCTTAGCTCTGAGTTACTTTCCTATTAAAAAGCTTTTCTGAATGCGCTTGGTTATTCTTAATGTCTCCCATTTAATTGTAATATTTCAATTAATTATAATATAATAATTAGCTTCTAGCAATAAAAATATGCGTATTAAAACTAAATAAAATATAATATTATATTTTATTTTGTGACAGTACGAATTCAAAAATGTTTTAGCTTTTTGTAATTTATTTCTAAATCTAGCTTACGCTTTGTTCAACTATAAGCCAAAATTTGAACTGTCTCTCATAGAGAACTCTATCAATTTTAATAACATACATTTTAATTATCTTTCTAAAATGAATTGCGTTTTGAAAATGCCACAGATATCAAACAGTCAAGCTCCGGCGTATAGTTGATGATAATTTGATTGCTTTTTGAAATTTTGTACAATTCACTTGGCTCATAATTCGGGCCAACAATATTTTCGGTGGGCTTTGAAATGGACAACGCATGTTGCACACGAGGCTGCCACTTGCCACAAATAAAGTCGTAGATATTTTTTGAAATAAAGCTGCCGTTATCACAAATTGACAGCAAAAGCATTGTGCGCCTATGTGGCAATGTGGCAGCATTATGGGGCAACACTTTGGGGCAGCTGTGCATAGCAAATGGTTGCGTTTCGGCTTTCGCCATAGACCATGGACCATGGGCAATGGGCTATGGCTTCATGCGGTCACTCAACCAGGCTGAACACTTTGCCTCGCTTCCGTTTTCGCACGCACACACACGCACACACACACATACGTACACAGATAGAACGGGTGGCACACACATTGTTAAGTGCTTTGTGGTTGCTGGCAGCGCGTTGATTGCGCTGTGGTCCAAAAATCTAATAAAGCGCCAGCATATGAAATGGGCCATAGTTTTCTTCTTCCCTTTATTTATATTATTATTTTTTTTTTTTTTTGTGGAAACGGTTGGTACATGTCGATTTATGCTTTATTAAATCATATTAACAGTCAATCGGCTGCAACGAAATGTTAATTTCCGGGCATTTCGCTCTGTTTTAAATGTCGAGTTGGTTTTTAAAATTTGAAAAAAAGAAGAAAATCATTTTGAATAAAATTTGCTAAATACTAGACAAAGCTAAACAATAAAAATTCTAAAAAATACGCAACTGAACCGAATCCGATACAATGGATGGAAGTGGCGATAATCAGCTGACGGTCCGCTACAATCGACGACCGGTCAATCGTAGGGTGCAAATAATACTCCAGGACTATCAGCGCTGGGAGCAACCGGCGGCGGCCTTTGCCAATCCAAATGTCACCCTGCATGGCCATGCGAATGGCATTGCCCTGATGAACCAGGAATTTGTAATGCCCATGCGTATGGAAACGGAGGCCGATGATTCGGGCTTTGAGTCGGGCAGCGAGAGCGATTTGTTATAGCCCAGCTATGGGGAATATGTGGTAGCCAGTCCAGTTGCATGCATAATAAATTCTATGAAACCGTGCCAGCGACTTACCTTAATTCCAAAAAGACGAGAGCTTAACTAAAATGATTATAGACCCATTTATCATAATTTGGTTTATTCATGTCAATTTGATTTGTTTCTCGGAACACAAAATCCGTTTTACACATACATATATAATACGCAACTTGCGTGTAATGGTCTGTTTGTCTGTTTGTATGTGTGTGTGTTCGCGTGTGTGTGTGTGTAAGTCCTGTAAATATGTTTGTAAATAGATTAGTTAAGAGATTTTGCAGTTACATTTATTTTACACATACAATATTTGATATATTCGCAAATATTTACTTTGTATACATTTTAAATACGGATTACGAGTACACGATTTCAATTTGTAGTTCCTTCTCTCTATTTGTTTTTACTTCGTTTTTTTTTTAAGATTTTTGTATTTGGTTTTTTCAGTACATTTATGTTGATTTTTATAAATATACATGTTTCCGTTGTTTTGATTTATATATTCCATGCATTTAGTTTCGAAATAAGTTCAAAGTTTCTCTCGTCACGTTCGTTTAGTATGCAGCATATATATAAAAATTGAGTTCCTATTCACTTTACGTTTTTTTCTTTTTATCTAATATCCATAATTGTGCCTACTTTAAAGTGAGTTAATTATCACGCCTAAAATAAAGTTTCAATTTCTCAATAAAATGAACAACGGGTTTTATGGGTTCTTTCGCTCGAAGTACAGCTTTTTATGAAAGTGAATGTTGAACTAATGGACTAAATAGTTGTTTTTTGATGACTAAACGTTAATTTGATATCATAAAAGTTTTTATTACTACAAGATATGGTGTCTTTCTTAGCCACTGTGGCTTCTAAAAACGATATACTTATATATATATATCATCCATATATAATATTCTAAAATATTAGTTTTCTTTTTTTAATTGTTACGTATTTATCATAATATCTTCAAGTAGTGATAAAATTATAAATAAGTTCTAATTAAACAATAAAAAGTTGAATTAAAATAACATGAATCAATATTATCTTAAACTAGCTGCAACTGATTATACAGATACATAATTCATTATTTGTCATTGTTCAGTTTTTACGTTATGGATATAGTTGCTTAAAATACGCTTCATTTGGTATATATTTTCGTATATAAATATATCGTAAATTAGTATGAAATTATGTAAGAGTGTTAGAGTCGAGAGGGCTCGACTAGAATATACCCCGTACCCAGTGCGGCAATGTACCTAATGGCTTTCTGAAGTATATACAAACTTACCATGAACTTAATTTGATGAGGTGCTCAAAACTATCGATAGGAGTGTCGATACTACCTATAGCTTTGCCCACTATTGATTATAATTATAATGCTTTGCCATCAACTGTTTAATGAATAATGAGATACCCTGGGTTTCTCAAAAATATCGATAAGATCCATAATATCGATCATCGATAACACAAACTATCGATTCTATGCACTGTCGATAAGTTTACATTAGTCTCTAGATCTTGCTTTTATAAAAACGGACCCACAGACAGATAGATAAATATGGTTACAATGATTCGAATGTTGATTTTAGTCAAGAAAAAACTTTTGTAGATTCTAGAAATTAACTTTATAAAAAATAAAAACATTTTATACCCCATAACTGGATACAGAGTATGACACGTACCTAAACACTAATCAGATATACGTACTTATGATATTGTAAATATTTATAGATTAGTATTTGTATATATAGGTATGTTTCTGCAGTATGTATGTGTATATGTAGGTATTTAATGTTGCACAGTGTGAGTGTGTGTGTGTGGGCTTTAAGTACATCTATAAATTCTTTAAAATTTCTATTGGTGTATACATTTATTTAAATTTGATTATGAGACTGGGAGGAGGGTTGAATGGCGGGGTGGGGGTGGGTAGGTTTGTTGGCTTTTTAACTACGTTTTGTTGTTGTATGTAAAATGCATAAACATTCAGCTTATAAACTAGACTTTGCTCTCAGCAATTTGATCTGTTCCACCTAACGCACATATACATATCAGCTATAAGTAAGCGAGTAACTTTATATGCATATGTGTGTTGTAGTTGTCGTTGTTGTTCTTCTTGTTGCTGTTGATAGGTTTTGTATTTGATTTAGTGAGTGTGCAATGCACTCATGATAGGGAGGGCTTTACATTGAAATCCATAAATTGTATATAGCTACTGCTGAGTTAGTTCAAAGACTGAGTTAGAGTTGAGTATGCGACTATGTGTGCGTGTGTGTGTGTTTGATAGAGAGTGTGTGTAACTGTTTAATTAGTTTTATGTGAGTTTTTGGCTGCTGCAGTTGAAATTTTAAAAATTGCCCACGTTTAATTCCAATCCAATTAAAATTCAATTAATGCGCATTAATTTGTTTTTACCTTGTTTTTGTTTCTCCAATTTGTTCAATATATGTATGCGTGTATTCGATTATATTTTGTTTTTTTTTGCTTATTTTTTTTATTTGTATTGAACTTCTGTCTCTTGGCAGATTTTACAACTTACAGCACATACCCGTAACCTCAGTAACCAGTCGCATCGAACAGATCGGGCAGGACGAGCGGCGGGCAGTTGTGGGGACTGCATGTGACGCTGGGCAGCTCATCAGGTGTTACCGCATCCGTGCAAATGCACTGCAAACAGTTGCCGGTGTCCTGTGGCAGAATTTCACCAATTTTATACAATTTGCCTGCGACAAAAATCAATAGAGGGTAGACAGAGATGAAGTGTGCATTGTTGTTGCAGTTGCAGTTGCTGCAGCTATTCGTCTTGTTGTTGTATTTGTCAACTTACCAAGCACATTGCACATACGCCCCGTTGCCATAGGCGTTGTTGTTATAATCGTTGTCAGCGTGTAGGGCGGCACACTATACTGATTGCTGCTGCTGCTGATGGCCACACGCGGCGTTGTTGTTGTTGTGACTGTTGCTGCTGGTTGCATTGTTGTTTGTTGTCTCGCAGCAGCAGCTCCCACGTCTGACGTTTGGTTGTCTTTTGCAATTAAATCCGTTTGCGCACTGGCATCAGCTTTGGGCAACTGCTGCTGCTGCTGCTGCTGTTGTTGATGTTGCTGATGTGGGTGCACATCGACAGCAGTTAGTGTAATGTCAATATTGACTACGCTGCCATTGAATTCGCTGCTGTAATCATTGTAGGAGCTACGAAAGAACACAGCATCCGCATTGTCAGCTATGTTGTTGCCGTGCCTGTTGCCATTGTCTTTTCTGCTGCTGCTGCTGGTGTTGTTGTTGCCTTTGTTAATGCCAACATCATCGATTATTGTTGATGCTGGCGTTTCCTGCTCGACAGCAACTGCTGCTGCTGCTGCCGCTGCCGCAGCTGCTGCCAAGTTATCGTCAAGCGTGTTTGTGCTGTCAACATTCAGTTCCGTCGATGTCAGCCAGCGATGAAATGCATCGTCAGCTTCCTCAATTTCCTTATCCTGTTGCAGCTATACACAACAGTCAAATTGGATTATTATAATAAACGTAAAATATAAAAGCAATTTAATGGACTCACACACACCCAAGCCCTAGCCCAGTACCCAGTCCCAGCCTAATGGCTACTAAATATTCTTCATCAACTTTTAATTCTGCTTCTGAGTTTGCTTTGGGGTCATCTTCATGAACATTAAACTCAAATAAATAATAAAACAGCTCAGGCATAAAATATTCTTAAGCAAAATGCTGTACGAACTACAGATTGCAGCGCATGTCTATTAAGTGTACGATCCTTAAAAACATAATTGGCTGCACTTTGGCAGCAGCTCGTGGCCATCCGCACTCTCGGGTCACTGACTGCAACAGCAACCACTGTCATTTGCTGTGGCTTGCGGAGTTTTATTCACACCCTTGCCGAGGGTATTTAGGCTAAGTTGCCTTGACTGTGCCGCTCTTAAGGAAACTTCCTTGAGCTCTTGGGAATATATATTATATATATATGTATATATGTACTTATATTCTTGATCAGGTCACCAGCCTCCTGATCATTTTAAACCCTTGAAGCTATAAGATAATGTGAACAGACAATGTTATCTTACATGTAAGATATCGTATCGTAATGTATGTATAACAGAAAATACTTCGCTTAATGCTGACTCATCAAAAATATAAAAAAAATTAAATTCTCACTTAGATTTTTCTTTCGGCAAAACATTACATAACTATTATTATAATATATCTATTTCTGTGGCTATCGATTATAAATTGACTTGTTAACTGAACAATTTGTTTGCTTTTCAAAGCCATCTGGACAACATCTTGTTATATGGCAGCCATATCTTTAATCTAGCGACTGTCTGCAGAGTATTCAATCACTGCCAGCCCGAAGCTAACACTTATTTCTTCTATTTTATTTTATTTGCACTCACATTTGTATTTGCTATGGCAACCGTTGTGGCTGCTGGTTGGCTGCGCGGCGTTGTCATCATTTCGATTGTTGTTGCTGCTGCTGCTGCCATTGTTGTCGCATGGACCATGCTGCTGCTGCTGTCGCTGTTGTTGCTGCTGTAACTGCTGCTGGTGGCTGTCAATGTTGTTGCTGGTCGCTTGGTTGGTGGCTCGGGCAAAATATCGCTGTCTGTTTCCGCCTCATCAAAGTTTTTATCAGTGCCCAAGTCTGTGCCGAGTTCAACAATTGCGTTCGTCTTTTGCAGTATCTTCTGATGTTGCTGGCGCAGCTGCTCTTGCTGCTGCTGTTGCTGCTGTTGTTGTTGCAGCCGTTGCTTTTCGTGCAACAAATGCTGCTGATGATGCTGATGCTGATGATGCTCATGCTCCTCCGTTTTGTAGTCGTAATAAAGCAGGGCCGGCAAATTTTCGGGAAAATTTAAAATTTTGCTGGACGAGTGAGGCTGATGGGCGTGCAAATGTTGCTGCTGCTGCTGTTGGTGTTGGTGTTGCTGCTGTGGCTGCTGCTCCTGTTGCTGCTGCTGCTGAGGCGGCGCCAATTGTTGTTGATAATGCGTTTCCTTTGCTGCTTGATTAACAGAAGCTGCTGCCATATGGAGTGGCTGCTGCTGCTGTTGAGGGGGCATCTTATGTTGCTGTTGCTGCTGCTGTTGCTGTTGCTGGAGCGTTGCCGTTGCCAACTTTTGCTGCGGCTCATGTTTGTGTTGCTTGATTATATTGTAGTTGCTGTGGTTGGCAACGCTGTCGTTCTTTTGTTTTTGTTGCTTTATGTCTGGCTTTTCATAATCCGGCGCCTGCTTGCGGCTGTGGTAAACTTCGTAGTCATTAAAATTCTTTTGATTCTTGTGATGCTTGTGCCGCTTGCCAGCTTTCCTCTCCGTTTTGTGCAGTTTTGTTGATTTTCTCGTTGTGGTCTCGTACCGATACGGATCCGAATAGTCACCGCCACCATTCGCTGCAGCTGCCGTTGCCGTTGCCTCTGTCTCTGTCTCTGCCTCAACCTCTGCCGCTGCAGGTGCTGTCGCTACTTTATTTACATTCGCCTTATCTGCGCAGAAAGCGAAAAGTTTCATCTACATTTTGTGTATTAAGCCACATAAAACTCGATTCAAACTAACCGCATTTCTCCCACCAGCAGAATATTTCGCCGTCCATGCAAAGGCAAACCTCGCAGGGATCCAAACGCGGCACCTGCCACAAAGCAAAACATAGAAAAATGGGCAAAAACAAGGGTTTAACAAATCTCTAAAATATATATATATGTATATACATTTATCAACCGAAAACAATATTGAACATGGTGTGTGATGTCACGTTGTTTGTCGTCAGCAAACAAGACCAAAATCTGTAAAATGAATATTTTGGTTTGGCCCTAACGAAATATGTGTAGTGCAACTGCATTTTAAGCTAAGGGTAAAAGCTACCTATAAATTTCAATCAAAAACGCATTTGGAGCCCATTTAAATTTCCTAAAACTCCGAAATATATTTTGGGATATATGTACAACAAAAGAGCAAGATTGATAAAAAAAACATGTTTACAATATAAATATAAATATATATTTGTCGAATCGCAGAAAATTCGTTGAATTCTGCAATTATTTTCTGACAGTTGAATAACAATTTCTGTAAAGAAAATTACATTTTATAATTATCTTTTTTAATTGGAAAATTTTCTGCGAAAAATTGAACATGCTTACAGCTTTAATTATTGCGTAAACAAATTCTAAGAAAAATTATTTGTACGCTGAAATAATTGCCATAAAATATATTACATAACGAGTTAACTGACTTTGATGCTGATATCAAAGAAACATTCTCTTTGTGTGTTGACAAATGGCATTTTCCTATTAAGGGCTTAGAACGATTTGAAGAAAATATACCAAATTCTATAAAATATATGGGTTTTATATAATAGTCTCACTTTGTAAACTAGTCGAGCTTCAGTTAATACGTTCGTATATTAAACGCTGTAGCTGTACAATATCCCTTTTATGTTAGCATATGCATGTGCTATAAATCCTTATCCGACATTTAGCAAACCTCTAACTGTATTTTCATTGCCAAATCAACATTTATCAAAGTCCTAACTGTAAAATCAAGGTCTGAATAAGTCATTTGATGTTGTAGCTGACAGCAAGAAAGCCGTTTAAGGCACACGGTGCAACCGCATATGAATATTCCTCACAGGTAACAGCGAATAACATGGCGAAAAGCACAGGTGTAGCAAATGTATAAAACACGGTTGGCTTTCTATATATCTGTGGATGTGTGTGTGTTGCGCTTACCTTTTGGCCGTGTGTGTACTTGTGGCCATTTGTGAAACATGCCGCTGCCCTACTGTGTGGCTCCAAGTCGTCCGCAGCCTCAGCTGCAGAACTGGAGCCAGCGGCAGCTGCCGTCGAGTCGGTGTTGGAGTTGGCATTGAAATTGTTGTTGTTGTTGTTGTCGTTGTTGGTGTTAGAACTGGAGATAATGCCGGATTCAATGTCTGCTCTCTGCTGAAGCTCAGCGTCGCTTAGCATTTGCTCGGACAGCAGGCGTGCATCGTATTTGGCCTGGGACTGTGCCTCGTCCAGGTCGTAGTTGAAGTCATCCACGTGCTCGTCTAAATACTCGAAAGGCAAAGCTGTGGTAGGGCCAGGTCGCAGGTAAAATGTGGGGGGTGGCCAAGCAGAAAGAGAAAATAAAGTAAAAAGGTGCCATAAGCCGCTGTTGAATTGGCTATTCGACTCTGATGTTTGTAGATGTTGTTGTTGTTGTTGTTGTTTCTGTTGCTGTTACTTTAAGGTTATTTAAAGCTTCGCTAGCTGGTCTAAAACCGTTTTGTGGGCCATCATGGAGGCTAAGCTGCAATCAGCAGCCTGTCGCCACCTTTCGAAAAGGTCATAAACTGCCGACAGCCAACTGCTTACTCACATTTTTTTCGTTCTGTTTTTTATGCTGCTCACATATTTGATAAATTATCATAAAAAATAATGAAAAGCATAACATTTGTGAGCACTTGGAAATAAATCAAAAGCTCGCATAAAACACAAATTCACACACACACACACACACACTGAAACAGGAAGAGATTTGTGGTTGTTTGTGTGTGTTTTATGGCATTTGTCATTAAATCAAAAGGCTGCGCTCATAATGACATCAAATGAAAACTTGAGAGCCGAAGCA
This sequence comes from Drosophila novamexicana, assembly GCF_003285875.2. NCBI lineage: Eukaryota > Metazoa > Arthropoda > Insecta > Diptera > Drosophilidae > Drosophila > Drosophila novamexicana. Next base: position 6,663,602 of record NW_020824765.1, on the reverse strand, counting down.
AATCACAAATTGAAAATGTAAAGCAAAATTGAAGCGTGAGCTCATAAAATGTGCATAATTTATTTGACACAGATTTTATGCACTATACTATATTGCAATATGCGTCGAGTACGACTTTGTATTTTTGCAAAAATTTAAATGTTTACTCGATTCAATTTTTATTATTGAGAAATGAATTCATTTAATTACTGAAAAGTTGCAAACCCTATTTAAGATTTCTGGTAGTTTAAATCTACCTCTAAACAAATATTTCTTTGTTTGGAATAAGCCAAAAACATTTCAACCATATTGGTTTACTCTGTGTGGATTGTCTGTGTTCTGAAATAATATATCGAAAATCTCAAGGAATATTTCAATTTAACTGATGTCATTAATTTCTATTTCTCAATTGAATTCCGTCCAAGATTTCGTACAGCGTTAACTGTAAGCGGACTGTATAATGTATTACATTTAGCTGGCAGCTAACATCCGGGCACTTCTTGAGACTCACCCTCGGCCAGGTGCTGTTCGAGACGCAGTAATCCAAAAATGCTGCAGCTGTGGCAGAGCAGCAAACAGAGCCACAAGCAATTGATGCTTGTCATGCTGGTGCCTCGGCTGGTGCCTGCTCTGCTAATAATCCTTGGCATGCTGTTTTCGTTTCCGTTTCCGTTGCCGTTGCCGTTGTTTGTGGATTTCGTGCACTTAGTGGCACATTCTATGGCGCTTGGCTCACAAAATAAACACGCAACCTTCGCACAATAAACGTCAACAAAAACAACGACACAGTTCACAGTTTTTTCGTTGTTTATTTGCGACTTCTTTTTTATTTATTTATTTTTGCGCTGTAGTTTGTTTTTACACAAGTGTTGCAGTTAGTTGTCTGCTGCGGGGGCTTTTTCTTGTTATTTTTATCAAATGAACACGCGGCACACTTCACACGGCGCAGTGCAACTTAAGCAGGCGGATGCCCTCAAAAGTAGGCAACATTTTTTATTCTTCTCTTGCGCAACGCCCATTTATAACTGTCTGCCTTTATTTTAATCATCTATTACCATTCCCATTGCTTATATTCAATTCATTTGCCAAGTTGGTAATCGCACAACTGTGATTTGCCCTTGCTACGTGCCAGCCAGACCCCTACAAGCTGCAACCCCATCCAATCAGACAAGCAGCTAACCAACAAGTGTTTCTTCACTTTTGCGCTACGTGCCTTATGCAACCCAGGCAAAAGTTGGCCAACAGGCGAGAGGCTACAGAGCGCCAGCCCAGCTGCGCGTGAAGTAAACAATTTGAAATCAAATAAACGCCATTAACTAATCAAAAGAAATTGCTGATGGGTTATTTATGCTGCCCTCGGGTAGATAAATACATTGTTCAAATAAAAAAGCTCATTAAAATTTGAAAACATCTTGCAAAAAGGATTATAAGTTATCAAGCTGCAGAGGTAGCCAGCTTAAGTACCTTAAATATATGAGCTTTCTAAATATAATTTAAAAAAATGATAATTGTAATATTTGCACAAATACCAATAGTACAAATACTAAGAAAAATAATACTAATATTTAAAGCCCTTAATTAATTACGCCTGCATCCCTCTTGATCATATATAATGTTGTTTAGCCCTTGAGTATCCCTTATGGATATGGATACTTATCCCATCAATTGCGAAGTAAGATCAAGTATTATGCTGTTTTACTCTTGAGTATGCCTAATTAATCAGTTTGTGTATCAATTCTGTATTATACTTCTAAAGAAAATGATAAACTAGTTTCTGAAAAGGCACAAGTCCCTTTAGCCTATGATATAATATATTGTTACCCTGAGTAAACATCTGCATTAACAAAAAAAGGCGACTTTCGAGCTTGAATATCAAATTGTAAATATTTTTCAATAATTATAATATTCAATCCCCTAATCGCAGCTCATACACCAACATTTTCAATACTCAGTTAAAGCCCTTTTTAAGCCAATTCACACATCTATGATATTTACAGCATCCAAGAAACCTATCTGCAGAACAAAATGAAGTCTCTTCTCTAATAAATATTTATGACCTCTCCCTCTTGCTTTTACCCGATGGCCAAAGCTAACAAGGAACGAGCATTGAAAGGATTGCCAGAGCAGCGAGCCGCTAATGCAGAGCTCAAATTCGCATAAAGTGTTTATCGGCAAACAATGCTAAGGTAAATGCACTGTCAGAGTGCTTAATTTATGGCATAAAAGGATGGAGAGATGGGCTGGATGGCGGAAGGGGGATGGGGGAAGCAAGAGCATAGAACTGAGTAAAACAAAACACTTGAGCTAAACAATTCGCTCGAGGCGAATGCGGAAGTGAAATGCCAAAAGCGAAAAGTGGCAGAAAGAAAAAAGAAGGCAGGAAATCAGAATGTGGAACGTGAAGTGCGAGGCGATGTCAGACGTGAGAGATAAAACGGAAATTCATTGCCAGACGTTTGAAGTGTGAGAAATTAGCACAATGCACAGACACACACACACACAGTCAGAGGCACACAATCACAACACACACGCACAGTGCTTTGGATAACTTTTAGTGCCACTGCAAAATCCATGTCTGTCCGCTGGGGCGTATGCGCAATATTTGATTTACGTTTAATTTGTAACAACTTCCGCTGCACATGTTCAGCCACTGATTAAATTCCAATTTTAATTCATATGCACACATGCACAAGCTCACACACCCACATAAAGTATGTTTTTTAATTTGTTTGCATTCAATTAAAACGCTTTGATAATTACATAATTAAATTAATTGTTAATCAAATGCAGGCCATGCAAATTATGCCCTGTGATATTCAAATTTGTCTCTCTGACACTGACACTGGCGCGCTGTCTGACGCCTGACAAATTGCCTGACTTGTCACACACGGCGGGTACGTAATATTTGCTAAACGCGTCGTTAAGGCTCAACGCAGCGTCGCCCACTGTTGCCGCCAGATGCTGTGCACTGCCTATTTAAGCAACAGCAACAGCAGACAGCATCCAACAACTCAATCTGCAGGCTCTCTCTCTCTCTCTTTCTGTTACGCTCTCTCACTCTCACTTTTGCGCTCTGCCTTACGCTTTTGCTTTTTATGAATGAGCTTGTGTGCGCTAAACACAGCTCAACTGAGCGGCTCTGTTAACAGTTCGCTCACTGTTAAAAGACTGTTAGCTGCATTCTTTTGTGCGTATGTATATGTGTGTTTTTTGGGTACGTTGACTGTAAATTACATTAAAATGATTCAGTTTTGTGCAGCCATTTGCTCGGCGCTGCCTCTTTGTGCAAATTGCATCTGGGCAGCCTTTGGGCAAGTTGTTGTAGTTGTTGCTGTTGTTGCCATCCATTAAACGTTAACACTGCAACAACAGGCGCAACTGTACGCTCACAACCATATAGGTTTCATTTTTATTTTTCTTTATTCTTTTTTATTATTTTGATTTTTTGCGCTGTGTAAAGTGTAAATATGTTAATGTCCTGACACACATAGACACACACACGCATCTTGACAGAGGCTGACTGACAGGCGATGTGAAGGCTCGCACTGAGGCTGAGGCTGACGCTTGTTAGACATGACAATGGGTGTTTATGTCAGGATAACTGTCAACAGTTGCATGTTTCGCCAACTCCTCCTGTTTTACGCCATATATGTGTGTACGCTTTCAGCTGCTAATTTCTTTTATAAATTTCATGCGCTACATTTACATAAAAATCGCATAACGCATCATTTTCACATTCCTAAAGTGTCCCGCTGTCACACGCCACTTCTCACATATATTAGCCATATGCATAAAGATAAATTCTGTTGTGCACGCAACAGTTGGCACATGTCTCATAGAAGATATACGATATGCTAAATATGATATATGGCATAGATATGTCATGAATGGCAACGCAATCGATTGGTTTCCGGCCCCAAACTCAGCCAACTAAACGGAAATCAATGTGGGCTGACATCTGAAAAATGTCAATTGCCAGCAATATTTTCACTTGGCCAACAACAACAACAACAATCATCTATGTGAAATTATGAGCCATAACAGCTTGACAGCATAGACTCTTGGTTGTTGTTGTCTTTGCTGTCGGGCATATTTGATGGGCCTAATAATTTAGCTAAGTTCAAATATGTTCGCACAATAATGTTCAAAACATAAATTTCTCAAATTTATAAAATAACAATTTACGTGCTTATTTACATACAATTAATAACAGCGTTTATTCAAAGAATGTCATTAAATTTGTTTATATATATTCGAAATAGTCTTAACTGAACAACACACTCAGTTGATGAATATAAAGATATCCTTTATATACTTACCTGTAATAATAATAATAATATATTGTTGTCTTTGCTGGCAGAATATATTTTGCAAAAAAACAAGTTCCGATTACTATTTTATAGAAATTATAATTAAAAGCATTAACTAATTAAATCAATTAAATTAATTCTTAAAGAAAGTTTCTCAAAATGTTTCAATATATTTTAAAGCGAATTCCTTTAACAGACGTATTTATAAATATATTCCTATAGTTAGAATCTTTAGTATTGGCTCAAAACATATCAATAAAAAATGTATCGATAGCAAGAATCTATATCATATATAGCTTAGCTTTAATTTTGCTTGAAATAAAAGGAAGTAATTAATGTGAATTCTTCAAACGATAACAGCTCAACTTAATCAGACAGCTCAATATTATATAGGAGGTATAAATTAATAGGTTTTATGAGCATAAATTTGCCTTGAAGAGAGCTCACAACTTTTCAAGGTTTGCATAGAGATCAGATAAACGGTAGCTGGAGAATGGAAGGGTATTTGAAAAGCAGTTATCAAAAATGTTCTCCTTATTTATATGCCATTGCGCACTTAAAGTTACGACTTGAAAGAAACTTGATAAATTTCATGAAAATGCGAAATGGCATTTGCCGTGGGGGCAGGTCTCGAAAATCAAATCACTTAAGTAATTGTTTTACAGCAACCCACGCTCCCGCTCCGGCTCCCAGCCCCTTCGGCCCAGCATCCCGTCGTCCCTCTTAAAATAAAATCTATTCATAGAATCAGGCACAGGCCGGGCTAAAATTTAATAAAACTGTCAAATGCTTTTGTTTGATTTTATTAGCCATAATACTCGGTATTTATTATATATCGCTTAAGTCCTTAAAATCCTTTTGCTCCGAAAATGTCACAAAGTTATGCCATAAATATTAATATAAATTGTTTTAAATTTTTAAGTAGCCCGAAAAGATTTATAAATTAGCCAAGGCGGCTGGCAGGCCATAAAAATGATTCATTTAATTGAACATGTGTTTCCTTTTAGCCTACGCCAAGACAAGTGTGGTGACGTGGGCAGTGTGGGGGCGTGGCAGGCCAGTGTCTTAAGTTTATGCAAATTAAACAACAATTATAAATTCTAAAGGACAGCTTTGTGTAAGAGACCCTTTGGGGGCGAGGTCAACCACAACATAGAACAAAGCTCAGGGCCTGCAAATGCAAATGCCGTATGTAAATATTTAAAATGATAAAATACAAAAGCCCTTACCCCGCTCCCAAACTCAGCCCCCTTCCTCACCGCCAAAGCATTAGTCTTTATGCAAATTGTAGAGCAAATGTTGCTGCAGGCTGCTGCAGACACTTGTCAATGGCATTGTAAGGGCTAAAACCAGATTAAGATGCCATACAAAAGAAAGAACAAGAAGAAATGATTTGCATTCTGCATTTATTGGTAGTGCAAACGTATGTGGGTAATTATATATATATTTTAGGCCAATTTACTTTTAGCCAGCTTACCATATAAGATGTTTTTAATTAAATTAACATGGCTTGGTTATTTTATGCCTTAAACAAAATATTTATCCATCGGAGATACCACAAAAGCAAAACAAAAATTTACCACATTTATTGAACAAATTGCAATTCAACATTTTCAAGCCACAAATGCAATTTTGGCCGGCTTCCCTATTGTTGCCGATTTGAGGCCATTTGTTATTGTATTTTATTGCTTTTGAATAACAATTAATTTATATTTTTGATTTGCAGCTGAAAGTAATTTAAATTTATTAAATGTTTGCACAGAGAAAATATAAGAAAATCATACTTGGAGCGATAAAAGCCCATAAATGGAGTGTTAAAAATGTGCAAAGTTTTTGCTCAGTTGCCAAGAAAAGTTGACAAACAAACTTTACAAACACACACAAACACACAAACACACACACATACACACACACACACAGAGATATGTTTATATTTTAAGCGAAAAGTTCTCAAAAACTAGCTACAAAATGCAACCCAGTTGTATCACAAAAATGAACTAAAAAAACTTTTCATTTTCCACAAAAGGCATTTTTATCGCACATTCTTATTGTTGTTGTTGTTGTTGTTTTGAAAAGTTTTCTTGCACTCGGCATAAAATAAACTGACCCACAATAGGGCGGCTTAAAAAAAGGCAATTTGTGTAAAATTAAAAACGTAAACTTGAAATCAAATTATTTTCACGTTTCAATTACAAAGAAAAACTCTAATTGCAATTGCCAGAGAAAATAAGAAGGAGGAATTAAGAAAAAAGAAATGAAACGAAACGAAGAATGAAGGCAAAAACTTATCTAAAGTACCTGCAATTAAGAATCGCGCCGAAGAATTAAAAACGTAAAAAGCGCTGCCCATTAGAGGTGCAGCAAAACGAAACAAACGAAGTAGACGAAGAAACTATGAAAGATTACTAAAAGCAATTTGAGAACAACAGCAGCATCAACTATAGACAAAATGCAAAACTTGCCAGCTGCCATTTGCCATTTACCAGTTGCCAGTTCCCAGTTGCCAGTTGCCAGTTGCCGGTTGCCAGTTTCTATGGCAATTATCTTGCAGCGCGCCGTAAAGTGGCTGAATAGAAGCCAACGTCATTGGCAGCTCCATCGGCAGCGGCATCAGCGTCATATCAGCGATATCAGCCCAAGGCAAGCAATTCCAACTTGGCCGCAAGAGAGCTGCTTGTTAAATATCCGCAACCAGCAAGCTGATAAATCAAAGGAAAGGAAATCAATATATAATCAGAATATTGCCATTTCCTATCAGCAAGTCAGATTTATTTAATAGAATCTAACGTTCTATACACGAATAATTTGATTATCCTCCATGATAAATAGAGTGTAAGCTACCATTACTGAACATCCACTGTCTCGGTGTTTTTATTTGCCTTTGGAAGATATCCAGCTATGGGAGCATTCCCTATTTTTTTTCTTACTAAGTCAACAGGTGATTTTAAGGTTTAAGAAATCTTATCAGTGGTACAACCTTAAGAAAACCATTAGTAAAGGAAAGTAACATTGCTTGTAAAAAAAAGAAGCGAAAGTGTCAAAATTGTAAGCTGTGCCGCTCGATTGAAGCTGTGTTCAAATGATATGGTAATTAATTGAAATTTTTTTTTTTCAGGATTAAGAATGATGCACATAGGGGAATCAAAAAAAGAAATCTAAGCAAAAGAGGAAACGGAGTGAAGAAGGGGAGAAAAAGGACGACTATGTATTAAAACTTTGAAGATATGCTAACGATAAAACAATTAATGAGAGGCAAGTATGAGAAGAGAGCGAAATAGCACAACCTAATTGGCTTAACTGCTTTAATTGATTGTACAAAAGCTGTTATAGCAAAACTGTTTCAGCTAATATGGATATCGTCTTAACAACGTCTCGTGATTGAAGACAACAGCCTGAGGTTTGCTTTCGAGCAGTAGATATATTGCATTCAAAATATTTTAGAGAATAGAGAACACTTTTTTTCAATTTGAGTCTTTAGAATTGATTGAGCTTAGTTGCCTTTGGCTCTGCAACTCAAGAAACCGCCCACGCCATTCGCCTAACGTAAGACAATGCGCCACTTGGCGTACTTTGAGAACTTTATTAAAGTGCATGCTAAGCGCACCTGCGGCTGCAACACTCTTACGATCCGCCACAATGCGGCAAGGCACTCGGTTGAGGCACGGCCCTGTTACAGAGAGTATCCAATTTGGCTTAGCTGTCGCTTAGGCTAAAACTCTTAGTGCTCGGCTTATAAAATATGCATTGAGCACAATTAAAATGTCGCCAGCATAATAATAATAAAAGAAAAAAAGAATAAACCACATAAGCACACCAGCACACAGTCACACGCACCCACAAGAGACAGAGACCCAGAATGACCCACAGGGAGCCCCTTTGCACGTACTCGGACCCTCTAATGAAAGGGTTCATTAAACAAACAAACAAACATTTTGCTGTCCCACCTGTACGCAATTACCTTGGATAAACAATGAGTTTGCGACTTGATTTAACAGTTGTGTTTACTTTGCATTAACGGGTTTTCCATTCAAATTAAACCAAAAATGACAATGTTAGGGCAACCACCCAAGCAACCGCCCATCCACCCGCATATCCACCCACAATTATTGACAGCTATATAAAAGGTGCTCGTAACCAGGCTAATCAAATGTGCGACTCGTATTTGGTTTTTTTTATGCGAAAATATAAAAGAACACAAATATAAGGAGTGCAGTCGAGAGTGCACGACTAGCACATACCCTGTTTAAGTTGTTATTTGTTTTAAGTTCTTTTCAATATCTTTCCCATTTCTAAAGTTGTTTTTATATAACCTGCAGCCAAACAATCAAGAATGTATATTTAACTCGGATACGTCCCTCTCAGTCGGTTGCTCAACTTTTTTTTTACATCTGTTTTATGGCACAAGAAAACATTTATTCCGCAGAGTCACAGCCTTTGCGCGTCCAGTCGATGTTTTATGGCGTATAAATCAGTGTTAATGTCACAGATACAAATGCAATTGAATTGCCATCGTAGCCATGGCCAAGTACACAAGTTAGATAAGGCCATACAAAAGACGTTTCTAATTGTATTAACAAAGCTGCTAAGTCCTGGTTACGGTCGAAGGGTATACAAATGGTCCGATTCAAGCGGAATCTATTACGTTTTACTGCCTCTTTGTGCCGCATTTAATTAATAATTAATCGCACGCATGCGACAAATGGTTTAATGTTTAATTAAGTCGCCACTTAATCTAATAATTAATTGATCAATTAAAACTTATGTGTGGAATGCGCGGCTTTTTCAATTTAAATTTAATAAATACAAGAAATATTGCGCATACGCCGTGTTATCCCAGCCCGGCAGGGTTTTTGCTTGTGCTTGCGTTTTAGCGCACAGCACACTAATTGTATTAATTACGAACAAAACATGACAATTATTCAAAGTACTTAAAATTGCACACGCTGCACGTCGAGCAAGCTGAATGTCCCCTGCGAGCTGTGCCTGAAGGGATCTGCGAGACAGCTAATAAACAACACGCTGATTCAATTAATCGCAATGCAAATAAATAAATAACATCTACCCTTGCTACCCGTTCTTTCTCTGCCGCTGATTGGTCGCTTGTTTCAACTTTTGACAATGCAGCAATTGGGGAAAAGCTGCCACGTGCAACTTGCGACTTGCAGTTGGCAGCAGTTGCAATTGTGACATTGCGCCATGTGCAAACAGCTTGTATAAAATAAAAACTCAACGAACTTCGATAAATTGCAATCGCGTAAATAAAATGGGACAGCAGATATCACAGCAGAAATCACAGTGCGGAATTGTGTCAACAGCAGTTTTCCGCAGCCATGAAAAGTACTTTGCCGTGCCATGATATATGCAATACACACGCCACATATATGTATCCAGAGAGTATATATGTAATGTATGTCCATCCATTTCTTGCTGTATCTGTAACTGTTTGTATTTAAGTATCGCTGCGGCGTCATAATGATGTGGCGGCTACGGCAACTGTGACAAGTCGCTCTTAGCCATGCAGCTGCAATAGCTCTGACAGCTCTGAATTAATGCCGCAAAAAGGCTCTTAGCAAGCTGGCTTGGCTAACAGATACCCAAAGCTGAAGAACACTGAGGACTGTTGCAATATTTATTATTTTATTCTATGTAGCTGCCAATATGATTCCCAAACTGACAACATCGACTGCTCTACAGCAGAATATACCCATAATTTTGCTTATTAAAAAAACACATGTTAACATGATAGTATTTTGTATACGATGCTCTTAAGGCTGGCGAAAGATATTTTGGCATTTGTATATGTTACACTTTAGGTTTAACTTTTTATTTTCTACAATTATACCTTGCATATATTGAACACCTAATCATAATTCACACGGAAATTATCCATAAATGAGTATGTATATTCATTAACAGAATCTGCATCCGCTGCTTAGTAGAATGCACTTTAACTGCTTGATGAACTGCTTGCATTGCCTTTAACATGAGCTGCAGCAGCTGCTTACAACTACACTGAAGGTATGTAGTAGAATAGAAGTTGACTGTAAGCCATTTGCAGTTTTGTTGTCGACCTGATCTGCATTTATGTTTACATAATCAGGAATATCTCGGATATTACAAGCGATTTATTAAATTTGTTTGAATGCCAATTGAAAGTAGGGATCCGACCAAAATCAAATAGGTATAACATTTCAAAATCAGACGATTTTTACCCGAGATATTTAAAAAAAATCATCAAAACAGTTTTTATTTTTGAACCGACCCCGATTTTGAGAAAAAACGTGATGCTTGCTTTTTCGACGATTTGGGTCAAAAATTAGATTTTCATCCATCTAATGCCAATTCCATAGTACTGTTACTTACGAGCCAAAAATGACTTTACAAACGAATCGTTTTTTGGTCAACTTTTTTAAGCACATCGATTATGAATTTGTTGTTCGTGGTTGCCAATTTGCGTCGATTCTCATATCAACATTTCGTAGAATTCTGTCGATAAAAAAGAGTCACGAATCCTTAAAGGTGCATATATCTTCCCAAAGTCTAAGATAATTAAGACGATGTATTTTAGTTTAAAAAAACTAATATATTTTTCATTTTGTCTTTTTCAGCATAATCTGCCAACATTCATGGACAACATATAATCAATAAATAAATATGTCGTCTTTAAAATAACAAAATAACTTGGGAACGGCGGACCTGCGCGAGATTATGACATAATTTTGTATTTTTCAGCCAAATCTGCCACGCCCATTGACAACATGATCGCTATTTTTGGTACCTAGTTGACCTATACATCCTTGGTTACTCCATATCATGGATAAAGTCCTAGCGAACCTAAAGGAGAAAGTTCTTGCAAAATGCGTAGGAACAGAGTCCAAAATGTGTATGATTTTCTTTTACAGCCGCCCCCAGCAACAGTCCCGCCCCCTGGATGGTTTCAAGTTGACTAGCATATCCTTGGTTATACCATACCATCGATATAGTCCTTGGGAACCTAAAGGACCAGATACCTGCAAAATGTGCATTGCAATGGTCCAAAAACATGTATGATTTTTCTTTCAGGAGCCCTTTTACACTACCTGCAGCTGCAGCTGTTGTGTAAAATCCGCCTTACGGCACTTATTTTACATAAACTGCTATTTAACATTACTCATTTTAATTGAGTTACATTTTTGCCCCTTAATGCTATGCAATGAAAATTTAAGTTCAAAGCACTCGTCGACCTTCTTTGCATTTCTGTTCGCCTGGTATTTGAGTGGAATTTTAGTGCAAATTTGGGGCGTAGCTTTCGAAGAGGGCGCCCCGTGAGGGTATGCAATGAAATTTTTCGGCAAAAAATATTGTACGTCGACCTTCTGGGCATTTCTGTTCGCCTGGTATTTTTGCCAGTCTGACGCCCCCTTTTAGCAGGGGCTGTTAACACTGGTATGTTAACTAACAGCGACTTTACAGTATACGTTAAATAACAGACGCTTAACAGTGAACTGTTAAAAAACTTGCAAGTCATCATTTTTGCAAAAAAAAATTTGGTGCATCTGCTTGCTGAGCATTTCTGTTCGCCTGGTATTTTGGCAGATTTTAAGCAAAATCTCGGCAGCCAGCGGTTGCCAACAGCCGTTGCTGACGGGTAGGCAAACGACCGTTGATTTTTGAATTTTTAAATAAAAAAAACAGGTATTTCGTTTTTTATTTTAAATAATTCATTTATTTATGTTTAAATTTACAAAATTTAGTTTATTTAAACTTAAAATAACTATATCTGGATTAAATAAATTCCGATCCTGGGAAAATATGCTTTATCAGTCGTGGAGGTCCTTAGAGCTCATTGTAGTCCTTAATTTGTGAGTCTGAAAAGAAAAAAACACATTTAAATTAAATAATTATGTATATGTATATAAAAGCATTTTATGTAAGGAAAATAGGCCATAACTCGGGCATGTCCTTGCAGATTTTCAAAGGACATGGTGCGTTAGGATCCTTTAGACCCCCTGCATCGATCTGCATCAAAAAAATATGGGGTAATCTAAGAGCCCCAGGACTTGTATTTTGACTTGTAAAATTTCAGTCGCGGAGCGCACGAAAATGGCCCGAAAACACAAATCCTTAAATATCTGCCAAACTACAAGGACGATCCTAATGAAATTTGGCCAGCTTGTAGTCCTGGTTAATACAATTTTTTTGACATATGACTCGCAAGGATATGCAAGGATACAGCCGAGCTATGGCCTATTTTTAGTATGCAAAATTGTCCTTAAAACTTTTTTGTCTGAAGGACTTTCGTCCTTCGGGTTGTAAATTCTTCAATGGGAAGGAGAGGACTATCTACTGGCCAAAGGACATCCCGATAGTCCTTCAAATGGCGAAGTTAGCCGGGATATTTTCGATTTTGGCCAATTTTGCGACTAACCCCCTAGGATAAATTTCGATGAAATTTTTTGTCGAATCCTGGAAATCCTTGAATGCCAATCGATAGTTCTGCTCACCACGAGTTTAAAAATGCATATCCTTCCGATATCCTTAAGGATTTGGCCAAGTTGTGGCCAATTAAAAAATGTCCTTTTTAGAAAATTAGCCATATATCGGAAACGGCAAGGACGATTTTGTTGTCCTTTGGACAGTTTATGGTCCTTGTTTATACGATTTGCTTGACACACGACTTGTCAGGATCTGCAAGGATACGGCCGTGTTATGGCTATGTTAATTTACGAAAGAATTTTACTCATATCAAGGCTGTCTAAAGGACTTACGTCCTTTTCAATATATATTCTGAATTGGAGGGATGAGGACTTACGGTTGGCCAATGGGCATCATGATTGGCAAGGATACGGCCGGGCTACAGCGATTTATCTCTCCCGACAAAACATCTGCTTTCCTCAGCTCCTTGGAGGATTTTCGTCCTTTTTATTACATATTCTTAGTTGGCAGGACAAGGACTACGTGTTGTCCAAAGGACATCAGAATGGTCCTTAAGATGGTCGATGTAATGTCCTTTCATTTTTATCGATTTGGGTCAAAAATTAGATTTCAATGTCAATCGATAGTGATGATCCTTACGAGTCCAAAATGGTTTATATGATCCCAAAATCTAACATTATTTGTCCGACATTATTCAAAAATCATCAGAAAAGGTTGACTTTAAAAAAGAATCGTTTTTGGGCAACAGTATTCTTCAAAAGGACTCTGTTTGAAAATAATAGGTATTAGCTGAAGTGATATTCTAAATATATCTTAAGCTGTATACTCAATAAATATTATTTTAATTTGAACACTAAGATTGGTTGTTGTTTTATGTACTCAGTGTCAACAGCGGACAAACAACAGCCGGGCTTATAAACACTCCATTGTATTTTGTGTTGATTTTCATTTAAAATGTTTGTCCTGATTCCTGTTGTTCTGCAGACCCACGCAGGACATGCTGCCCGACTGACAGCATAAAACACTTTTCAGTCCGACCATTCAGTTAAATAATTGTTTTGCAGCTTAGCAGCATTTACGGTCAAATGTGAGGGCGGACAAAAGATTGGCAGGACATGGGCGGCATGTGTATTAAATAAATGAAAACAGCAAATAATAAACGCTGTAAATACTGTGTAAAATTTTTTAAATATGACCAACAACATGTGTGCTATAAATCTATCTGTAAAAATCAAACAATAAGATGCTTGATTAAAAACACAAATCAATAGAATGGCCGCAACAATCAGACAAAAAAATGCCGCTGGCTAAAAACTAAAATGATTTCTACAATTATTATTATTTGCTGCTACAAAGCTAGCAAAATAGATATGCCAATTGAAACTGTGATAGTTTTTTTATACTTTAAAGCTTACTAAAAGCTTCAAGTTGGCTAAAATACATATATGTTGAGGAGAAGGAGGAGGAGGAGGGGGCAATGAGCTGAATGTCTAGCTCTTGGCGCGTTACATTTCAATTCATTGTTGTTAGCAAAAAGTTGGTCGTTAAATTTCGCTGACAAAAACTGAGCTTGAGGCACGTTTTATTGCGATTCCCTTATGTCCTGGCGCACTTCTAAGCGTAATTGATTGATTGATGGATGGCCAAATGGATGAACGCTTGCCTGTCCACCGACCGAGCAGCTGCTTCGGGCCACAAACACAACAATCAGCAAGGACATTAAAGCCAACTTCTGCTGCCAAAGGCCGCACAATTTAGCACATTTAATCTTTAATTAAAAGCAGAGCATAGACAATTCCCCACTCCCCCCCCCCCCCCCCCCCCTCCAACCAACACTCTCCAGTCAGCGGCTTAAATGATGCGTTAAGACGGCCTTTAACTGGGCTTGTGGCTGCTTTAACCGCAACGAACTTCATTCCAAAAGTAGTTATAAGAAGAACAAGGCGTACTGTCTGAGAAATCGTTTCAGTTTCTTACGAAAATGCGCGAGCATTGCAAATAAATTGAATTACGAGCGAACAAAATAAAAGCCAATGGCCAATGGGACCCAAGAAGTTGCGCAACTGAAAACGACAAATATGCAAATGGACACTTGACAATCGACTGACGAGGCAGATGGCAGCGGCCCAGCGGGTGACAAGGGTTTGCGGGGGAGGTATGGGGCCACCGGGGTAACAGCTGCAGGGCTTGGGCCAAAGGCGACATTTTTGGGCCAAAAGCGAAATCCTATTAAAATTCAATTGCCTGTAAATGAACTGAGGCGCCGTATAACAGAGCCGAACTTCAGAGGGTTCCAAGACAGGACAACGGGCCCAGCAGCCCAACGGGACCAACGCTTGTTGTTTGTCACTTAATTAAGGTTAATGTGTGCACAAAGAACAGGACACGCCCACCCGCTGACAGACTGACGGACTAACTGACTAAGTGACTGGCAGCAAGGATTAAGTTTGGATTTGTAAACAAGTTTCATGCGTAATTTAATTTCCAATGAAAATATCCTGTCAGCCAGCTGTGGGCAACATTTATTGCATTTGACTACGGCATTCAAGCTGGAGCGGAGTGGAGAGGTGCTGGGCAAGCCAGCATAATGGCCAAATGGCTTGCGATGAAACGTGTGACAAGTTTATTTCATTATGGCCACAATGCAACAACATTTCCTCAGCTCAGCTCACGCTGGCTGCACACATGTCGAGCAGCCGGGAGCCGCAAATGGCAGCCAAAATGGCATAAAATCAATTTAAAGTCGTTCTTTCTCTTCGACCAAAACACAGACCTAACGGGCCTGTAAAATGATTTAAAAGTTAGCAACAGCAAATTTAATTATGGCCGCAACTCAAACAAATGGCTCTAACTAAGCATTGCCAACTTTCAACCACAATTGCAAAACACACACACACACACACTCATACACTCGCACACAGATACATGAATTTGAAATTTCAAAGTTTCCGCGCTGAATGTATGCGCATTTCTAATGCTCATTTGTTGCATGTCACTTCTGAGCGCAACAATTTGCGTTTATTTGCCCGTCAAACTGTTTTGAGGCGCTTTCCGACACAATATTTTAGTTAAATTGCAAAGAAAAGCAACCTCGAGCCTCGGACAATTGGGTATGCTCGACTCAAGCTGAGCCACGAGCTTAAAAGTGTGCTATATTAAGGATCAACATCTGTAGGCAAACTTTTCAAGCTAGCAAAGAGCTATTTCCTCTATTAAGATAACAAATCAATATTCTCAGCTAACGCATAACACACAAATTTCTTTAGGCTCCTTTTTTTTTAAGGATATAAAAGCATTTGAAAATGCCCTAATACCTATCTAAAAATATATCCCCCTTGACAGCTTTGTTTACAATCAACAAACAGATACTGTGACGCGTGCCGCTGTATTTCCCAGTTGGAGCTCAATTTCCGGCGGGAGTTCCCCAAATGCGCATAAAGGTCGCCGGAAACTTTTGTCCCATATTCTTATTGCAAATACTTGGACAAAGTATTTTATATTGTGAGCGCCCTCAATGGTTATCAGCAACAGCTGAAGTTGTCTCAAAGTTTCTGATTTTCTGCTCGCTGATAAGTGCCGCCTGAGCGAGGCGTAGCGAAAGGGCGCGGGGCGGGGCGAAGGTAGAAGGTAGGGCATAAACGAGGCAATAAACTATGCAATAATTTCAGTGTTTAAGCCAACAACACGCTTTATGGCTAGCACACTTTCAGTTATGGCAAATTGTTGGCCAGAGTTAGGGCACAATGCACACACACAACACACACCTACACACAGATTCAATACAGTAGAAAGGAATAAAAAAGTGGAAAATAAGAGTTGGGTGGGGCACAAACTTAAAAAGGCAGTTTTATTTGTAATGCCGCTACTTAAAACTTTTCTCATTAGTCACTATTTTTTAGCGGCTGTTTAATTGTTACACACGCACCAAAAAACTTTCTGAGTAGTTCAAGTTGTTTCCCATTTTTTTTTTGGCATTTTTTTATGTTCACTTTTTTTGCTCTGAAGGAAAGTCAAACAAATGCCGCTTGCTGCGGCTCTCAACAGCCCAAGATTTGTGTAAACAAATTAAACGTGCCACACGCCGAGCCCCGCAGGTGCAAAAATATGCCAAAAAGAAGAGGAAACAACTAATGAGCAGCGGATCGCAGCACAGGTCTAATGGGGCACAAATAAATTCCATTTGCCAGAGCCGAAAAGAAAAATTAAAAGTTTTCTTTTAGCTGCTTTTAGGCAAGTATATTGGTCGTTACCACCTACCCAATTTAAGACAACTTGCAAATAAACACGTAGAAGGAATGTGCGAGAGGTGGCTGATGCGGAAACGGAAAGGGCATTGTCATTCAGCAATTACACAGACACACACACACACGCGAACAATGAGCGAGTCACGTGAACGCGTGTCGTGTTTGCTTTCGTGATTCGAATTTACAACACACGGAATTTGGTGCGTGATAGAACTTGCGACAGATTGGGATTAATTTAATCAAATATAAGTGTCAATGATGTATAAGAAAAGATTATTTCTTTATCCATTTTTAGATCCAGACTGCAAATCGGTTTTGATCGGAACTGTTTTGAACCCGAACATTCAATTTAAATACAAAAATAGCCAAAAGAAGAATGTGGTTTGGGCCTAAAAATAAAAAGGGAAGCGAGGGAAGCTTCACGGACCGAACCTAAAGGCTGGAAGCTAGTTGGAACCCTGAACTTTGGCATAATTAAAACAGAGAGTTAAGAACAAACCTAATCCAAAAACAAAAGGTGTTTCATGTTCGTGCTTTAAGTATTTGTCACGCGCTTATCTCTATCAACACATAGCCAGGGGCACGTTCCTAAGTGAGCACCCCACAGAGCACAGACAGACACCCACCCAACCTTTGCATAGCTCTCAACAAGTTTATGCACTGCATTTTCATCTATTTTGCAAGTGATTCCTGGCCCAAAATGTAGCAAACATTTAGTCGGTCCATCAGTTAGTCAGTCCGTCAGTCAGTCAGTCAGTCAGTGTTGGGAATTCGTCAGTCTTTCCATGCCTCTGTTAGTGCGGCTTCTAATTAAGTGCGTGCCTGCCCACGCTTATAAATATGAACTCCTTTGGCAGCTCCTTGTGCCCGACATGTATGGACGCACACAAACAAACAAACATACAGAAACACAGAAACACAGAAACACACACACACACACACATGCTTATGGTTAGCCCGGTTACATCAAGTTCGTGGAATATTTAAATATATACATATATATAAATTTTGCAGTCTCGTGTGCAATTGCACAATTAATTTGGCCAAGTGGAATGGCTGACAAATAACACAATCTGCACATGTGCAGCAAATTAAATTGGAATTGAAACATGCCTGCCAGGACATTGTCTTGGCGCACAACACAATTCTAATTGGAATTCCGTCAAGCTGTTAATGAGCTTATAATGAATTAAAGCGCTATGTTGCCAAGTCAAGTCAAAATTATATTAATTGAAAAAGTTCATTTCATCAACTTGTTAAATGTGCGCTGCAAGCACTTTTCAACTTTTATGAAAAACTATGGGAAATTATAAATGGCGAGAAAAAGTGCCACGCACTTCACATTTCACTTTTCATACATTTTAATTACAATTAAATTTAATTAATTTTTTTTGCAACGCATTTATTTATATTCACTTTAAAATATAACTGAAAACTTGTTAAGCTTGTAGAAAAAAATTAAATAGCAATATATGATATTAAGTTTTCACTTATAAGTAACAACAATAGCGTGTATATAAATAATATTTAAATATGCGTTTAGTTTAGTAAGTTATCAACTATTTTTGGGTTCATTTTCTAAGCATATATTTTGAGCGTATACATTAATATGAAATGTGTTTAAACAATGTTTTCGAGATATGTGAATCCAATTCAATACAGAATATAATAACAATATTTAATTAATATATTCTGTAGAGATAAAATAGATGAGATATTTGGCTATTGAGTCGCATTTCAAAAATTTCCCTTTTTCATTTTGGTTATTGTGTTTTCAATTTCAATTCCAATTTCTATGGCATATTAAAATTAATTCGTACTTGTGCTTTAACTTATTTTTAAAGAAGTGAGCTTAAACATAACTTATATATGTAGGTATATAGCAAGCATATGGCTTAGTTGAGTTAATTACAAGCCTATGACTATTAAGTTATAAACGTTCTACAAATGGCAAACAGTTTAAAATTAATTGGGATTATTCTCTGGCTCTCTGCTGCATTGTGCTGAAAACTTCTTAAGCAACTAATTTTGTGTGCATTCATTTCTATAAGAGACCAACTCCAACTAAATCATTATAAATATTATAGGACACTGGACTGTAGACACATCTAGCTTAGCTATTCTTAGCTATTTAAATATATACAAATTCTGTGCCAACTTAAATATCATACAAAAACGCTTACGTACTATAGCCTAATGTTGTTTTTTAATTAACGTATTCCTAAGCTTAAGTTGTAAGTAGTTGTTCTGCTTCTTCTTGTTGTAAGTATTGTAAAGTTTCCTTTTTAAGGCACTGTATGTACATTATGTACACCTGACTGAACTTGAACTTAGGCTAGTTATCTACGTGGATGGCGGCGGCTTGCCGTGCACACGAAAGCGATATAGACACGTATAATCCGGCTGGCCATGATTCGTCTCGATGCGCAGCTCGACAATCTCAAAGGGGCGCTTGATGTCCACATTTTGTACGGCAAAGAATTGCAGCGAGGCGTTGTTGTCTTGATATTCATACTCACCAAACAGCACGGGTTCCTGATCCTTTTCATGTTCCAGGCCCTGCAAGTAATTTGTATAATAACTATATGCTTAAGGGCTTTCGATTTTCAGTAGCTCACCCAAACGGTAAAGTTGCGCGGCGCTGAGTCAATGCGTCCCGTGGGCGACAGACTCTTCGATATGTGCTCCAGCGTAAAGCCCGTGACATAGACCAAAGAGTTTAGTTTCAGCACTGCGTATGAATAAGAAGTTGCAAGTAATTTCCGTGTTCTACAATATTTACCTACCCAGAAATCCGGGAAAGCCCTGAAAGGCCCAGCACTCGCCGGGCTGCACATTGGGCGATATGGCCACCCTGGGCGTATTGCTGGGATACCACAGCGGTATTCCAAAGACTGAGATTTGCGCCGATTTGGTTTGATAGCTTTCCGTGCAACGCGTGGAAAGTATTTGTCCGCCAGCCGACTCCAAGGCAAAGTCGACAAGACCCGTTTTGTCCGCATCATAAATGGCCAGCACGGCCTTCACTATGCTGCGCACATCGTCCTCGTGCATGTGCGCCTTTGTCACCTGGCTGCTCTCATTGTGCTTGGCCTCCACGACCAGCAATATTTCGCGCTTGAGCCGCTCGCTTATGTCGCTCATCAGCACAAGGCTGGAGCGTTCAATCTCTGCGCGTATGTTGTTGTTGGTTTTCTCGTTCAGCTGCAGCAGCTGCTGCTCTAGATAATCCTTGGCCACAAACATGCTGCGCACCCAATTCTGCAGATCCACATCATTCAGCTTGCCGCCCGCCGTCTGCTTGAAGCCCAGGATCTCCACCAGCGTCAGCTTCACCTGCTTGTTGAGCAGCGCAAACTGTGAATCGTTCAGCGCCGCCAGCTTGCTCTCGATTTCTGCCAGCAGGCCACTAAAGCGTTGATCCTGGGCCAACTCGTGCTGCTGCATGCGTGCCAGCAAATCGTCCTGCGTGAGCTTCAGGCTGCTTATGGACTGCTGCAGATCTGCGTTCTCCATTTGCTTGTCCGACAGCGCCAGCTTGATGAAGGCTATTTCTCTGTTTAGCTGATCGATTTGCTGCTCCGCAACGGCCTGACCAGAACCCTCACCCGGCTCCTGTTGCTGCAGCGCCAGATTTATGCGTGCATCCACAAATTCTGCCAGCTCATGTGCGCCCAGCAGACGATTGAGCAGCGCCGTCAAGTCAATGCGCTCCAGCAGCAGCGTATAATGTGTCTCCTCCAGCTTGAACTCCGCCTTGATCAAGCGCGTCAACTCCTCCAGCTGCGCATGGCTGAACTTTGCCTGCTCTGCATGCCATTCGCCGGACTGTTGCAGCTGCAGCTTCAGGCGCAATGCCAAATCCGCCAGCTGCTGCTCGCTGAGCTGTGACCTTTGCTCTGCAAATTGTTGCAGATTCTCGCGCATGAGTTGAACTATAATTTGGATTTGCTGCGGCGACAGCTGCTGCTGCAGCTGCTTCTCTTGCTGCTGCAGCTTCAGCTCTACCAGCTGCTGCACATAGCTGTTGACATGATTCAGTATATTCTCATATTCCTCTGGCGTTAGCGACTTTTGTATGCCCTGCCGCGCCTGCTCCACTTGCAGCTTGATGCTGGCGGCCTCCTCTTGCTGCTGTGCCTGTGGCCACAGTGACTTGAGCGCAACTCCAGTCTGCGACAGTTGTCCACGCAGCCTTCCGAATAGTGTCAGAGGCAGCGGCAGCAACGTCTCCACGCGCTGCACATGCTCCAAACGCCGCTCCGACGGCAGCTGCAGCCAGGCTGTAAGGAAAAACAAACTTTAGTTGGGCATTCGGGAAATGGGGGGAGACACAACAGACTTATATCCTTCTACATTTGCAACTTTCTTTTGTTTTTTTTTTTTTTTTTTTTTTTAGCTTAGGTCAAGGAAACTATTCAATGGGGAATTTTGGGGCGACGCCAATGAGCACAAATGCAGAAGGATAGAGTTCTGTTCGTTGGAATATTGTTCAATTGATCGTTTTGGTTTATTTATGAATTTTACTTACCATTTCAGCTCGCAATCGCGTCGCATAGTTCAATAAAATGGCAAATAAAACATGCTATTTACTTAATTTGTTTGTTCTTAGTTTTTGTACTGTATTTCATAAATGTTTATGAAATTGTTTGCATTTATTATAAATTTATAGCTTTTATAGACAAACAATGAAAGGATTAAAATTTAAACGTTGTTTGACAACAAAAATAGGCTTAAAACGTTGCACAAAATTACAATTTGGGCTAATAGAAACAGCTGAGACTTGAATTGTGCAATTATTAACTCAAAAATTAATAAATACACAAGTTGAACTTTTTGCAATTGTTTATACGAGACCCAAAAGCAAAGTCGACAACAAACAATGAATGATATTTTTTTTTTGTTTTTTAATTATTAACTTTATGCACAATTTGAACAGCGTAGCGAGTTCTCTCTTTCTCTCTCTCTCTCTCTATCCTTCTCCATATTGCGTCATTTAGTTGGGTGAGGGGGTTTGGGGAGTGGGATTGGGAGTATCATGTGTGTGTATGTGTATGTGTGTGTGTGTATAGGTGGGGCGTTTAAATTTTAACAAAATGACAAAAAATTATATATATAGGTTGGCATGAAAATAGAATATGTAACGTGAACTGAACGAAATGTAAACGAGGAAATGCCAAACAAATGCTTGAATTTGTACTTGAATAGATCTTGGTTTTAGATTAAAGATAAACAAAACTTTAGATAAACAGCTGCTGCAGCAGCTCATGGCCGAAACGATAGCAAAATTGCTGAAAGCATTCTTTAAACACGCTCATAATAGACCGCATCGCTGTTGGCCTGAAACTGAAACAACTGACGGCCCCTGTTGGCCACATTCTGGCCGATAGTTTTCAAATAAACCAGATAATCATCGGCCCAGTCACGCACGCGCACCGCCTGCTCAACAGCCTGGGAGCGCAGCGTTTCATACTGGGCCGCATTCAAATAGGCCCCAACATCAATTTTCGGCATTTCGGGTAGTGTGAATGTGTTAAGAGTTAGGGATTTGGGCGGGAAACTTTCATTGGGATGTAGATAATAGAACAGACCTGTAAAGTTGAAAGTTGCAATTAGCCGAATATATACGTAAATATGTATGCTACAGTTAAATATCTCAACTAATCTAATGCTGGCATGGATACTTGATAGTCTAACGAAAAGACGTGAATATTTTGTTTAGGCAAAGTTGTTTAAATCAGTATTTATTGCTAGTTTCTATATTTTTCAGAATAATTTCAAGCATTCAAATTTTTGAAAAACTATCAAGTACCATTCTAACTGCGTGTGTGATGTTTTTTTTTAATTATTTAAAGATTTAATCAAATAAACTATCAACTGTAATTTAGCTTTAATTAAAAATAAAAGAGCGTATACTGGAATGACACTGCGTTTACATATAATTTGTAGACAAATATATATTCTGAATATTGTACATATGTATTTATATTTGTTTATATATTTAAATGTTTTTTTATTTTTCTATTTTTGTATATTTTTACATACCCTAAAATCTAGCATGTGTCATTCCAGCTTACTTATTTATAGCCAAAGCTGTAATGATGCTTGCCAATTCTTAGCTAACAATCACGCAGATTTGTTAGGCAGCTTTGCTATATTATTAGACATCAACATTTATATATTGCAATCTACTGGCAAGTGTCATTCCGGTATTTTGTAAAATATCTGAACGTGCCTATGAAAATGTTCATAGAAATTATGCACACATTTTCCATATCAATAACAACAGCAGCAACTGGCAACTGGCAAATGGCTGCTGACGTCAGACGCTGTCAACGACCAGAGTCGACCAGTTTTATTAATACACCCAGCAGAAAGGTGAACTATATGCATGTGGCGTTAGTTGTAGGCACGATTCAAGGTGAGCATTTGGCTGCCGCTCAATGTCAAGGCGTGCACGTTCAAATGTTTTACATAAAATACATTTATTTAAATATTGTCATCTATTTGCACTTACCCGTTAGCAGCAAGAGGGGCAGCAGTATGAGCAGAAAGAGCAGAAAACGCTTCTTCGACTTGTTATCAATGCTGCTGGATCTGAGCAGCCACGTGTCCAGGCTGAGCACCGAGGCAATGGCTATGTAGACATGGCGCATCAGGCTCAACAGGCTGCCAACTATGAGTCCATGCTGCTGCTGTTGACTCTGCTGCTGCTGCCTGGCATAGTAATTATGATAGGCACTCGTCTCTGTTTGCGAAATGCTTGTAATCCGCGTCCACATGCTGCTCATGCTACTGACAATGACGCTGATGAAGCGCAAGAGCCACCAGCTCTGTTTCTGCTGGTGGATAAAATTTATATTGTCCAGTTCATCGCCAGAGTCGTAATTCAAGCGCGTGTAATTCGACTGATAGCGCCGGCGTATGAACTCCTCTTGGGCTGGATTGCGATTGACCATGATATCGACGCGTTCATTATGATTCTCCAGACTGCGACGCGACATATTCGGCATGGCCACAATGCCTGGAGCCAGCTGGCGTCTATGCGGCGACAGCTCCGAGTAGGTATAATCCGTTTTGGGTGTTTTGCTGCGAAACATAATTCAATTAGTTGGCTTACTTTTGGCATAAAGGCGTACAAATAGCACTGGGAGCTGGGCTGACAACCGAAGAGTCAAGCGAAACCGACTGACAGCTATTTCAAGGCAACTGAGATGTATTAACTCAGCTGCTCCGAGTGCAATTCGGCAGCTACTTACTTCCAGTACTCGCCCGCATCTCTGTACTCAATATAGGCCAAATGATCATCGCTTAAATTGGCATGGGAGTTGCCATTGGAGCGTCCGCGGGTGCTGCGCTCCTTCTGCTGCTGCTGCAGCTCCTGTGTGGTATTCAGCACATTTTGTGTCGACTCCAATTGACTGCGCGGCGTGGAGGTGACAGCGGTCAGGCTGTTCAGGGCATTGCCCAGTCGCTTGCTGGTGCTGGTGAACATGGTGGTCACCGTGGATGTGCTGCCCGTTGCCTTGCGATTGGCCTCTGACATCGCATCATCGCTCGAATAGTCAGAGACTAGTTGGTTAAATGCCTTTGAGCGCGTGGCTTTATTGTTGCGGTTGCTGCTGCTGCTTCTGGTGGTGGTTGTGTGAGACTCGACCACGTGCTCCTCCACAATGGTTCTGTAAATATGTAAACAAGTTAGTAACGCTAGCGGAAACTGTATAGATAAAATAAACTACAGACCAGCATAATAAAGGCAAAATGTGAATCAAAACAAACTAGAAAATATGCTCATAAATGTTTTACAAATAAAAACGAGCCTGACCTTCAGCAACAAAAACAAAAAACGAGCAAACGGCTTTTCGTTTATTTTACTTTTTTCTATAGTTTTTTTTTTTTTTTTTTTTTGGCTATAAGCGACAACATGAAAACGAAGCTCTCAGGGCCAAATTGCCTCCGCCTCTTGCCTGATGTCGTCATCAACGAAACGGCGCGGCAAAGCAGCAGACGGCGTCAATTCATTAAGCATAAGCAAGCTACAAAGCGCACGTTAGATTCAATTCGCGCGCCAAAAAGAAATCATATTTAAAGCAACACGCGACAGCGCACCCTGTATAGCAGCTCGTCGACGATTTGAACTCAAACAAACAAATTGGCATCAGATCTGAGCGGGCATAGTTGATGATATCTTTAGGAAATGAGTCACTCCCGCGAAACAAACACAAGTGACTGTGACTGCTGGCAAGAGTAAATGATGTCATCGCTTTTTTTATTAAGTTAAAATTCTGTTTTGGCTTAAATATTTCTGCGTGCATATTAATTAATAATTAGTGCTATTTAATGCATAATATTTGATTACACTGCAATACAGTGTTGCCACTTGTTTTTTATACATAAGACTGAGTCACTGTTACTTGCCAGATAGTCACAGTGACAGCTGGCGCATCTCTTGTGTGTTAAGTATTTCAGTTGTATATTTGGAAATTAAAATTTCGCGCCGAGTGTGAATAACTAGCAGATGACGTCATGGTCACAAAAACGCACACATGCACACGCATTCATGCTGACCATGTGTCGTGAGTTGTGTTTGTAGTTGTGTGCTCAATGTTTATGACGAGCTTTTGTTTAGTTCTATTGCCAAAGTAACGATTTGTTTTTGTTGTTGCTTGGGCAACTCTCAAACTCTCTTCAATTAGGTGGCATGTTTAACTGATAAGCAGCATATTTTTGAATTGGTTTTCATTTTGGTTTATGTTTAGATACGCTCTCAAGTGTACTTACTGTACATTCGGGGGCTGAGACGGCTTCTGCTTCTTGTGATGCACATGCCCCTCCTCGCCCGCATGCTCACAATTCTCATGATCGCAGCTGGAGCGCAAGAATGGCGTCTTGGAGCGCGAACGCCGGCGCGTCTCTAT
This sequence comes from Drosophila novamexicana, assembly GCF_003285875.2. Lineage (NCBI taxonomy): Eukaryota > Metazoa > Arthropoda > Insecta > Diptera > Drosophilidae > Drosophila > Drosophila novamexicana. Next base: position 6,637,736 of record NW_020824765.1, on the reverse strand, counting down.
CTGGTATAGTTGGTCGCTCATGGCCTGCTTAAAAAGTTTAACTGCAAACGAAAAGAATAAACAATTAATGTTTGTGGGGGGGAAATAAATAAAGGCCGACCATTTTGTCTGTGTATATGTGTACGGTTTGTTTATGTGTGCGTGTACCTGTATGTGTGTGTGTGTGACGGGCGTGGGTTGTTTACAATGTGGATTTCATTTCACAACGAGAAGGGGGGGGGGGGGGGGGCAAATGGGCATTACAATTAGTAATGAAACAAGGTCTGACGAAACATCGAACACACTTATGCGCACGCATATATATGTAAGTGCGCGCGTGTGTGTGTGTGTGTGTGTGTGTGTGTGTGTGTGTGTGTGTGTGTGTGTGTGTGTGTGTGTGTGTGTGTGTGTGTGTGTGTGTGTGTGTGTGTGTGTGTGTGTGTGTGTGTGTGTGTGTGTGTGTGTAGATAGCTCAGTTTCTTTTACGCTCGAGTGCTCAACAAATCGGGCTGTTGGTCGAAAACATTAACATTACAAAATTATGCAATGCGTGTGGAAATGAGCGCAGTTTCTTGAGATTTAATTAGATTGCAATGGGAGCGCAGCGTGCGCCTAAAAATACATAGACAGGCAGCTGCAACGGTAGCAGCATTTAGCACGCATTGCCGGGTGGGCCTTGCAAAAAGTCAGCAAAGCGCAGACGAAGCACCACAATTCACATTAGGGGCACTCAATGTGAGCATAAACAAAAAAGTAACTAGCCAACGGCGAGGCCACGCCATAAACAAACACAGATATTTGGTGGTGTTAATCAATAAAATGCGCCGCGACGCCCTTTCGCAAAAGGCATACACACTTCTACTCTTTATGTTTTGGTGAAATGCGTGAAAATCCAAACAAGTTTTCCGACCCGCAACTGCGTCAGCAAACGCCGCGTCGTTTTTTATTGTAGCGTGCCAAAAGAAAATATGGCGCACACACACAGGTGCACTCGTATAAAATATTATATACACTTACATTTCACACATTCAAGTTTAGCACAAGAATTCAGTTTTTATTTAATGTGCTTTTGCACAATTTGTTTTTGATTGTCGGTCGCGACGTTTTATAAATAGATATGCGCACCGAACAAATACACGTCTAACTCTACCGACAGAAAAATTACGAATGACTCGATAAGTCGCAGTGTACGACATATATACGATATATCGATACATTTTAGGAGCGACGTGACAGCTACGTTATTTGGGCAAGCAGTTCATACTTGACAGTAGATTTAAGTGTGACCGATACATCGTTCTGAATACTCGATATATCGACACGAAATTACATAGCAGTAAATTCGATACGATACTCGGGAATGTTCCGTGCAAAAACGCGCGAATGTTCCTTGTTACTTTTTTGGTACCCATTCCCTATGTCATGGGAAATACATTAATGTAAACGTTGTTTTCATATACATATATATTAATTTACGTTGTAATAGCGCAGAGTATAAAAGATTTTTCGTATAGGTGCTTAGGCAGCTTATTGGTAGTAGAGCTCCAGATTCATGCCGTCGTGAATTTCATCTGCAAGTACCATAAAAAGCAGGTCATTAATATTATTAATTAAAACATAATAAACTAGAAAGTAACGAACAATCAGATAGACGAATGGGGTCCTTGTAGATGGTATACCACTTTTTTAGCACAATCTTCTCGTGCTTTGTGCCAGTTTGCGCCGCTATTAGTTTTTTCAGGTCCCCAATGGTGTCGTCGGGATTGCACTTCACACGCACCTGCAAGACAAATGAAAGTCTTTATTAGGTTGAATTGTTTAAGCACAATGCGTTTACCTTTTTGCCCAGACGGTCATTGCAAGTTATTTCAATCATATTTGTGTGTTTTGTCTTCACCTCTCAATGCAACAACAAATCTATTTCGATAACTGCATATGCCTTCCATGGCAACGTTATCGATATATATTTAAGTGTTGCCGGATTGACCGGAAAATTCCCTGCAGAAATAACAAATTAGCAGACGGCAAATTCAGCACTAAATATCTAGAAAAGTCTCGCAAACATGTCCATGATTCCGTTCTTTCCAAGCATCAAGCCATCGGTGGCCAATCGTATTTGGTTTGATATGACTTCCGATGATGAAGTACAAACCAAGCGTTATGAGGACGAGCGCAGGAATTGGGTATGCCCGATATTCATTTAAAATTGGACAACATTTGACGCACTTTCTATTGCAGCGAGAATCCTTGAAAACAGCTGCCACGGATCTGCAGCCGCTGGGCAAGGTGCACACTATAACCGGCGTCGAAACCGATGATGAGGACGGTAAGTCTTAAAATAGGAGAGGGCATAAGATTTCGAAATGCTAACCAATGATTTCCAAAGCCAATGACGATAGCGAAGACACCGACAGCCACGATGAGGAGGACGATGAGACCAACGATCGGGTTATTCCAGTCACACAGGACTTCTACTCTGCCGACGATATACAGATGAACGATGAGACCTCGCCCACAGCACCGTAAGGAAAGGCTTTGCATTGATACACCATTTAGTTGATTAATGTTGCGATTACAAAGTTCCCTTTACAAACTGTAATAACATATTTCGTTTACTTTAAGCTTAAATAAATTATAAACATAATAAGCAAAAATAGTTGGTGCTGGGCGAGCACACTGGTTATTATAATGGTAACTCTGCCGCTGCAGAAGCAGTCTTCAGCCAGAAGCCAACTGATTAAGGGAGCGGATTCACAAAGAGTTTAGGACTTTAACATTTTCTTCTACTTGTGCAGCGCAGCCGTTTCCAATTTGGGCGCTGGCTTCGAGACTAGGCCGGAGAGCAATTTCTTGATCTCGGCAATAGCACGACCAGGATTGAGACCCTTCGGACAGGTGCGCGTGCAGTTCATGATGGTGTGACAACGATACACGCTGAAGGGATCCTTTAGCTTGCTCAGACGCTCCACGCTGTTTTCGTCACGCGAATCAATGATCCAGCGATACGCCTGCATCAGCACAGCCGGACCGAGATACTTCTCGGCATTCCACCAGTACGATGGGCATGCGGTCGAGCAGCAAGCGCACAGAATGCACTCGTACAGGCCATCCAGTTTGGAGCGATCCTCCACAGACTGCAAGTACTGTGCCTTGCCCTTCTGCTCAACGGCTTCGTTCCTAAATGGAATAAAGAAAATAATTAATATAAAGTTATTAGTCAGCTGCTAATTACTTACTTGCGCTGCAGCCAGGGCTGGATGTTTTTGTACTGCTCGTAGAAGTTGTTCATGTCCGGCACCAGATCCCGCACCACATACATATGCGGCAATGGATACACCTTCAGAGGCTTCGAGCTGGTCGCATCGATTTTGCTGATGCAGGCCAGGGTATTGACGCCGCCAATGTTCATGGCACAGGAACCGCAAATGCCCTCGCGACAAGAGCGACGGAACGTCAGAGTGGGATCTATCTCATTCTTGATCTTAATGAGCGCATCCAGCACCATGGGACCGCATTCGCGCATGTTAACCTCGTAGGTCTGCATGTGGGGCTTCTCGCCGGCATTGTCCGGACTCCAGCGGTAGATTTCAAACTTTTTAATTTGCGCCTCCTGCGCTGCCTTCGGCTGTGCCTGCTGCTCCAGCTGCGTTGTGTTGCTGATTGCACGTAACTGGAAAAATCACAAAGTTAATTTGGTTACTTTTGCGCTTTGGTCACGCCATAGCAATTTTTTTTTTCGTATGGCAAAAATGTTTACATAATCGCAAATTGTGATATTTTTACGACGCACTCGTCTGGCATTTTATCAGGCATTTAGGCAATTTAGTTATGTTTTTGTTAATTCTTATATAATAATAAGGCCTAAATGGCCAACACACACGCCCCTCGCGGGGATGGAGGACGTTTGGCTTGCTGCTTACCTGGTGACGTGCCGCCAAGGAGCTGGCGCGGCTCAAAACTTGTCTGGCTTCGTTGACCAACATTTTCGTACGAAATTGAAACGGCACTGCGTTTGCAATTTAAAATATTTCAAGCAAACAATATGTTGTTTTCCGAATGGAAAATCTTAGTTGCACTCAAGAAGTTGCACGACTGTCTGACAGAGTTGCCAGCTTACAGTTATCGATGGCCAAAAAGAAGCCAGCTGGCACAAAAAAAGGCTAAAACAACCAGAAGCTAGCCGCCATTAAATTTCCTATGAACAAGTTAGTAGTATTTAAAATTGTGTCGAATTACTTATGTTAGACAAAATAAATGTTAATTAATTTATATTTGCTTAGTTTTAGTCAAAGTAACCTGCAATAAACTAGAAAAGCTGGCAGCTCTAAGTAATAGCTGCAGCGTTATCGATAGTCAGCTAAAAAGATATCGGTAGCGCTTCAGCTGACGGCAAGTGTGACCATGTGTTGGGGATTTTACATTTAAATTTTAAATGTTTTAAATTCTATTTATATGTTCTAATAAAAAAAACGTATGTAGCTTGCATAAATAAATAATTATTAAGAAAATCGTGTCACAGTTTTGTTTAAATACTTTATGCTAAATTGTAAACCTTAGTAAAAAGCGCTTAGATTTGGCTAACTGTTTCGACAGCCCCTTGGTGGGTCTGATGAGTGATCGGTTTCTCACAGTTGGCCGGAAGAACGGTCAGATCTGCATTAGACATAGTTCCATTGTTAACAGCACGCTGCTGCATGGGCGGATAGGACGTTTGCATGCTATAATCATAAGATACGTACGATAAATTTGTGCATACATTTTAATTAAATTCAATAGTTTAACCTACCCAGGCATTGGAGTTGGCATAACCTGAACTTGCACGGGTATCATTTGTACATGGCTTTAAAAATATAAATTAAGTGTACGATTCAGGGAATTATCTTACTTAGCAGCTTACCTGGTGGTTCGTGCTGGATACGCATACGTTCCCGGATAGACGTTTGCCTGATAGCTTGGCGGTGGGTAATGTGTAACGGGTGCACCACCTGGTGGCCTGTGTGTGGCCGAGGTGATCGCAACGGGGGCTGTAAAGCGAAATCATTAGAAACCAAATAATAAATAAAGTAATAATGAAAAACATATAGTATAGACGCTCAGCTGATAAGCACAGATTAATATGTAGCCTAAGCATTCTTTTCACTCACTCCCCTCGCTGATCACATAGCCCACGCTTTGTTTTGCCTTTTGCTGGCGCCTGATTAAAACCGTAATTGAAACTATAAAAAATATACATATTGCTATAGAAAGTGCAATTAGAAAGCCTCCCATCTCGTCTATTCGTTGTAATGCTGACAAATGCCCAATTTGCGTTGACAAACCGTACTGAGTTTCGGATCGCCAATTGCGTTGAGTTAGTCCCCGTTCGTGTCTAATCAATGGACATTATTGCCATAGATAAGCAGCGATAACTGCTAGCTTTAAACGCAAGTTGTAAATATAACAATCACCAAAATATGGCAAGAAATTAGTCACAAAAATACACTTTAACACAGAAATATGTATATAAGCAACAATACATATTTTCAACAATGATAATAATTGATTAAAATTAACTGAACAATTCTAGTTTATCTCATACTATAAAATTGTAAGCACAGTAGCTGAGCGAATTGTTGAGTATATAATGATAATTTTTATAAATTAAGTAGATTTAGCAGTTCAATTCAGAGATTACAATTAACTTTTTGTTATGCATGTAAATATGTATTTACTTTCCTTGAGTTGCCCAGAGCTAATTTTATAATATAAATACGCAAGAATATGGAGCTCTACACAATAAGGAACTTATTTAATTTAATTGTTTTGGAAATGTTTTCAATACGAGAATTGAGTATTCAATCTAGAGAATTTTCTTAGTTCAAAAATCTAACGCTTATTTTATATACATCATTTCTGGCCCATTTGTGCAAAATAGAATTAGGGTACTTATTTCTAAAATATTCGATATACATAAAAGAGCAACCCTTTTTATTAAAATGAGAGATTTACAAGTTTGTAAAAATGTATAATAGCACTATAACACTCACGATTGTCTAGAGATAGACCCAAATTTGAGTAGAGTGCACATCAATTTAAGTAGAGTCTACAATATATATTAATTGTCTACTATAAAAGTCTAAGAATTCGCTAACAATTGGTTGGACTCAAGAGGTCCGAGATAGTGCTTAATGGCAACAACTTGTAAGTTGTCAACTTTTAATTGAGCGTGCACTGTGATAAAAAACGCCTTCAACCGCATTGTTATAGGGCGAAAGTCTCTAAAACAAGCAAATGAATCAGTGGCTTTTTAATGGCACTTGCCAAGTGCTCGCAAACTATAATATAAAACTTTTTAAATGGCATTTATGTTGGCAAGTCAAGAGCAGCGCGACTTTGACAATTGTTCATTGACCTTTTGTTGGCGCTAGCACAATATACCTTATACATATACATATATATATATATATATGCGTGCATTGTAGGCACTCTATATAGGAAAGAAAAGTATCAAGAAGCGGGCGGAAAACTTTGGGCCTCATTCTCACCTAGGCAATGGATATTTTCCAACTGAAAGGCATCAAAGCCTCAGTTGAAAAAGTCCGTAGTACGCGCTGGGTACTCTTTATGAGTTCGGATGAGGAAAAAACAAACTTTTTCAATGTTAAAGCAAACACAGAGCACACAAAGTTGAGGGACGCGGCAAGCAAATGCGGGCAAAGCAATCCCCGACCGATCCCCTCCAAGCCCAGCCCATCATCGCATTCAAGGCAAATAATATACATAAGTCTAAACAATGCGAAAACTTAAATAAAACGTTGGGTCAGGTAAGCAGACCACCCGCCACCCGCCACCCGCCACCTGCCACCCACAGCCACGGAACCCGCACAGAAACGGCAACAAAATACCATAAGAAATTATTTTAAAAAAATACAAAACTTCAGGCTTCGGATTGGTGGGCAATGACACGGGGGAGAAGGCGACAGCTTGACTGCAAGCTTTTTAAATTGTTTTGATTTGAAATTCGAGTGTTCGCAGTGCATGCAAATGACGTGAATGGTGACGAGCGCAGCTAATTAGCAGAGCATGCCAGAACGGCCTCTAAACTTTACAACCAAGTGCAGAGCCCAAGCAAATACGATTGCCTTGGGGGCACAGGAAAAAGCCCTAGACTACTTTTGAGGGCCACTTGGATAGGCTGGCAGAAAATAAAATAGGAAGAAAGAAAAGTTATCGGTTAACCGAAGAGTATATACCCTTGCAGTGCTATAGCAAATGTGAGACATATTTGCATGCTCAGAAATGTTTTTATACCAAAACTCCATTTCTAACCGTTTGTTTCTATAGCAGTAAGATGATAAAGGGGTCCTGCCTGCCCTGCCTGGAAAGGAAAGACGGACCTATGCTAAGTTTCGAGCCGTGGCTACACAAACTTTGCTTTTTATGCTTAAATAGCTCACTTTCGGATTGATCACTTCCTCTGGGAGATATATGATAAAGTAATTCTTTCCGGATACAGAGACAGACAGGAAAACGTATATGCCAATAACGACACAATTCAGATTATAAATACTTATATGTCCATACAGGTTCGCAGCTATCTTCTTCAATGCGTCACAAATTCCATGAGAAAATAATAGAGTCCTTTGCGAGTGTATGCAAAGAAAAAAGTTGGCAAAATCAATACAAAATGCTGAAAGCGAGCCAAATGAATGGGCTCGATAGACGTTTAGATTTACCAAATTGAGCGAACCACTTGATAAATGTTTTGTGGTGCGTCAAATATACATTTACGTCTGCGATACTAGATACGCCCCCGGGCCCCGAGGCCGCCAAGCCGACGAGTTTTTCTTTATCTGTCTATAGCTATGCACATTTTGCGTGTGCCATGACGCACACACACTCAAATAGCTGGATGGGTGGGTAACTGTTTAGATATAGTCATCTGTATATACGAATACGTATGTGTAACAGCTTGAATAACTGTGCGTCTATCAATGGAGAGACAAACGTCACAGAAATAGCATTTTGATTTCGCTTTCAGTTAACTGTCTGACAATATTGTCAAAGTTTTCTTCGTCGTTATTTTTTTTTGTGTGTGTATTAAAATGGCATTCATAAGGCGTCATTTCCCTGGAGTGCCATAAATAGGACCCATAGACACAGATGCAGACACCACAGACACTAGACAGACAGCCGGAAAATTGGAGAGCCGGAGAGTCGGAGTTAAGCGCAGAGTTCGAGCCATGTAATGCAATACCCTGTCCCATATCTAAATGAATTATTTATGCTCGCTTTGTGGCTTCGGGTCAATTCTGTAAACATCGATGGCTGCTCCTTATGTCTGTCTTGGTAATAAATATATCATTAAAACTGCACACATCGGACAGGCGGCACTCTGTTGCCTTTAGTGCTTGTCAATTGCCACAAATTTGCTACAAATTTGTTGCCCTTTCAATTATTACGCATACGACCCGTTGCGCTGCTTTGTCAAGTGGTATTTGTGCATTTGACAGTGGCTATTAAGCTGCTAGTTAAAATGATTAAGTGGCCATACGACTAGCTAAAAGTGGTATTTAAACTTCGCAAGAGCTGCCAATCTGCGAGTGTATTTGCAGTAGATAACTGATTGAAAAGCTTTAAGTGGCATTGAGAGCAATTAGGTGCACTTAAAGCTCATAGTTTAATTAACTGTGAGCAGAATTGGCCAGTATTTCGGTTGCATCAAGTGCTTGATCAACTACTTAAAGCTTTAATTTTGTATAAGCAAACTTTTTAAGAGCAAATTAAGCAATTAGGAAAGCACAGAAAAGCTTTGCAATTAGTTTAATCAATACAATTAAGCTTCTTAACCGTTTTCAGCTTTTGCTTAATCTCCTAACTAAAATGTTTTTATTAATTTAAAATATGAGCTTTGGAAGCTTACGAAAGCTTTAAGTCACTATACTAGAGCTTAAAGCTTAACAGACTTGACAATTAGTTTTCCACTTGAACCAATTAGCCTTGAGTAATGTTCAGAAATCATATAAGATCTTTTAATTCATTGATTAAGCTTTAAGAGCGTTGTGCCGGAACTCATTTAAAGCTCAGCTGAATAGCTATATTTAGCCCCTTTTTTTCTGGTTGGCTTTTAGTCCAGCCAGCTTATCTTTTCTTTCTTGGCAAACATACTCTGGCACAGCTTTCAGCTTTTGAACAGCTGGCGCTTATTTTCTAGGGCGACAGGTGTCCATCTCGTAAATGTCAGTGAGCGCAGTGAGTGTAAAATCTTGCTGTAATTTGAACAAGACAATTTTATGTGTGCTGCTGTTTGATGTACATTTTCATTACACGCTTTCAAGTGCATCAAATTTTATGCGGCGCCAGCCGAAGCGAAGCGGAACGAAATAAAAACTTAAACAGCTCACAGGGCAAAATTTTAAAGCTCAGCGAAAAAAAGGGAGCTGAAAAAAAAGACAGCTGGGAATGTGCACATATGCGTGTGTGTGTGTGTGTGTGTGGGGAGGGGCAAAAAGTAACTCGGGCAAAATAAAAATATATACTGTGACAGCGTATCAGCCTGTGGAATCGCTGAGCTTGTTTTTAATTTCAATCAACTTATGGGCGACAGGCGCATGTAATTCAAGGATTTCTCTATTCCTGCGCACCGCAAGAGCTCAGAAACTATTTATCAACCTGATGGCGACAACTTGTCGCCAAGTCACGCCGACTGTCGACTGACGGCTTACAACAAAATGCTGTCAGTTAGCAGCGCACAAACAAGTTATCAAAAGCGCATCTGGCTGCCCAAAGGTATTGTTGGAACTGGATATGGCAGGATGCTATAGTCACGCGCCCAGAGCTCAGATGGCGGCACGTACAAAATACAATACCAGACTACGGACTAGCCGCAGTCCGAACACGAACGGCATAAATGAGGCAATGTGAGGCAGACCTTTCCAATCATCTGCCTTCGGTTTCTACTCTAATCCTTTGCCCACAGTTGGCCCCCATCAAAAGGGGAACTACAACTTGAACTGCCTGGATATTCGAGGAATCTGCATAATATCTTTGAAATGTTATGGCTGTCTAACTGCGTCGATTGCTGCGGCAGAGAAAACAATGTGCTCTTGCTTGGCTTCACGTCTAAACAAATGAGCGTTTAAAAGGATTTTCGAATCCTTGACTTGGCGTGGCATAACTTTCAGTTCAGGTTGCGCTCATAAAAGCCGCTTACAACTCAATTTCCCCAAGTTTTGTGCTTCAACTTTAATTTTGTGTGCTTCATAAAGTTCACATGGCTTTATGACTGTAAATCTGCATTGCCCAAAAGCATAAAAGGGTTAAATGAATATTGCTTAAATGCATAAGCGGACCGAGTTGGCACGTTGGCACTCGCAGAAGCGGAAGTTTTTTATTACACAATAAATCTGAGCTGAAAGTTGGGTGGCTCTATTAAATCCAGTACAATTTTAAAACATTTAATACTCATTCGAATTTATACAATGGGAAATTGTTTAGAGAATTTATCGAAATTTTTCATTTGAAATTCGATTTAAAAATAAATTGTATGCTTTCATGCACATTATGCAGAAAAGCCGAAATAATACGATTCAAGATATTCAACATATTTGATGTCTCTGCTGGAAGTGAAAATTCAATTATTATTTATTTATGTTAATATTGGAAATTCATACAAAACAAAATGCATAGTCAACTCTTCAGCATAAGAAAATCGTAATTTATCCAATAATAATATAGTTTAAATAAAATAGAGCAGAATAATTTGTTGCCTATTAAAACAGTTTCTTTTGTAAGTTGTTCACAGCACACAGAATGTCTTGTTAATATGACAATCTTTTATAGAATTTCGCCCAAAAAATAACTTAACGCCATGAATGAATGAATTTCCTGTAAAAGATTTTATCGACCACAAGCAATCACTTACTGGTCGTTAAATCAACATAAGAACTAGCTAAGCGACAAGGCAAACTGTTTATATTTCCTTCCTAAACCTATTCCAATTCACGCTATTCAATAAAAGTCAACCTCAAAGAAAAGTTTTCCAAGAAAAGCCTACAGCTGTATGTTAGCTAATTAAGCAACTAGCGGATATTTACTTTTTATTTAAATTATATAATTAATTTCAACGACAGCCATAAGGTTTAAATGTATCCTAAGCTCTTTTGCTTTTATGTAAACGACATTTTTTATGGCACACTTTTTGGCACATTTGCAGCTTTTGTAAGTAATGAAATTTTTGCAACTAGCTTTATGGCATTTTCGCCAACACACAGCGCCGCTTGGTAAATTATTCAAATTAATTTACATATTTTAGCTGCAAAGTTTTCATTAAATTCTCATAAATAAATGAGACGATAAGTAGGTCAAGACGATAAGCGTAAGACAAACGACGCCCCAAAACATCAACTTATGCAAATATGAGCCAGGACAAACTAACCTTGAATTTGTATAGGGTATATATGTATGCTATTAGTTAGTGTGGGGAGGCAACAACGAGCCGGCAACAAATATTTGCACGATTAACGGACGTTGGCGGTCTTCATTAAATAGCCAAACAAGCCAAACGCACCAAATGAATAAAATTTGTGCAATAACGAAAACAAATACGAGGGCAAATTGAGCTGTAATCGAGCTTGGGTTCATCTCTAGCGATAAGACATTAGAGAGAATTGTTAATCCCTATCAATATCGATCGATAACTTTTATTAGCTTAGTGTCATCTCTAGTGTCAGCACACAACGATAATTTCTTATCGATAACGTGATTTGATAAAAAAAGTGTAGCCCATTTTGATGAATATGACATATTTATGGCACAAACTGTATGATATTCAAAAAATTTAATAATATATAATCACAATAAAGTAAACGAAAAATAATAAAGAAATCTGGAGAGTAGATAAAGTCTGTGGGTTAAAAACCGAAAGGGCGATAAAATCAGCTGTGATTTATGTTGATTGGAGACTTAAGCTCCAATAGATAGCTGCGCTTGTTGTCACATTGTTTATTGATTAGCCAACCCTCGCATGTATATTTACTTGTGTGACATGGTTGAGCGGGCTAATCAAACAGTTGCCAACAAAACAGTTAAGACAACACAAGGCGCCCGCACAATGAGCTATGCAAACAGCCAAGCGACAGCGAGTAAAATCACGCACCAGACGCCTACTTTATGTAGGTGCCTGGACGACCCATAGGAGAGTCTTAATGCGATTTTCATGCGTATGCGATAAGCGTCGCATAAACGCAATAAGCTGCAAATAATCAGCGGCAAGACAAGAAATCTACCCACACACACACACACACACACACAGGCACCTGCCTAAAGTGGCCATAAAAGTCGGGGGGGTGGCGCATTTGCGTCTCGCACGCAGAAAAGTATGCTACGTTTTGCAAGCTCGAGCGCGGCGCTTTAATGGCCGAAATGCTTCAGTTGTTCCAGTTAAGGGACTAGCGTAGTGCCGGGCCGGTGGGGGAGGGGAATTGTTCGCTTATTAAAGCGTTGACTTGGGTTTTGGCTGCTTGTTTTTGTTGTTGCTGTTTTATGCAAATGTATGTAAAGTGTTAAAGCGATGCCAAACAATTTAGCTGAAACCCTAAATGAAGTGAGAAAAATAAAATTAAAGCACGCCGAGCACAGCTCAAAAGGCTTCTTGCCCAGCTAACAGCAAAAGAAAAAAAGAGGGGCAGGTTGTATGTGCGCGTTCGAGGCAAACAGAATGTAAATTGTTTTGGCGTTTTCATTTATTTTTTTGTGTTTGTGTGTGTGTGTTTTGGCCAATGCCAATCGCTGTTAATGCGGCAGCGACCGTTGCACTCGCTGTAAATGCTTTTTGGGAATTTTTTATGCCCAGTCGAAGAACCCATTAAAACCCACGTCGAACGCTATTGAACTTACCGGCAGATATTTTTTCTTGGCTAAATTAGCATGGGCAGCATGTGGCGTATACGCAATATTTTGTGAGGCAAAATAAGGGGCTGAGAAGAGGCTTGTTTTAAATTTATGCGTAATTTTATGCGGAACACAAAGAAAGGTTTTGGTCCATAAAGCTTATAAATTAATTTAATGCAAGCTAAAAATAAAAATATACGATTTATTGAGAACGTATTACAGTGTTTAAAGCAACCGGCATCCCAGGACTTTCGTTTACGTAAAGTAGCAAAAGAAGAGTTCCTGGTGCTCGGAAATGTTTGTTAACATAATTTCTGCTTAACTAAGGTCTACCTCCAGCTCTTACTTAATCAAAAATCGTTTCAAATCAAAAGTAAATAAACGAAATGTTTTTCTACCATTTGAATAAGCCAAAAGTTGAGACAGTGTCTAATGAGCTCAGTGAAATGTGTTTTAAAATTAACTCTTGACTAACGACAACAACGACAACAGCAACTGTTGCAAATTGTCAGCGCCGTTGTCCTGGCTGTTGTCCTTGGCTGCCAGCTGTTGCTCAGCCCAAGACATGCTCATAATTGCGCATATAATTTGGCAAACAGCTTAAGATGGCTAAAAGCGGAGGTTTGAACCAGCCAATAGGGGCGAGGGGCGGCAGCAGAGAGAAGCAGACTGACGATTGCCTCAATAATTAACGCACTCAAAATCAAGACATTGTGTCAAATGGAGAGCGAGGCAGAGAAAGAGAGAGAGAGAGAAGGGGAGAGAGCGAAAGAGAGAGAGGGAGAGAGAGAGACAGAGAGAGTAGCCTGGCACACAGTACAAAGTTATTTTAGCAGGCCATTTAATTCAAGTGGACAGCACGCATTCACACACACACACACACACACACACAATCGCACAAGTGCATACACACACATGCATACAAGGAGCGAAAGACGCACGCAACGGCAAATGTCGTCATCTGCATGCAGCCAGGCAAAAGCCGAGGCGCCTGTCACATCTCGTTTGTGCTTGCGAAAGAATTGGACAAGTCAGGGTCTTCTTTAAGGGACGTGCCATGCCCTCGCCCACGCCCACACCCACGCCCACGACACTTGACACCGTTGACGTCGCAAATGTTGCCACTAAAAAACTAATTTCCCGCTCCGCTGCGCATAATTTTATGCAATTGTTTTCCGAATTGAGTTGTCAACTGTGCAAACGGTCACCGAAATATGTATGTATATATGAATATATATATATATATATATATATATATATATATATATACATCTGCGCACTTTGAATTTTTAATTACGTTTGCATTTCGAATGCAAACACTTTTTTTCATAGTTTTCATTTGCCGTGAATATCGCAATTAATAACATTATAATGCAACTTCTTATTGGCATTTCATGCAATTATCTGCGTTAATTATTGCTGGCTGTGCACTGGCGTCAAGTGCACCACAGGTCGTATGCGTTATTTTATCATTAATATTTTTAATTAACGGCGCGACGTAATTATGAGCAGACAAAGCTTAAATGAGGCTTAAAGTATAGTAACTACAATTTTAATTGGAAGTCTAATTATTTGCTTGGCCAAGGATTTAGGGTATTTTTATTAAATATTTTATTGATTTATTTTAAAGGCTAGAAAATCCATAGAAATCTTTTAAATTGCTTTTTTCATATAAAAGAACTGTTGCCTTTTTGTGAAAACTTGTGAAATTATCCGATCGCATTATTTATGTAGACAGTCTCCTACCTCTTCCCAGCCCTATGAATACGAATTTTTGAAAACTCCCTACTTTTTGGTCATTTACATTCAATATACAAATCTTCTGAGAAAATGTAACATTCTTATGATTATTTTTTTCAGTATTTCTTTAAATTTACTTTTATAATAAAGTGACTAAAATGCTGTTCTTTAAAATACCTCGAGGTTTCCTAAATAGAAAAGTATCCCCGGAAGCGTCACTTTAGATATTAAGCAGCTTATTTAAGCCTGTGGAATTTCTCATCTTAATCTACAAATGCAAAGCGATAAATAAGAGAAATATTAAAGTTATTCGCAGTTTAATATTCAATAGAATTTACTGCGCACAGAAAACAATAAATTGCCAGCATACTTGAACAACTACTTAAATAATTTGCCAAGTATTTGCAACTTGCAGTCAGTTTAAAGTCAGTAATTGAGCTCAAACATATTTTGGGCGGGCATAAGTAAATTATAAGACAGCTATTTAAAGAAACAGATATCAAGCACGATTTAAAAGAAATTTGATAACAAAATAAGTGCGGGGTAAGATATGAGTGTGTGTGTGGAGGCTGCGGCAAAGAAAGTAACTCAAAAGTAAGCTACGTATTTAAATAAAAACAATATCAATGAGATTGTATATTTATTATTTGGCAAAAAAATCTGTCTGAATTATGTTCATATTTTAAATATTAAATTATTATAAGTGAACAGACATGATATTTAAATAAATATGTCTATAGTTTAATAAATATGGTCATTTATAGCGTTTATTAAATTGATATATAAGTTGATGTAAAACAAAACAAAAACAAACAAGAGCACAAAAAAAATGAATACTGAATTTGTGTCTATTAACATTTGTTTTTTTTTTACAGTTTATTTACAAGGGTTTGCCCTCGCTTCCAGTTATTTCGAGGTATCTTCCATAAATAGTTAATACAAAAAATGAAAACAAATATAATGTTTTATTTAAGATATTTAATTTCCCTCCACTTTCAATTATTTTTAACGACTGATTTGAACAATTATTTCCCACCACAAATCAATTATTTAACACTCACAAACTCGATTAAACAAACGTGTTTTAATGTATTGAAATGATGCATTATATATTTATAATCGTTCCTTATTTATTTATAGTTTATTGCGTTGACTTTGCAGCTTTAAATAAATATATCTGTGCACGTATAACAGCAAATACTTGTGCCTTCTATTCTTACTTGCAATAACATAAATATTCAATTAAGCTGTCAGGATATTACATTTATTTAATTATTTTTTTAAAATATATTTTTACAGCTATAGTTTTTAATTTATTTAAATATTTGCGCAGCTCAAATTGAATAACAGCAAGCAAAAATTTTTACGAAGCGCACAAAAGTATGCTATGGAAAAAATGTAAAAATGTCTGCGGGCAACGTAGAACGCTGCAGATGGATTTATTTTTAGAGCATGCTTCATTATGCTGCCACATGTTGTACATGTTGTTGATTTTGTTGTTCTTGTTGTTGTTGTTGTAGCCGTAGCTGTTGTTATCGGTGTGTAATTGGCTTGAACAATGTTCCTATTATATGCGTGGGTGTGCGGCTGTATTGCGACTGCTCGATTATGGCCTAATCAAATTACATGGCCATAATTCGCATATTCACACATATAGATATATTTTGGTCTCAGTTTAAGAGGCAATTTGCGTTAAACGTTGATTGAATAAACGTTAATGCAACTAGCATGGAGTAAGGTGTTATGGCCTACACGCACATACACACTTACAGAATGACATCAGCTGGCAATCAGGCTATGGACACGTGCGCTGGCCAACTGACTCATCGATTGACTACTTGGCCAAGCTGTGCAGGACTGCTTACACCTGGACACGTATACAGCAACTGCAGCTCGACAGCCATGGCAACATTGTCATGCGAGAGCAATGTGCAGTAACATCAAAAACAACAACAACAATAACTAACGTCATTTAGTGTGCTAATGGCGAGCTGTACAGGAAATGCCATTAGCACAGTTTTCACAACAAGAAAATGCTTTAACGTGCCACGGAAGTTGGCTCAGACGGGCAGCTGGCAAACACATTGTGGCCTTATGACAGCGACTCGCACAGTTAGGTTTATTACTAGCACATTTATCATAATTAACGCCACGCAGACAGACAAACAATATCATCGTCTATGCTGATCCTTCTAACTTGCATGCATGCCCAAAGAACACAATTCAAGAGGCCAAAAATTCAGGGACCCATAAAATGCTTGAAATTTCATTGTTAAAGCTGACGGCTGCCGAAATGCCTGACAACGCGTCGTGTAGGGGCCATCGAGGACCAGACGACGACAGCTCATAAAAAATGCTATAGGACACGCACCACAAAAAAAGCTGCCTACGAGCGTCAAGTACGAGAGAGCAACCAAAGGAAAAAAGAATAATAATAAAAACAAAGAATTTATACGCACAGCGCCAAATGATTCATGCGGAAATAAAGGCACTCGTGAGTGCCACAAATTTTGTTGCAGCAACCGCAGCCGCAAAATGTGGCCACCAAACAAAACGTTAACTTTGCATTTCTGTTCGCACCTTTTGGGACACGCGCATGGATGAGTCCAGTTTCGGCTCTCAAGAACTGGCGCCAGTTTTTGCCTAATGGATCAAGAAATGTGAGCGTATAAAAGACACACAATATTCTTTTACAGCTGCTGCTGTTGTTGTTATTGTGCATATTTTAATTGACACATTGATTGTTTTGTAGCGCGTTTCCATTTGATGCAATTCAAGTTAACTGGCATGGGCGGGGGCGGGGGCGGGGGTTCGGGGAGGGGTGTGGATTGGCAAGGAAAGCGGATATGTGCGTGGGTGGCAGGCTGACGGTCCTGGTAGCTCGGCAGGGGCAAGCAGACAAGCAACTGTTGAAGTGTTGCGCCAATGCGTCGACTCACCAACTGAGCGCTCAACAGTTTGTTGCAGAGAGCGTCGCCAGGGCAGGTCAGCGAGCGTGAGAGGGGTGCAATAGGAGGCAGAAACAAGCGAATGTTTCAGCAACATGTTGCCAACGAAAGTTTTCGCGTGAACGAACACAAGTTTGCTTTGCTTAATAAGCATAAATAAATGTTAATTAACTTTAATTTCAGATAGTTCAACTGAAAACAAGAAGCTGACGGATTTCTGAGTTATGCATGGCTGTTGTAGGAATACAATTCAGAAAAACGAGTTGACATTTGATTAATTTTCTTTTTGTTCTTCTTCTTTGCTAATTCATCATCTAATAGCATAATATTATAATAGGTATTTTGCTTAAATCTTACAATTTAGGATTGTGAATAGATCTGCATCTGCAAGTTTTTGCTTTGATAAAGACTTTGGTTAGGAGACATATGATATCCTTTCATACGTTTAGAAGAAGCAGAATTAAATAATGATTAGCTCATATATATACGTACATATATATATATATATATATATATATGTGGAGCATCGATAATAAGGACATTTTTTGTATGCTGCGTTGGTTATGGGGACAATTCGCTCTTTTGGGGACTGACCTTAAAATTTTTAGGACTGGAATGTCTCTTTTGGGGACTTTTCATAATTCTTCATAATTCTTAGTTCTTAGAAGAAACCTAAGGGTTAATAAAAATAACAATACCTTTTCTTAACATTATCCAACCAGCACTTTGCCTGTACCTCAAATACTATAATTTTTATATTATCTTAAAGTTGGTCCACTTTATGGCGAGAAGATTTTTCGGGAACACAGATTTTAAATGCGTTTGCTGACATCTGCATAACTATGATGTAATCTGATTAGGTTTATTTTGCATGCATTTGATCATTAAAAAAGAACAAAACACAATTCGTACGCTAGTTCTCCCATAATATATGTTTTTTACTAATATGTATATATCCTCATTTGGTCGATGTGGCAACTCTACGAAATGAAAATGAAATGAAACAAACTCCATTTAGGGTAACGTGTTTTATGGGGACTCAGTTCCCGAAATACTCTCAGTATATAACACAAAAATTGTTCGTTATAATGTACTTTATATATAAGGTAAGTTTTAGGGACAAAAACGCAACGTGTATTATAAGGACACAGGAACGATGAGATTTGGTCCAGTTCACACTTCAATTTAGTAAATAACAGTCAAATAGCTGTCCCCAAAAACATACTGATTTTATATAAATATAGAGACTCATATATAGAGGTTATGAGGACTAGGGAACAGTGAATTTCGATAAAACTCACTAAACTAAATAAATATAACGCGAAACCACATAAGACTCAGCAATATTTTATTAAATTTATACATTTTAAATTTAGTGGCAGACTGGCTTAATTGAAATTAAGAGTCAAATTTATTTTGAATGTAGTTTTGGATCACTTTAGGTTAAAGTAAAATTAATAATGTGAATTAACATAAATGACGTTATTAAATACATGCATTTAAAATGAATTTTTTTTTAATTCCAAAATTTTTTAACATAAATTAATATTAATATACGAAAAAGTATAATCCACTTATTTTAAATATGGTCAACATATTTATTATTTAATCTATTTGCGGAGTTCCTTGATTTAGCCTTGCGCTGATTATCTATCCATGTTTTTACTTGCGCCGGTGTCCTACATTTTAGATATGTAGAATTATTTATAACTGTGTTGCATTGATTAAGTGACGGCAATCCTTTAAGCGACAACAGGTCGCCAAAAGCCTGGTATATTTCTTCACGCTCTTCATTCGACCACCGGTTTCTTATCGTTTTTCCAAATGATGATCCTGTTAAATAATAGAGTTTAATACAATTTAGTGTGAAAAAGAATAACGTTTTAGTAATATAGAAAAATATTAAAAACTTTGCAGTCGGTTGCAACCGTCGCAATACTCAATCATAGACCAATAACAGATTAATACAGCCTACCAGAACAATTTATTAGGTGATATCAATTTTAAACATTCGCCACGCACCCAGTCAATCGTAGGCAAACTAATTTTTATCGATCTTCAGAGTAGTCCATCAATAGTATTCATGAAAAAGTTAGTCAAGCTCTAAGATTCTGTAAGATTTGCGATTGTGCAATTTAAAACGATTTTTAGGATTTACAACGCCCCCAGTGGTCGTCATTATATAATTGTAGCACTTTACCTATCGTGGATATATACGTGTATATATTTCAAGCCCAAAGTTTCTAACTTCAATGGGCCCGCAAAATAAGCACGATATATTTTTTCACTTTGCGAATGAGGATAAATAGGACAGACTAATCGCAATGCATGTAAGCACGTGACAAAAATATGTAGGTTGCAATTCAATACTCACTACTTGGACGCTTTCCTTTTGCATTGGATTTTTCTACAATTTCATCATCGGAAATATTAAATTCGCTTTCTGATCGCTGTTCAGAATAATCTGATTCCGAATCCTCTAAAGGATCATCTGCAAAATACATTTTAAGTATAATGTAAAAACATTGACAATAGGGCTTATTGGATAAGTAATTATTAGATAAGTTAAAATATTATATTCTACACAATAACTACACTTAGTATCACTCACAACCTTGATGAATATATTTACTCACTTTCTTTTAACTGATCAAGGGCTACTGTGTTTTCATCCTCAACATTATTTCCAAGAGCTGCCATAAGCATCTGGGATACTTCGGCAATCTCCGCTACTGTTACAGGGATTCTGTAGATTTCTTTGTGTATATCTTTATGATGACCCATAAAATTGGCAAGCCTATCAATTTGGACATCTTCGACGTTAAGCATCGATGTATAGGTAGCTAAATGCTTTCGAAGCATCGTTCCCCTTAAGGCCCCTGGGCAGCGAGCCCCACACTCCAGGGCAAATCTTTTTAGAATGGGGCAAGCCCGTACATACTGCTTTGCTAAAGGCTTGGCGTTAGGCACGCTAAATATGTAATCATTATTTTTCTTAACACCAGCTCTTTTACGATATTTAAGAATAGTTTCAATACAATACTTGTCAAACGGTGTGAGCAGCACTGGCACAGTTCGATTTAGTTTTCCACGGATAGTCAACCTTGTGTATTTTTGAGCAATTTCTCTAGTTTCTTTCGTGAGACGGTCGAAGTTTTCTTTATCCACATTTTCATCGATGGCGTGGCCTGTTAGATAGTTCTCAATTGTTAGTCTTTCAATTTCACCAGCTCTACGGCGGTTAAAAATTTGAAGGCCAATTAGTGTGCTTTGTATTAACGATGTCCATGACAAAAAATCAAACTTAATTTTCAGCACACTAAGAGAATTTTCAGACTTTTTTATCACATAATCAAAAAGTTTTTTGATGTCTTCTTTACATGGTAAGATAGTTGGTAGAGCTCTCTTTTTCTTTGACTGATCTTCTATAGCTTTTTTGTTTATAAAAAGAGGGATTTCGGTTTCCCATATTATTTTTTTTTTTTCATGATTTTGTGTTTTTATGCAATGAGTCCATAATATTTTTGC
This sequence comes from Drosophila novamexicana, assembly GCF_003285875.2. Taxonomy (NCBI): domain Eukaryota; kingdom Metazoa; phylum Arthropoda; class Insecta; order Diptera; family Drosophilidae; genus Drosophila; species Drosophila novamexicana. Next base: position 6,616,671 of record NW_020824765.1, on the reverse strand, counting down.
GCACTTTTTAATTAAAGTTGTAAGGTTCGTTGCGACTGAAGGTGTTTTAAAAAACAACAAAGAAGAGTCCCACTGAGCCACTTTTCTGATACAAGATATCATTAAATCCAAATGTTTGGGATTAATGGCGTCTTTAAGTTCCTGTATCTCATTGGGTTCAGATTTTTTTATTTCACATAATAGTCTGCTTAGCAATCTCATGTTTGCTCTGATCATATCGTACTGAAGTTCGCCGTGCTTCATAGATTCTGCGTTTGCGAATAAAACAATCAATTCATCATATATCAGATTCCGAGAAATTGGATCATCATTTAAAACAGGCATTATTTTTGTGCGCACAACGTCGTTTGCACTTTTATGCATAAAGCCGGTTTTGGAGCGACCTTGTTTAAGCAAGTCACGAGTTCCTTTCTTATGATCGCTGCCTTTGCAATTATTAATATGACTTCGTATTGTGCTTTTGGGAAAAAATCCAGAACATCCCTTGCAACATATGAAATCAACAACTTCATTTTTAGAATTAACTCGCTTTTGACGGGGCACGATTAGAGTTCCATTATTTAACGATGCATCGATATTATGGATATAATCACCATTTTTTCTAATTTCATCAATAAGTAATCTCCGAGTTTTGTCATTTTTCGGCAGGCATATGAATTTTTGTACTTGCGGCTCATTTTTATGAACAAGCTGCAAGTGACGAGCGAATTTTGTTTGCAACTTATTGCAAAATAAGCAAAAATGTTTCTTACAATTTTTTTGGGTTTTCGCAGTTTGAATAATCAAATCCCTGACATCACTTAGTGGAGTTTCAGTTGTGTAAGTAAAAACTTGTTTATTGGTTGAATTATTTAAAATGCTGGACTGGTTAGTTATATCCGGAGTATAACTGGAATCGAATCCATGAGTGGAATCTGGACAGTTAGTATTAAGCGATTGAAATGTATCATTTATCGTTGAATGATTTTGATTTTTTGCCGATGAATCTAGCCTATCATAGCCAAATTCGTTAAGTAGTTCCAAAGATCTTCTATTAGTCGATGAATTTTTAGTTGTATTGATAAATTCTTCGGATGCATCTATTTGAATATATTTAATAATAAATATATAACGAGGAATCCATATTAATTATTACTGGACATAATTCAATATTTTAAGTAAATATTTCGTATCTAATATAGTAGCACCAGGAGCTGTGCCTATATACATATTTAAGAACATTTATTTTACTTAACTTTCAGACCTGTAAGGATGTGATAGTATGACATAGTGTATACCTCCACTTCACTTGCAGTTAATTAATCATTCGGATGTGTCTCTATTACATCTTATATTTTAATGTATACAATTATTTTTATATTACGTTAAGCAGAATGAACGTTATTAAAAAATGTATATCTGTACTGATCATGATAAGCATTTTATTTATATATAGATAAATATTTATATTTTTCATTACCTTTACTAGAAACATATTAATATGAGACGAGAACAAGACAGCTGATAGGAACACAAACTAGCTGGAACGAACACGAATCAGTTAACAAACTATAAATTGGGTGATGTCAAGTATATAAAGTTAGCATTAGTAAATAAATATTAAAATTAGCAAAAAACGGTTTAGATATGTCGGGAGGCATATAGCTTAAAAGAGAATATACTAATCCAAGTAACGCAATGACGGATTGTTTCTTTGATATAGTAATTTTATGATAAGTTAATCAGATCTTACCAATATGAAAAATTTTTAATTCATAACATATAAGGTATTGAATCTTTTAATGTATATCTTCAGATTCTGGCTTTGAAACTGTGCTAATCAAAATTATACACATTTAACGCTTAAAATTGTGAAGGATTGCATTTATTTGCTGTGTCACTATTTGACTTATCTTTAAAAGTCAAATTTAACATTAGAATTTTAAACGGACATTAATATTGCAAGTACTGGATTTATCTTCATTCGTTGCTGATTCACTTTCATTTAATTTAGTGCCTGCTTCTAGTGTCTATAAATATTTTAGGTATAAGGGAAAGTTTCCTTTCATTTTTGTTTCATAATTTTGTGTTTAATTGCAATGAGTCCATAATATTTTTGCTTACTCTTTTATTAAAGTTGTAAGGTTCGTTGCGACTGAAGGTGTTTTTAAAAAAAACTTCGAAGAACTGAGCAACTTTTCTGATACAAGATATTAAATCCAAATGTTTGGGATAAATGGCGTCTTTAAGTTCCTATATCTCATTGGAATCCGATTTTTTATTTCATGTAATAGTCTGCTTATCAATTTCATTTTTGCTCTGATCATATCGTACTGAAGGTCGCCGTGCTTCATAGAGTCTACGTTTGCAAATAAAATAACGTCACTTGCACTTTTATGCATTGGGCAGGTTTTAGATCGACCTTGTTTAAGCAAGTCACGAGTTCGTTTTTTATGTTCGCTGCCGTTGCAATTATTTATGACTCCGCATTGTGGTTTTGGGGAAAAATCCAGAACATCCCTTGCAACATTTGACAAAATATTAGTCTTTAGAGTTAACTGGCTTTTGACAGGGCATGATTAGAGTTTCGTTATTTAATTATGCATCGATATTATCGATTTTATCGCTATTTTTCCAAATCTCAATAATAAGTTATCTGCTAATTATATCATTTTTCAAGGGTCATAAAAATGTTTTTACTTGCAGCTAATTATTATGTACGAACTGCAAGTGACGAGCTAATTTTGTTTGTAATTTATTACAGAAAAAGCAAAAATAAAAGTTACAATTTTTTGGGTTTTCGCAGTTGGAATAATCAAATCCCTTACATCACTTAGTGGAGTTACAGTTGTGTACGTTGAACCTTTTTTTTTGTTGGAACACTTTATATAGTGCTGGACTTACTTATATCCGCAGTATAGTTGGAATCAACTACTTGGGTGGAACGTAGATAATTAGTACCAAGCGATTGATATGTATAGAATGCTTTTGCTTTTTTGATGGTGAGACTGGCCAACAAGAGGCCAGGCAAGGGATAAGTATTTTATTTATACATTTATTTCTTTTACATATTAATATAAGACGGACACAAGACAGCTGAATCAAACACATAATAGCTGGAGCAAACACAAAACAGGTAAGAATCCATAAGGTGAGTATTCTCAAGTATATAAAGTTAGCTTTAGTTAAAATATACAAATATATATAAATAATATAAATAATATATAATAAGGATGTACGTCAGAAGGCATATGGCGTACAAGAGAATATTCTAATTTAAGAAATGTAATGACAAATTGTGTATATTATATAGTATTTTTATGATAATTTCCTCAGATGTTGCCAATATGATTAACTCATAATACAATTTAAGACTGAACACTCAATAATAAATATATCACAATATATAACTCTGCCAGAAATTTTATGCAAATGATTTTTTATTTAGTCCTATTGGGCTTAATTTACTTATTTGCATACATACCGAAAGCTTCAAATTGGCCCGGGTTGCACTTATTTGTTGTGTCACTTTCTAAATTAAAGTCTGCTACTGGCGCGCCTTTAAAAGACAATGTTAATTAATTAATTTTAATATGACGTTAGTGTTTTACTTACTGGATTTATCTTCGTTAGTTGTTGATTCACTTTCACTGAACTTAGTGGCTGCTTCTAGTAATTCTATAAATATTTTATGTATTATTAATTTAAAAGTAACAAAATTGTTATATATGTACACACCATTATTAAGTTTCTGACATTGCTTCTCCAATATTTCTCGATCTTCTAAAGAAATATAAGAACATATACATACAAATACATATAATTATTGAAGGGAGAAATGTCAAGCCCAACTTACCATTCGAATCAATAATTTCCGCTTCAAAACTGCCTTTGCTGAATTTTGCAATGCAAATTTTACACCCTTCGTCTATTTTAATTTTTTTTTTTGGCAATACATAATATTGCTCGCACTTAATTAAGAAATACATCCTCTCGCACGCTTTCCAGAAATTTAATGGCGCCAAGTTTTCGAGCTACGCGACGAGTCAACACACGACAAGTCAAGTCATTTCTGTAAATATACTTTTAAGGCAGCTCTGCACTATCAAATTGAATACTCGAAACGCGTTCATTTTGCTCGTTTAATGGTAATCGATATTTATGCAATTAAAATAAGAGTAAAATAAGATGTGAGAAATATATTTGATTGATGATGGATGGTGATCACGAAAGCGGTCATAAAGAATAACTGCTAGCGGAAATAACTGTTTTAATTGGGAAAAAAATTAAGCCCATTTTTTGTTAATAGATTCTTATTTTCATGCTACTATCGATATCTTACTTACATGTGAAGCAAGGTTTGTATTACGTCATAATACAAATAGAAAATACATTTTACTCTTCATGCATTATTATTAAACATTTCATGTTGCTTAATTAAACTAAGTTAATAATAATGCTTATAAATATTAAATAATTATTTCACTAAATTACCTATAGATGCCCGATTAATTGTAAGCATTTTTAACTAAAGACTCTAACTTAAAAATACGTTTTACATATATGGGCCTTGTACGTGATTTGAGTTAATAAAAAAACCAAGCTTATAAATAAAAAATTTGTTTAATTTTTTTATACTAAAATCACGTACAAATATATTTATAACAAAATTTTATTAGGTAAGAGTCGATAGTTAAATTTTCTTACGATAACTTGACTTTGGTCAAGATATCTTGAAAAAAAAAAATTATTTTTTCTTACAACTTAATTATCGACCAATCGTTCCTCTAGCAATTATACGTTAAAATGGTCCGATGTTGACATGATTTTGCGTATATATGAGGAGTATAGTATAACTAATAAGTGCCGAGTTTGGTCAAGATATTTTAAAATACGAAAAAATTTGTCATACAACAACTTAGTTTTCGACCGATCGTCCCCATGGCTGCTATATGTTAAAATGTTCCTATGTTAACATGATTTTGAGGAGGAGTTAGTCAAACTAATAGGTGCCGAGTTTTGTCAAGATATCTTGAACAACAAAAATGTTTTCCATACAACAACGTAATTTTCGACCGATATTTCCTATGGTGTGTAACAGGCAGAAGGAAGCATCTCCGAGCCTATAAAGTATATATATTCTTGATCAGCATCAATAGCCGAGTCGATCTAGCCATGCCCGTCTGTCTGTTCGTCCGTCCGTATGTATGAACGCAAGGATCTCAGAACCTGTAAGAGCTAGAGATTTGAAATTTTTTGCTGTTGGACCTCCTAGGTCCCGCGCAGATCGAGTTTGTTTCCGATATTCAATAACATGCCGCGTTTCCATGTAATCGATAAAAATCGATATCGAAGTCTGATTTTTTGAGAAAATTGGGCAAATAATAAGAGCTATAGTCCCCAAATTGACTCGTAGCTTGCAGAATAGAATGTATATATCAAGTATCTTTTCGTTTTATATATATCACCCCCTCCCCTTTACTGTGTCGAAAGAAGATGGTTTAGGGTATTCCCTAGTCGGGAGCTTCCGACTAGAGCCTCTTACTTGTTTTAACATATGTTCTGCGTGCATAAGAAAGAGGAACTTTTGCAAAGTTTCATAAAAATAGTTTCAAAACGGAAAGACTAGTTCTCATAGAAACAGACAGACGAACAGGCGGACATGGCAATATCGACTGGGCTGTTGATACTGATCAAGAATATATATACTTTATGGGGTCGGAGATGTCTTCTTCTATGCGTTACATATTTCACGACAAAATTATAATACCCTCTTCAAGGGTATAACAAGGCCTACACATAAAATATTTGTTTTATTTTTCAATAAACTCAGAATACATAAAATGCCCAAATATATTTAAAATATATTTTATTGAGTCTTTAGGTAAATTTTCTTACAATTAATCGAGCATATATCGGTAATTTAGACAAACATGTATTTTATAAATATAAGCATTATTATTAACTTTGTTTAATTAAGCAACATTATAACATATAATTGCTAGAGGAACGATTGGTCGATAATTAAGTTGTAAGAAAAAATAATTTTTTTTTTCAAGATATCTTGACCAAAGTCAAGTTATCGTAAGAAAATTTAACTATCGACTCTTACCTAATAAAATTTTGTTATAAATATATTTGTACGTGATTTTAGTATAAAAAAATAAAACAAATTTTTTATTTATAAGCTTGGTTTTTTTATTAACTCAAATCACGTACAAGGCCCATATATGTAAAACGTATTTTTAAGTTAGAGTCTTTAGTTAAAAATGCTTACAATTAATCGGGCATCTATAGGTAATTTTTATTATTAACTTAGTTTAATTAAGCAACATGAAATGTTTAATAATAATGCATGAAGAGTAAAATGTATTTTCTATTTGTATTATGACGTAATACAAACCTTGCTTCACATGTAAGTAAGATATCGATAGTAGCATGAAAATAAGAATCTATTAACAAAAAAAGGGCTTAATTTTTTTCCCAATTAAAACAGTTATTTCCGCTAGCAGTTATTCTTTATGACCGCTTTCGTGATCACCATCCATCATCAATCAAATATATTTCTCACATCTTATTTTACTCTTATTTTAATTGCATAAATATCGATTACCATTAAACGAGCAAAATGAACGCGTTTCGAGTATTCAATTTGATAGTGCAGAGCTGCCTTAAAAGTATATTTACAGAAATGACTTGACTTGTCGTGTGTTGACTCGTCGCGTAGCTCGAAAACTTGGCGCCATTAAATTTCTGGAAAGCGTGCGAGAGGATGTATTTCTTAATTAAGTGCGAGCAATATTATGTATTGCCAAAAAAAAAAATTAAAATAGACGAAGGGTGTAAAATTTGCATTGCAAAATTCAGCAAAGGCAGTTTTGAAGCGGAAATTATTGATTCGAATGGTAAGTTGGGCTTGACATTTCTCCCTTCAATAATTATATGTATTTGTATGTATATGTTCTTATATTTCTTTAGAAGATCGAGAAATATTGGAGAAGCAATGTCAGAAACTTAATAATGGTGTGTACATATATAACAATTTTGTTACTTTTAAATTAATAATACATAAAATATTTATAGAATTACTAGAAGCAGCCACTAAGTTCAGTGAAAGTGAATCAACAACTAACGAAGATAAATCCAGTAAGTAAAACACTAACGTCATATTAAAATTAATTAATTAACATTGTCTTTTAAAGGCGCGCCAGTAGCAGACTTTAATTTAGAAAGTGACACAACAAATAAGTGCAACCCGGGCCAATTTGAAGCTTTCGGTATGTATGCAAATAAGTAAATTAAGCCCAATAGGACTAAATAAAAAATCATTTGCATAAAATTTCTGGCAGAGTTATATATTGTGATATATTTATTATTGAGTGTTCAGTCTTAAATTGTATTATGAGTTAATCATATTGGCAACATCTGAGGAAATTATCATAAAAATACTATATAATATACACAATTTGTCATTACATTTCTTAAATTAGAATATTCTCTTGTACGCCATATGCCTTCTGACGTACATCCTTATTATATATTATTTATATTATTTATATATATTTGTATATTTTAACTAAAGCTAACTTTATATACTTGAGAATACTCACCTTATGGATTCTTACCTGTTTTGTGTTTGCTCCAGCTATTATGTGTTTGATTCAGCTGTCTTGTGTCCGTCTTATATTAATATGTAAAAGAAATAAATGTATAAATAAAATACTTATCCCTTGCCTGGCCTCTTGTTGGCCAGTCTCACCATCAAAAAAGCAAAAGCATTCTATACATATCAATCGCTTGGTACTAATTATCTACGTTCCACCCAAGTAGTTGATTCCAACTATACTGCGGATATAAGTAAGTCCAGCACTATATAAAGTGTTCCAACACAAAAAAGGTTCAACGTACACAACTGTAACTCCACTAAGTGATGTAAGGGATTTGATTATTCCAACTGCGAAAACCCAAAAAATTGTAACTTTTATTTTTGCTTTTTCTGTAATAAATTACAAACAAAATTAGCTCGTCACTTGCAGTTCGTACATAATAATTAGCTGCAAGTAAAAACATTTTTATGACCCTTGAAAAATGATATAATTAGCAGATAACTTATTATTGAGATTTGGAAAAATAGCGATAAAATCGATAATATCGATGCATAATTAAATAACGAAACTCTAATCATGCCCTGTCAAAAGCCAGTTAACTCTAAAGACTAATATTTTGTCAAATGTTGCAAGGGATGTTCTGGATTTTTCCCCAAAACCACAATGCGGAGTCATAAATAATTGCAACGGCAGCGAACATAAAAAACGAACTCGTGACTTGCTTAAACAAGGTCGATCTAAAACCTGCCCAATGCATAAAAGTGCAAGTGACGTTATTTTATTTGCAAACGTAGACTCTATGAAGCACGGCGACCTTCAGTACGATATGATCAGAGCAAAAATGAAATTGATAAGCAGACTATTACATGAAATAAAAAATCGGATTCCAATGAGATATAGGAACTTAAAGACGCCATTTATCCCAAACATTTGGATTTAATATCTTGTATCAGAAAAGTTGCTCAGTTCTTCGAAGTTTTTTTTAAAAACACCTTCAGTCGCAACGAACCTTACAACTTTAATAAAAGAGTAAGCAAAAATATTATGGACTCATTGCAATTAAACACAAAATTATGAAACAAAAATGAAAGGAAACTTTCCCTTATACCTAAAATATTTATAGACACTAGAAGCAGGCACTAAATTAAATGAAAGTGAATCAGCAACGAATGAAGATAAATCCAGTACTTGCAATATTAATGTCCGTTTAAAATTCTAATGTTAAATTTGACTTTTAAAGATAAGTCAAATAGTGACACAGCAAATAAATGCAATCCTTCACAATTTTAAGCGTTAAATGTGTATAATTTTGATTAGCACAGTTTCAAAGCCAGAATCTGAAGATATACATTAAAAGATTCAATACCTTATATGTTATGAATTAAAAATTTTTCATATTGGTAAGATCTGATTAACTTATCATAAAATTACTATATCAAAGAAACAATCCGTCATTGCGTTACTTGGATTAGTATATTCTCTTTTAAGCTATATGCCTCCCGACATATCTAAACCGTTTTTTGCTAATTTTAATATTTATTTACTAATGCTAACTTTATATACTTGACATCACCCAATTTATAGTTTGTTAACTGATTCGTGTTCGTTCCAGCTAGTTTGTGTTCCTATCAGCTGTCTTGTTCTCGTCTCATATTAATATGTTTCTAGTAAAGGTAATGAAAAATATAAATATTTATCTATATATAAATAAAATGCTTATCATGATCAGTACAGATATACATTTTTTAATAACGTTCATTCTGCTTAACGTAATATAAAAATAATTGTATACATTAAAATATAAGATGTAATAGAGACACATCCGAATGATTAATTAACTGCAAGTGAAGTGGAGGTATACACTATGTCATACTATCACATCCTTACAGGTCTGAAAGTTAAGTAAAATAAATGTTCTTAAATATGTATATAGGCACAGCTCCTGGTGCTACTATATTAGATACGAAATATTTACTTAAAATATTGAATTATGTCCAGTAATAATTAATATGGATTCCTCGTTATATATTTATTATTAAATATATTCAAATAGATGCATCCGAAGAATTTATCAATACAACTAAAAATTCATCGACTAATAGAAGATCTTTGGAACTACTTAACGAATTTGGCTATGATAGGCTAGATTCATCGGCAAAAAATCAAAATCATTCAACGATAAATGATACATTTCAATCGCTTAATACTAACTGTCCAGATTCCACTCATGGATTCGATTCCAGTTATACTCCGGATATAACTAACCAGTCCAGCATTTTAAATAATTCAACCAATAAACAAGTTTTTACTTACACAACTGAAACTCCACTAAGTGATGTCAGGGATTTGATTATTCAAACTGCGAAAACCCAAAAAAATTGTAAGAAACATTTTTGCTTATTTTGCAATAAGTTGCAAACAAAATTCGCTCGTCACTTGCAGCTTGTTCATAAAAATGAGCCGCAAGTACAAAAATTCATATGCCTGCCGAAAAATGACAAAACTCGGAGATTACTTATTGATGAAATTAGAAAAAATGGTGATTATATCCATAATATCGATGCATCGTTAAATAATGGAACTCTAATCGTGCCCCGTCAAAAGCGAGTTAATTCTAAAAATGAAGTTGTTGATTTCATATGTTGCAAGGGATGTTCTGGATTTTTTCCCAAAAGCACAATACGAAGTCATATTAATAATTGCAAAGGCAGCGATCATAAGAAAGGAACTCGTGACTTGCTTAAACAAGGTCGCTCCAAAACCGGCTTTATGCATAAAAGTGCAAACGACGTTGTGCGCACAAAAATAATGCCTGTTTTAAATGATGATCCAATTTCTCGGAATCTGATATATGATGAATTGATTGTTTTATTCGCAAACGCAGAATCTATGAAGCACGGCGAACTTCAGTACGATATGATCAGAGCAAACATGAGATTGCTAAGCAGACTATTATGTGAAATAAAAAAATCTGAACCCAATGAGATACAGGAACTTAAAGACGCCATTAATCCCAAACATTTGGATTTAATGATATCTTGTATCAGAAAAGTGGCTCAGTGGGACTCTTCTTTGTTGTTTTTTAAAACACCTTCAGTCGCAACGAACCTTACAACTTTAATTAAAAAGTGCGCAAAAATATTATGGACTCATTGCATAAAAACACAAAATCATGAAAAAAAAAAAATAATTAAAGATTTTCTTGTTCTATGGGAAACCGAAATCCCTCTTTTTATAAACAAAAAAGCTATAGAAGATCAGTCAAAGAAAAAGAGAGCTCTACCAACTATCTTACCATGTAAAGAAGACATCAAAAAACTTTTTGATTATGTGATAAAAAAGTCTGAAAATTCTCTTAGTGTGCTGAAAATTAAGTTTGATTTTTTGTCATGGACATCGTTAATACAAAGCACACTAATTGGCCTTCAAATTTTTAACCGCCGTAGAGCTGGTGAAATTGAAAGACTAACAATTGAGAACTATCTAACAGGCCACGCCATCGATGAAAATGTGGATAAAGAAAACTTCGACCGTCTCACGAAAGAAACTAGAGAAATTGCTCAAAAATACACAAGGTTGACTATCCGTGGAAAACTAAATCGAACTGTGCCAGTGCTGCTCACACCGTTTGACAAGTATTGTATTGAAACTATTCTTAAATATCGTAAAAGAGCTGGTGTTAAGAAAAATAATGATTACATATTTAGCGTGCCTAACGCCAAGCCTTTAGCAAAGCAGTATGTACGGGCTTGCCCCATTCTAAAAAGATTTGCCCTGGAGTGTGGGGCTCGCTGCCCAGGGGCCTTAAGGGGAACGATGCTTCGAAAGCATTTAGCTACCTATACATCGATGCTTAACGTCGAAGATGTCCAAATTGATAGGCTTGCCAATTTTATGGGTCATCATAAAGATATACACAAAGAAATCTACAGAATCCCTGTAACAGTAGCGGAGATTGCCGAAGTATCCCAGATGCTTATGGCAGCTCTTGGAAATAATGTTGAGGATGAAAACACAGTAGCCCTTGATCAGTTAAAAGAAAGTGAGTAAATATATTCATCAAGGTTGTGAGTGATACTAAGTGTAGTTATTGTGTAGAATATAATATTTTAACTTATCTAATAATTACTTATCCAATAAGCCCTATTGTCAATGTTTTTACATTATACTTAAAATGTATTTTGCAGATGATCCTTTAGAGGATTCGGAATCAGATTATTCTGAACAGCGATCAGAAAGCGAATTTAATATTTCCGATGATGAAATTGTAGAAAAATCCAATGCAAAAGGAAAGCGTCCAAGTAGTGAGTATTGAATTGCAACCTACATATTTTTGTCACGTGCTTACATGCATTGCGATTAGTCTGTCCTATTTATCCTCATTCGCAAAGTGAAAAAATATATCGTGCTTATTTTGCGGGCCCATTGAAGTTAGAAACTTTGGGCTTGAAATATATACACGTATATATCCACGATAGGTAAAGTGCTACAATTATATAATGACGACCACTGGGGGCGTTGTAAATCCTAAAAATCGTTTTAAATTGCACAATCGCAAATCTTACAGAATCTTAGAGCTTGACTAACTTTTTCATGAATACTATTGATGGACTACTCTGAAGATCGATAAAAATTAGTTTGCCTACGATTGACTGGGTGCGTGGCGAATGTTTAAAATTGATATCACCTAATAAATTGTTCTGGTAGGCTGTATTAATCTGTTATTGGTCTATGATTGAGTATTGCGACGGTTGCAACCGACTGCAAAGTTTTTAATATTTTTCTATATTACTAAAACGTTATTCTTTTTCACACTAAATTGTATTAAACTCTATTATTTAACAGGATCATCATTTGGAAAAACGATAAGAAACCGGTGGTCGAATGAAGAGCGTGAAGAAATATACCAGGCTTTTGGCGACCTGTTGTCGCTTAAAGGATTGCCGTCACTTAATCAATGCAACACAGTTATAAATAATTCTACATATCTAAAATGTAGGACACCGGCGCAAGTAAAAACATGGATAGATAATCAGCGCAAGGCTAAATCAAGGAACTCCGCAAATAGATTAAATAATAAATATGTTGACCATATTTAAAATAAGTGGATTATACTTTTTCGTATATTAATATTAATTTATGTTAAAAAATTTTGGAATTAAAAAAAAATTCATTTTAAATGCATGTATTTAATAACGTCATTTATGTTAATTCACATTATTAATTTTACTTTAACCTAAAGTGATCCAAAACTACATTCAAAATAAATTTGACTCTTAATTTCAATTAAGCCAGTCTGCCACTAAATTTAAAATGTATAAATTTAATAAAATATTGCTGAGTCTTACGTGGTTTAGCGTTATATTTATTTAGTTTAGTGAGTTTTATCGAAATTCACTGTTCCCTAGTCCTCATAACCTCTATATATGAGTCTCTATATTTATATAAAATCAGTATGTTTTTGGGGACAGCTATTTGACTGTTATTTACTAAATTGAAGTGTGAACTGGACCAAATCTCATCGTTCCTGTGTCCTTATAATACACGTTGCTTATGCAAAAAGGTCTGCATATGGCAACCCTGCGTTTTTGTTCCTAAAACTGACCTTATATATAAAGTTCATTATACGGAAAATTTTTATGTTATATACTGAGAGTATTTCGGGAACTGAGTCCTCGTAAAACACGTTACATGGTGTGTACCCAAAATAATGGTTGTATATAAAATTTCTCATAAGTCACGAGGCTATGCTTCTAAGACCGTTAAAATTTCCCAGAGGTTAATTTAGAAGTTCCATCATGATTCCCCAAAGAGAAAACCCCCACTTTTTGGGGTCCCTGAAATCGATGCTCCACATATATATATATATATATATATATATATATATATATATATATATATTTGTATTAAAAGGACCTGTTTAAATAAGAATCCGAAATAAAATCTTGATTTTAAATAGCCTTGTTTTCAGACATTTTAGGTAAGGCAGCAATCAAACTGATTTTTAATATTCTAATATTTTTCTTAAAAATTCTTTTATCCTATATCATATTCAATAATCATATATTATAATTATATATGCATAGCTTATCATATAAGTTTATACAATTAACCAGATCAATGAACCTGCAATAAATTATTTTTTCACATTTAAATTGTTTGCACTTGAAATTGTAAATAATATTATGCGTCAGCTAAATGAGTTTCGAACCACTGTGACGACTGACAAACTTGTTGCTAAAAACGCGCCAAAATACAAAAGCAGCACACACATACACATAGAAACACACGCACACACAGAACAACGAAAAGAGGGCGACCAAAATGCGCACCGCAGCAGTCAACACTGCAGTCATCACGATGAGTAATTTTCACCACCCAAAAGAACACCCCAAACCTCCCGCCATCAGACGCTGCCCAGCTGTCAGCAGTAAAAAAAACTCACCTGCGAGGCGCAGGATGCCTGGCCAGATGCTTCTTCTTCTTCTTATACTACTACTAGTTTGTTTTCCACCTCTTCTTCTGCCAGCCGAAACAATGGTGAATTGAGCGATTGGCTCGTGCCTCGTGGCTCGTCTCTGCCGAGCACTTGGTCCAAAACAGTTGCGACGCGACTAAGGAACGTAACGGACGTGCGAGCGCTTACGAGAAGCTCAACGAAAAAGTTTCTGAAATAAAGCATACAAATTTTCCAAATGATTACAAAAAGCTGCAAATTTTCTAAAAAATATAAAATACAATTTTCAAAGCGCACTTTCCAATCAAATTAAAAGTGCTTATTGAAAATGTGTTAATAATTAATTAAATAAAATAATAAAAGTACGAAACGCGTGTTGAGTTTCCTGTTGCTAGAGGATTAGTTCGTCGCCAGCTCTCGAACCCAACGAACGTTCGCAAAAATTGAGCTCAATAAGAACAGAAAGCTGTTAAAATATCTGGTAAAGAAGCGTAGCTTATAGATGGATTAATTTTTTTATACTGATAAATATATCTAATTTAATACATACTCTGCACGCACGTTTTTATGATTAACTACTAGGATAGCTAGGCCAAAACCCATTAACCATTTTATTGGCACACAAACACATTATATTTAGAGGCGTATTTGATAGTTGTAAAAATATTCATATTTCCTTTATTTGATTAGTTGCTCAGTCCTCCCCATTATGCCCTTTCCAGTACAACAGATACCAGATCGAGCTATTTCCAGGTTCAGGTTCAGGTTCTTGCAAACTTCTTAACGTTTATGTTTCTCCACTTGAAAGTTTATTTAAACATAGTTGTTAGCTGAAACTTTGCTGGAAAAACATGAAGTGCAAATTACATAGAACAGATGTTGCTCAACGCACTAATTGCATTTTCCAGTGACGAATCGCATGAAAACTAACCCAAAACAAATCCTTCAACAGCATGTCAGCCATTGCTATAGTTTTTGTTTCTGTTACCGTTTAGAACCATGCACAGAACACGATTGATAAGAGCCTTATCATGTGATATCCACACACACACGCACACACTCTGTCCACTGATAAGCTGTGTTAGTAGCGATAACAATGGCAAAAAATATATCATTACAAGCCCGACCCACTCGATATGCGCACATACAATAGTTCTTCACAAATTGCCATGTGATACAAACCCAATTGTCATAACCACACGAAGTTAAGCCTTTTGTTGCATACGCAACGGCGCATTAGATTGTCGATTAGTGAATGGAAACTAGATTAGCGTAATCGAAGCAATAGTTGGGCTTTTCTCGGAGCTGATATGGAATACATTTAACAAATGAAAACTAAATACGCAGTTAACTTATCTAGTTATTACACAGAACATAAATTGAGCTGAAGGGGAATTTATAGTCTTCGCTTGGCAGTTTATGAACTGATGAATGGGCTTTGAATTAGCAGACTTTGTGGGAAAATGTAACTTGAATAATATTGTATGTGTTAGAACAAATTGCAAAGCAACACATATGGCAACTTAAATATATTTATTATATAAATAATTTATAATCAAATTAAAATCAATTAAACATCTAATTGGAACATTTTGAATTTGAATAAAATTGAAAGCAATGGAAATATAATATATATATAAACTAGTTTGAGCATACGAAAATGTGGCTTAAATATTAAATACGAATGGGGCATTAGATAAGCTTTTATGGAATAATACGAATTATTATATACATAATATATACATATATTTTTTTAGTATGTATAATATTCAAATATTTTTTCGAAAATATCAAATCAAAATGCCAAAACCCCGACAAATAACTAGTTCTTGCGGCTTGGGCCGCAATAAGTCAACCATTCAGTTTGCCAGTCTGGACAAACATATATATATGGGTTTTATACACAGAGATTAATCAATGATGATCTCCGGATTTGATTAATCTAGCCTTATAACCTTATACGTATGACTTTAAATTTTGATCTTGATGAAAGAAATAAAATAAATAAAAAAATTAAGATTTTAAAACTATTCTCATTTTTATTAATGATAGTTCAAAGAGTTATCCAGCTATAGACCTAAGGTTTGTATAATAGTTGATCATTTTCTTTTATTAATTATTTATTTTTTCTATTATTTATACAAGAGTAAAAAAAATAGAATAAGACATAAAAAGGAACAGAAAAATAGAATAAAATATAATAAAAAACTTCGCAGACAACATGGTGGTATTTTATTTTACTGCTACTCCCTTGATCTATAGCTGGTATGAAATTGATGCCAATATTAAATGACTGAATAACTGAATTGTCACGCTAGTTTTGGGAGGGGAAGTCTTGAGTATTGCGCTCAGCTCTTGTAGATTACCTGTACAGTTGTTCATATCCACACAGCTTGCATTACGTTTGTTATTTAATATGTAATATTACGTATACGTCGACGTCATGTTGTACGTCAGAACGTTTTTTTTTATTGTTAAATAATGCTATACATGTTCGCACATTTGTGATGACATGCACTCATACTCACACTCAAGCTCCCACTCACATTTCTAGACACATACATTGACATTCTATGCACAGCATTTGCTTTGTTTAGGGCCAACATGCATTAAGCCTTCTGGGCAGCTGTCAGCAATGGGCAACAAGGCCCATTAGCAAACACACACACCCACACATACACACACACACAACCCTTTGAGTCCTGTAAATAAACAACAATAACAATACGCATTAGTTTGGTTTTCATTTGTTGCCAACTAAACAAATACAAAATACATTTCTAGCTGGGCCTTATAAAGGGCCTTAAACGGAGCTCTTTTCGTGCAATATCTCCTTTTTAGACTGTCTTGTAATATAGTTTTATTATTTGTAAAGTCTTCTAAATGACTTTGTTGCCAGAGCTAAATAACTTCTAACTTAATTTGTTCAAAATTTCGTTTACAGCTGAAGCGCGGCGAGCGGAAAGCCAGTCAGAGCCATGTTAATGCTGCGGGTTTAAGCCAACTCATAAAATGGCCAATGTACAACGAAAAGAAAGTAGCCAAAACTTAACAAATTCAAAACATAAAATTCAATTTATTTAAACTGTAAATTGTATCTGTATCTTTCGGTTGCATCTTTTGGTTTTCATCTCATCTTCAAATACTTTTTGCAACAACAACAATGTTTAACATTCTGTTGCCTGCAACATTCAAAGGAATTATAAATTGAAATCCACGTCGAGTGCAAAGTGTTTACAATCAGCTTCCACCAAGCAGGGCAACAGCTTTTCGCGGCGTTTTCTTTTGCCTTCAGCTTTTAGATGCAACATTTATTTGACAACAACAATTTAACAGCTTTTTTGCCAAGGATAAACATTTTGGGTTCTTTGCATTTGTGTTAATCGAAATAAAAAGTTGTGGTGTGCTCAAGCATTTTTTTAAGTTCAAGATCTTAAGAAAAAACAAATCAACGAAGCCACATAACAGATGCGCCTATCAAAATTATAAATAATAAAGAAATTCGTAATTTACATTTATAAAATTAAATAAAATAAAACATAAATATATCGACATGGCGATGGAATGGATAACAGCTATGGACAAGCGGTGAGTAAAAAAAGCCTTAAGTTTAATCTACATTTTTGTACAATAAAAGTTTTCTTGCACAACAAAATTTCAAGTTCAACTTTTCGAGGAAAAAGTATATGGAAGTTTTTTAGGCTAGATTTCCGTTTGCGAGCATCTGTTATTCGCGTTAAATGGAGCGGCAGGCACTCAGCCGAAAAAGAAAGAGAACGAGAAAGTAAAAAATACAAGATAGGGGAAAAGGGAGGGAGCAATAAGGGCTCATAGTTGGGAGGATAGACAGTCAAGAGTATGTAAACTTTGATGGCGAGACAGTTTTTACTGAAAATAATAAGCAATTATTACTCAAATTTATGAAAATCGCATAGAAAGGCGCTATGAAACATAAATATTCATGCAATTTTGGGAGCTAGTTATCAACCTTAAATATTTAAAGTATCAAGCATATATTTTTTCGTAAGGAACGCTCAATTTATCGGTTTAATTTACGGCATAAGAAAAAATATTCAACTACCACAAAAAGTTGTTATTTTATCACACTTTTTGAAGCACTTTGTGAGCACTTTTTCAAAAAGTTAAAAAATTAATTTAATTAAAATTTAAAATTCATATGTTCAAAGAGAACACTTAAATTTGTCAGCTTATGTTGAATTTTCCACAGAATTTTCTTCTTGTACAACAAATGATGTTTGCTCCACCCGGTCGTGCCCGCCATCATTTAGAGAGCAAGAGAAATCCGTGTGTTACATTTAAAATGTTTATATCATGCTCAACATTCATCTGTCAAAAGGCAACAGCTGTGTCCACCATTAAATTGTCCTTCAGCCAGGCAGGCAGGCAGCAGGGGCAACAGCAGCAGCAGCAACAGGCAAATCTTAATCCAAATGCAGGACACGGCTGGCTACAAATTATACGCATTATTAAATTACAATGGCATTTAAAGCTCGATTCTTGGCCGAATGCAATTACAAGGCTGTTGGTCACTTTTTGAAGTGCTTCACCCACTCACAGCCAGGGGCAAGGACCTGCTCTGCTCCTTTCCAGTTGATTAGCGCACTGAAGCAGCAACAATTGAGAGCTGGCGCATAGAACGAACCGAAATTCGAGAGATTGAATTTTCAAGGGCCGCATTCAAGCGCAACTTGTGCTCATTACCAGACCAAATAAAGGAGCAAAATGTGTATAAAAATAAAATTGAAAATGTACAATACTTTCTTCGTGGCTCTTTAAAGCAAAGAAAGCCTCATTAGCTCAAGTGGCAAAACGTTTCGGCTCGACTATTTTGAGGCAGCTGCCGCTACTTGAATTTCAGCTGAGCATCGTCCCAAAAATAGCTGTAATAAAAGTCTGTCAAGGGCGTAACGGCTGCCACGCCTACACAATCAATCAGAGCTTGCCCGCCGGCGGCTTAAAAGAACAGCGTATCGTGCATAGAAACCTGCCAAAATTCAACATACAGGGTCAGCTAGCGCAAAAAGGTCAAGAGCAAAGGGCTCTAAGCTAGCACATACACACACGTGCCACACACACACACTCACACACATACACATCACACACATATTCATCAAACTGTTTGCCTTGTGATTTTGCGACGGTTTCTGTATTTCGAACAAATATTTGCGTTTTCGCATTTGTTTAGCTCGCTTTTTGTTGCATTTTTTATTTGCACGCTGAGTAAAACAATAAGTACGAACGGTTATGGCTTAAAGCAGATCAAACAGCTGGGAGTGGGGAGTGATAGACTAAGTGTTACCTACTAAATTAAATGCTTCGATATGCGGCCAACTAAAAAATACTTTACTCAGCTCCACTAAATGTTTTGCTATTTGTCAAAAAATATTTAGAAAATAAAGGAAAAATTGAGTTACATATTTCTTTTGAAATATCAATGTTATGAGTATATTGTTATAGTTATAATTTCAGGCCTGTTTAAGTTGCATGTTAAATTATAATCCTTAACATAAGTATGAGCTGTTCAGTTCTTTTGCAGTATCCCCTTATCCGTATCCCCAAAATAAAACTGAAAGACTCGTACCTATTTAAAAACTACCGTTCATGTCTCAATTTCTTAATATACTATTCCAAACTTCCCTGAAAGACTACTTTAATATACGACTATCATATGCCAGTTATTGATTCTAATTCGCAATTATATATTATCTGGAAACAGACAAATTGGCAAATTCAGTCAGTCATTTAGACAGTCAGTCAGGCTACACAATTTTAACCATAGAGATACATATAAAAATATATAAAAGCATTATAAAAGGGCATTTGTCGATTCCACTTTACCCCTTACTGCAGTACAGGGTATAATCTTACGGGTTTTTACTGGAATTTTATGCCAAATTGAATGCACTTTGTTCGTTAGCCAAGTTAATTTGCATTTTAGCCGAGTAATGACTGGCAATAAAGCAATGTCAGAGTGCCAAAATTGTCGCACAGCAATTGCCACAGAATAAATGATTTAATTTGGGGGCCAAATTAATGGCAACTGTTCCAAAGTCACGCAGGCAAATCTTTCAGCTCGTAATGCGGTAATGCGGCTTATCAAGTGCGATCCGAGCAGGTTAAAGGCGGCACAGCTCGAGAGAAATCGGGATGGCTTGAGAGCCAGCAAAGCAGCCAAGTTGCCTAGCAATTGATATTGATGATGCTTGGCCGGGGCCGTCGGTTGTAGCCTTGCGAGCTCGTGTTGACGCATATTTAGCATACGCCACGTGTGCTGCTGCTGCTGTGTGAAAGCTGCTGTGTGTATTTAAATTTGAATTCATTTTATGCAAGTCGAGCAGGTTTATTTATTTTTTGGCCCACACAGGACAATTATAAAAAGGCCGCTTTACATTTGGCAAAAACCACAAAATGCTATTATAATAAACAACAACAGGAGAGCAGGCAGAGCTGCGGGCGTGCCACCTGACACGCTTCCGGCCTGTGCCAGCCCAAACAGTTTTGGCCCATAAAGAATGCTACGTTCTTCCTGCTCACATATAAGTATTATACGGCAGACATGGCACTCAGCCGTGCCGCTGTTTGGTTAACGACAGCAACAACCAGCAACACCCAGTCGCTGAGGGGCCATACACAACATGGCCTATAAATTATGTATGAGTACGGGCGGAGACAACCTCCAGCCACAGCTCCGGCTACAGCTACAGCTACAGCTCACCTTCAGCAGCGGGAAAAGTTGCTAAGCGCAACGCGCCAAAAGTAGACACAACATTATTAAAGTAGAGTCCTGGCACACACACAATACACTCACACACACACAGACAGAGCTGGAGCACACTCAGTGAAAGCAGCTTTGTTGATTTTGATTTAGAGCAAAATTTCTCTGGTTTGCATCCGCCTATTTTATGGCATTTTTAATTAACCAAAAACACAACGATTTTAGTTAACTTGAGTGCCTGTCAGCCTGTTCTTTTACGGTTTCATACATTTTCCATATAAAGCAAATGCAGCTGAGCTCTGAAAGAGCAAAAAACAAATAGCATTAGCTGAAAGCAGCACTTTAACTTTAAATTAAATTTATGCTACAGATGAAATTTCGATTGTGAATACCTGAAGTTTTTAATGGCAAATTAAGCTTTAAGCTCTATGTGGAGCTTTAATGTGTAGTTAAAGCTGAACCTTATTGCCAGTAAAAATGTGAAATCAATTTGTGCCTAGGTGAAGTTTTCAACAGTTCGTTTAGTTTACAGTTCAAAATGGAGCTTTAATATTTCGATAAAGCTGCACTTTATGATCAGTAAAGATGATAACTCTACAGCTACTTATTGTAAACAGGTTTAAGCGGAGATTGAAGGTAGCTTATAATTATTGTGCTTTTGTTCTTTAAATTGTGCTTGAGCTAAACTTGTTGGCTGGCGAGCTGTAGTATATTCATACAATAAACAGCAAGGTCCACAGAAAATCTTATAGAATACATCCAAGTGCTTTCAAAGCTCTGTTTATAAGTGACGACAAGAGAGACAGAAAGAGAAAGATAAGAGGCTAAACAACAAGTTAATTATTCAATTAAAGGGAAGCTTTAATTCACTTCTATCTCTTGCTACGCTAATGCAAAGCTTAAACTATCGAACCGAGCTTTAATAAAAATGTAGTCTTAAGGTGCTTTGAAAGCTCATTTTACGCAACTAATTGAAGCTGTTAAGTGATGCTTACAAATTTTTAAGAACTCGTTTAAATGCGACATTTTTGAACAACCAAATGACGAAATCATATTTTCGGCTAGTGTCCTTATGATTTCGAGAGTCGTTCAGCTTTTAGCGAGCGCTACTTAAGACGGCTGTCGAAAAGGCTGCACTGTGGCTTCTCCCAGTGGAGCAAGTGTCCAGCCAGAACTTTAGACATATGATTCAATGCTGGCGTACAACCGGCCCAGCCACGAGCTGAAGCAGCACAGCGGCTACTCCTTGGAGAGAATTGAAGGATGCCAAAAAGGGGCAATACAAAAAAAAACAACAAGTGAAAGAAAACTTGTCCAAAGTTGAACGCTTGGCAATTAGTTTCTGGCTCGGCTCTGTTCGCCTTTCACTTTTTCTTTTGCCTTTAGCAAGAGCTTCCGTTTCCGGCTAGGTGGCTGTTCTTAAAGTATTTATTTATGCATTTTTATTATGTTAAAAATAAAGAAATTTAAGAAGAGAGAGAAGGCGAAAGTTGTATTTGCATATTTAATTCGAGCACAAGCCATGTCCAAATGGCATTCAAATTTTTAATTTCAGCATTGTTGTATTTTTCTGTTTCTTTTTTATTTTCCATTTTCATTTCCATTTGCATATCACTCGATGGCATTTTTTCATATTTTCCTTTATCGCTGCGTGCTGGCCTTGTCTGGGCGCAGCTAAAAAACAAATACAACAACAGTTCTGTGAATGGCACTCATTTAAAAACTGCAAATACTCAAACTCATTCGCATGCCTTATGGGCTTTGTCCTTTTTTATTTATATTTCTACTTTTATTAGGTTCTATTGTGCGAACGCGCAGTGCCTGCTGTGATTGATCCACTTTCCAATTTACTTTGATAGCTACAAAAATTCCGAAATACTTTTATAGTATATTCTAAAAATTACTTGTGTATATTATTGCAGAATTTTTAAATTGAACGAATTGAGTGGAATTATGAATGGAATGAATAGAACTTTTTAGGAAAAAGAAACATATAAAGCAACAAAATATTAATTTAATTTGAATTACAACAATTAATGAAAATTCTAGTAATGTTAACAATGGAAAAGAAATAATTGAAAATGAATATGTTACGGTTGAATAATCCAGTTGGCAATTCGACAGTGAAAAAATCAATTATTTTGAGATACAATGTGCATGTATATGGGGGATAAAATGTAGCCGTAAGACATTCCAGCAAGTTTTCAGATGAATTAACTTAGAAAACATGCGAAAGTGAAACTGCGATTTGGAATTTTAGAGCATGAAACAGTGGAATATATTGCATTGAGATTAGAAATAGGGAAAAATTACAAATATATTCAAAATTGTCATTATTTGGAATGATATTAAACTGCATTATCGAAATTATTGAACTGACAGCATTCAGTTCTTGTTCATTGAAAAAGTGCACAAAAACAAATGAAAACTTAAATTTATTTGATTTTGAGGTTGACTTAAATTTGTTTTCTGTTTACATGACGCGCTATTTTCTTGCAGTCCTTGTGATCGTAACCTACGTGATGTGGAACTAATATCCTGTCGTTTGCGTCGCGTGGAGCCGCTGTGTCGCCTGCCAGGGTCAGCCCTGCAGCAGTTGGCCATGTGCGGCTTCTACGAGGACTTGGAGAAGGGCGTCACGCGTAAGTTGCATTTTAATATTAATTATGCAATATGCCGGACTATACATATTTAATGTCCATGTTTTATACTCGAATTACATATTTTTTTATAATACAATTTTCATTCATTTTATTTTCTCTTTTGCCTTTACATTTTTTGCGTGCAGTTTTTCGCGCCGGGGAACAAGGACGTTTTTGGTATGCGGTGCTGGGCGGTTCATTAGAGGTGCGCTACCACGCACATTCCGATGCCGATGGAAAGGTGAGTGCACCCACATAAAATATGAAATATACATGGAGCATACATGCACATATGCATGTAGGTACATACAAACATATGTGTCATAGTGTCAGACATTGTGAAGCGCTTTACAAGCGCAACTGCTCTCATGTCATGTGAAAACAATGCATGGTTTGAACAATATAATTGATGGCGATTATATCGGCGGGATACGAGCTGCAAGCTCACAGTCAAGCGGCGCAAAAAATGGTTATTCATGAATAAACTGGCAATGGCAGCGAGCTCTGAGTCTGGGGCTGGTACTGAGGCTCTAGCCTGTTCAATATGTCGATACGATTGCCAAATGGGTTATGTGGTTGCGGGTGCTGTGTGGGCTTTGGGCTTTGGACTGCGGTTTATGCCCCTGCTGGTTGGCCTTTTATCTGATGTGGCAGCAGAGCCTCCCGAAACTGCTGACAGGGCTATTGTGCATGCAGATACTTGGCATGCGCCATAACAATGCTCACAATTTCTTTTTTTTTTTTTTTCTCATTTCACTTTTATACTATTGTCCGGGCCGCATACAGCCACAGCACATTAATTTCCGCACGGATATTGGCCACTCGTTTTTACAGGCTGTCGATGCCGTTGTGCTAGCTCTCTGTAGCCGGACGAGTGCATGGTTGTTTTTTTTTTTTTTTTTGCATTGGTACGAGAGTAGGTCCCCTCCAAAAAGGTGTCGGCTAATTGAAATGGGCGCATGGCCAAGCTAAGCAAACTAACTGCCAGTGTGTGTGTGTGTGTGTGTGTTTTTCTTCGTGTGTGGGTGTGTGCTATAGAAATTTGAGAATTATGTGCAAGTGGACCATGAAGGACGTTTGCTGGTAACACGAGCTCTAAGCTAATCAGCGCTGCGGTTGTCATCAGTCCGAAAGTGAGGTAAACTAATTTGGGCAAACAGTTTTAAGTATTTTATGAATTTTATGAAATTTTAGAATTTGTTTGTAGAGTGTATAACCACATCTAAGATTTACTCGTAAGCTATATAAAGCTTTTTGGTACTCAGAAGCTTTGAGTTTTACTCAGAAAAAAAGCTAACCTAAACCATGCGGACCTGGTTTGTTTTATGATTTCCGCTTAAACAAAAACCAAGCAAAAGTGTTTTAATAACCGCACAAACATAACTCCCCCTGCACTTAGCTTAAAATATTGCCTAATTACAATTAGGTTTTAGAAACGAATTTAGAAACGTAATTGAGAGCTACTTTATTCACTAAGGTAGTTCCAACGGAGATTAGAAATAAACTTAATATTTGAATATTTTAAGTTGAATCTACTCTGTAAAGGATTATGGTTCTGTTTAATTTACCATTATACTATTTTATATTATAATACTATATTATTTTAATGTTTTTGTTATTTTTGTTATTTTAATATATTTTGTAATGCTGATTTTGGCGATCTTTTCGACCTTACTTTATTAGCTGGCTCGAGGTCTGGGCCTAATGTTTCAATATAAAGAGTTGAAACCAATTTTGTTTTAATATTTATTCTATTTAAATATTAAACTATTTTCGGAATTCAGCCAAGGCAAACGGGATTGTAATATATGTTTTTCATTCTCAATAACCATTTTGATTTAAATAATGATGTCTCAAAATGCCGACACTTAATTAAAAACTAACAACCCAATTAATCCTAGGACCTGGGGCTAAGACATCACAGTGCTTATGCAGAAAATGCAAAGCCGCAAACTCGTAAAAATTAATTGGATTAAATCGGAGGGCTTATTTGACTTTTCCATTTTCAAGAATAAATAAAACACAATATGGAAAGCTTCAAGAATAAACCTCAGCCTGTGCTAAACAGCATACAATCAGTGTCCCCCGAGCAGGCGTTTTATGACCTAATTCTTTACACGTATTTGCATAATTTTTCACTTGATTTATTTAGGCAGAAACATTAGAAAAATTTAGCCACTGGCGAATGCTCGCAATTACAGGCCCATAAATTATGCATATTTACAAAGCCCCTAGGCCATGTTTCGGGCCACCGAAGAAAGAGCAGCAGAAACTGTATTTGACACTTTATAAAGAAAAAAGTAGCCGAAAGAAGCAGCAGCTGTGGCGGCAGCAGTAAAACAAGGTAAATTTAATGAATGAGCGGCGCGCGTTGAAGTTGATGTATTTGTAGATGGAAGAGCGTGTGGCGTGCGGCACGCAAAACCCAATTTTCAGTTCATATTTGGAGAAAAGGCAAAAAAATTGTAAGAGACAAGCTAAATTTAAAAGCTAGGGAAAAGCCAAAATAACAAGAAGAAGGGCTAATTGCGGCACGCCGAAGTTTAAATACACTGGTAGACACATATTATACAAAATCCGTATTTCCGAGTATGTCTGTCGGAGCTATGTGACCTGATAGTAGATCTGTTGGAGACGGAGAATAGAGAAACAGAGAAGAGAGGCTAATTGTTAAACATTTAATAATAAATACTCATATAGAACATAATATCTCTCGTAAGTACTAAGGTATCCTTAAAACATAGCAAATTTTTTTCAAAAATAGACTATTTCGGATGCAAGTTAACAAACTGACAGGGAGGCTAACAGGCAGGCAGACACACAGACAGAAGAACAGACGGGCAGACATAAATCTAAATAAGTAGACATACAGACAGACGACATGCAATTAGATGTTGATATTGATCAAGAATAATAATGCGTTACACATTTCATAAGAAAACTAAAATACCCCCGACAAGAGTATAAGAGCCAAGCACAACAAACAAACAAAAGGGGAATCCGAGAGCGTTGAGACCCTATCAATAGCCACACAATTAATTTCAAGTGCTGCGGGGCGGGCTGGTGGGGCTGTTGGGTGGCGGGCCAATGGAATTCATCAAAAAATAGACAAAATAAAGAAGAAGAACGAAATTTATGTGCGACTTGCAGCGACCATTTGGTGTGAGTTCCGCTCAACCGGATTTCCAGTCAGCACAGCTCACGTGACAAGGCAATGCGGCCGAGCGGGATGGTGCAGTGGCCTGTGGGTAAAGGGGTGGAGGGGGTGGCTGTTGTGTTGTTCCTGCTGCTGATGACTTGAACTCACGTCATAGCTGTGGGGCAAACAGCTAATTTTGATCAAATGAAACACGAGCAGCGCTTGGCAACAGATACAAATTGCAATCCATTTATATAACGTCTCACTTTGACTTCTCTAGTCGAGGGTGGCCAGAAGAAGGCGTGGGCGTCGCCCAAGAGCAGAAAAACTAATTATGTGCACCTGTAAGCCGTTATAATTGAATAACATGCAAGTGCAATGGCCATCAGCTCTAAGCGCGCCCTTCAACTATGTTGCTCAAGATGTATCTTGTATCTTGTATCTGCCAGTGGTCTCTCGAAGAGCGTCTGGGATTACACAATTAATCTTTGGTGTTTGTTGTTGTTGTTGTTGTTGTGCCGGCTCCAATTAAAATTATGTTATAATTATAGTCGGCGCGCCTGGGCATCAAATTAGTTGCGCTTGCGATGTGTTTTTCCTAAACTCATCAAAACTAATGAAAATATATAGAAAATATTGTTAACCCACATATAATTAGACGATCATTAGCCTGACAGGCAACCCAGTTACTTCCTCCATTAAACATGCCCATTGATGGCCACCCAGCACGAGCTGCACATCAACATTTTCAAGTTAAAATACTTTGAACGTAGGTGTTTCGAACTTGGCAGCTTTACGAGCTTCCTATGGTGAAAGCAAACCAAAAAAAAAAAAACAAACCACAACAAAAACAAATGTCAACGACAGCGTTTTGTGGGCGATTCAGTTCAAAAACTGGAGAAATATGCTGGCGGTCTTACACATCAAATGCAAGCAGTCAAATTCAATGAGAACTTTTTTTTTTTGGTCTAGTATGTGGAGTAAGCCGAAAACCCCATTTAAATATTGCAGCTTTCAGCGCGCAATTTCCGTCTCTGACAAAAGCCGGAAGTATTCCACTTTTGGCTAAAGTACAACAAAAAAGATCCGCCTGCCACAATAGCCCAGACAACAACAAAATAACATAAGAGATACAAAGATACACACATACACACAGATTCTTTGGCCTCTTTAGGCGCAAACAGCACTCGGTCTGGCCCCATTTGGTGAGATCTTTAATTAGTTAATAAGTGTTGCCATGCGAGCTGCTGCTTAGCCAAGTTGGTCAGTTTTATGGCCAACATTTGCATACGCCGCTGCCATATTGAGAAAACCAGTAACTCGGCATTTTCTTCTAATCAAAGTCAGAATCACAATGGCAGCAACAACAAATCAAAAACTATTAACAGTTAGAGGGAACATCAATCGTTGGTCGTCAATCAGTTCGTTAGTGGTTAACAGTGAGAAGAAGCTGGCAATTTCCTTTCGGTCTATCTAATCATTTGCTTTAATTAAACACACATTTACACACTAACTAACTGACAATTAAGAGCTGTGCAAATACTCTATGTCGTTGCCAGTTGGCTATCCAGCTGATGAGCTTGTCAGACGCAATCAAAGACAGCTAAAGAAAGAGTACACAGAATCTATTGACTTGTTTATGGTGCAATGACACCAGCTTAGCCCACTTCATTTGGAGATTAAGCATATTTGGTAGCTGGTAAAATCTGTTAAGCTTTAAGAGTCAAGCAATTAAGTAAAGAGCTTTTATACAGGCCTTTTAATGAATCTTAAGGCTTCACTAAAACTAAAGCTACTTTTGCTCTCTGGATTAATTAATAAAAAGCACATTTAAGCGTTAAAAGCTTATCTTCTTTTGTCAATGATTTGCTTTAAATAAATAAATTCGATTTAGATGATGAAACTCAAAAGCAAAATTTAATTTAAAATTTATTTATTTTATTAAAAAGCTTTATGCACGGCTCTAAGTAAGAATTGTATATGCATAGAATTGAATATTTTAAAAAACCAATATAGTAAAAAAAGGTTAAATAAAATAAGTGACCAGAAATTATCATCACACGCTTGAAATGCACTTTCAACTGGTGTCTTTGACAGTCGCTGATTATGCACATCAGTTGTATTTGACAAGAGCACACATAGCCAGAAATATGCTGAAGCCACTTGAGACAGCAATAACAACAATTTGTCGCTTTTCATTAAAAAGCGACTATATATATAGACAGAGAGAGGGGAGAGGGAGAGATATGGTATATGGTAAGATCCCAAACAGTTTGGGAAAATGTAAATGTAAATGCGAGCACAATCAGAGCAATATGGGCACGTTTTGTGTGTGTTCAGTTTCTGTCAAACAAGTTGGGCCGCTAATCTCATAGCGATCGTAGACGAAGTAGCCCACATACGAAAATGTATCTGCAAGCAGGCCTGGGCTGGGACAGCGGCACGGGCAGAGGCACGGCCAGGGGCAGACATGTATGCGCTTGTGCGCGACCGAATGTATCTTTCGGATACATTTGTTGCCGCTACAGAAATTAATACGTGCTGAACACTCCAACAGCGCACACACAACTCGCTCGGCGAGTCGGCTCTGTCGTGACTGTCAAGTCTGCGTTTAAATTCGAGTCTGCGGTTTGGGTCTGGGCGCCGGCGCGCTCTGCTTTCCGCACGTACCTTAAAGTACGTTGGCTTCAAGCAACGGCAACGGGCAACGTTCAACGTGCATCGGTATCGGTATCGGTTTAAGATATAGCCATATAGCTACACCTTATCTCATCTTACTCTCAAGCAGAAGTATATGAGTGTTCCGCTTGTAAAGCGTCGTCTTTCATTACCATCCTCGACGTGGGCGACGCTCGTTGAGACCACGCGCGGGCATACCAAATGTGTGTGTAAATATTTATTTTGCAAAGAGGAAAAAAATTATTAAGCAAAAAAAAAACCAACAGCAACCAACGAAATAAAGTTGTTAAATTATTATGGCTGTAAATGCAATCTAAATACCTGTACGAGTTGCATTGCCAATAACGAAACAAGTGTAAACACGAAACGAGGCGTACACGAAAAATTCGAGTGCAAGTTTTGCAATTATTTATGCAGCAACCGAAAAACAACAATAACAAAGTGCAATTGTTTTTAACAAATTATGGCCTGAATGAATTACATATATGTACTTACATATATGCGCAATGATTTTTGATTTCTTGTTGATTCAACGCAAAAGCCGAAACGAAATGCAACTGAATTATTTATGAGTGCAATTTGCCATCCATTCATCGCAACGAAGGCTAACTAAATATTCACAAATATATCAGTAAAAATACAAAATAAAATAAAAAAAAATATCACAACATATTTAAACTAAACAGCAGCTGCAATAACTTATGGATTTATAGCAGCATACCGAATTTAAACAAATACATAGGTTAGTATCTTGTTTACTTTAAGCTCGCCCCGTTTACTTTACATGTTATCGAAGAATTTCCTATGCTTTGCCCAAGACAAACAGCTGTAAAAAGCCAACAATTAGCTATTGTTGGCCAGATAAGAAAGGCGTCTAATACTGATAATGGCAATTGGTTTTGCTCAGTTCCTACGGCTGTTAGACAGTAGGTTGTATAAGAACTTATCGGCAAAAACGAATCTGTTTTAACATGAGTCAAGTATTTGCCTATTTGACAGTGGGCAGAGCTGAGCCATTTGTTTAGCACTTCCGGCTGTGTGTGAGTGTGAAATAATGGCAGCTAAAAATTTGGTTTATAAATAAAACTTTCATAAAATTATGTAAACATTTTGTACTCCATATTCGAATAGTCTCTCTCTACGCATAAACATGTAAAAATTATGTGAAATATCTTTATAAATGCCAACAAAAGTCAGATTCGATTTGATTTGCATAATTTTTACATGTGAACAAATGAATCAACTGTCATTTCTAATATTTGTGAGCTTGTAACCGAAATTTAAGAAAATCGAAATGCAACACAACATTTGCTAAAATGCTCGCAAAGCAGATACCCTGTACACACGGAGTTTTCACTCATTAATGTCCAGTTTACTTGAAGGAATGAATTATTAAATGTTTTTAACAATCTGAAATGTTGCACTACATGAAATTTGCACTGCTGCCTGTTTGAACCTAGTCTAAAAACTAGTTATTGCTGCTTAAATACGAATTAAAGACCGGCAAGTGACCGATTGGGTCTCATGCTCCCGATTACATAGCTTATAATACGCCCATTTTGGATACCCAAAGGGTATAAATAATGCAAACAAAGGGCGTTTGCTGTGGCTATGATGGATGATACTTTGGGTTACTAAAAAAAATGCCAACCAGTCAATAAAAATGCATAGATGAATAAACAAGCTGGGCAATAAGATAAATGGCCCAGCAGCCAACGGCTTTATCAGTCACATAACTTTGCTGACATTGAAAAAAAATAAGTATAAGATAAAAATGCAGTTGCCAATATGAAGATATATTATCATTAGCTAATTGGCCATCAGGGGAAATCAAAATATTGAGATTTATGTGAATTTCTTAATTAAAATTGATGATAACTAATTAATATGCTTGTTAGAGTCTTAGAGGCTTATTATACCCTAGAGCTTAAGTAACAGCTCAAATTTGTTGCAGCAGCGAGTTCGTGCAACTGTTGCAACAACCTTGTCAAAGGTCAAAACGCGCTGCTATCATCGCATGCACATTTGCCCAGGAGCATAAGCTACGTTGAGTGCCTGATGCTGCTCTCCCTCTCTGTGGCACATCAAATACCAATAATGCTTATGGTTTATATTTTTTATGGATCAATAAGTTTGTGTGCGTGCGGCAAAGAGCTGCCGCAGTGGTTGGGGGCAGGTTGCTGATGCGCCGGAGCCATAACAACACCAGCTGAGATCAAGGCGCTTTTAATAATCTTTAATAGGCTATATGCATGTGCCCGTAAGTGTATGAGTGTGCGTGTGTGTGTGAATGTGTGTGGGCGTGCTGCAATAAAATTGCCACATGCCCCACAGAGCTTGCGGATAGGTGTCTGCATAGCCATGTTTATGCCGCGCTTATCAAAATAACAACACTTTTTATTATTATTTATCTCGCACAAAAACAACAACAAGAACAGAAATACACTACACACAAACACTCACACACACACACACACACTCACACACACACGCACACAGACACGGAATTGTGTTTATACTTTTATCTTTATTAATTTGATTCTCCAACATCTGAAAGCAGCTCGCTGCCTGAAAACTGACATTTCCATTTGGCTTTTTATTTTCACGCACATGTTGCCGACTGGGGAAAAACCGCAAAATGAATAATAACAAAAAAACTTTAACACATCTATCCTTTTGTTGATTTAGCTTCAAGCTAACACCTGTGACTTTTTCCTCTCCCAGTAGCTTTGCTCCCGCCTTTATTAATTTGCAGCTCTTTTTATGCAAATGTTGTTTGCAATTTAAAGTTTCCTAATTACTGCCAAAAGTTCCAATTGAATTTTGTTTAGTTTTACATTTAAGCTTTAGGCGTAAAATAATAAAAAAATTGACAATTTGCTGAGTTTTACCACTGAAAAGTTTCTTTAAAAGTGTAAAACATTCAGCAGTAGTTGTAATTTTGTTTAAATACGGAAGTACGTTTACCTAAATTAGTTTTGACCATTTTAAATTACTTTTTAAAATTAAAAATTATTTTGGATCTGTGTTCGAGGATATTTAAGTAACAGGCTTTAAAATTCATGCTGTATAAATATTATATTTATTTAATAATATTATTTTGAAAATTTATTCAGTAGCAAACCGTGTTTATGCATATATATAATATATAATTAAAGCTATTTTATGGGAGCGCAACGCTTCCATTTATCTGCTGTCAAATCTCTTTTATTCAAAAGGGAGTACATATGGGATATTCTATAAACTCAGCGGATTATTTAGTAATTATAACAAATTGTGTGATTATAATTAAATTTAAATTTATCTTTTTTTATGGCTTGAATGTAAAATCAGATGACAAGTCAGATAATTTTTTAAGTAGCTTATCAGCAGCTGCCTTAACCATATTTTCAATTGTAAATTTATTGGATTAGTCGCATCAAATGTGCTAAAAGCTTAGCAGCTCGAGGAGTCAAATGTTTGCTTTATCGAAACTATAATTTATCAGACATTAGATAAGCACGTCACATGCGCCATAAAGCCTTCAGTTCAATGCAAAAAAACGAGGCGTATGTATTTATAAATATAACATAAAAGAGCCTCAAATTATGCAAATGCCCGTAATGTGATGATAAGGTGCTAAAAATACTCGCTACAAAAATCTTATATTGTATAATTTATATTATTGTTGCTCTTGTTGTTGTTGTTGTTATTGTTGCTGCTGCTGCCAAACACAAATATTAACAAATTGGAGCACAGAAAAATGGAATATAAAAGGTGTTGAGCATACAACACAAAAATATATGAAACGTGCTACTCATAAATTTACGCACGTTCGAATTCAAAACGTGCCCAAAATCTACACAAATATGAAAAACGTCCTACACATGCAAATATCAAAATTCTGCCATAATGTTGCCTATATATGTATACTCATATGTTTGGCTCTGGGAGTGTGTGTGTGGGTGTATTTGAGGCCTACAAACAACAACAATCAAAGTATGAAAACATTTATGAATGCGGCTCCGGCTGTTTTCCATGCCAATAAGCTTAATGCCAGCATTTGATGTCAATTACCATAAATACTAAGAAAAATGTTTTCAAATAGACGAATATTAAATGCTCTGGCATATTAACCAGCAAGAGTGCCAGTAAAAAATGTTTTTTAATTGAAGCTTGTAAAATATATTCAACATTAACACAAGTGAAGGAGAAAGCGAAAAAGAAAGGACAAGTTAGAGGAAGAGTAGTCTAGAAGCAGAAAAAAAGAAAGTGTGTCAGATAGAGAGAGAGAGAGAGAGAGAGAGAGAGAGAGAGAGAGAAATATGAGAAATAGACAACTCAGTATATTATAAATAAATATTACTACAATTAATAAATGCTATCAAGATTTTGTGTTGCTTTAGCTCATGAGAATCGCATAGAAGAGAAGCGCACAATCAATATTATTATATATTATTATATAATAAAAATTAAACTTGGAATAGACATTTGAATATATTATAATATGGATGTTACCACAATTGCCATCAAGTATTTCGTAAAAATAAGTTTAAGAGAATCACATAGAAGGGTAACACGCATAAAATATTAAAAATTAAAATTCATGGTTATCTAAAGTAAATATCTTCCACAGAAGGTTGCCAAAACGAATGTGTTTTTCTAAGTGCGTTACATATTTCATGGCACAAAAGTAATACCCAGAGCATTAAGTAATAATATGCAACACGGCATGACAAACGGGGGCGTTGAATGTCGAAGCTCGAATTAGATACATTTGAGGCTGACGCGTACCAAGCCGGTTGGTTAACCTTGCCCCAGACATTTGTCAAGTTCAGTGCCGTTCGAAATGTTTTGCGTTACTTTGCTAAATTAAGGAAAATCCGCTAACATGCTCAACTTTTTGCTTGCCGCAAATTAGAAAAGCAATTTTCCAGAAGCAGTCAGAGAAAAAAACAACGCAAGAAATAAAAACACACAAACTTTCTGCCAAGCAAAATCAATATTTGCACAATTGAAGAATTTTAAATTTGAAAGCTCGCTAAAAAAAAAAAATTGAGAATTTATCAAACAAAAATTGAATTCAGTTGCGTTGCGTATGCTGAATTGATTTAAGCCATGTTTGTTATTTGCCAGGCAAAACTTTTGTTTTTTTGCTTTTCGCCCGACTCTCTTCGCATTTGCATTTGGGACCAAAAGTCGGTAGCTGGCAGCCTGAAGAGCCACTTTGGCAGCGACAACTTTAAAAGGTTCGCTCTGAACCGAAAAAAATGGCAAACGTAAAAGCCAATTGCACAATTGTGAATGCAAACAAATTTATCAACGGGTAGCCGATTTTTATACATACGAATGTAGAAAATATGGGCAGAAAAAGTTGGAACAAAAAGTTTGTCAAGAGTTTGGGACAAACAGCAAGACATATCTGCTGTGAAGGTGTTCGATATATAAGTAAATATAAAAAATATTAAAAATGTTTAGACATATATGCATATATTTTTTTAATATGCAATAGACGAACAGATCGAGATCTCGGCTTTCTATCTACAGGGTATTCGACGCAGAGCATAGGAAAACATAAACATTTAAAGATTTGAAAGGTTTTATATGCGTGTTCGCTCGTCAATTTTAGTTTAAATACTTCCTGCCGAAAGACATAAAAGTTTAGATAAAATTACAAATTTAAAATTTTGTAAATTCGTAGCACGTAAACCCTCTGAGTTTTCGCTTTATTCATTTTGTATACTAATTAGATATTTATGCTTTGCTAACAGGGTATTTTCTAGTCAATTTTGATGAATTTTCGGTTTTTTATTTATGTACATCTTATAATAGAAATGCAAAACAATGCACAACCGAGCTTTAAATTGTGTATAAAGCACCTGAGCCCACTTCTCTATATATTCAAAAAGTTATTTTTTGAATCAAATCTTTTAAATAAAAATCTTTTCAAGCGATTTTATTTGCATTTTTCTTTCAACGCGATTGGCGTAAAAACCGAACTTTACTGAAACTCGCTGGTTAAATTGAAAACTTTAATTTGGTATAAAAATTGAAAACATGTGTGCTTCAGACACGGTCACAACATATCGATTTTCTGCTGACCAGATCCTGCTGGCCATATGTGTATGTGTGTTGGTTTTCTGTAGAAATATGCTTTGGGGTTTTTTATGCCTATGGCACACATGTTGATGTGTCCGATGGCGGCGGAACGTGGACTAATACAATTTCAGTTAACGAAAATAAACACGCTGAGTTATGCAGCGGACCACAACAGCAGTGGGTGGTTGGGTTGGGAATTAGGCGAATATTGCCTCATAAGCATTTGCCGGCCAAAAGGCAGCCATCGGCATTACCACAATTTCTAAGCCCAAATAATATATTTTGTTGGTTTTGTTGCCGTTTCGGTGTGGACCCTTTTTTATACACTAACAAAGGGTTAATATAGCAATACGAATTTGTAGAACACATTTGTGAAACGAAATATATCAGAAATCTAATTGAGCGGAATCTGCTGAGTCATCTGCCTCCTACAACGTTTTCAAAGATATTCAATAAAGGTTATGATTATAACCATTTTTGTTCGTCAATTTGTGCAGTTCGAAGGTATCTTGAATTTGTTATGTTATGTTTATTAAAAGAAAAAAAAATATAAAATAATTTAAATTAATAATAACTGATTGCTAACACAAGGAAAGAGTTTCATAAATTAGAATTAAAACAATTGCAAACATCTCCTAGCATTTTGTATAAAAATTCAACTGGACAATAATAAAAAATATTTAGTTTTTAGTTTAAAGTAGAATAAATATTTTTAAGCTTATTTGGCATTTTTAGACGCGTTTCATATTTATTGTATTATTTTATATATTTTATTATATCTTATATAATCGAATAAATCAAAAATAAATTATGGAATATATTAGTATCAAACTATACGTGTAGTTGATTTAATATCAATATAAAAGGCTTTATGTTTGGCACATCCTAGTGCTAAAAGATAAGATTTCTATCAGAATAACACATAAAACCACCTCTGTAAGAGTATTTGGGCTTCCCAAAGCTTAAGTTTTCTCAACTTTCCTACTCTTTTGTTCGCTAATAATTCATTTTAAATGACTTCGTAACTATTTGTTTAAGCCATGGCCCACCCCCTTTTCTGTCGAGTTAGTCACTTTTGGAATTTCTTTATTTTTGCATTTTTGCTTTGTTTATAGCTTGCCCCTAGCCCCCATTTTGAGCAGAAACTCCATGCGTATACGCAATTTTATCGAGCGCACACGCGGCTTTCACTTTTGTGACTTGACAATTTAAAATCGACACTTTTATCACCCAATAACCCAGAAATTTACCCTGCTTCACTTTGTAGCATCGTAAAAAGTACAGTGTGCACAGTTTGTGATGGTCTTGTCATTGTTGTTTTTCTTTTTTTGTAGTTTTCTTGCTGCTTCTGCTTGCAGCATAAATCATCATTTGTCATGCGAATGTCCGGTGTCTTGGCTGAGCTCGATTTAAACAGTCCAGTGGGTCGACTTAGCAATTTGTGTAGCATATCAAGCAACCCTGAACTACCACTTGGTCATTCATCACTTTGGTCAAGTTTGCATTTTTATTACAGCTTGCCTAATGCTCAATGAATTTGTCAATCAGTTTATGATTCGTGTAAAGAACAAAACAGTTCATAAATAATACATATATATGTTTGTGTGGCGCACAGCAGTTGCATTGTTCAAATTGAATCAGCATCAAATCAATATCAAGTAGCCGCCGCATTGGCTTCCAGGCCCCCTCTGCAAATGTCAGACGTCATCCGCAATTCGCGTGGTTGTCTTCTTGTCAAACAATCAGCGTGAAATCATATGTCGTGAGGGCGAAAATCAATCAGCATTTCAAGCGATAAACTTGTCAGGCAACAAGTTGAACGAATGTCACATCTGTTGCCGCCCTTCATTACATATCCTGACAATTTTCAACCACAAATCTGACAGCGTATCCTTCGGTTGTAAAGCCAAAAAAAAAAAAAGTAAGATTGTTTGGTAGCTAATTATTTGGTCTGTCGCGCAGCTCCCAATAATAGATACTGTTTGAAATTGTCCAAAATGTCGAAAGTTTAGAATTTAAATTTAGACAGATGTCCAAAGCCCCAATGACAGTGGCTGAAAGTGAGACCTAAACATAAGCTAAGGGGATTTAGATGTGGTAAAAAAAAGTGGCAAGGTGAGAGAATTACATAAAAGCTAAAATTAAAGCTGATAAACTGCTTAAACTAGAAACAATTACTTTAAAATAAGTTAAAAGCTTGAAATAAGCTGAATTTCATATTTTTTATGTTTAAGCTTTAATGCGCTTTCAAACGTTTTTTCGAGTGCAGTAGATTTCGGGCTGAATCGAGCTATATTGCCAAGCTTTCAAAGCTCTCCGTTTTCAGCTGGACCTAATTTATATCCAAGACTCGAATATATAATACAGCTAGTCGGGTGTGAACCAAATTTTATGTAAGAACCTCTACATCAATAAATACAGCCCGATAAGCTCTCAGCTTTAATGTGCTTTCAAACGAAAGGTCCTTTGGCTTCCAAGCACACAGGCTGATTATGATTTGCTCACTGATTGGGCGTATCAGCGAAGGCAACCGGAAGGATGGAGACTTCAATTTGCCTGCCTGACTGGATGACTGGCTGGCGCATGCAATTGACAAAATACTTACCACGAAACGTAAACGCACATGCACAACAAATTTTTATATTTTTATACTCGTTTTATTCGATTTTTTTTTTCATATTGTTATTGACGAAGCCAACGCCATCCAATTTGAACAACAATTGGACGACTTGACTTGAGTTGAAATCACCTAAGCATTTGTCGTTGCCAGCTGCAATGCGAATGAGTGCGTGTCTGTGTGTGTGCTGTGTGTATTCATATATAGTCGTAAAAAGCTATAGCCCTGCTCTTGAGCCTTTGCCTTTTGAGCATGCTTGGCAGTCAAAATGGGTAATCAGTTCTTCTTACATGATGCGGATTTCTTATTGTGATTTCGCTTTGAAATTTACATAATGTGGCACTGTCTTGATGCTGCCACGTCGTTTTGTCAACACATACGCACACACAACTCAGAGCATACAGGAAATGCGCACTACTCCCCATTCACAATTCACAATTTGTTTAAAGTGACTGCTTCGGGGGATAGATGGCAGATACAAACAAAACAAATTTATGCAACACAGAGCAACAAACAGAATGCTACTGAGAGACAGAGAGAGTGAGAGAGAGGGACAGAGAGACAGACAGTCACAGCGCACACACCTTGAATTGGCTAAGGCTAAGATGTTGGACCCTTTTTCTAGCATTTGCATTTAAAAGAGCTGTCTTCGCAGCGGGCTTAACACCTCCAACAGTCTCAGTTCCGCTCTTCACCCCCTCCCAGCTGTTCAAACAATTAGCCGCCTGTTTACATGCATCCACAAGATGCTGGAGCCTGCGCTGGCGTAATTAGCAACGCAGCTCAGCTCAAGTCTAGCACTGGGCGCTGGCAGGAAGGGGCGAGCCGTAGCTCTGGCTCCCGCTCTGGCTCTGGCTCTGACTTGAAGAATAGTTGGAAGCAATTGTTTGTCTGTTTGCTGTCACCTTGGCAGCAACTAAGTCAACAACAAAAGACGACAGCATCAAATCAGCTGCGCGCCTGTCTGACATGAATAACAACAACAAAAACAGCAACACAGCAACATCAGCAGCAGCAGCAGTTGCAGTTGAAGATACAGATATGCAGATGCAAATGCAGACGTAGCTACAGATGCCGCTTATTTGTATACCCTGTATCTACTAAAAATGGATAATTGGGACCTTTTTGTAGGTTTCTCATGGAATAGACACATATTGAGACTTTAAAGTAAATATAATATATATATATAAAGAATAAAAAGAAAATCTGATGACATTTGACCGAGTTATAATAATGGGAAATTTTGGTTTTGGTTTTTGTAAAAATACGAATCCTGCGGAAAGATTTTGACATGAATTTCGACCAAAATATATGTGTTCACTTTTGAATGCCGAATTGATCTAGAGGACGAACCATCAAGAAAAATGCAAACCTCGTGAAAATCTGATGAGATTTGGCCGAGTTATGGGGTTGGGAAGTTTTGACCCATGTCTGTATACGAAACTTGGGGTAAGATTTTGACATGAATTTCGACCAAAAAATATGTATTCAGATTTGAATGCCGGATTGATCTAGAGGACGAACCATCAACAAGAATGCAAACCTCGTGAAAATCTAATGAGATTTGGCCGAGATATGGGGGTGGTACATTTTGACCCATGTCTATATACGAATCTTGGGGTAAGATTTGGACATGAATTTCGACTAAAAAATCGGTGTTCAGATTTGAATGCCAGATTAATCTAGAGGGAAAACCATGAAGAAAAAACCAAACTTCGTGAAAATCGGAAGAGATTTGGCCGAGATATGGGGGTGGTAAATTTTAACCCTTGTCTATATAGGAAACTTGGGATAAGATTTTGACATGAATATCGACCAAAAATATGTACTCAGATTTGAATGCCAGATTGATTTAGAGG
This sequence comes from Drosophila novamexicana, assembly GCF_003285875.2. Classification (NCBI taxonomy): domain Eukaryota; kingdom Metazoa; phylum Arthropoda; class Insecta; order Diptera; family Drosophilidae; genus Drosophila; species Drosophila novamexicana. The sequence goes on along the minus strand of NW_020824765.1, from coordinate 6,576,878 downwards.
GCAAACCATCAACAAAAATCCAAACCTCGGGAAAATCTGATGAGATTTGACCGAGTTATGGGGTTGGGAAGTTTTGACCCATGTCTATATACGAAACTTGGGGTAAGATTTTGACATGAATTTCGACCAAAAAATCGGTGTCGAGATTTGAATGCCAGAATAATCTAGAGGGAAAACTATTAAGAAAAAGCCAAGCTTCGTGAAAATCGGATGAGATTTGGCCGAGATATGGGGGTGGTACATTTTGACCCATGTCTATATACGAATCTTGGGGTAAGATTTTGACATGAATTTCGACCAAAAAATCGGTGTCGAGATTTGAATGCCAGAATAATCTAGAGGGAAAACTATTAAGAAAAAGCCAAGCTTCGTGAAAATCGGATGAGATTTGGCCGAGATATGGGGGTGGTACATTTTGACCCATGTCTATATACGAATCTTGGGGTAAGATTTTGACATGAATTTCGACCAAAAAATCGGTGTCGAGATTTGAATGCCAGAATAATCTAGAGGGAAAACTATTAAGAAAAAGCCAAGCTTCGTGAAAATCGGATGAGATTTGGCCGAGATATGGGGGTGGTACATTTTGACCCATGTCTATATACGAATCTTGGGGTAAGATTTTGACATGAATTTCGACCAAAAAATCGGTGTCGAGATTTGAATGCCAGAATAATCTAGAGGGAAAACTATTAAGAAAAAGCCAAGCTTCGTGAAAATCGGATGAGATTTGGCCGAGATATGGGGGTGGTACATTTTGACCCATGTCTATATACGAATCTTGGGGTAAGATTTGGACATGAATTTCGACTAAAAAATCGGTGTTCAGATGTGAATGCCAGATTAATCTAGAGGGAAAACCAGGAAGAAAAATCCAAACTTCGTGAAAATCGGAGGAGATTTGGCCGAGATATGGGGGTGGTAAATTTTAACCCTTGTCTATATAGGAAACTTGGGGTAAGATTTTGACATGAATATCGACCAAAAATATGTACTCAGATTTGAATGCCAGATTGATTTAGAGGGCAAACCATCAACAAAAATCCAAACCTCGGGAAAATCTGATGAGATTTGACCGAGTTATGGGGTTGGGAAGTTTTGACCCATGTCTATATACGAATCTTGGGGAAAGATTTTGACATGAATTTTGACCAAAAAATATGTATTTACATTTGAATGCCGGATTGATCTAGAGGGCGAACCATGAACAAAAATGCAAACCTCGTGAAAATCTAATGAGATTTGACCGAGTTATGGGGATGGGAAGTTTTGACCCATGTCTGTATACGAAACTTGAGGTAAGATTTTGACATGAATTTCGACCAAAAAATATGTATTCAGATTTGAATGCCCGATTGATTTAGAGGGCAAACCATCAACAAAAATCCAAACCTCGTGAAAATCTAATGAGATTTGACCGAGTTATGGGGGTGGCAAATTTTGGCCCATGTCTATATACGAAACTTGGGGTAAGATTTTGACATGAATTTCGACCAAAAAATCGGTGTCGAGATTTGAATGCCAGAATAATCTAGAGGGAAAACTATTAAGAAAAAGCCAAGCTTCGTGAAAATCGGATGAGATTTGGCCGAGATATGGGGGTGGTACATTTTGACCCATGTCTATATACGAATCTTGGGGTAAGATTTGGACATGAATTTCGACTAAAAAATCGGTGTTCAGATTTGAATGCCAGATTAATCTAGAGGGAAAACCATGAAGAAAAAGCCAAACTTCGTGAAAATCGGAAGAGATTTGGCCGAGATATGGGGGTGGTAAATTTTAACCCTTGTCTATATAGGAAACTTGGGGTAAGATTTTGACATGAATTTCGACCAAAAAATCGGTGTCGAGACTTGAATGCCAGAATAATCTAGAGGGCAAACTATTAAGAAAAAGCCAAGCTTCGTGAAAATCGGATGAGATTTGGCCGAGATATGGGGGTGGTACATTTTGACCCATGTCTATATACGAATCTTGGGGTAAGATTTGGACATGAATTTCGACCAAAAAATATGTATTCAGATTTGAATGCCAGATTAATCTAGAGGGAAAACCATGAAGAAAAAGCCAAACTTCGTGAAAATCGGAAGAGATTTGGCCGAGATATGGGGGTGGTAAATTTTAACCCTTGTCTATATAGGAAACTTGGGGTAAGATTTTGACATGAATTTCGACCAAGAAATCGGTGTCGAGATTTGAATGCCAGAATAATCTAGAGGGAAAACTATTAAGAAAAAGCCAAGCTTCGTGAAAATCGGATGAGATTTGGCCGAGATATGGGGTTGGTACATTTTGACCCATGTCTATATACGAATCTTGGGGTAAGATTTGGACGTGAATTTCGACTAAAAAATCGGTGTTCAGATTTGAATGCCAGATTAATCTAGAGGGAAAACCATGAAGAAAAAGCCAAACTTCGTGAAAATCGGAAGAGATTTGGCCGAGATATGGGGGTGGTAAATTTTGGCCCATGTCTATATACGAAACTTGGGGTAAGATTTTGACATGAATTTTGACCAAAAAATATGTATTTACATTTGAATGCCGGATTGATCTAGAGGGCGAACCATGAACAAAAATGCAAACCTCGTGAAAATCTAATAAGATTTGACCGAGTTATGGGGATGGGAAGTTTTGACCCATGTCTGTATACGAAACTTGGGGTAAGATTTTGACATGAATTTCGACCAAAAAATATGTATTCAGATTTGAATGCCAGATTGATTTAGAGGGCAAACCATCAACAAAAATCCAAACCTCGCGAAAATCTGATGAGATTTGACCCAGTTATGGGGTTGGGAAATTTTGGCCCATGTCTAAATACGAAACTTGGGGTAAGATTTTGACATGAATTTCGACCAAAAAATCGGTGTCAAGATTTGAATGCCAGAATAATCTAGAGGGAAAACTATTAAGAAAAAGCCAAGCTTCGTGAAAATCGGATGCGATTTGGCCGAGATATGGGGGTGGTACATTTTGACCCATGTCTATATACGAATCTTGGGGTAAGATTTGGACATGAATTTCGACTAAAAAATCGGTGTTCAGATTTGAATGCCAGATTAATCTAGAGGGAAAACCATGAAGAAAAAGCCAAACTTCGTGAAAATCGGAAGAGATTTGGCCGAGATATGGGGGTGGTAAATTTTAACCCTTGTCTATATAGGAAACTTGGGGTAAGATTTTGACATGAATTTCGACCAAAAAATATTTTCTCAGATTTGAATGCCAGATTAATTTAGAGGGCGAACCATCAACAAAAATCCAAACCTCGCGAAAATCTGATGAGATTTGACCCAGTTATGGGGTTGGGAAATTTTGGCCCATGTCTATATACGAAACTTGGGGTACGATTTTGACATGAATTTCGACCAAAAAATATGTATTCAGATTTGAATGCCCGATTGATTTAGAGGGCAAACCATCAACAAAAATCCAAACCTCGTGAAAATCTAATGAGATTTGACCGAGTTATGGTGGTGGCAAATTTTGGCCCATGTCTATATACGAAACTTGGGGTAAGATTTGGACATGAATTTCGACTAAAAAATCGGTGTTCAGATTTGAATGCCAGATTAATCTAGAGGGAAAACCATGAAGAAAAAGCCAAACTTCGTGAAAATCGGAAGAGATTTGGCCGAGATATGGGGGTGGTAAATTTTAACCCTTGTCTATATAGGAAACTTGGGGTAAGATTTTGACATGAATTTCGACCAAAAAATATGTACTCAGATTTGAATGCCAGATTGATTAAGAGGGCAAACCATCAACAAAAATCCAAACCTCGCGAAAATCTGATGAGATTTGACCGAGTTATGGGGTTGTGAAGTTTTGACCCATGTCTATATACGAATCTTGGGGAAAGATTTTGACATGAATTTTGACCAAAAAATATGTATTTACATTTGAATGCCGGATTGATCTAGAGGGCGAACCATGAACAAAAATGCAAACCTCGCGAAAATCTGATGAGATTTGACCAAGTTATGGGGTTGGGAAATTTTGGCCCATGTCTATATACGAAACTTGGGGTAAGATTTGACATGAATTTCGACCAAAAAATATGTATTCAGATTTGAATGCCCGATTGATTTAGAGGGAAAACCATTAACAAAAATCCAAACTTCGTGAAAATCTGATGAGATTTGACCCAGTTATGGGGTTGGGAAATTTTGGCCCTTGTCTATATACGAAACTTGGGGTAAGATTTTGACATGAATTTCGACCAAAAAATATGTATTCAGATTTGAATGCCAGATTAATCTAGGCGGAAAACCGTGAACAAAAAGCCCAATTTCGTAAAAATCGGATGAGACTTAAACCAGTTATGGGGGTGGGAATCCAATCTGCCTATCGGTCTATCTTCCCATATCTTTGGGTGGATTGAATCTATAAACCTTAAACATATCATAGCGATCGCAGTATAATCTCAACAGTTTATTTAAAACAGTAAAGAGCAAAGAAAAGGCAACGCAACTATTAAGTAACAAAGAAATTAAAGATCTGAAATAGAGTATCTCAACAAATCGTATGTATAGTGATCAAACTTTTCTTAAGACTGAGCAACAGGGTAGCTTCCACTCGAGTACTCTCCACTTAAGAATTTATTTTATTTTTTGTATGCATTTCTCGAGGTTTTCTTTTGTGACCGCCTGGTTTTTGCACGCATTTATATACTCGTATAGTGCAGCTCTTATGTTACATTTAGATTTGCATTTTTATTTAGCGCATAAGTGCAGTCGAGCTGGGCCCCCGACGGCTCGCCCTGCTTCATAAAAAACTCATTCTTTTTGTTTCAGCTCATGCATTCATTATGGCTATGGCTAAGACGAAGCGCGTCCGTCGCCTTCTTGTGCTTGGCTGAGTTGTGTTTTTTATTCCCTTTGTTGGGCTTTGCTGCAAATTCACATGATTTGTCAGTGGAAATGGCTCAGAAGTGGGGCGTCTGGCTGACAGCTGAAGGTCAGCCTTAAAGCGTATGTGTGGCTTGACAACGTATGTGAGTGAACAATTTAAGCCTGAGCTGGACAGGCTGGGTCAGCTGTTAAATTGAAAGACCCCTTAAATAACATTTATAATTGAGCACTTTTCACACGTACCTCCAATGAAAATCCCTTTGAAAAGCTGTGCAAAATAAAATGCAGCGCACATAATTAAATAAACGTCAACGGGAAAATATTTGTTGGTAGTGCGATTGCAGGGTTTAAGCCGCACACACCGAGCACGCCTGTTGCTGTCAGTTGAGGGCTGCAAGGACTGGCCATAACGGACAGCAAAAGGACACACAAATACACACACGCACACACACACAGAGAGAGAAAAATGTCCTGCAAGAGCAGCTTAAAGCGTCGTATAGTGCCAATAATTGCGTTTACTTTGAAAGTGAACTCGAGTAAGCACTTCAAACAGTTAAACGCACAACTGAACAAAAGAGAACTTATAAACACTTAGCTGACATCAAATAATAACATTTATCTTAAGATTTACACTCTAAGCGCTTGGTCACATTATAAGTTGCTTAAGGGGAGAATAGTCATTCGCTCTGTGCCAATTAGCACAAGATTTATTCCAATTGTAAAGCAAAACGCAAAAGGGAAATATGTTTGATAATTCAACAAATTATACATAAATACACCTTTACATTACATTATTATTACCTAAGTTAAGTGTTGAGGGGCTTTATAATCGCCAAAGTCAAACTATTAGCCAAATGCTATTCCGTTTCAAAATCGGTTTAGCTTTTAAATTGCTTTAAAATTCGCGAATCCATCTGAATGACAATGTGAAGGTGTCGCTTAGCATGCCAAAAGGTAGCATGAGAAGATTTTTAATAGAGCAACCTGCCGGGTGCCTCCTCTAGGTTTCTATTGTCAAACACAACGCATATGCGAAACCGGTTCCCCTGATAACCACGACAATCGGGAGCATTCGCGACACACGCCGCTTGTCCAGTCAGTATGACTCTCAGCATAAGTCTACGGCCGGCTCTCAGATAACACTTATCAAGCTCGTTTCCACGGCAAGGCGCTCTCTCAAAATACAAAACGCTCAGTGTAAATATGAACAGCCAAAAAAACTGCTGACTCATGCTGATATATACATTAACTAACTAATAATGCGCAGTCCGCCAAACAAAATTTCTGAATAAAATAGCCAGTAGTTATCCCGACGGAGCTCAGTGTCTTTCGAAGAGTCGCAAGGAACAAATCGCAAAATGTTATTTCTAATTTATTTGCTGATCGCGATATCAGCTTTGGTGGTGTATCTGCTGCACCGCAACATGAATTACTGGAAGAGCCGGGGAATACCTCAAGAACCCCCGCATCCGTTCTATGGAAATTTGGTCGGATTCAGAAAGAATCGCATAATACATAATGCTTTGATCGAATACTACAACAAATTCCGAAAGACGGGTCATCCGTTTGTGGGTTTTAGCTTTATTCAAAAGCAGAGCGCATTTATCATGGATATCAAACTGGCAAAGAATGTTTTGATTAAGGATTTCACGAACTTCGCCGATCGTGGACAGTTCCACAATGAGCGCGACGACCCACTCACTGGGCATCTCTTCAATTTGGATGGCAAACGTTGGAGGGAGATGCGACAGAAGCTTTCGCCCACTTTTACTTCTGGCAAGATGAAGTTCATGTTCCCGTCTGTCATCAAAGTGTCTGAGGAATTCGTCAAAGTAATGCTTGAAGAAGTCCCAGCCAAATCGGGAGGCGCTATCATCGAAGTCAAAGATCTGATGGCTCGCTTCACAACCGATGTCATAGGCACATGTGCCTTTGGAATTGAGTGCAACACCCTGCGCACTCCCGTAACTGACTTCCGAAAAATGGGACAAAAGTCCTTCACTGAGATGCGTCATGGGACTTTCCTAACCGCATTTAGCTTTAGTTTTCCAAATTTGGCACGCAAACTGCGAATGCGCATGATTCCCGAAGACGTTCACCAGTTCTTTATGGGATTGGTTAAGGAAACAATAGCATACAGAGAAAAGGAAAATATCAAGCGAAACGACTTTATGGAGATGCTCATCGAGCTGAAGCAGAAGGGCAGCTTTACAATGGACAACGGCGAAGTAGTCACAGGGTTGGATGTTGGTGAGTTAGCTGCCCAAGTCTTTGTCTTCTATTTGGCGGGCTTTGAAACCTCCTCATCAACCATGACCTATGGGCTATATGAGCTGGCCCAGCATACCGATATTCAGGATAAGTTAAGAGAAGATATTAAAGATGTTCTGCAGCAACATGATGGAAAACTGACCTACGAAAGCATTAAAGCTATGCGGTACTTGGATCAAGTTATTTCAGGTGAGCTCGAAAAAAAAAAACCGGAGCTCATGGGCTTCTAAACTATTTTGAACTCCTACGTCAACAGAAACTCTCCGCCTGTACACTATTGTGCCTTTCCTCGAGCGCAAGGCTCTGAATGATTATGTTGTACCCGGTCATCCCAAGTACGTTATAGAGAAAGGCACTCAGGTTATAATACCTGCTACTGCCTACCATAGGGACGAAGATTTGTATCCGGATCCCGAGAAATTCGATCCGGATCGCTTCTCGGCTGAACAAGTGGCAGCTCGCGACTCGGTTGAGTGGCTGCCCTTCGGCGATGGCCCCAGAAATTGTGTGGGAATGCGTTTTGGTCAAATGCAAACCCGCATTGGCCTGGCTCAGCTGATAAGGAACTTCAAATTTTCGGTTTGTGACAAAACTGATATTCCGCTCATCTATGATCCCAAATCGTTCGTTTTGGGCACAATTGGCGGCATTTATCTGCGTGTGGAGCGTGTTTAGAATTGAAAAACAACAAAATCAAGCGATGTTGTTTTTACATGAGTTGTGACGATGCGGTCATATTTGTTGGAGCTTGTGTGATTACATACACTAATTTGTATAATAAGCACCTGTTTGCCCTTATATGTACATACACATAAAAAAGAAACAGGCCTACCTGTTCAACTTGTTTTAATTTTCATTAACTAGTTTTATTTATAAAGTATCAAAATATAGAGACCCAATTAAATCCTGAAGTATGTGCTAAAAATAAGCATAGTACGCGTTGATCTAACTTTTTTATTGAACTACGTTCTAATAGGTAATTTAACTTAAAAAAAAAAACACGTTTCTGTATATGTATACAAAAATAAAAATTCTTAGCAAGGGTATATACATATATGTGTGTTGCATGCAACCTGCAATAGGCCACATGCATTTTATGTCTCATTCTGACAATTACATTTAATTGACTTTTAAACGTTTTTTTGTAAATAGTTTGAAATTATTCAATGATTATTTTATGATAAATTAATAAAAAAAATACATTTTTTTGGTATATTTTGCGGTTCCCTTGTAATTTTTTCGATACAAAATCTTGAAAAATCAAAAATAGTTTTCAGAATTTTTTTTTTAGTGAAATTGAGGGGTATTCGTTGTTTCTTTAAAACATAGACACAAATTCGCAGTTTATGTGCGCCAAACAAATCGGCTCTCCAATCCGGTTTTCTCTTCAGTTAAATTCTACGACAAAACACAAAACAAATATTTGCAAAGTAAACATTAAGAAGATTTAAGATTAAAATGAAATGCGACTCTTTGATATCAAGCGCCTGGAAGAAATGGAAAGAAAGAAATGCATTTCACAGTCAGATGCCCTGCTATCTCCCTACACTCCCACACTTTTGCGGATTAAAATAATCACAAACAGATATCGTAGTAAACATTAGGCCAGAGAGAATAAAATACAGGCGGGTTGGCTCGACTGAGCTCAGTGTTTGACCAGAATCCGTTGAGAGCTGAACACAAAATGTTGTTGTTTCTAATATATTTGCTGACCGGTTTATCAGCTTTGGTTGCGTATTTTTTGCACCACAACATGAACTATTGGAAGAACCGTGGAATACCCCAAGATGCACCGCATCCGCTCTATGGAAATCTGACTGGCTTTAGAAAAAATCGCGTACTTAACGATATTGTGGAGGAATATTACAACAAATTCCGAAAGACGGGTCACCCGTTTGTGGGCTTCAACTTTCTGCAAAGACGCAGTGCATTTATTATGGATATCAAATTGGCAAAGAATGTTTTGATTAAGGATTTCACGAACTTCGCCGATCGTGGACAGTTCCACAATGAACGCGACGACCCACTCACGGGGCATCTTTTCAATTTGGATGGCAAACGTTGGAGGGAGATGCGACAGAAGCTTTCGCCCACTTTTACTTCTGGCAAGATGAAGTTCATGTTCCCAACTGTCATCAAAGTGTCTGAGGAATTCGTCAAAGTAATGCTGGAAGAAGTCCCAGCCAAGTCTGGAGGTGCTATCATCGAAATCAAAGATTTGATGGCTCGCTTCACAACCGATGTCATAGGCACATGTGCCTTTGGAATTGAGTGCAACACCCTGCGAACTCCCGAAACCGACTTCCGTAAAATGGCACGTAAAGCACTCGTCGAGTTGCGACACGGTCCGTTGCTGACGGCCTTCCACTTCAGTTTTCCCAATTTGGCACGCAAACTGCGAATGCGCATGATACCTGATGATGTTCATGAGTTCTTTATGGGACTGGTTCAAGAAACAATAGCGTACAGAGAGAAGGAAAATATCAAGCGGAACGACTTTATGGAGATGCTCATCGAGCTGAAGCAGAAGGGCAGCTTTACAATGGACAACGGCGAAGTAGTCACAGGGTTGGATGTTGGTGAGCTGGCTGCCCAAGTCTTTGTCTTCTATATGGCCGGCTTCGAGACCTCTTCATCAACCATGAGCTATTGTCTATATGAGCTGGCCCAGCATACCGATATTCAGGACAAGTTAAGGGAAGACATTCATAATATTCTGCAGTCATATGATGGTAAACTGACCTATGAAAGTATTTTAGCCATGCGATACTTGGATCAGGTTATTTCAGGTGAGCTGAAAGACATATCAAGTATTGAAAGCAATTGTAACTACCCTCTGCACTTGCTTTAATAGAAATACTCCGCCTATATACTATTGTACCTTTCCTCGAACGCAAGGCCCTAAATGATTATGTTGTTCCTGGACATCCAAAATACGTTATCGAGAAGGGAACGCAGGTCATACTGCCTGCAGCTGCCTATCATCGGGATGAAGACCTCTATCCCGATCCCGAGAAATTCGATCCGGATCGCTTCTCGGCTGAACAAGTGGCAGCTCGCGACTCGGTTGAGTGGCTGCCCTTCGGCGATGGCCCCAGAAATTGTGTGGGAATGCGTTTTGGACAAATGCAAACACGTGTTGGCCTGGCCCAGCTGATAAGGAACTTCAAGTTTTCGGTGTGTGACAAAACTGATATTCCGCTCATCTATGATCCCAAATCGTTCGTTTTGGGCACAATTGGCGGCATTTACCTGCGTGTGGAGCGAGCTTAGCTGGAAATATGTAAACGTGCCCAGTGCTTTGTTTTCAAATTCTTGAATTGTTGTCGATGTCGTCATGTGTGGCTAATATGCAGTCTGAATTACATATAGTAACAGAGATTAGCAAACATGTTTGCCTTTGTATGTACTTTTGTGAATGGGTATGTTATTAACAAACATATAATTAAATGGTGTAATAAAGCATGAAAAGGCACACTTCACTCTACCAGCGAATACTCTGTCTGCGGCCTTTCGCAACATATTTATATATTTAAACATGCTACTAGAAATAACTTTTGTTACCTGCTTCAATTATCTTTATACCACTTGATATTCTGAGAACTGATAGCAAACTGTTTTATAATAGTTTTTGTGATTGCAGCCTTTATCAGATGCTTAGGACTGTTTAAAAATTATCTAACATTTATTTATATTTATTTAAAATTATATTTAAGTCTACAATTATGGTAAGCTCTTTAATCCCTACCTATGCTGTATTAAAGTTTAAAGACCTCAGCTACTAAGAGCCCGGTTTGCATGGAAGTTATAGATTGTGCAGTTCTTAAACAACAAATATCGGAGCACAGTGAAAAACTTTTATTATTTTAAACACGGTCTCGCTTACTTAATCTGTATACAAATTTCTTTTTCTTTTCAATCATTTTTTTATTCCATAATTTTTTTTTTATATTGCTGCTTGAGCAAAAAACTTTTCCCAAAGAGAAAAAATAGTTTTTCGTTTGACGGTTTATCTGTTCAGCGTTTTACGCTTCAACTATTTTAGTTATTTACATTCGAATTGGCACTGAATGATTTAAAGGGAAGCTGCCAAACTATTTTATACCAAGTCTTGCTCTACCCAAAAGACTCCCCCACATGTGCATAGTTTTCATCGCATTAAATTCCAGGCACCAGGCGAGTTCCTTACAATCAATATCTCCCCCAAAGCACATACATCAGCATTTACATAGTTGAGGTCGGGCACTTGCTTTTGTGGGCTATGTAAATAGTTCTTGGGAAGGTAGCACAAATTTTCTTTGGCTGCGAACTTTTTCACAGCTTAAAGGCAAACACTTTGCACAAGGTTTAATGAAAATCTTCTTTAAATGTAGGTCGCGTATGCGTAAGAGTAATCATACTATTTAAAATTCTTGTAACACACATTGAAATTGTATTTTAATTATGCATGACAAGATAAAAAGTGTTTTTTTTTTATCTAATGTCATCACAACATGCAACTCGTGGAAAATGAGGCTGTGTAAAGAACTGAAAACTGCATAAAACTTTTTCTCTATCTAAAGGCGTGGAAAATTCTATTAATTGTGCCATTCTCTAACGGCGCAACAGAAAATGTCATTAAAAATAGTTTCACATGTTTTGCGGTGCTCAAATAGAAATTCACGCGTTAATCATTTAAGTGATTTCTGCATAGCATGTGCTCGGTCATAACGTTAAAAATGGGTTTTAATAAAAAAATACACATTCCCTTATATATATTTATTTATTTTTAAGGCAGCAGATTATATTTTTTTTCGTATTTTTCACTCTAAAAAAACTTAACTTAACTTTGCTGATATATAGCTTGTAATGCCCTCTAAGAGAATTTTTAAACCATGAAAAAAAAACTGTAATTTATTATATTGAAACAGAAATTCACAACCGGAAAAGCAAAAAAATTAATAAATTATTAAATAACGCCGCATTTAATAGGCTGAATAAAACGCAGAAATTGCCAGAGCACATGCCATTCATGTGCAACAAAATTCAATGTAAAACAATTTCGCGTTGCTTATGCAGATTATTTGAATGGACTGTGGATTGCGAGTATCTTACGGATACACGCAATTCGGCTCATGAAATGCTTTAGCCTCTGCTTACTCATTGTGAGCAGTCATTGACTTGTTTTGGCAAAGCCGCTTTTTGTGCTCCACCTTTACTGAAACAGGCTAAAATCAAATTAATTACTAGTCTCAAGCATGGATTGTTGTTGGATTTTGTTTTGTTTTGTTTTTTGTTGAACTCATAAAGCACTTGCCACTTAGGGAGTGAAAAACGAAATGAGAAATATATCAAATAAGAGCAGCAGCAGCTGGGAGAAGGGCAGGTTGTTCAACCTTAACAATGACAACACCTTCGCCGGGCCAACTTTAATAAATCGAATGCCAAAAACAGTTGCTTAATTAAAGGAAGACTTTGACTCTAGGATTTACACAGTTGCAGCAAATGATTTCATTACCGAGGGAGTCAACGGCTGCAGTGCACACTGATTAATACACTGTGAGAAAAACGTTAAGGCATTTTGCCTGTTTATCGCATATATTAATTATGTTGCATTGTTAAATATTTGGGGGGAGAAACCAATAATTAAATGTAAAAAAAAACTATTATATAATATGAGGGAAATAAGAAATATGCTAAAAGTAGAAAATATGCCAAAATGAAATTGAATCTCAATTAAATGTAAATTTTTGTTGAAATACAGTTAATACAATTTGTTAAATATTACAATAAATAAAATTAAGAAATTGTATTTCAATTCTGAAAGCGCAAATCAATAATATAAAAATGTTTAAGTAATTATATAATTATTGATGTGCATGCCAGAAAGAAGTAGAAAAGAACTTCATTATAAAATGTCTTTCCACAATTTACAAATATATTTAATATAATTATAAAACAGGCTCAGCAGGGCACACAATATATGAAATACAAAAAGTTGAGAAGAATAATAAACATTTTGTGCGGTAAGCCAGAAAGGTAAAAGAAATTACCAAAAGCAAAAGCAATTTCAATCTGCGAGCTTCTTCAATTGCTATTTTTACAGTGTACGCAGCTTGTCCTCAAGCCCATCTCATATTTGATTTTGCATCAAGTAACAACAATCAAGATCATTGCGATTGCCCGAAGCAGAGGCCACAGGGCAGCCGCAATATTAGTTGGAAGTGCATTACAACGACAACAGCAATTACAATTGCAGCAGCAGGCAGCCGGCAGCAACAGTTGCTGCCGGAGACGGAAGTGTTGCAGTTGTGTGCGTGGGGCTCTTCAAGCGCAGCAGCAGCTGGGCATTTGGCCAGTTAGCCGAGGTTTGGGGCACATGCGATACGAAAGCGTATGTCAATGGATTAATTGCATTTGCTTTGATATTGCTACCTGCCACAGCAAGAGCCAGTGAAAGCTGCACAACTGATGCAGCCACAGCAGCAGCAGCAACAGCAACTGACCAGCAAAAACAAACAGAGCTGAAATTTTGTTGACAACTTTGTTTGCAAGTTGCGTTTTTTTTTTCTGCCAGCGAGCATTCATGATATGAGATACGCGTATTTTGCATGCCTGATTGAGGCTGCGACTGTGGCTGCTCCAATTTGCGACACGCCACAGCAAGTGGTGGCTGCCTTTGTTGCTGCCACACTTCAGCAACTGTCAGCAGCGTTGCATAAAGAGAGCCACACCAAGACACTCACACACACACACACACACACACACACCTGGACGCCGCTGTTGTTATGTCGTGCTGCTAATTTAAACTCTGCCGTGTGACGGCACCAATTGCCAACTTCAGTTCAGTTTACGACGCGACACCGCGCGGTTGCACAACTTGCCAAGCACATCTCGCAGCGCGTGTTGCTTTTCAATTCTGTTGTTGTTTTATATAAGACTTCGTGCCTAGCTGCCAATTCAATTATGGCCATAAATCGAAAGTGGTACGCGCTAAAAAAGCCAAAAGATTTAATAATAATATATATGTATATCATACACAAAAAAGTTACATGTGCAAAATGTGTGGCATGCAAATGTTGTTGCCAATAGCTGCTGTTTGTGTTGTTGTTGTTGTTGTTGCTGTTAGCCACGAACATATTTTTTGTGGCGCTGAGCACGCTTGCAACTCATTTATCAGCGTGCCGAAAAAAGAACTACTAGCCAAATTCATATTATATAGTTTGCGGCCCGTAAACAGTGGCACACGTTTTGCGAATTTCATTCAAAAATACACACACACGTACACACAACAAAAACATTTGCATGCTATTATTTTTTTTTAAGCATTTCGAAAATTTATTACAGCATTTGACACACAAAAAAAAACAAGCAAATGAAAATTTTGTTACAAAACTAAAATAATAAAAAAAATTACAAATAAAATCTACACACAAAATACAAGCTTACAGCACATAAAAAGAAGCATAACAAATAATAGAAAGCAGCCGTGTAAAAAATGTTATTTCGTCGCAGTTGTACGTATAATGTGGAGCAATCAACGCGACATTATGCAAAGGTAAAACATTGCGTTGCATTTACGAGTATGAAAAGTATGTAAAAAGTACGTGCCCACACTTAAGTCAGATATAAATTTGCAAGTTATGTAGGGAGTGCGACTCTGTCTGTGTGTGTATCTGTGTGTGTGTGTCGTGTGCTATCGTTAGCATATGGAACACATTGAGATACAAATAAGTATATTTCTTTGATAGCCTTGTCTGATTGCGGCATGTGCTTAATGGTTCAACTCTGCAATGGACTGTGCCATTATTTTTATCCACTTGAAGGTGGATTTTGTGTGTCACGATGTTCTTGCAGGAAAAGGTATTTATCTATGTGTAAAAGATGCCATTTGCAAGACTTTTTTATCTAGCTAAATCAAAGAAACAAATCTTCTGTTTTGGATAGAAAAGAAAGAGAAAAGGAGCAGTTCCTTTTTTATTACTAATAGCCAAAGAAGTTTAATGCTTGAAAAGGCTTTTTTTTTTCAAAGAGCTCTACGTTATGCAAAATTATTAAAAAGAAAAAACATATATAGGTATAAAAGAACAAAGGCAGATAATAAACATCTCCTGCATAATAAAATGTTGCAAAATGTTTTATATCCCACAAAGCCTTTACAGGCTCTTTAGCTTATGATGAGCACTTTCTTTCCATTAGATTCCAATTAAAATGCACACAATGGCCAATGGTCTAAGCTTCAACATAACAAAGAACACCAAACATCGATTGAAAACGAACCGGCTTGGCTCAATAAGCCATTCCCAACTATCAATGGGATTTACCCAATGCAAGCGAAAAGCTCAGGAGCTGTGCGCCGGCGGGAAATTGTGATAAAAGAAACAAAACGAGGAGATGAATTGCCAATGATAGGAATTGTAGTGAGACAAGAGAGAATGCTCAACTAGCAGATACCCTGTCTGAGATATTTTAAATATATTAAGATTAATATAATAAAGAAAGTGAATGGCAATGATAGAAATTGTATTGAAACAAGAGAGAATGCTCAACGAGCTGTTACCCTGCCTCAAATATTTTAAAATATAATAATATCTTAGATTTTTTATATCCAGATCCATGTATTCATTAAGATTAGCTAAATAAGTTTTAAATGCTGACCAGAAATATACATATATACCCTGCCTTTCTGTGGAAACCTTTGGTATGCAGTCCTATTAATATACTGAGTCCAAGCTTTTGAAAAAAAAATAGCATAACACAAAACAGAAACGGAAATTAAACAGTATGTACATTATAAAAAACTAAAAACAAAAGTAAAAAATAAACTGAAACATTTAGGCAAAACAAACAGATCAAAGTTAATACCGCAAGCACGAACATTAAAAATTATTAACCATTAAAATAATTATTATTAAGCTCATCAACACAGTTACCGACTATTCTATGTAATTCAATAAAATCCAATTTCTTTCACTCGGATAAACAAATATTCATTTGGCTGCTTTTTGTGCTTTCCTCTTTTTTCTGCATTTAAAATATCAATTAAATTGATTTCCCAGTAATATGCGAATTTTACGATGTTGCGGTTCGCAGCGTGTAGCTCGATTCTATAAACGATTCACAGACTTTATCTAAATATTTAGCGAAATATCTCTTTGGGCCAAAAACTGTGGGCCAACAACAATTAGAAAGCAATCAAAATTTATGGCGTTTCACGCCGACAAAGCAGGCCAAGAGCTAAAAAAAAAAAAAAAGGAGAAGAAGCAGCGAAAAATACGTTTGGAATGTCAAAAACAAAAGTCGCCATAAATCAAGTCAAGTAAATGAAATTTTCAAATGGGACGCGTGAAATTCAAGACAGCACTTGACCAACAACAACAATAAAAAAACAACAATAATAATAACAACAACAATAACAGTAACAACAATTGTAATTACATAGCGCATAAATAATTAAGTTATGTTTTATAGCGGATCTTAAGTATTTGTTGCTGTCGCGGCATCTACCCCGGCCAAAACCCACTGCATGTGTACTAACTGTAAAGAAAACTCAAGCACAACACACACACACACCCAACACACACTCACGCACACACACACCAATACACACGCCTCCGACTAATGCGAGTTTAACAATTTTGCGGTCGTGTGTAAGTCTTGTTAAGCCAATTACATGCGCTGCCTCAGACCCAGCGCCCAGTACCCAGCTTCAAGCAGTTGGCCAAGAAAGAGAGAGAGAGAGGGCCAAGTTAAGCCCACAGAAATGAGGCTGGGCCCTCGAGCGATGCCAAGAAGTTGTCTTCTGGGAAAGTAAGAACAAACAGCAGCAAACAGCGAGAACAAACAGCACAAACCGCAGATGCAAACTTAGCAACAATCCCAACAAAATTCATTAATGAGCCTTGCTGGACAGAATGTTACTCTGCAAAATCAATTCAAATGTTTCAAAATATACAAAGCAGGCTAAAATAAAAATATGTTTTTTGTTTTTGTTGCCTTAAATATTATCTAAAAAAAAATGTTTTTAAATATATTATAATATGCAATACTTTCTTCGGCTAGACTCGCAAAATACTACCTGGCTGATACTCCTTTAAAAATATTAAATTTTCTCATTTATTTATTTTATCTGAAGTGAGACATAATAATAATTTAGAATTTTACAAATGACAATAAACAATTGCATGAATTTTGAATACACCCGTTTTTACTTTATATACACTCTACCCTATCTAATTGTCTAGCATTCTAATTTTTAATATTAAATAGACTTTAGTCTATACTTTTAGCTTTATATTAAAGATTCGGATTGCGCAAATGTGTGTTCTTTTTTGTGACTCACGAACATTTTTTATTTAAAATGTGTCACCAGAAAATACTCTATAGATAAGCTAATCTGTCAGCATATAGATTAGACAACAAGCAAATGCAAAAACTAATTCTGTTGCTAATATTTTTAAAATACAATTTTTTTTTCACAACCAAATCCATCTACACGTCTATCACACATAGATTAGACAACAAACAAATGCCCAAACGAATTCTATTGTTAATAAAAACACAATTTTAAACAATAATAAATCTCAACAAAGTACATTAACTTATTTGAATATTTCTCTTAGATCTCAAATATTTCCTTAAAAATATGATCAGACTAATTTTAAAAAGTATTTTATTATATGTTATATTTGACGCATGTAGTTTAAGGTCTTTTATGGTCCAAGACTAAAAAGGCACATGAAAGAGAAATCATGGAACGGGCCTTCAGATCGATTTCTAATGAATAAAACTAAATTTAAATCCAATTCTAAGGGATTTTGCGATACACTAACATATTATTATTGGATCAACGAAATCCAATAGCTATTCGTATACAAATTTTTTTTCTATTTGTTCGCAAATGTTACTTGAAAAAAGAAATAATCTGCCAAGCCAATTTTAAAAGGCGTTTTAACATAAAGTACCTAATAATAATAAAAGAAACAATCACATAATCAATGAAGAAACTTCTACGGTTCAAGACCTAAGAGGCGTATTTTACGAAATTTTAAATGTAGCAAACTAATTAAATCCAATTCTTTAAAAACTATATTCAAACAAATCATAAAATCAATAAAAAATTTAAGAACTTTGCGTTCAAAGATGTGCGTGACAGCCAATTGAGCTCGTGGTACATTAAAAATATTCCAATATGTGTCACAAAAAAGTCTTGATTCGACTGAAAATTCATTAAATAGTCGCATATACCCCAACTCCAAGCCAAGTGCTGAGCATTGAGCGCAGCTATGCAGAAAATGTGCTGCCTTGGAAAATGAAATGTCATTTCAATGTTGCGGTTAGGCGGCGCTTAGTTATTGTATTTTGTGTGCGTCAGGGCTGTGTTGGGGAGTTTCGAAAATGAAATTGCATTTTTTTGGCTGTCAACATTTCCGGTTTAGAACTTGACAACTTCCGTTGCGAATTTATTGGCAAAACTTGTGCGCAATGAAACGATTACAGCTGGTAAGCAAATGTTTGGCTAACAATCTGCCACAAGATTGCAGCATTGAAACAAATTGTGGCACATTGAGCAATTAGCACACACACACACACACACACACAGAAACACAGCAACACGGACAGGACACCCTCCGGTATGTCAACAGAGCTGGGTTAAGTCAGCTGTGTTTACCACAAAATGTTTAATCTACAGATGCAAACTAAACTTGAGCAGCTTTTAACTTGTAGCCTACAACCCCCAACCCTGACAAAGCACCCCTTTGCTCACTCCCCTTTTTCAACACCTGCTTTTTCCACATCTTCTTTTTGCAGAGCTCCGTCACTTTGTGTAATCTTGGCGTGGGCGCCACATTTGGCGAATCAATACTACACGACCTGCCACGGGACAGCACCGTCGTGACGAAGACAACCTGCGAGCTGCTGCGCGTCGAACAGCAGGATTTTCGACTCATCTGGGAGGTAAGCAGAAGCGCACACACATATACATAAGTAGGTACATACATATTTCATAACACAACAACTCTGAGTGCTTTGTGTAATGACACGGGCTTAAAATGGCACTTAAATTAAGCTGGGCAAAAACGAAATTTGCGTGCGCGTGACAGAGCAGTGTTGTGAAATGTGGAGAAACAATGTTTGGCAAATTAATCCTTCAAGCAAGAAGCTGGTGCTGTGCAATAAGCAAAAATAAAATAAAAAATATTTTAAAAATAAAGTTATCGTCACTCAATTAAACGAACAGCCTTTTATCTTTACTTTACTTAGCGATGTCAGTGTTGTGTAATAGCTAAAGTAAGCCTTTCTCTTACAAGAGGAACAGCAGCAGAAATGAGTGTTGTTTTATAAGGATAAATAAAGTTTTAGTAGAAAGTTATCGTCACTTAATCAAGCAAATACCATTCTATGTTTACAGGTGTTTCAACAGTGTTGTGTAATAGCTTAAATATGCATTTTTCATAAAATAGAGAAATAAAAGCAGCAGTGTTGTGTAATCAGGAATAATGAAGTTAAAAGACAATTATTATCACTAAATCAAACAAATAGATTTCCATCTTTATTGACAGCAGGCGATGGTAGTGTTGTGTAGTGTTGTGTAATACCTTAAGTTAGCTTTTTCTATAAAAGAGGGCTAATTAGTTTTCAAACTACTCTAAATGGCCTAAAACGGAATAAAATAAATGTTTAGAGCTAACAAGTGCCCATGTGTAATGCAAGGATATCGGTGTTATGTACAGCAGTTCAAATATACTGCAATCATAGATCAAAATGGGAGATCATACGAAAAATATGTTTTAAGCACTGATAGCAAATATTTCCACCTGTTTTGCAGCACTGAAAGCTTAAAGTACGCTTTAGTGCATTAGGTTGAAGCAATTTTCTCTAAAATGTTATCTCTTATTTAAAGCTTTTCTTTCTTAAGTTAAGCCTATTTTATAATTTTAGCGCATTATCAGCTCATGTCATTTGGTCTTTAAAATTTTGAGGGCGACGTCTTTGATGCCTATCTTAAGTATTTGTCGAGCACTCATTAAAAGCACACCCACATATACACATGCACACACATAAGCCCACAAACATACAGACACACACACATAGCCGAGCTTTGCTAATGAGCAGCTGTCTGCTAAATATTTGTAGCTGAGGCTTCTTGTCTTCTTGACTGGAGCCCAGCATTTGCGGTATTTGCGTCAAAATATTTAATTAAAATTTCAATTAACAATTAATGAGGCGACCGGCAGGCGACGTAACCCGCCCAAATCAGCCCGCAGGACACCAACATATGCCCACCATTTAATGGGGCAAACTTGTTGTTTGGTATTTATTATGGGCTCCACGATATTTCTTGTGCAATCACCAAAATTGAATTAAAGTCTTTGGCAGGCTAATCGATTTGCATTATTCATTAATGTTAATTAATAATATTGCGCTGCAGGTTTCAATAAGCATGAAAGGATCCAAGCTAATTAATTAGAAATTCAAATCTCTATAAGTATACATACGACTTTCATGATTGATCGCTCTTAAGTATATTGAATGCTGACGGTAAAGTTAATTGAATCGCATGCCAATTGGCAATATTGAATTTTACCTGCTTGAAAATAGCTTTTGCGGTTCATCCTAAACTAATCTTGAGTAATCAGTGACCATTATATTTGCATTAGGTTCTAGTAATGAATCCGTAATGAAAGCTGCAAAATTCGTCAACAGACTTTTCCAAAACCAATGACAAAATACCAAATGTTTGATAGATACACATACACACGCATAGTTGCCGGTTTAAAGAAGATTCCGTTTTTTAGGGCTAACCACACACAGAGACACACACACACACACACACACACGCACACTATACGCAGTTGTGAACTTGCCCCTGGGGGCAAATGTGCTCGCACTTTAAATGGAAACACGCACAAAAGGTATAAGCCAACCGCACACACACACACCCACTCACACACACGCACAAGATGAATGAATGCATATTTACCTTTTGAGTTAAAAAAAAAGAAAAAAAAAAACAAGTAAAATAAATAAAGAGAAAAGTAACCTCAAATTGGGGCAACATTGGCTAACCCATAGAGAGATATGTAGTTACTTGCCACTTGTTACTTGCCACTGTAACCTGGCTGATGGGTAATGGTAGATAACAAAGTATCTGCAGCACGCAGGGCAAACATATATTACGTATACGCAATGTGCAACAATGAAGCTAAGCGCCCACAGCGCGTGCCATAAAATGTTGCAATCGCTGCTGCAGCAGCAGCTCCTGGTAAATGCGATGAAATCAGTTTAAATTGAAAATATATTACGCGAAGAGTTGTCACTGCAAATTTTCACACTCAACTGCTCGTGCGTGTGCATGAGTGTGCTTCTCTGTGTGTGTGTGTTGTACTATGTGCTGTGCCTTGCGAGGTCCGTGGCAATTGTTTGATTTGCGCGCAAATATTTACTTTCACAGCAGAAATAGCAAAAAGCAGTTAGAAAATTGAAAGTCGGCGCAACGAAGCTTAAATACACTTTTAACCTCAGATGTCAGCTATACGATATGGCACTCAGATAGAAATGTGTTTAAAAGAAAGGGAGCAAAAAGGTTTTGATTGAAAGTAAGAAAGCTTTAAATATGAAAACTTCAATTTGTTTTGTTATAATAATTACAACATTTTGCTTTTAAATTGCATGAATCAATCGTGTAAAGGACCTTCTATTGTTTTAGTTATTTACATATTTAATTACACATTTTGACGCATCATTACTCAAGTTATTTTGATGCAATAATTACGTTGCATACTCAGGAATCCCCCAAGTAATTGCAAGTTATTTAAGTTTATTTCTTATACAGGAATCACCCAAGCAATTACTTAAGTAATTTTAGTTAAATAATAATTACAGGAGTTACCCAAAACATTTTTGTTAAATAATCAAATTTGATGTACAGAAGTCAGCCAAGTAGTTACCCAAGTAAAGTTAAATAATTGAATGCTATATACAGGAATTACCCAAGGAATTGCGAGTAATTATGGCTTTCTTTAATGTATTTCCCCAAACAGGGACATATTTATCTGCCTTATTGCTGCACTTCGCCTTAATGGCATTTGCTACAACATTATTGTGTCATTTTCTGTGGGTGTGTATGTGTGTGTATGTACTTCTAGTTCTAAGTTACAGTAGTGCCTGCAATCGTACAGAAATAAATAAATAAATAAAGCGCATGTCCAATTCTGTTGCACGCAATGGTGCATGTTGTGCAGCTGGGGCATGCCAAATAACGTTGCGCTTTTCTATTATTTATGGACTGTGCATTACGTATACCACATGTATGCCAGCTTTTTCGTTATACCAGCTGCAGGCTGTGTATTATGATATGCATTTAGACCCATGAAATGTGTCAAATTAAATTCAAATATTTTTTAAAGATCGAAGTCTAGTTTATGACTGCAAGGCAAAATAACCTATATACAAAATTGCAGATGAGTTAATTCGGGAATTCGTATTTGAATAGCAATTTGTCTCAGGCTGCGCTGCCACAAAATTCCGGGTCTAATTTCCGCAGACAACCGCCTGCCACCTGTCACTTGTGTATGTGTGTATGTGAATAGGTGTGCGTGTGTGTGTCGTGTGAACTGGAAATAATTGTGTTTGCCACGCAAATCACGAGCTCTTTAACGACCATTCAAATGCTGCAACTAGCGCATGTTCAATGGGCAGCAAATGGCCTTCTCTCACCAGGCAGACAAGTAGCAATTGCAGGACTTCCACTTGGCTTTGCTTTGTTACATAAATTTCAATTAAATAGACAACACTTTAATTATGCTACATTTACTTCGTAACTTACTTGGACCTTACGGAAAAGTTTCTAGCCCTGCTGCTACTGTGCGCAGCTGAATACTCTTACTTAGTTTTCCATTTGCTTTTCGCGAGTGGCGGTGGATTAGACTATATAAGTGAGACATGTGCTCACTTATTTCATTTTAAAAAGTCGTTTAGCCCAAACGGACATCTTTTTAACTCTGCTGTAAAATCCCATGTAAGACTCTTTGTCAAAACCGACTCGTGAATGTAACCCCGCACCTTCTATTTCCACCTTTGGTGTGCAGATGTATCCAACCTAATATATTTTAAGACGTATGCAACAAAATTTGAATCCCGCATTCCAAACACAGTTATAATAAAAATATATATTACATTTAAAGCCTATTCAATGCAGCAACACCTTTCTATCCATATTTCAGTCTTATAAGTAAAATTTTGTTTTAGACCTTTCATGAAATTTATTTCATTGGGTACAAATATTATTAAACTCATAAATAAAAAAAACTTAATGCTTGAGCATTTGGGGCACTCGAGCATGGCTTTCCTCATATTTTCCATAATTAATTTCTGTTTCCCTCTGTTAACGCATAAACAAAGACTTGAATCAAATTGACCTTGAATTAAATTGCTTGCTTCGTTATGGCCCCTAGCCCAGCTCTGCCAGACAATATGGCTCAAATGAATAGTCCTACTTATTGACAGCCCTCTATGAGCATTATTAACTAAGCATGCTTTTGTTTCCAAGGCAAAGGCGACGACGATGGCCAGCACTCCCCTCTTGCCTTGCCTGAGTTCATCATATCTAGCGACAATTGTCGCACTCGCTCAATGCTCCCGCTGTGCGTTTTGATAAGTGAAAATGAGTTTAATTAGCGTAGACGCCAATGCCAAACGTTGCGGCGCTGCGCTGCTTATCAGCTGTGCGCCAAGTGCTCTCAGGCGTAAAAAAATGAGAAAACGAATTTTCGTGGGACCGACTGTTTAATACGCCTTCCGAATTCAATAACAGATCAAAGCACGCAGATGGATAGTAATAAAATGTATAACGTTTATCGATTTATTTATTTATCGATATTTATATATATATTTATATATTTGCCGACATTTAACTATTTTTTTTAATCTTTATTTACTGTTACTGTTCATTTATTTTTCGATATATTGATTTATTTAGTATCGATTACTGTTGATATACATGATTATACATTCTGAAGAAAAAAAAATCGTGCATATGAACTGACGAACAGACAGAGATTTCACGAAACCAATATACCCTTCTCACTTTGTAAATGAACATAGTAGAACATTGTGTGGCATGCGGGCCTTTTACCCTTGCCCTTGCCCTTCAGCATAGCCTTTGATTATTTATGAAAATGTCACGACAAATTGCCAGCTATATATAGCCGCCTTATTTGGCGGGCGCTTTGGCAACCCTAGCAAGTGAAGCTGATAAGACGAAACAAAAACAATGAGACATGCAGTGGCAAGGCGCGCCTCAACTGTGCGCCCCACCAGCTGGCTTATCAGTGCGCGCGACAACGTTTGACAGAAATTACCTGCCTCAGAGCTCGCAAAAAATAAATACGAATATACTAAAAATAAAAAATAACGCAAAGAATGCGCCAAGAAATTCCCGAGCGTCTAAAGTGAAAGTGTGTTGCCCCGATGTCAGCTGTCCAATTGCGACAGCTGCAGCGCGAACAGCGCCAATTCCAGCGTCGTTCTGGCCAAGTTGTGGCCAGCGATGAGGCGGCGCTGTGTGTGCTGCTGCGCTACAGACGCCACAGCGACAGCGACAAGCAGCCAGCAACAACAGACACAACAACAGACACAACAGCAGCAGCAACAGTTGCCACTGCAACAACAACAGCAAGAGCTGGCGCCACTTCCGCTTCTGTCAAGCTGCGGCGTCGTGGGGAGCGTCAGCAGCGTCCACAATCAACGGCATTTGAAATGAACAATGTACGCGTCATCAGCAATTGCAATGAGCCATAGCAAAAACAACATAAACAACAATAATATATTGCTATATTTATAAACAGAACAACAACAACAATAACAGCTCGATTTCTAACCCATTACCTATTTGTAATTGCAGAAAAACAAGGAGTTGATGAATGACATTATTACCAATTGCAAATTAAAGAATGGTATGTAACAAATGTTTATAATAAGCAAAATTGATTTACTCGAGAGTGATAGACTTGCGGGCTACCCTGTACCCAGACACACGAATTTTACGCGCGATCTGTGCTTTCTGGCTTTGCATCACAATATGAATTTTTTAGTTTTTAAATTATTTCTGTATTAATTGTGGCATGCAGGCTGGTAGCTCTGAAAAACAGGACATACAATCGATATTTATCGATTTACCGATTTTTGTATCGATATTTATCGATTTCAGGCCAACATACGCATTATCTACACCATAAAATTAATTTTATTCATTCTAGAAGTTATATTCCAATTTTAAAGTCTATAGCTTCTATAGTCTTTGAGATCGATATAAAATAATATAATATAAGTATATTATATGTTAGCTCGGCCTGTTACATACATAAGCACCAACATTTTCAATGGGTTCAGGGTATAACAATGAATAATAATTATTTTTAATTAGGAACCAGCATTAAAATACCAGCTTAACATGAAAAAATCAATTATATATTTATTAAAATTGTAATAAAGTGTCGTCTAACCGTTGACGCACAATAGAACGTATGTTGACATTATTCTCGTTTACTATTAATAGGTTTTGGACCCGGCGTACAGCCAGCAGCTGCCACATCGCCTACAAAACGCCCACTGAGTCCGGATCATCCCAATCCAGCGCTACCCATTACCGAGGTAAGCAGACAGACTTTGCGTAGGTTTCCGTGTGTGTGTGCGTGCGTAAGTGTAATAAATCACAAAGTACACTCGCACACACACACACACACATCTACACCTTAATAAATATATGTCGTGCCAGGACCCTAGTTGACATTGAGCATATGCCACTTGAACTTCCTGAAAAATCAATTAGTTAAAACGTGCACGCTGACTAATTAAATCATTTGTCAAAATTGCGAACATTTTATTGATGTTTATAGGAACCGAGATGATTTAGTAGAACAGGCAAAATAAATTCTGATATAATAAATTAATAAATTATTGTGGTAGCTCTTAAGGAAAGAGTAGAAAATTTAAGCCGTTTGTACGAAAATTTGAGATCTACCTGAAAATGTATTTTGCATTAAAAAGCAACTCATTTATTTAAAAAACTAAAATAAAATTTAAAGGGGTTTACATTTTTGTAAAATTCATGAAACAGAAACAAGTTTAAAAAAAAAAACTCTTCAAAAAATGATTTAAATAGTTCAAACATAAAACTTTACTCTAATCTCATTAACCTTTATGTTCTGAATTTATTCCCCAATATGTTCCCAAACAATATTCATTCAATTTATTTGAATATAGATTTAAAATTGTTCATTTATTATAATTAGAATTCCAACATCTCTTGTTGTGAACCCACAAAAATATGTAGACTCGTGTTAAACAAAACTTTAATTTAATTTTTTATCAAATATTTGTAGAAGTATGTTCAGAATTTGGTTGTGTATATTTATTTGGGTGAAACCCTTTGCTATAAAAAAAAGGTGTACTATTCAATTTTCTGGATATATTTTCATGCAATTTTCTCCTTAAATACCAGACGCCGAGTCCTGCTATGAACCGCATGGGCTGGGCGCTGCGAACTTTATTGGTGGTCGATAACTCAAGCTGTTTGAAGGATCGCAAGGTGAGTAATGGCTGGCAATTAGCTTTGCACAAAGTCAACTTCTATTATATGACCAATTGTTGTAGGTCTCGGGCAAGTTAATACGCAAGTGTGCACCCGGTACAGAGCTGGTGGATTGGCTGGTTAACTTGGCGCCCATTGTGCACACACGCGCCCAGGCGGCGGGCATGTGGCAGGCGTTGCTCGAGGAAGGCGTACTGACACACGGTGAGTGCGGGCGGCAGTGAAGTGAAGAGTGAAACTTGCTCAGTTTCAGTTACAATTATTGCCACAATTAACGAATTTAACAATCGTTAACACATTGTTCTATAACAGTTAACAAGGAGCAGCCATTCAAGGATAAATGCTTTCTGTATCGATTTCGCTTGGACGAGGAGGGCGGAGCACCTGCAGCGGGCATACCAGCTGCTGAGGATCTCAGTGCAGCTAATGAGCATATACGTGAGGCATTGAGTGCACTCTTTCAACGTGGTCCAGATGCAACATTGCGCATGATATTGCGCAAGCCGTAAGTGCAATATTGATTGTGCTACTTGAGAAGCACTTATTAAAAACTGGCAATGCCAAAAGTATGCGAATGAAAAGCAGCTTAAGGCCGAAATGTTAGTTATTGTCTGCTTGACAGAAGCCACAACTAGTCACACACACACACACAAACACACACACAAACACACACATAGACACACACACAAGAGCAGATAATAACTTATGCAAATGTTGCTTTGGGCACACAGTGCGTATGATTGATATTTGCTTTTGCCTTTGCCTTTGGCTTGCCAATTAGTTGCAGTGTCGATGCAAGACACAAGCCCCGAATGCGCCTATTTGTTTTTAATCAATTTGTATGCACACAGTTCACACGAGCGCACACCCGAGGAACTGGAACTGGTATTTGAGGAACTGGTTCATATAGCAGCCCTCTCCCATTTATCGACCAGCATCAAGCGTGAGCTATCCTCAATAATTGTATTCGAGGCCCACGCACAGGCGGGCACCATATGTGAGTATCATATCAAATTGACAATTAGCTCATCAATTAAAAACTCATTTACATTAATTAACTTACAAATTAAACAAATACCATGAAATAACTATTGGCTTACAGCTGGCCAAAGATTAAATACCCATGACATGGGATAGTCCTAGAGAAATAGATCAATTTTGACAAACAGCTTTTAAATAGTTTGAGCTTTGGCATTATGAAACTGAATATAGCTTAAATTTATACCAAGGCTCAAATGTTTTTCATGGAAGAACTCTATTATTTATATTGTCGTCTGTTGTTGATTAGTTGTAGTTAATATTTGTTTATGATACCTTAAAAAACTTTTTAAATCAAGAATAACTCTTAATGCTATGAGAAAGTAATATATACTGACCGAATTATAGATTGTATGCCTTTCATCATCCAGATAAGTTTCTTCTCTCTTGATATTTATCAGAAGTGTGTACAACATGCTTTCAAAAATGGGATATTTCGTGACAAAATTCTAATGCCCCCTGCCAGGTTAAAGTCAGGCAAAGTTTGTTAATTGAATTTTCCGCAAGTTGAGCAAATAAAGCAAAAATATAAATGTTCATATAGACATGTTATATAATAAGAAAAAGCTCTTAACGCTGTTATCCCTTTTGCCGTTCATCCCTTTTTACGCGCCTCATTACATAAATGTCAACAACACGAACCATAGTATTCAATCAAGGCGACGAGGGCCGCTCCTGGTACATATTACTCAAAGGATCCGTGGATGTTGTGATACATGGCAAAGGGACTGTTGCCACACTGAAGACTGGCGATGATTTTGGCAAATTGGCTTTGATTAACGACGCACCCCGGTAAGTGAAGCTAACTGCAAACCTTTTACACTTCTGAACGTATCCATTAAAAACAACCTGGTACCACCTTTTACAAAGTGCTCAACATTTTAAACTGTCAGTTTGTTGGGCTAAAAGTTTTCGTTTTTCATTTTTTTTTGGTCCCAAAAACTTTTCTAAACGGGACGTAAACCATTAACAATTCTCTTTACATCGTTCACAACTCTTTCGCTATGGATTTTCAGCTACTTTACAGCACTTTTTGCTTTCAACCAAATACCAAATATATATATACACATATATATGTATATAGAGAACGTCGTACACACGCCACACTCTTGCAGATGGCCAAGCACAACAATGTGAGCAAAGATCCAGCAAGTGCGGCGGGCTAATAGCATTAGACACTTTGTTGCTACAATAACAATGACTGATAACAGCAGCTATTGTGCGGCATTAATAGCCATCAATTGAAGATTGCAACAAAATATGGGGCATTTACTACACTCACTTTTACATGCAGTTAATCAAAAGGGCAGCCAGTAGCAGAGATTTTAATGGTTCAGTAACAGCAGCTAAAAGCTAGTGTATTGTCAAACGAAATGTTAAAAACTGTTTAATAAAAGAATAGAAGCTGCTTTAAGCACAGTTTGACTTGTTTACACGTTTCTCCTTAAAGAAAGTGTATTAATAATTACTGTGCATGATTATTTGAAGAAAATACCAAAGCTTTTAATTTTGGAGCTTTCAAGATTAAAAGCAGATTAATATTAATCTTAAAGAAGCTTAAAAAAGCTCTTGAAATTAAAATAGCCTACCTAAAGCAAAGCTCGTATTTTTATGAATACTTTCCGCTAATGCCGTAAGCTCGTTAACATTTTTATTTATTTCCATTCAGGAAACACAACGGATTAATACAAATAAAAAAGAAATCAAAGGAAATTTTGTAAAAATTAACTGCGGCTATTTAGTTACCATAAATAAATCAATTACGGAACCACTTAAAATACATTGGAATAAAAAGTCCATAATGTTGCACTCGAAATCATGTTAATTAAAATGCACTGTTTGCTTTAAAAATAAAGCATTGCGTCGGTGGCAGAAACCGCAATGATAATATTGAAAGATGGATTTAAAGCCACGCCTTCATGGCGCAAATTGACAAATAAAGGTTATTTATGCGGGCTTTTACACACAGCCATCGATTGCTTTTATTTAACAGCTGAAAATGTTTACCGCATGCAAAATGCAATTTTCGCCGCAAAATGCGTCACATGCAGCTATGCAAATTTACACATTATGGGAAGGGAGACAGGGGAAAGGGAAAGGGGAAAGGGCAGTAGCAAAAAGTGCCCAAAAAATGTTCAACAGTTTGACAAAATGTATTTAATTAAAAGCATTTTGGCTAAAACATGATTTATGAAAAGTATGCTAGTCGAAAAATTTAAAACTCTGTAATTGGATTTAGAACAGGATTCTAATACGTGCTGTCAATATAATTTGATATAGATTAGTCAGATTGAATGATTCATTAATCAGAAAGAAACAAAAAAATTGAATATAAACGGATGTTAAAAATAATAAATAAAATTTATATTCGATTTGCTTAGTTTCTTTGAACCAAGCAATTGCGAGATCGGCACACTGAATCCAAGGTTTAGGGATCAACGCCCCGTCGTAAAGAGAAAATTTGGTTTATTAAAATAATATTTTTCTGGTATTAATATACATTTCTTTGAATATATATATATTTACAGAGCAGCCACAATCGTTTTGAAGGAGAACAATTGCCATCTTCTGCGCGTGGACAAGGAGCACTTCAATCGCATTCTACGTGATGTTGAGGCCAATACATTGAGATTGCAGGAGCATGGCAAGGATGTGCTAGTGCTTGAGCGCGTGGCCAAACAACGTGGACAACATTCGGCTTTCAAGTGAGTGGCAATTGCACTGCAAATGTATTCCCAAGCAGCCCCTCATCCCCTCTGATCACACCATCACATACATTTTTAATGGGCACGCGTTAATTTTAATTGAAATTGTAAAGTAGCAAACACTTGATTTTGATTGCGCATTTACGATTTAAGTTAAACGTGACTGAATTTCCATATATGTTTATCCTTTAACAGATATACCGTGATGTCGGGCACACCGAACAAAATGCTGGAACATTTGCTTGAGACGCGCCTGGGACAGACCGTCAGCGGCATGGATCCATTTCTGGATGACTTTCTGCTTACGCATATTGTGTTTATGCCTGTGGTGCAGCTCGTCGACGAACTGGCCAACTAATATCCTTTTTACAAAACAAATTGAAATTTAAACCTTTTTAGTTAAATCAAGCTTAGGTAGGGCAATGCTTGACATAAGTCTTAGCATCTTATTCTCCCCTAGTCAAGTCCTTTTCTTTATAGACAGGTCCTAAGATCCAAACTCCTAACGCACAACGAAGTCTCTGCCAGTGAAAAAGTACGCTAATCGGTGCTTCTTCTGTTGCTTTCAATGGTAACTTTCTGATTTGATTTGCAACCCAAATCAAGCAATGAAATTATCCAAGATTTAATTGAATTTCTTGAGCCGCCTTTTATGCATGTCGGCCACGTGCCGCAGCTTAAAAGTAACTTGACTCGGCCAGCGCCGACACTTTAAAGGCCCTTTTGAAGCTAGACCCCAAAATGATCCACTTTAAGCACAGCACTTTACAAAAGAGAAAACACACACGCCCTGCCGCCGTTTCGAACTAAGCACTCGACCATAGAACAACTGACACAGGAGTCACGTTCTCTCCTGGGCAGAGTCGTAAATAGGGGCTGTGGGCGTCATGGAAGGGAGGTCAACAAACATATCCACAGCGACAGTTTAAGTGTTGGCAGCATGCAAACCATGACCACGCCCACACATATGGGCAGAACATGAAGTCAGGTTCGTGACTCGAAAGTATCAAGAGTGAAATAACAAAATAGAAGAGAGTTCCTTGGGAAAACCGAAGACCGAATGCCCTTACAGACGCTTAGTCTGAATCTCTTAAAATTAAAAAAAAATAATCAATATGTTTTTTTAATATTTTTATTGAATCCTAAGGGTTAATTATGTGTTTTTAGTTCTGGGTTAAAAAGTTTTCAGAGACAAAAGCCTTCTTTTCTTTTTTAGATATAATTTTTATAATGTCGATTATTTTACATAGAATCTAATCTATTAATATAATTGTATATAAGAGACAGGGATCGGTTCTAATATCTATGTATCCATTTTAATTTTTGAAAATTTCCATTTCACCAAAAAAACAAGCGAAAATTTCGTTATTAACGAGCAGCT
Organism: Drosophila novamexicana; assembly: GCF_003285875.2. Classification (NCBI taxonomy): domain Eukaryota; kingdom Metazoa; phylum Arthropoda; class Insecta; order Diptera; family Drosophilidae; genus Drosophila; species Drosophila novamexicana. The sequence continues at coordinate 6,545,051 of NW_020824765.1, read as the reverse complement.
CTCCGATATATGCAACCCTTCAGGGTGTTACATATTTCATTGAAAAAAATTAAATACTCACAGAAAGGGTATCAAATAGAAAACTAACTAACTGCTACACATCTATGCGGGTTAAAGTAAATGTTGAATTCTTTGCTTCTGCATACGGAAAACAAAAGCCACAATGAAGTTGAAAATAGTCTAAGCACACACAGATACACACGCACACGCATACCCGTACACACACAATAATAACAGAGTCCTTGGACATTGGGTCAACAATTCGGTTATGTTTAGTGCAGCGGCAACAGCAGCAGAAGTTGGGTAGAACTGGGAGGACAGGAGGGACTGTGGGGCAGCGGGGACAACGGGTCTCAATGATGCTTGAAACTAATCTTCAATTTGCATTGAAATACGTGATGTGCTTAATAAGCAGCCAGTTTCAGACCCCCGAAAAGTCCCGTCCACTGCCCATTGATTGTGCGTGGTGCGTGCCGAAAGCGACAGTTCTTCGGGCTACGCAATTTTTCGAGTTTGTTTTTTTGTTGTTTTGTTTTAAGGCAACTGTTTTGATTGTTCCTTAACCACCGTGCACCTTTCATTGTGATGCGCATGAGGAGGCCCAAACGCCAGAGGATCGCGAATATATAATCAACTTTAAGAAGCGGGTCATACAGTTCATGCAAAAGTGGGTCATGGCGGTGCGTCATGCGGCCTTCGAGGAGCCGAGCGTATGCGATTTCATAGAGGATCTGGCCGCTGAGGTGGAAGCAGATCCCGATTTGAATGAGGAGACCAGCATCATACACAATGTCCTTACACAAATGGCACGCTATCAGGAGGATCGCAATCAGAATGCGGGCCAGAAATGGAAGCTGCCAACAAATGGACAACCGATTTGTCTGTTCAGCGGCAATGCGACGCCCTCAAAGACGGTCATCAGGCCGGACGATGACAGTAAGTGCAGCATTGCAGCAATTCAATTCCAGCCGACTAATCTGTACTCGCTCTCCGGCAGTCATTTTCCGTGTGTATTGTGCGGACCATACATATTGCACGCTGCGCTTTCCCATGCACACCACCGCGGAGCTAATCAAGGCCTGTGCGGCGGACAAGCTGCAATTGAATCGTGGACCCGACGACCTCTGCCTTGTCGAGGTGAAATCCAATGGGGAACGGTCCGTATTCAAGGATAATGATGTTAGCATACCCACGGGCCTAACGCTCAATGGCCGTTTGTTTGTGTCCGTCAAGGATCATTTGGATGCCTTGGTAAGTCCATCATTGAAATTCCCTCCTTTTCGTTTGCCTTTGACAATTATCTGTTGCTTTGTGCAGACCCCATTGCCGGAGCAGGAATGCCCCACAGAGGGAGTCGACATCGATTTGGAAATCTTGAGCACCAAAGAGCTGGCCTATCACATCACAATATTTGAATGGGATTTGTTTTGGGCGGTGCATGAATACGAGCTGCTCTATCACACATTTGGCAGGCATCACTTTGGCAAGGTACACTCGAACAAATTAAACATCATGTATATGATTTGTAAATTAAGTTTGGCTATGGTTAGACAATTGTCTAGTGTGATTCGATTTTTATCAGATCTGCCATTTAGGCCGAGTCGGCTCTTAACAACAATTTGGGAGAACGGATCTCTTTTGCATTTGTTTTGACGGACTTGTCCAAAAAAAAGTCTCTAAGAAAAATCTGTACGTTTTTTAAAGGCCGTCTTTCTGACTGTAATTTACTTTAGTATAACAGTCTTCAAAGGACATGTTATGTACTATAGGGAAGGGTTTGAAAAATAAGCTTTAGGGTTCAAAAAGTCTTGACAACATATATGGAAAACATTTTTGTTTCTTTTGCTTCAATTCTATCCAAATCTATCTATCTATCTATCTTGTGATTTAACCGAAGCATCGTGTGTTTAAGAAAATATATGTAGGATTCTTTTTTAAGAATCGAAATAAATTTTAGATCTAGTTTTTTTTTTATATTTTATGAAAGATGTGAAATAATATTGAATGAAGTTTCCATAAAAAAGAAAATTTAGTATAAGAATAGGTACAGAAAATTTAAGACATATTCACAACATATCTTTTCTGCAAGTGTACAGGGGGTAAGAGATATAGAAAGATAGAGCTTATTTGTGGCACACGTTTGAAATTGCCTTCGGCTGCCTCGTTGCATTGTTTGGCAGAAGTTTTAAAAGCCTTTCGGCTAATTAGGCTGTAACTGCAGGTACAGACGACTCGCCCCCCGGCCGAGGGCCATACTTAGAGAAGATTTCTAGTTTGCCGTGAACTATTTACAAGTCTGGCATTTGTCATGTAGCTGCAAATTGAGTTTTGGCACGAGTTGTCGGTCTGAACTTTCAAGGTCCTCTCAAGCAATTAAAGCTTGCCAAGTTAAATACCAATGTTGACTCTCTGACACCTCTGCTAACGCACATCCCACAGATTACGGCCAATTTGGATGTGTTTTTGCGGCGCTTCAATGAGGTGCAATACTGGATTGTCACCGAGCTCGTCTCCACGCCCAGCCTGAGCAAACGAGTGGGCCTTGTGCGTAAATTCATCAAGCTGGCCGCTTAGTAAGTGCCCAAATACCCTAACCAAAATCGAATATAGAATATTGACAATATTTTCTACCGCCTACAGCTGCAAGGAGTATCAGAATCTGAATGCCTTCTTTGCCATTGTCATGGGCCTGTCGAATATGGCCGTAACGCGTATGCATCAGACGTGGGAAAAGATACCATCGAAATTCAGGAAAATCTTTCAAGAGTTCGAAGCACTCATCGATCCCAGTCGCAATCATCGCGCCTATCGCGTATTTGTGGGCAAGCTGCAGCCCCCGCTAATACCCTTCATGCCGCTGCTGCTCAAGGACATGACCTTTGCCCACGAGGGCAACAAGACGAGCCTCGACGGCCTGGTCAACTTTGAGAAAATGCACATGATGGCCCAAACAATGCGCACTATACGCTTTTGTCGTTCCCGAAGTTTGGGTAAGTTGACCAATTATCTAGTTTTAATGACACTAGCTGAAAATTACAATTGAATATGGAATGAATTCTTATAGAGAGCTTTAAAAATTTGACTAAATTAAAAGAGCTTTAAAGGTCCAAGAAAGCTTTGGATTTGGAACCGAAACCAGAAGCTTTGTGTCCATTCTTTTAAATAAGGAAAGCACATTAAAGCTTCAGGCAACTTCATCCCATATTATAGCTTTAAGTTAATAAGTAAGCTGCAATTTGTCGCCCTAAATGCTTTAAGCTTCAACTAGTTCGATTTGAAGAATTTACTGGGCTGTAAAAATGTTCAAAAATGTCAAAATAAAATTGAATATGTGAACTTTGATAGGAGCTTTGACCATTTGATTAAATGAAAAATAAAAAACTTTAGAAGAGCTTTCCAAACAAAAAAGGAAATCATATGAAAGCATCAGGCGACTTTATACTACATTAAATAGTTTAGTTGAAATGCAGGCTAAAATCAATCCGGTTTTTAAAAGGCTGTATTGAACTCTAATAATATTTAATAATTTAATACATCTTCAAGCTTAGAGCGCAAATTAATTATATTATATTTGTTCCCACCCCAAATGCTCTTTCATCAAGTGCCTATTTAAAAAAAAAGTTTTAGATGCCCACGAAACTCAAATTAATGCATATAAGAGAATTTTGCACTACGCTCAAAATTTGTAGCGATATAAAAATTTCAAATCTTCAGCTTTTTCCCAAGCTAATTAATTTTCCCTTTTTAAAAAAAATATCTTTTAAAATATCTCTTTTTTCTATATTTCTATATCTATTTCAGGTCTGGAGCCGCCGTCACCCAAAAGCGAGGGCGAGGTGCGTGCGTACATCAGCAGTTTTCGTGTGATTGACAATCAGCGGGTTGTGACCGCCATGTCACAGAAGGTGGAGCCGACCAGGAAGCTAAATTAAACAAAATCCAGCGTTAACAAGTCGTCGTATAGTCCCCTAGTATAAACGCGTAATTAGTGTCTATGATGCGTATTTAATGGGTTTTAAACAGGCTCCATTAATTAAACTAATTAAACTGTAATCAACAGTTATGAGCTTAGCTGAGTTGTTTTTAGCTGTTGCCCCGCCAGCGACCAACCAGTGCATTCTAAACTAAGCGGCAAAACCCAAATATAAAAGTAATCAACTAATAAGCTAACTTTATTCATATTAGTCAGAAACTAAGTTATATTTATGTAAGCTTCGCAAAAAAAAAACCAACTATCTCAATTTCCAACATGAACTGAAACATAACAAGAACAACACAAAACAAAAAAAAACTTTTCGCTTTAGTACAAAATTGATAAAGCATTTGGCTTTCGGGCAGGGGGCGGGCTCAGAAACGAAATTCCCAAACCCAATGGACGCAACAAACAAACAAACAAATAAACAAATGGGCGTGTGTGATACTAAACATTTAGAGGAAGCAACAACAGCAACTGCAACTGCAACTGCAACTGCAGCAAAAACAAATGTACTAAACCTACTTCCTGCAACTTTACTAAAAAGAATATAAAACAAATAATCATTTATATATCCAGTCAAGGCTATGCACCACTTCAAAAGAAAAGGGTATACACAAGTGGAATCTATTTTTTTAATAAGAACAAAAAAACGAATAATTGGCATGTCATAAAACTAAGCGACTAAACCATATATATATAGATATATATATAAACATTATCAAATCTAGTTGAAGCTAGTTATTAAAAAAATAAGTTATGTAGCGCTAAGTCATTTATTTAAATTTTACTTTTCCTTTTATATACACACATATGTATAAACATAATTAATTTATGCAACATTCATAAATAAAATACAAACACACACACATATATTTATAGTCAGTTATTATCATTTGTTTTATTTTGTATAAAAAAAAAAACGAGTTTAGTTTTCTTTAAGTTGGATTCAAATAAATATAAATATGCTTAGTTTAAGCATATTACAAATAAAAACACTGGAGAGGGACCTTATTAGTTGTAGAATGTGTACAAAAAAATAATTAAAATGGCTTCATATTCAGATGTACATAGAATAGAAATTACTTTAAAAGAGAACCAACCTTAAAGTTCTCAAAGTCAAGTGTGTGTCTTTTCTGAGGCCCAACTTAATAAATTTCTCAATTCCCAACTAAAGTTCTCAACTGCTCTGCAGGGGTCTCTTAGAAGGCAGTGCTTGATATATAAATATATATACATATAAATGTAGTTAAACTTAGTAAGCCAGTGTAGTTACTTAGAGTATCGAAATAAACCAACTCCTCTCCCAAGAAGGTCTCTCAAACAACGATATACCACTTAGACAAGAACCACTACGTAGGCGACTTTACCCTAACTAACCGACCCTACAATGTAGATTATATGTATGTATGTATCATTTATTTAACTATTTCAATTCTCAACAATTTATGCACAATAACCCACAAGATACGAGTTCAGAGGTTTCTCCCGAAAAAAAAAAATCAGTTGTACGAATTTTTTGAATGGAACTTTTTTTTATATATATGAAAAGTATACTTAGTATGCAACGATTGTTTAATTTATTAAATACAGAATCAATTCTGAATTGATTGACAAACAACGCAAATGACACCAATTTTTTAAACAAAGCGAACGGAATGTACGAAAGTTAAAGCCTTTAATTACTTTATATACCACACAAAACAAAAACCTAAAAGGAGAATATGCTGTCCATTTAAAATTTCTAAAACAAAATTAAGAAAATTGTTAATTTTCCCAAATGAAAACTCTTCTAAATATGTAGATTAAATGTTATACTAGACGTAGACCAAGGCATTGTCTAAATGGAACGGGTTTATAGAATACAACCATTTATGCTTGCCCATAAATTTAAATCTTACGTAGGTAAGAAATGTTTCCAAAAACGTTTTGTGTCAAATATTTAGATATAAATCTATAATATATACATATACATATTTTGTAGCAAATCTTGAAATATAATTATAATAATATGCCAACCATATATATACTTGATAAAACCAACAAACAGAGAAAAATTTCAAATTTTAACTTGTGATTCGATTTGACAATCTTAAAAGAATCTGTACAACTTTTATTTATATTTGTAAAACATTTGCTTGATTTGAACCTTTTGAACTTTGCATAAATTTGTATGAATCGGGTACGAAGATCCAAGCTATAGCTATACGCATATACCTCCGTTTAACCATACCGGGCTCTTAATATTCACACAATAGCTCTAATAATTAAAGCGGAGAGTCAGTGAAGAAGTCAGTAAAAAAAATTAGTAAATGTTCAAAACCATCTAACTAAATGTTCAAATCAATGTTTCCATGTCTAACGAATACAATCTTGACAATTTTACTTAATACTATATATATACATAAATATGGGCTGCTTGGCAACCTATATAGAGAGTACTAACTATATCATAATTACTTACTTAAAATAGACTAGTTTTAATAGAAAAACGCTCAGCGGAGCTCACAGTAAGAATACAACACCAATAAAGAACAATTAGCTGGCCGAATAACAAGGCAAAAGAATAAAAAAAACATTTATAACAAACAAATAATATCTTAATGAAATAGCATAGAAATACATATTAATGCATATTTATCAAATTCAAGGAGCAGATCTTTTTAACCAATTACAATACCAACAACAATTTATGCAAAGCTAAAAATATTTTAACAATAATCTTTAAATGTTGCAAACAACCTAAGCGCATATGGACACAATTGTAACTTTGAATGTCGAACATTTTCAACTTTAACTAATATTCAAATAAACATTTTATGTGTTAGCAGAAAAAAAAATGAATATACATTTTTGAATTTAAATAAAAGCGCGCTCAACAAAAAGCTCGTGAGCGAAAGCTTTCGTGCGTGTGGGAAAACCGAGACAGCTGTGAGTTCATCGCATGACTCAACGAAAAAAACTGAAGAGCTTTTCGAGATGATGACGTGCAAATACCCTGGAAAAGTACCAAATGTGGCAGTATTTATGCTCTCAAAATATCATCAAATAAATTTTGACAAGTCAAGGTTCGAAGTTCGATAAAAGTCAACACATTAACTTAACTTTATATAATTATTGTTATTATTATTTTTATGAATATAATTATTATAATATTACAATATTATTGCAATTTTTTATTATTATTATTATAATAATATATTTTTTGTATTATTTTTATTATTATTGTTATTATAATTATTACTATATTTTTTTTTTATTATTATTATGGCTATTATTATCATTGTTATTATTTTAATAATTATTATTTTTATTATTCTTCAGTTTCAGGAATATTTAATTATGTTATTTAAGTATTTTTTTTACGTTTTTTTGACAAATTGTCACACGCAAATATTTATATATCAGCTTCATTTTGTTTATAAGACAAGCCTAATTTGACAAATTTATTTTATACAGTCCCAAAAACCAACTAATAAAGTGGAATATATACCTAAGAGGTACATAAATATATAGACAGACAATTGCATATTAAAAGCTGCTACATGCCCTGGCATACATTCGTCATACCCATTTGCATGGGTTTACGCACACAGGGTATCAAAGAGATGCGGGCTTTTTTATATGTAATTGCAAAACCAGCTGCGGAATCATATAATAGTAGAACCGGCTGGCCGAAAGACGCGCTAGTTGTTCAGTAAACCTTGGACGTGCTGGAACTGATTGCGCTATCATCGATCCACACGAAATTAGGAAGGCGTCAACAATCAAAATATATTTATATTTAATTTGTCATTCATTAACAACAAAATGACAAAAGTAGCGCCAAGAATCAAGCTTAACAATGGCCGGGAGATGCCCGTGCTGGGCCTGGGCACCTGGAAATCATACGAATCGGAAGCCTATCAGGCGACACGTGACGCCATCGACATTGGCTACAGACACATAGACACCGCGTTCGTCTACGAGAACGAACAGGAGGTGGGCAAGGCGATACGCGAGAAAATAGCCGAGGGCGTGATCAAGCGGGAGGAGCTGTTTGTGACAACCAAACTGGGTGGCATACACCACGATCCGGAGATTGTGGAGCGTGCATTTAGATTGAGTCTCAGCAACCTGGGTCTGGACTATATAGATCTGTATCTGATGCATTTGCCAATTGGCCAAAAGTTTCACAACGACAACAATGTGCATGGCACACTGGAGCTGACCGATGTCGATTATTTGGATACATGGCGTGAAATGGAGAAACTTGTGGATCTGGGACTTACCCGCAGCATTGGCCTGTCCAATTTCAATGCGGCGCAAACGTTGCGCGTCCTGCAAAACTGTCGCATCAAGCCCGTGGTCAACCAGGTGGAATGCCATCCGGCCTTCCAGCAGCAGCAGCTGCGCGAGCATGCCCAGCAACATGGACTCGTCATCTGCGCCTACTGCCCGCTGGCACGGCCGCAGCCGGCGCGTCACTGGCCGCCATTTCTGTACGATGAACGTGCGCAACAGCTGGCCAAGAAATACGGCCGGACCACGGCACAGATTTGTTTGCGTTATCTGATACAGATTGGCGTCGTGCCGCTGCCAAAGTCGTCGAATAAGGCGCGCATTGCGGAGAACTTTAATGTATTCGATTTCGAGCTGCAGGAGGAGGATATGGCCGCCATGGAGAAATATCACACGGGCGTGCGCACAGTGCCCTTTAGCGGCATGTCGGGTCACAAATATTATCCATTTCACGATCAATTCTAGAGTTACGTTTCTTTATTTAAGCATTTAAATAAGCTGGCTTAGTAATTTTAATAAAACACACAAAACACAGGGTTGTATTGCAAGAAGACTTTTGCTAATCAGCTTGTAAATGGGCACATTTGATAAAAGCCTAGTCTGCTGCGCATCTTATCTTGGGTATCTTACGTAAATGGGACTAGCAAAATTAGAAGGTTGTCAAGATTTTCTAGTATGTGTTTCATTTTGAGCGTGTAAAAATATATATACATATAGCCTGAATGATTGTGTTTAGAGATAAAGTGTACAAGTCAACTAATGCAATTGTTACGTTGACTTATTTCTATTCCCGGCGCATTGGAATCATATCTGCTAAATGCTGTCATGTTTGTCGCCGGGATTTGAAGTGTCTGTCTTATCAGTTGACGGATTTTATTGTGAAATTAAATAAATGGTAGGGGGCGAATGACCTTGAAGGCTAGCAAGCAGAAAATTATGTTATATTACTAGACGAAAAATCATTAATTATTCTTCATAATGAAAGTGAGCTGAAAACAAATATGAACATAAAAAGTCAGGGCATCAACAGGTTGGTCTGTAGCTTCTGATTATTTTTAGTATTTAAATACCACGCTTTACGGCTTACCAATTCTCGTACTGTTTAGAGTGACCATTTATTGCTTTAACTTAAATGGGTACACACTTTGACAGCGAACAGCTGTTTATATCAGCCTTTCACTTTAACGCTGCTTGCCAAGAATTCTTCACAAAAATGTCGATTATATTAAGACAAAAACTGCGTGCGCCCTGGCTGTTAAAGGTAGTTAAGCTCGAATACTCTTATTTCTATAACTTACCAACTCTCAACGCTGCTTACACAGCAAATTTGCTACAGCACCAGCGCAAAATCAAGCGGCGATGCAGCTGCAACAGCCAAAACGATACCCAAAAATTTGCTCGAGGATAAGCAAACGGCGAATTTACAAAAGGAAAACGGCGCCGTATTCGATAAGCGACCATTTAAACTGCATCTGGATAAAGGTTAGTTAAACAGCTAACACAGACCTATTGTAATATAATAAAAATATGTTTACATAATCAACAACACATGTTGCAACTTGCACAGATAAAACGTACAGCTGGTGCCTGTGCGGCAAGTCCAAGTCGCAGCCGCTGTGCGATGGCACGCACAAAAATGAATTTCTCAAGATTAAGCTGAGGTGAATAACAACCAAAATACAACAATAGGCTATCAAATAATGCTTTATCTCACCACAGGCCCATACGGTTCAAGGTGGAGAAAACAGGCGACTATTGGCTCTGCAACTGCAAACACACCACGCACCGACCCTTCTGCGATGGCACCCACAAGCAGCCGGACATTCAGTCAGCCGTTAGATAATTAATAATTATACAATATTAATTGAATAATTTGTTTAAAATGGAATGCATTTTGTAGCATATATATATTAAAAATGATAAATACGATGAACATCATTTCGAATCAAGAAGCAACACATGTTTTATTCTAGTTTATAGAACATTGTTTATACACATACATTAATAAATGCCCAATTACATACATATATTGTATGTGCCTGTATATGTAACGCATATGTGGTATGATATATATATTTATATTAATTTAAGCCATGATACGACAAGCTTTAACAAAATATTTACAGCATTTTGTGGTCAAATTAAAAAGGTTTTCACACAGGAAAACTCAAAAACAATACAAAGAAAATTTGATACAAACCCATTTGTTATTTAAATTAAAGATAAACAAACAGAAAATAAATCAAGTTGTGTTTTTCGAAATTAGAGTTGCTTGTTTTGTTTTTTATTTAAATTTTTAACGTTCGGATTTTTACACATAAATATAGAAATAAAAAAGAGTTGATAGCAAAAATTGTCTTAATAACTACTATATTCATAATATCATGCGCACACATGATTGTTATTGTTAAAGAAAATTTTGAAAAACTCAAATTGCCAATCTCAACTGCATAAACTAGCTCACATTTTACAACTTCGAACCTTGTTTCCTACACACACCACTCAAAAAACAACGAAAGTCAATGACAAGATAATTAAAACTTATAAATTCATGTTTTCAAAAAGAAATTCGCACATTGCTCTGAAAAAGCTAGTAAAAAACAAATTGTTATAAATTTAATTTAAATATTTTGTTTAACAATTTCGTGTTTTACATCGATTTCTTCTTGCCAGTTACTCCTTGCTACGCTTTTGTTTATTTTTTGTTTCTGTGTCTGTCTGTTTAGTGTTTTTTTCTTTTTGGTACCTACAACGAACAATTTAGATGCAATATGCTTATGCTCAATTTACTAAATAGCAACAGCAGCAGCCGACTGATCATGAATTTGTTTAGTTATTTCTTCAAAATGTTCTGTTATTGCATGCTTGGCAACATAACACAGCTTTGTCTTAAACAAAATTGAGCAGTTTTAACGCGTTATATATTTTATAATTCATGTTCAATCGGAAGCTGCTTATCGCCATTTAGTAAATGTTTAAGTTACATAATTACTAGGTCAAATTGTTTTGCATGAATTATTAATAGCTAATGTACATGTGTAATGTATCTATATATATATCCATGCGTATTATTTGTTATACAATACATTTCTATTTAGTGTGTTGTTCCTATGTTGTTTGTGTGTGTGAGTGTATTGGAGTTCCTTTGTTTTGAATTGTTTCTCGTTGGTTAATTGGTTCCATCTGTTGTTATAGTTGTTGTTGTTTTTGAATTTAGTTTCAGTTTAAGAGTTTAGCGCAGCAATTTGACTTAAAAGTAATCCGTTCGGTTTTGATATATGTATGCAGCAAACAATTAATCGTGGGCTGTTGACTATATACTTTAGTACTCTTCGTCCTCTGGTGGTGCATCGTCTGGTGGCGCAAAGCCATCCTGTGGTGCCAAAACAAATTGATTATGCAAGTTGTTGAATTTAGAATGAATCTCTCGCTTACCTCAGTTGCATAGAGTATGTCCAATATCTTTTGAACTAACTGAGCTGGTTCTGCCTCATCGGCTTCCTGGCAACTGTGAGGAGAGTTACGACACGTTAATAAAGGTAAATATTTGTACATACTCAACTTACAGTATTTCAATGTCGCGCAGCTTTGAGAAGTAGAAGTCACGCTCCTTTTCCAGACCCTCCAGATTTAAACGCATATCCATAACCTTTGGAAGGCGATATGAACAAACAAACAAAAATGAATACTGTTGATGCTGACTACCTCTACCTGTGGACGAACCTGACTGGACAGTTCTTCAATCTGATGATTCGATTGCGCACCAGCCGAATCATTCTTCTTTACGGCTCCCGTGGTGCCGACCGTCATTCTATTCGGTGGTGTCGCATTGTTCGTGCGCGGGGGCACCTTAGAGACTGCTTGGAATGGATAAATAAAATAAAAATAAGAAAAAAGAGGAAAGATTGAGGTTAGTCTATACCCATCATATATATCTTCTATATGCACGGTTAGCTTAAAGAAAATGGGTCTAGATTAATTATTTAACAAACGTGAAGCACGTCAAATAGCTGGCGTTCAATTTGGCGCTTTGTTGTGTTTCATTTTGTAGATTTTGTGCATTCAGTTTTGTTAAATTATAGAGTTAAATATGAGTAGATAGTTAGTTGTATAAGATGGATTAGATGAACAAATTTGTACATAGATGTGTATGTCTGGTTATGATCGGGTTTTGATGGGATTGGTATAAAAGGTGTGGTGTCGATGGCGAAACTCTAAACCAAACCAAGAGAACCTACTGGGCTTTGTGGCTGTCGTTGTTGCTGCTGCTGGTCGTGTCGCTGCCGCCGTTGGCACACGCCTGTAGGAGCTGGCGACGCCGCCGCTGCTTGTGCCTGGCAGAGATTTAGCAGCACCGGAGCCGAAGCCCATCGGTGCACCTTCGCGTACAGCGCTGGCATCATAATCTCTGCCATCGTAATTGGCGTCGAAGAACTTTTTGAACCATTGTAAAAATTCAAAATTATCTTGGAAGCGACCCTTTATCAATTTGTCTATGGGTATTATCTAAAAGTAAAATGTGTGAGAGTGAGAGAAAGAGAATAATATGCAGTGTACTTGAATGGAATGAGGAATAAACAACCAAGAACAGGAGTATGCGACAGTTTTAAACAGAACAGATTAAATTTAAAACGAAAAGAAAATTAACCAAAAAATAAAAGAGAACAACAAAAAAAATGCGATCAAATTACATATATGAGAAAAATGTGCACACTAAAACAAGAGACTAACAAACAACTCAAGAGACGATGTGTTTGCGGGTGTGTGTTGTGTTTTGTTTGGTTCTGTGTGTGCGTGTGTGTTGAGTGCCAGGATGTGTGTGTGTGTGTGTGCACAACCATATGTCAATGTATTGTGGTGTGTTTGTGTATTTCTGTGTGTGCCTTTTTGTGGTATGCGTCGTTTTTGGGGTTTGGTTTACGCTTCCGCGTGCTTCACGTTCGCTTTTTGGTTTGATTTTTTTTTTTGCCCAGACACAGATTATAAAATGATAGAAAACAAATAACACTCGCATACAGCGACTATCACCGTCACCAGCTTCTTTTTTAACATCATTAACAATCTCATATTCTTCCGCAATGTTCTTCATGGAGCCCATACCAGTTTGGTTGCGTATTGCTGCAGTGCGACCATTATTCACCGCCGACTGGTGGTGGTGGTGTAGCGGCTGCTGCTGATGATGATGCCCCTGTTGCTGCTGCTGCTGTGGCCGGCGGTGCATCGTATGCAGCTCGGTGCTGCTGCTGCCCACACCGCTGCCCGTATGGCTGCCTCCGTTGCCCAGCTTGATGCCGTTACGTTGCGCCAATGGATCATATTCACGTCCATCATAATTGGCATCGAAAAACTTCTTGAACCATTGCAGGAATTCAAAATTGTCTTGGAAACGTCCCTTAATAAGCTTATCAACTGGTATTATCTTTTGTTGTTGTTGTTTTTGACGTTGTGGTTGTTGATATTGTTGTTGTGATTGTTTGCCAGCAGTTGTTGTTGATTTGTAACGGAAATGTCAGTTAGTTACGCACAATATCAAAATTAAGCTTTAAAACAGTGTACATAAAACTTCTCGCAAGCCCAAACCCTCTAAGAACTCCCAACAAACTTTGATAATAAAAATTAAATTTAAAATTAATTTAATTGCTTGCAGCAAATGTGATGACATTCATCATTATTATCAATATTATATTATTCGTAGTATTCGAGCCCCTGCTTTAAAAATATTCAAATGTTTAGTACAAATATTGAATCATTACAGGCTTATTTATATAACAACCATTTGTTACAGTAAAACAACAACTTTTTACCGTCTTCAACAATGAAGTTTAGTCTAGAAACTAAGGGATCACACAATTGGATTGCTCTATCGTCGAGGAGACTACAAATTATAAACATATTTTTAATGCCATTAACACGTTAATGTTTTAAGCAAATATTATAATCAATGTGTGCACAAAAGGTTCATCACAACACACACAGCGCTGAGCTATTCAATTATCAAAAATATTTGTACGTGTGCAAAAAAAAATGTAAGTTATAGAGAAATAACTTGAACTCAAGCATAAAACAAATTAAATTAAATTGAAGGAGTTACTAAAATAAAATAGATGCGATAGCTAGCGGCATATACAATTTTTACCTTATCGACCGACATCTTTTTAAAGCCCGCCTGTAAGATCTTGAAGTTCTGTATGTATTCATGCTCCAGATTTGTGCGGAATTTGACACGCTTGACGGGCACTGAATTTGGGAACAACATGTCCATGAACTGACAGTAAGCGGCGCCTAAATATGGACAATTATAAATATATAACGCAGCTGAACATTAAACGCTTCGGAAGGTGAGACTTACCCGTGCAAAGTTCCTCAATTTTGGAGAATTGCGATTGCAGGCAATCGTTCACCCAGGCCAGCATATCGTGACGGGACAGATTCTCTGACGTCACATTTGTGGAGTATACGTTAACAGCCATATCTCTGAAGTCTGCTCTCTTGTTGCTCGTTGCTGCAAAACAACAACACGAATGAACAAAATTCATTTAATAAAAAACAGAAAAATACAAATAAGGAGGCAAGGTGTGTGGGTGTGGCTAAAGCTGTTAATTATGGTTGGGCTTATAATTGTTCCAGATTTTGTGAGTGTGTGCATTGAAGCGTCGCACATGTGCGTGCCGTGCCTTCAATATCAAGATCATGATAATCACACACAGAAAACAACTATCAAATGCATGCGGCATGCAGCATGTGGCATGCAGTTGATTGTTATTGGCACGAGAGTCAGACATATATATACATGTGTGTACATCATGAAAGTTGTCCGCTGCCTTTTCCTTTTAATTGTTTATTCGCTAGATTGCCAAATGTTTTCAACTAATTGCCCATTTGGAATTCAACTATGCGCAAGATGCGGTGAGTAAGTTTTTCTAACTGATTGGGTTTTTCTTTCGATTGTTAAGGCAATTATGTGGTTCTGTACATACGGTTATACATTATATTTGTTGTTATTTCTTGTTATAATTCTTGATAAACTTCTTGTTTTGTTTTTTAACTAAATTTTTTTTTTTCAAAATTTTCGTTTAGTTACGTTTAGTTATGATAGAATTGAAACAACACTTTTGAATAAACCAGAAGAAGTCAAGATCAGGGCCTACTCCAAACATGATCCAACACCCACTCAGCTTAGCGCAGAGCTTCAAACTACTTTAAATAAATTGTTTTATTATGCTAATTATGTGCATACCATGTTTATACAGCTGCCTATTATCGTGACTATTAAATTTATAGTCTTAAGAGATATCAACGATCAATCGATAAGGGGGAAGCGCCCCATAAATGAACTAATCGAAAACTATTTCTTACCACATGCTTGAAAATAATCTAAAGTAATAATTGGGTGGTAAACTACAGAATATGGAATCTTATCAAAACCTGCTGTGTTTACAAACACATATCATTTAATTTGTTGTTCGACTAGGAGATAGTTTATACCTAGCAGGTCTGTTCTAGGCAAAAGTTTGTACCCAACAGGACTTTGTATTATAAATACAGAAGATTAAGATTTTCTTATGAGCAAAACAAAACTTTTAAAATTGACATATTATATAAACAACAACATCTGCAAGCCTTACTTGAATTCCTGAGAAACGCGCAGAGCGGCGATATTTAAGAAAGGAATTACCGAGTGTTTGAAAAGAACTGCGCAAGAGAATCGCACAGAAGGGCGATATATTTAAGGAATTAAAAACGATTGATTGAAAAACTGAGATAGCGAGCTGTCGAAAGCTTTTTCTCGCTTCCTCCTTTTAAGATGAGAAAGTGAGAAACAGGGGAAAAGAACGGCATATATGATTATAGTTAAGGGCGTTAAAGAGAGTTAAGAAATTGCATAGGTCCAGATTACACAGCTAGCAAATACCCTGTACACAGGCCTCAGTTGCATTACGAAAATTAGTTTTAAAGTGGTATATTTATATAACTTTTGAATATGACCCGTTGTCACAATTTGCGTAGACAAAAACTTCCGTCAAAACGCACTACTTCATGTAATTGCAGATAACCATTTTTTGTTTTCTTCTTGAGACGCTTCTAAGCTTCAGAAAACTTAAGAGAGCGTAAAATGCAAACGCGCCCGCCAAGACACAATGAGGCAAATTTAAAATTGGAATGAAAAAAAAAAACAAGTAAAGTACAACAAACGGAATTAAAAAAACAACAACGCACAAGTAAAATGTGGCGATAGCAGCGCAATCCGTGCGAGACTGGAGCCAACGAACAATGAACTTGGACTGCGGCTGCGACTGCGATTGCTACTGCAGCGATTGCTGCTGCTGCGGCGGCTGCTGCCGTTGGGCGGCGGTTTGTCAACGGTTCGCTGCCGACGCTCTTGATGCTGCTTGAGCAGAGCAGAGCTCTTAGTCAACGGCTGCAGCAGCGGCAACAGCATCAGGCACAGCATTTTAGGCATTTGGCATTATCAAGAGCAGAAAATAAAGAAAAACATGACCAATGCCGCAACGTGGGCCACACAGAGAAGGAGCACACGTTGATAAAGAAAATTGATTCAGCCGGCATTTGGTTGGACGCCACCGAAATGTGCCTATAAATATCAGGCCATAGTTCCAAGTGAATGTGTCTCTCTCTTTCTCTCTCTCTCTGTGTGTGTGGAAATTTCGCCACGTTGTAGCTTAGTGTGGCAAGTGCATTGAACCCGAAAAAAAGGGCGCGCGCTGCGATATAAACTGAAGTTGGAGCAACTGCCGGAACTTAATACAAATGCGAGTTACAATACCCTCACAAGAGGCATTATATTATTGTCACAAAGTGTGTGTAACGCATAGGAGACATCTCCGAGGCCCATAAAGTAAGTATACACATTCGTGAACAATATTAACAAACAAGTCGATTTATAGCTACATATGTATAGGCTGGATCCCTATATCATAGGAGCAAGTTCTTGTTTTAAGAACTATTTCTTAACCAAACTGTCTTATTATGACCAGCTTAACCAAGCGCCTTAAATGAAGGACAAATCTAACCAACATCGGAGTAATATAGATACAGATAGAATATAGAAACAATCAGCATATAATATATCTTGTATTGCCATCCTTCACTTTCTATAAAATATAATTTTTGCAAGGAAAATGTTAGCTATATAACTATTCCTCACATCTGTTATATGTCTGCAAGGGTATTTCATCTGCGGCAACTCGTGTTTTTTTCCTTCAGCTGTGTTCCGTATTGTTGCAGTTGTTGTTGTTGTTGTTTATTGATTGAAGTGCGCCAACTATGGCAGGCAAAACTGCCCCAAATACACAACAAGTTGAAAACTCATTACGGGGGATTTGTTTTGTTTGCCGTTTGTCGATGGCTGACGGATAAGTGTGTGTGCATGCGCGCGGGGGTGTTTGATTGAAGTGTGCGCGTCTGTGTGTGCGTGCGTGAGTTGCAGCGGAAGTTGTGGCAAACGGCACGTCGTTGCCAACTAATTAAACGCAACTACAACACAGAGCGAACTACTCATAGGCTGAGTCTGCGATACATATTTCAACTACTTTACTAATGGCCAGCACGATATAATTATCGGCATCGATTATCGGCAAGCGCTTGTCATAATTATGTATCGATCTTTGGTCATGAAAGCAAAAGCTGTTAGCTGCATACCCCACCTAGGCACACGCACACATGTTCGTTTGTGTGTGTGCGTGTGTGTGTGAACCTCTGCGCGCTTCGAACTGATCTGTGAATGTGTGAAAAAGCCGGCGAGTTTTGTGAGAGCGTCGGCGTTGGCGTTCGCGTCAAAGCCGCTAGCTCAGCAATTTTAATGAAGCCAATAAAATTAAAAAAAAAAATAGTAGCCAGCTAAAAGACAACAAGCCAAGGCGTTCGAACCTGAACAACTATCAGTAAGACACACGCACGCACACACATGCGATTGGACAACAATGTGCGGGGGTTGACAGATAGACCACATAACGAGTTGACACACAGGCGATGACGTCATGCAAATAAATTGGAATTGGCAGATACTAAAACAAAAGCAACACCTGAGCACAGGAAATGCAAACAAAAAAAAAGATGTGGCAACACTCGTCAGGCTTAAAATGCAATTCGCTTGCGGCAGGTAGAAATGTTAAGTGGCAAAATAAAAAAGACGGTAACGGCATCTACTCGACAGATTAGCCGCAAAGGCCTGACGATTTGTAATTGCAATGCGGCAGTGGAATTTTTATGGCTGTTCCTGTTGCAAGCGCACAGCAGGCAGAAGCCACATACACACACACTCACACACACACACACATGGTAACAGGCAGCAACACGCACACATTTTATTTTTGGGCGCACACGCACACACACAAAAGACGCACAGACGCCTGCAACACACGGGCGACATTTAAATGCGTACAACAGGGATGTGTGTGTGTGACTCGAGTCTCACACACACATACAGCTGCAGCGTTGCGCATCATGTACAGATATTTTCTCCTACTTTTGCGCTCAAGTGTGCACTTGAAGTTTTCGGCAAGGCTATTTTAAAATCGCCACATACACGCGCAACTCTCGCATTTTTTTGCCGTTGAACTTTCTTTTCTGCTGACGCTACTTCTAGATTTTGCCATGCACACACTCAAGATGGAGCTAAAAAAACGCAGAGAAAGAGCCGCCTTAGCCGCAACATTCACCATCACGCACACACAGAAACACATTTATATATATATATACACTTGGATATGTGCTATGCCGCTGTTTCACTTCCCTGACTTTTTGTGCACTCACCTATTTAATTACAATTTTTGTGGTCGCTGTTAGAATTTAAACCGTACTTTTTATTATTTCAACGATATTAATGACAAAGGGAACCCAAATTCTATGACGAACCGTTTTCACGTAGTGTTGTCGACTGCTCGCCCTAGTGTTGCGAAAGCAATTTTGTTTAGTGTTGACAATGCAAGCAAATGTAATGCGCATGTTAACACGCTGTTAAGCGTCCGCGTCCCCCTGTTATTTAAGCGGCATCAATATCGATTAATCGATACGTCAACATTTTGAATGTTCAGTTTTGGTCTCGGTTTATTTAAATTTGAAAAACTTGGGCCATGCCCTTGTTTTTTTTTTTTTTTATATAAAATATGACAAATTTACAAGGAAAACATTTCACTTAACACTAATAAATGCAACAGTTACAACAATTTTGAACATTAAATGGCCACAAATGCACAAATTCTCCCTTCATAGCTTGATATCATGTTTTTTCTACATGCGGAAAACGCCAAACTTTGTGTCATGTCCGGCGTTATTAAGAGCTGCCTTTAGGCTAAGGCCCAACACTTGTCGGGTATTCGCCGGATCAATGATGCCATCATCCCACAAACGTGCCGTGCTGTAGTAGGGCGAACCCTCGCGTTCAAACATTTCCACAATGGGCGTTTTAATTTTCTGCGCCTCCGCCTCGCTGAAATCCTTGCCAGCCCGTTTTCGCTGATCCTCTGTGATCTGGGCCAACACATTAGCTGCCTGGGCGCCGCCCATAACAGAGATGCGCGAATTGGGCCACATGTAGAGGAACCTCGGCGAATAGGCGCGTCCACACATGCCATAATTGCCAGCTCCATAGGATCCGCCAATAATAACCGTAAATTTGGGTACATTGGCACAGGCCACGGCTGTGACCATTTTGGCGCCATTCTTGGCAATGCCGTTGGCCTCTGCATCGCGTCCCACCATGAAGCCTGTAGGGGAACAAATCATGCTGCTAAAAGATCCCGATTTAGATGAAACAACTCACCCGTTATATTTTGCAGGAAGACAAGCGGTATTTTTCGCTGCGCGCACAGCTGTATGAAATGTGCGCCCTTCAGTGCACTCTCCGAAAAGAGCACACCATTGTTGCCCACAATGCCGACGGTGCGGCCATAGAGCTTGGCAAAGCCACAGACCAATGTCTCGCCGTAGAGTTTCTTGAACTCCGTGAAGCGGCTGCCATCGACAATGCGTGCAATCACATCGCGCACATCGAAGCTCTTGGTCAGATTGGGACCGACAATGCCATAAAGTTCGCTGGGGTCGTAGAGCGGCTCCTCCACAGCGCCCGCAGTAGCCGGCGTGGCCACACGAAAGTTTTGCTGGCTGGAGTGCTGAAGCTGGTCGTTGTACGCATTAGTTGCATCCAGATTCAAATTGCTGACTATCTGGCGGGCCAGGTACAACGCATGCTCATCATCCACCGCGTAATGATCCGTTACGCCGGAGGTCTTGCAATGCAGATCGGCACCACCCAAATCCTCGGCAGACACCTCCTCGCCTGTTGCCGCCTTGACCAGCGGCGGTCCGGCCAAAAAGATGGTGCCCTGGCGCTTCACAATGATGCTCTCATCGGCCATCGCAGGCACATAGGCGCCGCCGGCTGTGCAGCTGCCCATGACAACGGCAATCTGTGGTATGCCCTGCGCCGACATGTTCGCCTGATTGTAGAAAATGCGACCGAAGTGCAGCTTGTCGGGAAACACCTCCGCCTGGCGCGGCAAATTTGCACCGCCGGAGTCGACCAGATAAATGCAGGGCAAGCGATTCTCCTGGGCAATTTCCTGTGCTCGCAAATGCTTCTTTACGGTGATAGGATAATAGCTGCCGCCCTTGACCGTCGCATCATTGGCCACCACAACGCACTCGGTGCTGTCAGCATGAGAAGCTAATTAAACAATTGTGAAAGTGTGGATATTGGAGACTAACCCGCACACACGTCCCACGCCGGTGACAATGCCGCCCGAATTGACCAGCTCATCGCCGTAGAGCTCATGCCCAGCGAGCGTGCTAAGCTCCAGGAAGGGTGAGCCCTTGTCCAGCAGCAGGTTGATGCGCTCGCGTGCCAGCAGCTTGCCGCGCGATGTGTGACGCTCGATGGCCTTGGCGCCGCCACCTGTTAACACCTGGCTGGTCAGCTGACGCAACTGTGCGACCAGCTTGCTCATCTCGTTGGCATTATCCTGTCGAATATAGAGTGTAGAGTATATGTAGCTAGTTCTGCATAAATAAAACACCTGTTTATACCTTGTACACGGCCGATTGCTTATCAATGTCGCTGCTCAGCACATTCGCCTCGCCCAGGTGCAATAGACGCGTTTGGCTGCGCAACAGCTGGTTGGCCATGGAATGCCGCAGCATTTGAGTCAACGGGAGCTTCAGCATTGTTTATGGCGGTGGAGAGGTTTATTTTTTTTAAATGCAATAAATAAGTGGAATTTGTCGAGTTTAAAGATCAGAGAAAATGGCAAAGCGCTGTTACGTCAGGTGTGGCGGCGTGTGTGTGCAAGCTCTGGTCACACTCCCGAACACGATCAGCTGTCAAAGTGCGAGCAGCGCCATCTGTTGTTAAAATGCTCAAGCTAGTGAATTGCTTAAATTTGATAAGCTAATCAGACGAGCAAAAGTATATAAGCAAAAGGGAATACTTTAATACTCTTCCACATCATATTTACATGAGCTGTTAATAAATAGTTTTTCACACAAGAACTTTTTGGACTTTGGTAAATTTTATTAGCTGCAACGCACTATTTTAGTTATTAATTTTTGAATTGAACTTGTGATAACGCATTTTTCTCATACAACAATTAGGAAAACGACATACATTCATTAATATTTCATTAATAGATGGTATATATAGGTATAGATAAGTTGCTATGCTAAAAGGTTCTGCGAACATGTTAAACGTGATTGTGCACGGCGCTCTAATGTCTATCAGATACGTTCATGTTAACATATATATATATATAAATAGGATATCTGTTAAAACACCACTAATAGTTGTAATATAATAATAAGTTAAGTAGTTAACGCTGCTAAACAATCACATGACAAAACATAAACATTCGCTTACTTAATTTATTAGCTATTGAAAATGTTTTCTTTAAAATATAATGTATGTGTGTATATATAATCTATATGTAGTTAATTTAGATATTGTAGATTTTTTCCAAAAAATTGTACTACAAAAATATAACATACGCCCGGGCCGTCGCATCCGCTCTATTCTGTACTTCCGTGTGTGATATTTTTATTGGATTACTATTGTTTTTTTTTTTTTTTGGCTTACTTAATTTTAATTTTGTGTAGCTTCAATTTAAAGCCCAGCACCTCGCTTAGCACGCCCGATAGCGCCGATAGGATGACCACCTTGATGGTTGTGAAAAGATATGGATTGGCACTGAGGCCTGAGATCTTGAATGGCGTTTCGAGCTCCTTTAATAGATCAGCGGCCAATTTTAGCACACTATTTGAGACCATTAATTCCTCCTTCTTCTTAGGTTTTTGTTCGATTTGCAAATACAAATTGATTTGCTCGGTGATCAGCACCGATACGCTTCGATATTTATGCTGTATCTTCTGACCGAGGGTCATGAAGCGCAGCAAATAGATGCCAATGGTAATGGACCAAATGAGCGCCTCCAGTGTCAAATGTGTGTGCAAATTCACCGAATCCTTGAGCCACTCAACGCTGAGAAAGGCCAGCAGCAGCAGGGTGACTATAAATGCGGCCGATACAATGATATCCACCGAACGCTGCGGACCCCGTTTCTGTAGGACATTCAAGTTCGTATTTAGTTAAGATATGATTCGGTTCAAGGTGTGCAATATGGGTCTACCTTTAAGTAGGAGCGCACGCTCAGCCAGGTCTTGATGTTGCGCACCTTGTTGAGCCGAAAGTGGGGCAGATTCGACTTGCGGGCGCGACGTGAGGAAGTCAGATGTGAAAATAGCTTGGCATACAAAAAACTACAAAAAAACGAGTGTATGTGAAAACGTGCGATAATTATATAAATAACGCTTCAGTTTACCGCTGCTTAAAGGTGCGCTCCGCCACAGCAAATATCATAAACAATATAAGTGTCAGGCACAGGCGCTGCACAAAGCCCAACGCCAACACGGTTCGCTCCCATTGCGCCTCGCCAAACGCAAAGCCCAAGAGTGTAAAAAACGAGGACGATGACTTCTCCCACAACAGCTGCGGCATATAGAAATAGCTTATCTCGCTGGCCTTATCCGCATCAATTGTGATCTGCAAGTACAGGTTTAATTAAGCACGAAGACGCTTTACCATGCCCAGCACGTACCTCGCATAGCCGACAGAACGTGGGTATCAGCGTCAGTAGGAATGAGAAAAAGACGCCTATGTAGATGTAATCATTGGTCACGCCCAGCGAATCGACGCGCTCAATAATACAGGAGGCTATCTCCAGCACAGACATTTGCGCCTTTTTCGCATCGCGTTGATCCCAAATGGTGCAGCTAACTGGGGTGAAGAGATGGCGATAAGAAATTCAAATAAATCAATCTAGCAGATAATAATGGTATTTTAATTAATTTTATAAAAATAATTTCAGTTTGACCAAAAATAAATTGAACTGGGTCATTCATGTATTTTCGGTTTTACTGTACAATCAATCAGTCATTCAATTGGGACACAACTTACTGCGATCCATGCTGCTGTGCGGATTGAGTATGGTTGTGGGTGTTATGTCCAGGTCGGGGATCTCCTCGTCGCTGCATGGCTGATGCTTATAGCCGCCATCCGATTGATCCAACTCGGATGTATAGCTGCAATCCTCACTGTTGGTGGTCACGCCCAGCCAATCGGTGGCTGATGTATTGCATTCTTGTGTGCCAGCCGATGCGGGACTGGATATAATATCCGCATCGTCACATTCATCGGACTCTGCACAGCTGCTCGTGGATTCATGTGTAATTTTTTCAGTTGACGGCGCATTGGTGCTTCCGCCGCCGTTGGTCTGGTTGCTGCCGCCCACATTTAGGCGCAGGCGCAGATGTGTAGGGGGCGGTGAGATGACAGTGGTTGTGGTGCTGGCACTACCAACATTGGTAACATTGGGAGAATGATTGTTATCCTCGCCACTGGAGCTTTTATTGTTCAGGCTCTCGAAGCCATCGTCTTCGCCAATACTGCGACGTGCTCTGTAGTTGGGATCCAAGCATGCGCCACTCGACGCTGGTCCGTTGCTCAGCTCAATACTGGACGAGGGCAGCTCGTTCTGATCGAATGTGGCATAGATTTGGATGGGCGTATGCCAATTGACATTGCGCTTTTTATGCGGACTGTCAGGTGCAGCATTTGCCACCTGTCTGAGATCGTACAGCGGCTCGCTGACCGTTGTGCTATCCGCTGCAGCCGCTTGATGATGATGTATGGTTATGGCAGTTGTGGTTGGGAAGGTCTCCTCGCTGGGCAAAGGGCTGCAATTGCAGGGCATTAACTCTGAGTTGGCTTCGGTGTTCAGGGGAGTCAGTTTGCTCCGTCGCGCGCTCAATGAATGATTGCTGCTGGGCTGAGAAATATCCGTTTCGGCTTGGCGCAGGCTGTGTAACAAATTTATCATTAGTTAGGGTGCGATTATAGTTAGTTATATGCTCTACTTGCCGAACAAACTTTTTGCGTCGCCGCAATCGCTGCTCTCTGGGCGCATTCTGTTTCTCGCCAAAAGCGCACATGGAAAAGCGACGCAATTTGTTCTTGTTGCTGCCGCTCGGCGACGTATTTGTTGCCACAATCTGCGAGTGTATTAAACTAATCAACAAGCTCAGCGCACAGGGTATTAGCAGCGCACTAAGCAGATCGGCACTCTCCTCCGAATGCTGCTTATCATCGACGGCAGCCGTGGCCACATCATCGACAACAGTTGTATTTGTTTCCCGATCGTAGACCAGCGGCGCCAGGCGATTGCTGTGCATGATGTATATGGCCCAATTGATCAGTTGTGTGACGTACAGGCAGAGTATAAAGCCAAAGGCATTGGGAGTCGTCTGCTTGACCCACCATTGTGCGTAGAGGGGCAGCAAAAGGTAGCGCAGAATAGCCAAACGTATGACAGTGAGCAGAGTTTGTTTTGGTTTTGCTTTGGGAAATGTGGAGCCTGTTTAAAACAATAAAGAATTAATAACATGAATCAATGCTTTACAGGGTATTGCATAGGCTAACGCACCTCGCACCAGATCTACATCGATGAGTTCTGTCTTGAGTTTGGTGTTCTTCAAATTGATGCTATTGAAGCCATCCAAAATGCGCTGCTCGACTGTTTTCTCCCATTCTTGTTTATCATAGGTGCCGATTCGTTTCTGGTACCTACAAACAAAAACATTAGTTCATCAAAAGTGTGTCAAATTGATGTGATGCAATTGCTTACCATGCGACAATTTCATCCAATTTCATAGTAATAATGACATACAAGCCGCTAAATTGTCATGCGCCCTGCTGCAAATTGAGCAAGATAAAGATTTTAATTCAATTCTTGATAAATTAGTTGTACCAGCAGCTCTTGCTGGCTCAACAATTGAATTCTGACTGAACAATGAGCGGGTTTTTCCTACAGTTTCCCTTATAAAGCCATGTAGGGTATTTTTTCTATAATAAAACTTTATTTTGTTCAATAAACTAACGATTTTAAACAGCTGCAGCTATGTTTATATTTGAAACGGGTTTCTAAGTAAACAAGCCGGGCTTAAGCACACGTTCTACTTAACAAGAAGTAAATGATATCTTTAAATTTCTGCATTTAATGATAAATGGCTTTGGTGGCAGGCTTCTGATAAAGGCCCTGGGCATTTCTTATAAAAATAAAACATTTGCTTGTGCTTCAAATATCAAATACCCTTGCAATTGAATTGCAACAATGTAAGTATAATGATATAAACAACTGGTGCCGGATATGATTATAAACAAACAAGAAAGCAAAGTTCTGGGCGAACATTCAATACACTTGCGGGCATAAAGCTGCTGTGGGATATATTTGGGACACTTTATCATAACAATTATTGTTTCTATAACAGCTATATGATATATTATTTCGATGCTAATAAGATTATGGCTACACGGTGGAGCATACTAAGGATTCTAATTGCTGAGTATATCGACTCGGTTCAAAAATATATATACATATACATCTACACATGCATCTACATCTACATATACATATTATATAATGTGCTACGAACTGGGGGACCAGATTATAATACCATATACCCTATAAAAATTCACGAATTCTGCCTAACTTTTGACAGCGCTGTCGGATTTGGCCACTCATTCGAATACACACACACGCATTATTTGAATACACTCATTAGGCATCATTAGCCAAAAAGATAGAGTATACAAATGTTGCCATGGCCAGGTGCAAAACAATAACAAAATTACATTTGCCAAAGCGTTGCAAGCAGCTGATAACTTTCACCTTCACATTGAAATGCAATAAAAAGCTTACAGCCGAAGAATAGCTGCGCTTATCAATGTCAATATTCTGCGCTAGTCAACAAATATGTTTTTATGCACATACAAAACAGCAATGGACTGCAAATCGAAGAAATCGCAACAAAAAAAAGAAGATAATTTGTTTTGGTATTTATTGCTTTGGTATGCGCGGCTGTCTGTGGCTGGGGCGTCTCTGCAATGCCTTCGAGTTCAAGGTGAACCATTTATATGTGCACATTTGGACAGTTTTTTTTCGAAATATATGTAAAACACGTAAAATCAATGCACTTTGCATTCATCGATTTGCACTTTACCTGAAATTTAACAAATTCGAATCGATTTTTATACGGTTCCAACAGACGCGCGTTATCTTTAGACTGGTTGGAGTGTTCCTTTCGTTTTTTCTTAACGCGCTGAGACACTTATTGTTTTTACTATAAATTTAGCATGCACTACGCATACCAACGTTTGGTAGTTGGTGATTTGCACTTGCATTTGCGGCCGAAACTATTAATTGACGGAATAGAGCTCTACGACGAGACGTCTTCCTCTAACAATATTTAGGAGATATGTGTGCAGTGTGACCGAATATTGAAAGCGAAAATATATCACATTGTCTACATACACGCTCACCAAACAGTATCGATAGCTGTATATCGACTTTTCAAATTAACGATTCTGCGCTGGTATCGATAATTGCAATTTAAAAATTATTTGGCAGTTATTTTTACTTGACAAGCAAAAACGCTTCAAACAAGAAATTTGAGACGATTTTTACAAGATATAATAAATGTTATAACTAGTAGCTATAAGAGTATTGAAAACAAATAAAATCAGACATTTATTACTTATAATTAAAATATTGTTCGTTACACATAACCGTTATTAAAAACGCCTTTTAAAATCACTTAACCTCACTTTCTATTGTACTTTTTTCTGTGATAACATTTGATTTATCTATCTATTTTGCTTTGACGTACATTGCTTTTGCAGTTGCAATAAATCTTAGCTAAGAATTATATTGAACTCATCATTTGCATTTATAAATCAAAAATTATGATTTTGTTTTGCTTCACATGAGCGGCCATGTGCGCGCAGCTGTTGTGATTTAAATACATTTACGCATTTCACAATTGCTTTTTATACTTTCCTTCTTGTTGTATATACAGTACAGGCAACATACATAGGTACTTTGCCAGTTTTGTTTTTACAGGAAGTTTCGTAAGACCACCGAGCGTCTCTATATATATTTAGTTGTCGAGATGCATAAACAAAGAATTGCAACGTAAAGCAGATGAAGTGAACAATTCTCGCTCGTTTTCCCAAATTTCACCACACTTTTACCGCGATCATGCAGCGGTCCATTTGGCGCTCTATCGCTCATTCCGAAAGCTATGGCAAAAAGCTAAAATGCCCGAAATATAAGATCCCTAAAGCTTGACTAGGCCTCTTGATTGGCATAGAATGTTCACCAAAAGACTTTCAGTTGCGAGCGGACCTCTGCACGGAGTGGAACAAAATTGAAAAACTAAAAAGAGTACAGTCCGCGGAAAACATTCAATTAATAGAAATATATATACATATATACATATGTATATATATATTTATATATAATCTAATTTTCTCATATATAACCTATATATATTTTTGCCTGTATATATATGCGCACAAAGTATATGTATTAGTGTACGCAAAAGAAATAAGATTTTCAACTAAAAATAGTGCCTTTATTTTCAAAAAAAAAAAAAAATCAAATTATAATTTCTAAATAACGACAACGCTAATAAACGACGAATTTTTGCTAACTTTTCAATCAAATCAATATATTTATAATAATATCATTTCAAATACATACACGCACGCATGTTTGAGTTAAGAGCTTAAAGATAATTGTTAAATACAAAAATTAATCGCAACGGCCAGGCCAAAGTAATTGATTAGAACCGTATTGAAGGAAATCGAAAGATGACTTTCACGCGATTAAAAACTCTGACATTGCTCGTGTGTACATTACTGGCACTGAGTTTTCCCGGATATGTGAATTGCGCTAACAAGAAAGGATCGCAGCCAGCGACGGCGCCGCTTGAGCCAGAGGCCGTCATCGAGGAGGTCAATGCCAAGCAGTTGGAGAAGCTTTTGGCCGACAAGGATTACGTTGCCGTCTTCTGGTGTAAGTACACACACACACACACACACGCACACACACACGCACACCCAATATTGTTGTAGTTGCCTAGTAATGGGCGAGGAGATTTGAGATCCGGACGCTGCGTTAGCATTCGATTTAATCTTCTTGAACGCACGATGGCCGTGCGACTCGAAATAGTAACAGAAGCCATATTATATAAATTTTCTCTAGTGAAAATTCTAAAAATTCGCATACAAGTGAAAATATGTGAAAAATTTCGTTGTACGAAATGTCTTGAGATTTTCATTCGGTTTAGTTTTTTTTTTTTTCCTTTTCTATTTTTTTTTTTTTTGTTGCTAGTAGTCTCTGTTCGTTTTTTTTTCTTTGCTTTTTTTTTTGTTTCTATTTTTCCCCCTAGTGGTATCTTTGCGTTCTGTTTATGAGCAGCAATCGCTTTGGCTGTGAGAAATTGCCGTCGTCTCCGTGCGTTGTTGTTCTTCTTATTTTAGTGCTTTCTGCAATATGTATCTCACAGTGTGTGTCGCCAGAGTAGTTTTTCTTGCTTCTTCTCTAGATTTGGCGCAAACAGTTTGGCAGTCAAGGCATGCCACGAAAATATTGGCCAGTAAATGAGCTAATCAATGCCAAGACCCCTCCAGCTATATAGATCGTTTTTTTTTTGCTATATTAAAAAATGGCCTCAATTTATTGCATTGCAAAGTTTACTTTCTTGCCAGTGAAATTTTTATTGAATAATTTGTTAGCTTATAAAAATATAAAAATTGAGCGCTAAATCCGCATAAACAAATCGCCGCATGCCTATAATTTATCAGCTTAAAAATAGCTGCCCAAAAACATGTTAAATACGCTTTCCAAACGTTAATCACCTTCGGACTGTGGATATTGTTACGCTCAAGGGAACATTTTCATATGGCTCGCATATTTATATGTATTTATAATCGAATGAGCAAAAATTGTCTATCAATGTCGCAAGTTAATTAAAAATCAACTTGAAATTATTTTAGATTTAGCCAAATGCATTAGTTAATGTACGAAAATATATTTTTGTTTAGCATTGACTGGTCCGCAATGATTGTGAATTTTCCAAAATGTTTTGCTTGTTGACACTGAAATTGTGAATGCAAATAAATCAAGTAAAAGTAAAAAGTATATTAATTCTAGATGAGCCTGGGTGAAGAATAGCCTACGCAAATGGCAGCACATTGAAATTGGCAATGCAATTGGCCATACAAATTTGCAGTCAACAAAATTTGTTTATTGTTTCAAGTAAATGCTATTAATGTTATTGCAATGCGTTGTGAAAATATTGCTAACAGCTAACATATATGTATATCCATGCAAACTGTAAGGAAAACCAAACACAGCAACAAACTAAATCAATTAAAGCCAAATCAAATATTGCGTATACGTAATATGGGCGCAGCATCTGTTCCATGTATTTGACGCGCATAAAAAACCATAAAATCGAGCAACAGACTGCCGGACGCTAAAGTGTTTTTTTCCCATTCGCAAAAACATATATAAACTAAACAAATGAAGTTCAAGTATTTATGCAAATAAATAGATTAAACTGGCGCAAACCGCCTTTAACTGCCGCAAATCGGAAATAAAATTTACTTTTAAATGGGGCAAAAACCCAAATATATGATATTATATATTTTTGAATAGATGCACTGTTGCACATCTTATAAATTGTATAATGTAGGGGCGTGCAACCACCCAAAACCGATGCCGCCAACACACACACACACACACACACTCGCACACACACACGTGGATAGAGCTTGTTGTGTGGGGCAATTCATTTCCCTAATAGTGGCTGCATCAATTTTTATGAATTAATTTAGCAAAATGCGGTTGGCAGTTGTGCACACACATTAATAGCTAACCATATATATAACATATGCACCATATATACCATATATATATATAAATATCTGCCATGCAAACCACATACAATATAGAAACCAATGCAGAATCTCTGCTGCTGCTGTCATTTCATTCACTAGCCTGGGCCCATAATGCCATTTGCGGTTCTTGCTCTCTATATATGATGGTTAACAGGGCGGAAGGGGGAGAGGGGAAGGGGGTTGGGGCGGCGGTGGGGTAGTTGCATTACCGATGATGCATCCTGTACCGCCATGAATAATCGCTGCGGCATTTGGCGTCACACGCGACAGTTGCTAGCCGTCAATTCATGTTGGTATCTTTATAAGATTTCTGAGAAATCTTTGACAAAAATAATCGCTTTGTGTATTATGATCAAAAATTTGTTTAATTGCTTGCAGATGCGCGTAGCTGTGTGACCTGTGATAAGGTTTTAGCGGAGCTCGAAAAAATCGACGATGACACCGATTCATTTGGTGTGGACTTTGTGAAAATTAACGACAAACGACTAGCCAAACAATATGGCATCAAGACCTTCCCGGCGCTCACCTATTTCAGGTAAACAAATGCAACAACAACAACAAACAAAAACAACTTCACAATTCAAGCGAATGACTCCATATATAAAACCATTAGGGAAAAGGAGCCCATCATCTATGATGGTGATCTCATGGATGAGGAGGGCGTGCTCGATTTTCTCACCTCGCTCGAGGCCATGGATCTGCCCGATCGCATCGAGGAGGTAAACGCCAAGATATTGCTAAAGATTATCGAGGATACCGATTTTGTTGCCGTCCTATTCTGTGAGTACAAATTGTTCTTTGTTCTAAAGACTCTCTCTCTCTCTATCTCTCGCTCTACTATCTTAATTATTATTATCTATGATTTTATTTACACTTATTGGTGGAATATTTTAAAGCAGTTGCAGTTTTTAGCGTTAAAAGCAATTTCATTGAATTGAATTAAAGAACAAATCCAGTTAAGCTCTCTTGTGACTAAAATTCATACAACTTAGGTACAAAACTTGAATACAATTTTACCTAGCTATGTACATATATATATATATTTAAATATAGCATCACAAATATATATATGTCTGTTTAGATATCTATTAACTAAACTGTACTATCTTGTTACTAACCCAATTACGGCGGCACATTAACTCTATATAAGATTATATATATCATTTGCCTATATATATAACGGCTGGGCGATTGTCGATAATCGTTGCCCCAGACATTTCTAAGCATATATTTACATAAGCCAATATATATGTATGCGTTGTATCTATTCAAACGACAAACAGGTCCTGATCATGAAACATGCCCACCCAGGGTAATGGGTAAGTTTGTGCATATGTTAATTACGGGTTGTCCTTGACTTGTGAGTCCCTATCCAAATTGTCCAGTTAAATCAATTAAAAAACCACTTAAACTCGATTAAACACAACTTTTCCAATTCATCGTAATTTTCCTCTAAAACGATTTTCTTCCCACAAACAGTATACTACACATACATATGCACAAAGCCTTGGCAATGCCGTAACGTAACGTAACGCCCCTGTATCAACTTATGTAAATATTTATAACATTTTCGTCCTGTATACATATATATATGTATATATACCTTTATAACTGTTGCCCGCCTCGAAAAGCCTGTTTAACCTAAATGTTATACTCACAATGTCCTCGGAGCGAAACGAGCAAAGCTCGGGAATTTTGGAATTTAATTGTTTGGAATCAGCCAGCTTTGGGTAGATTATAGCTTTATATAGCAATAAATATATTCAAGAAGTATTCATTTATGTTATTCTCAAAAGATTACGACCTTTTTTTTTTGTAAGGCAGCAAAGATTAGAGAGCTCTACTCAAGACATTATAATTCAGAGTATTGTGTATATATATATATGTATATATTTAAATAAATTAAAGTTAAAGTTAAATTAAAATATATTTTAAGAAAGCAAGACTTTTAAGTAGATAGTATATTGTTTATAAATGCCTAGTATATATTAATTTTATATTATAAATAGATTAATAATATTTTTAGGCAGTCTTGTGGACCCTAAAGGCTTAGGGGTTCAGGGGTAAAAGTGTTGCAAAATGAACAGTCTCATGAAAATGCAAGTTTAAGCTCAGGAATAATATAAATCTCATACTAAAAAGTGATTACGATTGTGACTTTTCAGATGTGGCAAAGTTAATTTTCTCTGCTTTATAGATTCAATTTGCTTCACATTGTTTGCCATTTGGTTCTTAAAAAATTGGTCTGAATTCAGTATCACATAAGAAAAAGGAAGCAAACATATGAGATGTGTTAAATTGATCTATTTATTGCTGATCTAACTTTGTAATTGTTTGATTCTATATATTAGCCATTTGGTTCCTATAAAATATACGTCTGAAATTCTACAAATAACATAACAGTATTAGTATTAGTAATTCGATTCAAACAATGAGCTCAAATAAATTTTTATTGATCTGTTTATTGTAAACTGATCTATCTTTATTATTTATTGATTATATATGGTATACTAGACGTAGATAGATAGTTAAAGGAAAAGGACTAATGAGATGTGTTCAATTAAATTTTAATTGATCTATTGATTGCTAACTAAACTATCATTATCATTTATACTTTCTATGTATTTGACGTATATAGCTTGCGAATTGGTTCTTATAAAATAGGTCTAAATATACATATATATATATATATATATTGAATAGATAGTATCACATTGCCCACACACAGCAGTATTAGTAAAATGTTTCCATTTGCATTGATCTAATTATTGCTAACTGATCTATCTTCATTATTTTTTGATTCTATAAACAACATGCATATGATTTTATATAGACATGCGATAGATAATGACAATGTAACTGGCAAACAAATTGGCAAAACGCGCTATCGCCGCGCACACACAAAAAAAAAAAATTAAAAGAAAAAAAGCCAAATATTACGTATACGTATAAAAATAAGACTCCAACAACAAGAAGAACTAGAAGAAGAAGAAGACAAAGAAGAAGCAGCAGCGTTTACACATGCATGTCTGGGCTCAGCGCCAGACCATGTTTTTGGCCCGGCGGGGCCGCAGCCAGCCCTAACTCGAGTGTTATAGAAAAAACACATCAAATGTAATGGCAACAAACACAGCGAGATAAATCAAAATTTCTAAAACAAACGCATGTCCGTCAATCTGTCCAGCAGTCAGATCTCGAGAATAAATAATATTTGTGATATAATTATTGTAGATATCAGAAGAGATCAGTTTCCTATATAGGCATGCGCGCACATAGCTGGAAATAAATTGGCCGCGGTTGATGGAACAAAGGAAATGAACAATTTCATAGAAAACATAAACGTATTAGCTTTTTAAAGTGTGGCTGGGGCACAGGGGGGGGGGGCGCAACAAGGGCGGCCGCAACAACAAAGTGTTGCCGTTTTATTTATTTGTTTTTGTTCCTTTTTTTTGCGCTGCTTTTTTTCTTTTTTTGTATTTTTCAACACATCAGAAGCCACCTACAATTTTTGGTCTATAAATAGAAACTCAAGCAGTTGGTTGGCCAACAAAATGATTTTTCGCTGCTGTTATTTTTGCTCAATTTTCAAACAACTAACTGTATACGCGCGTGCATATATAGCCGCACACACACACACACACATCTCCATCTGTATGTGTGTGTGTGTGTGTGCGCGTTGTCTGTATGTACACATCAATAGTACATGTATTTTTATAAAGCGCAGACAGCGCACAAAGGTCTTCGCATAGATGATCAGCATGTAGGTGAGACAAGAACAACATATTTTATTTCTGCCTTCTTCTGTTCTGCATCCATTGTTCTGCCTTTTGTCGAAATTTTCTAAGCGCATCGACAAACGCACATGAGTTTGGCTCTTGATTTTCTTTTTTTCATAGTTGGTATCTATTTTAATACCCTGTAAGCCAAATGTACACAAGCATTAAATGAATATTTACTAATTTATTTATTAACTTTTTTTTATTGAGTTAGATTTAAAAAATATATGTATATTTAGTACTCATTTTATTTTTAAAATATAACAAAATATATTTATAAATGTTTATTATTATTAATATTTTTTGTTATACTCTGAAATTAAATTCATAAAAAACTGTCAAATAATATTATTTGTTTGATTTACAGATGAAAAAAACCCTGAGTAAATAGCAAAATAATATTAATAATTTTTTTACTGTACGTTTTATAATTTTATGGCAAAAATTCATGAGCTTAAAGGCTTTTCGAACATAAAATCATTTTAGCTACGATCTAATTGATTTTTTGCACAAGAGAAGTCCAATAAAATCCGAACAATGTAATAAAATTAAAAATTAAAAATAGAAATTAATTTAGGCAATTGCAATTTTCTTTAATATTTTAAATTAATTAAATGTAATTTAATTGATTTTCTTTCACACATGAATTCAGTTGAAAAACTGCTTAAAAGCACAAACAACGGCCAACAGGCCATATTCAAACGTATCATGTTTAGAATTAATAATTAAATTTACAACAATTTAAGCAATAGTAATGTTTTTTTTAATATATTTAACTTTAAGCACTCCAGAACATTTTCATAGAAATACACAAACCTAGTTAGGCAAAGCTTGTTAAACTTTTGTATGCCTGTTGCAGGGTATCTTAAAGTACACTGTATTTGTTGTCTAGTTTTTTTTTAAATCTTTTTTCCTACAACTGCAGACAGACAGCAGTTTTAATTGCTTTTGCATACAGCAATACATCAAGATGCTGGCACACACGAGCCGGCATGGATGTCATTATGGGCAGCTCTTTAGTTGCAGCCAAATGCAAATTTACATAATAAATATATATATGTATATATATGTATATATATAGTTTAGTTTTATATAGTGCAAATGTGTGCGCCAGCCGACTGACTTGCACTATTTTTAGTATTTGCCCAAGTCTGCGGTAAATTCATTAATGCATTTTGCATACTAAATGCAAAAGTTTACCGAGAAACCTGTCAAAACTATAAACATAAACATGTTTAGTCACTGGCGCTGCACAGTAATATATGCATAAATTCTCTCTGTGTGTGTGTGTGTGTGTGTATATGTGTGTGAGTGTGTGGGTGTATGCCTGTGTGTGTGTGTCTGTGGCCTTGCCACCTTGGCGACACCCACTCGCCCGGTTAAAATAGCTGCTCCATAGAAAAATATTTATCGCCTGAAATTATTGTTCAGAATTTTCGCTAGAGGTCATGATTTTAATAAAATTTTTGTTGGGCCTTAACTTATAACAATTAAAAAGAAATTATGGACAACAAAACAAGGTTGAAACAGAGAAAAATGAAATAGACAAAACATTTTATATCAAACTTAAATTTGAAGTCAATTGATGTCAGCTGAAATATAATAAATATTTTTTTATATAATATAGATTTCTTAACAATATACAAGTTTACGAATGTCATAAAATATAAATAATTATAAGTATTTAAAATAAACTAAGCAAGCAAAAGCTGTCGAAAACTTTCAAGACACTTGTAAAATAAATATTTGAAAATTGTGCTATAGAATATTACGTATACGCAGCAAGAGCCAAAGGGAAAGCTTGCTAAAGACACACTCACAGCAAAATTGATAAATGTCGCCAGTGAAATAGAATAAAGAGCGAGCTTTTTTTATAGTTAGTTAGGAGAGGACCTAAAGAGAAATTCTTTTTTTATTTTCTGTTGAATGTGCCCTTTTATTTATAAGCAAACTGTTCTGGTTCGATTGTTGCGCAGCATGCATTTCCGTTTGCAGGGGAATGCAGACATGCAGAATGCATTTTGCAACAGGTTGTATACAAAAGATACAAATTATTTTTCCTTCTTTGTGATTTTGTAAACAAACGATTTGATTCGATTGGATAATGCGATTTTCAATACCATTGCTGGCAGCCAAATGGTCCAATACGATTCCCAATTGCTCTGAGCTCACGCTATTCCAATTCTATTCTTGTCTTGCATGCACCTTAACGTGAAATCTATTTTGTACTCTATTAACCTTAACCTTACAGCTGCGCACGAGAATGATGCGATAATTACGATACTTATATACCAAAAGAAAAAAAAACACACAAAAAAAAAAAGAAAAGCGCAGCGTGTTAAACCTCCCAAAAACAGCCCCCAACCAAAGCAATTTTAGCACGACCTTGCCAAAGAACACTAAAAATATATATGTACCATTAATTGTGCTGCAATCCAAAAACAAAAAACCAAGTCTAATGTCAACCTTTGAAGGAAGTTGATTTGCAGTAAATTATATCTAATCTTTGCACATCGTTCATCAGATAAACAGCAATGCCGCAAATGCGCCAAGGCCTTGCAAGAATTGGAGAATATCGACGATGAGGCCGATCAACTGGGCATCGGTTTTGTCAAAATACACGACGAGGCATTGGCCGATGAATACAACCTGGGCAATCTGCCGGCATTGGTCTACTATCGCCATCAGACTCCGATCATCTATGAAGGTACAGCATGCCAAACCCCGTTGATCTTCACAGTTCTCACACAACTTGTCCACACGAAACACATTTAAAAATTCATACAAAAAAGACAAACACTTTATTATCGAACCGTGTCTGTGCCGCAGGTGAGCTGCAGCGCGAGGAGGATGTCTTGGAGTGGTTGGTGCAAAATAAATCGACCGGTGATGAGGACGATGTTATCGAGGATGTCACCACCAAGACGTTATCGACGCTCATAAGCAATATCGATAATTTGGTTGTGCTGTTCTGTATGTATATTCGAATCGATAATTATCGATGGCACAACCTTTCCAAACTCACATCATCTCAACAGATGATCATGGCAATGATGATTCGATGACCGTATTGGAAGAGCTAGAACAAATCGACGATGACTGCGATAAGCATGGCATACAGTTTGTGAAAATCGACGATGCCAAGGCGGCAGCCGATTACGGAATCGATTCGGTACGGGACATCAAATAGAAAATAATAAAATAAACTCAAATACAATAATGATGATTTGTAGATTCCGGCAATTGTATACTTTGAAAAAGAAATTCCAAACGTTTACGATGGCGATCTCATGGATGAGGAACAGATACTGAAATGGTTGTTGGGACAGTTGGAACGTGATGAAATCGAGGATGTCACCGATGAAATGCTCGATACAATGATTAAAGAAGGACGCGTCATTGCAGTGCTGTTCTGTAAATATGAAATATGAAATAATATTTACCTACCACACGACTAGGCGCATTTTGCTCATCTGTTGTTTTACAGACGACAACAACGACAAGAAATCCCAAAAGGTGCTCGAAGAACTTGAGAACATTGACGACGAATGCGACGCATTGGGCATTACTTTCGTGAAAATCGACAATCCCGAGGAGGCCGTTGAATATGGCATCAATAAAGTTCCTAAACTGATATACTTTGAAAAAGGCATTCCAACTATATACGAAGGCAATCTGGAGGATGAGGAGAAGCTATTAAAATGGCTCGAAGAACAAACTAGTTCCGATCAAATTGAAGACATTACCGATGAAATGTTGGATTTGATCATTGAGAAAATGCCCCACGTTGCTGTGCTCTTCTGTAAGTTATTTCTGGGCCACAAAACCCAAAACTTCCTCCCAAAAAAACAAAAAATGTTCCGGACATATCCAATTCAACTGTAGATAATGTATAGATCGTCTATATATACTATATATAAATATTATATGTTGTATTTGTAAAACCGGGGTGTGTCTGAGTGTCTGGCAGTTAATCGTGCTCGATGTGCTTATGAATTAATTAATTTTAAAAGCGCTTCAACTAATCCATAAAACTAAAACGGACAAACTTACTTGATTTCAGGATCAAACACAATGTCGGGTAGTTATATATATATAATATCTAAATCGTTTCGTAGTATGAAGCCAGTTGCAAGTTGAGAGCTTTTCAGTAGTCAGGGTCTTAAAAGCTTTAGAAGGCCTGTATTGCGTTTTTCCTTTTTCAATCGATAACATTAGATTCCCAGAATAATCGATAACAATCTTTCGCAGATGACAAAGATCAAAAGAAATCACAGAAAGTTCTCGCAGAACTGGAAAACATTGACGATGAGTGCGATCAGAACGATATCGCTTTCGTAAAAATCGATGACGATAAAGAAGCCAAAGAATGGGGTATCGATGAGATACCCTCGATTGTGCTCTTCGAACGTGGTATTCCGCACATCTACGAGGGTGATCTAATGAAAGAAGACGAGCTGCTTGGCTGGCTGGTGCATCAGAAGCGTTATTCCGAAATTCCCGAGGTTACCGACGAAATGAAAGACAAATTGGTCGAGAACACCGAACATTTGGCTGTCATCTTTTGTAAGCTATCCAAATACTTATCGATAACATATTGTTAAGCGTTAAGCCTGTTTCCAGATGACAAGGAAGACAAACAGGACATGCGCATCCTGAACGAACTGGAGAACATTGACGATGAGCTCGAAAAGGAGGGCATTGTCATTGTACGCATCGATAATGCCGCCGAGGCCAAGGAGTACGGTCTCGATCATTTGCCAGCGCTGATATACTTTGAGAACAAGATACCCGCTTTGTACGAGGGCGATCTGATGAACGAGGACGAGGTCCTTGAATGGCTGGTGGTGCAGAAGAAAACGGCGACCATTGAGGAGGTCACCGATGAGATTCTCGTTAATCTGATCAATGAGCATGAGTATGTTGTTGTATTCTTTACGGGTCCCTGCGAGCCGGGAGAGTCCTGTGACCATACTCTGAACGCATTGGAAAGCATCGACGATGAGCTAGACGAGGCCGGCATTATATTTGTTACCACTGAGGATACGGGCGTCGCTAAGAAATACAATGTCAAATCTTATCCACGATTAGTGTTCTTCAGAAATCGTGATCCATTGCACTTTACGGGCGATTTGGATGACGAGGACGAGGTCTTAGCTTGGATCACCGATGACGAAACCCTCGAGATTCCCGGCAAAATCGAGGAGGTCAATGTGAAAATGTTGGATAAAATTTTGGCAGAAAACGATCATGTTGTCGTGTTCTTCTGTAAGTACTTCAAATCGTATTAGAAACCATAATATTCATGTTGGGGTTCGTTTTCAACAGACGCCGAGGGGGATAAGAAGGCACAGAAGATCCTTAACGAATTGGAGAACATCGATGACGAGTGCGAGGAAAAAGACATTGACTTTGTAAAGACATCCGATGACGATATTGACAAGGAATACGATCTGCCCGGTTTGCCGGCGCTTGCATTTTATAGACATAAGTTTAGAACAATTTACACCGGTAAGAAAACAATAATAATTATTATGTGAGCTAGTAAATAATCATAATGGGGCAATTTTTCACAGGTGATCTGATGAAGGAAGAGGAAATTCTGGAATGGGTTATCGATTTGCATGAGTCGACTGCCGATGTTATCGAATCAGTCGATCGCAAAACGCTGCAAGTGTTGATCAACGACGTTGAACATCTCGCTGTTTTCTTCTGTGCGTTCGAATAACGGCAATATTGTAAGCAAATAGAATTTAACAATGTCTTTTCATGCCATACACAGACGATGATGAGTGCGAGACATGCCCCGGCATCTTGGAAGAGTTGGAGAATATCGATGACGATACCGATAAGCATGGCATACAGTTTGTCAAATCGAATGATGTTAAGCTGGCTCATGAAATTGGCATTTTCGCATTCCCAGCCTTAGTCTACTACGAGACAGGCGTTCCGATCATGTATGATGGTAAGCTGACAGATCTGTAAAACCTTAAATCATATATATTGCTAAATATTATTTAATATTCTTAAAGGTAATCTCAAAAATGAAAATCGTGTGCTGCAGTGGTTAATCAATCAAAAGAGTAAGCGTTCTTGTTTCAAATGTTTTCTCTGCTTTCTAATTCACGCTCATAAGCCAAACATTCAATATCAAATCAGTTGAGCCCACAATATCTTGGCCAAAATAAAAAAAAAACAAAAAAAAAATAGAGATTGCATATCAAATCCAAGCAAGTCGGATATATCCAAATATCATTCTACCCGTTTATAGCCATTTATAAAATGACAAAACGTAATGAATACTTTCGATATATATATGATATATAATAGGCAACGATGACGATGGAAGTGATGAGAAAATTGTTAAATTGAGCTATCCAAAAGAAAGTGATGTGGATAAAAGAGAAAAACTAAAACGTCTGCAACAAA
Source organism: Drosophila novamexicana (assembly GCF_003285875.2). Lineage (NCBI taxonomy): Eukaryota > Metazoa > Arthropoda > Insecta > Diptera > Drosophilidae > Drosophila > Drosophila novamexicana. The sequence goes on along the minus strand of NW_020824765.1, from coordinate 6,504,283 downwards.
CGATACGAAAAGAAAAATTACGAAAAAATTCGCGCAATGACGATGATAATGGCGATGACGATAACGATGATGACGATAATAATGAAGACAACAATGACGACGACGAAGATGACGATGACGACGACAACGATGACGACGACGATGATAATGATAACGATAAAGATGATGACAATGACAATGAAGATGAGGATGACGACGAGAATGGAGACGATGAGAACGGAGACGATGATGAAGACGAGGACGATGACGATGACGATGACGATGACGATGACGATGACGATGACGATGACGATGGCGATAATAAAAATGATGACGATAACGATGATGAAAATGACGAAGACAACGATAATGACAATGACAATGACGAGGACGAGGACGACGATGAAAATGATGAAGACAATGACGATGAAGATGAGGACGAAAATGATGATGATGAAGACAATGATGAAGATGAGGATGGAAACGGTGACGATGACGAAGACGACGACGACGACGAGGACGACAACGACAACGATAAAGACATTGACGATGACGACGACGACGAAGACGATGAAGATAACGACGACGAAGACGAAGAGGACGAGGATGAAAACGATGATGAGGACGACGACGAGGACATAAAAAACGACAAAGATGATGACGATGAAGACGATGACGAAAAAGGCAAAGATAACGACAATGATGACGACGATGACGATAACGATGACGACGATGACGATGACGATAACAATAACGATGACGACGAAGAAGAAGATATCAGCAAGCAAATATATAAGCACAAAGCTAAAGGCAGAACGATACATCGGCTTTCTGATCTATGCTCGGGTGATCTTATAGATGAAATAGGTAATACGTGAATGTGAGTTGCCATTGCCGCACTAACTGAAGTTGTTTATTGTTGTGACCTACTCCCTGACCCGCCGAACACCAAAAAAAATATTTTATATATAAACAAGTCCATACAAAATAACTCACACTACAGTATTTTAATTGTCTATCTACAGACTTGGGTAAAAGGAATTCTAAAAATGCATTTCACAAAGGTAACAAAAGCAATTTATCGCGATATATCTAAATGTGTTGCGCATAGCTTTTGTGCTAAAGTAATTCATCTACACCCACAAAACATAAAAAAAAAAATAAATTGGAGATATACACGCATACACACACACACACACGCAGACACACACACTAAAAGCCACGTCAGTGTTTGCCCTCGTGAATGTATTAAGACCTATCCAATGCTTCGATTTACCCACAATATTGTATGAAGAACCCAATCCTATAACTTCTCTAAAAAAAAGTGAACAAATTTGGTAAAAAACAAAATAATAAAATAATGCAAAAATCATAGCTGACACAATGTTTGAAAATTTATCAACAAAAAAAAAAGCAATTATACTTTTTTATATTATGAAAAGTTCTTTTATTTAATTGTTAAAAAAAAAAAAAATATTATGAACAAGAAATTGTTAATAACTTGATTATTTCGATTATTGATATAATTATTGTTCTTTTATTACTTAAGCAAACGTTTTTATTTGTTAATTTATAATTAATGACGAACCCGCTCTGCTAAATAATGATATATACAACCAAAACCAGAGGCGTCTTTGTGCAACGTGTTAAAGTAAAAACCAAATATATAAATAGTATATAAAATGAAAAAATAAGTACAACGATCCAAACATTGAAATCTAGTACAAAAACTGAATTTGGACTTAATACCTGTACAGTCAGCATCAAAAGCATTTTGTCAGTTATTAGTTGAATAGCAAAATTAATGTGAAAAAAAAAAAACGATTTGAAAAAATTTTGTTCATTCATAAAGCACGCTTTTTTTACTCTAGAAAGAAATCAATCTATCAAACTATCTATGAAGAAAATATTATGAAAATCGTACTAACTGCTCTTTGTGGTAATTTCGAAGGTGTTGAAAAATAAAAGCAACTTTTACGACTTTTATTACGTAATTTCTCGCCTACTCTTTATGCACTTTTGTTTACTTTTTGATTATCTCGTAATAAATTTTCTTGTTAGTGATTTCTTTAAATTAAAAATAAAAAAAAAAATACCAAAACAAAATGAAAAAATAAAAAACAAAAAAAAAAAAAACAAAACAAAAAATTAAGAACTAAAACAATCTGACAAAATGTTTTTGTTTGTTTGCTCACACAGATGACGAATGTTTCTATGTTGGATTGGGTCACGACGGCCATTCAGCTAAGCGCGGCAACAGTTATGTGCCCAACGATTACAAACCATTCCAATGCTGTCCAACCAAATTGGAGAGGTCAACCAAAGTTCCTAAAATGACGGCCCAGCGCATCGGACACAGCGCTGGTGAATCCAGCAAGCGTCAGGGCGGCAACTTTAAATTTGCCTCCGCATCGAGCACTCCAAGTAAATCCACCGCCAAGCCCCTCGCCCAAAAGAAGCAGTCCAAGCGCAACGATGATGATGATGACGACGACGACGACGATGATGATGATAATGTGCCCCTGGTGAAGGTGTCGTATGCGAACAAGCGAGCCGGCCAAACGTCCAAGAAACCCCTGACCAAACTGCAGCAGCAGGAGGAGGATGAGTCCGTTGAGCTGGAGAAGACCAAGAAATCGTCCAAGAAGTCGGGCAATAAACTGAACGTTAAAACCGGTACGTCGCGTTCCACCCCAAGATATTAAAAACTAAAAGTACCCAAACATAAATCATATGTTTTTAATTTTTTTTTTATTATTATTATATTTTGTCAAAATTGTAAGACACAAACCATATATACAGATTCAGTTCAGTTTTCAATCACAAGTATTTGTTGTTGTGCACACACCCACTCACACACACACACTCAAAAAAAACAGACATATCTGGTTGTAATTTGATTTGTATATTTCTCTCTCTTTTTTCTCTTTTTTTTGTGTCTTGCAGGCATTAATTTTTTCCAAAATCGACTAAAAAATTTGTATGACCTCATTTTTCAGGATATCTCTCTGTGGGAGTAAGGCAACAATTTTAAACTGAATGTTAAATATATAGAAAACAAAAGCAATTCGAATGATTGTATGATTCAGTGATATGCAATATTTAAAGTAGCACGTATACGCACTGTTGTCATGTTGCCAAAAACCAAATGCAAATAAGTTAAACAAAAACCAAGAACAACAACAACAACAACAACAAAAACAGCAACAAAGCAAAGCACGCATAAATCTAAGATCTAAGAACTCTCTGCTGTAAAAAAACCTTGAACAGCGGGTTTCTATCTATAATTAATTATCATTATGAACTGTAAAGTGTAATGTGTGATTTTGTTTGTGATTGTCATTATTATAATTTGTAAGTGCAACATGCATCCCAAAAGACAACAACAACAGCAACAACAACTTAACTCAGCAGGTTGTGTAAATTAATACTAAAAACAAGAGCCACAAGCTACACTGCCCAACAGAAATGAGTTTATTTTTTGGCGGCCAAATGCGTTACTTTAATATTAAATATTACTCAAACGACACCCGATCAAATGAAAATGTTTAAAGCGAATTTCTTGGAAAAGAAAAACGAACTGTTACTCTTTGTTCCACACGTAACTGCAGCGGTTAGAGCAGGTCAGCCTTATTGTTAATTAACAATAACAACAATAACGTTGGCCACGCAACTCAAAACTACAATTAACTAATTCACTTAACGTAACTTTTGGTACTTTTGCACTTTTGACTATTTTCCTGTCGAGGCTGCCTGTCTGTTAAAAAAAAACTGAAACTAAAACTACAACGAAAAAACTAAACTAAAACTAAATTTGTTGCATTTTGTCAATGGATTTCAATTGCGCCAACAAAACTTTGTTCAAATTAAAAGCAATTACTGCAACAACAAAACTTACTATTAACACACACACACACACACACGCACACGCACACACTCGAATATATAACCAACTTTTCAGAATTTCAGGTATATATTTAGCTAAAAGTAAATAAAAACAATTCGTAATTAACAATACATAAAAACCAACACGAAAAATTTTCAATAACTGAGCATAAACTTTTTGATACTACTTACTACTTTTATTTTGTTACAATATACAATTTACATTTATGTATGTAGCTAGTATAAACACAAAACAAATAAATATTTTTTAAACAATTTTACAATGAGAGAGAAGCGCAAACTACAATACAACTAAACTATTTACATAGCTAACTGTAAAGAGCCAAGCATATATATATTTCATATAAATCATAACTAAACTTATATTCTTTGTTGTTGTGGCAATTAAAACACAAGCAAGCGCAGATTTAAAAGATTTATTAACTAAAAACAAATACTCGCTTATATATTCATCATACAGTTCGTATACTTAATATTATGAATGGCTGTCAAATCTTTCGCTAGATTTGCAACACTGGCCTCGCAAAATGCTCGCCATATTGTTTTTTTTTTTCTCTCTTCTCTTCTCTCTCTTTTCTGAGTGCCAGTTCGGCCTGGCTCGGCTCACTGTAAGCGATTTGTTATCGATATTTGCAAAATATCGAATTCTAATTTTATTTTCCTTAGCTTATCTTGTAAGCCTTTTGTCACTGAGAGTCACATTTCTTTTGTAAGAATTTTTAAAATATTTGTTGTTGAACAGCAGCTGTAAAGATAAAAAAAAAAAAATAAAGCAAAATAAAAGAAAAACTCGAGCAAAATGTATTTTGTTAAAGTTTTTATTAACTCTTTTTAAATGAACTATTTATACATATGTAATTAATTAATGGAATAAACAAGAACATTTTTTGTAAAACTGTAAAGCGAAAAGCAAAAAAAATTGTAAATTTCACACGAACAAACAAAATCAAAATTAGGTTCTTTTTATATACTTAAGCGTTCGCACAAATACAAAAAAAAAAAAAAAAAAAAAAAAAAAAAACAAAAAGATTATTATGTTTTGGTTGTTTTTTGTTGAAAGCATTAAAAATGATTTCATTACACGCAAGCGGTTCTTATTCTCAGCTATATAAACAGATTTGTCGCAATTTATGTATAACCATAAAAGATTTTTGCATTATTTTCGAAAACAATTTAGTCACATTGTCAGCCAAATGTTTGCAATTAATTAACGCGGTCTCCAGAGCCAAAAATATTGGCGCAATGCCCAATGTTATTGGGCCAAAGCCAAAAGGGGCAACAAAAACAATATACATATATTTAAACTGAGAACGAAAGTTATAAATTTTGTTTATAAAATGAAAAGCAAAAAAAACAACTCTTGATTGATTGACAAACTGCAGCCAACAGGTATGTTCAAAACTGGAACCAAAACAAAATTTAAGAAAAACCCTTCTTTTAAAAAGAAATCACATTAACTTAAAGCATTAAATTTGATATGCAGGTAATTTGGAGAGTAACCAAGAGGTCTTCAATTGGATACTGGAGCAGAAGGCCGATCAAAGCATTGAGCTTATTAATCGAGAACAACTAATTGAATATATAGGCACGAAAGACTTTTTAGCGGTTGTCTTCTGTAAGTATGCGCCACATTAAGGTATTCTAAGCATAAAGATCTAAAAACCAAAAATAAATAAAATGCATATATAAATATATGTACTTATGAAAGTATGAATTTGCGCGCCCACTAAAAACTGTAACTGCCCAACAGAAAGCAAAAGAAAACAATTTTCATTTAAATTTATTAACAAAGTGTATTTGCATATGGATTATTTACAGACAAAGAGGATGATCCGGACTCTCCGCGTGTGCTGCGACACATTGAACTGATCGACGATGAGGCTGCCGAATATGGCATTTATATAGTCAAAATGCATGACAAGCTGATGGCCAAGAAATATGGCTATAGAAATCCGCCCGGCCTGACCTATTTCCGCAAAGGCAAATACATTAACTACGACGGCGACATCGATGACGAGGAGGAGGTGCTTGACTGGCTAACGAGTCCGGCCAATATGGAAATGACCGATCACATTGAGCAGGTCAATCGCAAGATGTTCGAGAAAATACGCAAGAATTCCGACTATGTAGCGGTCATATTCTGTAAGTACCCGACTTTATGTTAAGGTAGAGTATATGCCAATTCGTATTGCATCCAACAGACAGCGAGGAGTGCAAGCAGTGTCCACGCGTCCTGGCTGAGGTGGAGCACATCGATGATGATGCGGATAAGGCGGGCATTGATTTTGTCAAGATCGACGACAAGCAAATGGCCAAGGAATACGGCGTCTTCGCACTGCCCGCCATCGTCTTCTTTAAGCCCACATCCAAGGAGCCAGTTATATACGCCGGTTGGTATCCGAAGCACATTAATTGGGCCAGTTTTGGAATTTATTTTTGGCATTCTGCACGCAGGTGATCTTTATGAAGAAGAACAGATCCTATCTTGGTTGCTTACGCAAAAGGATCCAAGTGGAGATGTTATTGAAGATCTCGAAGGCGAACGACTCGTTCAGTTAATCGAAGAGTCTGGCTCCATAGCTGTATACTTCTGTAAGTTCAAAATGACCAAAACGTGCGATATATTTAACAAATAATATGATGAAAAAAAAAGTTAAATTTGTTAAGTTTATCCAGCGTTTAACAGCTGCAATCGGTTTGGTGACATAAACTTATATTGAGTGCAAATTGTCTTTCTATAGCATACTTTGCGGCGCCTAAATGTTGTGTCTGTCTCTCATTGCCAAACCTCTTGTTACATTATTTGTAGAGTATCCAAGTGCTCGATATAATTTATGCTCACTCTTTTGCGCAAACAGTTTGCAGTCCATCATTTCGTTTAAGCAGGTCTTTTATTCATAACATTTTAACTATAATTTAATCTTAAGCTATATTTTTATCAGCGCTCAAATGTATCTAACCAACAAGACTTTTTACCACATTTATATTTCTATTTAAAAAAAAAATATTTAAAACAAAAAAAAAAACGCCACAAATTGCACCAAACGACAAAAAAATAATAATAATCACGTAGGGAACAAGACCAAGTGCGATATTTGCAATTCGAAAGCAATGCGCAAGGCGCGCCTGAAAAAGGAGCGCGAACAGCATCAACAGGATGGCGGCACCGCCAGTGCAGCGGCCGCCTTTGGCAGCGATCCTGAGGCAGGTGGTGGCGGCGGCGGTGGTGCTGCTGCTGGTGCTGCTGCAGCTGGTGGCGAGGGCGCCGAGGGCACCGAGGGTGCCGAGGGTGGCGAGGGTGGAGCAACGGATGCCAACGCTTCAGCTGGCAAACAAGAAGATGGTAGCGCAAATACGTGTCAAATTTAATAAATTTTGTATAGCCAACACAAATGGAATGATTCCAAGAATGTTTAACCACACACACACACACACACCCACACCCACACACGCACACACGTATATATATGTACATACACCTTTGAGAATGTCTTACCCGATATTTTGCTGTAGCGCACCTGAAAAACAACTTCAGTACCCAATCCAAGCACACCGAACTTGCCAATACACTTTCTCTCTCTCTTTCTTTCTTTCTCTTTATATATCTCTATATATATATATATGTCTGTTGTGCTCTAGCTGTACTACCTTCTATGTGTTATGTATACTTTGCTGCTTTTTCTCTCTAAACACAAGTTTTCCACTTCTGTTACCCATTTTGTGCTTAGTTTATGTGTAGTGCTTGCTCGTAGTATGTTCTATTGCCACACCCCACGCCCGCCCGCCTTTGTCTAGTGTGCACTCTTTGTTATAATATGCATATTCCCGTTTTCCACAATCAATCAAAACAAAACTCTCCCAGATGCCGATGGCTGTGAGCAGTGCACCAAGGTGCTGGAGGAACTGGAGAATATTGACGACGACTGCGATAAGCATGGCATCACATTTGTCAAAACACGCGACTTCTCTGTGGCCGACGGTTATGGTGTCCACGAGTATCCGGCTCTGGTCTACTTTGAAGGCGGCATACCCAACGTTTTTGAAGGTAAGGTATTAAGCAAGTAAATGTGCTCGTATGCTCGACTAGAAGATACCCAGTTACAAGCTGCAGACCAACATTTTAGATTACTTATCTATATATATTAAACGGTTTGTCCCGATTGACTGACTGACTTACTAAATGAATGACTGAATGACTGACTGACTGACTCATAGACGTATGGACATGGGTCAAAATTTCCCAGTCCCATAACTGAGTCAAAACGCATCCGATTTTTACGAAGTTTGGCTTTTTGTTAACAGTTTTCCTTCTAGATTATTCCGGCATTGAAATCTGAATACATGTTTTTTAGTCGAAATTCATGTCGAAAACTTTACCCAAGATTCGTATATAGACAATAGTACAAATTTCCCAGCCCCATAACTGGGTCAAAACTCATCTGATTTTCACGAGGTTTGGATTTTTGTTGATGGTTTGCCCTCTAAATCAATCTGGCATTCAAATTTGAATACATATTTTTTGGTCGAAATTCATGTCAAAATCTTACCCCAAGTTTCGTATATAGACATGGCCCAAAATTTCCCAACCCCATAACTGGGTCAAATCTCATCAGATTTTCATGAAGTTTGCATTTTTGTTGATGGTTCTCCCTCTAGATCAATCTGGCATTCAAATCTGAATACATATTTTTTGGTCGAAATTCATGTCAAAATCTTACCCCAAGTTTCGTATATAGGCACGGGCCAAAATTTCCCAACCCCATAACTGGGTCAAATCTCATAAGATTTTCACGAGGTTTGGATTTTTGTTGGTGGTTTGCCCTCTACATCAATCGGGCATTCAAATCTGAATACATATTTTTTGGTCGAAATTCATGTCAAAATCTTACCCCGAGTTTCGTATATAGACATGGGCCAAAATTTACAAACCCCATAGCTGGGTCAAATTTCATCAGATTTTCACGAAGTTTGGATTTTTGTTGATGGTTCGCCCTCTAGATCAATCTGGCATTCAAATCTGAATACATATTTTTTGGTCGAAATTCATGTCAAAATTTTACTCCAAGTTTCGTATATAGACATGGGCCAAAATTTCCCAACCCCATAACTGGGTCAAATCTCATCAGATTTTCACGAGGTTTGGATTTTTGTTGATGGTTTGCCCTCTAAATCAATCGGGCATTCAAATCTGAATACATATTTTTTGGTCGAAATTCATGTCAAAATCTAACCCCAAGTTTCGTATATAGACATGGGCCAAAATTTCCCAACCCCATAACTGGGTCAAATCTCATCAGATTTTCACGAGGTTTGGATTTTTGTTGATGGTTTGCCCTCTAAATCAATCTGGCATTCAAATTTGAATACATATTTTTTGGTCGAAATTCATGTCAAAATCTTACCCCAAGTTTCGTATATAGACATGGCCCAAAATTTCCCAACCCCATAACTGGGTCAAATCTCATCAGATTTTCATGAAGTTTGCATTTTTGTTGATGGTTTGCCCTCTAAATCATTCTGGCTTTCAAATCTCAATACATATTTTTTGGTCGAAATTCATGTCAAAATCTTACCCCAAGTTTCGTATATAGGCACGGGCCAAAATTTACCAACCCCATAACTGGGTCAAATTTCATCAGATTTTCACGAAGTTTGGATTTTTGTTAATGGTTCGCCCTCTAGATCAATCTGGCATTCAAATCTGAATACATATTTTTTGGTCGAAATTCATGTCAAAATCTTACCCCAAGTTTCGTATATAGACATCGGCCAAAATTTCCCAACCCCATAACTGGGTCAAATTTCATCAGATTTTCACGAGGTTTGGATTTTCGTTGATGGTTTGCCCTCTAAATCATTCTGGCTTTCAAATCTGAATACATATTTTTTGGTCGAAATTCATGTCAAAATCTTACCCCAAGTTTCGTATATAGGCACGGGCCAAAATTTACCAACCCCATAACTGGGTCAAATTTCATCAGATTTTCACGAAGTTTGGATTTTTGTTAATGGTTCGCCCTCTAGATCAATCTGGCATTCAAATCTGAATACATATTTTTTGGTCGAAATTCATGTCAAAATCTTACCCCAAGTTTCGTATATAGACATCGGCCAAAATTTCCCAACCCCATAACTGGGTCAAATCTCATCAGATTTTCACGAGGTTTGGATTTTTGTTGATGGTTTGCCCTCTAAATCAATCGGGCATTCAAATTTGAATACATATTTTTTGGTCGAAATTCATGTCAAAATCTTACCCCAAGTTTCGTATATAGACATTGGCCAAAATTTCCCAACCCCATAACTGGGTCAAATCTCATCAGATTTTCACGAAGTTTGGATTTTTGTTGATGGTTCGCCCTCTAGATCAATCTGGCATTCAAATCTGAATACATATTTTTTGGTCGAAATTCATGTCAAAATCTTACCCCAAGTTTCGTATATAGACATTGGCCAAAATTTCCCAACCCCATAACTGGGTCAAATCTCATCAGATTTTCACGAGGTTTGGATTTTTGTTGATGGTTTGCCCTCTACATCAATCGGTCATTCAAATCTGAATACATATTTTTTGGTCGAAATTCATGTCAAAATCTTACCCCAAGTTTCGTATATAGACATGGGCCAAAATTTACCAACCCCATAACTGGGTCAAATTTCATCAGATTTTCACGAAGTTTGGATTTTTGTTGATGGTTCGCCCTCTAGATCAATCTGGCATTCAAATCTGAATACGTATTTTTTGATCGAAATTCATGTCAAAATCTTACCCCAAGTTTCGTATATAGACATGGGCCAAAATTTCCCAACCCCATAACTGGGTCAAATCTCATCAGATTTTCACGAAGTTTGGATTTTTGTTAATGGTTCGCCCTCTAGATCAATCTGGCATTCAAATCTGAATACATATTTTTTGGTCGAAATTCATGTCAAAATCTTACCCCAAGTTTCGTATATAGACATCGGCCAAAATTTCCCAACCCCATAACTGGGTCAAATTTCATCAGATTTTCACGAGGTTTGGATTTTCGTTGACGGTTTGCCCTCTAAATCATTCTGGCTTTCAAATCTGAATACATATTTTTTGGTCGAAATTCATGTCAAAATCTTACCCCAAGTTTCGTATATAGGCACGGGCCAAAATTTACCAACCCCATAACTGGGTCAAATTTCATCAGATTTTCACGAAGTTTGGATTTTTGTTAATGGTTCGCCCTCTAGATCAATCGGGCATTCAAATCTGAATACATATTTTTTGGTCGAAATTCATGTCAAAATCTTACCCCAAGTTTCGTATATAGACATGGGCCAAAATTTCCCAACCCCATAACTGGGTCAAATCTCATCAGATTTTCACGAGGTTTGGATTTTTGTTGATGGTTTGCCCTCTAAATCAATCGGGCATTCAAATCTGAATACATATTTTTTGGTCGAAATTCATGTCAAAATCTTACCCCAAGTTTCGTATATAGACATTGGCCAAAATTTCCCAACCCCATAACTGGGTCAAATCTCATCAGATTTTCACGAGGTTTGGATTTTTGTTGATGGTTTGCCCTCTACATCAATCGGGCATTCAAATCTGAATACATATTTTTTGGTCGAAATTCATGTCAAAATCTTACCCCAAGTTTCGTATATAGACATGGGCCAAAATTTACCAACCCCATAACTGGGTCAAATTTCATCAGATTTTCACGAAGTTTGGATTTTTGTTGATGGTTCGCCCTCTAGATCAATCTGGCATTCAAATCTGAATACATATTTTTTGATCGAAATTCATGTCAAAATCTTACCCCAAGTTTCGTATATAGACATGGGCCAAAATTTCCCAACCCCATAACTGGGTCAAATCTCATCAGATTTTCACGAGGTTTGGATTTTTGTTGATGGTTTGCCCTCTAAATCAATCGGGCATTCAAATCTGAATACATATTTTTTGGTCGAAATTCATGTCAAAATCTTACCCCAAGTTTCGTATATAGACATTGGCCAAAATTTCCCAACCCCATAACTGGGTCAAATCTCATCAGATTTTCACGAGGTTTGGATTTTTGTTGATGGTTTGCCCTCTACATCAATCGGTCATTCAAATCTGAATACATATTTTTTGGTCGAAATTCATGTCAAAATCTTACCCCAATTTTCGTATATAGACATGGGCCAAAATTTCCCAACCCCATAACTGGGTCAAATCTCATCAGATTTTCACGAGGTTTGGATTTTTGTTGATGGTTCGCCCTCTAGATCAATCTGGCATTCAAATCTGAATACATATTTTTTGGTCGAAGTTCATGTCAAAATCTTACCCCAAGTTTCGTATATAGACATGGGCCAAAATTTCCCAACCCCATAACTGGGTCAAATCTCATCAGATTTTCACGAGGTTTGGATTTTTGTTGATGGTTTGCCCTCTAAATCAATCGGGCATTCAAATCTGAAGACATATTTTTTGGTCGAAATTCATGTCAAAATCTTACCCCAAGTTTCGTATATAGACATTGGCCAAAATTTCCCAACCCCATAACTGGGTCAAATCTCATCAGATTTTCACGAGGTTTGGATTTTTGTTGATGGTTTGCCCTCTACATCAATCGGTCATTCAAATCTGAATACATATTTTTTGGTCGAAATTCATGTCAAAATCTTACCCCAAGTTTCGTATATAGACATGGGCCAAAATTTACCAACCCCATAACTGGGTCAAATTTCATCAGATTTTCACGAAGTTTGGATTTTTGTTGATGGTTCGCCCTCTAGATCAATCTGGCATTCAAATCTGAATACATATTTTTTGATCGAAATTCATGTCAAAATCTTACCCCAATTTTCGTATATAGACATGGGCCAAAATTTCCCAACCCAATAACTGGGTCAAATCTCATCAGATTTTCACGAGGCTTGGATTTTTGTTGATGGTTTGCCCTCTAAAGCAATCTGGCATTCAAATCTAAATACATATTTTTTGGTCGAAATTCATGTCAAAATCTTACCCCAAGTTTCGTATATAGACATGGGCCAAAATTTCCCAACCCCATTACTGGGTCAAATCTCATCAGATTTTCACGAGATTTGGATTTTTGTTGATGGTTTGCCCTCTAAATCAATCTGGCATTCAAATCTGAATACATATTTTTTGGTCGAAATTCATGTCAAAATCTTACCCCAAGTTTCGTATATAGACATGGGCCAAAATTTCCCAACCCCATAACTGGGTCAAATCTCATCAGATTTTCACGAGGTTTGGATTTTTGTTGATGGTTTGCCCTCTACATCAATCGGGCATTCAAATCTGAATACATATTTTTTGGTCGAAATTCATGTCAAAATCTTACCCCGAGTTTCGTATATAGACATGGGCCAAAATTTACCAACCCCATAACTGGGTCAAATTTCATCAGATTTTCACGAAGTTTGGATTTTTGTTGATGGTTCGCCCTCTAGATCAATCTGGCATTCAAATCTGAATACATATTTTTTGGTCGAAATTCATGTCAAAATCTTACCCCAATTTTCGTATATAGACATGGGCCAAAATTTCCCAACCCCATAACTGGGTCAAATCTCATCAGATTTTCACGAGGCTTGGATTTTTGTTGATGGTTTGCCCTCTAAATCAATCGGGCATTCAAATCTGAATACATATTTTTTAGTCGAAATTCATGTCAAAATCTTACCCCAAGTTTCGTATATAGACATGGGCCAAAATTTCCCAACCCCATAACTGGGTCAAATCTCATCAGATTTTCACGAGGTTTGGATTTTTGTTGATGGTTCGCCCTCTAAATCAATCTGGCATTCAAATCTAAATACATATTTTTTGGTCAATATTCATGTCAAAATCTTACCCCAAGTTTCGTATATAGACATTGGCCAAAATTTCCCAACCCCATAACTGGGTCAAATCTCATCAGATTTTCACGAGGTTTGGATTTTTGTAGATGGTTTTCCCTCTCGATTAGTTGGGAACAATTGTACACGTTCTAAAATCTTATTTTTCTACTGCCAGGTGAGCTCAGCGAGGAGGAGGAAGTACTTCAGTGGCTAATCACTCAAAAGACGGAGGATCGCATTGAGCTAATCACACGTCAGATGCTGGAAACCATGGTAGAGGAAACCCAATATCTGGCGGTTTACTTCTGTAAGTTGTACAAAATCAGATTACACAAAAGAAAAAGAACGAGAAAACAACTTTTCATAATGTCACACAATATCAATTATATACCTTGGCAACTCCAACACCACCGCACCACACAAAACTCAAACTCTCTGCACCACAACACCAACCACAAACAATCCGAAAATATAAAAAATACAAAAAAATAAAAACCGATATCCCAAAATCTGTAACGCCTCAGTGCCGACTGAGCGAAGGGGCAAGCCACCCGCTTACTGTCGAAGTTTCTGCTCACCCTCTAGTCTTAAAGAAAGCAACCTGACCGCCAACGCCAAACACTCATCCAGCCAATTCGTACAAAGCTACATTTCACGTAAAAGAAAACGTATCCAAAAACAAGGTATTCCGTATTCCTTCCGTCTACAAATCGCAACAACCAACAAAATAAATATCGATCGCATGTTTTTCGAGCTCCTAACAAAGATACACATTTCTGCCTAAAACAAAAACCACAAAAACTGTTCTCTTATACAGCTCTTATACAACAATTATACAACTCCTATGCAACTCTTATACAGCTCTTTTACAACTCCTATGCAACTCTTATACAACTCTTATAAGACTCTTATACATCTATTAAACCAATCTTATACAACTCTTATACTAAACACGGCTTTTAAACGTATTGACGACCAAACTAAATGCCCCGCCCACTTGACCAGGGTCTATTGCTTAAAATGTTGTCCAAAATGTTGCGAATTTGTTGTAACAAATCAAAAATTAAATTTTAGCAAATAAATAATTGAAAAAGAATTTAGTTTGGGCGCGAATACCTTTTGTTTTGGCGTTTTCTTTCTATCCACTAGCTGCGTCGCCTCTATATATAACTTATCTAACTTATCTGCTACGCAGTCTACGCTTCACATTCTTATAAAGTACACACCAAAAATTTATTAGCTAAAGTATATTCTAATGATATGTTACTTTGCTTATCGCAGACAAAATCAATTGCAATATCTGTGATCAGATATTGGAGGGTCTGGAGCTGATTGACGATGAATGCGACGTCTTTGGCATACACATGGTCAAAATACAAGATCCTCAACTGGCGAAACGTTATTCCATCAAGACCTTCCCGGCCTTGGTTTACTTCCGGTAGGTTTAAGTACTTGATTGTTGCAGAGTATAAAAGTCATTCTTGGATTATGTAACCTATACAGCAATGGCAATCCCCTGCTCTTTGAGGGCGATCTACAGAACGAACAGTCCGTCCTGGAGTGGTTGATAGACGATGACAATCGGGAGCTGGCCGATGAGATTGAGGAGGTAAACGAGCGCATGTTGGATCGCCTCATGGCCGAGTCCACTTTGCTGGTCGTGTTCTTCTGTAAGCAGACAGTCGTACTATACACTACTTTTTGGGATACTAAAACATTTCGTTCTAGATGACGATGATTGTGCCGAGTGCGAGGAGATACTTGAGGAGCTCGAGGAAATTGATGGTGAGGCTGACATGTTTGGCATTGATTTCGTGAAAATTGCCAGCGTGGAGGCGGCCAAAAAGTATGAAGTTGTCAATATACCCTCGCTGGTGTATTTCCGGTAAGTTGAATGCTAATAAAGGGTATTTTTGTTGAAAGCAAAAGCAAATGTTTTGTAGAAGGTATTTATAAGAATCTTTTCCAATATTTTTTCTTTCCAATAATTGAATTTTCTACATTATATAAAGAATAGTTTAGAATGTATAAATACTTATAAATATTTAATATAAATATTAAATTTACATTTACGAAGAATGGAAAAGAACAGGGCTGTTTTATAAATCTCCAAAGTCGATGGTAGTTAAGTAATAAAAGTTTTTAAAAATCCATATTTCACTTTAATACAAAGAGGACTTTTTCGATCAGACCTTTATATGGCAGCTATATCATTTGACTGATTGTCGGATTCAAACATTGGTCAGGATATATTGATTATATTCAAGTTAAAAACTGGTTAACTAATGTTGAGCTTCAGAAACAGCATAGCTTTCCATACAACATTTGGATTTTTCCATCGCAATATGATTTTATTTTAATCTATGACATTTCATTTATTTATTATCTCTAGAAAACAAGTGCCTGTGCTTTATGATGGCGACATGCATCAGCATGACAAGGTTATTACCTGGCTAACATCACAAGATGTATTCGAAATTAAAAACGAAATCGAAGAGGTTAATCGCAAAATGCTTGACAAGCTGCTCGAGGAAAACGAATTTATATCCGTGTTCTTTTGTAAGTACAGGGCATATAAAAATAAAATCTGTATTATAAAATTTAAATTTAAATTCCCAAATATATATATTTAATCTCTGGCAGATGAACACAATCAGCCGGATAGCATTGCATCGCTGGAGAAACTGGAGAACATTGACAGCGAAACGGATAATTTGGATATAACATTTGTTAAAATGGCCGATTCGCGTTATGCCAAAAAATGGGGCGTTACCAAGCTGCCAGCCATGGTCTATTTCCGGCGCCGTTTTCCCAGCATATACAGAGGCAGGTTTTCATTAGTATCTGTAGCTATTAGCTTAATATAAGGTATAATAATGTGTGTATGTATTCGTTGCACAGGCGATTTGCTCTCGGAGGATGAGGTGCTCGAATGGCTGCGCAAGAATCGCTTCCGTCAGCCGGAACTAAACATATTCATGTACGCCCTGATAGCCCTGGCGCTGGCGTTCGTCATCTATACCGCCTTCTTGCTGCAGTGCTTCAAGCCCGCCCCACCGCCCCCCGTACAGCATCCCAAACAGTCGTGATGTGGCCCTACTCCGTGGGTCAACTGTGGATGCTGTTGGCAAAATTTTATTGAAGAACATACGATATTGCAACTACTACAAGGGCGTGCCTGCGTGTAGAGAACGAGAAGGAGAGTGAGGGGGAGAGTGAGAGGAAGAGGAAGAGAGCAAATGAAAAACTTAAATAGAAAAACGAAGCGAAACACACAAGACACTACACACACACACGCACGCACGCACAACACACACACACCCAATCATCATCATGAAGCATTACATTAAATAACGAACTATCATCATGGAATCGTCTAAATTAGACGACTTTAAGAAATGACTTTAAAACGACAGTGCCGAATATGCTGCCCCCAAGTATTGTGCGACAGACAGAGACACAGAGAGAGAGGAAGAGAGAGAGAGAGAGAGAGAGAGAGAGAGAGAGAGAGTCCCTGGTGACAGAACATTGCAAATATTACATAATATATCATTTTCATGATAATAATGACAACAACAACAACAAACCAAATCCGTTGATTTTTACAAAATATTTATATACATTTTCCGGCTGCTTCCATATATCAATATATCGATATTTCATATATTTCACTTCACAATTATGTACTTAAACATTTAAATAAATAAAACAATAAATAATTAAAGGCAACACTCAAGTCATAGTAATTACTTTTAAAATTATATTTAAATACAATTACAAATATAATTATATAATATAAATGCAAAACATGAATAAAAATTACAGTAAACTATTACGGATAAATACAAAAACAAAAACACTAATTTAAATTCTTGAATAAGCATCTATATTTATTTGGATTTATTTAACTCAAACATAGTTCCTTTAACAATCATCGAAAGTTATCAGTCTGAAATTTTTGGAGGTAAACAGGGGGCTTTTCGGGTTTTTTCCAGGCGCGAAGTAAAATTTTAGCGCGACAGCCCCCCGTTGACAGCCTTGAATCATCGGATGATATTATTAAATACACTCATGATGCGATAAATAATTAGCTCACGTTGTTATTGGCATTGTAATCTAGGTGATATCAAATTTAGCAGGGAGATATCAGCTCTGAGCTATCTATGCCGCAGGCCTTTTTTCCCGCAATTTGAAGTTATCAGTCTGAATTTTCAACAGCCGGTTGTTTACCACGTGAAAGTTACGAAGTCCCCGACTACTTATCTCTGGTGAAATTTCAGGTTGGCAGCCAGCAGAAAAAGTTATTATCTACCGAACTACAGTGACACAACACTAACAAAAATTGTCATATAACAAAATGTAAAAAATATTAAAACAAAATATTTTATGTTGGGTTTTAATCTAAATATAAAAAATTATAAATATATATAATAAATTCCTAAGAAGATTCTTTTAGGGTCGTAGACTAAGCGTCGGACTGAACGTCGGACTCAAGGGAGAGGTCGCCAGTTCAAACCTGCCATTAATATTCTATTTTAACATTTGTTTATTTAATTTATTTTTATTAACAACAAAATAAACGAGCCATAAATTGCTTTGTTTCCTTCTAATAACACTGGTATTATCCAAAGAAGACTGTTATTTATTTAAAATATCTGTGTTTCTACAAATCAATCTCTTAGCACCGAGGTTCTACTGTAGTGTCAGCAAATTTTCCGCTTTAAAAAATGCTTAAGAGCTTTAGGATATAAGTCAAGTACTTAAAGAATAATAGCCTGATATTTGTAAGCATATATGCCTTAGTTGAAAGGCATATATAAAGCAAATGCTGGTTGAAATTTTTCAATTGGAGTCCATTTCTATTGCAGCTGGCGCCATGAACGATCACAAATTGCTGGTGGCCAAAATTGTAGTTATTGTGGTCCTGCTGCTGGTCACATTAATCTTCTGCTTCATACCCTATGTGCTCGATCGCTGGTTCAAGTGGACGCAACGCACGCAGAGCAATGCTCGGGATTTCCTGGCTGTGCTGTGCCTGCTCAACTTTGGCGGCGGCGTCCTAATTGCCACCACATTCATTCACATGCTGCCGGCTGTGCTCGGCGTGGTGAGTGCCCTGCAACAGTGCCACATGCTGGCGGCAACGCCCTTTGCTTTGGCCGAGATGCTGATGTGCACTGGTTTCTTTCTGATGTACGCAATCGAGGAGCTGATGTACTATATTGTGGGCCGACGACAACGTCGAAAGGCAAAGGCCATGCAGCAGGCGCTAGAAGAGGCACCCGAACGGGGCTCAGAGCAGGAGCAAGTCGATCCGGAGCAGCCCAATTGGCTGCGTGGCCTGGGCATTATCGTGGCTCTGTCGCTGCACGAGCTCTTTGGCGGCATGGCCATTGGGCTGGAGGAGAGCGTGGATACGGTTTGGTTTATGTGCGGTGCGATTGCGGCTCACAAGCTAGTCTTGGCCTTCTGTATAGGCATGGAGATTATGATGGCCCACACACGCTGGCTAATTGCTGTCATTTACCTGGGCGTCTTCTCCATTGTTACGCCCATCGGCGTCGGCATTGGCATTGCGGTCAGCGAGGGCTCGAGCGCAAATCAGCCGAGCATTCCGGAGGGCATACTGCAGGGCATCGCCTGTGGCACGCTGCTCTATGTGGTCTATTTTGAGATTGTGGCCAAGAATCACGCTGGCTGGCGAATATTTCTATGCTCCTTGGGCGGCTTTCTGCTTATGTTTGGCTTGCAAATTGCAGGTGAGTGAAAGAGTGAAAGATTGGCTACTTAACCTGAGCTTTGCTCTTTTGCAGTCGTCGAAGCTGCGGGAAAATCCGCATATGAATGCCCTTCTGTTGGAGGAACAATTAATAAATAAACATAAGTTTGAGCCGCATGCAGCAGCTACACCAGTTCTTTTACAACATAACGATACACGAAAAGCTGTTAAATTGAAGCTACGAAAGCTTCAAGCGTTATTTTAAGAAGCTTTTGCGTGCAATTAAGCAAAAAGCTTTGAACAGGTTACGCTATTAGCCCAGAACACCGCGTAAAATTATTGTTTTAAAAGCTTAAAGCAGCTTTGAAAGCACATAAAAGCTTTTAGTATGGAAATAAGCTTTGATTAGAGAACTTACTTATAATTTAAGCTTATATAACAATCAAATTTCTTAGAAAAGATAAAGCGAAATTTTTAATTATTTTTATACAATACTAAAAAAGTGTTGGAAAATCTGAAAATGTCTCCTAATTTAATTTATTTCAGCAAACTTAATTCTCTCAGTGTAGCGGATGTCTGTGCATAGTCTGGCTTACATAGATTATAATATATAAAGACATTCTTATCGGAGCAAATTAAAATTTCGATACCATTTCGAACAATCAAAATCAATGTTACTTAAATTAGCAACAAAGTCCCGAACCAGACGGCCGAACGCTTGGGAAGTCAGTCCAGAGGCGATCATAATTTCTGCTGTCAGTCAGTGCGCACCACCATAGTTTATGGCTACCAGATAGGGGTATAAGTGGTCGCACCGTTGGCAAATTGTTTGCACTTGTGACTTGCATTCGGTGCTGCCAAGATGTACGGAATACAAACGCCGTCGGAAGTGAATATAGCGAGAGATTCGGGAATGGGAACGGTGGATCAGCATGCGCTGCTGGTGGCCAAAATTGTGGCGATGGTGCTGCTGATTGTGATTACGGTGCTTTGCGGCAGTTTGCCGTACATGCTGGATCGCTGCCTGAAATGGACCAAACAGAATCCGGAGGAGACGCGCGCCTCGACAGTGGTGCGCTGCCTGATCTACTTTGGCGGCGGCGTATTGATCTGCACCACATTTCTGCACATGCTGCCGGAGGTGATTGAGGTGGTGGAGCTACTGCAGCATTGTGGCGTTCTGGAGGCGACGCCATTTGCCCTGCCTGAGATGCTGCTCTGCACGGGCTTCTTTCTCATGTACGCTCTGGACGAGGTGATGCATTCGTTTATGCGACGTCATCAGCAGAAGCTCAGCCGCAAGGAGTCGCTGGCCAGCGAAGCCTTCGAGCGTGGGCATAGCATTAGGCACAGCGTACTGATGCGCAGCACCAGACGCAAGAAGGACGCCTTGAAGTCCAGCACACAGGATCCGATGCCGGAGCACAAGCATTATGATCATGAGCTGCCGCATGCAGCGCCTGGTCATGGGCACAGTCATATGCCAGTGAACAGCAGTGGTTCCTCCATGCGCGGCCTGGGCATTATACTGGCCCTGTCCCTGCACGAGCTCTTCGAGGGCATGGCCATTGGCCTTGAGGGCACCGTGGGCACTGTGTGGTTCATGTTTGGAGCTGTCGCTGCCCACAAACTGGTGCTGGCTTTCTGCGTGGGCATGGAGTTGCTGGTGGCTCGCACGCGCGCCTCGCTGGCCATTATCTATCTCATAACTTTCTCGATTGTCACGCCCATTGGCATTGGTATTGGCATTGGCATTAGTCAGCAGGCGGATGCGAATCAGCCGAGCGTGCCCTCGGGCATACTCCAGGGCATTGCCTCGGGCACGCTTCTTTATGTGGTATTCTTTGAGATTCTCACGCAGAATCATGCGGGCTGGCGAGCCTATATAGCCGCTCTGGCGGGCTTTGCTTTAATGTTTGGACTACAAGTACTTTGTAAGTGAACTGATAGAAATGAAATGCCGCTATTGGTTTTGATTGACACACTCCAGCCTTAAGTTATCAAGTTAAGTTAAGTGATTGATGTCAACTAAGCCATGGGCATTAATTCTGGCGGAATTTGTTGAATGACTATAACACTCTTTATCTCTTACAGCTGACGAGGCGGAAGGTGCTGATAGTGACTCCTGTTCCTAGCGTGTGCTTGAGCTAATGCATAAATCAATATGTGTAAATTATAATTAACGTATCTATAGTTAGCGTAAATAAGCATAATAAATTGTTAAATAATCGGCATCTGTATATTGCCGGATCATAAACATGCTGAGTATATTAAACAAGCGAATATTGTCAAATTGTGAATAAAGTGCCATAAAACATTTATAAATAATTTCTCAATAAATAAGCCATGTATTCAATATGATTTAGAAGTTTTTATTCAAATTTGCGCGCGCTTGCCTTATTTCCTTATTTATAGCCTGTCCATGTCTACACACTGCTTGTCAGCTGTTAAACTAACAGGCTCCACTGCTTCCGTAACATTGACAAACACTCTCTACACGTAAGAGAGTTAACAGTTCACATGAGCCCAACAGCGCGTTAACAGCTACATTTGAGCACAGCAGTGCGCTAACATCGTCTTGCTCATAACAGTTAATAGTTGTGGAAACGAACGGTCGTGTGTACGGATGAAATAAATTGTAATAGCCAAAGTGACAAAATTCGTAAAGATTAATGTCCAATTAGCTTTCGTGTAGACGTGCTAAGTTATAAACTAAATAAAAATCGACTGATTTATATGAACTCATTCAAAGTCTGCCTAATTTGACGTACCCAAGTGAATTGCACGGTTTACGAGCGTCTGTTTTTCCCTCACACACTGCGTGTGTCTTGTATGCGTGTGTCTGTATGAGTGTTTCTGGGTGCATTTGTTTATTCCGACCGCCAAATACTACTTCTTAGTGAACTTGCGTTGCTGGGCGGTGCTGTCATTACCCCACCCTTCCGCGTGCCCTTCCCGCATGCACGCATTGTGCAGAAAAAAAAATCGAAACTCCCGCACAAGAACTGTATGTTGAGTTGTCGGAACTGCTACAAAACAAAAATTGAAACACAAAGAAAAATGATTTAAAGCATAACACGAAATTACGGTTAAATGCTAATGCGTGACACACAGCCTGCGTAAATCCATTCAAAATAGACCAAACAACTTTTTTGTACTTTTCCATAACGAAACGCATCGCACAACACTGACAATAACTGTTTACCGAATTGTTTGGCAATTTGTATACAAACGGTAGCAACAAAAAATAAGAAACGCATACCAGACCCTACTGAGCTTTAAACTAGCTGAATACATTTTATACCCAGTGTTCAACGTTTGGAGCCCACTGTGCTGAACTGTTAACATAATCAAGAGCAATAAACAAGTGCTTTAAATTTTGTTTAAATTAAGACTGCATATAAAAAGAAATCGTTGTCATTCGACCTAAAATGTAAACTGTATAAGTTTACGATTTGAACAATAACAACAAAAAGCAGTCTATAATGGTTGTAATTTAGCTAATAAACAATTTACGGACACGGAAATCACGTGGAAGCAACTTGAACTCCATTTGAGAACAGGTGAGTTTAGTTAAAACTCAAGTATTAATGTTATTATACAGTGAAGGCTTGCTTAAGCGCACATCTACGTCAGATATTCCCTTGTAAGATGATGATTGTTAACAAAATTAAAGAATTAGTTGTCTAAAAGAGATATCCGCCCAAGGAAGCTGTCCATTAGTGGAACTTTCTCGGTATACATAATGCCCCAAATATTATCCGAAGGCCCATTGACCTTGTTTAAAGTATTTATTCCACCAATTTACACGCACACATACATATATAAATATTCATTGAGGTTGGCACAAACACATGTGTTTCATACGGCTGTCTAGATATAGTTTGTATGTTTGTGTATATATGTATATTAATACATTATAGACACATCGCATGATTAATGCTTTTTGAGCGACGCATTTGTTATTGTTCTGTCGCCTGAAATGTCTTTGGAATCATGTGTTAGCTATTTTTAGTCAAGTACTGTGGAAAATTCTATAAAAAAAATTAACAAATTATTTCCAATAATTTACGTCAATGCCGCGTTTGCTCTAAAAAAAATCTGTTTTCCTGCGACGTAAATTGGAAAAGTTTTTAACTTTTGGATGGACTATGGAATTGCATTTATGCAATAATAGCTCGATACTCGTCATCGTTTACGAGTGAAAATTGATAAAAAAAAAAAAAAAAACCATTGAGCATTGCTGATAAGGCATAAGTTATAGATATGGATGGGCTATAATTAAAGGTACCCAAGCTGAAGATAAATTACAGCGAATGTTTATATTACAAGGAGAAATTCACGCTCGATTTGCTATGTTCTTGCCACCAGCAAGGCCTTTTATCTCTAATTAATTAATCTATGTACAGAATTAATTAATAAAACCGCCAAAGTGTGCCGCATGAAAATATGGCCTTGGCTGACAGAATATTCGCCAAGTTGGCCGCGACAAACAGTCTGCCATGAAACTGGGATTTTCTGCATACACAGCTTTTGGGCCAAGTTATTTGCATAAGCTGAACTCAGTAAAAGGAAACCGGCTCAGCCCACACACACACACACACACACATTTACACACGCGCCGCCATTTTGTTGTGCCTCCCTGTGCCCAACATTTGAGTTTTATTGTTTTCGTCTGCAAACCAACCCCCACGGGGCGGATTTGACCCAACTCAGAGTCAAGTGGCACATTCGTCACACAAATACATATATATATATACAGATGGATATATAGTTGTATTGATGGATGGCTGGAATTATGTATGTTGATCTGTATGTACATAAATGTCTGATGGTTGCTTACAGACACTTTGATGGTTTCGGGATAGTATTTTGGTTTTTGTTTTTGTTCCTTTTATTTTGTCTTTGTCTAGCTGCAAATTTGATTTAATGTAATCGAAAACCATTTTATGGCCACTGTTTGTCGCCGTCCTTGGCCAAAGTCTTTGCATTTGGATGGCGTAATGCACTCAGAAGCCAAAAACATTCTAAACTGGCTCCGAGTAACGTTAGATCTTAACCTAAAAAACAAGTTCTTATCTTAAGTAATACGCGCATTGACAGCTGGCAATTATTCAGCATGTTTTAAGGTTAACTTTGTTGAATAGTAAAGTTAACTTTTAATTGAAGCACGGCTTCTCGGAAACTTGAAAAGTCTTGCTAGTGCCATTAATTTCACTTAAAGTTTTTATTTTAGCATTTGTTTCAAGCCATCCATCCAGCAGAAAATAAATATTGTTCTGACTGAATTCAGTAAAAGCAAAAACCAGCTGCACAGCTGATCAGAAAACCGGTAAAGATTTTGTGTAATTTTAAACGGGAAAGAACTACGCGAATATTTAATACATTTCCAAAAAAAAAAAAAAGAGGAATTTAAAAAACACTAAAAAATAACTAGAGCATGTATCTTAAGGGAAGTAGTGAAATATACGAGCAAGTTAAAAATTTCAGATAAACAAAATTATATAGTATAATCCTCTGCTGGAGTATAGCTAGAATGATCTGTTTTGAAGGTTGCCCACACTAAGCTCCCTTGTATCCCAAATTTTTGAGAAGAGTTTCAGGTTTTTTCATAGGAGTCAGTTTGCAATAGGTTGTTCTCGGAGCGACTATATGATATTGTGTTTCGATCCGAACGCCTTCGACTAGCATATTTTCCATAACAAAAAGATGTTGCACACTTTATTAACAAAAGAAACTTTAATATAGGTATGAAAAGTTAGAAGACAAAGTACGCTTATTTTGAGTGCGGATTTCAGCATTTCTTCCTCTCCTTCCTCCCCTCATGCGTTACATGCTTGCTAACGAATTGAATATACCATTTGAAAGAGCACAATAAATGCCTGCACTCGCAATGTGTGTCAGTGTTAAGAGCCGAACAGCTGATAGCAATGTGAATACAATACACATGCTACGAATACACTCAAACGTGCTATCACACACACACACACACACACACGTGTACATGCATAACACATATGCATGCCTATAGCAGAAAATAAAAATAAAAATCAATAAAAATAAGCCCCAAACCGGTTCGCAGCTGCTGCGTGAGACGCATTCAAATGAGCTGTTAATAATAATAATGATGTTGATGATGATGATGACGATTGTAGGTGAAAAGCGCACAGACTTTAATAACATTTAAATATAGCTTTAAGTCCGCACAGACAAATTGTGCAGAGATGATAGATAAGGTCGGGTATATTGTATACCCTGCAGCTACGCTCGCAGCGGGGCATGCACTAATTAAGTTCAATACACTGTCAGGCGACAGTCAATGAACTGCTGAAACGCAGACAAGTTTTAGCTAATAATATACTTTAACAGTTGTCTCGTGATATTAAATAACCTGCACAGATAATCAGCGTTAGTTGTATTTTATGACCTCAACTTATCTAATCTCTTGCGTCATCCTAAATACGTAAATGCGTATGCAGTAAATCATATTTTCCGCACTTGGACGCCAGTTAAACATTGCATAATAAAAATAGGAAAAGTTTTGTTCTGGTAATAATAAGTTTCTACATATCACAGGGTTTTATCATGAATCGGTTTAAAATTGCATATATTGCATTTTGCAACATAAAGTCATCATTAATTATAATTTAGAAGCGATAAACACGTAACTTTTAATATGATTTATAATTGTTACTTTTCTCCAATGCATGCAATTTCGGAATTAATCGTTTCAGCTTTTAACTTGCAACTTATTTGGCAACATGGCCGAAGGACACACGAAACACGAAATTGCAACGCAGCTTGTTTGAATTAAAACTTTGTACGTTATAATTTGTTTGTATGGCTGTTTCAGGTGCTTATCGCATGACCGTTAACATTTGCATAATTTTAAACGCAATGCGGGCGAGCAGTAGAACAGTAGAAACTAAAAAAAAAACACACTTGCACTTGCACAATACACTTTTTTTGTTGCTTCTTATCAAACGTGCCAAATGAGCAAAGTATAAAACGTCGTTCGCATGCACTTGAAATGTCAACATATAGTGCAAATATAAAACTCAAGCATAGCTGGTTAAAGGCAAATCCAGATGTAAAGTTAAGATTCTCTTAAATGTAGAAACTTATAGAAAGATCTGTTCTGGTTTCAATTCAATTTCACCAATTCTCTACTGCTGATTCAAATACTAATAAAACAGTTTATATTGCATACGGACTGGATTGTCAGCAGAACCAAGTAGATATATACCCCATTCCTATATGTTTCTGGTATTTAAAGAAAAAAGATTGAGATCGTAGCTTTAATACTCAAATAAACATTTTCTGAAAATTTAGCTTCGCAATGATAACAGTAAAAATGTATTTCTTAGATCTATTGCCACTTTTAATATGGCACGTTAAATGGGTGGAGTGTGTCATTTTAGAGTTCACACACACACACACACGCACAACACGACCATGGGGTCATTTATAATGTCAACTGGTAAATTTCCACTGGCAGAGGGAAAACAAAGAGCTATACGGCAAATAGTGTTAGTGGTTGAAAACCCTATAAGGCATTTAGAAAATTAAAGACATACGCAATACAAAAGCAAACAAAGGCGAGATATGAACTGCACTCCGCATCCTAAGTACAAGGGAGAGCGGGAGAAAGAGAAAGAGAGAGAGAGAGACAGAGAGAGCGTGAGTAGAGAGAGTATGAAGAGAGGGTGTGTGTGTGCATACACTTATGATACATACATAAATCAATCAAGGGTGTGTGTGTGTGTGTGTGCGTGTCATTCACTAAGTGTCGAGCCGCATCGTCAGTCAGTCGTGATTCGATTTCAAGCTGCGATGGTTGCTCAACAACAGCAAACTTTAAATAAACAAAATCAACTTCTTATGAATTAAGTTTTACATTTCTTTTTCTTCAATTTGCTTTTTATTGCTTTGCTGCGAAAACAAAGAAATTTATCGCCAGCGGATATACTTTGCCAAGTAAGTGGAGCATTTGAGTGTTGGAAAACAACCAAACAATTCAAGAACTAGAAAAAGGATGAGATTTTGAACAATTCTTTACCATACCGAACTTTATAGTGCAATATATGTACTCATTTCAAGTGGACATGTTTATTCCAAAATGTAGAAAATTTTAAAATCTTTAAGATAAAAATTTAGTGTTACTTTTGGCCAGGGTATAAAAGAGACGAGAAAATTTGTTCATTTGATCAGTATAATATATTGACGTTGACTGCGTATGGTTTTTTTTTTTTCTTTGCTCTAATTTCATCATGTGCCACTTGTCCTTGCCGCTTGGCTTGCCAAGTCCTTGGTCCTTGTCGCCTAATAAGTCTACCCCTAACGATAATCTACAGATGGCCGTCTGTGTCATCAAGTTTGTCAGCGCGTGGTAAATTTCAAATTAAATGCGTCCTCAAAGATTCGCTTTATATAAATATTAAGTTGCTATATAAATGTATATATATATCTTAAAACCGTTATAAACTCGTTTCTCGTTTAATACCGGTGCTTCTATATAAAAGTCAACCAGCTTGTATGATTAACAAGAATTGATTGGCAATTATTCAATTGAGGTTTCGTATAGACAAACAGTATAAATACAATATTCATGAATGCATTTCAATTTCAATTTATTTCGATCAGAAAATTTGCTTTAATTTACTGTCAAATGCAAATTTAATGCAAATATGGCGTATATTGATTATTAAATTCATCAATTGACAGCGACGCCAAATTAAAACATTCGAAGTTAGGACTGAGGCAAAAAATATGGGAAAACAAGACTATATATATATCCTACCTAATATAACAAATATCATAGAAAGAATTACCTGCCAATATCTCTCTCTCTCTCCTCTATATCTCTCGCTCTCTATCTATATTTCTCAATATATCTCTCGCTCTCTATCTCGATTTCTTTAAGCATCTCTCCCTCTCTCTCTCTGTTTATATCTTGCTTTCTCTCTCTTCCCCCCCCCCCCCCCCTCTCCCTCTATCTCTCTCCGAAATTTAAATTTCTAGAAGATTCTAGAATAGAAGTGTCCGACAATTAAGGTCGACATATTCAATACATTATCTTATTGCACTTTAAGAAAAACTGTAGTTCAGACTTTCCGGAAATCTCATTAAAATTAATGTAAAATTCTAGGAACTATCAATATCTATATCTTATAGTCTCCCAGTAAGATTTTTTAACAAATCATTCCGCTGATCGAGTATTTATAGATCAACTTAGCCAACAATATATTCTGTCGTAAATCCCTTTTTAAATCTGCACATTTATTTGCAGGTCTTAAATATACTTTGAATTTGCAAATGGCAAGCTATGTAGATTACCAGTCGAGTTGTGCGCATTTGCATTTAAGCTAATTGCAATTTCAATATTAACCTTTAAACTCCCTTGACGTTTCTGACGTGCTGTGCATGTCAAAATATTAAAAAAGAAAAAAAAAAAGTAAATAAAACGTGCACCTAATGCTACCCTTATATTTTGTGGCCTTGCAGTTGCTTATAGACAAGAAAAGTATATGAAATATAAAAAAGACTCTTAAATTATAAAACGTTCTGCCTTAATAAATATACCAATAAATTTGAATATAAATAATATATTGATATGCCCAAATATAAAAATAATGTCACAATATATTGCATATATCATAAAGCTGAAAGGGATGTTTTTTAAATAAATATAAATAGATATGTGCGATGACTTCATGAACAGCAATTCACAGTTTTTTTTGCATGCAAGCCAATCGCCAAAGCTTATACGGGGCCCTGTATGAAACATTTTTCTCTTTTCATGCAGCAACAAGGCCAAATTGGAGAAATATCTCAAAAGAAAAACTCATTTAATATGCACAGCATATACATACTTGAATGAACACACACTCACAGTCACACACACACACCCGTGTTCAATCTGATATATGTGTATAAAAATCAATAGTAACCGCTTTTTGCATGTGTCCATGCGGCCACAAACTTTGTCAAGTTTAAGGCAAAAAACATAAATTATCCTTTAGCACACACAACGTGTATGCGCGTTCTCTCTTACTCCACCTCGCTCTCTCTCTCTCTCTCCCTCTCTCTCTCTCTCTTTCTCTTTCTCTCTCTCTCTCTCTCTCTCTCCCTCTCTCTCTCTCTCTCTCTCTCTCTCTCTCTTTCTCTCTTTCTCGGTGTGCCCCAAAAATGGCAAAATCGTGCGAATTCTGCCGTTTTATTCGCATTGTGTGCAAATTGTATCCTTCTGCACTTTATAGTTGCCATTTGTCAGTGTTGCAAAACGCAACGGCATGTGAATAACATCAAAGCATGCCGCCAGTCTCCCTGTATGCATGCGTGTGCGTGTGTATGTGTGTGTATATGTTCACTATGCGCATTTGACTTTGCCACAGTGACACCTTTTTTACATGCACTTGTTTGCCAGTCGCACACACACGCACAACCCATTCAAACACACACGTATATTTTACTGCAGCAGGTTTCAAGGGGCACAACTATAAAAAGTTTGCTGTTGTTGCATGCTGAAGGATACCCAAGTATGTGGCATGTGGCAAAGTAGCTGTCAGCTTTCAGTTCTCATGCGGCTTCAAATACAGCATTGCATTAAATCACTGGAATAAGCTAAGCAGATTAAAGATGTAAAATAAAGCAAAGAAACGTGGTTCGAAACTAAACATGACGACATAGTTATTTTGTGATTCACTGTACTTCGAATTTCAATTACCCTTTTCAAATGCCTCAGGAATAGACTATAAATATTCTTTTGATCAAATTATAAATCAATATCTGTGTGAGGAGAAACTATCATATAGTTTTTCCTAACGCAGAGAAAGTTAAAGTTAAACACATCCCCGGTATAAGTCGTAAAGGCATTACCCGAGCTCATGAAAATCACATAGAAAGGCGATCATCATTTAATAATAATTAGCTGTCTTTTGATAACACAAACCAAATCCATAGAACTATAAAGTATTGCTTATACGCGATAAAAATTGTGATCTGTACCCCACTCTTCCAAAATAAATCGATACCAAAATCTCGTTACTTTCCCTGCCCTTTATAAAGCACACACAAAGCTTGATTGAAGAAAAGGATACATAAATATTTACATAACTTGACTGTGGCGAGTTGTATACACAAGTGTTTTCTTAAGTATTTGTATTTGGCCGCCCGATTTTGTAAGTCCTAAAACATTTCAACCTGGACACCTCAGGGGTAGCGGCTTATATAAAATACAGTATACACTAAAAATAATATTCCATGCTAGAGAATATTAAAGCAGACAAGCTGTCAACGTGCATCTCAAATTAAGCATAATATTGTTAGCAACACTTTTGATTAATTGGATTTCGTGGAGCTGAAATAACTAGTTTTAACAGCAATTTGACATATTTATAACAATTAATTCTGTAATTGTTGTTGCTGTTTATCTATTCTCTCTCTCTCTCTCGCTCTCTCTGGCCAGACACCCCAAATCAATTAAGAAAGGGGTTTACTTGGGGGTTTCGGATAGCCATCAATTACTCGTCCCACAGCAATTAAGCAGTCAGCAAATAGCGTGTTAAAACGGGAATCAAATAGTGACAGCTTAAAAGACGGGCAATCCCAATCTTAGCCTTTGGCTAGTGAATCCATTCATAACGTTTGAGGCGTGCAAAGCTATGTGACAGCTGTTCGACCGAATTACACGCATTCACTTGGCTTATATACGTAAATGAATTGTTAAGACGTTTGAATACGTTAAACCCATTGAATATGGCTAAAAAGGGTATAATTTAGTTGTGCAGAAGGAAGCATCTCCGATCCCATAAAGTATATATATTCTTGATCGGTATCAACAGAGGAGTCGATCTAGCCATGCCTTTTGCTTGTCCGTCTGTCCGTATGTATGAACGCAAGGATCTCAGAACCTATTAGAGCTCCTCGAGACTGGAACATAGGTCTTCCTAGTGAGGTACTAGTTTCTTTCCGATAACCGATAACTTGCCCCGTTTCCAAGCTTGTTAAATATCGAAATAAAATTCTTGTTTTCTTAATAATTTTCTTAGGTTTTAATGGCCAGCTCATAGAACAGTATAACAATATATTCAGACCAAGTATCTTTCATATCATAGCTAGCAAAGCTGATTTACCGAGAACCACAAAGCCTAGTGCTAATTAGTTTGTTACTTAACAAAATAAATATATATTCAACGTAATTTGTTTTAGAATCTGTCTATTTTAAGTTTCAATTAACTGTTATGCTTGTTTATTCGACATGGCTTTGTCGCTTGACAAATTTATTGTAAAGCGAACTCAACAAAGTCAAGTCAAAAGCTTTCAGTTTCAATATATCCGTTTGCATGGAATATCTCAGATCACAAATCGAATAAGCTCCGAATCAGATCGCAATTGATTCAATTAGTTTCAAATTGTTGAGCACAAACAATTGAATCGAATTCGACAATTTCTGCATAATAACAATTGATATTTATTGCGAGTGGAGGATGTCTTGAGAATTTTCCTTTGAAGCGATTGTATAAATCTATTCCCATTATGATTGCAACTTGAGCGGGGCCAATAAAAAATTGTGAATGTGAATATGGATGTGAATGTGAATGTGAATATGAATGTGGCCAACTACGCCGCAAAGTGAATGACATTGTCTCGACGTTTATTGCGTTGGCCTAGTTCTGAGTTTAAAGACTTTGGCATCGTATAACAATTGTTCTATCAGAATTAGGCAGCAAAAACCCAAATTAAACTGGCGTAGGTCAGCATCAAACCACTTTTTATTGTTATCAGCCAAAAACGCACACACACGCACACACACACATACACACACACACACACACACACACACACACACACACACACGCACACACATGAGTGGAATAATACAGCTCAGATTAGCTCTGGTAATTATGAAATTGAATACAAGGCGTATAAAAATATTTTCGCTTTTCACGCATATTTTCTTTATCACAGCAGTTCCATAAAATTAATTAGTGTTTGACATGATTATTAAAATTTTTACTACATTTGTCGGCTTTTCCAGTTGTTGCACTAAGTTATCTGAATTGGTTGAACACACGAATTATTCTCATTAATATCGTTTCATAATGTTTCTATATCATTGAACAACTGCAATTAAAACGTAATATCGAGAGTTTTTAAATACAAATTTTGGTATTTCTGATTGATATTGGAACTTGTAATTTGCTGTGACACATGATGTTACCTGCAAAAAGTAACACAAGGTAGACTATAATTAAATGTCACAGTTGCTATTTATTTAACATCTCAATCAAGTGCACTCATTAAAAGCTTAAATTCTTAATTTACTTCAAATGAAATTTGCACTGTTGATATTATTATTAATAAATTATTGTAGTAGTAGTATATACTTGGTGAAATCATATAAACTGCTGGTCAGTTTAATAAGGGGCATCCCCCATTTGTAGATAATCAGCTTAACGAGCTATAACTTACTTTTTAAACCGATTTAACATAAATAACTTAAAGATGTCTAGTCGAGAGTGCCCGACTATTAAATGCTCCAAAACTTCTTCTACCAAAACCAGGTGCAGCTCAAGGTTTAGCAAAGATATATACGTTATCTGTATATTCTTTACGCGAAATCATTTATGTATATATGTGTGTTTATTAATTGACTGCGAAGGTCTCTCTATTAAATTTTAAAATTGGTGATATAAGCTCTTAAAATTTGAGAGATATGCTAAAAAAAAGCAGATTCTGATATCGATTCTTATCGATTGGTTGCAAGTTCTATTTAAGATTGACGCGTTCATGCATAAGGACAGATGGTCGGACAGACTGAAGGACATAAATATATCGACTCGGCTATTGATGCTGACCAGGAATATATACACTATATAGGGTTGTAGATTCTTTCTTCTGCCTTTTACATACATTTGCACAAATCCATTATACTCTTCTTTAACCATTTTCGAAAAACTTTAACCGTTTCAGAATTTTAGACGCAAGCTCGTTTTAATTAATCATTTGTTTGGGCTCTTTCAATGGAAAACTATTACTTTTATTATTTACTAAAGGCCATATACTATTATTCCCATGCAAATGTTAGCTTAAATTATTAAATTAGTTTAATTATTTTTATTCGCATGCTAATCAACAAGGTCGCTTTGATTAAAAACTATCGCCTTGTGCAGTAGAAGAATAGCGAGAGCCAAAAGTATGTATGTATATGCTATATTAAATTTAAGTTATACTTAAATCTATTTTGTAAATATGTATATTGTATTATGTGCATTTGGTGAGCATTATAATTTACGCACAAGTCGACAATCCAAATGAGCAAAGCAAAGAAACGAAACATGTAAAAATGTCCGTCGGAGGGAGAGAGAGAGTGCACGACTAGGAAATACCCTGAGAGAAAGATGAACTAGCACTCAGCTATGCTATTTTTATTAACCAAATTTCTTTACGGTATGTAGGTTTAAGAGATTGTGTGAAGAAGACTACTCGACTGGGAGATACCTTCGGCCAAAGATGACGTGCAAAAGTATCATGAGCTAAGCCTTGCACCTCAAGAGTTTCGCTGCAATAGTTTATTTGTATATTAAATCTTCTAGTCTATGTGTATACCCGATTGCACTCATAAGTGCAGGGTATTCAAGTAAAAGAGAAACCCATCACAAAAGGCTGCCTACTTGACAGCCAGAGCGACGGGAATGACAAGTGGCCGCGTGTGGGGCAGGTACTGCGATAACTGCATGCACACATACACCTCTGTGTGCATAAATGTATATGCATCTATACATATATATGTATATATATATATATATATATATATGTGTATATATGTATGGATGTGTGCGTTCATTCGTAGTACTCGTATGCCCGCCGCTTGCTGATAAGAAATTTATTAGATTAAAGCAAAAACGATTGCCGCGATTACAGACACGACATTGTCCCGCCGCCGCCGTCTCGGTTTTATTCTGTTCGTTCTGTTCTGTTCTGTTTTCTGTTCTTTTCCGATTTGGTTCGTCTTTCTGCTCGAGGCTTTCATCACCGAATCTTTCTGCTCATTTTATTAGTCTGCCAGGCAACGAGCCACTGAACTGTTGGCTGCTTCGGTCGGACTATCCGATAACTTAAAAAGGAGTTAACTTCGCGGCAATAGTTGAGAAATAGTTTATCAGCCATGTGCCTGCACGATTTTTGCTCTGTTTCGGCGCTCAAAATGCCAAGTGTGGAGTGTTTGTTAAATTTTAAATATAAATGTTAAATTTCCAAGAGAGTTCTTAAGTGAAGCGTGACCTGAAACAGAATTCTACACACAAAGAGGCGCAGTGCAGTCTTTAAAATGGCTTTCAATAAGTATTGAAGTTTACACGCGATGCTTACTTGAGATAATTTCTTGAAAGAGTTTTTGGCTGATCACGCGATAAGTTCATTGAAGTTTCTGCTATATGAGAAAAGAAGGCTCAGCTACAAATTACATTCATTTGGCTTACACTCTTAATTAATATAATAGGTAATACGTGATTCCAAAAAAAAACCTTTTCAATAAATTTTTTTTTTTTTAATAATAACAAATATTTAGTGGACGTGAATAAATAGCAATTATTTTGTTTTCACGGTGTGCATTAATTCATGATATTATGTGAAATCATAAGAAATATGTGTGCTAGATATGCGTATATTTTGCGGGACTTTATAGTAAAAGTTCCAGGAAACAAGTTCAGCTTAGTGCAAACAAAGAATTGTGCAGAATAATAATTTTCAAGTTGTAATACAATTTGTTACAATATATATATATATAAAGTTGAACAGAAATGTAGCATATTTATATATATAATTAAAAAAAAAATATTATTTAGTTGATGTAAAAAATCCAAAACTAACAGCGAATGCTAACAGAGAGTGCATATCCTGATTTCTGGCACGTATAAACTTTGTTTTAGTATAATATCAAACTTTTCAGCTATGTTGAAGTGACACTCGGGCTTCCTCGAAATTAATGAAGTGCAGTCGAATGATAAGAAAAGTGAATCGATTACCTTATTTTATAGTGAAAGTCAGTCAGTTATTGTTGCTTACAAAACATTATAAGCGAGCGTGTCCGGAATTGTAACCGAAACGAGACGTAATCTTACACGTTATCAGTGCCCGTTTAGCACTGTTGCCAAATTGTATTATAAAGATAATAATCTTAATGTTCCTTTTACTACACACTCGAATACCCTATATATACTCACATAACAATTGCAGCTTATCAGCTCGTCAAGACGCAAATTGACATTTGATAAGCAACAATTTTTAGTGGATAGTTTAGATAGAGAGTTAACATTTGCCTTTTTCTAAACTCTAATCTCATCCAATTGAAATGCGCCGCACGTTGTTTACACTGTCTAAACGTATATATTATATACTATATTTTTAGTATATAAAATTAAATGCAATCCCTATCGAGCATTGAACTTGGCACAGCTCGCAGCGTTTATTCAACCAATCGACAACAAATACGTTGAGTTATGTGCTCTCAAGCAGCCGATCCCATTGATAACTGCACAATTGGGCCAGCCAAAAGTCTTATTGGACTTGAATTGTTTTAAAAGCTCGACAATTTCGACTTTATGTCTGCCATGAACCCAAATTGGACAAGCATTTCGTGTACACATATAAAAACTGCTTTAACTTGGAGAGTTTATTATTAAAATAGTTGCTGTTGGCATAAAACAAATTGCGCGTTCCATAAAATTATTATTGGGTTTTAAAAGGTTTTTGGATTTTCTACAATTAAATTTTGTTAATCTTAAACTTTTAATGAGCTTTAAGCTCTGTTCTTGTTAATATAAGATAAATTTTATTTAATTCATTTGAACTGTTTTAATCGAAAGTTAATGTGCTTTCAAAGCTCTTTAAAGCTGTAAAAAGAAGCTTTTTTCTTTACATTTCATTCAGTTAAACTTACCTGATAGCCTTGAAAGCAATAAATGTGTTTTAAAATAAAGTAAAACACTGTTGTAAAATTTATATAGTATGTAGTATGTATTTATTTCCAAAAATACTGAAAGGTAATTGTTATCTTTTCGCTCAGTGTATGAACGCCCACACAATTGGGTAAAAGCCCAGGCCCATTGTTTTTCTGGCTTTTATGTTCAAGAGGCGTGTGCAATTCGCATATATATCTATATAAATATATATGTACCCATATGAACAGCAATCTATGCTAAGACTGGGCAAAAATATTTCTCAATGGATTGTGAAAATGAATAAAAATATATTTCACATTGTCTGCCAATTTACAAGTCATTGTGATTGAACAGTGGCGCCTTTTGTTAATAGATCTAAATGGAAATTCCAGAATAACTTGTTAAATGCTATGTAATATGAAGATGGTATTAATGGGCTTGGCGCTTGTCAAATTGGGAATCATTTATTGAGGCGCCTACAACGAATCGCAACTAATTTTTGTCTTTGTTTCTGGCTCTTTTTTGCAGCAGCAGGAGCATCGACTGTGGCAGCATCAGCTGCTAATCGACTACAACAACAAGCATAAATCATCGTCAAGCAACAACAACATTGCGATTGAGTTGCAAGCCTAAGCAAAGTGAAGCGCAAAGCAAAAAACATATAACGCATTAATCATACGCCGCGTGCGCCGCACTTGAAACGCCCTGTGAAATTTGCCCCAACGAAATGTTTGCGAAAAGGCCGCACAATGCGCCGCGCACTTGACACGCGTTGAGTTACCGTTACCGTTACCGTCACCGTCATTACCGTTACGTCCATCGATCAATCGATAAATTTGTTATCGTTTATTTGATTTTTTCGGGTTTTTAGTTTTCGCGTCGCTTGTTTTCTTATTTCGCTTTGTTTATTCGAAGTGCCGCATGTACGTGTCCGGGCTAAAAACGTTTACGGGCAGCTACAACTGCAACAACAACAACAGAAACTACAATCGAAGAGGCAGCCAATTTAATTTGCAGCCAAAATTTGCACAATTGTTTTCTTGCTGGCCAGTGTTAA
This sequence comes from Drosophila novamexicana, assembly GCF_003285875.2. Lineage (NCBI taxonomy): Eukaryota > Metazoa > Arthropoda > Insecta > Diptera > Drosophilidae > Drosophila > Drosophila novamexicana. The sequence continues at coordinate 6,466,845 of NW_020824765.1, read as the reverse complement.
ATACGTTAACGTTCTTAATGAATGACTTTCGGCTAAAGTCACTTTATCGTGCCACTAAAAAGACAATAACAACAACAACAACCGCCGCAGCAGCAGCAACAACAACAGCCGTTGGCAGCTCCATTAAAAAGCAAAAGAGCAGCAGCAGCAGCAGCAACAACAAGAAATCCTCATCAACAACAACAACAAAGACAACAACAAACTTTGATAATAGCAACATTAACAATCCGCGCACTTACAACAACAGCAGCAAATCGAATAAAGTGTTTCTACATTATATACCACGCGATCCACGTCTAAGAATTTTCAATAAAACCGCCACGCTGAATAAACACTTGGCCCATCCACAACGCACTTTAAGCGAATTGAATATAACTGAAGATTTGTGCAATTATGGTGAATTAATTGGCGGCAGTGACAGTGACAACAATAACTACAATAACAATCACAATTACTATAACAACAATAAACAATTGAAATTTCAAGGTCTACTGTTCAAGTTTTAAAGCCGACAATTTCCAGTGTTGTTAAGTGCAAACACTTTTTTGTATTTTATACGGAAACTTGAGTCGAGCCGGATTACTTAGGCTGAGAACACAACAGCGTGTGAAAATAAAGGTAAGTCCAGTAATTAATTATAAGAATTATACTTTTTTAATTTAAATAATATATTGCTTAAGGTTTTTTTCATATGTATTGTTTTGTTTTTTAAGAAATATCTCCTTTTTTGGAGTTTACAAATTTTAGAAAAATTAAATAAAATAATAATAATAATTATTATTATTCATGAATTATGAAGTATTAGTATATTCAATTAATGCAATGTACGCCTTTATAATCTTTTATCATGCTTAAGATTTGTAAAAAATTACAAAAATATTACATATAATATTTGCGAACTCAGATCCCATAATTATGTCAAAGTTGTTCCTTATACTCCTTTCGCACTGCAAATATTGTAGAGAAAGGATTCCTAGGTTTCCAAATCGCATAACAATGTGCAAGCAAATCCAAAAGTGAAAGTAATCCTAGGTTTCAAAATCCTATAAATAATGTCAAAAATGGCATACCCCTTGCGAACTTAAAATAATTTAGAGAAAGGGATCCTAGGTTTCAACTTCCCATAACTTTGTCGAAATTGTTACTTAAGCCCCTTGCGAACTCAAAATATTGTAGAGATCGGCTGCCTAGGTTTTTAGAACCCATAACTTTGTCAAAATTAATCCAGCAGTATTTTTTTTTTAGAACATGGAACACAACACAATATAAAAGCAAAAACGACAAGAAGTATGATAAACAAAGTAGTTATAACTTTGTTTATCCTACTTCTTTGTCATTTTTGCTTTTTTATTATTTACATTTTTATTCTTTTTTATTTTCTTTATTTTCATTTTAAATCTTCTAATATCGATTCGCAAAGCTCTTTCATTACATAAGAATAAGCTCTTTGGCATTATTATTTGGGCAAACTGTTTGAGGCCCGAAAACTCAAGTCATTTCTGCCTTCCACTCCCCGTTAACCCCTTTAAGCGTCTACAGTGCTCTATAAATAAAAGCAGACGAGCACTTTGAGTGCCAAATGCGAAAAACGTAAACAATGCCGCACATCATAGGAAAAATACTAAAATACAATTCCCGATATTATATTCATATTTGTGAAATTCAATTTAAAATCAGCTGCTCGATCGCTGTGACGCATGTTGCGGGGCCTCTCTCGAAATACAAAAACAAAAAGGAAATTGCGCTTGTTGCTCTTTGTCGCTGCTTTTTGGCTATTTATATGGGGTCAAGTTGAAGGCGTTTGGCGAAACTTAATTTTCATCGTCAGCGGAAAATGTCGAAAATTGCCCATTCGAAAAACAGTTTCTGCGCGAATTTGCAAACGAAATGTCTTTTTGTTGTTGCTATTGTTGTTGGTCTGACAGTGGCAACAAACCCGAATTGCTTGCAAACAAACCAGAAAATAACAACAATAATAACAATAACAATAACAAAAAAAACAAACTAACCCCAAACTGTTATGGCAAATTTAAATTGTGTCTGAGGGCATTTTGAACGGATGATGAATTCGTGTTATCTTTAGCCCGAGGCTTGGCGCGTAAGTGCAACTTATGCAACTTGGGAACTAATAAAAGTGTCGCAAGTTTTGCACTTTTCTTATAGTTATAAAGCTATGACAAAAGTTTTCCAATTAATCATGCAAACTTAAAAAGACTGAAAACTTTTTGACGAGGCAAACCCCTTCGCTTAAGTTCCAATGACGCATTCCTTTTTGCTTGGGCATAAAGTGTTGTAAAACGTTCAAAATAGTGCTGTTATAAATTTTGCAACACGAAGAGAGCTTTGATTTTATAAAAACACTGAAAGCTTTTATCAATTAAGTGGTTTAAATGAAGTCTGCCTTAAGCTTTAAGCAGAAGCAAGTATATGCAAGCACATGCAAGTCTAAAGAGCTTTTTATAAGTTAAACAATAAAACAAAGCCTCTAAAAACATAAAAGTAATTCAACTAGAAAAGACTTAACATGGACTATAAGAGGTGAAAAGCTCTTTAAGGCTGCAAAGGAAATTATAGCAAATAAAATAACAGGTGTTTAAGTTAAAAGAATAAATTAAAAAGTTGCTCAAGAAAAAAGTTACAAGCTAGCTTTTACATAAATATAAATCAAAATAGGGCTCGTTCACATTGAAAGAACGTCAAGTTGTCTACAATTCAAACAAACATCTTTGAAGGAGCTTTAAAGGCGCATGAAAGCTGCACTTAAAGCTGTTTTAAAGCTTTAAACAAGTTAGTTTCTTTGCATAAAACGATTTGAGGAAAGCTTATAAAAATATAAAAGCTTGATTAACTTTTTGAAGAAAAAGTAATCTAATTTGAGCTCATTTAAAATAAAAACTCATAGCAAATTATTATTTTATTTCTAATTAATTTTAGTACAGTTTAATAATTACTTAAATATAAAAACGAATTAAAAAAGCAAATAAACTTCTTTTTAGTTATCTAATTTTTCCTGCTTTCTTTCTCTTTTGCAGGGTTGATCAATTGGAAATCGGATTAGAGCGAAACGTAAGCAATCTAAATCCACCTACAGCTACTTAAAAATAAATTAAATAGAAATTTTTGCTGAAATCTATGTAACTGTGTTCACAATTAATTGTAACAACAAGTGCAAATTTTTACAAGCTGCTTTTAAAAATATAAAAAAAATAATAAACATATATATTGAGAGGAAAAGTAATTAAATTAGAGCCTAAGACAAAATGGCCAAGCCAACAGCTACACAGAGTGACAGCAACAAATCCAACAACAAGCGCAGCAGCAGCAACAACAACACCAATGCAGCTGCCAATAACAACAATAATAATAATAACAATAATATCAATAATATAAATAATAGTAGCAGTAAACTGAATGGCACCATTTGTCAACCAATTCTTCCCGCGCCGGCAAACACGCCGCTGAACAAGTCCATCAAACACGACCTCTTCCCGGAGGTGACCTTTTGCAATCTGTCCGTGGAGGAGCTGGACGATGCCGCCGGCCACAGTCGCACGGTACGCAATAGCATTATTGCTCTCGACGGGGAGGGCAACTTGAGCCTGATGACTGGCAGCCAGGTGAAGAAGCGCAAGCGTTTGATATCGAATGAATCGGGCGATTCCATCGATTCGAGCAGCACCGAAAAGAAGACGCCCAAAATGCCAGATGGCGGCTACGGTTGGGTTGTGGTGTTTGCCTCGTTGGTAGTCTCGCTCATATGGGATGGTCTCTCCTTCTCTTTTGGCCTGATTAATACCGAACTGCTGGCCTACTTTGGTGAGTCGCCATCGAAGACCGCTTGGATTAGTTCCCTGTTCTTTTCGGTGCCGCTGCTGATGGGTCCCATTTGGTCGAATCTGGTGGATAAATATGGCTGCCGCAAAATGACCATACTTGGCGGCCTTGTTTCCGCCTTTGGATTTGCCATCTCCTCCATTTGCAACTCGGTCGAGATGCTTATGGTTACATTTGGCATCATCAGCGGACTGGGCCTGGGCATTGGCTATGTCACGGCTGTGGTATCGATTGCCTTTTGGTTCGATAAAAAGCGCAGCTTTGCCACGGGCATTGGCGCCTCTGGCACGGGCATTGGCACGTTTGTCTATGCGCGTCTCACACAGTATTTGGTGGATTCGTATGGCTGGCGTGGCGCCACACTAATCCTGGGCGGCACCATGCTGAATGCCTGTGTGTGTGGCGCCTTGATGCGCGATCCCGACTGGCTGATTGAGGAGAATCGCTTGGAGAGCCGTTCGCAGAGCGTGACCACGTTCTCCAATTCGAGCGTGTGTCTGGAAGAGATTAAGAAGCTGCTGGACACTGGCATCACCAAGGAGGCCGTGCTGGACACTCTGGTCACCAAGAACAACACCGAGGCCAATCAGCAAATTGATGATCCGCTGGATACGAGCCTTAAGCGCTATCGCAGCGAATTGTTCCTGCCCACATTTCTCAGCGCCCAGGAACTGGACAGCATCTGCGAGGTGAAAAGCCTGAGCCGTCGCTCGCTGCGTCACAAGGAAGGCGCCGAGGCGCCCTCACGCGACAATCTGCTGTCCATGTCGTCGGGCGCCGCAGCCTACGGGCCCACGGCGCCAATTCTAGGCTCGCCGGACGATACACTGATGGGCGGCATACCGCACGAGGTGGAGGAGGCGGCCAAAAAGAGCTACCTGGCATCCATAGAGACCCTGTCGCCTTCGGAGAAGCACTCCACAGTTGCGGGCACGCCGAATGGGTCGGTGCGCTCCTCGGACGAGGGCTACCTCACACAGAAGCACAACGAGGCGCATTATGCCAGCTCTCGTTATTCGCTCAACGAAAATCTCTTCATGACCAAGCACATTGCGCCCTCGATGTCCAACCTCATAAACGGGCTGCGCCACAACTCTGTGGACATACTGAGCGACGATATGCACACCTACTACATGGCCGTTAAGGAGGAGACCTTCGCGCTGCTTGATCCACATCCCAGACCAAAGCTGCGCCCTGTTGCTGCTGCATCCACAGTGATTGCCATACCCGAGCACGAGGAGAACAGCGAGCTGGCGCTGCGTCGTTCCCGTCTGGACAGTATTACGGGCCTGCGCCGTCTGTCCCGCTCGAAGAAGCCCAATCCGCATCGCTCGAATCTGCGTCGCAACATCTCCATCAGGAACTCCAATTTTCTGAAAGATATGCGCATACATCGCAACTCCATACACTATCGCGGTGCCATGCTCAACACGCATCGCTATCGCCTGCGCGCCTCCTCCTGCCCCAACATCTATCGCAACTCGATGACCACCATTGCCAAGGAGGAGGAAGATGTGAGTATATAGAGTTGGAGCTTAGATAAGATAGATTGAAGGCAAATGTCTTCCCATTTCAAATATTATCAGTAAATCATGATATGAAAACTTGGAATAGAACAAAATAATTCAATTTATTTCTGTTCGTATCACATTTAAAAATATCATTTATATTTTCAGAATAAAATATATTATCCTTTTTGAATTAGGGATTGATAACATAATAATCAACTTTTAACAGTCATCAGAATTAAAGACTTTTAATTATAGCTTAGTTTATTCTAATTTAAAAACTGATTAGGGTCAAGCTTTGATTAGATTAGGGTTGTGGAATATTATTTCTGTATTTTACTAACGAATCAGGATTTGAAATCTCTCAAACTAGAAATCTAGAAATATTTAGCTCTGTAACCTCTGATTATATTGTGTACTTGATTTTCTCTTAAAATAGTTTCTTTTTTCATTTTTTAGTATAGATAGAATCTTATGATTTCTCAGAGCCTGGTCAATATTTAACTCGCTCGTTTGCTCTGTCAGTTATCAGGCGACTGCGAGTCCAAGTCCAAATCTCGCACGCTTGACAACCGTTGCTCTGTATTGGGCTCAAGGCGCGATTATCGACGCTCTACAAATATATAAACAAATACATGTGCATATATATATATATATATATATATATATATATATGTGGAGCATCGATTTCAGGGACCCCAAAAAGTGGGGGTTTTCTCTTTGGGGAATCATGATGGAACTTCTAAATTAACCTCTGGGAAATTTTAACGGTCTTAGAAGCATAGCCTCGTGACTTATGAGAAATTTTATATACAACCATTATTTTGGGTACACACCATGTAACGTGTTTTACGAGGACTCAGTTCCCGAAATACTCTCAGTATATAACATAAAAATTTTCCGTATAATGAACTTTATATATAAGGTCAGTTTTAGGAACAAAAACGCAGGGTTGCCATATGCAGACCTTTTTGCATAAGCAACGTGTATTATAAGGACACAGGAACGATGAGATTTGGTCCAGTTCACACTTCAATTTAGTAAATAACAGTCAAATAGCTGTCCCCAAAAACATACTGATTTTATATAAATATAGAGACTCATATATAGAGGTTATGAGGACTAGGGAACAGTGAATTTCGATAAAACTCACTAAACTAAATAAATATAACGCGAAACCACATAAGACTCAGCAATATTTTATTAAATTTATACATTTTAAATTTAGTGGCAGACTGGCTTAATTGAAATTAAGAGTCAAATTTATTTTGAATGTAGTTTTGGATCACTTTAGGTTAAAGTAAAATTAATAATGTGAATTAACATAAATGACGTTATTAAATACATGCATTTAAAATGAATTTTTTTTTAATTCCAAAATTTTTTAACATAAATTAATATTAATATACGAAAAAGTATAATCCACTTATTTTAAATATGGTCAACATATTTATTATTTAATCTATTTGCGGAGTTCCTTGATTTAGCCTTGCGCTGATTATCTATCCATGTTTTTACTTGCGCCGGTGTCCTACATTTTAGATATGTAGAATTATTTATAACTGTGTTGCATTGATTAAGTGACGGCAATCCTTTAAGCGACAACAGGTCGCCAAAAGCCTGGTATATTTCTTCACGCTCTTCATTCGACCACCGGTTTCTTATCGTTTTTCCAAATGATGATCCTGTTAAATAATAGAGTTTAATACAATTTAGTGTGAAAAAGAATAACGTTTTAGTAATATAGAAAAATATTAAAAACTTTGCAGTCGGTTGCAACCGTCGCAATACTCAATCATAGACCAATAACAGATTAATACAGCCTACCAGAACAATTTATTAGGTGATATCAATTTTAAACATTCGCCACGCACCCAGTCAATCGTAGGCAAACTAATTTTTATCGATCTTCAGAGTAGTCCATCAATAGTATTCATGAAAAAGTTAGTCAAGCTCTAAGATTCTGTAAGATTTGCGATTGTGCAATTTAAAACGATTTTTAGGATTTACAACGCCCCCAGTGGTCGTCATTATATAATTGTAGCACTTTACCTATCGTGGATATATACGTGTATATATTTCAAGCCCAAAGTTTCTAACTTCAATGGGCCCGCAAAATAAGCACGATATATTTTTTCACTTTGCGAATGAGGATAAATAGGACAGACTAATCGCAATGCATGTAAGCACGTGACAAAAATATGTAGGTTGCAATTCAATACTCACTACTTGGACGCTTTCCTTTTGCATTGGATTTTTCTACAATTTCATCATCGGAAATATTAAATTCGCTTTCTGATCGCTGTTCAGAATAATCTGATTCCGAATCCTCTAAAGGATCATCTGCAAAATACATTTTAAGTATAATGTAAAAACATTGACAATAGGGCTTATTGGATAAGTAATTATTAGATAAGTTAAAATATTATATTCTACACAATAACTACACTTAGTATCACTCACAACCTTGATGAATATATTTACTCACTTTCTTTTAACTGATCAAGGGCTACTGTGTTTTCATCCTCAACATTATTTCCAAGAGCTGCCATAAGCATCTGGGATACTTCGGCAATCTCCGCTACTGTTACAGGGATTCTGTAGATTTCTTTGTGTATATCTTTATGATGACCCATAAAATTGGCAAGCCTATCAATTTGGACATCTTCGACGTTAAGCATCGATGTATAGGTAGCTAAATGCTTTCGAAGCATCGTTCCCCTTAAGGCCCCTGGGCAGCGAGCCCCACACTCCAGGGCAAATCTTTTTAGAATGGGGCAAGCCCGTACATACTGCTTTGCTAAAGGCTTGGCGTTAGGCACGCTAAATATGTAATCATTATTTTTCTTAACACCAGCTCTTTTACGATATTTAAGAATAGTTTCAATACAATAATTGTCAAACGGTGTGAGCAGCACTGGCACAGTTCGATTTAGTTTTCCACGGATAGTCAACCTTGTGTATTTTTGAGCAATTTCTCTAGTTTCTTTCGTGAGACGGTCGAAGTTTTCTTTATCCACATTTTCATCGATGGCGTGGCCTGTTAGATAGTTCTCAATTGTTAGTCTTTCAATTTCACCAGCTCTACGGCGGTTAAAAATTTGAAGGCCAATTAGTGTGCTTTGTATTAACGATGTCCATGACAAAAAATCAAACTTAATTTTCAGCACACTAAGAGAATTTTCAGACTTTTTTATCACATAATCAAAAAGTTTTTTGATGTCTTCTTTACATGGTAAGATAGTTGGTAGAGCTCTCTTTTTCTTTGACTGATCTTCTATAGCTTTTTTGTTTATAAAAAGAGGGATTTCGGTTTCCCATAGAACAAGAAAATCTTTAATTATTTTTTTTTTTTCATGATTTTGTGTTTTTATGCAATGAGTCCATAATATTTTTGCGCACTTTTTAATTAAAGTTGTAAGGTTCGTTGCGACTGAAGGTGTTTTAAAAAACAACAAAGAAGAGTCCCACTGAGCCACTTTTCTGATACAAGATATCATTAAATCCAAATGTTTGGGATTAATGGCGTCTTTAAGTTCCTGTATCTCATTGGGTTCAGATTTTTTTATTTCACATAATAGTCTGCTTAGCAATCTCATGTTTGCTCTGATCATATCGTACTGAAGTTCGCCGTGCTTCATAGATTCTGCGTTTGCGAATAAAACAATCAATTCATCATATATCAGATTCCGAGAAATTGGATCATCATTTAAAACAGGCATTATTTTTGTGCGCACAACGTCGTTTGCACTTTTATGCATAAAGCCGGTTTTGGAGCGACCTTGTTTAAGCAAGTCACGAGTTCCTTTCTTATGATCGCTGCCTTTGCAATTATTAATATGACTTCGTATTGTGCTTTTGGGAAAAAATCCAGAACATCCCTTGCAACATATGAAATCAACAACTTCATTTTTAGAATTAACTCGCTTTTGACGGGGCACGATTAGAGTTCCATTATTTAACGATGCATCGATATTATGGATATAATCACCATTTTTTCTAATTTCATCAATAAGTAATCTCCGAGTTTTGTCATTTTTCGGCAGGCATATGAATTTTTGTACTTGCGGCTCATTTTTATGAACAAGCTGCAAGTGACGAGCGAATTTTGTTTGCAACTTATTGCAAAATAAGCAAAAATGTTTCTTACAATTTTTTTGGGTTTTCGCAGTTTGAATAATCAAATCCCTGACATCACTTAGTGGAGTTTCAGTTGTGTAAGTAAAAACTTGTTTATTGGTTGAATTATTTAAAATGCTGGACTGGTTAGTTATATCCGGAGTATAACTGGAATCGAATCCATGAGTGGAATCTGGACAGTTAGTATTAAGCGATTGAAATGTATCATTTATCGTTGAATGATTTTGATTTTTTGCCGATGAATCTAGCCTATCATAGCCAAATTCGTTAAGTAGTTCCAAAGATCTTCTATTAGTCGATGAATTTTTAGTTGTATTGATAAATTCTTCGGATGCATCTATTTGAATATATTTAATAATAAATATATAACGAGGAATCCATATTAATTATTACTGGACATAATTCAATATTTTAAGTAAATATTTCGTATCTAATATAGTAGCACCAGGAGCTGTGCCTATATACATATTTAAGAACATTTATTTTACTTAACTTTCAGACCTGTAAGGATGTGATAGTATGACATAGTGTATACCTCCACTTCACTTGCAGTTAATTAATCATTCGGATGTGTCTCTATTACATCTTATATTTTAATGTATACAATTATTTTTATATTACGTTAAGCAGAATGAACGTTATTAAAAAATGTATATCTGTACTGATCATGATAAGCATTTTATTTATATATAGATAAATATTTATATTTTTCATTACCTTTACTAGAAACATATTAATATGAGACGAGAACAAGACAGCTGATAGGAACACAAACTAGCTGGAACGAACACGAATCAGTTAACAAACTATAAATTGGGTGATGTCAAGTATATAAAGTTAGCATTAGTAAATAAATATTAAAATTAGCAAAAAACGGTTTAGATATGTCGGGAGGCATATAGCTTAAAAGAGAATATACTAATCCAAGTAACGCAATGACGGATTGTTTCTTTGATATAGTAATTTTATGATAAGTTAATCAGATCTTACCAATATGAAAAATTTTTAATTCATAACATATAAGGTATTGAATCTTTTAATGTATATCTTCAGATTCTGGCTTTGAAACTGTGCTAATCAAAATTATACACATTTAACGCTTAAAATTGTGAAGGATTGCATTTATTTGCTGTGTCACTATTTGACTTATCTTTAAAAGTCAAATTTAACATTAGAATTTTAAACGGACATTAATATTGCAAGTACTGGATTTATCTTCATTCGTTGCTGATTCACTTTCATTTAATTTAGTGCCTGCTTCTAGTGTCTATAAATATTTTAGGTATAAGGGAAAGTTTCCTTTCATTTTTGTTTCATAATTTTGTGTTTAATTGCAATGAGTCCATAATATTTTTGCTTACTCTTTTATTAAAGTTGTAAGGTTCGTTGCGACTGAAGGTGTTTTTAAAAAAAACTTCGAAGAACTGAGCAACTTTTCTGATACAAGATATTAAATCCAAATGTTTGGGATAAATGGCGTCTTTAAGTTCCTATATCTCATTGGAATCCGATTTTTTATTTCATGTAATAGTCTGCTTATCAATTTCATTTTTGCTCTGATCATATCGTACTGAAGGTCGCCGTGCTTCATAGAGTCTACGTTTGCAAATAAAATAACGTCACTTGCACTTTTATGCATTGGGCAGGTTTTAGATCGACCTTGTTTAAGCAAGTCACGAGTTCGTTTTTTATGTTCGCTGCCGTTGCAATTATTTATGACTCCGCATTGTGGTTTTGGGGAAAAATCCAGAACATCCCTTGCAACATTTGACAAAATATTAGTCTTTAGAGTTAACTGGCTTTTGACAGGGCATGATTAGAGTTTCGTTATTTAATTATGCATCGATATTATCGATTTTATCGCTATTTTTCCAAATCTCAATAATAAGTTATCTGCTAATTATATCATTTTTCAAGGGTCATAAAAATGTTTTTACTTGCAGCTAATTATTATGTACGAACTGCAAGTGACGAGCTAATTTTGTTTGTAATTTATTACAGAAAAAGCAAAAATAAAAGTTACAATTTTTTGGGTTTTCGCAGTTGGAATAATCAAATCCCTTACATCACTTAGTGGAGTTACAGTTGTGTACGTTGAACCTTTTTTGTGTTGGAACACTTTATATAGTGCTGGACTTACTTATATCCGCAGTATAGTTGGAATCAACTACTTGGGTGGAACGTAGATAATTAGTACCAAGCGATTGATATGTATAGAATGCTTTTGCTTTTTTGATGGTGAGACTGGCCAACAAGAGGCCAGGCAAGGGATAAGTATTTTATTTATACATTTATTTCTTTTACATATTAATATAAGACGGACACAAGACAGCTGAATCAAACACATAATAGCTGGAGCAAACACAAAACAGGTAAGAATCCATAAGGTGAGTATTCTCAAGTATATAAAGTTAGCTTTAGTTAAAATATACAAATATATATAAATAATATAAATAATATATAATAAGGATGTACGTCAGAAGGCATATGGCGTACAAGAGAATATTCTAATTTAAGAAATGTAATGACAAATTGTGTATATTATATAGTATTTTTATGATAATTTCCTCAGATGTTGCCAATATGATTAACTCATAATACAATTTAAGACTGAACACTCAATAATAAATATATCACAATATATAACTCTGCCAGAAATTTTATGCAAATGATTTTTTATTTAGTCCTATTGGGCTTAATTTACTTATTTGCATACATACCGAAAGCTTCAAATTGGCCCGGGTTGCACTTATTTGTTGTGTCACTTTCTAAATTAAAGTCTGCTACTGGCGAGCCTTTAAAAGACAATGTTAATTAATTAATTTTAATATGACGTTAGTGTTTTACTTACTGGATTTATCTTCGTTAGTTGTTGATTCACTTTCACTGAACTTAGTGGCTGCTTCTAGTAATTCTATAAATATTTTATGTATTATTAATTTAAAAGTAACAAAATTGTTATATATGTACACACCATTATTAAGTTTCTGACATTGCTTCTCCAATATTTCTCGATCTTCTAAAGAAATATAAGAACATATACATACAAATACATATAATTATTGAAGGGAGAAATGTCAAGCCCAACTTACCATTCGAATCAATAATTTCCGCTTCAAAACTGCCTTTGCTGAATTTTGCAATGCAAATTTTACACCCTTCGTCTATTTTAATTTTTTTTTTTGGCAATACATAATATTGCTCGCACTTAATTAAGAAATACATCCTCTCGCACGCTTTCCAGAAATTTAATGGCGCCAAGTTTTCGAGCTACGCGACGAGTCAACACACGACAAGTCAAGTCATTTCTGTAAATATACTTTTAAGGCAGCTCTGCACTATCAAATTGAATACTCGAAACGCGTTCATTTTGCTCGTTTAATGGTAATCGATATTTATGCAATTAAAATAAGAGTAAAATAAGATGTGAGAAATATATTTGATTGATGATGGATGGTGATCACGAAAGCGGTCATAAAGAATAACTGCTAGCGGAAATAACTGTTTTAATTGGGAAAAAAATTAAGCCCTTTTTTTGTTAATAGATTCTTATTTTCATGCTACTATCGATATCTTACTTACATGTGAAGCAAGGTTTGTATTACGTCATAATACAAATAGAAAATACATTTTACTCTTCATGCATTATTATTAAACATTTCATGTTGCTTAATTAAACTAAGTTAATAATAATGCTTATAAATATTAAATAATTATTTCACTAAATTACCTATAGATGCCCGATTAATTGTAAGCATTTTTAACTAAAGACTCTAACTTAAAAATACGTTTTACATATATGGGCCTTGTACGTGATTTGAGTTAATAAAAAAACCAAGCTTATAAATAAAAAATTTGTTTTATTTTTTTATACTAAAATCACGTACAAATATATTTATAACAAAATTTTATTAGGTAAGAGTCGATAGTTAAATTTTCTTACGATAACTTGACTTTGGTCAAGATATCTTGAAAAAAAAAAATTATTTTTTCTTACAACTTAATTATCGACCAATCGTTCCTCTAGCAATTATACGTTAAAATGGTCCGATGTTGACATGATTTTGCGTATATATGAGGAGTATAGTATAACTAATAAGTGCCGAGTTTGGTCAAGATATTTTAAAATACGAAAAAATTTGTCATACAACAACTTAGTTTTCGACCGATCGTCCCCATGGCTGCTATATGTTAAAATGTTCCTATGTTAACATGATTTTGAGGAGGAGTTAGTCAAACTAATAGGTGCCGAGTTTTGTCAAGATATCTTGAACAACAAAAATGTTTTCCATACAACAACGTAATTTTCGACCGATATTTCCTATGGTGTGTAACAGGCAGAAGGAAGCATCTCCGAGCCTATAAAGTATATATATTCTTGATCAGCATCAATAGCCGAGTCGATCTAGCCATGCCCGTCTGTCTGTTCGTCCGTCCGTATGTATGAACGCAAGGATCTCAGAACCTGTAAGAGCTAGAGATTTGAAATTTTTTGCTGTTGGACCTCCTAGGTCCCGCGCAGATCGAGTTTGTTTCCGATATTCAATAACATGCCGCGTTTCCATGTAATCGATAAAAATCGATATCGAAGTCTGATTTTTTGAGAAAATTGGGCAAATAATAAGAGCTATAGTCCCCAAATTGACTCGTAGCTTGCAGAATAGAATGTATATATCAAGTATCTTTTCGTTTTATATATATCACCCCCTCCCCTTTACTGTGTCGAAAGAAGATGGTTTAGGGTATTCCCTAGTCGGGAGCTTCCGACTAGAGCCTCTTACTTGTTTTAACATATGTTCTGCGTGCATAAGAAAGAGGAACTTTTGCAAAGTTTCATAAAAATAGTTTCAAAACGGAAAGACTAGTTCTCATAGAAACAGACAGACGAACAGGCGGACATGGCAATATCGACTGGGCTGTTGATACTGATCAAGAATATATATACTTTATGGGGTCGGAGATGTCTTCTTCTATGCGTTACATATTTCACGACAAAATTATAATACCCTCTTCAAGGGTATAACAAGGCCTACACATAAAATATTTGTTTTATTTTTCAATAAACTCAGAATACATAAAATGCCCAAATATATTTAAAATATATTTTATTGAGTCTTTAGGTAAATTTTCTTACAATTAATCGAGCATATATCGGTAATTTAGACAAACATGTATTTTATAAATATAAGCATTATTATTAACTTTGTTTAATTAAGCAACATTATAACATATAATTGCTAGAGGAACGATTGGTCGATAATTAAGTTGTAAGAAAAAATAATTTTTTTTTTCAAGATATCTTGACCAAAGTCAAGTTATCGTAAGAAAATTTAACTATCGACTCTTACCTAATAAAATTTTGTTATAAATATATTTGTACGTGATTTTAGTATAAAAAAATAAAACAAATTTTTTATTTATAAGCTTGGTTTTTTTATTAACTCAAATCACGTACAAGGCCCATATATGTAAAACGTATTTTTAAGTTAGAGTCTTTAGTTAAAAATGCTTACAATTAATCGGGCATCTATAGGTAATTTTTATTATTAACTTAGTTTAATTAAGCAACATGAAATGTTTAATAATAATGCATGAAGAGTAAAATGTATTTTCTATTTGTATTATGACGTAATACAAACCTTGCTTCACATGTAAGTAAGATATCGATAGTAGCATGAAAATAAGAATCTATTAACAAAAAAAGGGCTTAATTTTTTTCCCAATTAAAACAGTTATTTCCGCTAGCAGTTATTCTTTATGACCGCTTTCGTGATCACCATCCATCATCAATCAAATATATTTCTCACATCTTATTTTACTCTTATTTTAATTGCATAAATATCGATTACCATTAAACGAGCAAAATGAACGCGTTTCGAGTATTCAATTTGATAGTGCAGAGCTGCCTTAAAAGTATATTTACAGAAATGACTTGACTTGTGTGTTGACTCGTCGCGTAGCTCGAAAACTTGGCGCCATTAAATTTCTGGAAAGCGTGCGAGAGGATGTATTTCTTAATTAAGTGCGAGCAATATTATGTATTGCCAAAAAAAAAAATTAAAATAGACGAAGGGTGTAAAATTTGCATTGCAAAATTCAGCAAAGGCAGTTTTGAAGCGGAAATTATTGATTCGAATGGTAAGTTGGGCTTGACATTTCTCCCTTCAATAATTATATGTATTTGTATGTATATGTTCTTATATTTCTTTAGAAGATCGAGAAATATTGGAGAAGCAATGTCAGAAACTTAATAATGGTGTGTACATATATAACAATTTTGTTACTTTTAAATTAATAATACATAAAATATTTATAGAATTACTAGAAGCAGCCACTAAGTTCAGTGAAAGTGAATCAACAACTAACGAAGATAAATCCAGTAAGTAAAACACTAACGTCATATTAAAATTAATTAATTAACATTGTCTTTTAAAGGCGCGCCAGTAGCAGACTTTAATTTAGAAAGTGACACAACAAATAAGTGCAACCCGGGCCAATTTGAAGCTTTCGGTATGTATGCAAATAAGTAAATTAAGCCCAATAGGACTAAATAAAAAATCATTTGCATAAAATTTCTGGCAGAGTTATATATTGTGATATATTTATTATTGAGTGTTCAGTCTTAAATTGTATTATGAGTTAATCATATTGGCAACATCTGAGGAAATTATCATAAAAATACTATATAATATACACAATTTGTCATTACATTTCTTAAATTAGAATATTCTCTTGTACGCCATATGCCTTCTGACGTACATCCTTATTATATATTATTTATATTATTTATATATATTTGTATATTTTAACTAAAGCTAACTTTATATACTTGAGAATACTCACCTTATGGATTCTTACCTGTTTTGTGTTTGCTCCAGCTATTATGTGTTTGATTCAGCTGTCTTGTGTCCGTCTTATATTAATATGTAAAAGAAATAAATGTATAAATAAAATACTTATCCCTTGCCTGGCCTCTTGTTGGCCAGTCTCACCATCAAAAAAGCAAAAGCATTCTATACATATCAATCGCTTGGTACTAATTATCTACGTTCCACCCAAGTAGTTGATTCCAACTATACTGCGGATATAAGTAAGTCCAGCACTATATAAAGTGTTCCAACACAAAAAAGGTTCAACGTACACAACTGTAACTCCACTAAGTGATGTAAGGGATTTGATTATTCCAACTGCGAAAACCCAAAAAATTGTAACTTTTATTTTTGCTTTTTCTGTAATAAATTACAAACAAAATTAGCTCGTCACTTGCAGTTCGTACATAATAATTAGCTGCAAGTAAAAACATTTTTATGACCCTTGAAAAATGATATAATTAGCAGATAACTTATTATTGAGATTTGGAAAAATAGCGATAAAATCGATAATATCGATGCATAATTAAATAACGAAACTCTAATCATGCCCTGTCAAAAGCCAGTTAACTCTAAAGACTAATATTTTGTCAAATGTTGCAAGGGATGTTCTGGATTTTTCCCCAAAACCACAATGCGGAGTCATAAATAATTGCAACGGCAGCGAACATAAAAAACGAACTCGTGACTTGCTTAAACAAGGTCGATCTAAAACCTGCCCAATGCATAAAAGTGCAAGTGACGTTATTTTATTTGCAAACGTAGACTCTATGAAGCACGGCGACCTTCAGTACGATATGATCAGAGCAAAAATGAAATTGATAAGCAGACTATTACATGAAATAAAAAATCGGATTCCAATGAGATATAGGAACTTAAAGACGCCATTTATCCCAAACATTTGGATTTAATATCTTGTATCAGAAAAGTTGCTCAGTTCTTCGAAGTTTTTTTTAAAAACACCTTCAGTCGCAACGAACCTTACAACTTTAATAAAAGAGTAAGCAAAAATATTATGGACTCATTGCAATTAAACACAAAATTATGAAACAAAAATGAAAGGAAACTTTCCCTTATACCTAAAATATTTATAGACACTAGAAGCAGGCACTAAATTAAATGAAAGTGAATCAGCAACGAATGAAGATAAATCCAGTACTTGCAATATTAATGTCCGTTTAAAATTCTAATGTTAAATTTGACTTTTAAAGATAAGTCAAATAGTGACACAGCAAATAAATGCAATCCTTCACAATTTTAAGCGTTAAATGTGTATAATTTTGATTAGCACAGTTTCAAAGCCAGAATCTGAAGATATACATTAAAAGATTCAATACCTTATATGTTATGAATTAAAAATTTTTCATATTGGTAAGATCTGATTAACTTATCATAAAATTACTATATCAAAGAAACAATCCGTCATTGCGTTACTTGGATTAGTATATTCTCTTTTAAGCTATATGCCTCCCGACATATCTAAACCGTTTTTTGCTAATTTTAATATTTATTTACTAATGCTAACTTTATATACTTGACATCACCCAATTTATAGTTTGTTAACTGATTCGTGTTCGTTCCAGCTAGTTTGTGTTCCTATCAGCTGTCTTGTTCTCGTCTCATATTAATATGTTTCTAGTAAAGGTAATGAAAAATATAAATATTTATCTATATATAAATAAAATGCTTATCATGATCAGTACAGATATACATTTTTTAATAACGTTCATTCTGCTTAACGTAATATAAAAATAATTGTATACATTAAAATATAAGATGTAATAGAGACACATCCGAATGATTAATTAACTGCAAGTGAAGTGGAGGTATACACTATGTCATACTATCACATCCTTACAGGTCTGAAAGTTAAGTAAAATAAATGTTCTTAAATATGTATATAGGCACAGCTCCTGGTGCTACTATATTAGATACGAAATATTTACTTAAAATATTGAATTATGTCCAGTAATAATTAATATGGATTCCTCGTTATATATTTATTATTAAATATATTCAAATAGATGCATCCGAAGAATTTATCAATACAACTAAAAATTCATCGACTAATAGAAGATCTTTGGAACTACTTAACGAATTTGGCTATGATAGGCTAGATTCATCGGCAAAAAATCAAAATCATTCAACGATAAATGATACATTTCAATCGCTTAATACTAACTGTCCAGATTCCACTCATGGATTCGATTCCAGTTATACTCCGGATATAACTAACCAGTCCAGCATTTTAAATAATTCAACCAATAAACAAGTTTTTACTTACACAACTGAAACTCCACTAAGTGATGTCAGGGATTTGATTATTCAAACTGCGAAAACCCAAAAAAATTGTAAGAAACATTTTTGCTTATTTTGCAATAAGTTGCAAACAAAATTCGCTCGTCACTTGCAGCTTGTTCATAAAAATGAGCCGCAAGTACAAAAATTCATATGCCTGCCGAAAAATGACAAAACTCGGAGATTACTTATTGATGAAATTAGAAAAAATGGTGATTATATCCATAATATCGATGCATCGTTAAATAATGGAACTCTAATCGTGCCCCGTCAAAAGCGAGTTAATTCTAAAAATGAAGTTGTTGATTTCATATGTTGCAAGGGATGTTCTGGATTTTTTCCCAAAAGCACAATACGAAGTCATATTAATAATTGCAAAGGCAGCGATCATAAGAAAGGAACTCGTGACTTGCTTAAACAAGGTCGCTCCAAAACCGGCTTTATGCATAAAAGTGCAAACGACGTTGTGCGCACAAAAATAATGCCTGTTTTAAATGATGATCCAATTTCTCGGAATCTGATATATGATGAATTGATTGTTTTATTCGCAAACGCAGAATCTATGAAGCACGGCGAACTTCAGTACGATATGATCAGAGCAAACATGAGATTGCTAAGCAGACTATTATGTGAAATAAAAAAATCTGAACCCAATGAGATACAGGAACTTAAAGACGCCATTAATCCCAAACATTTGGATTTAATGATATCTTGTATCAGAAAAGTGGCTCAGTGGGACTCTTCTTTGTTGTTTTTTAAAACACCTTCAGTCGCAACGAACCTTACAACTTTAATTAAAAAGTGCGCAAAAATATTATGGACTCATTGCATAAAAACACAAAATCATGAAAAAAAAAAAATAATTAAAGATTTTCTTGTTCTATGGGAAACCGAAATCCCTCTTTTTATAAACAAAAAAGCTATAGAAGATCAGTCAAAGAAAAAGAGAGCTCTACCAACTATCTTACCATGTAAAGAAGACATCAAAAAACTTTTTGATTATGTGATAAAAAAGTCTGAAAATTCTCTTAGTGTGCTGAAAATTAAGTTTGATTTTTTGTCATGGACATCGTTAATACAAAGCACACTAATTGGCCTTCAAATTTTTAACCGCCGTAGAGCTGGTGAAATTGAAAGACTAACAATTGAGAACTATCTAACAGGCCACGCCATCGATGAAAATGTGGATAAAGAAAACTTCGACCGTCTCACGAAAGAAACTAGAGAAATTGCTCAAAAATACACAAGGTTGACTATCCGTGGAAAACTAAATCGAACTGTGCCAGTGCTGCTCACACCGTTTGACAAGTATTGTATTGAAACTATTCTTAAATATCGTAAAAGAGCTGGTGTTAAGAAAAATAATGATTACATATTTAGCGTGCCTAACGCCAAGCCTTTAGCAAAGCAGTATGTACGGGCTTGCCCCATTCTAAAAAGATTTGCCCTGGAGTGTGGGGCTCGCTGCCCAGGGGCCTTAAGGGGAACGATGCTTCGAAAGCATTTAGCTACCTATACATCGATGCTTAACGTCGAAGATGTCCAAATTGATAGGCTTGCCAATTTTATGGGTCATCATAAAGATATACACAAAGAAATCTACAGAATCCCTGTAACAGTAGCGGAGATTGCCGAAGTATCCCAGATGCTTATGGCAGCTCTTGGAAATAATGTTGAGGATGAAAACACAGTAGCCCTTGATCAGTTAAAAGAAAGTGAGTAAATATATTCATCAAGGTTGTGAGTGATACTAAGTGTAGTTATTGTGTAGAATATAATATTTTAACTTATCTAATAATTACTTATCCAATAAGCCCTATTGTCAATGTTTTTACATTATACTTAAAATGTATTTTGCAGATGATCCTTTAGAGGATTCGGAATCAGATTATTCTGAACAGCGATCAGAAAGCGAATTTAATATTTCCGATGATGAAATTGTAGAAAAATCCAATGCAAAAGGAAAGCGTCCAAGTAGTGAGTATTGAATTGCAACCTACATATTTTTGTCACGTGCTTACATGCATTGCGATTAGTCTGTCCTATTTATCCTCATTCGCAAAGTGAAAAAATATATCGTGCTTATTTTGCGGGCCCATTGAAGTTAGAAACTTTGGGCTTGAAATATATACACGTATATATCCACGATAGGTAAAGTGCTACAATTATATAATGACGACCACTGGGGGCGTTGTAAATCCTAAAAATCGTTTTAAATTGCACAATCGCAAATCTTACAGAATCTTAGAGCTTGACTAACTTTTTCATGAATACTATTGATGGACTACTCTGAAGATCGATAAAAATTAGTTTGCCTACGATTGACTGGGTGCGTGGCGAATGTTTAAAATTGATATCACCTAATAAATTGTTCTGGTAGGCTGTATTAATCTGTTATTGGTCTATGATTGAGTATTGCGACGGTTGCAACCGACTGCAAAGTTTTTAATATTTTTCTATATTACTAAAACGTTATTCTTTTTCACACTAAATTGTATTAAACTCTATTATTTAACAGGATCATCATTTGGAAAAACGATAAGAAACCGGTGGTCGAATGAAGAGCGTGAAGAAATATACCAGGCTTTTGGCGACCTGTTGTCGCTTAAAGGATTGCCGTCACTTAATCAATGCAACACAGTTATAAATAATTCTACATATCTAAAATGTAGGACACCGGCGCAAGTAAAAACATGGATAGATAATCAGCGCAAGGCTAAATCAAGGAACTCCGCAAATAGATTAAATAATAAATATGTTGACCATATTTAAAATAAGTGGATTATACTTTTTCGTATATTAATATTAATTTATGTTAAAAAATTTTGGAATTAAAAAAAAATTCATTTTAAATGCATGTATTTAATAACGTCATTTATGTTAATTCACATTATTAATTTTACTTTAACCTAAAGTGATCCAAAACTACATTCAAAATAAATTTGACTCTTAATTTCAATTAAGCCAGTCTGCCACTAAATTTAAAATGTATAAATTTAATAAAATATTGCTGAGTCTTATGTGGTTTCGCGTTATATTTATTTAGTTTAGTGAGTTTTATCGAAATTCACTGTTCCCTAGTCCTCATAACCTCTATATATGAGTCTCTATATTTATATAAAATCAGTATGTTTTTGGGGACAGCTATTTGACTGTTATTTACTAAATTGAAGTGTGAACTGGACCAAATCTCATCGTTCCTGTGTCCTTATAATACACGTTGCGTTTTTGTCCCTAAAACTTACCTTATATATAAAGTACATTATAACGAACAATTTTTGTGTTATATACTGAGAGTATTTCGGGAACTGAGTCCCCATAAAACACGTTACCCTAAATGGAGTTTGTTTCATTTCATTTTCATTTCGTAGAGTTGCCACATCGACCAAATGAGGATATATACATATTAGTAAAAAACATATATTATGGGAGAACTAGCGTACGAATTGTGTTTTGTTCTTTTTTAATGATCAAATGCATGCAAAATAAACCTAATCAGATTACATCATAGTTATGCAGATGTCAGCAAACGCATTTAAAATCTGTGTTCCCGAAAAATCTTCTCGCCATAAAGTGGACCAACTTTAAGATAATATAAAAATTATAGTATTTGAGGTACAGGCAAAGTGCTGGTTGGATAATGTTAAGAAAAGGTATTGTTATTTTTATTAACCCTTAGGTTTCTTCTAAGAACTAAGAATTATGAAGAATTATGAAAAGTCCCCAAAAGAGACATTCCAGTCCTAAAAATTTTAAGGTCAGTCCCCAAAAGAGCGAATTGTCCCCATAACCAACGCAGCATACAAAAAATGTCCTTATTATCGATGCTCCACATATATATATATATATATTAATAATAGACATATATACAACGGGTGGGTTGATTGTAGAACATCTCGTATTGATAAGCGGCCATTCAGACAGCGTTTTGTTTCCGTATTGCCCAATTTCTGCTCAAAGAAATATATATATATTATGATAATAATAATAATTCATTTAAATTCTTATCTCGATTCGCAGACCTGGTATGATAACTTTGTGGACACCATGAAATCGGCCTTTGATTTTTCGCTCTTCTTGGATAACAAATTCGCGCTATTCAATCTATCCACATTGTTTTTGTTTATTTGGTAAGTACTCAGCGCCCATTTTCCGAAGGTCTCAATCTGCGCACCACAAATTGTGTATCTAGTGCGAAAATTAATAGATTTATTCGAAATGCCAACGGCCATAACGAGTCGAAAATCTGTCAAGTACAAATGTCGCAATCAGTTTTTGGCAGCTGCTCAAAATAGCATGTATTATACAGAAATTATGAACCCCTTGATGCGCAATTAGGGCTACTCAAGCTATGAAATAAATAATAATAATATTAAACCAAATATATAATAAAGCTAAGCACTTAATAGATAGTAAATTACCTAAAAGGATGCTGAAAAGTTGTTACTCACATGATAAAGCCTAAACAAATTCGTTAATAAACTTTCAGTTATCTTGACAAACAAACATTAAATAATAAAATAAACATTTTACAGGTTTATCATACCCTATCTTTATCTGCCCGATTACATGAAGCAATATAACTACGAGGTGAGCGTGAGCGCAGTACTCATATCCGCAATTGGTATTGCGCAAACGGTGGGCATGATTGGATTGGGTTATTTGGGTGATTCACCCTGGATGAATATCAATATATGCTATTCCATATGCATGCTGGGTAAGTACAAAATTATAATACACAGTGAAGCTATTTTGTTACAAAACGCATATTCTCTATAAACCCTACTTGAAAGACTGAAAATCGCAGAGAAAGGCGCTTTTACTTTCTTCTGAGAGTTAAGAGTGGCTGATTTTTACGCCTGCCCCCATTGAGAGAATGTTATAAAAATGTAATTATATACCGCTAATGAATTATAACTTTAATTTTTTTTTATTATTGCTTGCAGTTTGTGGTGCTTCGGTGTTTTTTATGCCCATGCTAATCAATAGCTACAATGGACTGATGGCAATGTGCGTCATATTTGGATTCACTTTTGCCAGCTCCTTTTCATTTACGCCCAGCATATTGGTCAGTATCGTTGATTTGGATGATTTCACTTGTGCCTACGGTTTGGTGCTGCTGGTGCAGGGCGTTGGCATGATTGCCGGCCCGCCCATAGCAGGTGCCATTTATGAGTTTACGGGCAGGTATGTACAACAATTGTTAACCATTTAAGGATCAGTTAGTTAATCAAATTATTTAATGTATGTATGTACAGATGGGACGACTCCTTCTACTATGCGGGCATATTTATAGCACTCTCCGGCGTCTGTTCGTATATGATTGAGTTCTGTGAGAAGAAACCAACTAAAGAGAGTGATAGTGATGTCTCAGAGACTAAAAAAGCTCAACTTTTACATTAGTTTACTAAAATGTCAGTAGCAGAACCAAGCAAAACAAAAAGAAATTTATATAAAAATAATTATATATAATTCAATTCAAGGACTACAATTGATAAACTTCAGTGCAATTATGCAGCACTGCGGCCTAATTAAAACACAAATAATGGACTAGCATTAAATGTTATCAAGTTTCTTATGTCAAATGCTGTTGCAGCTGAAAACAAAAACAACAATACAAAAAAAAACATTACCTAAAATATAAAACTCAGAGCGAATTAGTAGATAAATAATTAATTAATGACTAGTTTTTCGCATGTAAGCAAAGCATTGACTTGAAATCAAATATTATATTTAACAACTATATTAGTTAGTTAACGCACTAGGACAACTATATTGTACGGATACTCCAATAAAACAACAACAAGAACAACAACAACAACAACAACATGGAAATTAACCGATCAGTGGCTACTAATTGGAAAAAATATGTTTTTAAGTGGGAGGCTGAAGGCTTCCGATTTATTTGAATCCAAGATTATAACTAAAGTACAATTGAGAACTTATGCTGCAAGTCAGCTATGGTTATGATAAAGCTTATTCTCTTAAAGCTCAAAAGCTCGCGGTGATCTTATGCTGCGAATCAGCTGTGCTATGCTAAAGCTTCTTTCCTTAAAGTTTAAAAGCTCATATCTTTTATTAGGTTGTTTTGGGGATTCAGCTTTCTTTTGCTGATTGTTATGCCCTGGGTTTAGATTGTTACGTTAATGGGTATTTGCGAAATGGTGGTAAGCGAAGTTAGCCCTTTGGTAATTCGCTTCCACGTTCCTGAGCTTTTGCCAAAGCATTAGGCAAATTTTCAGGTTTAAGGGAGAACAAAACTTCTGATAAAGAACCGTTAGGACCTGTGATGAAAATTCTTAAAGCGTAGTCTCTGTTTTTCTTATTCATCTCCGTAATAATTTGTTTTTGTTTATCAAAAGGGTTAGTTTTTTATTAACTAAATTGTAGTATTCGAGAACAGATAGGTTACCCTGTCGTAAAATACTTAACTCCTGTTCTATTATATTGATTGGTCGTCTATCACTGTAGGCGAAATCCAACCTTGCAAGTATAGCTTCAAAATTAAAAACGGTACCGTGATTAGTCAAAGTGTCATTAGCTTTACCTGTTATTTTATTTCTTAATATTGTTAAAGCACCTACGTACTTTCTACTTCCTTCTTTATACATTCGCATGGCACAGCAAGCGACTTCGCGCCAACTAACATATGCATTATAGCTGCCTGAGAATTCTGGTATGGACTTGATAACATCAAAAGATTCGTCGCAACGAATAAGGTGATTTATTTCAGTAATCTTATATTCTTGTTCATTATTAGATGAGAGAGTGATTTGTAACTTCAATTCTGCAATTTGCTCTTGAAGCGCTCTGCTCTGACTTGCGATCAACTGAGCTACCAAATCAGCTGTCAAGTTATTATTGTTAGCCATTTTTAAATTTTGAAAATCTTCAATTAAACTTTCTATATGGTTATCCAGTTTATAACACTTATTATTCTAACAAATGCTTGCACAAATTTAAACTCTAATTACTTAATTAAAAAAAGTTTCTTTTTAAAGTAAATGATGATGGCTCACGTAAAAGGTCTTTCTTTATGGGTGATTATACATATGTCGTTCAAGTCTTCCTTCCTTCCTTCTGGGACTTAGGGTCTTCTTTTTATGGGGGTCTCAGGTTGACGTGATATTTTTTATTTGGTTAAAAGTTTTTGATTGGTGAAACAATTTTTGTTGGCGAAAATATTTGTTTCGCTTCGTTGATCGATTAATTAATTGTTTTCATTTAACTTGAATGGGAAAATTTGATTTCAATTTTAAGTATTGTGAACAATCAATATTTCCAGCTCAGGGTATTTTCACTACTCTTCAAGTTTTCAGAAACGGTATTTTCGTTCGTTGGAAATTTTTAATGTTTCTTTTAGAGGCACTCGATATTTTCGTTCTTAGAAAATTTGTAATGCTCTTTTGAGACAATCTTGGCACTTTTGCTCACTCGCGAATCACTAAGGATTTTGTTTCTTTTAATTATCATTTTTTGTGTTTATAATCGCGAGCCCCACGTTGGGTGCCAATTAACCGGCTACTAATTGGAAAAAATATGTTTTTAAGCGGGAGGCTGAAGGCTTCCGATTTATTTGAATCCAAGATTAGAACTAACGTACAATTGTGAACTTATGCTGCAAGTCAGCTATGGTTATGATAAAGCTTATTCTCTTAAAGTTCAAAAGCTCGCGGTGATCTTATGCTGCGAATCAGCTGTGTTTATGCTAAATCTTCTTTCTTTAAAGTTTAAACGCTCGCGGGGGTGGCTTGAGTAAGCTAGACGCTTTGAGTCATGTTTACGTTAGCAATTGCGTTCTAGAGACTGGGTCTTTAGTTTACGTTATAAATTGCGCATGAGAATATGAATCTTTATGTTAAGTGGTTGCCATTTTATGTTTATGTTAGAGCCGGGAATCTGGATATTTATGTTGGCAGAGCTGCAGCTGTGCGTTAAGTGGACGTAGTGATTGAAACGGGTCTAATAAGTCTGAAAGGGCTAAGTAATTGGGATAGCGACTTATACTGAAATGTTGTTTATGATTGCAATAAGAATTGCCTTGCGGGCTGGGTGATAACTTGCATACTTATATACTATTGATCGAACTATAGTTACCAGAATTCAATATCAATGCAGTGCATCACTGCCATGCGCAAAACGGGTTCCCCTAATTGTCTTCTTTGTAAACGAATAATAGTTTAATAATTGTTGTAATATCATATTCAAAGTCATAGAACAACAAAATACACATCTAATCAATATCAATAATCAATCTATGTAACATATGCAATAAATTCAAAGACAAGTTTGCAATCAATTTAACTAACAGTCTTCAAAGCGGCAAATTAAAGGCTAGCGATTAAAATACTTAGCTCCTGACTAGGTAAAACTTTTTCAAATTATTGATGAATTATTAATGATACATATTAACAGAAAGCAAAGAAAGAAAAACATAGCCCGAATCGCAAATTGTTCGCCAGCAAATTGAATAATTTTAAAAACATTTTTGTCAACAACAAACCGAAGCAGTTCAAGTATTATTATAAAAAATGAATCGAGAAGTTCATGTAGCGCACTGAGATCAATTTAGCCTATGCCTAAAAAGCAACTAGAAATATATAAATCTACATATAAAGCACACTTCAATTTAGTTCAAAACCAACTAAATAATGCCTAGTTATAACCTCTATATACAACTGTAGACTATGTAGCTGTTGTTTCCAATAAAAAATTAAAAAAGATACAAATAAATAAAAAACAAAAACAGTTTTGTTAGCCATAAGAACATTTAGCAAAAAAAAAAAAAACAATATTAAATTAAACTGCAATTCTAAACTGTTTACAAACAGCAATTAACTAAATACAAATAGTATATATATCTATATATTAAACATTATTCAACAATTAAAACATAATTTTGAGAAAAAAAACCGGACGTTTTCTTTAATCTTCCTTCTACCCAACAAAAATATGACACAATTTTGATTTGTATTTTTGTAATATTTATTGTGTATATTAATATTATACTGCTTTGGGTCTGGCAAATACAAATGTTTATAAATAATTTGATTTTATTTCATGTTTGTTTGTTTAATTTGTATTTCTGTCTTTATTTTAATATATATATAAACTTCGTAATTGTCGGCGACATAATCAAATTGATTTAGCATTATCACCACGATTTGTTTTTGTTTTTGTATAATAATTATGTATTAAACTTATATAATATATATAGTTATGTTTTATGCATGTCTGTGTTTGTATATATATATATATCGGTAAATGTTATGCAAATTACACAAAAACAAAGCAAATGCGTTCAAGAAAAAATATAAACAAATCATAAATAATTATTTGTATAATGTAGTAGAAGAAAAGCAGCCACCACGAACGGGAGAGACGGGATTGGGGGGTTAGGATTCGTATTCATCGTAAAACGAATCACAATGAGACAAATTCACATAGTATGTTTATATAATATATATATATATATTACACGCCATTCATCAATTACTGCTCAGCCAAAATGTAACTAGCAAACTAACTAAATGTACACAAAAATATTTGTTTTTGTTTTTTTTTTTTTTTATATACGTATGTTTTTTGTTTAAAGTTTACAAAATTTAGAAATCACGCACGACACATTTTACATACACAATTGTTGATCTTTAGTTTATTTAAAATTGAATTTAATGCCTTCTTATTTTTGCTATTGTTTTATTATTATTATTTTTCTTTTTAGCGGTTATGTTAGTTTCTGTTGGGTTTCTTCTTTTAAAACATTACGCTTAGTGTTGAAAACGGTTCACTAATTTGCGGTTTACTATTTTTGCAGCTAAATTTATTACGATTAATATTTTGCTTGAAATAAAAAAATGAAAACAATAAATCCGCTTCCACTACCTTCTAGGAGTTAGTCACTAGTAGCTTTTACAGAAGCGGCTATCGGCTACGGGCTACGGCTATCCCAGGTGCAGGCATCGGCAAAATAGATTTTTATTCCTAGCAGCAGCCGCTATTCACTGCACCACCCGCACCGCCGGAGCCGGGCAGGGCTGGATTTGTGGGCGTTGCCTGTTGACCGATTTTAATACCATTCGCCTGCAATAAACGAAAACGAATTAGTCATGCTGTTATCACAATTAATAACAATTAATTAGTAGCGCACCTCATTGTTGATGTCGAATACACCCTCCTGTATCTTTTCGTAAATCTCTTTGGCTGTATTGATGAAAGCCTCCTCAACATTAGCTGCTGTGCGCGCCGACGTCTCCATGAAGACCAGGCCATGCTCCCTGGCGAATGCCTCGCCCTCCTCCTTTTTCACCTCGCGCCTGGAGTCCAGATCGCTCTTGTTGCCAATCAGCATGATCACCATATTTGAGTTTGAGTGCTGGCGCGCATCCTCCAGCCATGTGGTCAAGTGGTTGAATGTCTCGCGCCTTGTGATGTCATAGACAAGCAAAGCGCCAGCTGCGCCACGATAATACGATCGTGTAATTGATCTAATTGGCGTAAAGATATTAAAAATAAAACAGTTAAATAATGCAACAACTTTCTTTAACCGTTTGTAGCGCACCTGAAAGCCTCTTGACCGGCTGTATCCCAGATTTGCAATTTTATTTGTTTACCATCAATTGTGATCATGCGTGCACCAAATTCCACGCCAATTGTCAGATCATGCACCGGCTGGAAGCGCTTGTCCGTGAACTGCAGCAGCAGACATGATTTGCCAACGCCTTGAGAAATGCGCAAAAAAAAAAAAAACAAAGATAATGATAATTTAGTAATTGCCGCTTATGAAATTTAAAGCGCTAAAGTGAAAGTTTTCTTTAAACATTTTCACAAAGTCAATCAAAATTTACAGCAAAACAACAGACAATTATTCCAACAATTCCAACTGAGCTAATATATATATATATATATATATATATATATATATATAGCGCTAATATATATATATATATATAGATTAGCGCTATTCTAATTTACTTTTAATAGCTATATATGTATATAAGATATATAATATATAGAATATCGATGCCATGTGCTGGCCAGGGTATTTAATCGTCGGCCCTCAGTTATCCATATTAATTTGGGAACTGTTTTTTGGCACTACAACTGAGAGGACAACAGTTAGCAGAAGTCGCCCTCTTTGCAGATATTTATCTGATAAGAACCAAGTGAAATCAACAGCTGTTTAATGTAGCTGTCAATGAAAAGCGCTGTGTGTGTGTGTGTGTGTGTGTGTGTGTATATGTGTGTACATACGTATGTATATATTTGCACTGATGATAAGCGAAGCGGAAAACGATGAACAAATAGTTTACGCTGTCCCTTTGAAACTCTTGCTGAGTAGCAAAAATCATGCTAAAATGCGTCCAAGCAGAAGTCTGCGTGGGGTTTGGGGTTGGAATTGTTGGTGGCTGAAGCAACAACGGTTGACTCAGCGGCAGGCAACAGCAGGTCCCTAACATACGAATGTTGCACCCCGCACAGCCCCCTGTAACTATATAGTAAGCAACTGTTAACTTCAACAGTGTGGAGTAACGCCCGCGCCTTTCTATACAGAGGCGTTGTTATGGTTTTATTGATTTTTCCTTGCAGCGTGCTGTGCTTCTCATTTGCAAGGCAGCTGGTCACTGCGCTTGACTTTAGCTTTAATTGGCAGCCAAAGGGCAAACACTACATGACAAACACTACGCAGTTTGAGTTTTTCCTAGGTCTTTGTTTTGTTGTTACTGCACAGTTTGGGGAGAAAATCGCACTAAAAATTTTCACACACACTCATATGGAATATGCC
Organism: Drosophila novamexicana; assembly: GCF_003285875.2. Lineage (NCBI taxonomy): Eukaryota > Metazoa > Arthropoda > Insecta > Diptera > Drosophilidae > Drosophila > Drosophila novamexicana. The sequence continues at coordinate 6,436,411 of NW_020824765.1, read as the reverse complement.
AGCACTCACCAGTGTCGCCAATGATAATATATTTGAACAAGTACGCGTAGGACATTTTTGCTGCTGGTTAATTAATGAACTCTATTATGTGCTTCTTAAACAATTATGAACGATATATATGGCAATAATAATACGCAATTCCAATCCGTCTAGTTTTGCAAGTTGACTGATGATGACGACTGGTGCTTATAAACGATAACGATAACGACTGCTGCACACATCCAGGGCTGCGATTACTGGCGCATAGGGTTGCCACTATTGCGCACAATTTGGTGAATGCAATATCGATAGTCCAGCCATATATGTATGTATGTAGCAGTTTTGTCAGAAATTTTCTCGCACAAAGCGAAGTGTTTTAGCTCAATTTATAATTAATTAAATGTGAAATGTGTAAACGAAAATAACTATTATCGTATTTAGCTTAAATTAATTGCTGCATTTGGCTAGCCACAAACACAGCGCCTGCGACTTGTAGAGCGTTCGGCTCCTGGTCGCCTCTCATATTTTCCACAGCTTCGTTGTCTACACACAACAGGGCCCCAAAAGTGTTAGTCTGTGTGTGTGTGTGCGTGTGGGTTAGTGTTGTTTTGTTTCTTCCTTCCGACTGAGGCAAGGTGAAACATGAAGATGGCTGACGGCTCGACAATATTGCGTAGGAACCGACCAGGCACAAAATCAAAGGTATGTAATGGCATTTAAAAGAAACCAAAGTGTTTTCCCAACATCTGCAACTTGTGCCCGCAAAACAACAGGATTTCTGTCGCTGGCCCGATGAACCACTGGAGGAAATGGACAGCACACTCGCCGTGCAGCAGTACATACAGCAGATGATCAAGCGCGATCCCTCGAATGTGGAGCTAATACTGACCATGCCCGAGGCACAAGACGAGGGCGTCTGGAAATATGAGCATTTGCGGCAATTCTGCATGGAATTGAATGGACTGGCCGTGCGGCTGCAGAAACAATGCTCCCCGTCGACGTGCACGCAAATGACGGCCACCGATCAATGGATATTCTTGTGTGCGGCACATAAAACGCCCAAGGAGTGCCCCGCCATTGATTATACACGCCACACGCTAGACGGCGCCGCCTGTCTGCTAAATAGCAACAAATACTTTCCAAGCAGGTATGTGTATTGAATCGCCCCAAGCAACTAGCCACATAATGAGTCAAGTGTTACACCCGACCACAGAGTTTCCATCAAGGAATCGTCGGTGACCAAGCTGGGCTCGGTGTGTCGACGCGTCTATCGCATATTCTCGCACGCATACTTTCATCATCGTCGCATCTTTGATGAGTTCGAGGCTGAGACGTATCTATGCCACCGATTTACACACTTTGTCACAAAATACAATCTCATGTCCAAGGAGAATCTGATTGTGCCCATTAACGAGGAGGAGAATGCGGCACCTGGCGAAAGTGAAGCCTAAGCAACAACAACAACAATAACAATAACAAAATGAACAACAACCACAACAAGAACAGCAACACAAACTTAAAGCATAAGAAATTATTGACGGACAAAAGCTCAGTCATTCATACACAACTCACTTAAACATATTTATAATATATATATATTTACTAATAGCTTGCATTAGAGATTCGAGTTAAACGCATCATTTTGTTTTTTGGATCACACACGGACGGACAGTAAGAGTCAGAAACTGACGGGGCAGCAGAATTGAGCGGCATATTAAAAAGAAGAATAGAAAGAAAAGGAAAACTCAATGCAAATTTTTGTGTATGTAGTTCAAAGCGACAAATATATAAAAAGCTATATAATATTAGCAAGAGCAAAAGTTTAAACAGACAACAAAACCGATTCGCCACTTAATTCCGTAATGATTATGTTAAAATTCTTATTTTAAATAAATTATTTGTAGACACACACACACGAACACACATTAGACACAACAGATTTTCCTTTTGCCCAAAAAAAGAAAAGGAAGGAAAATTTTCCCTTAACGAAATGGAAACGCAGTTGTAACAAAAACTAATAAGTAAAGTTTATTCATCATAAACTATATAAAAACATTTACAATAAATCGAAACAGCAAACCAATTAAAACAGGTTTCCCGTTCAGACAATATTCACCTCCAGCATGCGCTGCTGTGCCACCAAACGCTCAAAGCCCAATCCACTAAGATCTAATGTACGATATTTACCATCTAGTATAAGCTCCGCGATGGCGCGACCCACCGCTGGCGTCTGCTGTATGCCGTGGCCGCTGAAACCAGCTGCTATGTACAGGTTCTTGTAGTGCGGATGTCGGCCAATTACACCATTGGCATCGAAGCTATTGTGGTCATAGTAGCCGGCCCAGCTGCTCTGGACCTTGGCCGACTCGAAGGCGGGCACACGGTTGGCCAGAGTGGGCCAAACATCGGACTCAAAGTAGCCGTGATCGACGTCTAAGGTATCGCAGTCGGGCTCTTCATTATCCGCCGGACTGCGACCGCATAGGAAATTGCCGCCCAGACCATCGCGCCGGAAATACGTGCCATCGGGATCGATTGTCAGCGGCGTGGCCAGGCCCGGACAATTGCGACCCTGCGTATTAATCACATAGACATAACGCTTGCGCGGCTCCACGGGCAACGCCACACTCAGCATGTCTTGTCCCGTGCCAATTTTGGCCAGACGCGCCACCTGCCCGGACTGTGCGCCCGCTGCCAGGACGCAAGTATCGAAATGCACGGTGCGTTCGCTGCCATCGGCACAGGCCACCAAAGCGCCGGAGAGTTCACCAGCTGAGCTCCACTCAAAGCCCGTCACCTCACCATTGGCAAACTGGGCGCCATAGGCGCGCGCCTGCTTCTTGAAGCCCATCAGCAAGGCCCAGGGATCGAACCAGCCCTCCTTGTCCACGCCATAGCAGCCCAGCTCAATGTCCTCCGTGGAGAGCCAGGGAAATCGGCTGCGCAAAGCTGCCGTACCGAGCAGCTCATTGCGTGCGCCCAACTCATTCTGCAGCTTTGAGTTGCGGCTTAGCGTTTCGGCGCCCTTGGCACTGGCCAAGGTAAGATAGCCATGCGGCTGAAAGTTCAAGTCCACATCGCCCAAATAACTGCGGCAGCTGGAAATGAAATCGTAGCCAAAGAGCGACATTTTAATGTTCTCCGCTAGTGAAAACTGTTGCCGCACACCGCCCACGGACAGCACTGTGGATGCAGCCGTGTACTACGCAACAATATTGGAACATTTAGAGAGAATCCTTAATAGCCATGATCGGAAGTAACTCACGCACGCATCCCGCTCCACAACCAGCACATTGAGCTTCTCGTGCTGTGTCCTGCATTTCAGCCAGTACGCCGAGGAGGCGCCCATTCCGCCGCCGCCAATGATCAGCACATCGCAGCGCTCGGGCAGCGCATCCCCGGAAGCGGCGGCTGTGGCCTGTGCGCCGCTCTGGCAGCGCAGCTGCTGATGCAGTGCAGCCGTGCGCAAAACACGACCCAAACGCAGCATTATTTGTACTGAGCCAATTTTCAGTGGCCGCACATCTTGATTGCAGCCGTGTGTTATGGCAATCAGTGCACGCGTCCAGATTAGATTTCTCGTAGCTTATCAAAGCAACTAAATAAACTACAATAATACTAGCTTAACAATACTACAATTTAGACTATCTAGGGCTCTCTTATCAATAAAGTATTGCCGGTCCTCATCTTTTCCACTCGTTATTTAATTTTTAATGCCCTATAGTTCTTGTGGCCTACACGACTTCTTGGTGATATGTGTAACATCTGAAACGGGGTCTTTTTAATAAATTAAATTAATTTATTATAAACTGATAACAAGGGATATTTTTGTATTTAGAAAATAAGCCACAACTCGATCGAGTCGTGTGTCAAATGATTTGCATAGATCCGGACTACAAACTGGCCAAATAAAATCCGAATCGTCCTGGTACTCCTAAAAATTTTCCAAGTCCATGATTCTTAGATGACCCCATAATGTTTTGATGCAGATCGATGCAGTTTGTACTTAGGATCCTAACGCACAAAGTCCTTTGAAAATCTGAAAGGTTATGGCCGAGTTATGGGTATTTTTCTAAAAAGGACGTGATCACAAAATCGGCTGTAAATTGGCTATTTAAAGGACTATCAGGATGTCCTTTGACAAAAAGTCTGTGCTTATCCTGTCAACTTAGAATATAGAAAGAAAAGGACGAAAGTCCTCCAAACAGCTGAGATATAAGGACTTTAATTTTGATTATTAGAAAGCCTATAGCTCAGCCGTATCCTTGTGGATCGTGACACGTCCTGGGTCAAACAACTTCTATGGGCCGAGGCTAGGAACCTACGAAAGGACATTCACATCGTCCTTGTAGTTTCAGAGATATGGCTATTTTTGTAAAAAGGACATTCTATTTATAGCCGTATCCTGGCCGTTTCTTCAAGGATATCGGAACGATATACCTTTTTGAACTCGTGTGGACCAGGACTATCGATTGGCATCTAAGGATGTCCAGGATTCGACAAAAAATTTCGCTAAAATTTTATCAAGGGGTAGAGTCGGAAAATTGGCCAAAATCGAAAAAATCCGGTCTTATTTTGCCATTTAAAGGACTATTGGGATGTCCTTTGGCCAGCAGATAGTCCTCACCCTCCCAATCAAGAATCTACTACAATAAGGACGAAAGTCCTTCAAATGGCAAAGTTTTAAGGACAAATTTTACAACAGAAACTTGCGTATAACTCGGTCATATCCTTGCGTATCCTGGCGAGTCCTATGTCAAAAAAATTGTATTGACTAGATCTCCAAACTGGTCAAAGGATATCAAGATCGTCCTTGTAGTTTAGGAGATATTAAGGATTTTGTGTTTTAGGCCCATTTCCTTACGGCGCGCGACAAATTTTGCCAAGTTCATGATTCCTAGATGACCCCACAATTTTTTGATGCAGATCATTGCGGCTCGTCCTAACGATCCTAACACACCAAGTCCTTCGAAAATCTGCAAGGATATGGCCGTGTTGTGGCCATTTTTCTATAAAGGATGCGAATATCAAATCGGGCCATAACTTGGCCATTTCAAGGACTATCGGAATATTTTTTGGCCAGCTGATAGTCCTCAACCGACCAATCAAGAATCAACTACAAGAAGGCCGTAAGTCCTTCTAACAGCAAAGCTTTAAGGATACAATTTGCAGCAACAAATTGCCTACAATCCACCCATATTCTTACGTATCCTGACGAGACCTGAGACGAATAACTCTCAGGGATTTTGGTCATCAACTGACCGAAGGACATACAGATCATTATTGTGGTTTCCGAGATAAACCTATTTTAGTAAAAAGGACATTCTATTAATAGCCATATCTCGGTATACAGAATATACAATCAAAAGAATTTTGGCTGTTTTATTTAAAACAGTATATACATGTATTTTTTTTTTTGTTTTTTTTTTCTTAAATATATTTATGCAACGTATATTCCACCATGTCTGGGCTAGACTTTTCGCATCAGTGAATCTCGTTTAAAACGATTTAATATAGTACACAATCAAAATGATTTCTTACGAATTTCCTCAATTGAGGGTCAAATTTTCAAAATTTTTGTGTGGTTTGGATCAACCAGTTAGGACAATCAGATTAAATATATATATATAAAATCTTATTCTTACAAATTTCGATATTTTAGGAATCAGCTGTGCAGCGTATCTTAAACTCGCCACCAGTCGAACAGTTTTTTACATAATTACCATAACAACTCTAAAAATGTTTAGATAAGTAAACTTAAATTAAGTATGCTCGCTGGCCGCAGTCTCCGGGACGGATGTGTTTTGACTATCCTGACCGTGTCGCGGTTGTTGTTGTGGTTGGCGGGGTCTGTTGCGTCCAAATGGTTGGCGTTTATTTGTGCGTCCAGCTGCAGCCGCTGGTCTGCTGGCAGGTGGCTCATCGTGCTGCCAGAAATCGCTGGTTGTATTCGGGTTTTGTACCCTGAAAAGAAATAATAAGGTATATAAGAAATTTGGATAATATGCTGTCTTAGCAGGCACGCACCCCTCTATGCCATCTGGCAGCTCGTCCAGGCTCATGAGTATGTGCAGTGTGGGTATTTGGCGGTTGACAATGATCTCCTCGAGGCCATCCATTTGTGGCTTCCAGTGCTCCTCCACGCTGCAAGCAAAGACTCAATACTAGACACGCAGCGACACTTTTGTTTGCCAAAAACTTACCTCGTATAGCCCATGCGCGTCAACTGGTAAAGCGGATGACTGCGCTTGAGCACCTCAGCGCAGGATATGGTCTTGACAACGCCGCCACCGGAGCCACTCCAGACCAGACTGCGGTATTCGCCTTTGTCCAGCGCCGACTGTGCATAGCCAATGACATTGCTCAGCTTGGTGCCGCCCTTGACCTATTGATTGGAGTTGAAAATGATGAATTGGGCTGAGCAGTGAAATATCTGCCACTTACATGCATCCATAGGAAGTCCTTGTGCGTCTTTGGCATGCAATTCTGGAAAGGTAAATCATTTTTGCTCAGCTCCTGCTCCACATTCTCCGCCTTGCGATAGTGCATCATTTTTGCGAACCTGTAGGCATTCAAATAAAAACCATTAACTATGCAACTTGATTAGTGTACGAATTTTTGTGCGCCCCCCGGTGACAACCTTGAACCAGAACGGGATAATAGCAAAAGCTTTCCATGCTGTGTACACTCAAAGGCTGCCCGGAGAGCCCATCCATCCACTCATAAACTGTCTTGCGCAGTTATTGTCACCACAGTCGGTGCAAATTGAATAATTGCTTTATGAGACGAGAGCGGCCCCTGTGCCCATGGGCCAACAAAATCAGGCGCTAAGAAAACCCACACAAACCGAAGAACTAGGCAAAAGCTGCGGCTATGTCGAATTGAGCAAGCCCTACACTAGATGGCAAGAATCTATATTTATATTCATATGCAATACATCTTAAAATATATCTTTATATAAAGACATCCCTTTATTATTTAAATACAATGCATATTTGTAAAGCGCCACAATCCGTTCTCAAAAGGCAATGAAAGTTGTCTTAATCTCAAGAGTTTTTTTTTTTCTAGGGGTCTTTTGTCTGGATCTCATTTTTATTATCCAGCCTGAAGTATATGTAATCTTAATTAGAAAGAATTAAGTGCGAATGTTAGTCTTATCTTTACGAGAATCTATCAAAACATAAAGATATGGGTATTAAATGTCAAAAAAAGTCACTTTGTTGGTTCCAATATCATTCTAAAAAGTATCTGAAGTTAAAATCAATCAAAATGGGCCCACTGAGAAGCATATAGACGGGACTTATCAAACAAAAGATTAGAAAAGAAACAAAAGCTTATCTTATCGTTATTTAACAGACGAAAATGGCTCAGCGAAAATTGGAATTAATATGTCAAAAATTGTATCTAGGCTGTATAAAATCTCTTATCTAAATACGTTTAAAAGATTTCGAATCTATAAACTTATATTTTAATTATTGGTATTAAATGCTATATTTTTTTGTTAATGCTCTGTAAATTGGCCTGCATCAAGTGTATTTTCTTGAGCCAACTAGGCCAACTCCTAACTCAAACCATATCAACCTGGCCGTTACAGCGCCATTGGGAATTGCGCATGAAGTGGATTTCAAGTAAAAGTCAATAAAAAAGCATTTCTACAGCAATTAAATGCGCGCGGCTGCAGCAGAAATTTCCCATTAAATAAAATTCTGTTGGTGTCGGGGCTCTAGACAACAAGGATGACAACCAACAGGAGCAGAACGAGAGCACGCGCAACCAAGATACAAGCGCACACACACTCTCACACAATTTACACCCGCACTCACCCCGTAACGTAGCATGCCACTTGTTGAAGCTAAACACCATTTATTTGTGGCACGAGGCATGGGGGGCGTGACTGCAGAGAGCTCTGAATTCGACAGCAGCAACGAAAGTTTATTAATGAACTTTTCACAAAACTGAGGCTGTGGGTGGCATCTCATGACCCAGTCAAACACCCACACACGCACACCACACACACACACACATACAGACAATTAACGTATGTCCTACAGAGAGATGAAAACGCAGACAATTCTAAGATTCAATGCAGCAGAAATTGAAAAAAATAGATATATATATATATAAATAAAAGAGTATGGGAACTCGTGGAGGTCGTTTTGGAATGTTACGAGGAATGCCTGCGAAATACCAACTGACAGGCACTGCTCTGACTGTCTCATTGAGAACGTCATCGTTATCGTCATCATCATCATCATCATCCTAAACAGGCAACATCATTATCAACTGCGGCATCGTAGCCATTCTTATCAAGTACGTTTATTGTCTAACAACACAACACAACAGGCAATTCATATGTTTTAAACTCTAAAAATCAAGTAGCTCGAAGGCATTCATCAATAATTATAATAATAATGATAATAATAATATTAATTAAAATAATAAATATGAATAATCATAACAACAGTAATCGATGATAATAATAATGATAATAAAAACAAAATGTAAAAATCAAGTAGCTGTAACTATTCATAATAAATTAATTAATGATTATCATTAATATTAATAAACAATAATAATAAGTAATCAGGCTAATAATATAATATAATAAGACTATAAAGCCAAATCTATAACTCAAGTAGTTAGAAGACAATAATAATTTCTGATGAAGAACCATATTAAAAAAATAAAATTAATATAATAAATAATAAATAAGTAAAAAACAAAAATCAATAATGGATTTTAATTATTAGAAATAATAAAACAGTCTTAAAGCCACTTCTTTCAGTAGATTTCTTCTTTTTTTTACACTTCTTAATTATAATTATCTGTATTCCTTTAGGCATAATTACTCAAGCAATTACAATTGTCGCAACATAATTATAATTATCTCTATACATGAACATATAAGTAATTTCACTTTTTCGCACAATTACTTAAGGTAAGTAATATTACTGTACATAATTAAGTGTTGACTGAACAATTCTGATAGCTAAACAAAAATGCTCAAGCTTAATTCAATTTTAAAGTATTAACAAAATAGCTCGAAGAATTAAAATATATAATTTGCATAAGTCCCATACAAATATGACATTAAATTACTTGTATTAAAAAAGAATGTTTATATTGAAATAAAACATAGACATAAATTGGTTGTCCAGTGTTATTCTATTTTGTGCGGAAGTTATTAATAAAACGAGTGTGCCACAAAGAAAAAGGACATGCTGCTTGCAATTGATGGGGGATCAGAATCTATGTATGTGTGCGTGTTTGTGTGTGTGTGTGTGTGGTTACCCTCACTTGTGTTGAACTTGTCTGTTTAGAATAAAATAAACGCGTACTTTGAATTAACATTATATAAATTAAGTTAACTTGCGTATATTACTTGAGAAGGCTTTAAATTAGATTTAAGATGCGCCGAGCATTCAACATTGCGTATACGTAATTTTAACTCGAGAACTCTAAAACGTTTCGCTGCGCTGCATATTTTCACGCACACTAACATACTTATCAACACACACACGCACACATAGACACAAATACACGTACAATACAAGGGCTAGCTGTGAATGAGATGGATAACGTGCGCCATTATGATCTCTGTTTTATTTAATAATATTATTAAGGACGATGAAAATTTAAGGGGCATTTAATAAATGTAAATATTAGAATTTTCAAATATTTTGGTTAGCAAAATGAACATAATAATAATAATAATAATCATAAAAATTATAATAATAATAAAAAAATGATTAATAACAATAATAATAATATTATGAATGCATATTTTTGTAATAATATATTCTTACTATTAAATCATAAATTAATTTTACCATAAAAAACTACATTTATAAGTACAATAATCTTTATTTTTATATATTTAAAAAAACACATAAAAATAACATTTAACATGAGTATATATAAAAATTGTTATTTTATTTTTCTTTATTAATTTATAAACGTAAGTTTATTGGCACTTTTTTCTTAGCCAGCAACCACTGTGCGTGGCAAATATTTCATTTATTTGCAAGCCAACCCTCAATAGCTGCAAACCTACACGCCCACCAACCCCTAGCTGAGTCTTACGCCAGCGCCCACTTGCCGGCCCCCTTGGACTGCCAAAGTATGCATTCATTAGACATGCCAACAGGCGCAGCGACCGAGCTTAGCTCCTGGCCAAACCGCAGAGCCAGGATCATTTGAGGTTTGCAAGCCGTGGCCAACGGTTGACAGTCGCGGCCATAACGACTTGGCAAGCAGTAAGTGGCAGTTGCAGTGGCAGTGGCAGTGGCAACAGGCATTATTGCCACAGATTTTAGTGCCGCATAATAAACTAACAAAGTGGCAACAATCGACAATTGTTGAATTAGTGCACAAGCATTTCGCATAACGCTTTATAAAGCTGCTGCCTGCTGTTTTAAAGCCAATTTTAATTATAAACAAAATACAATTTAAAGCTCTGCAATTTGTTAATGCCACAACATTGTAAATAGAAAAAATAGTTCTTAACTGAAATCAACAGGTATAAAAACAGTGGGCGTGGCTGTGGCAGCGCCATATAAACAAACTAAAAGCAACTAAATTAACTAAATACCAAATAAATTGTGTGTAAAAAAAATGTTGTAAAATATTTACACTAAGTGCGTCATTGAAAAAATTAACAACGCGTTAATTTGTGTGCATGAACTCTGAGATCTTTAAAAACAAATATTATTAAAATTATTTTTATCAATTTTTGAATATAAAAAAAAATAATCCATGTCCACAGATAAACCTTGTACATATTGCTTCAAATATATTTCAAATGAATACGCTCGAGGTCTGAGGTTTAATTTATTAAAATGTTATTAATTATTTTAAAAAATTAAATATTAATACATTTTTGCCCGGACCTCGAGCCAGCTTATTGAATTAAAAATTGGAAAGTTCGCCAACAGCAACATTGAAAATAAAAACATAAATAATTAATTGCTTTTATATTTAACGAAAAATAATTTGATATAGATCCGTCTATAAACTGATAAATAATTTAATATAAATCTGTCTGCCAAAAATCTTTAATCATCATCATTTTTCACTATATAAAAACTATCAAAAAATTAAAATAATGACAATATTTAAACAGGACCATAGGCTAATTTTTTAAAAATAAATATTAAAAAGTATGTTTGCTTTTCAATAATTTATAAAAATCTTTACAAGTGTTCAAAATAACCTAATTGCCATAAATTTAAAAATATTATTTAGCATTTAGAAAATATATTTTTATAAGCTACAATTTTTACTATAATTTTTTCCAATACGCTCACAAGTTGATTTGCTCAAGAAACTGCAGAAATAAATATATATATATATATATATCGCAAAAATAAAGAGCGAATAATACAAAAATATGGATAGCACCGAATTTCGAAAACGTGGCATGGAAATGGTCGAATACATTTGCAATTATCTGGAAACCTTGGGCGAACGGCGCGTTACGCCCAGCGTGGAGCCCGGATATCTGAGGCATCTGTTACCATGTAAGTGGCAGTAAATAGTTTTACAATTGATAACTCGTGCCAGCAAATGTTTTATATAAGTATATTTAAATGCATTTCTTATACATTTTCTTATAGAAATGTGTTAAGAGAAGAAAATAAGCATTTTTCCAAGTAGATTGAACTATTAAGGAGAACATTTTCTTTAAATAACTTTAAATTTTGGTTTTGTTATTTCAATTGTTAATGCATTATTTATTAATATATTTTTTTATTTTTGACTCCGACAATGCTTTTTGAATTAATAAAGTTTGCGAGAATATAGAAGAACTCGAAGTTCTCTAAAGTCATTAAACTCTGAATATTTCGAAAAGGTAGCTGTAAAAAAACCAATATTATTTTTGGTCCTATAAACCCTTCTTAATTATAAAATATGTAGAATTGACTTTTTGATTCCCTTAAACAACATGGAATTCTCTGCAAACTCTTCTTATTTCATTTCTGTCTTAAATTGCGTATCGTAACGAATTCCACATTTGTTAAACAGCTGAAGCACCGCATGAGCCAGAGGATTGGGATCAAATTATGAACGATGTGGAGGATAAAATAATGCCAGGCGTAACGCACTGGCAGCATCCGAGATTCCATGCGTACTTTCCGGCGGGCAATTCGTTTCCCTCGATACTGGGCGATATGCTGGGCGACGGCATCGGCTGCATTGGCTTCTCGTGGGCGGCCAGTCCCGCCTGCACCGAACTGGAGACCATAGTGCTCGATTGGCTGGGCAAGGCCATTGGTCTGCCGGATCACTTTCTGGCACTCAAGGAGGGCAGCACTGGCGGCGGCGTCATACAGGTAAACACATGTTGCATGAGCCTGGTGGCCAAAACTTATAGCTTGACATTGATCCGGCGGCATAGACATCCGCGTCGGAGTGTGTGCTGGTCACGATGCTGGCAGCGCGTGCACAGGCACTAAAGCGTCTCAAGGCGCAGCATCCGTTCGTGGAGGAGGGTCATTTACTGTCCAAGCTGATGGCCTACTGCTCCAAGGAGGCGCACAGCTGTGTGGAGAAGGCGGCCATGATATGCTTTGTGAAGTTGCGCATTCTGGAGCCCGATGAGAACGCCAGCCTGCGTGGCCAGACCATTGGCGAGGCCATGGAGGAGGATGAGCTGCAGGGTCTGGTGCCATTCTTTGTGTCCACCACACTGGGCACCACCGGCTCCTGTGCATTCGATAATCTGCCCGAAATTGGAAACGAACTGAAAAAGTTTCCCTGCGTCTGGATGCATGTCGATGCCGCCTATGCGGGCAATAGTTTCATCTGTCCCGAGCTGAAGCCCCTTCTCAAGGTATATATATATATAACCAGATATCCGTCTACCTATACACATCTCTACAGCTCTCGGTATGCTAATAAACAGGGCATCGAATATGCTGACTCATTCAACACGAATCCCAACAAATGGCTACTGACCAATTTCGACTGCTCAACACTCTGGGTGCGCGATCGCATCCGTCTGACATCAGCTCTGGTCGTCGATCCGCTGTATCTCAAGCACGGCTACTCGGATGCGGCCATCGACTATCGTCATTGGGGAGTTCCACTCAGCCGTCGCTTTCGTTCATTGAAACTGTGGTATGTAGCGCCCGTCCAAAAAGAGCCAAAGACCATCTAAGAGCCGACCCTTGGGTGTCAGGCCTGAATGACTTTGTTGACTATTGTCAAATATTTTTATTAATTTTTTGGTTTTTCGAGTGCCAAACTTGTTGCTTAGCCATGAGTACACTTGACTTCAAGCACCTGTGCCTTTAATATTTGCTTGCGATTTAGTTGTAAAAACAAAATATATTTGACAACCATATGCTCGAAGAGGCATAAATTAACTATGCCCAACTCAAGTTGGGATCTGGATTTTTGGTACACACCATGATCAGTTTATTTTGTGACTATTTTGAAGATTTCGCAAGAAACGCTTCACTAATACACGAGCTATTGTATAATAAAAATACCTGTAAATAACTTGCCATTTAAATGAATATGCTTGAGCTAAAGTAGATGTCTTCTATTATGTTCTTCATAATCAATTATTAATCGGAACTAAAAATATTCTCAGGATGCCGAAGATTAAATGCCCTTGCAGACATATAACTTCGGGTACATTCTGATGCATAACTGATGTATTCGATTATTATACTTATTTATCTTATCTTATCTTTTAATCTATAAGGTAATCCATAAGGTTTCCATATCTAAGAATTTGCAAAAAATTTCTGAACCCGAATGATAAATTCGCACGAGACATTGCAATAGACCTTTAGGTACCAATGATAGACGACGTGGTTAACAGACAAGCAGCGAGCTACTTTTCTAAGCTTCATAATCATCCTGGCAAGGAACCTGCTAAGCAGACGAAGAAGAAGAAGACTTAAAAGCACCTATCCAACAGATCTAGCTGATCGATGCCCTTAGTGTCAGCCAAACAAACTAGAACCTAGGCTTTATATTTATGTACGGTATTGTATTAATGCCAAAGAAATATGGAATCATTTCAAATGTTAAAAAGGGCTTGCGGTATTGTGTTGATACCAAAGAAAGATATATTTATAGATATTTTATTTAAAATTATAAATAAAGCTTGCTGTATTGCATGAATACTTATATATATATATATATATATATATTTAATACTTTTACAATTTCAAATGAAGCTTGCGGCATTGTATTAATACCAAAAAAAGGGAATAATAATTAACGCTCAAAAATCCTATAAAAAATGAACTTCTATATAAGAGCTATCAGAGAGTAAAGCTGCCATTTCTTTCCTCTTTCCATTTCTTTTCAATGATAAACACATTTTGATTTTATATCTTAATGCGAACAGGTTTGTGCTGCGCTCGTATGGAATATCCGGACTACAGCATTATATACGACACCATATCAAATTGGCCAAACGCTTTGAGGAGCTGGTGCTCAAAGATAAACGTTTCGAGATCTGTAATCAAGTCAAGGTGAGTTACATATATTATAAATGTGGCATTTGTCCATTTGGATTTTGGTTTTTGGACTGCGCCCATTACAGCAATTAATCATTAGACGAGTTCAAAGCACTTTTTGTTTATACAACAAGTTTTATATTTGATTTTTATAAGCCAAATGTGTGGGTGTGCGGGCGTGTGTGTGTGTGTGAACTATTGTTGTGCATGTTAAACATTTATCAAAATTGTTGTTTTCTTGGTAGAAAATAGTTTGGCTGTTTTGCCAGCGCAAGACTGACGCAAATAACATTCACTTGAACTTAACTAAAAATCAAATTATGAAATTTGTCTTCGCTACACGGGAGAGCGAGCTCGTAAACTATTTCCAAATTTGACTATTTCACACCAGCAGCAAAGACGAACGTGCGGAATTGCACGTCAAATGCCAAATTCCGATCGAAACTGAAGTATTTTGGCATAATTGGCATACAAAATTTGTTTAAAGGCAGGCCAAACGGGCTAAGAAAAATAAGAAGTGTGCATGATTTCGGCGGCAGTGCTTGGTCAGCCCATACCCTGCACTAAAATGTACAAAAGGGAGAGCGCTAAAAGCGAGATGTTGGAAAATAGTTTCGGGCTTAACCAATTGCAAATGAAATTCGTGGAAAAGAAAGAGTTTTGCTTGGAAAAGAAGAGAGCCGGACGTCCGATGCAAGAAGAAGAAGAAAACGGAAAAGCCGGGAATATAATACAAAGTGTCATCTGGGAGATAAATTCACGATAGTAAAACATATTAGACGTAAGAAGCAGCTGCGACTACAGACACGGCCAAGCTAACAAGAACATGTCCACTTTAGGGAAGTAGAGAATACGTCTGGCATACGTCTGGCATACCCCCCTATTAGACCATTTATACAGAGTACAGGGTATTTTAAGTAATACATGACGCACCAATTGACAGCTGCTTGGGGCCCGTTTCTTAGCCACTAAATTCAATTGGCCGTTTTTTTTTTTTCATGACCAAAGCACACCACATCACGTAATAAGTTGGCCACATTGCGTATACGCAATGTCATTTGCAGCCAAACTCTTTTGTTTCGTCGCAACAATAGCGATTATGTCTATTGAAAATGATTTAATTTATTGTCGAATTGCAGCTGGGACTGGTTTGCTTTCGCCTCAAGGGCAGCGACAAGCTGAACGAGAAACTGCTGAGCACCATCAATGAGTCGGGGAAACTACACATGGTCCCGGCGAGCGTCAATGATCGTTATATAATACGATTCTGTGCGGTGGCACAGAATGCCACTGCGGAGGACATTGACTATGCCTGGGATATCATTGTCGATGTGGCCAACGAGCTGCTGGAGAAGGAGCAGCACGATGAAATAAGCGAGATAATCAATCGCAAGAAACTGGACACGCTCGCCCAGAAGCGTTCGTTCTTCGTGCGCATGGTCAGTGATCCGAAGATCTATAATCCGGCTATCAACAAGGCGGGCACACCCAAGCTCTCCATGGAGCTGCCCTCGCCGGTGGTGAGTCGCGGCAGTGCGCCCATAATACGCACCCAAAGCTCTGTGGATCACAATTCGTGGATATCCTGGCCGCTGGCCTTTCTCTTCAATAGCAACAATGAGGAAAAGGGCAGCAATTGCTCTTTGCGGTGAGTTTCACTCCAAATACTGTTAATTGCTTGACGGGCATTTTCCACGCAGTTTTCGACATTTGGACACCAATGTGCGGCCGTCTTCATCGCGTCGCAATTCCGGCGCCGGCTCTTCGCCCTCGCCAGAGAACGAGACGGGCTTTGTGAATGCGCAACAGCAGCAGCAGCAACAACAACAACATCAACAATTGCTGCTGCAACAACCACAGCAGCTGCAATCGCCGCGAAAGTCGCCTCTGGCGCTGCGGAAGGCCTCCTCCTCCGCCCGGGAGAATCATAACTGAAGCGTTTATATAAAAACAAAATGCAAAAAAAAAAAGAAGAAAACTATGACAAACTATTCAAAGCGCGCTTCATGAGTAACTGCGGCGCCTAGTTGAATCCTAGACCAATTTACAATACCGATCACTCCTTATAAATAACCAGTACAACATATATATGGTAAATATTAATATATAGTTAATTAAATTAATATCTCGGTCAACCCCAAATTTTGTTGCTGCTCTCAATAGCTCTATTTATGAAGTACTTATTATAATAATAATAGCATATTATGCACCGTTTAATGTTATTTTTGCTGATTAAATAAATTATTAAAATATATAAATAAATTAATTGCTGTAATATGGTCTTTCGCTTTTCACTTTTTCAATCGTAGCAGGAGATATCTCCAACCCTTTAATGTATGTATAATCTGGACAGTTGATATATCTTATCAACATCAGACTGCCTTATCATATAGCTGCCATTGGAAAGATCAGTTTATGTTTATCAAGAAATCTTGGAATTTACAAGTGAAACTATGCTGCTTACGTTGGCTATATACTACAAATACATATCTATACTATACAATATTATATAGCCTTAGAGAAAGAATCTTAAGAAAAATTAGTGTTTTTATGACAAAATATTCTGTATTCTCACCAACCTCAGCATTGACGAGCTTCGGTATTATCGCATATCTGCAAAGCCGTAAAGCAAACGCCTATAAGGGTTTTAAATCTTCGGTGTGCCATAGATATCCCTACCTTCTCGCTGTTTAATGATATGAATTAAACCTCTAGGATTCGGCCATGGCAAGATTTTTCACAGTATCCGCTTGTTATATATACCTTTTGTACCTTTACAATCTGGGCAAATTGAGGCATATTATATCTGTGATAGTTTCAAGGACATTATCCTTGGTAAACCTACTAGTTGATAATCTTAAATAGAACTTACGCCTCCGTATGACATCCGCACTGTGTACTGCCAAGTATTTTAATAATAGTTTTCAATGGAAAGCATTAGCAGTTTGATAATTTTAGAACAAAGATGATGTCAAATTCAAACTAAAAAAGATTCACTTTGATTATCTATTATGAGATAGCATTTCCTTAACTTTCGCTGAGGCATCGTGTTATTTTGGAACCCGGGGCAGCTGTTATTGTGCCGGTCACAATTACGCTCAAGATAATATCGTAAACATATAGCATATGTGTATGTTAGGTTTCTGATTTACTACCGTAATTTTTGGCTATAAACAAACCATAATTTACACGCAATTCGGATGATGCCATGGATATGACGTTGTATGAATGGGATTAACAATTGTTCTTCTGCTGCTCGCGGCAAAAAATGGAATATGAGTCAGGTTCTGGTGAATGCCTCAACACAATTTACTGCATACCAATTAGGGAAGATCGCAAAAAAATATATATACAAATATATTTATATACATATATATAAATATGGCATTTAAATGTGAACAGAAGTTGCTTTGCTTTGCCTATAAGTTCGGCTTTTGTATGTTCTGTAAGATGTCCATTGTTTCCTGCTTTTTGACAAAGATCTGGACCAGCTTGTCGACATACGCATCCTTGGCAATTGGCGAGATCTGTTTGAGCCGCATATTCTTGATATCCCAATTTAGATATTGCGGCGCTTCAATCTCCGGCTTAGTGTCGATTTCAGATTGCGCCTGATCCGGGCGACTAGATTGAGGCGAATGGATATCGGGTTTAGCAATGGATTTAAGCAGTGTGCCATACATACTGATCGAGCTGGAATCTCCGGATCCGGCTGTGCCGCCCATCCGATTGGCTAATGCACTCTTGCCAGTATTATCGCTTGGCAGCAGTCCGCCCGATGACTGTGGCATGACTGCCACCTGGGGCATGTTGCCATTATTGCCTAGCACGCCTGCCACTTGCTGCTGTGCTGTCTGCTGCAGCTTGGCTGTGTATGGACTTGTTTTTGCAACGAGGCGCTTCAACACATCCTCGTTTCCATCGACATGTGGCCGCGCTTGCCGCTGATGGGATAAAATCTCGCTGAGCAACAGCATCTTCCAATGGGCATTCTGTTCCACTGGCTTTTGCTGCAGATTTTGATTGTGTTCCACTGTGGCTGGCGCTTCGGCAATCCCCAGCGGATTGGACTGCTGCGACATGGCCATCAGCTGTTCCATATTGGGATAGTTCGTGGTCTGAGTGTCAGCTGCCTGACGCTGACGTCGTCCGCCTTTTCTCTGCTGACGCCGCACGATCTCTCGCTTCTTTTTTACTTGCAACTTTTTGGTATCCAGCTCTTTGGGTTTGTCAACTTCCGTTTGGACAGCTTCGTGCTGTTCATCGCGTTCGATGCGACTCATCAGTGCATCCAAGTTGGGTTTAATTTTCGACGTATCCTCATAGTCGCTGGGCAGGTAGCCCAATTGGCGCAGATAGATAATCGGGGACTCCCAGTTCTTGATTAAATCGCGCACAATCTCATTGTAGTTATGAAAGCCCAGCTTATCCATTGAAGCTCTATTAACACCAGCCTCAAGATAGGTTCCCAAAAAGCTACAGAACAACAGACACCAGAAGTGTGCACGCATTGCGATTTAATGGACTTTAGATAAACTTTTTTATGAATTCACATTTAAACATGATAGTATTCGTTCATAGTTGATGATGAGTTTTGGGGCAATGTTACAAAGAAATCGGTTTATGCATAAAAAGCCTGACAAGTTACAGAAAGGTAATATGATTGAGAAATTTATTAGTGAACGATTATTTCTTATCGATCAAGACCAGATCAAGATAACACATTTGCAATTGAATGTTATCGATAACAAAACAAAACATGATCTCTAGACGGTTGCGGTTCCAATTAACAGTAATTCGGTTTTGTATCATAGTTATCGATATCGATATGCTAGCGATACTTGACTATTAATAAAAGTTATCGATATTTAAAAATTTTTCACAAATTGTTTGATTTAGCAAACACTTTAAAAACAATAAAAAAAAACTATCCCACAGAACAAATTTGAATTTATGTCCATTAAAAAGCTCGCGTCATTTTGCCTAAACGATTCCCAGGAACTGAACTCTTAAGATGATTAAATTAACCCACAAGTTTCAGAAATTCATGAAATCTTCTAATAATAACAACAGCTAGCGCAAAAGTTTTCAATTAACAAGCGAATAAATGTTAAAGCTACTGCCACCGATAAAACTCAAAACACAATCGAATAAATCATTTCACAAAGCAACGCCAACAAAATGGCCATAAAAAAGCGTCAGATTTTGTGCAATTTAATGTGAGACATTAGCATAAAAATCTAACGGACAAAACAAACGAAATGCCAAACTCGTGATTTGGCGAAATTCGAAAATGTACGCAAAGAAGAACATGATAATATGGTTGTCAAGCGGTTTGACAATGACGAAAGCAAATCTTGAACCGCAAACTAGAACCCAAAGACAAATAAAATAAAACGAAAATAAACGAAAATTTTTAAAGATGACCCATGAGGTTTTTTTTTTTTTTTTGAAACTTGCTGTGTTTGGCAGTGCCAACTACATAATATCTAATAATTAATGAGCCAGACGCGGCGAAACTTGGTAATAAATGCGAAAGAGACGGTGCCAGGCCCCACATAGAAGGCGGATGGACGGTATTGGTATTGGGCCTCGAGCAATTTGAAGTGTGACCGCGTAAACTGAATACGCGGCTTATTTTTAGACAAACGACGTCATTCGCATTGTGAATGAAAGTCTCGGGCCGAGACTCGGCGAAGAGCTTGAGCATAAAGCCGACAAAAGCAGATCGTCAGGCTGGGCCAAAAACAAAATGCGCCAAGTCATGCCCTGTCAATGCCTCTCGAGACCCGCACTTTGCCCACCAAAAGGCGCGTGCGCGAATGAATCAGCGTCAAGCGGCACGCAAGACTCTTGCCATAGCTTGATTGATTATGCATATTACGCGGAGTCTAAAGGCGGGAGCTACCTACTTGAACTATGGAACCTGGCGGGTTTGGATGAAATCGTATAAGCATTAGGGGCGGCGAGGGCACTAACTTAGCTAATTAGCACAACCAGCCAGAATACAAAGCATTCGCATTCATTCATTCATGAATGCACTCACAAGCATACATTCATATATTTACACACGCCCACCCACCCACACATTCAAAATGATATTTGCAAAATTGCAATTTGTTTAGATTTCATATATGCTCGGTCGGAGATTCAGACGAAGTGGCAGCTACGTCACAGCCTGTTGCTGCAGCAGCTGCCTCATGGAGGGATTCGTCATGCCACAACACACACACACACACTCACACACACACACTCACACACACATACGAGCTGCTTAGCTGTACTCGTTAAATGTTAACAGTTTAGATCAACATACGTATTTGCACAATTATTTGGCACATTTGTCCCATGGACTAGAAGTAATTCCCCGTTGCCGAAGAGCTTGGTGAAAATTAGTTAAACACTTTTTTGCATATTGTATAATGTTTATTCCCAGCTGCTTATCCGTATTCGTTAATGAATATTAATTTAGAACAACTTATTAGCACAATTTTATGCCTGGTGCCAAAAGCACATAATTCTCCTACTAAATAGAAATATTTAAATCTAGCAATATTAATATTAAAATAATTTAAAATTATTTAAGCACTTTTCCCATTTTGCATAATATTTATGCCCTGCTGCTTAGCCCTACTCCTGAACTAATTGCAGCCATATTTGTCCCATGTGCCAAAAGTGATTCCCCGTAGCTGAACAAAAACTTTGAAGTATTATCAAAATCTGGCAACCTTACTTAAATACGCATAAAAAGCTCTTTTTGCGTTTTAGCTAAGCGCTTTTTTGCTTATTGTTTGCACGTTTTCTAATGCTAGTTGGAAACTTGCGCCAATTCACAAAATTCCCCTTAAGTTGGTAAAAAAAAAAAAAGAGGGAACAAGAAGAAACGATAATTAGTAAAGCTAAAACTGGAAACTGGTGGGATCTGGAAGGCGTGGCAGCTATTGTGTAAAATTAATTAAAATCAAAGATACACGACGAAATGCTAGATTTGAGTTTAATGATGGCAATTTTTCTTCTGTTAAGCAATCATTATAATAGATGATTGTGGCTTAAACTTTAATTGTCAGTTAAAGATCATATGTATAGATATTAAAATGATACTTATTTAGCTGATATAAGAAAAAATATTGTATTTAATTCGATACCAAATATTGATTGGAATTTTAATCAAATTAATGATAAAAAACTTGTAGACCATGAACTTAAGATCACAATTCGAAACGTATTTCTATATAACATTTAATCTTTATTCTAATAAAATTACTTACATTTTTAACTGGGGTTACTTTTACTGAAAAGTATACGTAATATTTGATTACGTATACGTCATAATTTTAATATAATATTTAATATTTAACCTTTATGCTAGTTGAATTACTCAAATTAAAAATTTACCTAAGATATATTTACTGAAAAGTATACGTAATATTTGATTACGTATACGTAATATTTTTTAGGGGAACCTGTGCATTTTTATAATTTTTGTATAAAAACCTACGCCAATAATTGATCTGAATCACCGAAGGTAAACAATATGCGCTGTACTATCCAAAACTTTCCCGGCTACCCCAAAATAATTTTCTATTTTACCCAACAGAAATCACCGTAGCATGCATTTTAATTCATATAATTTTCACAATTAAAATGTTATCAAATCGCTAACTGTAATGTGCTATTAATAAAGACTCAATCAGCTCCAAATCGCAGCACGAAAAACCTTTCATTTCGCATCCGAGCCATATAATTATGGCAAACAAAAAATACATATATGTTTCCCGGCAGGGTTTTTTTTTAATTGAATTCAAGTCTAACCGCGACAGCCCACACAAAGCGCGCGCGTAGAGAACTGAGGCTTAAGGCGACTGAACAAAATGGCAAAGCGGGTTTCCCAGATATCCAAATGATGCCGGCAACGGAGACGACGTCAAAGTAGGCGGCAAAGTACAATGCAAGTAATTTGAGCGCCGCAAAAGAAAGAAGACGACAATCATGTACAACAACAAGCGCAGGTGCCAATGCTCCAGAGCGAAAGAGAGAGCGAACGAAAAAGAGAGCACGCGTGCAAAGCTCGCTCAGGAG
The DNA here is from genome assembly GCF_003285875.2 of Drosophila novamexicana. Classification (NCBI taxonomy): domain Eukaryota; kingdom Metazoa; phylum Arthropoda; class Insecta; order Diptera; family Drosophilidae; genus Drosophila; species Drosophila novamexicana. The sequence continues at coordinate 6,413,876 of NW_020824765.1, read as the reverse complement.
AGCATGTTTGGTTTTCGTTATAAAAACGAATGCAGTAACGAACTTCGAGTCATTCGCGCAAAGGAAGCTGCAGCAAGCACTACGTAGGCAAACGGATTAAAGTGTGCGAGCGAGAAAGAGCATACAAGTGTTGCCTAGCTTTGGGCATTGTGTTACAAGAAGAGTGTTAGAAATTCCAAAAGGGTGTTAATAAATACAAAACACAAAACAAGTGCTAAACAAGTTGAAAAATCCTACAACTGATTAAAAACAAACAAACTAACTAAGCAAAATGAACGTCGAAGAGTTTCGCAAATACGGCAAGGAGGTGATCGATTATATATGCGAATATGGCAGCAATATCGAAGAGCGCGATGTAGCGCCCACATTGGATCCGGGATATTTGAAAAAACTATTACCTGGTAAGCGCAGCTGGGTAGAATTCCAAAATATAAATAACACAGTTTATTAAGTTAATCTATTTACAAACAAATTACAAATAATGCGCGCATAAATTGCTGTTGTAACTATAAATATGTTCACTCATTACTCAATGGAATTTGCAAATGCCTAAATTTGAAAATTCATTCAAAAATATTTGCGCTAGTTTGTTACTGGTTTTGCGTAGATGCCCAAACAATTTACAAAACCAATTTGTTTATAAAAAATTGTTGCCAGTCAAACGGGCCAAACTCTTGAGAGATCGCTTCAAATTAGCGCAAGTAAACAACAATTAGTCAAAGGCTTCTAAACAAATTAGCAAATGGAAAATTGAAAATGGCAAATACAAAAGTATTTCACTTCACACAATATATTCAAAAAAAAAAAAGAAAATAAGTCAGACCACAAAAAATATCTCAACTCAACAGGCTCTTCAGAAACTTATGGATTCATGTTGACTAATTGTCAGCAAACAATGCGAATTGACTTGTAGCTCTCTGGAAGCCCACATGGTAACCATGAAATCCAAAAAAAAAACAAAAAAGAAAACAATTTTTATAAAAAACTGTTTTTTTCTTTTTTGTTTATTTTTTTTTTTTTTGGTTCAGGCGTGGGCTCAATTTGGGGCATCAAGCTGTTGGGTCATAAGATTTTCAGCTTTTTTTTTTCCAGCGAATTTCAAGCGAATTGCGCGCAGTTATTTAAGCTAAATATTTACATCTGACGAACACCACAATCTCTCTATAGTTCAACTAAACAAATCAATTAATTATGCGAATACACACACACACACACACACACACACACACACACACACACGCACGCACATCTCAGGTAGAAGTAGATAAAGATTTGTGTGCTGAACTGTTGATATTTCGATCTTCCGCACAATGCCAAAAATAACAAATTTTATATAAATATTGGTACGCGCTGATTTAGCAGCAACTTTATAGGCGCTAAAAGATATATCTACTATATATTTAAGACACGAGGTACCAGGGCCAACTAACGAGCCGCCTTTAATTGTTTACATTGCAGCGGACGCACCCCAATCGCCCGAATCGTTTAAAGATGTGCTCGAGGACTTTGAGCAAAAGATAATGCCGGGCGTTGTACACTGGAATCATCCGAAATTCTTTGCCTATTTCCCATCGGGCAACAGTTTTCCCTCTGTGCTGGGCGATATGCTGAGCAGCGCCATTGGCTCCATTGGCTTCAGCTGGGCCAGTTGCCCGGCTGCCGCGGAACTGGAGACAATTGTCATGAACTGGTATGCCAAGGCATTGGGTCTGCCCAAGGCATTCGTTTCGGATGCGCCCGGCAGCACCGGAGGCGGCGCACTGCAGGGTTCCGCCTCTGAATGTGTGCTGGTGTCCCTAATCACGGCACGTGCACGCGCCATTAGCGAACTGAAAGGTCAGACCACCGTACATGACAGCGTCTTTCTGCCCAATTTGATTGCCTATGCCAGCCGCGAGGCGCACTCCAGCGTGGAGAAGGCCACCAAAATGGCGCTGGTGAAGCTGCGCATCATCGATGCCGACGAGCGTGGACGCATGCGCGTGGATCTGCTGCAGCAGGCCATACAGAACGATGTGAATGCGGGCTTGACGCCATTCTTTGTGGTCGCCACGGTGGGCACCACCGGAGGCTGTGCCTTCGATGATATCTCTGAGATTGGCAAGGTGTGCCGACAGGTGTCCAGCATCTGGCTGCATGTGGATGGCGCCTACGCAGGCAACTCCTTTATTCTGCCCGAGATGCGCGTGTTCTCCGCTGGCCTGGAGTACGCGGACTCCTTCAATACCAATCCCAACAAGCTGCTGCTGACCAACTTCGATGCCTCCGCCTTGTGGGTGCGCGACGTGATGACCCTGAAGAGTGCGCTCAATGTGAATCCCTTGTATCTGCGGCACGAGCACATGAATGGCGTCGACTACAGACACTATGGCATTCCACTGAGTCGTCGCTTCCGCGCGCTTAAACTCTGGTTTGTCTTTCGCACATATGGCGTGAAGGGACTGCAGGAGTACATACGCAATCACATGGTCCTGGCCAAGAAGTTTGAGATGCTTGTACGCAAGGATGAACGCTTTGAGGTGCGCAACGATGTGCACCTGGGTCTGGTGTGCTTTCGCATGCGGTAAGTTCAACAAAAAACCCTCCCCGAATCTAGAAATTCCTCTACAATATTATCCTTTTCTTAAAACCCTCACAGCACCGGCGATGAGCCCAATCATCTGCTGCTGGCACAGATCAATCATTCGGGCAAGATGCACATGACGCCGGCCAAATTCAATGGACGCTATGTGATACGTTTCTGTGTGACCTACGAGCATGCCACGGAAAAGGACATCCTGGATGCCTGGAGCCAGATCAAGGGCTTTGCGGAGGAAATATTGCGCGATACGCAATTGGAGATCAGCTCCGCGCCGGCCACACCCGAAACGGAACGCACCAGCTCAGAGCCAGTGGCGGTAACCGGCAAGCCGCCCATCAAGAAGATCCTTACGCGCACCAAGTCCTTGCGTTTCTCCTTCACCCGCAGCATATCGCGGGAACAGTTCCAGAGTCAAAGCGAACACCTCATGGATGGCTGTACGCCTATTTTGGTGGTGGATCCCAAAACGATCCAGCAAAGCTTTCAGCAGGCGGCAGAGGATAATCAAAACAACAATATAACAAAGCTGAAGGACATTTCGGATGTGGACACGGACGAGGCGAGCAATTGATGTGACAGAAATGCATATATTTAGATAGTATTAGCTGCTTTTATTGACGTTTAGAAACGCGCTGAAATGAGGCCTGTACCTAAAATCGTACGATTTGAATTTGCTTAATTGAATTTAAGTACATATTTATATAGTTTTTAAGTTGCACTGCTGAATTTCATTTAATTTATTATTGGGTTCCTATTACCACACGTAATACATGTTAATATCGTATGTTAAAGCTCTCATGGGCAACAAAAAACCACTCATTTATAAACATAAACATTTACTTAGCATTTGATATGCGCATTTTTGTATTATAAATATATTTAACTAAAACCGACGCTTTTTGCGGTTTACATTTTGAACTGTTATACGATTTACAGTTAAAGCCAAGTTTAAACCGAGCTGTTCGAGCTTTTACGAAAGTACTTGAGTGCAAGCGAGACAACAACACGACAGCAGCCTCGATTGATGGGCATCAATTGGTTTGCGTGCGATTTGTCTTGTGTGATTGAATTTGAATAACAAACATCAACAACGAATTGTCAATAATATAAAGTGCACTTAAACAGCGGGAACTTTGCTAATTAACCCGGGTAGAAAATAGCCAACAACTAAAAGGGTACAATAAAAGCAACACATTGAGACTTACCGCTTATGCTAATGCCTTCCCGCTTTCCGCCGCAGCTTAAACAAATGTGAATCCTCAGGCTTTTAACACTTTTCTTAACACTAGCACACAACTAACTTATAGATAATTAATTAAGCGGTCTGCGAAACAAAACACTTGCAATTAATAAAACAACAGCCACATGTGCGGGCAGAGCTGAACGATTTATGCGATTGCCGGCTAGCACATATCGATAACTAGGACACGACTGCACAATTTCTTATCGATTAATAGTTATTAATCGCTGCAGAACGTAAACAAACCGCAACCGGCGCCTTTTATTGTTAAACGTTTGCATTTCATCAATTCTAATCAATAAATATGCCAAATTGGAATCAAATACAATCACAATTGCGCAGCTCAAACAATCCCGTCGTGTTCTTTGACATAGCCGTGGGCACAACGGTAAATGAACAACAACAACGCACACGAGTGCTCATATACATATTAATTTAATTTTATAATATTTTGTGCAGGAAATTGGGCGCATGATTTTCGAGCTATTTGCAGACACTGTGCCGCGCACGGCGGAAAACTTTCGACAATTTTGCACGGGCGAGTACCGACCGGATGGAGTACCGATTGGCTACAAGGGCGCCAGTTTTCACAGAGTCATCAAGGATTTCATGATACAAGGCGGTGATTTTGTGCAAGGCGATGGCACTGGGGTGACCAGCATCTATGGCAACACATTTGGCGACGAGAATTTTACGCTGAAACACGACTCACCTGGCCTACTGGCCATGGCCAACAGTGGCCGGGACACAAATGGCTGTCAGTTCTTTATCACATGTGCGAGGTGTAATTTTTTGGATGGCAAGCATGTGGTCTTTGGACGCGTACTGGATGGTCTGCTGATAATGCGTAAAATTGAGAATGTGCCGACGGGACCCAACAACAAGCCCAAACTGCCAGTTACCATATCGCAATGCGGACAAATGTAGCAGAATTATGTCATGTATAATAAATTTACAATACAGTACAATACGAGTATAACGACCACTTATCGATAAATGTGTGTCTAATGATCTAAATGTCCTTGTTAAAGTAGGAATAAGATCCTGTCATTTCCTTCTCCTTCAGCAGTGTCTGACAATCCTCGATCAAAAAGCTGCAATCGTAAAATATTAAGTAATTGATTTAGATGATCTGTTAATGTATACCCACTCGTAGTAGAGCGGAACTAAAGGTACTGTGGCCAAGTGCCACAGCGAGTGCGCATCGAGAATCCACAGTATAGGCGGAAAATCGAGCAGCTCCAGGCTCATGGCCAGCGCGAATAGCACATAGAAGCGTAATATGCGTTTGTAATAGGGCCGCCGATAGCGTACACGTTGGCACCACACAAACCAGCCCACGGCGTTCAGCACGCCCGTGGCAATGTTCACCTTCATATTGAAGGAGTAATTAAATTTGCCCGTGCTCAAGTAGGCAAAATAATTGATGTAGTATGAGACACATGCCAGCGTGATGACCGCGCGCAGGAATAGCGAGTACCGATGCAACATGCGCATCAACATGCAGTAGAAGGAGCACAGAACGATGGAGTACGCAAAGGCATAGTCTAGCAGCTCGGTAATGGGAAAATCTCTGGTATGGAAGATCGCTGACCATATCCAGCCATTCAGGCATACCTAGAAATGAGCAGAGTTCGAGCAAATACAGCGTCAAGCTAAGCCGTTTAGACCCTTACCAAACCAAAGATGTGGCCCAGCATGTAGCAGGGACTGTCGGAACGCACTGATTCACGAAATTTGCGCAACATACGAAAGTGCATAACAAAATTTGCTATAGAGAATATAACTGACGCCGGCTCCTGCATGCCGAAGAGACGCAGGAATGGCCACTTCCCATAGAATTGCGGTATGGGCCAGCCGCGTTCCATGAACGCAAACACGGTACGCCACATGCAGCCATACGAGCACTCGTCCGCACAGTTCCAGCCAAAGATGCGATCGAAAATCGTTTGGCCATAGAAGCTGATGGCCTGTTCTTGTATTTCCAAGCCGTCTGCAAATATGGCATTAGTCATGTGGGACCCCTAAGGATTATCTTTTACTTGCCAGCGGAACAGTTTGTGCGTTCGCAATTTTGCCGACAATTGTGATAGAATTGTGTGCGATCGCCGTTGGAGGCTGATGCCGGCAGTGATTTGCTCTTTAGCAGCAGCAGCAGCAGCAAACATATTGCACTTTTCTCCAAATGAATTCTAAACATTGCGATTCAGGTTAAAAATTTAGTAAAACATTTTGTAAACAAATCACGCCGCTATTGATTTATCTCTGATTAGGGCTGTCAAGCGGCATGTTATATATATTCAAATTTTTGCTTCTGCGTCTGGACACAAGCAACTTCGGAATGTTTAATAAAAATCCTTAAGTTGGCGTTGTTTTAAGTTAATTTAATTAATTGCACTGAGATTTTCATAATATATTCAATTGTTTTGTTTACAAAGCACAGCAACCCGTTTGACAGTGTGGCAACCCTTGTCAGCTGTCAAAACACTCGAACGAATATTACAGCGTTTATGCCTGAATGCTTATTATGATCTGGCATGGTGGTGTATAATAGAGATGGAACAAAAGTTAGTTTCGTTAAAAAAAAAACTATTTAGTGTAGGTAAATATGCAAATATTTTTTGTTTATTTATTCATGTCAGTTATCATGAAATTGCTATAAATTACAATTTCATTAAACATAAACTTGGTGATTTTACGTATTGAGCTATACTACGCTCGTGTCTTGCCGTATAAACTTAGGTATCTCTCTTCCTCGTCTTCATTGCAGTTGTGTTTGTGTTTGCTTTTGCAGTTGTTAGTGTGTGTGTCGGTTGTGCTGAGTGCTAAGAAAAAGTCATAAATGAATAGAAAACACATACAAATTGTTACAAAAACCAGCTGAAATAAATAGTATTATTTGCTGTGGTATGCCAGCTGTTGCCATATTATAAATATATCCAAACAAAATCGCTGCAACAGCAGGTGCATTTAACGCTCGTGCAGTGTAGTATTTATAAAGCCGTGCGATTGTGCCATCATGTTAAACCTCAACCAATCAATGCAGCAGCTACCTGTGCAAAAACAACAGCATTGAGCGTGTGTGTGTGCGTCTGTGTGCCTTTTATTGTATTTAGAATATGACGTTACAGAGTACTGCATAAAAGGGTACAGGAAAGGCTCGCAAAAGTGTGACCAGCCCATAAATCTGCATGTCCGAGTATCTGTCAGTGCATGCCAGTGGCAATGCAAGCTCCAAAGATGCCTATGACGCCCACGCACTAGGAAATCAGCCGCAGCCGCCGTCGCAACAGCAGAGAGAAGCGACGCCGCGAAAGCCACAATACAATAAGGCAAGCACTGTTATCTTCTTATAATATATACATATATATAACACATCATTTGCAGCGTGAGCCCCTGGTGTTCTTCATAATGCGTCTGAATCTGAAAGCTGTGCTGCTGTTGCTCTCGGTGGCTGTCATGGTCATAACATTGGGCATTTATATGCGCTGTGCTGCGTTTAGCTTTTCGCCTGATTTTGTGCGTCAGCTGGGCAAGCGACAGACAGTCGAATCGTTGTCCAGCTCGGCTGCGGGGCAGGAGCTGTCGGCGCCACTGCAGGATATTGAGTGCGCCATCAATCAGGAGTACAGCATACACTGCAAACGGGATGAGAACGCCAACGAGGTGTATGTGCCCTTCTCGTTTCTGCGCCAGTATTTCGATGTCAGCGGCGCTGTGACGACCAGTGGAAGCGGCAGCGATCCGGCAAAATTCAATTGGATGCACAGCAATGCCAAAGTGAATCTGCCCAAGGGCAAGTACGAGACACGCGGCGTTTTTATGTACTTTGAGAACTACAATGTGGAGGTGCGGGATCGGGTCAAGTGCATCAGTGCGGCGGAGGGCGTGCCCGTGAGCACGCAATGGGAGAAACGTGGCTATTTCTATCCCACACAGATAGCACAATTTGCGCTGGCGCATTACAGCAAAAACCTGACAGAGCCGACGCCGCGCGTCCATGTGCTCGAGGACGCCGATGGCAACCAAATGGACTGGACAACGCCCAAGACCAGCAATATGACACGCATCTGGCATCACAAGTTCAACACGAGCATTGTCCAGTTCGAGACGACCATTGGCTACGAGAGCGCCATTAGCATCCAGGTGAATCAAACGCAGGATCTGGTGCTCAGCGTGGATCTGCTGCTGGTGACCAACAGCAGCAGCCTGATGGTCACCGTGCTGAATCGCGACACCAAGCACAGCTACAAGTTGCACTACATTGCTGCCGAGCTGCTGCTCAGCGTCCAGGAGTCGAATATATACTACGGCCTGGGCAGCGGTTCCCTAAACAAGTGGCGCCACATCACACGCGATCTGCACATCGACGTGCAGAAGGGCATTGTCCTGGGCGATAAGCGTTCGCCGTTGAAGGTGCGTCGCAGCGATCTGGAGGTGCTGTCCGTTGCCTTTCTGGGCATTGGCTTCTTTGACAATATAACGCTCTCGACGAGCGATCATTTGGCGCATTTCTATGATGCAGCCGAATGGTTTGTGCACAATCAGGATGCCAAGACGGGCGGCTGGGTGAATCCGGTGCGCCGCAGCCTCAATGGCTTTGCGGAGCTGCGTCCCGGCTGGATATCGGCCATGGGTCAGGGTCATGCCATTTCAGTGCTGGCGCGCGCCTATTGGCACTCTGGCGGGGATGTGCGTTACCTAAAGGCAGCCTCGCTGGGCCTGCAGCCGTATCGCGTCTACTCCCGTGACGGCGGCGTTTTGGCGCAATTCATGGAGCAGTATTACTGGTAAGTGGAGCAACGCCGGAAAATGTTTGACCTATTCACGTATTCATTCTAAACATGCCTGCTATAGGTACGAGGAGTATCCCACAACGCCACCATCCTATGTGCTCAATGGTTTCATCTATTCGCTGCTGGGTCTTTACGATTTGAACAGCACGGCACCCGGCAAAATAGCACGCGAGGCGGGCAAACTGTTTACCCAGGGCATGCACTCGCTGAAGAAGATGCTGCTGCTGTACGATACCGGCTCCGGCACCAGCTACGATCTGCGCCATTTGAGTCTGGGCGTGGCACCAAATCTGGCACGCTGGGACTACCATGCGACGCACGTCAATCAGCTGCTGCTGCTGGCCACCATTGACAGTGATCCGCTGATCGCACAGACCGCCGAACGCTGGAAGGGCTATATGTTTGGAAAGCGAGCCAAGCACAACTGAGAGCGAAGAAAGCTGGCGGCAGCGGTTGCTGCCGCCTCGTGGCAGCCACTTCGCCCGCTCAAAAAACGGCCCAACAAGTGATATTTTTTGTAAAGCAAACGCTGAAAAAGAAAGGCCATTTGAAATGGTTGCGTTTTGTGCCGCATCCCTTACCAATTTTAGAGTTTACAAATCCGCTCGCGACTGGCAACGAATTTGAGTTTAGTTTCGAATGCGCCCGAAATGTGCTTATAAGATTTGTTTTAGTTACGATCGTTAGTAATTAAGGAATTGTACCTATCTACTTCGTATATACCTTCTATTGCATAATCATTAGCTGCTAACTGCATCTATAACCATTTGTTGAACCTTAGCCTAATTGTTTCCTAAGTAGTTGCACGCGTATTTCACTGGACAATATCAGAAAAGAACCTAAACTAACTATAAAACAATGTTATCTACGGCATGTCGTAGCCTATATACCCAAACAATGCATACAGACATTTGTAAGGGTATTCTAATTTCACTAACTGTTGTATGGTAGTCGACTTATTTACTGCTCCAAGTAGAGATCGTCCCCTTCCCCTCTTGTATAAAGTTAACTTGTAGAGAGCTTAGCATCATAAATCTAGGACACACTCAAGTTATAGTTAGTAACTGTTAGATGCATAGATATACATATATATAGAGTTTATATATGGGAATACTTGTTCCAACTCAAAATATTAACTGCCCCCTAAAACTGAGTAACTGTTGCGATATTGTCAATTTAATGTAAATGTTTTTGTAAATAGCATGATTTTGATTTTTGTTTCAAGCTTAAAGTTTTATATATTTCTCTTTGTAATTTATGTTTAAGATATTTAATTGATTTTGATTGTTTTATGCTTTTTTGACATATCGTCTGTTTACGCATATAAACGTAGTTTTAGTTATATTTAAAAGTAAAACGGCCACTTTTTGAGAATTTCTCGACTTAAACGATGCCATTCCATAGTTAACATAATTAAATATTTAATTTCTAATTTAAACACTTGTCAATTAAGAACTGAACCTTGTCATTAACAAATTATCTGTTGTGTATTTTAAAAATCCCTAAAAAACGAGACTGTTTAAAACAATGATTTTTTCAATGACGTTCAATGAAATTCAAGTACTTACACCATTTCTTTGAGTTAATCAATTTATTTACAATTTGTTATAACAAAAATATATAGAAAACGCCTCTGTCAACATAATTGTTTGTTTGTGTTTTTTTTTTCCATTTACTAAATACAATATTTAACTAGACAGCATGGAGAGACATGTTTCGCGTCGTTGGGGTCGTTTGTCAGGATCGCCTCGCTTTGAGCACATGCGAGCGTATGGAGGGTGGGCCGCTGCGTCGACCGACTTCCAGGATGAATGCGCTCTCCATTTGATCGCAGATCAGATCGAAGAATATGTTGGCAATATTGCTGTGCAGCAAGGATTTGAACTCGAACGCTACCCTAAAGTCTAGCACACACGAATTGGGTATGTCCTTGAGGCCGGGACTGAAGCGCCATTCGTTGAGGAGGTAGTTGAACAGCCGGCCATCATGACACTCCGACTTGACCAGGCTGGGCGGCTCCAAAGTTACCCGCGATGTGTATGCCTCGTTCAGCGGCGGAAAGCCCACAATCAGATCCGCCTTGAAGCCGCCGCCGTGTGTGCTGTGCACGTGCGATTTCTTGACATAGGGCACAAACTTGTGATAGTTGCTGACATCCGAGACCACGCTGTACATGTCCTGCATTGAGTAACTGCAAGAGTGTGTTTGTTTCATATATACCCTGATCCAATTCTAAATGGGTGAGAGTGAGTGTACGAGTGTGTGTGTGTGTGTGTGTGTGTGTGTGACAGGCAGAAGAAAGCTTTTCCAACACCACAAGCGAATGTGTCTGTCCATCTCGACAGAGACTTCGAAACTTTTCGAACTGTTATCGATAACGCAAAATCGAGATACAAATCGATATTAAGCCGGGAGCATTGGAGTGGGTAAGGGCGCAGCCTGCGCCACGCGTGCCTGTGTGCGTGTTTGTGTATGCGAATGTGTGTAACAACAGCTTGGCGATGAGCACAGTGTATCTTGTAGTCGGTCACTCCCGACCAGAGCAGTTTTACATTGTTTTTACTGACTCACCCGACGAGCTCCTTTTTGGTGTAAGAACGGTTTTTGTTGCGAAAATCATTGAACGTTATGTAGGAGCGCTGGATGCCATCGGTATAGTTACGCGTCCTGATCTGCTGCTGGCAGCTGCAACGGAAAAGGCTACGTTTAGCTAACGACAGTTTTTTAACAATTTATACATGTAAGCATATATTTATATATATACACTCGATTGAATTTACAGTTAACATGCTAGACAAGGATTGCCGAGACTTTTGTATTATATAATTAACATTTACCTGCTGACCTTGATTCAATGTAGCGCTGTAGAATTCTAACATCAAGTACTTTTAATGTGCAGCCCTTCAACATTTTCAGTGAACTTAAGTTGCGAATGATGAAATATGTATAGCAGAAATTGTGTCAGCGCCAGCTAAAAAAAAAAACTACACCCCCAAGCGCAACACGCGCAGAGCTAAACAGCTGTGTGCACGATGTTGCCAGACTGCTGTAAAATCGATATGATGAAACACCCTTCTCTTTTCATTTTGTTTAGTTTTTTTTTTTTTATTTCCTACATGATGGCGCAATAGGAACGCTGTGCCTCTTGCTCTACCGCCAGGCCGGACAGCTCTTTTTGCTTTAGCTCTAAATAGGTGTTTTCATTGCGCTTCTCCAGCCATTCGGGCAGCGGCTTGGCCCAATCCACCGGCGGCTGCTTACGCTTTGCCCACGTATCGTTGGCGTAGTGCGCCCGCAATCTTGTGATTCTCCGCTGCTCCTCGCTCTTGATTATCGCGGCACCAGCTTCAATATCATTGCCATTGGATCGCTCATAGCGCTCGCAGTTCTGCAAGTCCTTCAGCCATTGCGAACAGTCAGCGTCTTTGCCATGTATGAAATATTGATGGAAGCGCGCCTTGAAACTGGTGCAATCGTCGTACTCCTCTTTGTACAGGTGACACGGGCGAATCTGTTGTGTTTGCACTTTTAGATTTGTACCTTATATAACAGAGCATTACTTACGGCCCATGTGTCAGTCAGTTTTGCATTGTTTTCCGACGCTTTTGTCTCAGCATTCTCACTTTTTGCGGCGGACATTATATAAAAATGTGTTGGCCAAAGCGAGCGTCAATCGGATCAGCTGTGTTTTGTTTACAACCTACACAGGGTTGCCACATCTCTCAAGAAATGGCGCCTTCCGCTTTAAGTAAAAATAACATATTTTTGTTTCTTATGTTTGTTTTTATTGCAAATAATTGCACAATTAGTGATTCCATGTACATCAAAAACATTTAGGTAAATTGAATTGGTAAAACAATATTAAATTGTTCAATATTGCTGGCAAATATACACGACTATGGTAAACTTGTTGAAATATTCAGCGTTAATTTAAAACCGTTTTTGTTTTTACAGAAAAATATGTATGTAAATATGCGGAAATATATTCATGTAATTGTGTAATATGCTTTAGTGTATATATATGTTTGTTTTCTTAAAAGGGTCGTACTTAATTAAAGCCTTTCAATGTAAATTTCAAGCGTTTTTAGCATATTACAACAGAACTTAAAAAATTAAAATAACGTTTTTTTTTTTTGTGATTACAATTTGACTTAATTACAAATTACAAAACTAAACCCGATGGCGCATGTTTAAACTAAATGGTAGTCAAAAATATACAATATGCTGTATTACAAAGTAATTGGAAAACATTTGTAAATTGTTTCAAAAAACTACGTACAATATATATATACTTCTAGAACCAGTTTCCTATCATTTTGTACACTTCCAAACTGGGTAAGAGAATTGAACGGGGGGCGGAAGGGGCGGCCAACTACAACAGATCAAAGCACGTAAGAATATATGTATACGATTTGTGCTTACGTAATTGTATGTGTTCGGTTTTATGTATATTATGTAGATGTAAGTGAAGTGTGTATGGGGTTTTTTTCTTTTTCTTTCTAAAACTAATTTTAAACTTTAGTTTGACTTTTAAGACTTAGTTGCTAAAAAAAACAGGCGGCTCCTGTTTTTGGGATCTTGTTTGTTTTGTTGTTGTTGTTGTTGTTGTTATATGTAGCTGCTTACATTAACCATCGAGCGTCCAGCACGTTCTCCAATTGCAGCAGTTGCAGCAATTGACGGTGCTGGTAATGCTACAAACGGCTCGACAGTTAGTATTTGTTGTGCTGTGCCAGCAGCTGCATATCCGTCAGATACTTTATGATGTGCACCTTGGCCTCGGCCTTTTGCCGCACGCCCAGCGTGTTGAGCATATCGGTGACAACCATGCCGAACGACTGATCCTCGGCGCTGACCGCTTGCGAGACATTGTTCTGGAATATCTTGATTGTGTTCAGCATGTTGTCGCTATGCTCCTCCTCGCTGCGTTCACGCTTCAGCGGCGGCTCATAGAAATATGGCTTTTGATCCTTGCCCACAGCCGTGGCGAGTTGTGCATCACCAGTCACAGTTATTTCTGAAATTTGTCCTATTTAATAAGGCTTTTTTTTTTTTCTTTGGGAGGGGACTCACCGTGCGGATGCGTCAGTGCCTGGGCGGATGTGGTTGCACTGCCATTGAAGGGCTGTGCGAATATATCCACCACGGTTTGCTGTTGTGCCTGCTGTTGTTGCGTCGGATCGGCCACCTGGTTGGCATTCTGGCTGCCGTTGGCGCACTTGCCCAGCAGCGACTCACGGTACTGCCGTATGGAGTCCACGAGGAACTGCATCTGTTTGAAGTAGCGCCAGCGCGATTCTTGGCACAATTTCATTTCGCGCGCGAATTTGTCGCGCAAACTCTTCCACCGCTTTGTACACTTTTGTTCTGCAAAATAAAAACAACAGAATATCTAATAAACGGCTGTAACTTTTCACTTTTCAATGCACAAATATTTAATTTTCATAAATATTTCATGAATTTTAACCTGATAAGAAAGTTTGTTTACTTTTATTCGGTTGTCAAGCTTTTCTTTGGTGGGTGGCAACGCCGTCGCCACCAGACGTCAGCATATGTGCGTCAAATTGCAAACCAAAACAAACCGCGAGACGTCAACGCCGTTGTCTCTCCCGCCCCCGCAGACACTTGAACCAACGGCGTTAGCTGTTGGCAGAAGCAGCAACAGAAGCAAGCAGCAGCAGCAGCAGCAGTAGCAGTAGCAGCAGCGGCAGCAGCAGCAGCAGCAGCTGAGCTGAAGCTGAATCCGTGGCACGCCAGCAGCGACAGCAGCTTCCGAGCGGCCTGGTGGCAGCCGCGCGCGCCCGCTGCTGCTGTCGACGTCGACTACAACTACGAGTTGATTCTGCCCGCTTGGTATTGGTAACGCCAGCAGCGGCCCAGGCAGAGAGTCTGATGCCAGAGTCGTCTTCACATTTTCTGTTGCATTCAAACGGCTTGGCGCCAAAATGTTTCAAATTTTTTTCTCCTTCAAATTGGCTTGCATAATTCATTAATGGAAAAGCTCCAAAATTGAAATCGGGCCACTGCATATAAACAAAACATTTTTTGAGACAGGGGGGAAGAAACAGGGTTTTTTTTCGTTGGTATACACTCATGAAATGAAATGAAAGCTGTTCGGTTGGTCGACGATTGCCTGTCGCTGTGTGCGTGAGTTCACATCAGTGTGTGAGTGAACCACCAACAGCACCAACGGCAGCAGCTGCAGCGACGGCAGCAGTGGCAGTTGTATAAAAATAAACGCTGGCGTAGGCAGCGTGTGTGCGACAAAGACAACTACTGCGACGCAAAAGTACAGCAACTTCAAAAATGTTGACTGCGCGCACACACCGTCGACAGCGCAGCCAGGAGCGCAGCTGAAGCGCCCAAAGCAGGGCGCCTAAATCTATGATTCCACTTGATTATATACAAAACGGTGCTTTGACATAAGAATTGCTCAATATTTAGGGAACAACGAATGCTTGGCATATCAGTTAATTCAATTGGTGCACATTTTAAGTACGGCTGATAACCGCGCGGCAGTAAATGCGCTCCTGTCGTTTCACAATCGTCTGTCGCGTCTCCGCCGCGACGCCGTTCACTTTTGCGTCGTTTCTGTACACTTGCTTTTTCTGCCCGCCTGCTGCCGACGCCCGCTGCCTCTACTGCTGCCGCTGCCGACGATGTCGTCGTCTCCGTCTCCGTCTCTGTTGCCAGCCCACTCTGCACCCGTCCTCCCCTCCTAAACAACCATACCTCTTAACCGTACATAGAATTAATCAATTTGCAGCGACGACGACGGCAACGACGACGACGACGACGACATCGTCGTCGCCAGCTGCCTCGGCTGATACCCAACCAATTTCACTTGCCACACAGCGTATGGGCTGGTTGCACCCTTCGCTTCGGACCCGTTTCGCCAAGATGATTACAAACAGTTGCATCAAAAATTTCACTTACCGCTAACGCCGAGTGTTTCGGCAATTTGCTTCCAGGTCTGCGCCTTACGCACGAAATGCTTGTAATTGTAATGTGACCGATCGTATATAACGGGATTCATTTTGACCGCCTCAATCAGATTGAGATCAAACTGCTGCTCCAGGTTGGCATCCAGTTTGTCCATTTCGATGGCTGCACTTAGTGTGTGCACTGCGAGAAACACAAACACGGGGCACGTTAATAAATATACTACCTATACATATATGCAAGTGGGTGAGTGTGTGCATGTGCGTGCGTGTGTATATGTGTGTGTGTGTACATGTAAATTGGCCACTTTATCAAAATTGCCATTAATATAAGCAACTAAAACTCACTTTGTTTCTTTCGTTTGCTAATTGTTGTTAAATAATTGGCGCGCACGCACCCTTTATAGTTTATTTGTTTTTATTTTGATTTGGTCTTCTTCGAGGAAGAAACGTCGCGACGTCGACGTTCAATTTTATTCCTCAGTCGCTGCCAACAGTGAAATTTGTTCCAAGAATGCAGCAGGCAGCGCAGTCTACTTGTCTAGTATGTATATTTTAACACAGCCAGCCGCTGCGACGATTCGACGTCAAATAAAGAGACGTCGACAGCGTCGCGACGTTGTAGTCAGCGTTGGCTGAATATCACTCTCTCGCTTCCGCATATGTGCTACGCTTGCTTCCTCTTTTGCGCATGTTCAAGTGCTGTACAGTGTTGGTTAATGTGCATTTGTATGTACAGTGCTGACGACCGTCCATATATTGAGCTGATATTTCGATTACGCAATCATCGATAGTTTCACGCAGTTAGCTTTTATTTTCAAAACGAAATTAAGAACAAGCTAAATCACATTTTTCCCTCTAAGGCGGCAGCCGCTGGTGCTATGGTACACCGTTTGCCGTTATTTCTTCGCTATATGCAATTTATAGGGTATCATCAGTGAAACAAGTTGTTTAAAATTATTTAATTTTTATGTATTTCGGTTTCGCTTTCGGTGTTTATACAATTTGCCTGTACCTGAACAAACGTATTGCATTTATAGTTGTTGTTTAATGAAATGAAAAAATATATATATATATATTCTTGTCTAAAATGTTGTGTATATTGCATTTACTTGCCGTAATCGAAACATGCTATTACTGCCTTTGAAGAACTGGGAACAAATCTGTTTGATAATATAGTTTACGTACTTAAAAGTATGTTTAGAGTTTAAACAAATTTGCGTGTATATAGAGAATGGATGTGGGTAACAATGAATAATAATTGTGTTGACATTATCATATTATAAAAGGAAGTATAAATTATAATTGCGCTTAACTAATTTATGTGTGTGTGTGTGTATATATATATTCAAAAAGGAATGACTTAAGAGTTAGTTAAAAATCCTTCTTAGCAGTAATTATGTTTGTAGAATTTGTTTGTAACACGAAACCAAATAGAAGCAGCAAATGATTTTTAAAAAATAATTCAATTTAAAACGGATAGGAATCATCTTTAGGCGCAAGTTAGCAAATTTTGTTTGTTCAAATGTAACATTATCATCATGTAAATTGTGGGCTTTCTTTTTAATTTTACACTTTTGTAATCATATATTGGTAAACTTTTAACTTAATGCTAAGCAATTTTACAATGTGTTCAGAATGCAAATTCAATTGCCAAAAGAATTTAATTGGAACCATCTATTTTCTTGTTTGTGTTTTTTTTTTATTTTCCCTTTTTTTATTTTGTTTGTTATTTGTAGAACTTCCACATTTGGGTTCGTTTGCTATAGTTGTGTGTGTGTGTGTTGTTTATGTTATTGTTGTGTGGTTTTTAGTATTCCCTTAATAGTTACCATCTTTTGTTTATCTTTTGATTATTACATTTTGTTTTGTTTTGTCGGGTGTTTAGAATATTTAGCTTAAAATGTAACGAAACAAATGTAGTTTTTTTTTGTTTAAATCTTTTTCTAATGGGGCCCTCTTCTTATTTTTCTCCTCTTTCCTTTGTTGTTGTTTTATTTTTCACTTTTGTTTTATCAAAATATGATGTGTGTTCCTGTTGCTGAATTTTGTATGTGTGTGTGTATTGGTGTATATATATTTAAATTTATAACGTACAAAGACGATACAGTTGTAGATCATGCTGTTTAACCATCATGCTTTCTCTTCTTGCCCCTGGCTTGCGACTCTTCTGCTGAATTAAAGAAGCAAAATATGAGTAATAATTCGATATATTGTTCAATTTTCATCACTCACCTGGCTTTTCAGCATCCTTCTCATTGGCATTGACCGATGCAGTCGATTCATTTGGCTCGCCATCGGCCTCATCAATATCGGAATCCTCGTCCTCATCGTCATCGCCGCCCTCACCTTCCTCCCAATCGGAATTGTCTTCTTCTAGATCATCATTATAGACCTGAAATTGTTCAGTTGATTAGTTAATTAACTAATCCACTAATCTTTTGGAATCTTGACATACCTCCGAGAGTGAAACATCGCCATTGTCCTCGTCGTCGCTTTCATCGCTGTCGCCATCATCGTAGCCGGAAACTGTAAGCAATCGGCAAAATCGTAAGGTTTGATTAAAAATCAGAATGCATAATGCTTACAATAGGCGGCATTTGCCAGATTTAATATTGCTAAAAACCAATAGAGTAAAATTGCAAAATTTGTGCTTGGATGGGGCTGAACTGAGGCTGGGTTAGCCTCTATCACAGATTGACTGGCAGCTGCCGTCGATTCTTTTAGCTGCAATTCTTTTAAATATTCATCTAATTCGTCTACTTCATTGTCGTCGGCAGGCGGCTTGGACGTGCTGGCACCGTCTGTCGTTTCCTGCAAACGTTTCTTGGCCTTAACACGCTGCTCCAATGCCTCGAGCTCGTCTAAATCGATTTCTAAACCATTAACACAGAAGGCACTGCGCTCATCTGAAAGGCGACAGAATCTGTGTGTTGAGATGTGCATGATACGATAACTGAACAGATCAGATCCTAAACAGGTCGGACATGGAATGTGGCAACAAGCTGACACCAATCAGCGAGAGTCATAGAGCTGAGCGAACAGCGAAATAAGTTGTTTCCCCTATGATAAATGCCATCTATGAATGATGCGTATACGTACCGTCATCCTTATCATCCTCCTCATCGTCATCGCCCTCCGATTGCGCCTCCTCATCGTTACAATCGAATCTGTTCAATATAGAAATTGATTAATTTCCATCAATATTTGTATTAGTTATCTAGCTTACCCATCGAGAAAGCTTAAAGATGGTAACATCTTGAAGATTTTCTCACGATAGTTTTCCACTTGAGTGGCATCATTATTGAATAGATCCAGGACAGCCAGATTTTTGAATTCCTCCAATGGTTTCAACGTTTCCAAGTCCTTGATTTTGTTGCCAGATAAATTTAAATATTGTAATCGTGGGCTGGTCGTTAGATAGTTGAGGCCATTCGAAATTCTATTATCGGATAATTCCAATTTCTTTAAATTGGGCAACTTGGGGAAACCTTTGAGTGTGGTGAGGCCCACATTGATCAAACTTAATGTTTCCAAGGCGGTATATTCATCTGTAAGGCCAACAATGCTTGTACTCCTGCAGTTGTCCAGATTCAATTCTGTGATCTGTGTGCAAATAAGAAAAACATAGATGTTTCAATATCTAACTTCTTTTGGTATTTTCTACAAGTAATTTTTGTCTTAACGGAAAGTGGCATATTTCGTGTTAGACAATTTGGTCACACTGGCCGTGTTTTCAGCATGTTGCGGGTCTGACAGTCCGCCATGTCTGTGTGAACGTGTGGCAGAACAAGCGCAAAAGAAAAAAACTCAAAATGAAAAACAATACATACGCAAAAAATCGATCAAACTCAAAGCATTTTTTTTGATTGCAAAGAAAACGCACACACAAAATGGCGCAACTAAAACATAAGCTATGGTAAAATCAAAACAATTTTATGTGCTGAGACAACAATGATTTAACAAATTGCGCACCCAGCTGCAGCTAAAGCTGAAAAAGTGGCAACGCGTTTATGTAATAGAATTTTTTGCAGCCGTTGTGTATGTGTGTGCGTGTACGTGTGACGTACGCGCCACAAAACGGAATGCGCGAAAATGGGCATCGAAAGAGCAGCGCAAAGAGCAAGTGCCGATAGCATGGCAGCGCAATGGGCGCGCGCGTGCTACAAACAAATTGAAACGAAATGAAATGTTATGAAGTACTGAAGGGCGGGATGTGGAAGGAAAAAAAAAAACAGCACAAGTCCTGTAATTTTTGGAATGAAACAAGCCGGCAGCGCCAGCCCCAACAAAAACAAAAATATGTTGACATACGGACGTTTGGTAGTTGTTGCGCCTAGAAGCAAGAGAAACAGACAAACTTTTTTTGGTTGTGTCTTTTTGATAAGAAACTGACATACGCTTTGAATATGTATGGCTGGCTACCTTCGATTGTTTTCTGATTGGACCAATTATAGTAGTCGAGCATATGTACATACATATATGAATATTTACAGTTATATGCAATAGCAACAATGGCTGGCGACATTTTCGTAGTGTACAGCGTGTTCTCATCTGTTCTGCTGGACAGTTACATGCACACACACACATACACTAATACAAACGCACGCAGCTTAAGCTATGAAGCGTGTGCATATCAGCTTAACTTTGACTATGTGTGTGTATGCTTTGCGGTGTACTTGTAGTTGGGCCTCTGTTCGCAATACGACGGGCGCGCTTTGGCTGGGTGGGGTGTGGGTGCCTGATTGAGTAGGCCTTGCCAGAGCGCATGTTTATTAATCAGCAAATGTGCCACACAAAAAAATAAAAAAAAGACACAGGTTTGTCTGCTCTGCTCTGTTCTTTTTCGCATTTCTTGTGCTGTGTTTGAGAGAAAGAGAGAGAGATAGATGCATTTGTGGAGAGGGAAGTGCATGTAAACAGTGCATGTACCGTTTGGGGCGGCCGGTTTTTTGCATTGTGAAAAGTCTAGCCTGCGAAAGCAAATGTGTGTGAGTGTATGTGTATGTGCAAGGGTATTTATGACTGCGCAGTCAATATGGCTGTGTGTGCACGTCTCAGCAGCAGCTATAGCCAAAGCTGGCAACCCATCGGCATTGGCGAGAATGTGTCGATTATTATGTGCATACACGTTTCTTGTTAGCCTGTGTGTATGTATGTATGTGTCACGTCTTTGTTGCGTGTGTGTGCGCCTCTGTGTGCGGTTCTTGGCGTTGTTGCGTACATATGAATGATGCGCGCGCTATAACGTTGTTATAGATACATTTTGGTATCAAATAACCTGAAATTACAACAAGCAGCATGGCACACAAACACACGCACGCACTCACACACTTACGTATACGTATACGTATGTACATGTTTTTATTGCAGTGTTTGTCACAATTGAAGGCCGGCCAGCCAGCGGCAGCAACAACAGATTATAGAAGCATTGCCAGCTGGCGCAATTTCAGTTGGACGTCTTTGCTTTGTGCGTATCGCGATCACCGCACATTAACATGTATACATTATGTCAAAGATTTATTTATTTACACACACCTTTGAGTAATTATTTACATGATTTAATGTAATAATCAGATATTGTGCAGTCTTTGGCAGTGTTTAAGGAAAGCACAAGCAAAAAAATGCGCGCACATGGCAACACTGCTCGCGACACACACACACGCACATTTAGCGCATGTACGTACATACAGCTCTATGTGTGAATTTGCTTATGGCGATCAATTCTTTTTTTTTTTTTCAACGATGGATGTTATTTGCCGCTTCTTCTTTGCTCAGCGCTTTGCGCTCTTTTTTATGGCGTCGACGACAACGGCACAAATTGAAACTAGATTTACATGATGGCGTAGTTGTTGTTGCACACACACACACACACTTGCACGTTGTAATGAAAATTTGTGTAATCACAGCCAAAAAAAAAAATTCAATTTTGCGCGTTTTTTCGGCTTGTTTCTCTCTGTCGCTTCCCTGCTTTCTTTTCACAATATCAATCACTAATGTAAAAAACTTACCTGGTTCGCCTTGCGTGCGCGTCTCTCCAATTCTATTCTCTTTTCCATTGTATTTGGTGTGCTTTTGCTTTTTAAAAACGACTTCAGCTGCACTTGTTTATGATTTGGCTAAAGCGATTTTTCTCTCGCACGTCCAACCAAGCTCGCAGAAATGCCAAAGGATACACCAATACTATGGCAAATACTTGATGTGTGTGTGTTGGTCCCTTGCGACAGCGCGCACGCACCAGAAGCAGCAGCAAAGTCGTCGCTCGTCGTTGTCACACACACTCACACAGACGCAAACACCTTGCAAATTTTTCTTTTTTGTGCTTCTTCGGTATTTTTGCCGCCGACACCCGCCGCGTTGTTGTTGTCTAGAAAATGTACAAGAAAATTAGTTATTGCATAGATTGGCTGGAAAAATGCGTTAACAGTTGCTCTTGTGTACTTTAATCGTACGCTAGCGCATTTTCACTCACACACGCACACACACTTGTGACGCGCTATTTTCAAACAGCCCTTTAACACGTTTTTCGACAGCTTCTTAGCGTTTGGTATGATTTTTAGTCACACAATGTGCCGCTATTTGCACTTACCTTGATACGTTGAATATTTAAATATTGAAATCAATTTTTAATTGTATTTTCCAACCAACAACAACAACAACCAACAAAAAGCAACCAGTATAAAGCGCTAGGGATGTGCGATAAGAATGTTAGAGCTGCACAAATATCGCCAATGCTGCTGATAATATCGGGGGTAGCTCTTATCTGGCATTATCGATAGCATTTGGCGGCTGTTACAGTTAAGAATTGCTCCTCATCTAACAGAGCGGCTCCTCATAAGCTGAAAGCATGGTTTAGAATTTCTCTATGCTATATGTATTTTATATCTATGGATTATTTGGAGTATTTGACGTGTCATTGTTAGTATTTTGATAGCCACACGTTTTATTTTTGTGAATAAATAAAGTTAATTTTAAAAGAGCACATGGTGTATGTCTTTAGTAAATGTACCACATGGGTGAGTGCCAATGTTTAACCTACATGAGCGTAATGTCTTATGCTACTTGGCACTAGATGGCGCCAAAGACAGCAAGTGTTAAACAGGATCCATATGCTGCAACAGTCATATCGATGTGGGCTCGATCGTTTTTATCGATGACCAAAATTTATGTGCCTTTGAAACAGACACCTTTCGATAGTTATGCAAGTTCTATCAAGCACAGTTATTAAGCCGGTGTTTAATATTAATTTAATGCAATAATTTTTGTGAATTAGTTATGTTTAAAACAATATGTGTTACATTAAACTGCACAGTGATCTATTGCCCTTGGTTTGCATAAAGAACAAGTACCATATGTGCTTGCCAGCATTATTGTGTTAACTGAGAAAAGGTAAGTGTTGCATTTGTATATTTATATAAGTATATTAAGTACGATAATGCGCCATTACCAAATGCACGTGCGAATGGCTACGACAAGCAGCTTAACTAGGGCCCAAAATCAATAGCTGCGCTTGTTAATTATAGATAAATCTGTGCATTTAGCATAAGGGAAACAATGAAGGACCTTGGAAACAATGAAGCGCGACTAAAATTAGAAAAGAGTGCACAAATACAGAAATAGCAAAGCATTACAACACCACACACACACACACACACACGCACACGCGCGCGCGCGTATAGACGCACACACACACGCGCGCGTGTACCGACGCCCATTGGGCTACGCTCGTAATTAGCCAATTAAAAAGTCAATGAACGGGCAGCCGAAACAGCGCGAAACTCTAGCCGAAAAAAAAATCATGTTGACAAGCTTTCAAGCTCACACTGACACACACACACACATACGCGCACATACACACACAGGCTAGGCAGCGCCATGTTGCCAAGATGGCCGCAGCTCTGAACTTGATTTAAATTTCGCTGTGGGCTTAATTTAATTACCTTTTGATTATTTTTGCGCCGTTTATCAGTTAATTTTAACGCGCATAACCGAGTTTCGCTAGCTTTGTTATTGAAGCATGGTGAATTCGTGTGAAATAAGAAAAAAAACGAAAAAAAAGCAAATTCAGCAGAAATTTCTCTCTTGGCCATGTGCGCCGGAGTGTCTGCCACAATTTATTGCCTGTTTGCACAGCTTTGCTCTATCAATTAGCCATGCGTGCGTCCTTCTGCTTCACAAATTTGCCAAACGTGCGTCCTTTAACTGCACGGGCATCACATGGCCCCGAGCCTTGAGCGTCGGCATCAGTTTATGGGCAGGCACACTTCCTGCGGCTGCACCTGTGGCTGTTGCTGATGCTCAAGTCCGAGGCCTTGTCTATAACACGTGGGCGTTTTGTCTGGCCAAAAACACTAAAAGCTTTCTCTCTGTGTGAGTGTGTGTGTGTGTGTGTAAGAGGTATGAGAGTGTGATTTTCCTAAGACGAACAAGTGTCGATTAGGTTAACTTAACACACACATGCATGCAGCTTAAGACTAAAATAAGAACACATGAATGAAAGCCTGGTTAAAAGCCAGCTATTTTGAGCAGTGCTTAAAACAATTGAACTTCGCATTTGAGTTATATAAAATACAGCTAATAACTGATAATATCAGAGTTAAATTATTACTAGTTGAGTGCTTATAGGACTATAAGCCATATACTTCGACTGCTTTATCTACGTTGACAACTGATTAAAATATTTCATAATATGTTTAATTAATTATTTTAATTTGTGAATTGCATATTTTGTTAAATTGTGCAATACTTCACTTAAGCGCAGCTTACCTTTCACGTTTATTGCTAAATTCTCGAAAAATGGTGGATTAGGCCACTGATTATTTTCTCAAATTGTTCAACACTTGATTAGCAATCAAGTTGCTTAAAACATTGCTTTTAACATTTTCAAACACTATCCCAAATCTTTGATTCGTCTTCTTTGATTGTTCAACACTTTAAAAGTAATTAAGATGCATTTATTTTAAATAAAATTTAGTTAAATAACTTTAAAAAATATTGATTAGCTGATTGATACATATTTTTTTTGTTCGAAATAAATTTTGTATTTAATTCTTTGTCAATTCTTAAATTAAATAAATTGATTAGTAAAAAGTGTAAGTAAAAAAAAAAAAAGATACAAATGTCGTATTGGGCAACACAGACAAGTTTAAACATAGTTTAAAGATAAAATGATTTAAAAAATATTGAAAACATTTCGAATTTTTAAATTTATATATAATTAAAAAATTTACTACAAGTGGAATTTTTGAATTCTAATACAATTTTACAAAACTGTTGTCTGAATCAGTTTTTTTTATTTATTTTCTGACACTTTGCAACACTTAACTTTCACGCTGCAGTTTATTACATTGAATACAAGCTATTAGACACCAAATCAGCCTCAGGTCATAATTACTTTATTATCAAATTCTCAATTATTAACAGCCGCATAATAGCTAAAAAGCTTTTAATGCTGAGAACTTGAAATAAACTCAAAATAGAGTATAGTCTAAGAACTAAATATTTAAATGCAATTAACTGAGAACAGCGCTCGCGCTCTTAAGTTCGCTCTTCTACTCTCTCTCTCTCTCTCTTTTGCGCTCTCTTTCAAGCGAAATCAACAGTTTGCTTTTGTGCTCCACACAAGAGCTTTCACAAAAAGCTCGGCGATTTAAGATGCTGCAACGCAGCAGCCACAAGTTGCCTTTTCGACATTTGCAACAGTTGCTGTTGAGTGTCTTCGAAAAGCGGACGTGGCAAATCAAAGGTAGCGGAACAGCGCGTCTATCAAAACTACCAAAAATTCTCAAGCTCCAAAACGTTATCAGTGGACGCACACACACACACACATTTCAATATTTATGTAGAGAGAGAAAGAGTGTACAAAGCAAGTCAGACAACTGGGCAACTAGTTCAAGTGCAAGCCAAATTGTTGCTGGCAACAAAGTTGCCAACGTATTTTTAAAGTCATTTTAAATGCTCCGAAATGCATTTTAATTAAAGGTTTTACAAAATTAAAAACAAAAATGCCGCAATTCAATTTCATAAAACTCGACAAAAACAAAAATAATCAATTAATAAGAAAATCACAACAGAATAACGTTGATATTTCGTTTTGGATTCTGAATTTTCATTATTTGCTCGCCAAAGTGTTGAAACCGTAAATCAAAAAAAAAAAAAAATAAAAATAATATACTCAACTGCGTCTACATATTGTAAAATCACTTCTCTAATTTGGCGCCCAAGCAAAACCAATTGAATCAAAACCAAAAAAAAAAAAACAAAAAACGTGCTAACAAAATGTGCGCAAAAAAAAAGAAACAACAAATAAAACAAAAAAATTACCATATGTAGCCACGCACAAAGGCGCACAGCAACAGCCTACGCATAAATATTGTAGAGTATTGTATGCGCATATATGTACTCTAGAGGTCGCACATGTAGCAGTTGTCACTGTAGCTGGCAGTCAGCTACATTGATAGGCAGCTAGCTCTAGAAGTAACTCGAAATTATTAAGCACATTTACGCATGTACAGTGAAAGTTCGCATAACGAACAGCTTCCTGGGGCAGAAATCTTTGGCCTGTCAACTTTTTGGTGCTCACAGCCCAAAGTGAACTTAATATTTAAATGACAGCTAGAAAACTTGAAAAGAAAACGAGCTTTTCTTAAGGCCATCTTATATGTGTTTGTCCACAAAAATAGTTGTTTATTAAAGCGAGCGTTCACTGTACTCATGCTCAATCACCTTTTTTTCAAATTGTATCACACGCATTTCTCTGTTGCTTGTGGTTCTGGTTTTGTTTTTACATTTTGGTTGAGTTTTTTTTTATGTCTCTTGCCTGATTTATTTTTCATGCCACCTCAAACAAATTTGCTGAATGTGAATTTCGGTTAAACAAAAATCAACAACAACAACAACAACAACAACCAAAATTGAAGAAGCAACAAGCGACAACAACAACAAGAGGAACAACAACAATTACAACAACTGTTAAACAGGCCGCCTAAAGGCCAAAACACGCCGCAACGCCCTCCCCCGTCGCTGTCTAAACACAGGTAGGTGTGCATTTTGATTTGCGACTTGTGTACAAAATTCGCTTTACGCACACTTATTTGCATTTCAAAGGCGCATTGAAATGTGCCCCAGCGCGCGCGACTGTGTGTGTGTGCTGTGTGTGTGTGAGTGTGCGCGAGTGCTCTTCGCGAATTTGCCTCCTTTTTTTTTCATTTTTTTTACATTATTTTTGGTGCGTGTGATTATTGAGCCACATCACGATGAAGACATTTTTGATATGGCGACGGTGCACGCTGCGTATGATTGATTGATGCTTGTCTATGCGTGCGTCTTCACTGCGTGTATGTGTCTATCCGTGTGTGTGTGTGTGTGTGTGCGTGTGTGCTGCTGCCATCATAATCATATTTACGTGGGTCGACTGGCGCATGATTGGCGTTGGAGCACAGCGAAATTTTGGCTTAGCTCAATCTAATTGGCAAATTGTGAAAAGCTCATAACTTGAATTCTGTTTGCGATTGGCTTGCGGAAATTGCAATTTTTTCATTTGCAAATGATATGAAAACTGAAAATCAAACAAATACAATTAAATCGCCGAAATTATAAGAAATACATTAAAATTCATTGGCAATTTAATTATTGCTGTAGCTAAGTTGTCGTGGCTTCACTTTGATGTGACATGGCACTGGCTGCTGAGCCCTCGGGCTGTATTTAAATTGGAATTAAATTGGTTTAACCTGTAAACCAACCAAAGCATCTCTATTGTCAGTTAGATGCTGTGGCAATTGCTTTAAATTTAGTCTAGAATATCTATCTATCTTTACTTCTTCAATATACATATGAAACTCCAAACAGTTGCTCATGAATCAAACCGCAACGAATCGAGAGAATAAATCGCTTCATAAATTTGTATATATTATATTAGTCGAGAGGTTCGAACCAATTAAACAATAATTTAATTGGACTTATGTGCAAAAAGAACGCAAGCACTTGATTATAGTGCAACAGGCTCTCACACCAGAACCTGAAAGACTTATTTAATTTGTAATTGATGGGAATAGGGCTCTGAACCAATTAATAGATTTTAATAAATGTACAACTACAATGAATGGACATTTTATGTTGTTGCGGCTTGTGGTCCAATTAAATGTATTTCAATTTCCATTTGCAGGCTGAAGAATTTAATAAAATTACAATTAGCACAGTCGTCCAGGGGAATTAAACAATTAGAGTTTTAATTATTAAAATACAAATTGAATGCGTTTAAGTGACAGTGTTTATTTTATGTTATTCTTATAGCGCTAAGGCCGCTCGTTAAATAAGTAAAAGCAATTTAGGTGCCACACAGAGATAGTGAGAGAGCGGGAGAGAGAGAGTGCGAGAGAGAGAGAGAGCGCAATTCATATTTTCATTTGCGTTTTGTTCTTGCCATTGCGTTTGCCATTTAATTGGTCGTAAATGAATTTCCTGGCCCGGTCTGGTCTGGCCAGCAGCTACTGCCAGCACCTGTCATCATTTATATCAGCAGCAGCCCCCCCCCCCCCCTTTAACCGACTTAGCCCCCTTAACCCCTAATCAAGCCCAAGGCATAATCTGTTCGCGCCCTCGCAGCAAGCTTTTCCATACTTTTCTATAGCATACTTTTCAGCGCGCGCGCCGCTTTATCTCTCTCTCTCCGTCTCTCTCGCTCCGACTTTAATTCTTTAAAGCGCAGCGTTGAAAATCAACAATAAATGGTCATTGCTTAGCATAAAAATTAACAAACTAGAAACAAGAACTAGTTTTCGCTTGTTTCATTTTTTATTTACATTTTTTATATGCATATATCTTTTATGCACATATTTTGCCTTGCTTGATGCTATTCAAAGCACTTGACCGAGTTTTTGTTTGGTTAACGCAGTTGCCACTTTGATTTGTATACCCTGTAAATATTAAAATTGGATTGCATTGGTGTAGATCCATTAAAATTGCTACTAGAAACCATTTACTTGATATTTTTTTCTGAAAAGCAATTCGAGTTGTATTTAAAAACAGACTGAAACAAGTACATATAGGGTATATTCGAATGGGTGTAGACTTTTCTGACTAGCCATAGTTTTTGTTTTTGTTTGTTTTGCCCCGCTGCGATTATTTTTGTTTGCTGGCTTGTAAACGCGCAAAATTGCAAAAAACTAGCACATAAAATGGAAACTATGTATTACTCGCAGGGCTGTAAAAAAAACTGTTAAAAAAAAAAACTAAAAAGGACATAGTACAATGCAGGGGCAGGTCACAGTTCAGACATGCTGTGATGCTTCTGACAATATACAAACAGTTGGTAGCTTGACATTTATGCCTGACATTTGCAAGGCAAATGCGCAAAATAAAAACGTTGTAGAGAAACCTTTAAATATTTGTTACTTATAATTTTTAAATAACAGTATAAATGTGTTTTATCATATAATTTAAAAGCAAAAAAAAAAAAACAACATTTCAATATTTATTCTACATTTTTGGTTGAAGAACAAAATGTTTGTTATATGGACTAGATGAAACTTTAATTTATTCACATAAAAGAATAAATCCTTTCTCTATTACCAAGGAATAAAACTTTAATTGATTAAAAAAATATAACATATATATATTTAAGATAACTTTATTATACACTCAACCCATTCAAAATGGGTTTTATGCAAATCTATGTAAAGTAAATCTAAGCATGTCCGCGTGTCTGTCTGTTCTTCCGTACTTCCATCTGGTTGCCTGTCGGAGCTACTGAATACTTGTTACTTGCCTATAAGAGCTACTTGAAATTTTGAACGTAGGTTCCCGCGCAGTATGACAATTTTACCTTGCCCCATTGCCAAGACATGTAGCTTCTATTATCGAATAGGTACACAAATAAATAAATATCCCCCCAACAGGGGCGAGCCTCATTTGGTGTTGGCAGAAGAAGGTTCACTTCCGACTAAAGCACTCTAAGTGGTTTTTGATTTGGTTTGTTGTTTGAGCAGTAACCAGATATATTAAAAGAGAGTTCTAAATTTGCTCTCTCTCTCTACTCTTTTAAGTAGAGAGTTTCTTCAGACAGAGGCCATTTTTTAGAAGATTTAAAAGCTTCCTACATTCCAAATTATTGATTGAATATCGATGCGGACAACTATCGATAGTTTATCGATGATGACAACTATCGATAGTATATAGATGCTGAAGACTGTCGATAGAATATCAATGCAGACAAGTAATTAAAGAATAATATATAGTTATAGAAAAATTGAAGTCTTACGTACCCAATTAAAAGTCAATACTATTGGCAATTATAAGAAATAGTATTTTTGCACAACATAATGATTTCTTACATGGACAACATACTTTCACACTTACTATTACAGACACAAATTTGCACAGAATATTTGAAATTTTCGTCGCGATTGTGTAAATTGAAAGCTCAGCTCTTTGACAGTCAAAATCTCTGGTAAAATTAGCTTAAATTATGAATATAAAACTTAAGCACAATTTGCAAGGGAAATGAACTGTCAAACGGCCGATCAATTACTCTCTAATTCGAAATGTTTTAGCTGGAAACTTTAGAACTTGACTTAACCGCAAAAGGCCGCTGGCACTTTTGGTATTTGGTCAATTTCTAGAGTTCCCCGTTAAATGGGACACAAATTGAGCTCGTTTTCCAGATGCTGGCGCTTCTGGCACTGCTTCTCCCGCAGACAGTTGCTTAGCATCATTTGCGCATAGTAGGAGCGCAGTTCAAGGGTCTTGAGCTGTCGTTCTATCTGCTCCATATAGGGATGCTTTGGCAACGGCGGACGTTTTCTTAGCTGAGCGCAAATCCTGCACGCAATGCAGGTGTGGGGGGGCTTTGGCGATTCCACAGGCGGCGTCTTAATAACTTTGATTTCAACCTTCTTTGGCTTCTTTGGCTTGGGCACAGGTACAGTCATAGGCATAGGCATAGGCTTAGGCAAAGGGTCTGCTTCTTTTTCGTTCTTCTGGGGCTGTGCTTTATCACTGTCCACCACTGGATTTAACTGCTGCAGCAGATTGTACAGGCTTTGAGATTTTTGTGTATTGGCTACCAGATCGGACAACAACAGTGGACTCTTTCTGTCATCTGTTTCCATTACTTGGAGCGACATACTTGGAATATGGGTCTTGGTCAGACGTTTGTGACGAGCAATCCTGAGCGTGGATCTGTTTTCGCATAGCTTATGTCTTGAGGTACGATGCATTGTCTTGGCCGTCGTAGTTGATGGCGTCAAAGAGACTTTCATTTGTGGCTGTTCTATAATTCTCAGTATACCACCATATTGTGGCCGCTCCTCATACGGATTAGTATACACAATACCTTTATCAATGGTATACAATCTTAAATTGCTTAATGGCATTCTCAAGTCTTCAGCTTCGCCTTCGTACGTTATTTTGCTGCTGCCACTTTTATTTGATTCAAACGTTCCTCTTAAGGTATCTTCCGTGCTGCAGCGAAGTGGTATTTTGGTTTTCGGCAGCTTCTGCTGTGAAATGTAATATGATAGCTTTGCTGGCAATTTGGGCTTTGAGGGCAAGGTCCTTGAGATGGCTTTCAATGACATTGAACCTTTCCTTGGTTCTTCTTTAATCGTCTTTAACGAGCGTTTTTCCGATGCTGTTCGCCTCCTTTTTCGGTCAACGAATTGGATAGATTTATCTGTGTTTGGTGTATGTTCTGAACTATTAACTCTTTCTTCATTCTTTTTATTCACATTCTCTTCATTTACCTTTACTCTGTCATTTTCATTACGTTGGCTCTCTTCTTTCTGTTCTACTTCAGGAATTTTACGCTTGGACATTGTTTCTAGTTCCTCTGTAAATCGTTTAATTGCTAATAGACTTGCCTCAGTTCTTTTCAACTTTTGGGATTCATTTTCATCGTCCTTTTTGGAGTCATTTTCATCGGTGGGTAGTTTTTCCGTTTTCTGCTCCAAGCTTTTATGCACTTTTCTTAGATATTTGGGCGTACGCTTGCGTTTCTGTTCAGCTATGTAGACGTGAATATCTTTCAGTTTTTCTTCCGTCTCTTTCTTTTCATGTTTCTTCAACTTTGCTCTTTCATCAATTTTTTTTTTACGTTTTGTTTTCGGCTTGAATGTAAAAAGACTAATGGCACTCTGTGTTAGTCTTCTTTTAGTCTCATTTGACTGAAGATCATCAATCTTCGATGGTTGCCTTACTTTTCTTATGTGTTTAGCTTTCTGCTTTGATCTAGGTAAATGATAGTTAACTTTATTTGGTTCCGCTTCATAGCTTTGGACATCTTCAATGACTTCTATTTGAAGGACATCTATTTGATCAATTTCATATTTATTAGATTCGTGCAAGTTTTTACTAAACGAGGGTATTTTCATCAGTTGTTCTTCTTTAATAGCTGTTCTTTGCTGTTTGGTATTCAACGAAGAATGTCGGCTTTCTGGTTCCTTTTCAATTGTTTCCTTCAACGTTGGACTATCAATTTCGTCTTCGGGTGTTTTTCTTTCTATTTGTATTTGTTTTGTAGATTTCTTTTTATATCTGCTAATTGAAGATTTTTGAGGCCTTATAGACTCAATTGCCCAATTCGCTGGGCGTGGAATCTTTGGCACTTGCTCGTACTTTTTCTTTTGTTTATACAGCCTCTCGGGATAGGGTTGAGTTGGATTCAGTCGCTCCTCCAACTGCTCTAAACGCTTTAATTTCTGCTGGATTTGCTCAATATCGTATGGATTTTTAGTTGCTTTGAGCGCATCTAAAGCCTTAACTTTCTCGCGTCTCCAAGTTAATAACAAAGACTCTGATCGTCGTTTGCGAGACTTCACTGGGGTGCCGGTATGATTAAAGCATTCCATAAATTCCTCATAGATGGTATTTTCAGCTTTTTTAGCGGCTACATCGTTTAAAATAAGTTCATTGCCAGTACGCCTGTTACGGGGTACCAGAAATTTCCAAAAGGATTCTGTCCGTTTATTTTCAATATTTTTCAAAAACTCCGCATTTTGCTCGATTCGTTGGAGTATATCCTGTTGTTGCCTCTTGTAGCTGTCGGCCAGGTAGCTCCAATAGGCACAAAACAGTTGATTATTACTTCTCCAATGTAGTTTTTCGATCAGGGGCGATAAGATCTCGATTTTCTTAACCAAACATTCCCGATTCAACAGCAATGGCTGGACACCAAAGCGATCGGTCTTGACGGGAACGCTCAGACTATTCGGTCTCTGCAATGCGTTCATCTATCAGGTGTTGTTGCACTTGCAATTTAAACTAACGAATTTTTTTATGATGTTATTTTTATTAAAAAAAAGAAAAGAAAAGTTAATTAGATGTGTTTACATTTATAGGTTGTTCACAAATGCCTGTCATTTTGATTGGCATAAAATATATAATCTTAACCTCGCTTTGGTTAGCTCAACTGCAATAAGAATTCGGAACTTAACATGTACTTAAAAAAAACGTTTTTATTTTTCTTTCTGGATTTAAAACTAATTTCTATAAAATAAAAGACTGCTGCGATCCTCAACCAATAATCTGTGCTGTGCTTAAACTAGTTCGTTTTGCTAAACGAATTAGTTCAAACACAGTACGGATTAGAGTTTAAAGACAACGCTTGTCATCTTTAATCTGTTTTAGTTTCTTATCTAAAAGCGTTTCACAATCGCATAGCATCTTGTAACACTCAACCAGTTTTTGCCGCATTGTTTGCTTTTGCTTGTGCATTCCGATCTGCTTTGGTTGCCAGTTCAAATGAACCTGTGATGGTCGCAGCGATTCAGCCTGCTTGTGCCTGCTGCTTGGTTCCGTTTGGGCACCAAAATGAACGCAAGGTTTCTGGGGTGAACAGTCGCTAGCCATTTGTGAGCTTGATGTTGATAATCGTCGACTATAATGTGGTGATCTCCGTCTATATCTCTTGAGTTCGTCGCGGAATTGTCGCAGTTTCTCTTCCATATCATTTAGTTTCGGCTGAGAACCAAAATGAACACATGGGTTCTCGGGCGCACATGGGTTTGGGGACTGTGCCATTAATCTTTGTCTATAATATCGCTTGAGCTCGTCGCATGCCTGTCGCTTTTTCATTTCAATCATGTATGGTTGATCGGGCTCGGTTTGGTTGAAGTTGCGACATATCTCACAGCTGGGTACCTTAAGAAGTTCTGGTTCCGTTTTTGGCTCTTGATATACTCTCTTCCGCCTTGTTTTTTCCGTCTTTTTAGTTTTTCTGGATGTTTTTGGCAAGATTAAACATTTGCGTTTTTCGCTGCGCATGCGTCGTACAAGCTTTGATTCAAAGGGAAGTGGCCAGTTTCTGGGAAATGTATCAAACATATCAAAGTTAATATTATTATTGGTCATAAAATCATGAACTGTGCTGTTCAACGTCAATCGGTGGATGTTTGTTTAAGAAGTTCTCAAATATTTCGTACGACGGTTCATGAAAAGACGAAGATAGTTTCCAAAAAATGCTCGATGGCAGTTTAGGCAGCTTCATAAAACCCCAATCGTTTTCTACGGGCTTTGCAACAGAATCAATCGAAGTAATGGACGTCATATCCATCGGCAACGGATCTGAGCCAAATTTTTTCAAGTATAGACTTGCAAATTTGTGTTTCAGTATTGTGTCGAGTGACGATTCTTTAATTTTTCGGTTTTTTTTACTTATGTAGATGGTTGGCTTAATTGAGGGTATGGAAGATCTCTGTTTTTTCTTCTTAATTGGCCCATGTACTATTGGCAGCGGTAGCGGCATCTGGCTAGGGGGGTGTTTTGAGACAGTGTCTGAGGCATTGGTAGGGCCAGCGCGTGCGGCTGGGGTAGGTGTTGGGCCAGCGCCTGCGGCTGGGGTAGGTGCTGGGCCAGCGCGTGCGGCTGGGGTAGGTGCTGGGCCAGCGCGTGCGGCTGGGGTAGGTGCTGGGCCGGAGGATGTGGACATGGCTGAGGCTCTGTTCCTGAGTGAGGCTCTGTACCTGACTGAGGGTCTGGACATGGTTGAGCCTCTTCCATACGACTTGCGCGATGCAATTGACTGTGAACTGTATCTTATTGGTGTAGTGGACAATCGAAATTTCAATAGGTCTTGTAATCTGGACTGTTTTTGAAAGTTCAACATATTCCTGGTATATGTGCTACGAGCACTACTGCCATTGCTAGACATTTTCAAAGTATCTGTTCTTCGAAGACTTACAAAGGTTTTCTTTCTCTTGGCATGGTGTTTATGATGTTTAAAACTGTGCGATTTTAAATTGGGCTCTGAATGCGCTCTTGCTAGTCTTTTTCTTCGTTTCCTTGCTAGTTCCTCTAGCATTGCTATTTCAGCCAATTCGATCTCCTTTTGTGTTCTTTGCGCTTCATTCTCTAAAATATTTGTTAAATCTTTCTCTAAAATATTCGGTACACTGGAGGTTCGTGGAGGTTTTAATGGCTCTGGTGTTTCTGGGATTGAGTTTTCCGGAAGTTTCTTTTCGAAGCTTACATTATGTTTTGTCTTTACGCTTTTTACATTATGTTTTAATTGCTTGGGTTTTACATTACGTTTTAATCCCTGGGGTTTTACATTGGGTTGTAACTCAGCGAACCCTACATTTAAGCCCTCGGGTTTCACACTTTCTTGTAACTCCTCGGGTCGTACATTAGCTTTTAATTCCTGGGGCTTTACATTGGTTTGTAACTTCGCGGGTCCTACATAAGCTTTTAAGCCCTCGGGCTTCACACTCTGTTGTAACTCCGCGATTCGTATATTAGCTTTTAAGCCCGCGGGTTTCACACTTTGTGGTAACTCCTCGGGCCGTACATTAGCTTTTAATCCCTGGGGCTTTACATTGGTTTGTAACTTCGCGGGTCCTATATTAGCTTTTAAGCCCTCGGGCTTCCCACTTTGCAGTAACTCCGCGATTCGTACATTGGCTTTCAAGCCCTCCTGTTTCACACTTTGTTGTAACTCGTCGGGTTTTGCATCAGTTTTTGGACCCTCGGGTTTTTCATGTTTTTGTATCTCCTCGAGTGGTATCTCTATTGTTTCCATTTCAAGTGAATCGTCTCTGGATGTATCAGCAGAAGTACCCACAGTTGAAATCCAACTTTTATAAATAATTCCTGGTTTCTTACGAATATTATCTACTTTAAAGCGAATTCTACGCTTATCCGGTACAGTTTCCTTTGATGTCTGGGGCAAAAGAGCTGGATTTATTTTAAATATTGGCTTCAACTTCTTGCCCTCATTTCGCGTTGCAGGCCTTGCGGCTGTTACAACTTTCACACTTTTACGTGGAAGATGACGTTTAATTTTTTTAGTTGGGCACGGTCCTGGCTGTGGGCTTTTGAAACAGCTCACGAACTCATCGTACATCTGATCATAGACATTAGAACCTTGGACCCTTAACTCGGACGTTGCAAATAGCTGCAAAAATTTGGCTGCATTCGGATTCTTGATGCGATCGACAAACCCACGATTTGCCATCTTGCGTCGCTGCTGCTCAACAAATGAAACGGGCTTCTGGCCATTGGCATAAAATTGCCAACAGTTGCGAAATGCATTGCAATCCTGTAGCTGAGAGTTCCACACCAATTGTTGAGCGACAGCCTTGACCTTTTGATTGAGACATTGGCGATTCAGGAGCCGGCCACTTAGGGTCTGCACCTCGTACGGATTGATAGATGTTAATGTGCGACGTAGATTCAGCATAATAATTTTGCGATATTTTACTTATGTATATATATGGACTCTCTTTCTAGTTCTACTTCTACTTTCTACTTCTTAAGAATTGTCTATTTACGCATCACTTGCAATTTTGTGAACTGTGAATTTGTTCTGCTGCTTGACTTTAAATTCGGAACACTTTTGATATGAGTTCACATGTTTCAGTTAGACGCTTCGTTTCAGTTTGAACTGGTTTCAAGACTTACAGTTTTTATGCGTTTTAATTAAATTAGTGGGTCGCAAAGTATTTAACTGTTTGTGGTTAAGTACTACCTTGCACTTTCCTTAAATTAAAATATATTTGCATATATTTGCATATTTTTGTATCCTAAAAAAGGGCGAAAATGCGTATAACATTTTTGTGCAAATGTATGTAGCAGGCGGAAGGAAGCATCTTCTCACTCATAAAGTATATATATACTTGAACAGGACGAAGAGCTGAGTCGAACTGAGCCATTTCTCAAAGACTGCAAAAGCTAGAGACTTGAAATTTAAAGTGTTTATTCTCATATTTCATAAGCAATGCAAGCTAATCGTGCTTTTAGATATCTTCTCCCATTATCATATTATCGATAAGAATCGAGAATGGGTAATTACTCGAAATTTTTTAGAGCTAAGTTAAAAAGTAAGTTAAAGTTCTCTCAACTCTGGGATTAGGGTATCTCCTAGTCTTATACTTCCGACTGGAGCAACTAAATTGTTTTTTATATATTTATTTTGCACACACGGTAAAACTTTATAATGACAGCTGTGCGTCTGCCTTGGAAAACGCTTTGTTTTTGCATTTCCCATTTTCCTCGTTGCAACGAGCCAAAAGTGCAGAATACACACACACACCCACCCAACCACACACAAGCCTTCACTTTACATATGCAGACATAAATACACACACAAACACTTCTGCCCACACATATGTTTGTATATATAAAATATTTTTAGCTTGTCTCTGCCTTGAATTACTGTAATTCTATGCGCATTGTGTGTAACACGGATAAAGCTTCAATGTGCCTCTGGGCCTTTAAATGTCAGATGGGGGTACGTGTTGAGGGCGTAATATGTTATATTTAATGTGCAACTGTTTAACAAATATAAAAACCTTTAAGCTTAGAGGACATTTTAGCAGTAGTAGTTACACGAAACTGTTAGCGTCTTTGCTGTTAAATACTCTGTTAACTTAATAACAGGGCTAAGACGTTAGGGTCTTATAAACTAATCGATTAAGTAAATAAATAACATTTTATAAATAACGATTCTGAAATAAAGGACTCGTAAATGCAGCTCAGCCTTGTAATAGAATTACAAATGTATAAGTTTTGTGATTTAACAGAAACAAGAAGTCTTAACAGGCTGGTAAACGATCAACAAATGACATTTGGTCTATTTTTTAATCAATATTGATGCATTTGTAAATAAGATTATCAATTACTTTGTTCTGTTAAATTACATAGAAGAACATATGTTGCTGCCTATGTAAACTAAAGTTTGCAGTTCATTGTGAAAAATACTATTTCTTTTTTACAAAATTGTTTAAGTTAAATTGTTTCTCCACAAGATTTGACAGTTCATTGATCCAAAAACTTAAGTTAATCAATTGTATAAATAGTTTGTTTATGTTAAAAAGACAGACTCTGCAGACTCGCAAATAAACCTAGAGTAGATCTGGGGTAGTATTTTTTTATTTCGATTACATTTCGTTGTGGGCCAGAGAATTCAATGTTTGTTATTGTAGTAGTTTATTTATTTATTTATACTCGTTGCGTCGTGTGTGCATAAAGCATATCGCATATTGGCGCTAAAATAACACAGGTGCTTGGATTTTTTTCATTCTCATATCTGATTGCAAAAAACGGCAGATAAAGGTGATTTTCAATTTTAATTTTTGCTTGGCATGTGTTGGAATCAATGGCAGAGAGGCGATAAACAAAAGCGAGGCCATGACGCTGCCTGACGAATATAAACAGGCGATGCTCGTTTATTACCAATTAATTTCAATATTAACAGCCGAAAGGTAAAAGTTGAAAACGCGTGGACATGCTGAGTAAACATTCAATATACTATAAAAAAACAGAGCAGAAGAAATTAAAAATGTGAATGGCTTAAAACAATATTTAAAAATTGTACAAGCAAAAATAAAAATGCATTCCCCAGCGACAGGTCTGCCCGTTGTTGTCAAATTAAAAAATATGTATTTATGTGCATAAATATGTCATTAGCGAACTTATTTCTTAACTAATTCAAAGGTATTAACATTTTCTGTTATTTACTAGCATATTAATCTACATTAAGAGTAGTTGGCGCAGCTGTTAGTGGCCTTCAATTTAACATTTGCGGCATGTTGAGTGGCCTTCGTCATGTTTTTGCTGTTGCTTCAACTACAACAGGTCCTTGAGCAGGATATAGCTGCAGTTTGAATGGCATACAAGCACTGTCCTGAAACGTGCTTATTTAATGGTCTGTTCCATTTCGATTTCTCTCATCTATGCCATACTTTATGGCGTATTGTAATGTGAAGCCAGCTTAAAGCATAATTGCAAACAATTAGCATGTTCATGATAGAACAAGTAGGAATAACTAATAACAGCAGCACGACTTGAACATACCCAGCATTAGATAAATAAAAAACAGAGACTCCGATTAACAGTTGTATATGCTAATACTATTAATTTGACAGCGAAATGTTAACAAGCTGCATAACAGTTGTATGTTAAATAATATCATGTAAACACAAGCAGCTTATTTGTAACATGTTTTTATATATTCAAAATCTACTTATATCATAACTTTGGTCTGGCATAGCCTCTTTTACGGTACAAGTAAAGGTATGTGTATTTTTCTGTTATGCTCAGCTATTGCCCTTGCCATTGCTGCTTCAGTCTGCTATCGGAATCGCTTTGTTGTGCAAAAATGCTGCAATCATTAAGGCTGGCCATAAAACCGTAAAATGCTTCGCATTACCGATTGCCAATACATAAACCTGCCAATGCCTCTCCGTGTATGAGTGTGTGTGTGTGTCTGTGAGTAGAACGTTATGTACGTGTGATTCAAATTGACTACGCATATTATCTAGTCACTGAGCGCGCCTGAATGCGTTTACAAGAGTCGACTCTTCTTCGCTGGTTCTTCTGGTGCCCCCATCTCTTCGGTTAGGCTTATGCGCAATTAGGCAGCGAATGAACTTGGCCATATTATTAAAATAGCATAGTATATATAACATATGTACTGGGGGGACACACGGCCTATGTTTACGGCCTGAAGCGTGGGCAAAAATAGCACAAATAGCTGCCGCAACCAGTTGCTCATGTCCCCATAGCCATAAATTTGTACGTAGTACATAAATCCTAAGTCATCATCGGCACATGTTTCTGGTTCAGCTTCTCAAGGCGTGTGAGCATTCGCCAAATAGACGAACAAAACATTTCGACTTTTGGCCAAATTACCAAATAATCAATTCTAAATTTAGGCACAAATTTGCAAACACCACTCGCAGCTGTTTCGGTCTTACTTTCAATAATTTTCAATGCACTTGCAAGGTCTTCTTATAGTTTAATCTAAACATGTGTAAAATCTTATACAGATAGGATCTACATACATATAGTAGCTGCTCATTTAATGAATGGGTGTCATTAAATTGTGCAATTGTGAGCCGAATGTACAATGTTTTTCTAACTATATAAATTGTTTATGTGGGGTTCTGTACGAGCTCAGTGACTGTAAGAACTAGCGACCCAAAGTTTGGTATTCCAT
Organism: Drosophila novamexicana; assembly: GCF_003285875.2. Lineage (NCBI taxonomy): Eukaryota > Metazoa > Arthropoda > Insecta > Diptera > Drosophilidae > Drosophila > Drosophila novamexicana. The sequence continues at coordinate 6,373,888 of NW_020824765.1, read as the reverse complement.
ACTTTTTAGTGGAAATAAGTACACCCTTGTAGAGGGTATTATAATTTTGTCATGAGAGGTGTAACGCATAGAAGAAGACATCTCCGACCACATAAAGTATATATATATTCTAGATCAGCATGAACTGTCGAGTTGATGTTGTCATGTCCGTCTGCCTGTTTCTATGAGAACTAGTCTAGTTTCCACTTTTAAAGCTATTTTTTCAGGGAGTTCAAATGTCCGAACCGGCTGGATCGGAGCAAGATATCATATAGCTGCCATAGTAACGATCGCTGTAAAAGTAGGTTCTTGTAAAAAACAAAAACGTTTTTGTTCATCAAGATATTAAGATACCCCAAATTCAGCATTCTTAAGTTTCCCTATGCTCCCTACATACTTGTAAAGTCGTATCAACTACATAAAATAGCTACTATAAAAGAGGAATAGTAGGATTTTATATGGCAAAATCTTTTGTTTCCAGAGATATTTTCAAAAAATTTTGCATTTTCGAGCTGCTCTATTTTCACATATCTGCAAATAGGAATTGTCTTCAAGGGGTGTACATATTTTTAAAATTTATTATTAATAAAAATATAGTGAGATGCATTTAAGCACTTCTACGGGCAGCCACAGTTTGTAGAAATACTTTCTCTGTCCATCTAAATTATTGTAAAGGCAAGCAAATTTTTTTTTTAGTTTTAATTTGTATTCAATAGAAACAAGAATATCTGTTCATTACACATAGTTTTTAACTAGTTTTTGCACACGCATATTTTAGCATATTGGTAGAAACTATTAACTGTTGATTAATAGAGCTATAATCCTGAGCAAAGAGTATTCCTTAGTCAAGTATTCTATGGCTTGGTGCATTTCTTGTTTTGCCAACGCATTTGTGTTTATATTTTTGATTGACTTTTTAATAGGCTCTGGGCAATTTGAGCAGCCTGTCAGACTTGCTTTTAATTTCATTTGTGTGCATACAGTATGTGAAAATGATTTAATGAAAATTTACACAGAAATTAAACATGAAATTGTGTGCAACAATATCGCCGACAGGCTTTCAATTAAACAGCAGACACAAGCTCTACATATATATATATATATATATATATATTTTTTTTTTTTTTTTGTGAATTAATAATGAAGGATGCTTGAACAGCAATTTTATCTGCATTTAATTATCTTTAAGTTTGTGTGTAAAGATTATAAAGTAAACATTTCGTAAGTTTGTTTACACAAACAGCAAATGGAAATTCTCTTTAATATTTATTACGATTTTCTGGGCTCCCGGACCCGAAAGTTGCACATATGCGTGCAAGAAATCTCTGTGCGAGCACTTAAAATACATTTTGCCAGAGCCCTGGCTTAAAGTTGCCAAATATTTTTGCATAAACAAAACCGAAAGTAAGGCAAAGTAAGGCAAAGTAAAGTAAAGTAAAGCAAAGCCAAGTCAAATAAAATCAAATCAAAATCAAATAGGACAGCCGCGGCACGTAGGCAACATTAATGCCCAACGCAAATAACAGAGCAGGGCGAAAAAATAAAATAAATAAAATAACAAATACCCCAACACATGGGGATAAAAGAGGACCTCTACCGGCCCTCAGCTACTACTTATATAAAGTTGGCCAAGTTATGCCAAATTGGCAGCCCCCAGAAATTGGCCTTGGGCTAACAAAATGAATTCAAGTATTTTTCAATGTGCCCACATGAAATGCCTTCCTGTTTTCTTTTCTATTTGTCTATTTATTAAATTTTTTTTTACATAAATAAATTGTGTGTAAGCGCGGACTTTGGATTGCAAAAAAATACCAGGGTAATAATATATGTCAGTATGAAAGAAAAATGAAAATTTTAAGTTGAAATTTATGAGTTCTATTTTTATGCAGAGTAGCTTTGGCTAGAGATGACTGCAGATAATTTTTAATCTAAGAGCACATACCTTTTTCAAAAATTTTAAAGAATTTTGTGCACATTTTTTACGATGGACAGAAGTTTTTAAATTCACATATTTAATTGTGTTTTAAATTCTTGCTGATTTTGTGGGATGTGGAATAGAAGCAGCAGCAAATCCTAGTGAATTGTTTACAATGTAAACAGCTGTAAATTATTCGAAAAATGCGCTTAAGACTAAAAAACTGGTTCAACTTAAGTAATGCAAAAAGTTTTCATATGAAATGTAAAAATATTATGATATGAAGGCGGGAGGAAGCCATCTTCAAATCCAACGTTAAGCGTAGATGTTGGTATATAAAGATGTCACTCTGTTTAATGTTGAGAGTATCAAAACCTTTTGAGTTTGAATCAATTGAACAGGCTTTTTTGAAGTCTAACAAATTCAAATTTTATACGTTTCCTGTTTAGTTATAAAAATTTTATGTTCAAAATATTTAAGCTGTGGTACGTATAACGCATTCAACATCAAAGCTTTTTTTTCTTAAGTCCTTGCACTTAACTTGTCTTGCTTGGCCAGTTGAGGTATAAGCTAAAATGTTTGCCAAAAGCTTTTAAAAATAAATTTGTTCTCTTATCATCGACAGCTGTATGTTGTTATGTGTTAGTGTGTCGTTCCCCAAATCCAACGGATGTCCAGTTACAAGCCAAAGTTTACCTTGTAGATTTCCGAGTCACTCAAAACTTGGACGCCTCGCAGTATGCAGCATTAATTGTGGCAATCGCCGTGTGGCAGGCTGAAAAGAAAGTTAATAAGCGCAACACGTGCAGCGGTTTGCCAGAAACTATATTGCAACAATAACAGCAACTAGTAAGAAATAGAAAAGAAAAGCGTCGAGGTGGCCGGACGGCGACGGAGAACGGGGGCGGGCAGCGTGTCTGGACCACGGCCAATGCGAAAGTTTGTTGAGCGAAACGGCTTTGAAGTCTAATAGGATTAGCCTTGCCCTGCTCTGCTTTGTCCTGCCTAAACGTCTATCCACCCACCATTTAGTGGGCGTGCTACTATGGCTTTGTATGTGTTTGTGTGGACGGTAGTGTGTGCGTGCACGTGTGTGCTTGTGCTGGCTATATTTGTGTTTCTGGCCAAGAATCAGCATTGATATAAATATCATTAAATAATTCAAGGCAAATATTTACCAGGCTGCGTCTTTGATTATTGTAGAAAATATATATATACATAATTGCCTAAGAATATGGGGTAAATAAAACTGATTGCCAGCCTGGGAGGTTTTAATACAAGCTACAGGCCTGGGAGCTTATACTTAGAAGTGCTGACAGTCGCCGATGATTAACTACCCTTTTAGACATATACAAGAAACTATTTCCAATCGTTAAATTGATAGAAAGTTGACTGTAACAATGTAAACGTAATTTAACATTTTGGTAAAGGCATCTCAACAACACTTCTAACAAGAACCTAGTTTGTTACCGATCGTTTCTATGGCAACGGACGCACTTGACTATAAAGAGAATATATGCCTTTCGAGACAAAATAATGATACCCTTAGCAAGAGTATGTATAGTGTTTAAAGCTTAGAAAGCTGGCGCTGCAGTCCTGCACCTTTCGCTAGATAGGCTGCAAGAAAGTGACAGCAATACTAACATCCATAATAGCCGCTTAACAGAGATCGTAGCTAAGCTGCGCTTACATAATGTTAATAAGAATGATATACTTATATTAACAGCGTAAGCTTCAACCTATATAAGTAGTATACGCCTTCCTCAGTAGACTCCATGCAAGGTCACGTTGTTGCCAATGCAAACGAAGAGAAATGGGCGTAACACTAGCTCAGCAGGGCTGAGCTCAGCTGGCATATAATAGAAACTGTTATGAGCGCAACCGAGAAAGGCATATTCTACGCGTGTGTGTGTATTCGACAGGTCCGTTAGGAGCTGAGCGCTGCAGCGAGGGCAATGCAAGCGTGCATAAAAGTATGCTATATTTAAAGCAAGGTTAATATTGAGCATATTGCAAAACGTTGCGGCTTTTATTAATGCGTTTTAAAGAATATATAATGTGAATAGATATGCATAGGTATAATATGGATATATAAGTGTGTCGGCTTTAACCCACAGTGCGATCGTTGAACTTAATTGTCAAATCGGTCTTGGCCATATTGGTGAAGGCGGCCACAAATTCATTGAGATTATCATTGGGCAGACGCCTGTCGAAGGGGAAGCCCATGGTGCGTCTATCCGGGTACAGTTTATCCTTGAGGCCGCAGAACGAATAGGCAGTGCTGCAGGCATCGTTCGGGGTGCTGTTGTGAATGTGTTGTAAAAGTTTTTGATTAGTAATTGCTGTCGTTCAATACTGACAGAACCACTCACTTGGTTAACTGCTGCACCGAATCGTTGGTATAGTCCGAAATCATGACAAACAAATCGAATTGCATACCCTCCGGCTTGCCCTTGGGCAGCAGCAGATGCTGCGGCCAACCGCAGCCGCAGAAACGGAAACGTGCCAGCTCATCTGCCGCAGTGGGCTGATAACTAGCCCCAACGGCACGGAACGAACGCTCAAATGGTATGGCCACCGAGGAGTCGGTCGATTCACGGCGTATGGTATTCTCACCGGGCACCACTGTGTGGAGAAAAGATAATTAAAGTCAAGCTAAATGTCAAAGATTTGACGACGACTAAAGATACCCTGTAATCTATAATCTATACAATTTCATAACCTCGTTAAAGCTGTGCTCCTGTTCTTTCCCTTCACACTACGAAAAATATTTTTTAAATAACTTTTGTGTTTACTGACGGATTTGTATAAGCTAGGGAATAGGGAAATAGAGAGTCTGGACATATTTTGTTGAAGCTATCAAAGAAAAGCTTGTTTGACCTCGAACACTCGGTCGATACGGCTAAGCTGACGGAAAGGGAGACAGCTCGTTGTTCAGATTTTAAATCTCTTACTGTGCCCTTCACCTGTTCAATGCACAAATTCACTTTACCTTCACTTTTATCCATTGATAATGAAAGCAGGTTATAGTGAACTATTATATTTCTATTGCTCTTTACTTACGTTCCACCGTAAACTTGTCCATCTCAATGGCCATGAGACGCTGCTCCTCGAGGCGCAACGGCTGGTTGCGCTCATCGGTCTTGGGACAAATGAAGATGCGGCAGGTGCCGGTGCGTTTGGCGCCCGAATTGGTCACATTGAACGTGTAGGTAAAGGGTGCGTTCTGCAGATGCCTGAAGGAGGCTGTAATATTTTCATCCTCCACTGGTCCAAAGTCCAGGCCGGCAGCCAAATTGGCATTCGATTTTTGCCAATAGGTGAGCAGCGTATTTGGGCGTGCATTGGCAGCGCCCAGTCGTGCCTCCGCATAGGTCACGTTGACACCCTCAAAGCCCAGCTGGGTGGCATTGTAGACCGGCAGCAGGGCTTTGTGCTTGTTGAAAACGCTATCGATGAATCCATGCCATCTGTAAAAGATTGGATCGCGCATAGCTGTGGTCACATCGCCCATAACACCAAAGTCCTCCAAGTGCCGGTTGTCGGGATCATGGGCAAACGAGATGATAGTGTGGCCCTGATTGTGTAAATTGCCATAGAACTGGTTGTTCACCGAAAGCGTGCTGGAGGCCTCAACGATGTTGCCCAGAATATCGATGCCGCGCACCTCGTCCAACGGAATGCGTTTACCTTGAGCCTGTATTTGATATATATATTAATATCCTGCTTTCCAAAACTCATAATTCGATTAACTTACATCTTCGACAAAGCCCTGATCGATGGCGGCCAGAACGCGATCACGCCAGCGTTCCAATTCGGAGATCTCAATATTGCCATCAGGACGATCCACGTCGCGCAGCAGCTGCCTGGACACACGTGCCGGATATGTGCGATTGTTTACGCTTGACAGGATCTTGGGGAAGTAGCCTTCGGGCACCTCGTCACGTAGATTATTGAGTGGCGCTACGCGCTTCAGATTATTGCAGAAACGCTCCACATTGTAGCGTGCGATCAGCTGATGGTGCATGTAGTAGAAGAGCTCGCCGCGACGATCCTTGTTGACCACCTCCACGGGTCCACTGGCCGGATAAACCAAATGCCAATGCCAATGATGGCTGTTGACGCCAATATCCTCACGGAAATAGGACAAACGCTGCTCATCCTCGCGATCGGAGGCCGTATAATTGATGGGTATCTCCAAAATGGAGCGATTGCCGCTCTTGGCAATTACCGAAGCCTCCTGGCGCGCTTCCTGTTCGAAAAATTCAAATAAATCGTATATTGACGAATATTAATATAACCTTGTAGTCCTTAGGTTGAGAAAGGCATTGATAGAAAAGTTTTATTTAAGACGAATTATTTCTAAAGAAGCCATATTTCATAGAAGTATTTGAAGGTAAGAAGTGTGGTAGAGTATGTAAATGCCTTCTTGAAAAACAAAAAGATTTGCATTGAAGAATTTTATTTTTGATATACATGGCTATATCGAGTCATCCGTTGATATTGATCAAGAATATATCAATCTATATATATATAGTTAATAGGTTCGGAGATGTCGCTTTCTATGTGTTACACACTTCTTACCCTTAATCAGGCTCTCAATAGAGGCTGCTTAGCTCACCTGAAAAACGGAGGGCTCGATAAAGTTGCTTGGGAAGACCTGCGAAATGTTGGGAATGGGCACGGTGCGCGTATCCGGACGATGAGCAATGGCCACTGCGTAACTGTATTGGAACAGCACTGGGTTGACTCGATCCCTGCAAAATTATAGGAACATATACTCGATATACTTTTCAATCACTTCAATCACTCACTTGGTGTAGACAGCCAGGGCGACGAACTCTTGCAAATTGGGCGCATCCAGATACAATTGGATTAGCTGGCCGGCAATTTCCCTGTGCCGTGTATTGAACAAGGAGAATTGATTCTTTCGGCCCAACTTGGATGCGAATCCCAGATTCGGCTTCTTGGCCAGCTCCCGCACGGGTATACGCGTTTCAGCATTCAGACTGAAGCGATTCGAGACCTCCTCCGAGTTGTTGCGATAGCGATCCGTATAGACGCTTTCGGGCAGATCGAGCACCGTCTTGCCATTATCACGGGTGGTGAACACCGGCTCCAATGGTCGCTGGAACAACAATTCCAAAGCCTTCAAGTCCGTATTCATTTTGATGGGCAAGAGTTCAATATGCCTGGTAAACTAGGAAAGAGTTGTTCCCCTCACGAGCTGCTGCAGCGCACTGTGAAAGTTGAAGGCAGCCACTGGCATTTTTATAGCTCCTTGGCGCTAACCACAAACTACTTAATTCTTTTAAATTGTTTTTATTTTGTTTTTTATAAATAAGTTGATAAGTTTTTGCGGCTAAAACTATCAAACATTTTGCTCTGTTACTTTAGGCAGCCACAAACATTTCCAGTGACCACATAGATATGACTATCTCTTATGAAAGTGAATGTGTTTGTCAAACATATTAGGACTCTTAGCTATAATACGTTTATATTTGTGTGCCTAGGCATGAGTATAAAATGCTTATCAGTGGAAGAGGCGCCACTTTTATGTTATTTCACATGTTCCCACAATGCGTGATAAGCAACGAGTTGTTCGGGCATTTATTATTTAAATACTTATTTCATTCGTGGCTGCAAAACCAAAACAATTTGTCGCTTGTTTAGATCACGATTCGAAAAAACTCTTTACATTTATGTTTCGTTCGCGGGTCTATTTTTTCACAGCTCTGTATCTAAGTGCAAATTTGTAGTTTTTAAGAAACAATTCTTTTCTAAACATTAAAGTTCTTCGTTTAACTGAAAATATTGCAAGCCGCACAAATTTAACTCTAAACTGGAATCCAACAAATATGTTTTGATAAATTTAAAGGTTGGATGGAGCCCTTGTTATTTTTTGAATGGACCAGCCTTCTTACTCCCAATTCCCTGAAGAGCTTCTTGTTTCGAGGTAAATCATTTTTGAAGAAAATATGCTTTGGTTCAGGTTACGGCTTGCCTTTTTTTTATTTATTTGATAAATATTTGGGTCTTCTTAGTAAGGTATAAATTAGGATTTCGATTCGTTTCAAAGAGTATATTTTAAATTTTTCTAGAAGACATTAAACATTGTGTTATAAAGTTTTAAAATTTCAAACAATGGTAAACGTCTTTTTTATACACTTTTTTTTTATTACAAGCCTTTTCTATGACTGGCCACAATATGTTAAACAAGAAGCGAACGTAAATGTTTCTTAAAAGCCATAGATTTTTTTTAATATCGTGTCTGTGACCGTTTCCAATCGTTTCTCAGAATTGTGGTAAAGGTTTTCAATTGTGATCTGTTGTCAAATATAATTCTATCAATGTTCGTTTTCTTTGAAGAGTTAGGAGTACACAAATGTATATATATATCAAATTTCGGTTTTCTTATTTTGTTTTATAATTTTTGTTCCTTACTAGCTCTAAGCATTTAGAGACATTCTTTTAATACGAAACTACTTTATAAATATACAAATTTGAACGTTTGAAGAAATGAACATTTATCAAGCAAGAAAATTATATATTAATGGTTTTCTGACATTTCTTTTATAAGCTACATCTTTCTTTGCAAAGCTCTTTCAAGGGAAACATATTAATTTTGTATAACATATTGCAAGCTCTTTAAATTTTGTAATCTTTGCGGCTCAAGTTGAAGCATAAACTTCATTTAAAAGAAAATAAGAATAACTTTTTTTATTTGATTTTTCTTTTGGTCGCATAACTTTTCATCTAACCCATTTGAACTTTAAAGAGTAGAATTTTCATGCAGAAAAATGGCCTGAAAATTATGAATTGCCATAGGGCGAACGGACAGCGCGATTATATTCAAAATATTATGTTAAGGTCGCTTTTGTCGTTATGCCTGGCCATTTCGTACAGAAAGTAGAACCCCTGTTTAAGCCCTGTGGCACTGGTTAAATAGAATTGGGCAACATATGTATGCGCAGCAGGCCTTAAGCCATATATAACTCACATACATGTGAGTTTATTTGAGTGTTAGTGTTGCAAGGCCATAAATTTATGCAGAAAGCGTAACTAACGCACAGTCCTTATAGAAGAGGCGAACAACTTTTGGCGATTAAAACATTTGTGCGAATCAATTTTTGCCGCTTCGTGACCAGAGCGAAAACTTTTGCCATTGTCAATAATAAATGTAAGTGCCAGGCGTGGGGCTGCTGGCTATGACCAAGGCGTTCAAATGTGCGCGCATTAATCTGTAAAATTGACAGCAACAACAACAACAGCAAAGAGTTCTGTGGCACATTATGCAGAGTTGTGGCAACGACGCACAGTCTGACAAATAAAAAAAAAAGCATGGCATCCTTAAAATGAAATAGCCAATCAATCTGCTATGCATGCATTTACAGTTTTCGATTGCTGCTATCGATATGATTTGTTTAAAAGTACAAAAAAAAAAAAAAACAAATAGGTATAAATTTCAAAAATAAAATGCATAGCATTTGAATAATCCTTAGAATAAAATTGTTAAATAACCAGTTATTTGTGCGTTTTCAAGTATTCAATTACTGCTATATATACTTTGTTTATAATTTTCAAAAATAATCAGTCGATTGCTGCTATCGATTAATTTTGTATAAAAGTACAACAAAAAAAACTTGAGCAAATTAAATAAATAATTTTAATGGCGTTTGAGAAATGTGTAACAGGAAAGTTATCAAGTTACCGATTGCTGAACATTGCATACAACTTTGAAATAATCAATCAGTTATCGATTGCTGCTATCAATCTATCACGCCTGAAATAATCCTTGCTGCCAATTCCATAGTTTCGATTTGATGTCAAATATGCCAAGCTTAAAATACCAGATCTGTAGTTTTTCGTGCGGGCATTCCATATATTCGCACCACTGTGCAACGCTTTCGCGCCTCGCCTTGCCTTTGCTTTGTCGTCTGGGGCGGGGAGTTTGTGAATGCTAAAGATGAATTTACACCATTTTGCCCACAACAAGAAAACGACTTTTCATGTCAAAGTTTTGTGTTTTGCTGCTTCTGCTTCTTCTTCTTCTTCTTCTTGCTGCTATCTGGCAGATACATTCACAATATGCAAAGTAATATTTCATCAGATATGCCTTTAAGCAACTGACAATGCCGCAACTAACATTTATTAATTATGTATATACCATTTATTTGCATTTTTAGCTAAAATTCAAATTTAAAAAAATGAAAATATGTGAAAAGTTAAACAAACAAAAAAAAAAAAATGTGAAAAACTGGCAAAAGTTTTTTATGGCATGGCAAAAAGTTGAAAAGCCAAACTTTTGTGGCTGGTCGATAAAGACAAAAGTCTGCCCGTTCCATCATATGCCATATAGCAGCTCGTAAAATGATCGGAAAGGGTTGCCTTAATTATGCGTCGCAGTTAAGCGAAGAGTCGGTTGTTGCCTGTGGGCGTTGACAAGGCGGGGCTGGGCGGGGCGGGGCGGGGCAGGCTGATGTCTTAAACATTTTGCGGCATATCATTGCTGTCGTTGGCGATGGGCGGGGTATGGGCGGCAGGCGCAACCACAAGAATTTGCGGACAGGGCTTATCAATAATTCGTTTTTGCTCGCATTAAAAAACAACACAAAACCCAACACAAAGACAACAGCAAAAGCAACAGACAACCAAAATATCCCAAAGAAAATCCATTAATAATGAAGACCTTTTAAGCTAGTTGAGAATTTTCAACAGGTTAACAGCGGTAAAAATTAAATATGCAACACAGGTAAATGGGGCAAGAGGGACGCGATTAAATACCCTTGCAAATGGTTTTTTAAATGTTCTACAGTTTATTAAAATACTCATAAAATCCAGGTAACTATATCTACTTTAACAGGGAAATCTTTTGTGAGTGTTTTTATATCTTTTCAGTCATCTGTTGAAATTCTCTTCGTTATTATTATTTTAAAATTTAGTGAGCCCTTTTTTTCCATCTATTGAAAAGTATACTATATAAAGTAAGCGCAAAATTAACAACCTTTAGATGCCTATGAATATTATATTTTCTATAGATATAATCGTCCAAGTCTGTTATTCTAGGTAAAAAGTTATATATATTTTGAATTTTGAGCATAAACTTGCATTGTTTTTTTGGTTGGATAAACGAGACTAATATCAAATTAAATGTTTAATGCTTATAAACATTTTTAAAAACCATGGCTACATTTTATGCCTTCAAAATTACAAAGACTCAACAAAGGAAATGAAGCTTGACAGAAATGAAACTTAACATCAAGCATTTGACATAACAAACATGCTGTCAAGGCGGTAATGCCCGCATTTGACAGGAGCTTTACTTAATTGTTTTGCTTAATGGACATAATGAAATAATCGTATGCATAATAAATTCGGAGCTGTAGCTATGTGTGAAATTTCATAAATTAACTAGGGAATGGCCAAAGGCGGCAGACAGCTGGGGCAAATACAATAACAACTGGAGCAACAACAACCGCAGAGGCAATCAAAGCTAGTCCAATTAGCTGTCTCAAAGGGGGGTATTTCAAGCTGCCAAAGTCAAACTTGCTGCAAACTGTTGCAAAATCGATGCTGACAGCAGTTGCTGCTCCTGCCGCTGCTAAACTGACAGTTAAGTTAAACAATGCTGAAGGGTCGCTGGGGAGCTGGTTGACAGTGGCAGTAGGCAACACATGCAAATCTCTAACGTCTAATTAAAAGCTAGATGGCAACTTTAACATGTAGCTAGCACCTGTGACAGACGCCGGAAGTGCACAAATGGGAAACTGTAGCAAATCATTTGACAAACAGAGTTCGAACCCAAGCTAGGAGCATTGTTGCCGCCCCCTAGGCACAAACAGTCCAAGGCGGATGAAAATGTTATTAGTTGTCTGTTGCCAGTTGTCTGTTGCCAGTTGACAGTTGCCAATTGTCATTGCGACTGTCAAACGCCATGTGGCAGCAACCAGACAGACAATAGCTCTGTTAGCGGCTGCAACAAAGTGTGTGTGCAGGTGTGTGCGTGTGTGTGTGCAAACGGTAATTGAACAACATTTGTTGAATGGCTTGGAACAAATTGCTGCCACACAGTGCAGCACGTACGAGTGACAGGGACAGCAACAACGACAGAGACAGAGACAGAGCGTGTCTAAGTGCTGCAACATCAGGTGTTGCGACTGTGTTCACGTTGTCAACGCCAGACAGGTGGCTTTTTTTATTATTGTTTTATTTTTTTTTTTGTTATATTAACTTCGAGGCCATATGTACTGCTGCTGCGGCTGTCAACTTTTCATACCCTGCAAGCAATAAAAAAAATTGGCCATCAAAAGGGTGTCATAAAGTAGTGCGAGCTTATGCCAGACACACAGTGGCCAATGTTTATAGCTCTTTCTTTTGACTAGCATCGACGAATTTAGACTAGTTTGTCTGTAGTTCATTGATCTGTGCATACGGGCCGTCCTCTAAAAAGAGCTAATCCTTTGGCTAAACAAGAAGCCAGAAGCCGCATATCCAAATTAACTTGTGTATTCTCCCATTCGGTCTGTGACTTGTTCATGAGTTTGTTATCGTAAAACGATATTTTACGTTTGTGCAGCCAAATGTTTAACTTTTCTCAACAATTATAGCTTTAGTTAAGAAATTCTAACCGTCTAGCTGTGTGGCTTACTTCTACGATCTTATAACTTAAAATTGCATTTGCTTTCATGAATCTTACATAGGTCGAAAATTGAGTATAGAAATTTATCGGAAATTTGCAATGTATTTTGGTCTCTAGCAGTCCGATGGCAAAAGTTCTGACTTGCTGAAACAAAACGTGTTGCTTTTTGGTATCATATATATTTCTGGGAATCTGTTGCTCATGAAATTTCATAAGAATCGTTAAATCAATACAGAAGTTATTTGAAACACAGTAAATTCTGCTGAAGAGATTTTCAAGCGTGAATTTACTAGAACATCAGTGTAGCGCTTGAGACATGCGTCATATATTTCTGTTTTTTCAAGCCGCACAATTTAGGCATCTTTCTTCTTCTTGGCAATACTGGTGCGCTGTACATGGGCCACAATATGGCCTTGGAACAGCTGCACTTGGCGGCGCTTATAGCCAAATTGAACGGAGACAGGCGTTTCCATCATAACAGCTGGTATTAGACTCAGGTCCAGTCGAAAGCCGCGCATATAGTAGGCCTTGCCCTGCTCAAAGGGGCAATGTCGAGGGAAATTGCTGTAGCGGTCAAGTATATCGCGTGCGATGCGCAGCAGCGGTACTTGATTCTTATTCGAGAGCAACTGGCAGCCATCTGTGGTCACATTGAGCAGCACAAAGTCCACTGTGCGACGTGGTATTACAATGAGCATGTGGAACTCGTGCTCGTTAAGCGGTTCCAGGAGCGCGAATTCCATGTGCATAGTGCGCCGTTTGGGATTCTTGCTGAGACCGCAATGGAAACTCTTCAGGGGATTTGCCTTTGAAGCACTGCCGCGAATGCATGTAAAATTCTCAAACTGCAGCTCAAAGTCCGTCTGCAAACACATAAAAAACTGCGTAAAGCAATGGCTTAACCATTACGTATACGCACCTTGGCCGCAATCGGTGGGACCAGTCGATAGCCAAAAATAATGGCGATAAATGCCAAGGGCGTTACGTACATTTCGTCGCTTTCTTCCAAACTAAACTCATTAAGCAATAACAAAAGCAATTGAATTGTAAATTTTATTCGTTAATCAAAATCGCCAAATAATGCCAGTAAATATTGTCATCCACTGAGGCTTGACTAATGTGCGACTGAATAAATAATGTTTATCAGCGTGGTAAAATAAACATGCTTTGAACGTTATATATAAAATCAAAGCGTATTTAGATTTGTTTTGTATTATCGCTGTGTGAAAATTTCATTAAAATTGGATTAGTTTATGTGCATGCTGTATGCGAATATGTGCATTGAAATAATAGAATTATTATTTTATTGTAATTCTTACTAATATAGATACAATAATAATAATGATTCTTATTAATGTTCGATTATATTATAATTCATAGAACACATTCCTAACCTTTTTTATTATTTTATTTTATAATTTATTTACTACCTTATTTTTAATATTCTTACTCCGCTTACTTATTGCAATCAAATGAAACCAAGTCCGACATATCTATTAAAATGTACACATAGTTGTCAAGGAGACAAAATATTTTAAGAACAACAAGTTTGTCTTATTTTGAATTATCCTGTGTAATTCGAGATTAATTTTAAATTTGTTTTCTTTTTATATTTTTCTTTTGAAATTTGAACATTTGATTTATATAACTGATGGGATTCTTATCATTTAATAAATTAGATATGGATGTAAGACATTGTTTCTGTATGATATACTCTTTTCCTTTGACATGCACAAAATGTTGTTGTTTTATTATGCGCTGGCATAATAGCGAAAGACTGTAAATATAAAGATTTATGAGAGATATTTTCAATGAAGGGGATTGAGGAAAATGGGGAATAAGTTGATCTGATCTTCAATCTTTGTTACTCCGTCTATCGCGTTAGATTGAATTGAATCTTTACAAAATTACCTTTTTATAAGCCTAGAAAATGTAAAAAGGTTTCATTTATTTTTCCATACTAAGGAGCTTTTAAAAAATTGAATAGCTGGTTATTGATAATTATTTAAATCAAGCCAATTTTATAATATCTCGTTAGATAGCTGTGCTGCGCTTTTTAATTGATTTCATATACAAATTTATAAATATAATTTTGACCCAAACACATTTAAAAGCAGATTGTTAATCATATTTAATGGTTTATTGTTATAAAAAATACTAATAATTATGATGTGTAATTATTAAAGCAATTAGTGCATAATTGTTCACATTACATATGCATATATTTCAGGTAAATTATTATGTACATTTTAAATGTTTTTTAGTTGTTCGTTGTTTTAAGTTGCCTTTGGTTACATGAATTCAACATATTTTTACGTGCTTTTGTTAATTTTAAGCATGGCCGTGCATGTTGCCAGCGCCATGGTTAGCAACGGTATACATATAGTAATTGTTTTAAATATTAATTCCAAACTGACCGCAGACAAAGTTTTTTATGATGTTTAACAACTGCAGCTGCAGTTCGGATGATCCCGAAAAGTTGCTCACCCATTTGAACTGCAGCCTGGGTAGAAGCTGGCGACGTCGCACCTTCTCGATTGAGCTAAAGTTTCGTCAGCCTGTGGCAAAGTTTCTTGTTAACATGGCCAGTGTGCTGCCACGAGTTAACGGTCCGGATTTTACACTGTTCAACCTGAGCAACATCAATGGCTGCCAATTGCTGGCCAACAAAAATCAGATACCGTTTATACAGCTCGGCCGTCTTACAATGGAGAGCTTCAGTAATGTGCCCAAGCGTTGTCCCTTTCCCAAGGACGAGCTCATCTATGTGCGCAGCTTTCGCTCCAATATGCAGAATATGCCCGCTTTCAGTTTTGAATCGGATATGCATATACATTTCGCAGTGCTCGTTAATGGCAATAAGATCATAAAGGGCTTCATACAGAGCCGCGTTCAGCATCATCGAAGCGGCAAAAGGGACGAACTCTTGTAGCCCAGCGGCCATTCGTGCTGCCAATGCCAACAAATCGCTGAAAAGCAACTAAGCAAATGGCATGTGGCAAACTGTTGCAATAAAATAAAAATAAAAATTCCATGCCAATTAAGGTACTTGTTGCGAACTTTGTGTACCCTAACGGCAACTATTTTGAATATGTTCTCAAGAGAGTTGTAACTCTTTATTTTAGGTATTCTTGATAGGAATGAGGCTCTGGGCTTTTATGGAAATTCGTTGCAGTTGTTATATTATTACTCCAGGCTTTTAATACCCTGAACCCATTAAAAATGGGTATAAGGGTATATTGTATTTGTGCAAAGTCCAAATGTATGTAACAGGCAGGAGGAAGCATCTCCGACCTCATTAAGTATATATATTCTTGATCAGCACCAATAGCCGAGTCGATCTAGCCATGCCCGTCTGTCCGTATGTATGAACGAAAAGGATATTAGAACCTATAAGAGCTAGAGACATTTTGGTCTCTTTTTAGATGTAAGTCCTCCTAGTGCCTGCGCAGATCGAGTTTGTTTCCGATAATCGATAACCTACTTTGTTTCCAAGCAATCGATAAAATCGAAATCAATATCCTGTTTTTTGGGCAATTTTGGTAAATAATAAGAGCTAGAGTCACCAAACTTAACATATAGCTTCTAAAATAGAATATATATATGCATTTGATGTTGGAAGAAGAGGGTTTGGGTATCGGGAGCTCCCGACTAGAACCTCTTACTTGTTTTTATTAGATATTTATATAATCCATCATTGCAATTATCGATATCATCGCTAGTGTTAAATAAAACTCTCATTTTAAATGTTATTTACACTAGTATAGTCTATATATGATAAGGCTGTTGATAAATATTTTTGACGCTTAGAACTATGTAGGATTTAAAACATTGGCTTAGGGCCTAATATAAATATGCTGTCGATTATTTTAAATATTTGTAAAAGTGTATCAATTTATACTGTCTAAAGAATCGATGTTGTGAAACTGAGAATGCTTCAAATGTCGCTCGCATTGTCAATATATTTATCTACCCTTTTATCTGTGTGTCTCAGTAAAGCTACTTTCATGAAATTTGATAGACATATTTTTCTCCACTGGAGCTGTCAAATGCATCAGAATAAGACATATCAGCTTCTACTCAAAAGATTTCTAGAAAATTTGCCAGATTTGGCTAAAATGTTGGCCAATCTTCCATATAAAAGACCATCTAATCAACGCTACCCGCAAAAAGTGTACCATTTGCCTGCAATTTTTCTGCGGCCAGCCAAGTGTGTGAAGTTTGTGGCACAAAAAAAAATTGCGAAATGTATTATCGCATTTCCGTGCCGCACTATATGTTGCACGTGACGCACGTTCTGCCGTCCACTGCCCACATATAGTATGCATGCGCATTCATATATAAATATATTGGAATTAAAAATGCTAGTCGCGTTTTCACGTTTGGGTTCCTGTTGGTTCGTTTTCAGATGTTTTCATTTTTTTGCCCAGAGTTTAAGGTAAATTTGTTCAAATGAGCGCAGGCTCCAAGCGTTTGCCGCTGGCCCTGCACTTGTTGCATATTTATTTGTGCAATCTATTTTAATGTTATTAAATTACTTGACTTCAAAAAGGCCGGGTGCTCAGCTAAAGTAGCTCGACAGGCAGAGCAGCCTGCGCTAAGTATCTGGTCAATAAGCTGAGGAGTTTGCATTACTCTTCAGCTTGCTGCTTTAAATGTAGACGGACTTTATTTTAAAATTAAAATGATTTGTTTGCTCTGCAAAGAACCACTTCCACCACTTATATTAATTGTGATTTTTGGCATGGGATTAATTAAAAAAAATAAATAAAAATAAAAAATATTTGTTATAGAAAGCAAACAAAAATGTTTTTCACATAGCTGAGAGTAAGTGAGTTTTTTTTGTAAAGCATTCGTATAGTTTTTTCAACACTTTTTCAACACTTTGCTGAATTCCTGGATTTCATTTTAAAGTTTTTTATTATTTTAATTGAAAAAAAAGTTTTTTGTTTTGTAAAGTTTGTTTTACCTGTTGCCATTTTTTTATTACGGCTTGTGATTTTTGGTATATCAAATAAATAAATATATATTTTAGTTATCTGAACTAAAGAGTTTTTTGTGGTGCATGCCTGTTGTTTCTTCTGTATTACCAATGCATTTTTAATTTTTTCGTTATTCGAATTTCTGATATTGGTTTTAAATGTTGTTTTTTTTTGCTGCTGCTTTTGCCGTTGCCTGTGCAAAGTTTTGACCAACAAACCTTTTAACGTGAACGCAAAGTATGCTCATGGCATCCTCAGCCAATGCTCTGGCAAACACATGAGCAGCTCATGCTGGAGAGTGCTCATATCATCAGTCTAATCATGTGGAATAAGGCGGAAACGGAAATTGCACATACACACACTTGGAACACTATTGCCCGGCTGTCAGTTAAAGTAGCATACGTGAGGATGTACGTGTGGGCTGAAGCCTGTGTGTGTGGGTTAACCAGATTCATGTAGCCATATGTTAGTGGTTGCCCTGCACCTGATTCTCTCCCCGGAGCGGATATGTTGGATATGAAAATTTTGTGGTTAGACATTATGTCCAGCATTTGGTACAGCGGGAAACATACCAGGGATTTTGAGTTTAGCTTATTAATTAAAATTGCATTTACTGTTCAACTGCAGTTGGCAAGTTGTGTGCATAATTTTCACCTGACTGCGTCACATGAGGCTTAGCTAACCGGGCGGGCTATTACCATGGGCCTTATTAACGCTGTGGCAGGCAACGTTTGTTATCAGTGCCAAGCACACATGCCGCATAGTCGCTTATCACTTGACTGAATTTTTGATGAGAAGTCGGCGTGTTGAACGACTTGCTGTGTGTCAATGACACCAGCTGAAAATTAAACCTTTCGATTTCGCTCTCAAAGCAGTATGACAGTTAAAGAGTAGCTCATAGGAGGATGGAGCATATGCTTTTTGAGCTTAAAGCTTTCTGTTGGTAAGTGCTTTAAGAAATTATCAGGTTAAAGATTTCTAATTTACTAATGCGATAATTATAAACTTTAAATATGCTAGAGACAACGAGAAAGCCTTTCGATTTCGCTGTCAAAGCAGCATAACAGCTTAGGAGTATCTCATAGGAGGATAGAGCATATGCTTTTTTAACCTTAAAGCTTTCGGTTCCTAATTGCTTTAAGAAATTATCAAGTTAAGGTTTTCTAACTAACTAATGCTATAATTATAAACATTTAGTAGGCTAGAGACAGCGATAAAGCTTTGAGTGAATATATTATATTGAAGATGTAAATCAAGCTTTAAGGTTCTAACCAAACACTCTTCCGCTCTCTCTTTTTGGTTCTTGCTACATTTCCCTCGCCAAAATCCGTATTATTTTCAGCTAATGCCATTCGCCCATAACCATAAACCTTAATCAATTGCCACTTTGGTGCTTGCATCAAATGTCAAAGGTAAATGATAAGAATCTAAACATTTGGCTAACCCTCGCTCTGGTTCTCTCGCTCTCTGACATTGACACACACACACACACACACACACGCATATCCGTTCCTGTCGCCTTTGGAAATTTAATGCCATTTACTCATTTTCCCATTCAATAATAAAATAATAAAAAAAAAAATATATAAACGATGCTTTCTGGCGCAACAGCTGTCAGTCTTGCGGTAGCTCGGTTATTGTTGCCAGTTGTTGCTGCTGTTGCTGCCTCTCGGAATTTCACTCAGAATTTCCATGAACCGGCACCTGAGTGGTAACCGCTGTTCCTGCTGCCCGTGGGCGTTAAAAAAAAAAATGAATGAAACAATTTATTAAAAACGTCAGTAAAATTTATGTTTTCCACAACGACTTTGGCTTATTGTGTTAAAGGGCCGTCAACGGTAAATAAACTGACCAGGCTGCGTGCGACATTTGCAACATAAGCTTTACATACCCATGCTTTGCTGTTATAGAGGGTATGTGCGGAAAAGCTTGTGAATTATTTCACATAATTAATAACTAAAGCTTCCACGTAGCTGTGCTAACAATAAGGTACCTAATAAATACAATGGTAATAACTAAATGTTATAGTACAAGTTTTTTCGTTGTGCTGCTAGTTGTTACTTTCTGCTACTCGTTATTGTTACTCGTTGGCTTTCAAGGTCTGGGGAGGCTCTTTAGATTGCAATTTAGGATTTTGTTTGTCTCTAGTGGGGCTATTGCCATTTATATTTCTTTTTCCTTTTCCTACTCGTTCCTTTTTACATGGGGATGGGTTATCTCCTGTGTATTCCTTTCTGGTTATTATTCCAGTTATTCTCGTTATTCTCGTTACGTTCTCTCCTTGCTGTTACTGGTGACGTTGTTGATCTACTTCCCGAATTTGAATTTCTCGTCGCTTTGCCCACTCGCTACTTTGCTCCTTCTCGTTGCTGTCACTTGCTTTTATAAGCTGCCTGAATATATTCTACATTCAGTTGTTTTATATTATTGGTCTATTCCTAAAAATGATTTTAGTTTTTGGCACACATCCTCACAAACAGTCGTCCTAGGTGCACATATTTATTCATAGTAGTCCATTTTCTGCTGACTATTTAATAATTTTGTATTCACCGCTGTTTATCCACAAAGTGTGGCACAAAATGAATATTAACAAATTAAACTTTAGCTTTTGTGTGCGTGTGGTTGTTGCATATTCGCTAAACTACACGCGAATGTGTTGTTACAAATAAGCTATGATAAAATCCAAGCAAAACAATTGCAATTGTGAAATGTACTACAAATGATTAACAACGAAATTAACTTGTTAATTTAATTAAGTGTCTGTCATTTGTCTTTTTGCAGTTTCGCCCAGTAGAAAGCAGCGCTTCTGTAGGCGCACCGGCCGCAACCATTCCTATGCCAGCCCGCAAGGGGCTGTTAGCGCCCCAGAACACATTCCTGGACACAATTGCCACACGCTTCGATGGCACGCGTAAGTTACAAAAAAAAATATATATATATGTATTATATACGAGAGTAAGTGAGAGTCAAACAGTTGCTTTTGTTGTCGGGTGCTAAAGATTTAATATACTTGAAAACATTTCAATTAAATAAAGTGCAATAGTAATTGATACTACATCAAAAAATGATTTGAAAAATAGGGATTAATAGGGAATAATAAAGAATATTATTATCACTATATGCAGGCATCACTTTTGTAATGCAGAGTTTTAGCTAGATGTATCTAAAACAGTTTTGTGTACAAGTACCCAAGCTTTAGATAAAACCTTTAACTAATCCCTACTACATGAGCATAGCCTGCAGAAATTGCAGGAAATACAGATATATTAAGTGACATTAACACAGCGTAACTGAACGACTTCGAATAGATTCTCAAATTTGACGACTCAGCGCGATGTACTGATTAATACTTTATAGGCCCGGAAGTGCCTCCCACCGGAAGCGCGTAGCACATTTCGTCACAAAATTAGAATGCCCAGCATAACCATAAAAAGCAAAAGTTAAACGATATTTACTTAGTCCTTCAGCCTTATATAATTTTCAATGTATTATTTATGTGTGTTTTATTGAGCGGGCACGGATAAAACGGGACATAACGGCATGTATGCATAAGCCCAAGCGGCGAGTCATAAAAATATCACAGAATATGTGCACAGAATGGGTGCATGCATACCAAAAAGAAGAAAATAACAAAAATAAAAATAACAAAAAATGCGAACCTCTGAATTCTGACGTTTGCCCACAGACAAGGAACAACATATCGGCAGAAAGGGCGCAGACAAGGGCAAGGACAATGCGTGTCCCAATAGAAATCTGCACTGGTAAATTAAAACTACATATGTGTGTGTGTGTGTGTGTGTGTGTGTGTGTGTTGTATCCTGTCGCCAGGCAACGGAACACACAAAGGCGCCGCAGGCGCATGGAAGCTTGTAAAATGTTTTCCATTTGTCATAAGATTTGTAGTTTTTTCCATTTAATGCCAAACTTCTGTGCAAGCTTTTGTGCTTTAAACAATGGAAATGTCATTAGCTAGAAATTTGTAAGTGCAATGATAATAAGCATGTTGATTTTGCTTTGTCCTTTAACCTTTCGTTTGCCTGCAAGCTGCACTTTGAGACAAATGCGTCACACCGAACTATTTGACATTTGCAGCATACGTGCAAATCGATTCTGGTTATGAGTAGTTTCCTGTTTCCTTTCGAAATGTCAAATAAAGTTATTTATTGTTTTTTATACCCTTCGCTCGTATTTTTTCTTTAAAAAAGGGTAGAGGTGTAGGCTGTATGTAAAGGGCAAGTAGATATGTCTTTAAGTTTCTCCTTCTCAAATAATGATCACCGTTGTATGCGATTTTCAAAAACTCGAGCAATACGTATAGATCTCGATACTCTCTCTCGTTACACTTACACCTAATATAAATAACATATCAAAAAATAGTTTTAACACGGTCCTACTTATGAAATCAATAAAGTTTAAGATTTGAGATTTTCAGTTATGAGTTTCTGGGAGGAGCGTGTTCCATAAGTTTTGTTCTGGTACCTTTTTTATTAATATTTTATTTAGCCTTTTATCGCCTTTCTATGCGTTTTTCGAAAATACATGTATATTTGTTGTCTTAAGATTAAAGTAATGCGCTTATGCTAAGTGCCTGTTTTAAAGGATTTGTCTTAGTAATTTATTGCTTACTATTTAACTTAAACTATAATTGCTCAACTATGTAATTTTCATAAGCTCCCATTATTCCGACAGGACATTTAACATTACTTTATACACGTATTTATAAGATAGTGAACGCAATTTCTGTCGTAGCTGACCTTTCCTCTCTCTCTCTCTCTGTCTCTCTCCCTCTCTCTCTTCCTCTCTCCAAAAGCTTCCTTATGCGATTTTAATTACCTTAATTCTCACAGATTTCAAGACATAATACTAAATAAACAGCCGACAGGCAATCATTTTAAGGGGCCCAAAGCCTGCAAGTAATTTGTAGGCCGGGCGCACATGGCGTATGATTGTTGTTGTGCACAAGTTTAATGCGTTGACAAACTGTGTGCAAGAGCCATAAATTACATACATATTTATTTGCTTTATAGATATATATAAACAACAATTTTGACTTGTCAGCAATTCAGTGCGTACGAACAGTATGCTGCTCAGTCAAGTATTTAATATGCCGAGAACGTGGCCAGCAGTCAAGTTGTATTTTTAGGTCAGTTAACTTTTTCATGGCATCAAATGTTACACAAATTTATTATTAACAAACTTCTTTTTTTGTCAGATTTGCATTTAACTTAATGCTCGTTAGGGTTTCAATAGATTAATTATATGATTTACGTCCAGCTCTTTGTGCGGCTGCATCTGTGTAGTCTTGCATTGAGTGCGAATTGATATTGGTTGTATTCATAGCTTTTCCCTTTGCGAGCACACAAATTATTAATGGCACTGCCAATTGTCGACACAAACAAATAGGCTTAAATGGGGCTTTGCGAGCAATACTCGAATGATATTTGCTCGTATTTGCTACACTATTTACAACTGGCTCGTAATAGACCTTTAATCAGCTGCGGTTCTACAAAACGGAGTCTATCAATTTTCATTTTCATAATTAGAATTGCAAACACCATTCAGAAGCTTAATTAACATGAGTATCGTGGCAGAAAGCGAAGTCCATTAGATACAATTTTTACTTTAATTTAAGAATTTACATTTGCACCTGGTAAAAATGGAAATTAAATGGACTCGCAATGTCTCTTAACCAATATAAAAGCACAATTGATACAAATCCATCAAATTGAAGCAAACAAAAGGAGTTTCATGATTTTTAATATATTTTTTATGTTATTTCTGCTTGGAAAAGGATATCCATGAAATGATTTTCATGTATTCGCATTTGCAGTTCGTTTTTTACGCTGGAGCTCTTTTTTTTTGGCATCTCTCACTGGAGCTGGAGAGTCGCCACACTTTCTGATAAAAAGCCATTGCAAGAATTTAATTTTACTTCATTCTCAGCTCAGATAGAGAAAAAATGAGAACGAGCAAGAAGCCAGAGCGCGGAGCGTAGCTGAAATTTAATTAAATTGGTTGTTTGTTGGAAATTTTTATTTTGTTAAAATAATAAACTGTGCTGGTGGCGGGTCAAAATGTTAAAAGGTTACCAAGCCAAGCAAATAAGACCCAGAATTATTATGAATTTATTTATTTGAAGCCAAAAAGCGAATGTTGTGAGTGGCATTCGGTCGGACAATTGAACAGCAGGTAGTCCATTTTATATAAGAAACGATATCATATGATGAAAACATATCCGACAAACCTAATGCTCCTCCTTACTCTCTCTCCCTCTTGCTCACTTTGTTGTTTGCTTTTCTTTACAGATTCGAATTTTGTGCTCGGCAATGCGCAGGCAAATGGCAATCCAATTGTTTATTGCTCGGATGGGTTCGTGGATTTGACAGGATATTCACGCGCGCAAATTATGCAAAAGGGTAAGACAATTGCAAAGACGGACGGACTGGGGAATTGGCAACATGTTGACGGACAGACAAACAGCTCGCAACACTTCAATACTCATTTCAATGTATTTGTACATTTTACTCAATTGTTTGCCAACGACAACGCACAACAACAACCATGCAACAACAACGACAACATCGCGAAACAGGCTGCTCATGTCATTTCCTTTACGGGCCGGATACAAAGGAGGAGCACAAGCAGCAAATTGAGAAAAGTCTTTCAAATAAGATGGAACTTAAGTTGGAAGTTATTTTCTACAAAAAGGAAGGTAAGAGCCAACAACAAAACAAAAGCGAACCAGAAATTGTGCGTACTTGTGCTTGTAAATTGTTTTCATTTTTAATTAAAAACATTTTTTTTTTTTTTTTTGCTTAAACTTCATTTAGTATTTGAGGTAATTTGCGCGCAACAAAGAGGAAATTACATGCCTCAGTTGTTTGTGGCAGCAAAATGTAAAATATGGCAATTATTGCAACTGCGATGGATGTGGTCAGCAACTGTTTACAGAAATTAGCCGAGAATTGTGATATTTGATAAGCCAAAAAATTCAAAGTTTTTTCATTTGTTTAGGCTGAATAATTATAAGTTTTCCTACTTTAATATTTAAATTTATCATTCGTTGATTCGGGAATCGGACAATAATTTGTTTCGGAAATGCGTTTTCTTCTTTTTAATTGCATTAAAAAAAAAAAAAATGCTTTTTAAATGATCATAATTCTTAAACTAACCTTCTAATTGAATTTGGACTGAAATTTAAAATCATATACTTTTTTGCATAACATGAAATGCATATTTTAATAATAATATCAATTCGGTAGTCCACTTTGAAAATGATTTCTTCCGCTGTTTAAGACTAAGAGTCTAAGTGCTAAGTGTGACTATTAGGTCATAGACTATGCTATGCGGTCGTATTATAAGTATGCTTAGACTTACTCAAATACTTATTTCAATGAATATTGGGAAACTATCAGTAGAACGTGTCAAACCTCAGCTAGTTTTTTGTAGTAAGTCAACTGACTTAAACTCAGGAGCGAACCTCAATTCCGAAACAGCTTAAAGCTTTCACTAAAGGTTAAAGACTTATCCAATAAATGTAACTTAAAGCTTTCATGTGATCGTTATATCCTGCTTAAGCCTTAAAAGTGGTCGCTTTAACTACTGAGGCTGTTCTTTTGCATAATATGCTAATTTTATATATGACTAAGTCTCGTTTCTGCATTAATTGGGTTAACAGATTGTATCTTAATATGTCTTTGAATATCTAGGGCAGCTTAAAGTTGCACTGAGAGCAGTTAGTGTCTTCTATTGCGTTTTATTTGTAAACTGCTACAACAATTTGATACAATATATCTTTCTTTCTATGCGAAAAGCAATCAACACACTTAATTAAATATTTAAGTTTCACTTGCAACAAGTGTCATTGGTATTTAAACTGGTTCTGTGTGCGCTTTCCCACACAACTAAAAAGCTGTGGCTTGCCACGTGACAGAAAACTGTGTAAAGTTTCGAAAACAGCTGCAAAAGGATTATCACAATTGCTGGCCAAGCAACAACAACAACAAGAGCAAGAACAAAAAGAAGAACAAGAACAACAACAAGTAGTGTAATAAGTGAAAAGCTGTAAGTCAATTGTGGCACACGTCCACGTGCGCCGTTTGCACAACAAGTTTTTGTGTGGTGGCAAACCACCAGCCAGTGGCTCAAGAGTTGCCTGTGGCACTCTGTGGGAGCTTTAACCATCTTCGTATTGACTTTTAATTTAAGATACTGCCTGCTGCTGCTGCTGTTTCTGATGCCGCATCAATTTTCCAGTGCGTGGCCTGCATGAGCTGGCTTTTATTAAGTTAGGAGCTTTGCCTTGAACTAGTTTCCATGGACAGCAGCCGCCTGTGGTTTCTCGTAGTCTCCCAGGAGCTGAGCAGCTTCTGGCAAGCGTGTGCATACCCACTTGTTGTGTGTGTGTGTGTGTGTGTGTGTACGTGTGCGTGATTGTGTGTGGGCACACAAAACAATAAATTTGTTCGCAGCATTTTTGCACGTTCGTATCGCATGTTTTATTTATTTTATTTTTATTTTTTGTTGGGCTTTAATGAGGTCACGATTAATCAGCCAAACTACCAAAGGCTAGGGAAGTGTTTGCCTGGATATTATATCGACTGGTCTAGGCTATTAACTTGTCTATAAGTTTTCTAATTAGCACTTCGCTTAAAACTTTTAATAGACTACAGATAGGCTTTCCCGTTTTAGCAGAATAATATTCTTATTAATTATGAGGCAGTTTGCGGTCTGAACACCTCGAGCGACTCTTTCAAACGACATAATTAAAACTGGCAGCTATATAATTGTGGTATACTTAAGCTGAAATGCAATCATTTTTTGCATACCATTAACCGCTAATTAACTCCACCCCGTGGCGCGACAAAGGCTTTCGAGTCGAACACCACGGGCTGCTTATGACAAATTCGTATTTAAATCTTTGCATTTTTGCAGCCACAAGTGAAAATCAATATGCTCCACATGCAAATTGCTCTCAAAGTGGTCAATTGCAGCCCAAAAGGTATAATTAATAAAATTGTTATTTGACATACTCAAATGAAATCGTTGAAATCAAACAAGGCAGGAAAAAACAAATAACTACTAGAGCTATGTATCGTATTTTTATTTCTTCTGACTAAATACCAACTCTTCTGACATTCGTCGGTCATTTAATAAATTGTTATATTTATGTCAATTCAGTTTTTGTTTATGCTTCCTCTATGGCCAATTAAACGAGAGTCGTTTAAGCTGATATTTCCTTTAATGTAGTAGGCTTTGCGTTTAATCAATTACATCCTCCATGTTCCCATTCTTTGCTGTTTTGATTATTTGTGTTATGATTTTGATCAGTATTTCCGTGGTCAAAGCATTTCTTAAGTAATAAACTTGTTCCCCCTGGTTACTTTAGTTATTCAGTAAAAAAAGTTCTTTAAAATTTATCCTTATTCAGGTGCTCCCTTTTGGTGTCTGTTTGACATTGTGCCCATCAAGAATGAGAAGCGCGATGTGGTGCTTTTCCTGGCCTCGCACAAGGACATCACGCACACCAAGATGCTGGAGATGAATGTGAACGAGGAATGTGATAGCGGTAAGTAGGCAAAAAATGGCAGCAAACCAAAAGAAATGATAAGCAAATAAGTATAATAAATAAATCAATAAAATTGTAAGCCTTATATTGCATATGGCCAGGCCATGGCAGCAGATAAAATTGGAAATTCACATGAGTTAATGCATTATTTCGCGCACAAAGTATCAAGCAATAATTAACAATTGACACGCCCACAAAAGTGCACGGTCAACTGTTGATACAATATCCTCAGCACAAGCATAACAACACATATGCCAACCCACACACACACACGCAAACACACACACACACACGCACACACTCACACCCACACACACTCATGATAGCCAAGTATAAGTGTTAAATTATCCATAAATTAATAAAGCAGATGTGCAAAAGTTTGTAAATTGGTTAACCAAACGCCACGTCAAAGGCAAAATGATATATTTAATATATATATATATATATATATATATATATAAATATGAATATGCATATATATTGCCTGTGCGTGCGTGTGCCTGTTGGCGCTTGCTCGGTTTTTCAGTCTTCTTATATTTTTTTTCTATATACATTTTTTATTTTTCCTTTTTGCCATGTCATCTTGTCAACTTTGTGGAATTTGTACTCACTTTGCGTATGCTGAAGTTTTGGTTAACCTGTTCATGTTTCAGCTTTTTTTTACATTTCCCACAACTCGCTGGCATTTGAAAATTAATATTTAAATACCTTACTCATTCGATGTTATATTTTTATTCTGTTTTGTCACCTTTTGACTCCGTTTGCGGTATTTTATTGCGTTGTAGCAGGATAGATTAAATACATTTGTCGCTACGTAGTTTTATTGTATAATTTCCTCTATTTAAATTAAACTAAAGTTAATTTTGATTCAAATTACTGCAAATAATGTTTTTATATTCATATATGTTACGTATTTATTCTAGTATGTCTATCAACATATTATTATTCAATTAAATTTGTTTTATATATATATAAATTCCTAATTGTACAATGGATATAACAGTTATAACTAAGAGTAATGTTAGTTTAAATTGAATTTATTTCAAATTTTAAATTAATTTAATTGAATATATTAAATGTATAAATTAATTTAAGTTAAATTTAAATTAAAATAACTCCTATTCGGATTAATTTCCATTTAACGTATATTCAAAGATGATTCCTAATGATAACTTTTCATTCCAATTTCAATTTAAATGTAATTCAATTTCAACTGGAATACAACAAAAATTGTGGCTCATAAAGTTTCTGTTTCATAAAATATGCGCATAATTTCATTTTAAAAATTAAAACAAACTTTATACAAAACATTTAACATATTCATTGTAAACTTATATTCGGTATAAATTAATTTCTGTGCAATTCCAAATTAATTTAAATGCACATGAAATTTGAATAAGTCTTTTCCGAGAACTTAGTAATAGGCATTAAAACTTTTTGAATTTACTTTATCATTTAGTATTTATCTGTGCTTGTCCTCCTTAATTATATATTAAATATGCTTACAACTGAATTTGGTGAATTAGTTAGCATGAAAATGTCTCCATTATTCTCCAGGGACGAAATTGGTAGAACTAAAGAAATTGTAACGCATGCTTAAATATTGATGTGCAGAAAGTCAACTCCAAATGGTTGCTTCCGAAAAGAAAATAAAACCAATTGCAAACAGAGAATGCCAAGAGAATTGTTTAGCTTGTGCGCATGAAGTGAATTTATTCGCGTAGGTCATTGCGCATCCAACTAATGCGAATTAGTGAGCAGACAGAGTTCTGGGCTTCTAACTAAAGGTGAGGTCGGGGTTGGGTTTTTGAGGTCTGCTTTTCGAGCATTGTTCGGCTGCTTGGTTGCTTGCACTCTGGCATTTTCTGGCAGGTTTCATTTGCAGTTTTATTACCATCATTATTTAGTGGTCGTGGCTTTGTTGTCACTGCTCTTGACTTGACTTGGCTTGACTTGACTTGACTGACTTGACTGTTTTGTGGTTTTTGTGAGCCTTGCAGCCATGCAAAATGGATGAGCTGCTCACAGACAACGGCAGCTGCTTTAATCGCTCCTCCACAGTTCTCACAGTTTGAGTTGAGCTCTTAAATTATTTAGTGCTGATGACATCGTTTTGGCATAATAAACAGCGTGCAACGGCGCCGTTGTCATAATTATTAAAAATTTATATTTAATAGCAGCTCGGTGTGCACAACTGTTGCACAAACTGTTGCATGCGACAGCTGCCACGTCGATTGCAACAGGACAGTTGCAGTTGATTTGGCTTTGCAGCTGCTTAACATGCATTTGTTTTTGACAGCTTTTGGGCTCATATCAATTGGTTAACATATATGAATTTTGTAAGGTATACCACATTAATTACAAAATTGTGTTTAATGTTGGATTGAATAGACTTATAGACTTTAACCTTCCTCTTCTAATAGAGTGTACTAGGAGGTGATGATATTATTATGTATGCTATAAACAATTATATTCTTAAAATATTCTATACTCTTAAGTATTTTATATTCCTAATTTTTATATTGTCCTAACATATTGAATTATTTTATTTTATGGACTTGATATAGTATGATTTTATGTTTCATTGGAAATTAGACTAGAAATTATGTTTTATTATTAAGCGTAGAGTTTATTTCTTGGCTATTTATAGGGCTTTTTTCTAGTTAAATATCAAAGTTTATTTGAATTGTCAACTGCATATACTTCTCAGACACGTGGCGTATACGTAATCTTGTGAAATTTTCCGAAATTAGTTAGTCTTGACATTTGCGGCAAATCACAATGAATTGCTACTTTAGTTGGCGTATAAAAATAAACCACAAAATCATTCTGATTTTATTAAGAGCCTTTGGCATATACAGGCGGCTTAGTTTATATATCAACTGAATATATGGCGTATTCGTAAGCTTGTGAAAATTTCAAAATTAATTTGAGCATAAACTCTGACATTTGCAGCAAATGCCGCTGACTGGTGGTATATTGAGCGGCAATCCACAATCCACATCAATTGCAAATTAAGGCTTGTCAAAGCAGCATATTAACTGTGCTTTCAGACAGGCCAAGTAATTAGGCTGTAAATTTGAAGAATTTGCCATATTTGATGTGGCAAACGGGCGAGATTTCAAAGGCAATTGAATTATCATTCGCTCGACATTTATGTGAGCCGTGCGTCAGCGACAGTTAAAATGACCGTCATTTCACACATCATTAGGCTTGTCAGGAATGCGGCAGCAGCTCCTCTTAACAATTTTTCACCAATGCGGCATGTGCGACACTTTTTCCCAGCATTTTCCACGCTCGACTGAATCGCGCATATTTTGCACTTGTTTCGCCATATTTTTTCCCTTCGATATTTCTGTCAATTTGCTTCGTTTCTTTTTTTTTTTTTTTTTTGTGTATGCATTGAGCGTGCGCTACGTGCTGTTGAAATGTGGGAGTTGGTAACTCCCAAATATGTTGTTAGCCCACGGCCTGGATCATTGAGGTGCCTGGCAGCTTAATTGGCATTTCGATATGACAGCGAGGCTGGGCCGCGCTCGGGCTTGGGTTCGGGTTCGGGCTTGGGCTTGGTTACGGGCTCAAAATCGAAATCAAATTTGTTACGCTTATTTCAGACCCTTGTGCGAAGTAAAAAAAGCGGTTGTTTTCGGTTTGTCAATTGAATACCCTCGTTTATATATAAAAAGAAAAATGTCAATGTTTCTGCAAGAGCTATGTGCTTGTTTAACTGATGCGTATAGAATACATGCTCTTAATAAGTTTAATTGGAAAGTCTATTAAATCAACTTCAATTTAACATAGAAAGTCTTTAACCTTGATCCGTCGTTCCTATGGCTGCCAGGCGATTCTCCAATCTAGGTCTTAAAATATACACTCTCTTGGATACTAGGAAGCATCTATAACAATTTTCATCCCTTTAGCTTTGCCGAGAGCTCAGTTCGCATAGTGGGCTTAACTTCCTAATCCAATGGGTTACATATTTGATACAAAATTTGCATACCCTTTGCTGGGTAATAAAACAAAGAAAAAATACGTTTTTAATAAGCCGGATCGGCACCATTTTTACACTTTGTTACGACATCGAAAATTAAATCCGTATAATTAGTATGCTGCTCTGTCCCACAGTTTTTTGTTTGTCTATTTACTTTTTTTGGGGTCAAATTTTTCACAATCAAGCTAATTGTAATTTATAGCAGCACGCGTCGCCTTTGAGTTGGACGACGAAAATAAAATTAAGTTAAATTTAATGAGCCTGCTAGAGGTTGCGGCCCGGTTCTTTGTGTGCTTGAGATTGTGGTTTACTTTCATCCTGGCA
Source organism: Drosophila novamexicana (assembly GCF_003285875.2). NCBI lineage: Eukaryota > Metazoa > Arthropoda > Insecta > Diptera > Drosophilidae > Drosophila > Drosophila novamexicana. Next base: position 6,342,490 of record NW_020824765.1, on the reverse strand, counting down.
CCATACACTATGCATACCAGGCTTGTTTACATGCCAACAAATTCACGGACATGAGTATTTGGCGCCTCACGCCTGGCAACTTATCATGCCTTCGAGCCGGGCTGTGAATTATTATATTTATTCTCATGCTTTTTTCTATTTTTATGCTGTGAACTGATATTTCGGGTAAATATTTGTTTGACTCATGAATTTAAGCTGAAAAAACATTTTTGATTTAAATTTTAATTAAATATTTTGATAGTTGTTTCTTTAGAATCATTGTGGCAAAATAATTGTAAAAATATAATTCATTTTAGTTAAAATATTTTGTATATTGCAATTTGTTGAGCTTTTTACTCAGAAGTAATATGAGCTTGAGCTAAAAAATTTGACATATGTATTTCCATAAGCCATAGCTGCCAGCTGCATTTGCCATGCATTAAGTAAATTACGACACTATGCAGGCTGTTGATAGTGTAGTATTGCTAAGTTCTCAAATAAAGCTGAATTGAAGTCAGATAATATCACAAACTCACACAGACAAACACATGCAGCTTGTACTTTGTGTCGCTTTAAGGCTGAATTACTAAATTTATGATACACATTATCTATGTGTGTGTGCGTGCGTGTGTGTGGTGTGTGTGTGTGTGTGTGTGTGTGTGTGTGTGTGTGTGTGTGTGTGTGTGTATGTCCGCCTTTTTTAGCCGATTGCTAAATACATTTTAAAACAATTGAATTAAACAAAAACTGTAAACAATATAATTGATTCAAACTGTATTTGTACAATATCTGCATATTTTCTTTCTTTGTGCTCTTTTTTCTTACTCTAACCGGCATCATCATTGTAATTAAACCGACATAAAAAACAACCCAAACTAAAAAAAAAATATATATCCAAATCCATAAAATAAAACCTAATAATAAATATAATTAAATTGTCGAATCGTACAACTCGCTTGTGTGCTGCTTGCTGCATCAATTGAAATTATTGTGTTGCGACTCTGTAAGTTTTTGCCCTTACAGCTGCACTCCTGGGCGCTAGATTCCGTGCCGGCTCCAATGCCGGCATTCTGGGCCTGGGCGGCCTGCCCGGCCTGGGCGGACCGTCGTCTGGTGATGGCGGCGATACGGATACCGGTGAGGGTAATAATTTGGATGTGCCCGCCGGCTGTAATATGGGAAGACGTCGCAGTCGTGCGGTTCTATATCAGCTATCCGGTCATTACAAGCCCGAAAAGGGCGGGGTCAAAACCAAATTGAAGCTGGGCAATGTGAGTATGATAACCACACTCAAACCACACACACACACACACACACTCCAACCACAACATCGAATCTGCTATTGCGACCCAAATTCAATTAAACGTATATGGCTTTAAATCCCCTTTTGTTGTTGTCGAAGGTAATGGCTCGGAATATACACTCGGCGTGTAGGGTATTATTCAAATGGAATTTAGAGGGCTTTTCTTTTTGCCATTTCAACAATTTTGAGGGTCTTTTGATATCACTGTTGCATTGGAAATGTTTGTTTCGATTACAATTTTTTGATTTCAAATATTATATTCAACAAATATGATTCAAACAATTTTCGTTTTAAAGGACAAATAGTTAAAATTCGGATAAATATCGATAATAAATTAAATTAATCTTTAAGATTATTATCTTTTATTCAATTTATTTATTATTATTCTTATAATATTGGAACTATATGGAGTTATAATTTTAAAAGGTATTGAGACATATTTAAAACTATTCTGCTTACAAGAATATTTTATATATTAAAAATAATTCGTTAGTATAATCTCTTTGTGCTATACTTTTTCTTCGAGTGTGCCCTTAATTGAATTAACAATTTTCGCCGCTGCCTTTTCACGTTCTAATGCGGCAATCCGTGCATTTAACTTAATCCTTTCACGCGGCGTATTTAATTGAAATTCACTTTTGATGTAAACTTTCTTTTCTGTTATTCTTTTTTTATATTCTATTTTTGTAGAACTTTATGCATTCAACCGAGGCTCCATTTCCCGAATACAAAACGCAGTCGATAAAAAAGTCACGCTTGATTTTACCCCATTATGGTGTATTCAAAGGCATCTGGGATTGGGTCATATTGGTGGCCACCTTCTATGTGGCATTGATGGTGCCCTACAATGCGGCATTTGCCAAAGCGGATCGCCAGACCATGGTCTCCGATGTAATTGTCGAGGCGCTATTCATTGTCGGTGAGTACCACATATGATGATGATGATGATGATGAGCTGTTGCCCTTTTTGGCATTCGGTTGTCCAGTTGATGCTTTGTTACATTTATATGGACAACCTGTTAGCCACACTTATATCCTCATCATCATCATCCTTTAGGGCCCTTGGCTGGCTATTGAATTCAGCTCAAAGCTCAATATGGGTTTTTAGTTTAATTCTCTTGTGTCTTACTTACTTACTCGTTTCCTGTCCTCTATCCTTTTCTTTTATTGCTCTTTTATTGCAGATATTTTATTGAACTTTCGCACAACCTTTGTCTCGCGCAAAGGTGAGGTCGTATCCAACTCTAAACAGATTGCCATCAATTATTTCCGTGGCTGGTTTGCCCTGGACTTATTGGCCGCCCTGCCCTTTGATCATCTATATGCCTCCGATTTGTACGACGGCGAGGTGAGTAATTGTCTCTAAATTGTTTCCAACGCCATTTAACAAATAGTTTTTCCTTTTGTGTCACATTTGAGAAATGAATTCGCTATTTGCATACCCCGGAAAATTGCAAGCTGGGGCACAAGACGAGGGTGTGAGTGTGTGATTGCTGCAGTTAAAATGCACAAGCTGAGCTAAAGCTGGCTTCGCTGGCATTGTGATTGTGTCTGGGGAGTAGGCTTTGTGAGCAGATTGCGTTAAGTATTTGTTGTTTTTATACGTTTGAAATCTGGTTTAAAAGAACTGGAAATGCATTTGATATTTATTTAAATCAGTTGAACAGTTAGACATATGTCCTTCATAGTAACTTTAATCCGCGCTCTTTTATCTATTTTGTATGTTCTATTTATCTAAAGTTAAATTCTCTATATGTACTCCCTCTCAAGATTGTGCTGAAACTCTAATCAATCTTTATTTAACGCTTATATTAGCTGCTTATACTGCACAGTATGTCTAATCACATAAACAAATATCCCCAAAGTAATTCTCAGAAACAAAGTTTCTCATTTTTCACTAACATTGCGTTATATTTTGCGTAGGTCTTTTTGTGTTCATGTTCAACTTCAAGGTAACTCTACTTGTGACCTTTTTAAAAAGTTCTTTCGTAATCTTTATCTTCATCTCAGTTATTAATTGCTATTCATAATAATTGCTTAATTGAAATGTTCGTTAGCTTCACTTTGTGCTGAGTGTTAAATTAACAATTATATTTGCGCATTAAACATATCATGTTGCACACATTGTTGAGCATTAATTTGATATGCTTGCCGTTTGGTTGGCTAATCAAATTTAATTGCCACCGATTCGAGCATTTTGCTTGGTTAAACATATTTAATTGATTTTAAGGTAAAATGAAGAAATCACTTTCCACAAGTGAATTTTATCACCACAAACTTGTATTTGCTGGTCTTTGTGAAAGTCGGGAGGGGTCGAAAGCTCATTTGCAACTGCACTTGGATTATCAGTGAACTTTGCTTTTAGCTTACACATGGCCTGCTGAACCCTCCATTGACATTAAATATTTAAGCCGAATTTCAAGTGTAAGAGGATTTGCATTAAAGTCTGTTTTATCGCATGCATACCGCATGTCTTTTATAAGGGATTTTATTGTTATTTTCGACTTGACTGAATTTAATTCGGCTTTAATAGCTTTACAAATAATTGCATTTAATTAGAATTGAGTTGCATGTAAGTGCTGAGCATAGTTTTCATATTTATTTTTAGTTGCGCAACTCGTTTAAGCCGCTTTTCTATTTGCCCCAGCAAGTGGAATCCTTTAGAGTGCACTTGACGCTCATCAGACGGATTTAAGTCATGTCCTCGCCGACTGTCGGTAACTGAGTAGGTAAATGCGGTGCCATCGTTGCGCCATTCTGACCCAAATGTGTATCAACTGAATGTGAGCTCCAAAAAGTATGCTACGTTTTGCATTATTTGCAGTTGTCTGTCAGGGGTTTCAGGTATTGCTCATTGACCGGACTTTCCTTTGGTCTAGCCTTTTGTCCTGGTTTTTCAAGCACCTAACTTGAGGCTAGAATTTGTTTTATTTGCTTCTTTGCTGGCGAAGTCAGTTTTTTCATTAAGTGCTCCGCCCTTCTTGGACAACAAGAAAGAATTTCGAGGCCGATTGTTACTCGACTGTTAGATACTTTATTTCCGGATAGAAAAGGGAATGGAAAGTGGATGACAGTCATGGAACAGTTGATACTTTGTTCTTGTTATACGTAGAAAGAGCTTAGTTGATTGCTAAAAATATTATTTTCTCTTTGAAGTATTATATTCATATACATTGTAAATAAATTTACCTTGAAACTAGTAGAGATACGTGGTCTCATTTACCTGATCTTTTAAGGAATAGTAATAAACAAATTTAAATAACTTTATATTAAACAAGCCGTGGCTTTAATATGGGAAAGCGCTTGTCCGTTGTCTAGTACAAATAATAATACAAATAAATAATACTACGTTTGATGACTTCAATCCTAAAAATTGGGATTTAAGGAGCCCACGCTGATTCGCCCATAGATGGAAATTTTTAATTTCCGCTTTTCGAAACATTTTACTTTTGCTATCTTTAGTGCCACTTTTATGGTTTAAATATGCCCTCCTTCGCTTTAGCGAAGAGTGTATGCGAAAAAAATAAAGAAATAAAAGTCAAATTCGCTCTTGGCAGCCATTATGAACATTTCAAGTATCCTTCTGCTTGTGTTTTAAGCTGCCATTTTTGTTCTGAGTTAATTTTCAAGCTGACTTTTCACTGATTTTATGCATTGTCATGGCTTTCGCATTGATTGCGCTGCCGACCAAAGTTTTCTTTTTGTGTGTGCCTCGTTTCATTTGTTGACTGTGGCTCGTTAGAACTACCCCCAGCAACAACAACTTTCAGCTTAGCTGTGATTCCTTCCGATCAAATCAAATACATTTTAGCTGCCTCGTTGACTCAAGTAGACAGTTGTGAAATTTTCTGTATACCCGTACTCCAAGACCTGAAGTACTTAGGGTATGTTGAGCTCTTGGGTTAAAGCAAGCATCAAATATCTGACAAAAAATTTGACTACTTAGCTACAGGACTTTGCTTTTAACTTGTAGTAAATATGAGTTGGCTAATGAAGTAGGTTTAAGCATGGGATGTAGTTTTAACAAAGTCAGAACTTGTTGTTGCCAAAAAGGCAAATCCTTGCCAAGGCCAGCAAAAACTTGGTCTGTCTCGATGTTAACTTAAATATGTGTTTACTTTTTAAAATTTTTCGAAGGCCACAACAAAAATGTGAAAAAATCGGAGCGTGTCTTAAGCTTTTTTAATGCCACATTTGGGCGCCATCAGAACTTAACTTATTTTTTTCTTTTATAATACTTAAATGTGTTCTAATTGCAAGCATTTCCGCCTCCCCTCTCTCTCTCTCCCTCTTTTCAAGTTTGTGAGTTTTATGTGGTTTAAAGCTCTTAAGTGGCCGAGAAAAAAAAACCTCAATAATATGTTATTATTTGGCTACTTTTGACAAATTTTGGATAGGTCTTGCGCTCAGCTTTCGTTATTCAAAAGTATTTTCTTTTTGACGTTTTCTTAGCTGCTTCTGCTTACTTTTAAAGTGGTGTATCTTGTTCTCACAGTAGCTGCATACCAATTTCCAGCTAATGCACCAGAAACTTTGCATATTTAGTTGATTTCCAAGTTTTAATTATCTTTGAGACCCAAAAAAAAAAGAGAAGAGAGAAGAAAAAGTTGACAAGAGCTCGACCAACGGAAACGGAAGTTGCCAGCCATGGCATTCAAGTTGAGTCAAGTTACTTCGCGTTGCTTCCGTTGTAGCTGTTGTTGTTGTTGTTGTTCTTGTTGTTGGCGCCTCAACGTGCGACAAAGTAAACAAAATGTGAGCAGGCGGCGCAAAACTTTACCTAAAGCCAGCCAGGCAGGCATTGAATGAAGCAAAGAATGAAGCTAACGAAAGCGAAAGCGCAGCGCAAATTGCAACATGAATTACAATTTTGCTTGACAACGGCACACAGATACACGAACACACGCACACGCATATAAACAGTCACGTGGCGTATAAAAGCGAAAAGCCGTATAAAGGAAAACAAAAGCGTCTATTGTGCCGCTTTTCTTAAAGCTACAACGCCTCGACATGTTCTCTGCTGTCTGTTCATCTGTCTGTGTGTATTATTTTTTTGTATATCCTGTACTTTTACATGTTTAAGGCGTGTATGATATGGTTTTGTATATTGCTTATATTAATACGGTGCCTATTTTTGCGTTATTATCTATATTTAGCTTAGAAAATGTATCTCTTGTGAATTAGTGTGCCGCTGCGAAGATACATTTTAATTGGTGAAAGAATATTCATTGTTTTTCAAAGCTTTGATGCATTTTGTTTTCGAAACAGCAAATGATCTTCAAATGAATGCTTTGCTCATATATTATAGCTAAACTATCTTGGGTTTCGTTATTGCATATTTTATACACTTTGAATAATTTTCACTATACATGAAAAGTTTTATTATGATGCCAAAAATTTTAATTCCAAGGTCCATGTGTTTTTCGTTTTATATACAATTGGCTTGTAGCTAGCTTGTTGCGTTGCTGCAGCTTTTTCTAGGGTATGATGTAGTCGAACTACTCAAATTTGCTTGTACGCTTTAAACGCCTTTTACTTAGCTTCTTGACAGCCTCGCGTATACTTCTCTCTATTGAATTTATTGCAAGGCTGTTGCAGGCTAAATGCTTAGATCGCAGGTTTTTTTTCAGCTCTTTCAGCAATTTATAAACTGTGCCCATTTTAGAAAAGACGCCTCAACAGTTGCACGTTTATAATATTTTTACTTTTCATCATAAAATATATTTTTATATACATAAGTTGCCAGCTTCAAGATTAAATGATAGCTCAAAGCTTCTCTTTAGTCAACCTGCCCGCCCTTCTGGGCAGCCTGATAAGCTTGTTTATGTTTACATTTCGGCTTTTTGATGACAGCCCCTTTGATTTGATTTTTGTTCAACTATCCCATTTATTCTGCTTGCTTTCTTTGTTGAGTTGGGGCGGAAGTTATAATACGGCGAAGGCCGGAAATGCTAGCTAATAAATGGGCATGTGTCAAAATTTTTGGGAACTCAGCGTGTGTTGGGTCTGCATATGAGTATGTGTGTGTGTGTGTGTGTGTGCGTGTACTCTAATGAGATTTACGCCCGAGTAAAAGTGGGCAACGTAATTGGAGCAAACTTCGAGGGGTCAAAATTATATTAGAGCCAAAATGCCATTAGCTGCTATGAAAAGCTTATTACTGCATTTCGCTTGAAGCTGGAAATAACTTTTCAACTCAACTTTAAAACTCAACTCAACTTTTTTGTTTAGTTTACTTTTTGTAGAGTGTATAAAAAGTTAACATTAGCCCACTTTTAAATTGGCATTTACGCCGAGTTCATGAGTCAATTCTGTTTATTCAACTACACCAGGAGTTCCGACTCTTTCACAATTATTTAAAATCATCAACTCACACAATTTATTGTATTTATTTCAAGCTGTTTGAAAATTCCAAGACTTAACACTTATATTCACAAGCAGTTAATGTCAATAGCCACATCACTTCCTCTTCCGCATATTTGTTCAGCTGCGCTTCGTAATTGTTATCTGAATTAAAATCATACAAACAGTCCTTGATCTAGAACAAAATGAAGAATTTAATCATCCGACTTATACCCTAGATAGAGCCATCGATAGCCTTATAGAGACCCATCAACATACCTAGCATAAGCCAATATTTATAAGTAAATAAGTAAAAGTTTATGAATATAGGTTGCTGTAATAAAAAAATCAGTGCAATTAACATGCCGACCGATAAGTTGACCATCGATACGCACGATAGTGTCATCGATAAATTTATGCAGCGCTAACAATGCATCTCGTTTAACAATGTATCTCGTTACTTTTCAACTCTCTCTTTCTCTCTCTCTTTCTCGATGTGTCTCTATGCACAGGAATCACACATTCATCTTGTCAAATTGACGCGTTTGTTGCGCCTGGCCAGGCTATTGCAAAAAATTGATCGATATTCACAGCACACGGCCATGATTCTGACGCTTCTGATGTTTTCATTTACGCTGGCGGCGCACTGGCTCGCCTGCATCTGGTATGTCATCGCCGTAAAGGAGTACGAGTGGTTTCCCGAGAGTAACATTGGTGAGTAGCGGACGCGCAGCATGGACCGACGCATGGACTGGCTAAAAGCCAAGGTCATCTTGCAGCCCATCAGCCCATTCACATATACATAAGTGTTGGGTGTGTGTTAACGTGTGTGTGTGTGTGTGTTAGTTGGACAGTAATTTGGTTAGTTTGCCGCCAGCGTTGATTGTGTTTGCCTGGCTCGTCAAACGCCAAATGAAATTGTTGCCTTTGCCCCGCACCACAAACTGACACACACACACACGCACACACAGTCACGGAAACACACACACATGTTTTGGCTAATGTATTCTGCTGGCAACAGGCACGCTCAAAGTTTAAAATCAGCTCAGGTGTAAAGCTGAAGGGGGAAATGACGGTTATTAACACATTCGAATGACAAAGTTTGCACAAAACTCGTGCGAAACAATATCAAATCAACGTTTATTGTGATTTAAATCTATGTGTGTGTGTGAGCCTTAAAAAGTTTTTATTGTTACTTTGTGTACCCTGTGCTGGCATTGGGCAGCAGGGTTTAGTGTACATGGGAGTACAAAATGCTTTGATTTCCGACGCCATAACTGCAAATTGTTACTTTGTATACCCTGTAGTCAGTTGATGAGTATATACTACTTTTATGTAAAAATCCGGACTTTTAAACTGTTTTCTACTCGCATTGGAAGCCAGACAATTTGTAAGTCAAAATAGCTCAACAATACTATAATAATTAATGAATAGAAAACTTTCATCTTATCTACAATTGTTGTCCTCTTTTTACTTTGTGCACTTTATTAGGGAATCGGAAGGGGTCTATAAAACTTCAACATAATACATTTAGCAGTCCGGAAAAATCATCAAAAACTTTCTTCAATTCCAACCGACATTAACTTAATTTAACCTTTTAGTTCACAAACTTATCCTTTCACTTCTTAGTTTATATACCCTGCAATGTTAGTAAACAGAACATGCTTCATTGTATAGCAATCTTTCCACCTGACTTCTGAGAGTTCCAAAATTCCTTAATTGCAATCAAGTATCTCTAGGGTATATCTTCCATTCACGTCGCTGTTAATTTAACATTTTCGCAGATTAGCATTTATTTATGCATTATGCCATGTGTATTCCCCGGGTAAATTGTAATATTCCACTCTTGATAAACTGACAGCCAGGGAAAATCACATACGCAAGCAACAAATTGCCAGTTACTTTTCACATCAATATGCACTGTGAACATGATACAAAAATTCGAGATAGAAAAATTTGTTTGGCAAAAAGTTCAGCAACTGCCATTTGCCATTTGCCATTTGGCGTTTGCCGTTTGACGTTTCCGTTGCCATTTTGGCCTAAGCATTTAGCCGGATTTGACACGCTTCATGTCCGTGAGGCTCTGACAGCTTACTGACTGATACTTTGATGGACAGCGGCGGCAAAGTCGAAAACTTTTGGCCAAGTCATTGTCAGTTTAATAAGCGGCTGAATTACACAACAAAAAAATAATAATAATAATACGTATGTGTCTGGTGCCATGGGCTTTGCTAATGCCTGATTTACTAAACAAAGTTTATATGCCTTTTCTTTTCTTTTTCGCCTTTTTTCTCTTTTCCTATTAAAATCTTGAAGTCTTGTTCACAGGTTGGCTGCAGCTGCTGGCTGAGAGAAAAAATGCCTCTGTTGCCATACTAACAACGGCTGAGACTTACTCGACAGCGTTGTATTTCACATTCACCAGCCTCACCTCTGTGGGCTTTGGTAATGTGTCGGCGAATACAACGGCCGAGAAGGTTTTCACCATTATAATGATGCTGATTGGCGGTAGGTAATCATCCACGTGTGCTACCTACTCCCTCCCCACTTTCACGAATGTTATATGAAATCATATTTTACTGCCTTTCAACATTAAATTCTGAATTCTCTCCTTTGGCATTCAGCTCTGATGCATGCTGTAGTCTTCGGTAATGTGACGGCCATCATACAACGCATGTATTCACGTCGCTCCCTTTATGAGAGCAAATGGCGGGACCTGAAGGATTTCGTGGCCTTGCATAATGTAAGTATTAATCGGTTAAATGTTAAAGCCATATGTGCTCGCCATTCATGTGGAAATGCAATAAACGCGTTTACACTTTTCTGTCCACGTTGGGCGCCAATTAATTAGGCATATTGTGTAAATAACGTGCATAGTCATCGAAAGCTGTTGCAGTTCCTTGTCTGTGTAGCTTGTTCGATGTCTATTCACGATATCAAAAGTGATTCATGGCTGGTTCTATCCCACATTGTGCGCCAACCGCACAACTGTGCACATTTATTTTTCTATCGAGTGCACCAAAGTGATACTTAAGCCTTATGGGCCGGTCTCATTAATAGTTGATTATCGATGGCAAAACCGCAATGGCCTTGGGCATTGGAAATGAATTTTTGCCCCTGTGGCTGCCAACTGGTCGACACACACGCCTTATGCATGCAGTCCATGTTCCGAGCGCCTACTTTCTCAGTTTCATTGGAATGCAGCTCACATTCGCCATATGCCGCGCAACATTAGGCAGCGTGGGGGCGGATGCCTAGCCAGAGCCATAAGCGAACGATTGAGTTGGTTGCGGTTGCCAGCCACCCATTCCTGTGAAGGGCTATGTTTAGCTGGGAGACGTGACCGTGTCACACAACCTGTTGATGGTGCAATCTTGCACGCGCACATAATACGACGACTGCCAGTGGCTGCATTAGGCAGTTGCCATACGGCGTATACGCAATGCGCAACATAATTAAGTGCGTTTGTTCTGCTCGCACGCATCGAACGCATGCAAATGAGCTGCAGACACACTCAGATAAAAACTGCAGCTCATTAGCTAATGACATTTGTGAAAAGAGAAAGAAGAGAAAAACCCATTATAATTATTATTTTCTCTATCTTCAAAATTTCAGATGCCCAAAGAGCTGAAGCAGCGCATTGAGGACTACTTTCAAACTTCATGGTCACTCAGCCACGGCATCGATATCTACGAGGTAAAGTATGAGTAGATGACTGTATGCGTATGAATACGAGTGCGAGCATGAGTGCATAACAGATATCTGTGTGTGTGGGTCCATTCGTAAATCATTTATGCAGACACACAGAAGTTGTCGACACAGCGCAAAATCTTTGGCAATCTGGGCGGGCGGCGCGGCTCCATTGGCATTTTGATATGTCTGTGCCTTTAATTAAGCAAATGCCTGTTGGGTATCCCATTTATATATATATATATATAAAGACATATATTGCGGTGGAAGTCAAATATCAGTTGTGTGCTTGGTCGCTTATGTGACTTATTGATTGGCATTGGGCAAAAATGGCAAAGGACTGAATCCCCTTTGATTGCATGTCAGCCAGCAGGTAGCTACATATATACAATAAGTTGGTATCCTGGGGGTTGGTACAAAAAGTATTTTCAATTGGATTTAACTGAATTCAATTATTTTTAATTGAAATTAACTCGCAAATACGCTGACATATGTGTATAGCAAAACGTTAAGCGTCACTTTGATGTATTAAGCGTACACTTAAAAATTTGTAGAAAACACAGTTCTATTAAATATGTTATAAACAACATAAAGTTCTTAAATCTCACATAATTTAGTTCTGCCAGCTTTTGCTTTTACTTCCCCATTCGTCTAACTATAAAATAAAAGCATTTACGCTTGATTCTTTATACCAGCAACTTTATTCCCCACAGGTAATGCGATATTCACAGCCATTTATAACTGTTGCTGGCAGTTGAAGCGTCCCACGTTGGGCGCCACATTTAATGGGTGTTCTATTTAAAGCTATTGAAAACTGCTTCTGCAACACTTTGGGCGCCAAATTTAAGTTTCACACATTTCGAGCTGTTTTAATTAAAGAGTTGCATTTAACTTGAACACTTAACAATTTCTGCGAGCTATTAAAAACGACGATCGAATATCTTTAAACTACCCTCGTATGTACAGTTAACGGCAGCTTGTCTGACTGTGGCTTGATAAGATATCGCCTGCATATTTAAATGCTTAAATTGATTTCCATATTGCATTTATATGAATATGCTCAGACCTATTATAAGTTGATGAATTGACTTTTGTTTATCGCCCGAGCTTAAATGATCTATTTGCAAATGGAAGATTGTTTAAGTGCACACAATTTGCAAAAGTTGTCCATTTGTTTTGCGCCTTTTGCGAAAATCGATTCAACACAGCGCCAAGCAATCATAATACCATTTGTAGTTTCATTAAATCTGACCCAGCAGGGGTAAATCTATTTAAGTTTGAGTTTCAACCTGAACTTGGTTTTATGTTTCATGGCAAACTTTGCCCTAACCGCACAGCATACACAAAGTGTGGCAGCTATCCCAAAGCTCTCACTCTCGTTTTTTCTCCCTGTCTCTGTTCCGCTTCATTCAACTGTGGAAGAGCCAAATTGGCACAAAGTTGCATGCAACGCATGCACACTTTATGCAGCACTAGCACGTGCATTTGCCATGCCATTCACTAATTGCCGTTATCATAACAAAAGTCAAATAAAAGTTCCCGCTGGGCTTTTTCCCCTCGGCCACTGGTGTAAACAATTCGTGCTGCAATTTTGTTGCCATGAGCTGCAAATTAATTAGCGCATTTGTTGGGCTGCCTCGCTACGTTGTGCACAACACATGAAAAGTGTGCCGTTGACTTTGAAGTTGCCTGAACTGAACTCCTCCTGACAGCGCCTGCCAGAGAGATCCTATTCAATGTCTGACAGGCACACGCTTCAATGGCTTTGGCCAGGAATTTTGCGTACTGCCTCACGGGGCTTAGACTTGTCTCCACCCAAAACTTGTCTAATTAATTTCAGCGTGCAACCATTTGAATACCATTTGATAGGACCAAATTTGCTTCGTTAAGGCCCAAAATTAAAGCATAAAGTTTAGCTAAGCTAGCTAAGCACTATGTTTTAACTAACTTCTTAAGCCTTTCATCAACACATGCTTCAGGTGGAGTTCGTAGAAGTTGCTGTCAGCTAGACATTGTACAAATTTGCTGAAAATTCGCTTTAAATTGAAAAACTACTTACCCTGGTTAAAAATTAATGTAAAAAAGGGTACCCTTAAATATTCTATATAGACATAGGTCGAACTTTTTCACTCCCACAACTCGGTCAAATCTCATCAGAATGGCACGAGGTTTAGCTTTATGATGAACAACTGCTGTTAATGATTGACAAGCTTTACCAAAATATATATGAGATTTTAGCTGCTTGCCAATTCATTAAAATCAAATTTAATTTAATTATATTTGAGAAACATGAATGATATATATACATCATACACTCATAAGGGTACTAAATAAATTGCATGCAAGATGGGGCGCCAGTTGCCAGGCAGTAAATTAAAATGTTAATTTATTGCGCATGAAAATTAACTGGAAAAATGTCAGAGCTGTTGGCCCCTCGGATGCCCCCCCAAACGTTCCTCTGGCCCATCTGTTGCTCGACAATGCGAGTGTTCATTGTATCAGAAATGGTGTTGGCGTGTTTGCGCGTAATTTTCAAGACAAATTTGGCCAGCATAATGAAACGCCCTGCGTTTAGTTAGGACTGACACACGCCCTTTAACGTTGCGCACAGTTTTTGGGCCAACTTGTTGTTGTTGGCCGCTGCTTGCAATTAGTGTAAAATATTTTACACTTCTTTGGATTTTGTGGTTGAGAAACACATATAAATAACAATTCCAAGTTGCCCCTCGGGGAAATGTTCCATTAAGTAAGTAAATATTCAAACTCAGACACACACGCACACCCGGCGCGTGGTAAGCTTTTAAAACTTTATACATACTTTCATTGGTTAGTTTTTGTTGCTGTTTGTATTGGTTTTTAGTTAAATTTTTGCCCATGTCAACGTAAATAATACTCGAAGGCACGAGAGTAATTTTAGCCAAACATTCCGTATATTCATTTAACCAAAAAATGTCTAACATTTCGTGATGGTTTTGTGGCTAACACAAAAAAAAGCTTCTAATTTCGACTAAGTTGAAACTTATGCACATATCTGTCTCTCATATTATTGATTTTATTACTATTGTGTGCGTTCTGCACACATATGTTATTTTCCATTGAATATTATGCTTCTCTATAAATGCAAATTTCTAACAAATATTGTTTACTGAATATTTCGTAGAACTTAAAAGCGATTAATGTGCATTCAATTGAATTCAATTAAATTAAATGCCAGTATTCTGGGATTACATATACTAAATTGGGTTAAATATTCCATCTGTGATTGCTTCCAGTCAATATTTGTGTCTTATATACATCAATGTTTTACAGATTATTTTTTTTATTAACAATTTAATTAATTTTTGGACTATTTAAAATTTTAAAAGCTTTTTGCATGAAGAAGTTAAAAGAGTGGGAACCCCTGTCACGTTGCAGGCATAAGCCTGTTTTACAAATATTTATTTCTTTATTAATTTAAAATGCACGCCTTTTAAATACTTTACTGCAACTTAAGCGTGTTTTTTAAGCCCTTTTTTTTTACAAATGTTGGTATATTTTCCTATATTTGTTTGAAATTAATTCGTTAATTTGTGAAAAGGAATAATTTTGAAATCTAGACATTGCTTTTTTGTTTTAACCAGCTGCCGGAAAAGGTTAGAAAAGCATTTACTGGCAGAGGTCTTAACTTTCCTGCTAACCTTCCTGTTTGTTTGCTTGTGAAGTCAAGTGCGCCGCATGCCATACACCACTGCACAATATTTGCTCACGCATTTTGTTTACGTCTTGTTGTCAAACAAATTACATGGAAGATACGCAAGCGTACAAATTTTGAGTAATATTCATTCATAAATTCAACAGATAGCCACATATTCAAGGCATATATGTGTGTTTGTTTGTGTGTACTGCAAGCCTCTGGAGGTTATATACTTATGTATCTGAAGCAAAGAATCGAGGGCAACCACCAAACAAAAATGTAAACAAACAAAATGCAAAAGCTTTTCAATTTTCCTATTAATCCTCTCAACAATTTTATCCAATACACTTGCCCGCACCTTTGGGACTGAGACATAAACAAAATGATAAAAAAAAAGCAAAATTCGCAGGAGACAGAGATATTTATTTTACATGTTACGTATGAAAAGTATGGCAGAAAATGACGGAAAAAACTGCAAGGAGCAAAAGAAAAATAAAGTCCAATGCTTACAATTTCGTTCAATTCAATTTGCAACTATGTAGGTGTGTGTGTGTGTGTGTGTGTGCTTTAAAGGATATGTAAGTTTTGGGATCCGGCACTTGACACTCGTGTTTACCATAACCTCCTTTCATTCACTCTTACTTATTCTGCTTTTCTCTCTCTTTCTCTTTTCTCTTTTCAACAGACGCTGCGCGAATTTCCGGAGGAGCTGCGTGGCGATGTCTCCATGCATCTACATCGTGAAATATTACAGCTGCCGATATTCGAGGCTGCCTCACAGGTGAGTCGTATCTATAGCTATGTGTGTGTGTGTGTGTGGGTGTGTGCGTGTGTGTTTGTTTCCCTGGTGCCTTTCATGTTATTGCTGGGGTCGACGCCGCTTTAAAAGCCATACAAGCTCTCAAACAAATGGTCTTATGATGCTGATGCTGATGGCAATGCCAAAATAATCGGCAGCTAACTTGGCCAGGGCAGTCAAAAGTCAACAGACGCACACACAAATACACACACCCAGATCCACACTCAAACACACACACACGCCCAAACAATTGCACAGGTAAAAGTTTCGGTTATTCATTGAATGATTTGCGCGTGTGTGCCTTTTGGCCAACAGCTCGACACGGGCAACGACTGAAGCATGAAAAAGGTTTTAGGCAAAACGTTTGGCCACAAATAAATAGAGACTGAGAAAGAGAAAGTGTGAGGAAGCTACAGAGAGAGAGAGAGAACGAGAGAGAGAGAGAGAGAGAGGGCTAGTCGCAGTAAAAGCGAATGCAACGGTGCGAGTTGTGATGTTTATCGTAGACGACAATGTCAATACCCTTGTCATTTGCCACACTAAGCTGTGGCACACACACACACACACACACAGACACTTACAAACTTACATTTGTGCGTGGTAAATGGTGCCAAAATCTGAAGCGTGCTTCGTGTGCGTCTAGAGTAATTGATTTTCCAATTAAGCTTCACTTGCATTATCGCCACAGGGTCGAGTCATTGCTTTACTAATAAACCCGGAAAGTTTTCCGTACTGTCGACTCCCGATTTTCTTGCCAAGTTTGTTGCGCAAGAAAAGGATAAACAAAAGTTTACAGTTGCTCTCTGAGTTGAACTTTCAACTTGAGTACAGCATTCATCCAATTGTAGCGAAGGACTCAACTTTGGCTGCATAAACGATTTTTGGAAAAAAAAATAGTCGTTTAAAATTGCAACATGAAATTACTCATTCTGAATAAGTAGCACTTGGGACTTTATGGGTACCTGGATAGGGACAAAACATGAATGAGAATTCCGTAAAAGAAAAGTCAAGGATTTTTGTTTGTATTCCAGAATTTATTATCTATAGCGGGGTACAATTTGTTAAACTTGCAATAATATTGCAAATGCTCGAATAAAAGTAGGAAATGAATAATTTTTGTAAATTTACATTTTAAATAGATATCTTTAGTTTGTTACAAATTGGCCATAGAATTCATTTTATTTATTTGCATATGTATACTTATTTTATATTTACAAAAATATTAAAATATTTTTTAAACAAATTTATGCTTTAAATTAAGCGGTTTTGCTCAAGTGTTCTGATTATTTGGTAAAGTCTGTTGCACAAAAATAAATCTTGAGTAACTATGATTGAATTTATGCTGCAATATATTAGAAGAGATAAATATTTGACCAACTTCGTCTTCTTTAGCAATTCGACCAATTAAATTCCTTTCCTTAAAATATTTAGAAATATTTTAAATATTCAAATATTATTAACACTTTCACTTTGGCCTTACTTGAGTCTATTTAGTAAAGTCTATTTATTGCAAACAAATCTTTGACTTAGCATGTTTGAATTTATGTTTGCAATCTGTGCGAATCGATAAAGATTGCCTCCAGCTTAATATAGATGAAAAGAAAAAGCCAGCTTAGCTTATTAAGATTTTGTAAAATAAATGTTGTTGTTTGTTCAGCAAAGTGCTAAGTACGGACATCTTTATCAACTGGAAGCAGACTATTGCATGACCCTGACATTTTCTTAGCCGATTAAATTTTCAACTTTCTCGCACAGCGAATCAACAAAACACGCCAAATGCAAGTTGACCATAAAATAGTAAACTGAACGAGTGTACGACAATACGAAGTGCAAACATTAATAAAGCTTATGCAGAGATGGCAAACAGAAAACACTCAACGACAATAAGCGCGCTTTAAGCCACTTTTCGTGGCAGCCACTGAACCACGCGGCAATATGCAGCTTGTCACACAGAAAGTTCACGATATTTCTATATACTGAAGCTCGCCTGTTGCTCCTTGACCCACTCAACTCAAAGGTGCCAGAGGAATAAACTTGCATCAAATCTTATTTACGTCCATTTCTTACTTCAGTATTTCATGTTCTTGTTTTTGTGGTTGTTTTTGCAGGGCTGCCTGAAATTGTTGTCACTGCACATAAAGACGAACTTTTGTGCACCCGGCGAATATCTGATACACAAAGGCGATGCACTTAACTATATATATTATCTGTGCAATGGATCCATGGAAGTGATCAAGGACGACATGGTTGTTGCCATTTTGGGTAAGTCTTGAGTGCATTCATTTAACTGTTCGATTTGCTGTTGGTTTGAGCGTGTTTGAAGTACTTTGGGTTTTCAAGTCGCGTTCGCTTAAATGGCCATGTTTCCATTTTGTTTATCTTTATTGAAGGCGTTTATTGAACTCGAAAGTTCGTTCGCTTCTCAATGTTTGGCTTTACCATTTGGCCCAGGCAGCCAGCTGCTTGTTTATGCATTCACGACGTTGCCTAGACAAATGGTTGCTATTTTTATGCTTATTGATTCTTACTTAGCGACTGACCTTTTGTTTTTTCTCTGTTTTAAACACACACAAACATTCACAAACACACACACATAAATACACATAGGCAAGGGCGATCTCGTGGGCTCGGACATAAATGTGCATCTGGTTGCCACCAGCAACGGACAAATGACCGCTACCACAAACAGCGCTGGCCAGGATGTTGTCGTACGCAGCAGCAGCGACATAAAGGTAAGCCCAAATGACAACAGCTAAAAGTGGGCAGTACAAAATTAATTACAACTTGTCTAGAAATAGTCGCAGCTATGAGAGTAATCATATGATTTAGGCAGTTATTCAGCTGGGCTTCAAGTCAAATTGGCAATTGGAATCATTTTTGCTGAAGCTTTAATGTGCTTTTAAGCTCTTATAGTTACATAGTAAACTTAGTATTAAATTAAGTGCCTTTAAAACTAAGGCAATGCTTTATATTAATCTTCCTATTTGCCTAAATACCCCTAAGGCTAAAGCAAAGCCTTCTAATTGCACACGCAAAATAATTTATTTACTCATTTTTGATAAGCTTATGTCAAAGCTTTCTAAGTATGTTCTACACTATATTTGTTGCTTACTTTAAAGCTTCCATTTTAATACAAAGCTTCGAAATACTTTCCAAATTGTTCAAAGCTATCTCTCAGTACATGGGTATTGCATGCCAGGGCATTTTCTGAAATGTAATTTATTTAAAGTTTTTTAAATTTAGTAATTTTACTTTTTGAAGAGCTTATATTTGGTGTTAAATGGCTTATACTTATTATGTGTCGCATTTTGCACTCTTTTAAGCCCAAGGCTCAATCCACAGTTTTAGCCAGTGTCATTTAGCTTAAAATATATTTCGCTTTGTATTCAAATGCTGACAAAACTTTATGTGAATGCTCCCCGGGTATTTGAATGTGTTGTGCTTTCTAGTTGAGTTGCGTGGGCTTTTAATTAAATAGATTTTATGTTTATTCGAATTTTGTTAGTTATTTTATTTTTTTCTTCCTTTTATATGTGTGTTAATTATGTTTTTATCGAGGCTGCCATTTAAGGGCGAAGCTTAAAGTTCAAGCATTGTTTGTGCTCTTTTTGCTTATTTGCTTATTTTTGTTATCTCTTGTTGTTTGTTTGCTTCTCGTAAATTTTATCACGTTAAGCGCAGACAAACGACGCGCCGTTCGAGCATTTAGGCATCTGTAGACGACTTTCCACTTGACTGCAACGTGGCATATAGTATATTCAATATTTTCTCTGCGTTTTTTTTCCAAATTTAAAGTGGCTGTAAGCTGGCCGCAAAAGCCGCAGCAGCCGCAGGCGAATTATGTGTGGCTTGCATAAATGTCAGTCAATGAATGCAATAATGTGTCGGGGCGAATTCGCCTGAAAAACGTGGGCGCATGATTTAAATTTAAATTAAGAGATCATCGCTTAATTAGTGGAAAGCATGGCAATTAATTCATAGTTGTGGGCGTGCGGAAAATGCTTTTGTGGTTCTGTTTATCCATTTTCCCAGTCATTTATTTTGCACGCTTTTCTTTAGCATTTACTTTCTCTTTCGTTATTGTTGTTGTTGCTTTTGCCTTTGTGGACAGTTTATTTGCATGTCTGCCTCCACGTCAAAATAAAGCGCAGACATTTGCTTTGTGCTGCACGCAGCGGGCGCTCTCTGAGGCGCCACTCCAGGTACGGCCCGAAGTGGCAGTCGGCCAACAAGAGCAACAACGGGGCGTATGGGTGATACTTAAGCGTAATGTGTGTGTACGCGTGCTCGTCCGTGTGTGTGTTGTGTGTGCGCCAAGATGGTGCACTTGAGCATGTAAAGAAGACGCCAAGGCGCCAACATTATTGAGTGGAAAAAGTTGAAGACAAGCCGACTAAGTGTTGCCCTATAAAAGAGAATGTAAAGTGCGTGACTCACTGAATATATCTAAGGCAAACTGTATTATTTTTATTAACATTATTAATTATTTCATTTTATTTTATTATTTGCTTTAACAAATTGTAATACTTGAATTTATCATTACGCTAATTATTTTGTATAATTTTTTTTTTTATAAAATTAATGAAGTAAATGTGAAAGTTTTACATTATATTATGCGAGAATGTTTTGCTTAAAATGTATTTTTAAGCTGTTATAATTAAGAACTCAAGGAGGAGTGAAAATGGAATTATATGCTCCACACATTACTTTATTTTGCATGAAGTCAAAATTGTAGACAAATACATTGACAGAAGAATTTATAATTGTAAAAAGCCAAAATCTAGCTACAACCGGAGTACATTAGTTTGATGAAATGATATGCATGAGAATGGTAGAGTTTCAGAATGTGTTTTCAAATAATGTATGGGTTATAAATTTAAAATTGGACCTAAAAATTTAAAAATAGTGAAAAACATATAAAAGTAAGTGTAGCTTGAAAAGTATTTGTGAATGGAGAAGTTATTTAAAATTAATTAAAAATAAAATTAAAATTAAAATAATTATAATAATAGTTATATCCAAAACTGTGCGAGCTAAGCAGTCTAAATTAGGCGCTTACTTATGAAGTTATAAAACTGAAATTTGTTACTCATTCCTAAGCTATTTAAAGCTATATTTAAGAGGAAATTTTAGTTGTAGTCAATGTTCCCCATGGACCCTGGCCTTGTTGACTAAAAATACGGTCTCCTGCTGTTGGGAACTCATTGAGAGACCCCTGCAGGCAGGCAGGAAAGGCAGGCAACAGACTTGAGAGTAGTGCATAATCATTTAACATAAAACGTTTTCGTGTTTTCGTTTTTGTAGGCGCTCACCTACTGCGATCTGAAGTGCATACACATGGGCGGTCTGGTGGAGGTGCTCCGACTATATCCAGAGTATCAGCAGCAGTTTGCGAATGACATACAGCATGATCTGACATTCAATTTGCGTGAGGGCTACGAAAATCAAGAATCGGACATTGGACCCACATTTCCGTTGCCCAGCATCAGTGAGGATGATGAGAATCGTGAGGAGGCCGATTGCAATGGCGAACAGGATAAGGAGACTCCAGCTGCTGTTGGCGGCATTGCAGGCGGTCCTCTAGCAACATCAGCATCGCCTTCGCCGCATCACAGCATCACACGGTCGCCGCTGCTGGGCATGAATAGTCCGCGTCATCAACGATTGCATCAGCGTGGACGCTCCTTGATAACCCTGCGGGACACAAACAAACGACAACGTCCACTGAACATGGCTAGCAGCTTGGATCGCAACTCCTTTGAGGAGGTGGAGCCCCCAATTGAGGAGGAGTCAGGCAAACGTCCCTCGCTGGAGCGTCTCGACTCACAGGTGTCCACACTGCATCAGGATGTCGCCCAGCTAAGCGCTGAGGTGCGCAATGCAATTAGCGCGCTGCAGGAAATGACTTATTCATCCGCTGCCATGAGTTCGCATGGTTCGCTCAAATTTCCACCGGCGCGTTCCATTCCCAACATCAGTGGGGTTGCGGCCGCACGGGCTGGCCTGGGTTTGGCTGGCGGCGATGTGCCGCTAATGGGCGGCACTTTGGCCATGGGCATGGTTAACGAGGCGGCGGCCTTGCAGCGCAGCTCCTCGCATCCGCCCGAGGTGTGGGGACGTGAAATGCAGCTGCCGCCCATGGCCACAGCGACCAGCTCAAAGGCCGCCTCGCCGGCCAGCGTGGAGCCAGCCACACCGAAGACGAGTCGCAGCTGTCAAACGGATTTCTATCGCATCGATTTTCCCACCTTTGAGCGCTTTGTGCTGGCCAATCCGCGCCTGGTGCTGGGCCTGCTGGGCATTGAGCCGGCCATTAAGAATGAAATTGAGCTCTTGCAGCAGAAGCAAGTGCTGCAAATCTCGCCACTTAATACCATCGATGAGTGCGTCTCGCCGCTGGCAACGGAGCCCAGCTTGAGCAGCTCCAAGGAACGTTTGCCGCCGCCGCCGGCAACTGGACGCATCTATCCGCCGCTGGATGATGAGAACTCCAATGATTTTCGCTGGACCATGAAGCATTCCGCCAGTCATCAAAGCTGTTGCAAGAGCACCGATGCATTGCTAACGCCTGAGGAGCCGCCCGCAGGCCAGGAGCTGCTCCAGGAGCAGCAACAGCTGCAACCACAGCAACAACAACAACAGCCGCAGCAGCAGCAGCAGCTGCACCGCAGCAAACGCGGCATGCGTCGCAGCGGCAGCGGTGGCAGCAACTCTAGCCTTTCCAGCAGCAGCTCCGGCTCCAACTGTCTCGTGTCGCAGAGCACCGGCAATCTGACCACCACCAACGCCTCGGTGCACTGCAGCAACAGCAGTCACAGTGTGGCAAATACGCGACGCGCTTCCTGGAAGCTGCAGAATTCGCGTAGCGGCGAGTATCGACGCCTGTCTGAGGCAAATGCCGAGTACTCGCCGCCGGCAAAGATACCTGTGCCCGTGCCAGCTGCCAGCGTGGCCAGCTATGGCCTGGACGAAGAGGAGAGCATTGAGCTCCTTGGGCCCAGGCGTGGCTCGCGCAGTGCCATGTTGGATGTGGGCAGCGGCAGCGGTAGCGGCGAAGCAGCCAACGGCATTGTCGCCGGCAAGCAGCGCAGTCGGTTTTTGTTAGGCGTCAACCAGAGCCAGGCACAGGGCCAAAGCCTGGGACACACCATGAATTTTCGCTTTTCCGCCGGCGATGCGGATAAATTGGAGAAGGGCTTGCGTGGTTTGCCATCCACACGTTCATTGCGCGATCCCAACGCAAAGTAAGCGAGAAGTGGGGGCTGCGGGGCTGCATTGTTTATGCTGGGCGTTTTGTTTTGGCAGCTGGCAATTGGGCTGAAAGTTGGGAAGGTGAGGGTGGCTTTTGGTTTCCATGAGGGTGGGCTGTGGCTTCAAGGTTGCCAAACGTGGGCAGACGTGTGTGGATTCATTTACATGCATGCCGACGTGCGTGATTTATTTGCTAATTAATACTGAAATACGAAGACGCTTGTACTTTTAATATCTATAAGATATCAACAAATACAGTTACAATTATACACAACACGCCCACACACACACGCAAACACACCAACACACACATTGATTATCAATTTATTGCCCTTCAGTTTTGCCTAATTGGTTTTATTTGTGTGTTGAGCGCCATATCAAGTTTCAGTCAAAAAAAGCCAAAAAATAAAAAGATGATTGTGTCGATTAAGTTCGTTTTCAGAGAGCTTTCATGAGCTTGTGTGTGGTTTTCATAGCAGTGATTGATTGCAATACATATCCGAAAGCACATTAAAGCTTCCGCGTGCATTCTTAGTTTCATGCACAGATTAAATATATTACAGACAGTCGAGCTACGCTCTCATAAGAGTTTGGTTTTAAAAGAACATTTAAGCACATTCCAGTTTATATGTGCTTTTAAATTGTTGTTTATGAAGCTTACATATTGGCACCATCAATATGTAATGCAGCAAGTCGAGTTTTACTCAATCTCGTTAACATATAAATCAAAAACTCGATATATATTTCAAGAGCTTTCGTTTGAGTTACATATGAATAAATGCAAGCTAGAGCTTTGGTCAATACAATAAAAGCTCGTTAAATTGTTCGTTTTGCTTTTGTTTTTTGAAGATTAATTGGTTTTATATTTTAAGTTTATGAATACATTAAGTCAAGGATAATTATAATGTAAGCAAAGCATATTTATTCCTAGCATATCAGATCTATAGCCACTACGAAAACTCTATTTTTTTAAGACTTAAGCAAAACAATTAATTCAAAACTGTGCAAATACTGCGCTCTTATCATGTGAATGTGAGGCTGTCAATGGGAAGTGCAAAAAAATTGAAACAAAGCTAAAATAATAATATTCTACTAAAAGTGCGGTATATTAAAATATGGAGCAGGCAAGGATTTAGGTAATGCATTTATGCAACAGACTCACACACACACACATACATTTAGATAAAGAAGAAATACCTATATACATGTTAAAATATTTACTATTCATTGCAAATCAAATATTATATATATCTGAATGTTAAATGTCAACTACAGGAACTTGATGTATCTTTGTGTATGATAATATAGATTTATTGTACAATATGCAAATATCCCAGAAATTTGTCAGGTTATGCAACTGTGAGGTCTGTAGTACAAATTTCAAAGAACATATATCAGAGACAGCAAAGGAGAGAAACTTACGCTCAATAAAAGATATAAAAAAAAATAATATTTGATCAATTGTGAAGTGTTTAATGCTCAATAACAAATAAAAGAATATGTTTGAATATGTGTATTCAAAAATTTTAAAATTAAATAAACTATGTAAAGATGTACAGCAAGCAGGAGAGTATAATAGTTAGGCAACGTTTAAGAGACAAATTTATAGAATGTGGGGTATGAATAAATATTTATGGCAGAAATGAAAAAAATGAAAAGTAGAACTCGTTTACAAAAAATAATTTACATCAATAAATCAAAAAGAAAGAGCATTAAAATATGTGTAAAAAAATTAAAATTAAATTTAAATATTTGACAATCGTTTGCGCAAAGAAAAAATATAAGAAAAACATGAAAAATTACAATTTTTACTTATAAAGTGAAAATGATTAGAATTTGTGATTTCATGTAGTTGTCGGGCATGTGAGTTGGAATGCAGGACATCTTATATCAGAATAATACAGCTATTTTTATAGAGTGGGCAATGCAAAGGATCCACCTAAGCATAGAACGTGAGTTACTAAGGACTAGGACATATATAAGATAAATTATTTGTAGTCTTAAGTATTAGATGGTATCTGTTGAAAGCTGGTATAAATACCAATAAAATATAGCTCTGTATATTTCTAACTATCTGGTAGTTGCAAAAGCTAGTGTATATATGTATTTATATGTAAATGTTCCCAACAACTATAAAGACTTGTGCTTCATTCTATTTTCGATGTAAGCATTCTACGATAATACTTAACTGTGTAAGTTTGTGCATATGACTTTTATATGTATATGGTATTCGTATATTTTAACCGGGCAGAGTTCATGTGTTTTATATATATTTAAGCAGAATTTATTGTATTGTATGTACCGTAGAGATTATATTATATGTATATTTACTAAATATGGCAACAAATTTTGGTCGATAGGTTCAAGCGGAATTCTTAAACGTTTTTAAATGTTTTAATTCATGTTATTAAAGAAAATCCAGAAAGAAATATTCAATATTTAAAAGAAATACACAATAAACTTGATGTCAAATTCAGCAAAACCGAAATTTCCTAAATTGCGTTCCGGGCTTGAGTTTTTTTAATTCTTTAATTATTAGCAGCTTTTTCTCAGATTCCATTCGTTAATCCAAGATAGGGTTCGTTTTCGTCCTTTTAGCCCCGTTTTTCATGTGAATACCTTATGCATGTGAGCTTTTGCTTTAATGCGATTATCTCAATTGCGCTCAACTGTGACTGAGCGGCCCTTGGTAGTGTCTTTCGACCATAATCCGATAAACTTTTTGCCAAGTTTATTTGTTGTCGTTGTCAAGTCCATATGTCAATCAAGGTATTAAGGTCACAGGAAATTCCCCGAAGTCTGTCGTCGATTGGGCTTTAAGTATAATCTTATTATTAGAATAAATATGTTTTTATATGCCTTTCTAAGCATAATTTAAGGATTGTTCCTTTAGGCCTTCATATATCTACAATGTTTAACGGTTTACATGGGATTCTAAGTTTTAGATCAGATTGCATGCATTCAAATTGCAAATCCTTTTGCAGTATAAAAGCTGTTTTCTTAAAAGCGTAGTTTAGCTTAGGTGCAAACCAAGGCTGGAAGTCCTTTAAAAGCTTGAAAGCTGTTCTCTTCAGTCAACAGCTTAAATTGGAAACTGGAAATAATTGGTTTATGTCATTAAATCTTTGTTTCAAGCTTAAACCAAAGGTCAAAGTCAAATGAGAAAGCTTTAAAATGTATAAGAGCTTTAAGCGCTGTTAAGCTTATCAGATGATTTTCTAAGGTTCACAACCCTTGTTGCTGTGCTTTAGAAACTAAGCTAAAAAGTACCGAAACGGGAAAATTTATAAAGCTCTGCTAAGGGCGTTTATTTTCTATTCAAGCTTTTAAGTTGTCGAGTTTATTTTTTCGAACTTTGTGGAAATGTAACAGCTCAATATTTAAATAGTTATTAATTTAAAAGTGTGAGCGTAGTTGTCTAATCTAATACGAAGTTTTTCTTCCACAAAAATTATCTGGTAATTAGCTCAAAGTCGTTAGCGAGTGCTCGCCGGCAGCTGAAACTCGAACTTGATAAGCAAAAAATGGGGAAAAAAAAACTTTTAACTGATGCAGTTTGCAGCGAAATCACCTTGCCCCATGAGAGAATGTACGGCAAGAAAAAATAATTATGTTAATAACTAGCAACTATTCTGAAACTTATTGCATTGTTTTAATGGCAATAGTTGAAGTTAATTTTTTGTTTTTGCAGTGTATCAGAGGAAAGAGAAAGCATGTTGCAATTCTGTTTAAAAATGTTCTGTCTTATACACTTTTCCCACTTGAAAATTATAGAATTAAGTTTACTGAAGAGTCTGGAAAGAGGAGGAGTCAGAGAAAAAGGTGGAGAAAAGAACTCACTCGCTCATGCCCTCACGTTTTAAGTGGTCTTTAGCCAGGCGGGTTGAAACATTTTTAAAGACTGCCGATTGAATAGTTTTAATTAGATGGCTTGGCACAGCTGGACTCCTAGCCAGACCGTTGGCAATTAGAGTAAGGCAATGAAATGCGGCTTTGCTCTTAATTACGCCAAGCACACAAATTGGTATATGGCATGCACTCTGATTTTGTATTCGCAATTTGAGCTGGCCATCTAGACGGAGAGATAGAGCCTTTGCCAATGCCACAAGGCAGACATTCATGATGCCGCCGTTGCCACAACCATAACAATCGGTATTGATTACATGCACCAACCAAAATGTGACTCGCACTTAGAGGCAATGATACAGGCAGACGATCATATATGCCTGGGAAGTACCCTGTATTTAATGAGATGAGAGTATCAGAGATGAGCGTATAGAATGGAATACGTATATTATTATTCTTATTGTTATAATATAATATAATATTTATCATTATATTTCTTATTATTATTAATTCATTTATGAAACGTCGACAAAATGAACGTCAACCTAATAGATAAAAATATAAAACTTAAAGGCTAAGAGTCTAATTAGAACAAAAATATTTCTAATAGCATCACCGACATTATTATATCTAATATCTATTATTATTATTATCTAATATTTGTTATTCTAATATTATTATTGTTTCTTTTATTAGTCCTTTTGTTATTATAAAAATAATAATAATAATAATTATTGTTATTATTAATATTATAATTACTAATTACTATTATTATTATTATTATTATTATTATTATTATTATTATTATTATTATTATTATTATTATTATTATTATTATTATTATTATTATTATTATTATAATTATTATTATTATTATTATTAATATTATTATTATTATTATTATTATTATTATCGCATTAATCTACTACAATACTAAGCACACACTTGATTCCTAACTTCCATAGAAGAGCAATTCCTTTGAATTGAATTCAAAGCAGTATTCACCATATCAACATAAACAAGATTGACCTACATTCTTATTTTTTTTAAATAGCTCCTATAATTTTGGTGATTTTACCATTAATAAATTTTAAGATTTTTCTTCTTATATTATAAGGAACTAAATGGGCTTTAAAAATATATATATTTTGTTTGATTGATTTAGCAGCGTGTGGTTGTCGTATGACAATATACTGCTCATAAAAACTGTATTTATAGGGTATTAAAAATGGCTGCAATAGCCGTAGTCAGACGAGCAGCCGTGCTTTGGTCGAAGTCATAAGCGTAATTTCTGCTCTAATTCTGTTGCAGTTTCCATTACACAGCCAACACGCTGATAATATGCGTGTCCTGCGTGGCGAGTGTGGGTGTGTGTGCGGTTGTGTGCTTATGTGTATGTGGGTGCGTTTAATTGTGCCTCATTTCACATTATAAGGCGCGCCTGCAGCTCAGCTTTCAGTTGTCTCAGCCGCTGGAGGCAGTTGCTATTGTTGTTGTTGTTGTTCTTGTTGTTCTGGTTGTTGTTGTTCTTGTTAATGGCCATCGGCTTTCAATTGAATTGAAGTTGTGGATGTACTTTAACTTTTATTTGATGCCTGTTCCCATTTGTGTTTATTACACAATTTTGCTGCCACTTGAAATCAATTGGCCGGCCGCTGGCTGGCTGTGGCCAAAGGGGCGAGAAGCCAACCCCGAAAAACTGCTGATGCTCCAATAATTTCTAATTTATATTTCTGGTGAAAAGCCAAAGCCAAAGCAAATGCACATAAACCAAATTACCAGCCCACTAATCGATGAAGGCGTACAAGTGGGCGTGAACAGGACTTGTCGAGCCGCAAAAAACGTTTCAGCTCCACAATAAAAGCAAGAAGAATGCTAGGCAGCTGGAGGGAGGGAGGGCACGGTTTCGTTGGGCAACTGCAAAAACTTTTACACTGAAATTCAATTGAACTGCAACCAGGCAGGGAGTCAGTCGGTCAGTCAGTCAGTCAGTCAGTGGGTCAGTCAGCCAGTGGAGCTGGCAACACTCTGTGTGGAATCATTGAATGAGAGGAGACCCGTTTGCAGCACATCGTAATTTCTGGTGCGCGTTAAATGCGTTTGAGCAAGAAATGCCAATAAGTCAGCGTCCTGGTAGCATATCCTGGCCAGCCTGAAATGCTGTCGCCTGCACTAATGTGCGGTTCATTAGACAAAGTTGACCACACACACACACACACACACACACACACACACACACACACACACACACACACACACACACACACACACACACATACACACATGGCCAGAACCCTCGTCCGCCTGCCTGTCTGTCTATGGGTCAGCTGCTCAATCGAATCGCGTAATCGTATTAAAAGGATTCAAGGGACTAATTAGCAAAGCGCCGATGCATTGGCTCGCTCATGCGTTCATCTCCAGCCCAAGTGACCGGTTGCCAGTTACCAGTTGCCACTCGGCTGTCGCCTGATGCCAGTTGCAGCCTCAGCTCCATCATTTGATTAGCGTAATGCAGTTCTGCTCTAATTGCTAGCCATCAGACACCACGCCCACGCGCCAACCGCCCATGCCTAGCCGCAAAAAACTTAACTCATATGAAGGGGCAAAATGAAAAAAAAAAACTCGTAAAAACTGTCTCAATTGCCTGATGCGGCAAGCAGGTAACAAAGAGACTGCACTTTTTGTAACTTTTGGCGGCAGCTCTTGCAACTTTGCCGTTTGTGGGAACTTTCAGTCAAGCAGCTCTTACTTTTCGATACCATGTAAGCATAGAAAAGCTTAAAAAAATGGGGTATAAAAAGCAACTGTGTAGCTATCTCAGTCGAAATAGATGAGAGGGCACTTAATAGTTTTGTTAAATGATCAAAATAAAAATTGAGCTAATTCATATGATATAAATTAAAATAAAATTATATTTTTAATTTATTTTACTATAAGCTCTCTACCAAGTCTCACATGGTCATGATTTTTGTGCATTTATCTGAATACCCTCTCAATTTAGAAATACCCTCTCAATAGAAAATTCATATTAATTCAAAACTTTATTCTAAATACAAACACAATTATTATTGAAGAACACAGGGAATTGTGCTTAATTGCAGGGTATATCCCATTCGATCACGTTTGTTTCTTATGTATGCTTCATACATTTTTTTTGTTTCCTGTGACTGAGCAATTTTTATAAAAGCTGGAAAAGTTACGATTTACAAAGGGGTATGAGTTTTGCCCGCGGCACCTACCCCTCACCACAACCACCCAACCACACAACCCCCCCCCTGCGCTTTACCATTCTCTTAGCCAACTCTTGAGCCACTTTGCGCTCAAAGTCTGCTGCGTGGAGTCTGCGAAGCGTATGGCATTCACAAAGCATTCAGTTAATACGTACTTAATAGTCAAGTCATAAATTTTAAATACTGCTAAATGGCTGCCTCAAGATATGTTCGAGTGTGCTTATATGTCAGATATGCGCATGTAAAGCAGCGGTTACACACACACACACACACACACATACACACATGTGTATCTATATGCACTTATATATCATTCGCAGACCCGATCGAGCGGTTACAGCCCCACGAAAATCTTAGTTACATTTGGCATCAGTGAAAGTTAAGCCACAGTAATTTATGAGTAATGCTTGAGGTCTGGTGGCTTGCGCCAGGCATTAAAATCACAATGGTTGGCGCAGCTTTTATTTTAGTTAATATTACTTTCAACCAAGGGTAGACACCATTTTGCTGGAACTGTTGATATTTACAACCTAATGATAATGAAAGTTTGCTTTTAGCTGCAACTAGGATTTTAAAGATACTTTAAAGACTTTTAGTTTGAATCTAGGCAAGAGAAAACTGGATTAATTTTCTTTGTTTTATTTTAATTTTCAGTTAATATTTGATCTTCTATATCCTACTTCAATACATTTCAAAAAGTGGCTTAAAAATGATTTCATCGCGGAACGTTGAAACTACATTTCACAGGTAAGTTACAAGTTTTGATTATTTTATCTAAATATTGATTGTGTCTTGGAAAAAAATGTAATTTTTTAAATATTTTTCCAATATAGCAAATCAGTTATTTTTATATATATTATATTATTTATTTAATTTCACAAAGCCTTTCGCATGGCTCAGACACTTAAAAAAGTTAAGAGATTTCGCGGCAATTCGACTTTGACGAGGTCAAAAGTTGTTTCCATTACAAAGTTCCTTATAGAATATTTGTATATTCTTCTTCTACTTCATGAAAATTCTATTTGTGTAAGAAACAGTTCCAAGTGTCTCCATAATTTTCATGCTTATCATTATCAATTGAAAGTCGGCTTAGGCTTAAGCACAATCATTTCATTTAAGTTTTATGCACTGCTTACATATATAATCCCCAATCTAGGCTTTCAATTTTGAGCACATTTTGTTCTAGGCAAGTTCTTAGGCGTTTTCTTCAACTTTTCCAGCTGCCATTTTACGACTTTGTCTAGCAAAGTCAGTTGCCTTTCATTTTTTTTCGCACGAGTGTATTTATGTGCTATGTGTCACACACAATGCATGCCACAAACACACACACACACACACATACACACGCATACACACACTTTTGAGAAACTTCGACGAGCGCATAAAAATGATGAGTTATTTGTTTTTTAGTGCATAATTTATGAGTTAAATGAGTTTTTCATATGCGAGTGCGTGTAGGTTCGACTTCGTTATGGCGCTGGGCGTTGCTTTACAGATTTGTCAAACACACACACACACATGTCCGCACACCCCCACATACACACACATGCGTTGCTTGGTTGGCATTTTATTTATGACTTTTACGCGTGAAACTTCATTCGAAAGCGTTTAAGTGGAAGCGCACACAAAAAGATTTCCCTGCGCGCTTTTCCCCCAGCCAAACAAAACTTTTGTAGCTGCCGCTAAACGTTCCTCAAACGCATATGGGACACTTAAACATGCTCTTTGTGGCTTGCTTTGATGGCTCCACACACACGCACAAACACACAAACACACAGACAACAACACACACGCACGTTTATCATGCAAATTGCGCCTAATTGTCTGGAATGGGATTTACTTGTGGCTCTTAACTGGCACTACGCATATTTTTGGCCCCACAAAACTTTCTTCCAGCCATTGCCAAAAAAAAAGAGAAAGTAAAATCTGTGAAGGCATTCGAAGTGCGCATTAAATTCAAGCCCCAACCCTTGACCCCCCAACCTCTCGCCTAGGCCCGACGCCGGCTCGGCGCACATTTTCAACGCTGCTTAGCAGACATTCTGATTTAATTGTTTTGCCCAGCGATTCAAATAAAAAATTACCACGATATTTTCTTCTGTTTTCTCCTTTTTTAAAGTTCTTTGTTTATTTTTTTTCTTCAATGCATTGTTTCCTGCTGGCCTCCAGGCTCAAAGTTCACAATTTCAGCCCCAAAACGCAGCCTCAACCCGCTTTGTGTCTGCGTTATTTACCGAATTGAGTTGCCAACTCTCCACCCCTCACGCCTGCCACTCTCGTGGCCAAGTGGGGGCATTAATTTTTAACGGTAAATGCGCGAAAAGCGGCGCAGCCTTAAATGAATTGTTTGGGGCCAGCCATTGGAGCGACCCACCGACAACAGTGGCATGTAAATTAGAAACGGCTCCCTTTTGTCTTTGCCCAATGCCTGTATTTTGTTTTTTGTTTTTCATTCCTTTTGTTTTCGTTTAGATTGTTGTTTTTCTTGTTGGTTTTGTTGTAGTTACATGAGGACTTCTTGCCCTTTTCATACGCTTTCTCTATTCGTAGCTCTATTTGGATTATGACTAGCTTTGATTTTAATCTAAAATTTTGCTAAGAAATTAAAACTTGTGCATTGGAATATAATTAAAACAAGGTTCTAGTCGGGAGCTCTCGACTAGGGGATACCCTGAACCCTCTTCTTCTAACATCAAATGCATATGTATATTCTATTTTAGAAGCTATATGTCAAGTTTGGTGACTCTAGTTCTTATTATTTACCAAAATTGCCCAAAAAACAGGATATCGATATCGATTTTTATCGATTGCTTGGAAACGGAGAAAGTTATTGATTATCGGAAACAAACTCGATCTGCGCGGGAACTAGGAGCATCTACATCTAAAATTTCTAAAGTTTCTAGCTCTTATAGGTTCTGAGATCCTTGCGTTGTGGACGGACGGACGGACGGGCAGACAGACGGACATGGCTAAATCGACTCAACTATTTATGCTGATCAAGAATATATATACTTTAAGGGGTCGGAGTTGCTTCCTTCTGCCTGTTACATACATTTGGCTTTCGCACAAATACAATATACCCTTATACCTTAATGGGTTCAGGGTATAAAAAGCCAAACTTCGTGAAAATCGGATGATTTGGCCGAGATATGGGGGTGGTAAATTTTGACCCATGTCTATATACGGATCTTGGGGTTAGATTTTGACATGAATTTCGACTAAAAAATCGGTGTCGAGATTTTAATGCCAGATTAATCTAGAGGGAAAACCATGAAGAAAAAGCCAAACTTCGTGAAAATCGGATGAGATTTGGCCGAGATATGGGGGTGGTCATTTTTGACCCATGTCTATATACGAATCTTGGGGTAAGATTTGGACATGCATTTCGACCAAAAAATCGCAGTTCATATTTGAATGCCACATTAATCTAGAGGGAAAACCATGAAGAAAAAGTCAAACTTCGTGAAAATCGGATGAGATTTGGCCGAGATATGGGGGTGGTCATTTTTGACCCATGTCTATATACGAATCTTGGGGTAAGATTTGGACATGCATTTCGACCAAAAAATCGGTGTTCAGGCTTGAATGCCAGATTAATCTAGAGGGAAAACCATGAAGAAAAAGCCAAACTTCGTGAAAATCGGATGAGATTTGACCGAGTTATGGGGGTGGTAATTTTTGACCCATGTCTATAAACGAATTTTGGGGTAAGATTCGGACATGCATTTCGACTAAAAAATCGGTGTTCAGATTTGAATGCCAGATTAATCTACAGGGAAAACCATGAAGAAAAAGCCAAACTTCGTGGAAATCGGATAAGATTTGGCCGAGATATGGGGGTGGTCATTTTTGACCCATGTCTATATACGAATCTTGGGGTAAGATTTGGACATGAATTTCGACTAAAAAATCGGTGTCGGGATTTGAATGCAAGATTAATCTAAAGGGAAAACTATAAAGAAAAAGCCAAACTTCGTGGAAATCGGATGAGATTTGGCCGAGATATGGGGGTGGTCATTTTTGACCCAGGTCTATATACGAATCTTGGGGTAAGATTTGGACATGAATTTAGACTAAAAAATCGGTGTCGAGATTTGAATGCAAGATTAATCTAAAGGGAAAACTATAAAGAAAAAGCCAAACTTCGTGGAAATCTGATGAGATTTGACCGAGTTATGGGGGTGGTCATTTTTGGCCCATGTCTATATACGAATCTTGGGGTAAGATTTGGACATGAATATCGACTAAAAAATCGGTGTCGAGATTTGAATGCAAGATTAATCTAGAGGGAAAACCATGAAGAAAACGCCAAACTTCGTGAAAATCGGATGAGATTTGGCCGAGTTATGGAGGTGGTAATTTTTGACCCATGTCTATAAACGAATTTTGGGGTAAGATTCGGACATGCATTTCGACTAAAAAATCGGTGTTCAGATTTGAATGCCAGATTAATCTACAGGGAAAACCATGAAGAAAAAGCCAAACTTCGTGGAAATCGGATAAGATTTGGCCGAGATATGGGGGTGGTCATTTTTGACCCATGTCTATATACGAATCTTGGGGTAAGATTTGGACATGAATTTCGACTAAAAAATCGGTGTCGGGATTTGAATGCCAGATGAATCTAGAGGGAAAACCATGAAGAAAAATCCAAACTTCGTGGAAATCTGATGAGATTTGACCGAGTTATGGGGGTGGTCATTTTTGACCCATGTCTATATACGAATCTTGGGGTAAGATTTGGACATGAATTTCGACTAAAAAATCGGTGTCGGGATTTGAATGCAAGATTAATCTAAAGGGAAAACTATAAAGAAAAAGCCAAACTTCGTGGAAATCGGATGAGATTTGGCCGAGATATGGGGGTGGTCATTTTTGACCCAGGTCTATATACGAATCTTGGGGTAAGATTCGGACATGAATTTAGACTAAAAAATCGGTGTCGAGATTTGAATGCAAGATTAATCTAAACGGAAAACTATAAAGAAAAAGCCAAACTTCGTGGAAATCGGATGAGATTTGGCCGAGATATGGGGGTGGTCATTTTTGACCCATGTCTATATACGAATCTAGGGGTAAGATTTGGACATGAATTTCGACTAAAAAATCGCTGTTCATATTTGAATGACAGATTAATCTAGAGGGAAAACCATGAAGAAAAATCCAAATTTCGTGGAAATCTGATGAGATTTGACCGAGTTATGGGGGTGGTCATTTTTGACCCATGTCTATATACGAATCTTGGGGTAAGATTTGGACATGAATATCGACTAAAAAATCGGTGTCGAGATTTGAATGCAAGATTAATCTAGAGGGAAAACCATGAAGAAAACGCCAAACTTCGTGAAAATCGGATGAGATTTGGCCGAGTTATGGAGGTGGTAATTTTTGAGCCATGTCTATAAACGAATTTTGGGGTAAGATTCGGACATGCATTTCGACTAAAAAATCGGTGTTCAGATTTGAATGCCAGATTAATCTAAAGGGAAAACTATAAAGAAAAAGCCAAACTTCGTGGAAATCGGATGAGATTTGGCCGAGATATGGGGGTGGTCATTTTTGACCCAGGTCTATATACGAATCTTGGGGTAAGATTTGGACATGAATTTAGACTAAAAAATCGGTGTCGAGATTTGAATGCAAGATTAATCTAAAGGGAAAACTATAAAGAAAAAGCCAAACTTCGTGGAAATCGGATGAGATTTGGCCGAGATATGGGGGTGGTCATTTTTGACCCATGTCTATATACGAATCTAGGGGTAAGATTTGGACATGAATTTCGACTAAAAATCGCTGTTCATATTTGAATGACAGATTAATCTAGAGGGAAAACCATGAAGAAAAATCCAAATTTCGTGGAAATCTGATGAGATTTGACCGAGTTATGGGGGTGGTCATTTTTGACCCATGTCTATATACGAATCTTGGGGTAAGATTTGGACATGAATATCGCCTAAAAAATCGGTGTCGAGATTTGAATGCAAGATTAATCTAGAGGGAAAACCATGAAGAAAACGCCAAACTTCGTGAAAATCGGATGAGATTTGGCCGAGTTATGGAGGTGGTAATTTTTGAGCCATGTCTATAAACGAATTTTGGGGTAAGATTCGGACATGCATTTCGACTAAAAAATCGGTGTTCAGATTTGAATGCCAGATTAATCTAAAGGGAAAACTATAAAGAAAAAGCCAAACTTCGTGGAAATCGGATGAGATTTGGCCGAGATATGGGGGTGGTCATTTTTGACCCATGTCTATATACGAATCTGGGGTAAGATTTGGACATGAATTTCGACTAAAAAATCGGTGTCGAGATTTGAATGCAAGATTAATCTAAAGGGAAAACTATAAAGAAAAAGCCAAACTTCGTGGAAATCGGATGAGATTTGGCCGAGATATGGGGGTGGTCATTTTTGACCCATGTCTATATACGAATCTGGGGTAAGATTTGTACATGAATTTCGACTAAAAAATCGGTGTCGGGATTTGAATGCAAGATTAATCTAGAGGGAAAACCATGAAGAAAACGCCAAACTTCGTGAAAATCGGATGAGATTTGGCCGAGTTATGGAGGTGGTAATTTTTGACCCATGTCTATAAACGAATTTTGGGGTAAGATTCGGACATGCATTTCGACTAAAAAATCGGTGTTCAGATTTGAATGCCAGATTAATCTACAGGGAAAACCATGAAGAAAAAGCCAAACTTCGTGGAAATCGGATAAGATTTGGCCGAGATATGGGGGTGGTCATTTTTGACCCATGTCTATATACGAATCTTGGGGTAAGATTTGGACATGAATTTCGACTAAAAAATCGCTGTTCATATTTGAATGCCAGATGAATCTAGAGGGAAAACCATGAAGAAAAATCCAAACTTCGTGGAAATCTGATGAGATTTGACCGAGTTATGGGTGTGGTCATTTTTGACCCATGTCTATATACGAATCTTGGGGTAAGATTTGGACATGAATTTCGACTAAAAAATCGGTGTCGGGATTTGAATGCAAGATTAATCTAAAGGGAAAACTATAAAGAAAAAGCCAAACTTCGTGGAAATCGGATGAGATTTGGCCGAGATATGGGGGTGGTCATTTTTGACCCATGTCTATATACGAATCTTGGGGTAAGATTTGGACATGAATTTCGACTAAAAAATCGGTGTCGAGATTTCAATGCAAGATTAATCTAAAGGGAAAACTATGAAGAAAAATCCAAATTTCGTGGAAATCTGATGAGATTTGACCGAGTTATGGGGGTGGTCATTTTTGACCCATGTCTATATACGAATCTGGGGTAAGATTTGGACATGAATATCGACTAAAAAATCGGTGTCGAGATTTGAATGCAAGATTAATCTAGAGGGAAAACCATGAAGAAAACGCCAAACTTCGTGAAAATCGGATGAGATTTGGCCGAGTTATGGAGGTGGTAATTTTTGACCTATGTCTATAAACGAAAATCGGTGTTCAGATTTGAATGCCAGATTAATCTACAGGGAAAACCATGAAGAAAAAGCCAAACTTCGTGGAAATCGGATAAGATTTGGCCGAGATATGGGGGTGGTCATTTTTGACCCATGTCTATATACGAATCTTGGGGTAAGATTTGGACATGAATTTCGACTAAAAAATCGCTGTTCATATTTGAATGCCAGATGAATCTAGAGGGAAAACCATGAAGAAAAATCCAAACTTCGTGGAAATCTGATGAGATTTGGCCGAGTTATGGGGGTGGTCATTTTTGACCCATGTCTATATACGAATCTTGGGGTAAGATTTGGACATGAATTTCGACTAAAAAATCGGTGTCGGGATTTGAATGCAAGATTAATCTAAAGGGAAAACTATAAAGAAAAAGCCAAACTTCGTGGAAATCGGATGAGATTTGGCCGAGATATGGGGGTGGTCATTTTTGACCCATGTCTATATACGAATCTTGGGGTAAGATTTGGACATGAATTTCGACTAAAAAATCGGTGTCGAGATTTGAATGCAAGATTAATCTAAAGGGAAAACTATGAAGAAAAATCCAAATTTCGTGGAAATCTGATGAGATTTGACCGAGTTATGGGGGTGTTCATTTTTGAGCCATGTCTATATACGAATCTTGGGGTAAGATTCGGACATGCATTTCGACTAAAAAATCGGTGTTCAGATTTGAATGCCAGATTAATCTAGAGGGAAAACCATGAAGAAAAATCCAAACTTCGTGGAAATCTGATGAGATTTGGCCGAGTTATGGGGGTGGTCATTTTTGACCCATGTCTATATACGAATCTTGGGGTAAGATTTGGACATGAATTTCGACTAAAAAATCGGTGTCGAGATTTGAATGCAAGATTAATCTAGAGGGAAAACCATGAAGAAAACGCCAAACTTCGTGAAAATCGGATGAGATTTGGCCGAGTTATGGGGGTGGTAATTTTTGACCCATGTCTATATATGAATCTTGGGGTAAGATTCTGACATGCATTTCGACTAAAAAATCGGTGTTCAGATTTGAATGCCAGATAAATCTAGAGGGAAAACCATGAAGAAAAATCCAAACTTCGTGGAAATCTGATGAGATTTGACCGAGTTATGGGGTTGGTCATTTTTGACCCATGTCTATATACGAATCTTGGGGTAAGATTTGGACATGAATTTCGACTAAAAAATCGGTGTCGGGATTTGAATGCAAGATTAATCTAAAGGGAAAACTATAAAGAAAAAGCCAAGCTTCGTGGAATTCGGATGAGATTTGGCCGAGTTATGGGGGTGGTAATTTTTGACCCATGTCTATATACGAATCTTGGGGTAAGATTTGGACATGAATTTCGACTAAAAAATCGCTGTTCATATTTGAATGTCAGATTAATCTAGAGGGAAAACCATGAAGAAAAATCCAAACTTCGTGGAAATCTGATGAGATTTGACCGAGTTATGGGGGTGGTCATTTTTGACAATTTCGACT
The DNA here is from genome assembly GCF_003285875.2 of Drosophila novamexicana. Taxonomy (NCBI): domain Eukaryota; kingdom Metazoa; phylum Arthropoda; class Insecta; order Diptera; family Drosophilidae; genus Drosophila; species Drosophila novamexicana. Next base: position 6,303,424 of record NW_020824765.1, on the reverse strand, counting down.
AAAAAATCGCTGTTCATATTTGAATGTCAGATTAATCTAGAGGGAAAACCATGAAGAAAAATCCAAACTTCGTGGAAATCTGATGAGATTTGACCGAGTTATGGGGGTGGTCATTTTTGACCCATGTCTATATACGAATCTTGGGGTAAGATTTGGACATGAATTTCGACTAAAAATCGGTGTCGGGATTTGAATGCAAGATTAATCTAAAGGGAAAACTATGAAGAAAAATCCAAACTTCGTGGAAATCGGATGAGATTTGGCCGAGATATGGGGGTGGTCATTTTTGACCCATGTCTATATACGAATCTTGGGGTAAGATTTGGACATGAATTTCGACTAAAAAATCGCTGTTCATATTTGAATGCCAGATGAATCTAGAGGGAAAACCATGAAGAAAAAGCAAAACTTCGTGGAAATCGGATGAGATTTGGCCGAGATATGGGGGTGGTCATTTTTGACCCATGTCTATATACGAATCTTGGGGTAAGATTTGGACATGAATTTCGACTAAAAAATCGCTGTTCATATTTGAATGCCAGATGAATCTAGAGGGAAAACCATGAAGAAAAATCCAAACTTCGTGGAAATCTGATGAGATTTGACCGAGTTATGGGGGTGGTCATTTTTGACCCATGTCTATATACGAATCTGGGGGTAAGATTTGGACATGAATTTCGACTAAAAAATCGGTGTCGGGATTTGAATGCAAGATTAATCTAAAGGGAAAACTATAAAGAAAGAGCCAAACTTCGTGGAAATCGGATGAGATTTGGCCGAGATATGGGGGTGGTCATTTTTGACCCATGTCTATATACGAATCTTGGGGTAAGATTTGGACATGAATTTCGACTAAAAAATCGGTGTCGAGATTTGAATGCAAGATTAATCAAAAGGGAAAACTATGAAGAAAACGCCAAACTTCGTGAAAATCGGATGAGATTTGGCCGAGTTATGGGGGTGGTAATTTTTGACCCATGCCTATATACGAATCTTGGGGTAAGATTTGGACATGAATTTCGACTAAAAAATCGCTGTTCATATTTGAATGACAGATTAATCTAGAGGGAAAACCATGAAGAAAAATCCAAACTTCGTGGAAATCTGATGAGATTTGACCGAGTTATGGGGGTGGTCATTTTTGACCCATGTCTATATACGAATCTTGGGGTAAGATTTGGACATGAATTTCGACTAAAAAATCGGTGTCGAGATTTGAATGCAAGATTAATCTAAAGGGAAAACTATAAAGAAAAAGCCAAACTTCGTGGAAATCGGATGAGATTTGGCCGAGATATGGGGGTGGTCATTTTTGACCCATGTCTATATACGAATCTGGGGTAAGATTTGGACATGAATTTCGACTAAAAAATCGGTGTCGAGATTTGAATGCAAGATTATTCTAAAGGGAAAACTATAAAGAAAAAGCCAAACTTCGTGGACATCGGATGAGATTTGGCCGAGATATGGGGGTGGTCATTTTTGACCCATGTCTATATACGAATCTTGGGGTAAGATTTGGACATGAATTTCGACTAAAAAATCGGTGTTCATATTTGAATGACAGATTAATCTAGAGGGAAAACCATGAAGAAAAATCCAAACTTCGTGGAAATCTGATGAGATTTGACCGAGTTATGGGGGTGGTCATTTTTGACCCATGTCTATATACGAATCTTGGGGTAAGATTTGGACATGAATTTCGACTAAAAAATCGGTGTCAAGATTTGAATGCAAGATTAATCTAGAGGGAAAACCATGAAGAAAACGCCAAACTTCGTGAAAATCGGATGAGATTTGGACGAGTTATGGGGGTGGTAATTTTTGACCCATGTCTATATACGAATCTTGGGGTAAGATTCGGACATGCATTTCGACTAAAAAATCGGTGTTCAGATTTGAATGCCAGATTAATCTAGAGGGAAAACCGTGAAGAAAAATCCAAACTTCGTGGAAATCTGATGAGATTTGACCGAGTTATGGGGGTGGTCATTTTTGACCCATGTCTATATACGAATCTTGGGGTAAGATTTGGACATGAATTTCGACTAAAAAATCGGTGTCGAGATTTGAATGCAAGATTAATCAAAAGGGAAAACTATGAAGAAAACGCCAAACTTCGTGAAAATCGGATGAGATTTGGCCGAGTTATGGGGGTGATAATTTTTGACCCATGCCTATATACGAATCTTGGGGTAAGATTTGGACATGAATTTCGACTAAAAAATCGCTGTTCATATTTGAATGACAGATTAATCTAGAGGGAAAACCATGAAGAAAAATCCAAACTTCGTGGAAATCTGATGAGATTTGACCGAGTTATGGGGGTGGTCATTTTTGACCCATGTCTATATACGAATCTTGGGGTAAGATTTGGACACGAATTTCGACTAAAAAATCGGTGTCGGGATTTGAATGCAAGATTAATCTAAAGGGAAAACTATAAAGAAAAAGCCAAACTTCGTGGAAATCGGATGAGATTTGGCCGAGATATGGGGGTGGTCATTTTTGACCCATGTCTATATACGAATCTGGGGTAAGATTTGGACATGAATTTCGACTAAAAAATCGGTGTCGAGATTTGAATGCAAGATTAATCTAAAGGGAAAACTATAAAGAAAAAGCCAAACTTCGTGGACATCGGATGAGATTTGGCCGAGATATGGGGGTGGTCATTTTTGACCCATGTCTATATACGAATCTTGGGGTAAGATTTGGACATGAATTTCGACTAAAAAATCGCTGTTCATATTTGAATGACAGATTAATCTAGAGGGAAAACCATGAAGAAAAATCCAAACTTCGTGGAAATCTGATGAGATTTGACCGAGTTATGGGGGTGGTAATTTTTGACCCATGTCTATATACGAATCTTGGGGTAAGATTTGGACATGAATTTCGACTAAAAAATCGGTGTCAAGATTTGAATGCAAGATTAATCTAGAGGGAAAACCATGAAGAAAACGCCAAACTTCGTGAAAATCGGATGAGATTTGGCCGAGTTATGGGGGTGGTAATTTTTGACCCATGTCTATATACGAATCTTGGGGTAAGATTCGGACATGCATTTCGACTAAAAAATCGGTGCTCAGATTTGAATGCCAGATTAATCTAGAGGGAAAACCATGAAGAAAAATCCAAACTTCGTGGAAATCTGATGAGATTTGACCGAGTTATGGGGGTGGTCATTTTTGACCCATGTCTATATACGAATCTTGGGGTAAGATTTGGACATGAATTTCGACTAAAAAATCGGTGTCGAGATTTAAATGCAAGATTAATCAAAAGGGAAAACTATGAAGAAAACGCCAAACTTCGTGAAAATCGGATGAGATTTGGCCGAGTTATGGGGGTGGTAATTTTTGACCCATGCCTATATACGAATCTTGGGGTAAGATTCTGACATGCATTTCGACTATAAAATTGGTGTTCAGATTTGAATGCCAGATTAATCTAGAGGGAAAACCATGAAGAAAAATCCAAACTTCGTGGAAATCTGATGAGATTTGACCGAGTTATGGGGTTGGTCATTTTTGACCCATGTCTATATACGAATCTTGGGGTAAGATTTGGACATGAATTTCGACTAAAAAATCGGTGTCGGGATTTGAATGCAAGATTATTCTAAAGGGAAAACTATAAAGAAAAAGCCAAGTATCGTGGAAATCGGATGAGATTTGGCCGAGTTATGGGGGTGGTAATTCTTGACCCATGTCTATATACGAATCTTGGGGTAAGATTTGGACATGAATTTCGACTAAAAAATCGCTGTTCATATTTGAATGCCAGATGAATCTAGAGGGAAAACCATGAAGAAAAAGCAAAACTTCGTGGAAATCGGATGAGATTTGGCCGAGATATGGGGGTGGTCATTTTTGACCCATGTCTATATACGAATCTTGGGGTAAGATTTGGACATGAATTTCGACTAAAAAATCGCTGTTCATATTTGAATGCCAGATGAATCTAGAGGGAAAACCATGAAGAAAAATCCAAACTTCGTGGAAATCGGATGAGATTTGGCCGAGATATGGGGGTGGTCATTTTTGACCCATGTCTATATACGAATCTTGGGGTAAGATTTGGACATGAATTTCGACTAAAAAATCGCTGTTCATATTTGAATGCCAGATGAATCTAGAGGGAAAACCATGAAGAAAAATCCAAACTTCGTGGAAATCTGATGAGATTTGACCGAGTTATGGGGGTGGTCATTTTTGACCCATGTCTATATACGAATCTTGGGGTAAGATTTGGACATGAATTTCGACTAAAAAATCGGTGTCGAGATTTAAATGCAAGATTAATCAAAAGGGAAAACTATAAAGAAAACGCCAAACTTCGTGAAAATCGGATGAGATTTGGCCGAGTTATGGGGGTGGTAATTCTTGACCCATGTCTATATACGAATCTTGGGGTAAGATTTGGACATGAATTTCGACTAAAAAATCGGTGTCGGGATTTGAATGCAAGATTATTCTAAAGGGAAAACTATAAAGAAAAAGCCAAGCTTCGTGGAAATCGGATGAGATTTGGCCGAGTTATGGGGGTGGTAATTCTTGACCCATGTCTATATACGAATCTTGGGGTAAGATTTGGACATGAATTTCGACTAAAAAATCGCTGTTCATATTTGAATGCCAGATGAATCTAGAGGGAAAACCATGAAGAAAAAGCAAAACTTCGTGGAAATCGGATGAGATTTGGCCGAGATATGGGGGTGGTCATTTTTGACCCATGTCTATATACGAATCTTGGGGTAAGATTTGGACATGAATTTCGACTAAAAAATCGCTGTTCATATTTGAATGCCAGATGAATCTAGAGGGAAAACCATGAAGAAAAATCCAAACTTCGTGGAAATCTGATGAGATTTGACCGAGTTATGGGGGTGGTCATTTTTAACCCATGTCTATATACGAATATTGGGGTAAGATTTGGACATGAATTTCGACTAAAAAATCGGTGTCGGGATTTGAATGCAAGATTAATCTAAAGGGAAAACTATAAAGAAAAAGCCAAACTTCGTGGAAATCGGATGAGATTTGGCCGAGATATGGGGGTGGTCATTTTTGACCCATGTCTATATACGAATCTGGGGTAAGATGTGGACATGAATTTCGACTAAAAAATCGGTGTCGAGATTTGAATGCAAGATTAATCCAAAGGGAAAACTATAAAGAAAAAGCCAAACTTCGTGGACATCGGATGAGATTTGGCCGAGATATGGGGGTGGTCATTTTTGACCCAAGTCTATATACGAATCTTGGGGTAAGATTTGGACATGAATTTCGACTAAAAAATCGCTGTTCATATTTGAATGACAGATTAATCTAGAGGGAAAACCATGAAGAAAAATCCAAACTTCGTGGAAATCTGATGAGATTTTGACCGAGTTATGGGGGTGGTCATTTTTGACCCATGTCTATATACGAATCTTGGGGTAAGATTTGGACATGAATTTCGACTAAAAAATCGGTGTCGAGATTTGAATGCAAGATTAATCTAGAGGGAAAACCATGAAGAAAACGCCAAACTTCGTGAAAATCGGATGAGATTTGGCCGAGTTATGGGGGTGGTAATTTTTGACCCATGTCTATATACGAATCTTGGGGTAAGATTCGGACATGCATTTCGACTAAAAAATCGGTGTTCAGATTTGAATGCCAGATTAATCTAGAGGGAAAACCATGAAGAAAAATCCAAACTTCGTGGAAATCTGATGAGATTTGACCGAGTTATGGGGGTGGTCATTTTTGACCCATGTCTATATACGAATCTTGGGGTAAGATTTGGACATGAATTTCGACTAAAAAATCGGTGTCGAGATTTGAATGCAAGATTAATCTAAAGGGAAAACTATGAAGAAAACGCCAAACTTCGTGAAAATCGGATAAAAAATCGGTGGCCGAGTTATGGGGGTGGTAATTTTTGACCCATGTCTATATACGAATCTTGGGGTAAGATTCTGACATGCATTTCGACTAAAAAATCGGTGTTCAGATTTGAATGCCAGATTAATCTAGAGGGAAAACCATGAAGAAAAATCCAAACTTCGTGGAAATCTGATGAGATTTGACCGAGTTATGGGGGTGGTCATTTTTGACCCATGTCTATATACGAATCTTGGGGTAAGATTTGGACATGAATTTCGACTAAAAAATCGGTGTCAGGATTTGAATGCAAGATTAATCTAAAGGGAAAACTATAAAGAAAAAGCCAAACTTCGTGGAAATCGGATGAGATTTGGCCGAGATATGGGGGTGGTCATTTTTGACCCATGTCTATATACGAATCTTGGGGTAAGATTTGGACATGAATTTCGACTAAAAAATCGCTGTTCATATTTGAATGACAGATTAATCTAGAGGGAAAACCATGAAGAAAAATCCAAACTTCGTGGAAATCTGATGAGATTTGACCGAGTTATGGGGGTGGTCATTTTTGACCCATGTCTATATACGAATCTTGGGGTAAGATTTGGACATGAATTTCGACTAAAAAATCGGTGTCGAGATTTGAATGCAAGATTAATCTAGAGGGAAAACAATGAAGAAAACGCCAAACTTCGTGAAAATCGGATGAGATTTGGCCGAGTTATGGGGGTGGTCATTTTTGACCCATGTCTATATACGAATCTTGGGGTAAGATTCGGACATTCATTTCGGCTAAATAATCGGTGTTCAGATTTGAATGCCAGATTAATCTAGAGGGAAAACCGTGAAGAAAAATCCTATATCATATATATATTCTATTTTAGAAGCCATATGTCAAGTTTGGTGACTCTAGTTTTTATTATTTACCAAAATTGCCAAAATCGGTATCGATTTTTATCGATTGCTTGGAAACTGAGTAAGTTATCGATTATCGGAAACAAACTCGATCTGCGCGGGAGCTAGGAGCATCTACATCTAAAATTTCAAGTCTCTAGCTCTAATAGATTCTGAGATCCTTGCGTTCATACATACGGACGGACGGACAGACAGACGGACATGGCTAGATCGACTCAGCTATTTATGCTGATCAAGAATATATATACTTTATGGGGTCGGAGTTGCTTCCTTCTGCCTGTTACATATATTTGGCTTTCGCACAAATACAATATACCCTTATACCCATTTTTAATGGGTTCAGGGTATAATTAATCTAATATTACTTTCCCATCGAAGGCTTAATTTTATTATAGGTTTTTTTTAACAAATCAACAAAGGCAACTTACCTTGGAAATTGTTTCAGTTTACGGAAAATTACAAAAATAAGCTAGGCAAAAACTTTAGGATTTTTTTAGCCTATTTTTTAAGCCGTTTAATTTAGATATTCATATCATAATTAAGTAAAATCGAAAGCAAAAATGCATTCAGCTTGAAAAACAGCTCCAAAAGACTTTAAGCTATGTTCTGTTAGGGTATTTGGGCTGCGGTTTGCCAATGGCAATTTTGGGAGATGCTTTTATTTATTCTTTGGGTGTTGCTGCTGTTTTGTCGATTGCTTTGGCCTTTGGCGTTCATTTGGCAACACTCGGTTGGCCGTATCTCTGCTTTGTGTTGGTTTTTTTGTTTTGTTTTTGTCTTTTGGGTGTGTGTGTGGGGTTTTTTTTTGCGTGAAGGGTGCCACAGAAAATATTTCCGGCTGTTGGTTGGCTGGTGTTGGAGCATGCCATCAATCTGACCTGTGCCCCGGGCAGCGCAGTGCCAGGCGATGGCGATGGGAGTACCAGCAGCAAGAGCAGCACTTGCAGCCTCTGGCCTTTAATTTAAAAACTCTTTTACGCCGTCTCGCCTCAAAATGCGGCAAAGCAGCGCCCAATAATGTGAATTTTATGTAATTGAAGTGCCCAACAGACAAGAAAAAGACTAGGCAAAAAAAAAAAAAAAAAAAAACATACAAAAAAGGGAATAAAGCGAAAGAGCGCAAGAGAAATGTAATAGCATAACTCTTTTGCGGCTTAGGTTGATTTTCGGTGCCCCTGAAGGCGTTTAAGACAAAGCGACAAACTGCGAGAGCGATTTCAACTTGACTAAGTTCAACGAGCTCAACTTGTTATGCTCCAATGAAGTTAGCCTAACTTGGCACTTATTTTCAGAATAATATTGTAAGGAAATCAGCAGAAAGCTTCCACTTGCACTGTACAATACGGATATAGTATGTATAGCATACTTTGAAAGCACTAAAAGGCGTTGAGAAATATCATTAATGAGCGCTTGTAGCAGTCACCAATTTTCTTATGGGATAACCAATTGTGTTATTAACGAGCAATGAAACAGATACAATGTAGAACCATATATTGAACAAGCTTTCAAAGCACATTAAAGCTTTTAGCCAGATTTGATAATTCAAAGGAAGCTGACCTAAATCCAAAAACTCTATAATATCTTTCTGTTAAAATAAAAGAGCATTTCTTCAATGAGCTTGAAAGCACATTTAAACTTTTGGAAAGATTTGATGGAGTAAGCTATTGATTAATAGATTACTTAAAGCTCGGAATAATCTCTATCAGCATTGCTCTATCTTTCTGTTCAAGTACCTATGTAAGGAGCTGTAAAAGAACATTAAGGCTTTAAGCCAAAATTATTGAATCAAATTTAGTTCACTTAAGTCACAAAACTGTAGTTTGCCTGCGTATGCTTTGAAAGCACATTTAAGCTTAATACGCGATAAATAGCGCAAATATAAGCTTAGTGGACTGTCATATAAAGAGCCCTAAATTCCTATTGCATTTGAATGTCAAATTCTTCCACAACATTAATCCAAAGTTGTTGTTGCTTTTTGAGCTCGTGTCATTAGGCTATAATCCATTCAGAAATTTACAACAGTTGGCTATATAAAGTGTGCTCATTTTTCATTAGTTTGCAATTAAACAGCTTGTACTAGCTGGCTTGTTGGCCATAATTTTGAGCTGCCTGCGAGTGGCCAACACATTTGGTTAATCTTGCAGTTCACATAGCCTGCCAATTGCCAGCACAAAGTGAATTTCATTATTTCGCAATTAGACGGCTTTTGTAACATGTTCGACCCCTCGCTGCTGCCAACGCAATATTGGTATATATTTTAATTTTTGAGCAGCACTGCCAACATTTTTGGCATTCGACCAGGCCAAATCTCCAACAAGACACAGTAAATTGCCGGCTCAAACCCTTGGCCAAATGCCGCCCAGCAGCAGCCGTCGCAGCTGCGTGGGCGTGGGTTGAACAAAAAAAAAAATGCGAAGCGGGCAATATGCTTCTTTAATTAAGGTCAAAATAAATATACCAAGCGTTCTTTTTGCATCAGCCTGTCTTTGAGATAAATGGCTGCGAAAAAGGGCTATATGCAGCGGCTGGCTCTGGAGTTATGGCTGGGGACAAGGGCAGCTTGGCGCTTGAGAGGCGGTGGCTGGCCGATTTGATAAATAAGTGGGCAAATGCGCCCACAATTGCTTTGGGCAACTGGCGGCTCTTTTGCATTTTGGCTTTTGTTTTGATTTTGTTTCTATTGCTTCCTTTTTTAAATACACTTTCAGTAATGGCTATTTCAGTGTTTGCTTTGGGTGTGTAACATTAAAACGTCTACTGCATAATCATAAAGCTGCAAAATTAAATAAAATAAAATCTGACAATTTATTCCTTTCTGATAGACTTTATTGCATTTTAGTGCATTCTTACCAAGGCTCACCTTGCTAAGATGCCAACATTTAGCCAAACTTATTCGAATTTGACTTCATTTGCTTGAACATTAATTTGCTTAACAACATTTTATCAGGCTTTTATAATGAAACCACTTAAGAGCGAGATGTGGCTTAACGTCATATATATATATATATATATTCATATTTATGCATGTTTTAAATACGGGCTTGCGTCGAGGCCTTGAGCTCATTTAATTGAATCAAAGAAATGCTCGGCAATTTAAAAAAGTTGTAATTTTAATTATTTTTTTTTAAGAACACTTCATTTTAATTTATGCCTTTGGTAGTGCATTTAATCTCCAGCAACTCGGTGAGTTTCATGTAACATTTTTTTTTTGTAATTTTCTTGCTGGCAATTTTAAGCTTTTGCTGATTTTTTGTTTGCAACGGGTTTTGGTTAATTGCCGAAGGACGAGCGTGTAATTGTGCCAATCCTGCCTGCTTATTTCACTCTCCCATTTATTTATTTATTTTTTTTTTTTCGACTCTCTTTTTATTTATTTGCACTGGCATTAAAAGGAAAGTACATAAAATAAATAAATAAATTTTTTGCAAGCTGCAAAGGTCGCCGAAGCGAATTCTGAACGCTCAATGCGCGCATTGCTTTACACATTTGCCACAAGCCGAGGGACAAGCTCATTTTTTTTTCAGCCCGATGGCCAACTGAGCTGCCCCGCCCATACCCTATCCATACCCTAACGTACTGGCCGCAACGAACCGCTGCCAAGTTGAGCCGAAGTTCGCGTTCGAGCCGATTTTCACATTTGTGGCAATGAATTTTTACGCATTTTACGTGCTTTCGCTTTATTTGTAACCCTTTTTTTTCATTTGATTCGTTTTTTCTCTTTTCTTTATTTTTGTTGTTGTTGTTTGCCGCTCGTTTTTGTGGCACATTAAAAAATTACAGCGCATTACGCAAATTAACCTCAGACTTAGCAGCGTCTTTTATTATTATGTATGAACGCTTAAAAATCGGCGACAACATGCAAATTGCGCATACGCCGCGTGCAACAGCCGCGTGATTTTTCGTTTTTTCACTCCTTTGTATTTCATGTTTATTTTCTGTTGCCATAACCCAATTTTGATGTGCGATCTTGTTTTTTTTTTTTTCAATTTAAAATTTCACCAACGCCCTTTGTGCGTTCGCAGCTTAAGACTTGATTATAATTGAAATTATTTATGCGCACATTTTTATTTGTCACGGCAGACAGAGGGGAAAAAGCAAATGTAAATAAATGTGTTTTCCTTTGTATTGTCAACAATTGTTTAATTTGCGCGTGCTCTTGTCAGCGGCATTTAATTATTGTAAGCGCTTTGTTATAATTCATTTTAATTACAATGTGCCAGGCATTGATTTAACACAATTAAGCCGCATGCCAAAAAAAAAAAAAACAATATAAATAAAACCCGATTTTAACATTCGCATTTAAATAAATTTGCATTCACCTTTCGAGTGCTTTCTAAATTTGCATCAGCATACCTGCTGATATTGTTTGCATTAAATAAACAATCGTTATCTTTATTTAATTGGTTTAACATTTTTTTTAAATTTAATCACCACCAAGTATTTAGTTAAGTGACTGGTTTTAAATAAGTGCTCTAAAATAAATGTTTAACAATATAATTAATTTTAATTAATTTAATTCTGATAGCAAATTTATAACGCATGGGTAAAGCCCATCTCGTACCTCATTAGGCAAATGCATAATGCATATCAATTTAGCTATGTCTGACTGTTATTTTTATTTTGTAGAGGGTATTCAAATTATCAAGTTCGGCACCTCCGAGTCCATAAAGTATATATACTCTTGATCAGCATCAACAGCTGAGTCTATAAGGCCATGCCCCTCTGTGTGTCCGTTTGTCTGTTTCTTTTGCAAATTTGTTTCTATCGTATTTAAAACTTATCATGGGACTGGATTGGATTGGACTGGGTTGAAACACCTCATCTCATCAGCTGCTTTAGGGTATGATCGTACTAGGGTCAAGTTCTTGCATGCCAAACATTGTTGTTTTTAAACTAACTTAGCCAAACTGCACCTTTAACCTCCAAAGATATAGTTCTGTTATTATTATTGTTCTTTATGTTGTTAACTTACTCGTATGTGGCACAAACTGTTAAGCAATAGCATTGGCTTTCGGTTAGACAAAACTTAAAACTAACCCTTGGGCAATTCCATTACCGAGCTCTGTAAACTATTTCTTTCTTTATGTTTATTAAGTCCTTGCTACTAACCTTTGGCAAAGGCTGACATAGCTTTCGCAAGCAGAATTAAATATTAATTTATATAGAATACAATCATTTGTGTTTTATAAAACATATGTTCTTTTCATAGCTACTAAATTAAGAACTTGTGTCTGTTTCTGGCGGGAACTCTAAATCTTTTCTTGTCGGCTTTTCACAAGTTGAAGAGTAAGATGTGCAACAATTGGTCTAACTTAAGTAAAGCTTCATTTAGGCTTTGCTTAATCGTTCCTTTTATTTATGTTGTTTATTTTGTTAGTCAACTAATTTTCCTGTTTATTTCCCAAAATATAACCAAAAATATAATGGCCAACTCAACTTGTCAAGTCCACAAGTTGCAAAACCCCGCAAAATAATCAAATAGCAAAAATAAAGCAATTAGAAACACAAATCAGGCTAACCGGCATGTAAACAAACCTAGCTCAATGTTGCAACCAAAAGGGGCAAGAACAAAAAAAAAAAAAAAAAGAAAGAAAAGAAAAAAATAAGATAGGCAAGTTTCGGTCTGTGTCTGGCAGCTGAAGGTTAAGCAGGCGTGCCACAGCCTGACCCACAAGGAGCAACAACTACAACAGACATTTGAGAAAAAGAAACAATTACAAAACTGATTAGAAAATCTGAACGGATGGTAGCATGCGGTGGGCGGCGGGCGAGAGCAAACACGTGCGATACATTGTTTTGCTTGCGCCCAAAGCTAGCACTCTAGTCCGGGGCAGGGCCAGGGCCAGGGGCAGGGGCAAGGGCAAGGACAGGGGCCGGCAGCTCGACTATCTTTGGCAGGAAAAACAACAAAACCGCACAATTTGCAAAAACAACAATGACCATGATTCTGGGGTCGCACACAAAAACCAACAAAAAGCGTAAAGTCAAAAAAAGTCCAGAGGAAGCCAAAGACACAGGCAAAAGGAACTGTGTGTGCGCGCGTGTGTGTGTGTGTGTGTGTGTGTGTGGGCGTGTCTCGAAATTGACACGCTTCGTAATGCGTTGGGTTTGTGGCAACAACGATTTAGATTTAGATTCAGCTACAGCAACCGAGAGAGAAACATGGAAAACTAATCGACTTAGTCAGCGACACCTTAAATATGGACAAGAAAGGAGTCGCATGCGAGCTCAGGTTCGAAAAAGGGCCAACAAAGCTCCGTTATGCGGCCTATACACATCCTTTTGTCTCTGCTCGGACGCAGTTTCAATACAATTTTTGTTAGCCAGGACTTTGTGCGGCGAGTTGCTACGCCTTTTCTCCCCCCCACCCCCTCCAAAAAAAAAAAAAAAAAACATTGCAACAAAATGAGTTTTAGAACGTTTCGAGGCATGTTTTTCTTTTCGTTTGCTTCGTTTCAGTTAGGAGCAGAGGCTGGAATGGGGTGGGGTCGGACATGGGACATGCGACATGGACATGGTCATCGATTTGGACATCGTCTCGGTATTGCACTCAAACTGAAATAAATTTCAGTCAATCTCAAGCTCGATGCCAATAACGATAACAATAATTGCCGTCCAGGGACAAATATGTTCGCCATTTTCCAATAGCGTCGCACCGAATGGTTCGCTCTAATAAAAAATGGACGCAGCAGCTGTACGGCAGTAAAAGCTTTCGGGTGTCCTTACGCTCGCCCTGTGCGCGTCCTCTGTGTGTGTGTGTGTGTGTGTGTCTGTGTGTGGCCAGTCTCTCTCTGTATGTATGTGTGTGTGTGTAAATGTTTTGCTTGATTCCACATTTGTTTGTTCTATGGATTTGCCTTTGCCTGCTTTTCGATTTTCTGTTTGTGTGATTTTTTTTTTGTTGCTATGTGTTTCGTTTTTCTTTGTTATTTCATTTTTTTTTTTGATATTTTAAAGACCCCTCGAAATCGATTTGATTTAAACGTTACCCTTGCACAATTATTTGTTGTTGTTATTGTTGTGCAGTTTATTTGTTTGTTTTGGCCATTTCACGAAGCATAGCGCAAAACGTTCCATTTTTGGCATGAGTGATTTTTACAATATTTATATAGGTGCACACAAGTGTTTATATGTGTGTGTGCTTGTGTGTCCTGAGTGATTGCCCCGGATTTGTGTGTGCGTGTGTGCAAGGACAGCTTACAAATTTGCGCAACTTTTCACTTGTGTTTGCTCGTGACCAAAGTGTTATTAATGAAAGTCTCAGCACTGTAAATAAACAAATCGCCTCTTGTGTTCTTTTGCACCAAAGCTGATTGACAATTAAAATATTTACTAAGGCATGTAATTAAATATGTCAGTTACAGTTCAAAGCTCGCATTTGGGCTCAACTGATGCTCTGAAAATAATGACAAAAAATTTGAAGGAATGTCTTTCTCGGCGGGTTGAAGGTTAAATAACCTTGCAGGCATGCGGCTTTATACAAGAGACTTATGTCCGACTGATTGTTCTTATAGAACCCATACAATATAATTGTTTCTATAATATATAAATTATATATGCTGGGCGAAGACATAAAGACGTATTTTTCTTGAAAAAAACGTAGTTGAAATTCTTTTGAATATTTTTTTATATGTTATCCAACATGTAATTATTTTAACTCATAAGTATTTTTATGGCTCCTATAAGTTGGCATTTAATTTGTTTTGTACTGACAGAAAACGCTTTAAAAAGCAATCGGTTTGAATGGTGTAACAGGCGCCTGTCAAATGTAATTGCAACTTCATTGAGGAGCCGTTTGTAAGTCGAATGCAAATTAAGTGGAATGGCATCGATGCCAGCCAGTCGAAAGTCATTTGGCCGCCGAAGGTAGCTGGCGTCATATGCACATGCTTGCATTGAAAGTGCGCCCCGAAAGGGCCCAAAGGATAACAAGGACTCGAAGCGGCAATCTTGCAAAGCCAATGCTTTCATAGCCGGCATAAATAGCTTGCCGCCCAGCCGGGCTGCCAGGCGGCAGTAGCTATTCGCACGAGCTGGCTAAAACTTATGGCCCCATAGCCGGAGCATGCTGGTGCCTAGCGCAACGGCTATGGGCAAAGTTTTCTAATTAAGTTACTCATACGCACCGGGTGCCCGAGTGGTGCATATGACTGACGTAAAAGTAATTTTCATAGCAGGGCACAGAAAAAAAAAGAAACGAGTGAAAGCCAAAACCAGCTACAACTTTAAGCCGGCAACAACACAAAAGCCAAACTGCAAACTCAGCTCAGCTTTACAGCCAGTGGGCGTGCTCTGTGTGCTGTGTGTGTGTAAGGGTCTCGAGTACACTGCCTAGGGCGGCATCAGTCGCTTGGCCTATTAAACGGACTGAAGGCATGCAGCGATTTTGATGTGTCTGCGCGGCCGTCAAGACAACCAAGTTGCAAGAATAAATATGATGGCCATGGCAGGACTAAGCTGGCGCTGCAGTTGCAGCTGCAACATGCCTAACATAATTATAAAGTTGAATGCAGCAGGCAGCACCGCGCCGCCTGCTGACTTTGTCGTCCTTGTTAATTTAGACACTTTGCACGTAAAATGTATGAAAAATCTGTGGCTGGCCGCCCAACGTCTTGGCAAGTTTGTTTCATATCCTTTTTAGCCCTCTGCTTGCTGTCTTGTTGCAAGCTGCTCTTGTTGCTCTTGGTCTTGTTGTTGTTGTTGTTGTTGTTGTTGCCGTTGTTGTTGCTTGTTTTACTTTTAATTGGAAATCTCAAAAGATTAGTTATGCTTCGGTGCCAAGCAGCAGCAGCCAGCTGAGGCTTGTAATTGGTGCGTTGCAATTGAAGTGTTTGCCATGCACGAATGCCTGTGTCTTGAGGCCGCTTCACTCAAGTTGCCTGTCCGTGTATGTGTGTGTGTGTGTTGGTGTGTGTGTGTGAAATTGTATGCAAGCAGGTCAAATAATGGTAACGAAATTTATAGACAAAACTTTTCACAGTTTACCCAGTTGCAACTAGGTTAGCCACGCTACGTATACGCAGCATTACGTATACGTACTGTTGGCCGTAATATATTTTTGGCATTTTAGCTGCTGGCAACCCAATCGAGCTGGCAACATTTGCCTGGCATAGATAATTTCCCATTCGCCATTAGGTTTGCCAGGGCTTAACCAAAATTGATGAAGCTGCCAAGTGCAAGTGACAAGTTCGTAACTGTTGTTGTTGTTACCCAGTTTCCAGGCACAAGATGTTTCAGATACGCAAGACATGGCAAGCGACGGCAATTGGCAAGGTGTGAGATAGGTGTGGCAGGGCAAGTCAGATTTCGCTGAAATCGTCGACAGTCGTTGCTTTGTTTTGCTTATCACACAGCTTAGCTCGGGAGCCGTGCACAAAGCTGAGAAATCTCAAACTAATTGCTTTTATACACAAAGTTTCACCTAAAAGCGGCTAAGCACGGAGTCTCTTTAAAAATAAACTGGCTTAGACAGGCTGGATGCGGGGCGGTAGCTCGGCGTCAAGAGTAGAATATAAAAATGGCCAAATTGCATTTGAGAAGTGCTCTGAAAGGCGCGAAAATAAGTATAAAAAAAAAAACGGCCAAATTGCAGTTGCCCGTCTGCCCGGTTGCCCGGCTGCCCCGCGGCCAAAGTTGTCAGCAGCACAAAACTTCAGCGACAAAGTGCAATCAATGGTAAATTATCACCCATTTCAATGAGTCGCGGTCGCTGCAGGCGTCAATAGGGCCACTGGCCCTAAAAGAACTCTTGAAGTACTGCCAACATGAAAGAAAAAGAAAACGAACTAAAAAAAAAAGATTTTATATAAAAATGGAATAAAATCTAAAGGCTTTGTGAAAAAGTTCGAATTGAAACGGTGTCAGTGACACCGCCAAAAAGAATTTCTAAAGAAAACTTTCCTTTGCTCAGCTCAACTTAGCTCCAATTGAAAGTATTAATCTTATTTGCAATTGCTGAAATTTGGCCAAAAAAAAAAATCACAAAAGTAAAAAATTGTTTGCGAAATTGTCGTAAATTTTGTTAGTTTTCTATGTAAATCGATTTAGCTATTTTTCCGCCAAGATAATGATATTCGTATCAGTTAAATTTGGCATAAAGTGGCTAAAATTCGATTTCGAAGCTATCAACGATTTCAAGGCAATTTTAGTTTTATTGCTCAATGTGGAGATTAAGCATAGATTTTCTACAAAAAATACGTACTGGATTTTATTTTTTGTTCTACTAAGTACAAGTATTAAGTTTAAGGCAAAGACTTCAACTTAAGCTGCTAAATTTTCAGGAGAATGTGTATATTGCTATAATACACGTGTGCGACCACAAAATGAAGGTGAAAGGGCTTAAAAGAACCTTACGGTAAGCTATAATATGCTGCCTCTCTTAAGCTCGAGCACGTATTTAACACTTTAAATAAAGCCGCTTTTTCTGTTTCAATATTTGTATTTTCAATGCGTAGTTTCAGTTGAGTTTCGGGTTGCTCATTTTTAAGGATTTGAGAAGCTGTCACACAGCTAGCAGCTAGTGGCAGGGGGCCCGGAACAGGACAGCAGCCGCAAGGAGACAAAACACTTTGTCACTTCTCTCCCTGCGGGTTTGTGTGTGTGTGTATTTTTGGTGGCAAGGGAAAATATGGAAATTTTATTGCTCGCTTATGTTTGAGTTAATTTGGCAACAATTTTGTTGAATTTTAATGAGTGTGCGAAAGCATAAGTCCCACGTCCATTCGGAAAATGCCAGAGTGCCTAACAAAGGCACCACTCCCGCCCTTTTGCCAACTCTCAGCCCCCTTTCGGCAGCATTTGAATTAAGCCGTTGACAGAGCAAGTGCCAGGACATTGGCTGAGGATGAGACGCCTGTCTGCTGTCCTGTCCTGTCTCTTGTCTCCTGTCTCGTGTCTCGCTGTTTGCAGCTGATGAGTTGCGGGTTTCCAGCGACGAGTTTCTAATTAAGCCAAAGCCTTGACAGCCACTGTCAATCCGCATGCCAAGCGGCCTTCAAATTATGCGAAATCTTAAGTAATTTACAAAATATTTATGAATGGCATTAGTAAAATCAACAGCAGCAGACAAATAAAAATCTTTAATGGACTTAATGTTGATTTTTAGCCTGTTAGCCCGTTTTTCTTAATTGCTGCGTGGTTAATTAATTTTTAAATATACCCTGTAAAAATCTGTGCTTCATTCCTAGCAGACGGCATACACATCGTTGAACGCTTCAGCTGCCGAATTAATTAAAATCGCCTCATTTGGCCGGCGCAATCATGTGTGTCTAATATGCTCGGCCTGTGGAGACAGGGTGTCGTCTGTTTGGGCCTTGGCGGTCGGGTGCCAGTTACTGGGAGGAAGGGAATCGGGGATTTTGGGTGCTGGGCTAAAAGTTAAAATTATGCGCCACTTTTTGGCGTTTTCATAATTTTGCGTATGAAACGTGACTTTCGCTGTGGGTAGCTACTCGTTATCATTCCGGCTTGTGTCAAGTTTTTTGCTCTTTGCGTTTTTGTTTTCATGCTCTGTTTTCAAATAGGAGAAGGGCATATTTGTTGTAAGAAGGGAAAAAACTGGGAGCATCTGGCTTGGGAAATTATTACTATTCTTCTTCAAATTGTAAAAATGGATATATTTGGCATTTCCAAAGCTCAAGAATTGGGTTCGACCTACTTCTCTCTGATCCTGCACGATCTTTTCCTGCCCTGGTAACAGAGCATAGCGCAGTCTAGAAGTTATGCCGTCGTCGATCCCACTTGTTTGGTTTATTCATGCGAAATTTTAATTTTAACCTGATTTTATTTTATTTATATTTTTTTCTTCCTGTCGGTTCGTTCGGCGCATTGTTTGTCAACTTTTTCTGCCCAGGCTCAACATGATGCGATGCCGGGCGAAACCTGTTTTGGCCACAAGTGCGTGCTATAAATTTTGCGCAAATATTTGTCGGCCAGTTTGCACAAACTTTTGGGCTACGGGGCGGCTACTTGATAATGCGCATCGTTGCCAACGTTTGCATTGCATTAAACTTGAAACTTATTTTTTATACATTTATGTATGTGTATTTTTCTGTTGATTTTAACAACCCTGATTTGATGGCACACAAATTTGTAATTTGGCGCAAGGTAATTAAGCAGCCCTGGCTGAAATTCAATTAAGCGTATTCGCATCTCTAATTGAAATCAGTCGGTTATCTGGCGCCCATTTGCACATCATTGTTGAAAATCATTATAAAATGGCGCGTAAAATTTTAATGGCCTATGAAACAAAGTGAGTGACTGTTGTTTATGGCCAAGGCCCATAAAAGTTTTAGTTGTACGGCCTTCGCGCTCGGAATATAAAGCACTTAAACACAAATATACATACATATAGACTATGCATGCTTACATAATTACAGCACTCGAATGCTAAATGCTTCTGTGCTGCGCTCTGTGCAAAATACTGCAAATTGCATAATTTCATTCATGTTTCTGGCAGCTCTGCATTTGATGTGCCTTTAAGTCATGCAACTGAACACTGTGAAAATATATATCAACTAGTTTCATTTAAATGCGAATTGTCACAATAAAAAATGGACAAGTATCGCTGTGGGCGCAAAAGGTTGGCATTTCAATTTGGATAAAAGTCAAACAAAAAAAATATAGGCTCTTTGGGTATGTTATGCTTTTTAATAATTAATTGACAGGTGTGTTGCCGAAAAGGACCAAAAAAATGGCAATTAATCTCTACAAAATATACAACTGGCTAGAATGAGAGCAGCAGGTGCTTTGGGCTTTAAGTATGCTTTATGACACTCGCACAATTGCAGCTGGCAGCTTTGATGTGCTTGGCAAGTGCCTCTTGACATTAATGATAAAAGTGCTTAGAATGAAATTAATTTAAAGAAGTGTGAATGAATTGCTTGAAAATTACTCAAAGTTTAAATCGAAGGTCTTCGTTGATCAAATTAAAAGTACTTTATCAATTTAAATTTAGGTTTGTGTTCCGTTAAGTTTTGTTTTCTCGCTCAGCTAGGGCAATGCTGCACACCTGGGCTAATCTGCATCGATTTAAGCACGGATTTGCAATTTATTATTAGAATTAGCTGCATTAAGTACAGTGGAACCTTGCCAAGCCATGAGGATAGTATTTGAATTATTATATATTTATCACCGTATTGAGATCTTATATTTATAATATTTTTTACTAATTTTCGCTGAGTCTTGGGAGCTGATGTCAAACATAGTGTGACAACGTGTTTAATCACAATTTTTTTTGCAGTTTTGAAAATATGTTGGCCAAACTTTTTTAACTACTCAGGTTGTATATGGGCCAAATCTTATCTAGATCGTAGTTTTATATTATATTTTACTATATGAAGAATCCGTCGAAAAATGAGTGTATGTATAGCTAAACATTTTGTTTTTCAAGATATTTTCATCAAACTCAGCATTTACGAGCTTCATTATTCCCAATAACTGGAATACCGTAAGGCAAAGGTCTATAAGGATCTTAATTCGTTGGCGTGCTAAGTATAACCTTAATATCTCACTATCTTTGGTGCCTGGGTGCTTCTGTTTAGTGTGCTGTGCTTTTGTAGAGTCTTTAACTTAATTAAGTTTAAATATTTTGAGACATCAAGCATAATATAATCAACATGCCCACTTAATGCCAAAGTGCTTAGTTGTTGTTACAGCAGGGAATTTCTCAACATGCACTCAATTACGCCTCGTAAATGCTTTCGCATTCGAATTGAATGCAAAACGATGGCTCTTTAACAAATAAAAGAAAATATATATATGTATAAATATAATCGAAAATAAAAGGAAGAGGGTCAACAGTTCTGCACGCGTTGCGCTTTTCATAATGGGCAAAATATGCGGCAGTGGGGTGTAGAGCAGGGGGGGCTGTTCGGATGGGAATTTATGCTGTCCGCTTGGCCATGTTTGGAATGAAACTGAAGCGCATAAATTGTTAACGCATGATTAGCTTTTGATTTCACTAATTAGATTTATAGCGAATTAAAATATGAAGCTGCCCTCAAAAACGAAATTAAAAACTTCAGCTTGAGTGCGCACAAAGTTGCGAGTTGGGGACTTGGATTTCTTCTTTTTTTTTTTTTTATATCTGAGTGGCAGCGACAATTGAGCAGGAGAGAAGGAGAGCATGTAAAGCACTTTGATGGCAACCGTTTGTGCAGAGATTTGCAAGCATTTGTTAGACGCACACGAAGCTGAAAGGGTGGAGCGGGGTGGGGCTGATAGACAAAAGAGGAGACAGACATTGAGGCCATTGGTGTCAAGTCAAACCGAAACAAAATCCGTCATTGGGGCCGTGTGATGAACTGGCAATGTGTCAGACACGCTGTGTACGTTCAACTTGTTGGCCCTCACTATACCAGGGCCAGGCTAATGGCGCCCAAACGACCAGCAATCAGTTGTTTATCCTAGTGCCAGTGACAGGGCCCAAACAACTGCAGCGCAGCTTCAGCTAGTATAAGGCACGGCTACGGCAACAGCAACAGCTACAGATACAGATACATCTGCAGCTTTGGCTTTGGCCTTTTGGCCTGGCGTTGCGCCAGCTGTGGCCGCATGCATCAAAGTGACGCTTCAAAACTCAAACTCAAATTGAAGCTGTTGCCATGGCTGGAATGGATGGAGCTTCTGCTTAGTTGGAGAGATGCTGGCGAGGAGGTGCGCCAGGGTTAGTTGCTGGTTCTGGCCAAGTGTGCGATAAACTCATTTATTATTGCATAAAGAATGACTTTCAATTACTTGCAAGTGAACAAACTTGCTTCCAGCACATTGACAACGCCAATAAACTTGCACTATTGGCGTGGGCGTGGGTGGCTTAAAGCTATTTGAATAGTCAACAGCTGCTGCAGGCCTAGCACGTCTAATAGCCGCATTAATTATGCCAATTTAAATGACGCTCGAGCTCGAGCCGGCCAAGCGTAAGGGCAACCAATTCAATTCTTATGCGTATTCAAATTCGAATTTGGCTTACAGCGACATAGACAAATGAAGTGTTAACTGACATTTACTTATTATACAATGCAGCTAGCTGCAGCATTGGGCCACGCCCCCTCTCGTCCCCCACACACACCAGCCCCACCTCTTGGCACATAAATCACGCGAGTGTTAAGCGTGCAAGTCCCGTTCGTGCGATAAAAGTGCAAATTGCTCGATTTGCATCGTAAAAAGTGCCGTGCAGCAGGCACCCAACCACGGCCCCCATCCCAATCCCAGACTCAGCCCATGGCAACCCATCATCATCAACAGCAGCAGCAGCAGCAGCAGCAGCAGCAGGCGGCGGCGGCGGCGGTAAACGCAATCGGCTAAAATCGAAATTGTGTCAACGGTAAAACTACAAAAAGGAGTGGCCAACATTTGCTGCCAAGGCTCAGACAGTGAGCATCCTGATGCGCCTGCTGCTCCTGCTCCAGCTCCTGCTGATGCTGCTGCTGCTGCTGCTCCTCCAGCTGTTGCCACACAGATAAAACAAGCACCATAAATAAAGCTGTCGATTTTTTATTATTTTTATTGCCAGTTATAAAAAGTGGTTCGTCGAATTGAGTTTTAGATGCGACACGGCTTGTCCTAGTTGCTGTTCACAAAAATCACGATTCTTGTTTTGAATAAGTGTGAAAGCGCGTATTATTCACAGCTAGTTTACGTTTATTTAACAACTTTAAGTTTTACTGCTCCTCTATCGAATTATTCAATAAGAGTCAACGCAAAGTGCTTTGAACTTTGTTGTCGTTTATTAAATGATTTTTTTTTTCCATTATTGCTTTGACATATTTTAGAATAAAATGTTTCATTCAATTATAAGGTAATAAGCTCTCTTTTTATTTATTATTTAATAATCAAATCAAATATAAATCATAGAAATAACAGCTCAATGTATAAAGTTGCAGTGAGCTTTAAAAGCTAGTGTTGCAAAATATCTGCAAAAAAAAAAAGGATGTAAACATTAATTTATCAATTATTTGAAAGAAATGTTTATTTTTCATAATGATAATTAATTAAATATAAAGTAAAGCGAAGCTTGTGTCAGATTTTGACAGTAAATAATATTTTGATCTAGAGATCAAACTATGAACAGAGAGCCAAATCTCGTGAAAATCGGATGACTAGGGCTTACACTGTACCCTGCGACCTTTACAATAATTAGAACCTTCCACCGGAAAAACAAACACTTACGCCGGATCATTGATTCGATGTTCTCGTGCTGTGGCTGGAGCTGTTAAATACATTTGCAAAAATTTTAATTGATTTCATTGGATTGAGGGACTCATCAACAATGAAATCAGCTCAAATGAACTAGCAAGTGTTGGAATATGATGAAGGCCTAACTAACTTATCAAGGTCAAAACTGAATGGAATTGTAAAGAAATGCAAGGATAAGCTTGTGTATTTCCTACAGGTTGGTAAGTTAATTGAAATTTATGTGAAAAGAGGCAACTGCCAAAAGGAAAAACATTTGAAAATACAGAAAAATAAGCTGCTGAGTAAATAAATTTTGTAAATTGAATAAAAGAGTAAAATGATAGGCGGGGTATTGAAAAAAATGGAATGCCTGAAGACCATTTAGTATGAAATGCTAAGACTTGATATAGGCTACTGCTTATTTAGTATATAAAATAATAAGTCTTATATCTTGATGCAATTTTCAAATTAAAGAATATTTAAATAAATGTTCAGGGTGTTGTGTGTTTGTAGAGTCTATTCATTCTTCGCGCCGTTTCCCTAGCTCAACTTACATATTATTTAACATATATGTATATAGATTTTATTCGCCAATTTTGCTTATGAATTTACATTACTAAACCACATTAATGCAGGCATTACAATATTTAATTTAATGCATATTTAATTTTGCATAAATAATCCACAATTTAATTTATGTAATGAGCAGATTTTTTATTCATTTTAATGGCAAGTGGATTAACGCCAAAAGCCACACAATAAAAATTGGCATTATTATGAAATTGGCAAACAGGTAAATAAGTGGGTAGAGTGGGCGTGTACCTTGTGCAATTATAAGGCATTTGCAGTCCATATATTTTTTTTACTGTTGTTTGCATGCGATTGCCACATGAAAGTTGTATACACGATATACACATATTTATACATTCATGTCATGTTCATTTAAAGCAAATAAAAACAGCGCTCAGCTCCATTAATATCCTTAAAACAACAGCAACAAAAACAAGTAAGAGGGCTCCAGTCGGGAGTGCCCGACTAGGGAACACCCTGAGCCTTCTTCGACCAATACCAAATGCAGATCAACCAGGAGGGAGGGCGGCGATTGCTATATAATGATCTGGAATATACTCATCTGGAAGGAACTTGTCAAGCTTGGTGACTCTTACATGGCTAGATCGACTCGGCTATCGATGCTGTTTAAAAATATATAAACTTTACGGGGTCGGAGATGCTTCCTTTAGCCTGTTATACAGATTTGCACATAAGCAATGTACCCTTTTTACCCGTTTTCAATGAGTTTAGGGTATAAAAAGGATGAGGCGAGTAAAAAAAAGCCAGATTGCCATTTTAATTTTACAGTGATAAAGTAATAAGCCGTCCGTGCTATATACCTGATAAGAATGGATTTAAGAATTAAGCGCCATAAAATTGCATTTCGCCTCACATCCAATCAGCGATCAGGAGGCACGCAAAAAGGTCCATAAAGTAAAAAAGTATGTATATAAAGCATGTATATACATATTTATATAAATGTAAAGCGAAGAGCAAAGCAAAAATCATAAATAAACTGACGGCAATACAAGCCCGGCCAGCTTATCAGCGACGGCCAATGGACGCAAAACTGGGGACAAAAATATAAAAAAGAAAAACTCGCAAAAGAAAAACACGAAAAAGTCGCACAAAATTGTAACAAATTTTGCCCGAAAAAAAACACCAAATGGCGAGTTTATTATTTATTTTGGCGCGAACTTTACGAGCCCACGGAACTGAGCCTCGACTCCTGGCGCCCTGACATCCTGGCATCCTGTCGGCCTGTCGGCCCGGCGTCCTGCAGTCCTGCAGTCCGGCAGCCAATACATTTTATGACAGACCAGCTTAGGCAAGGTTTGGCCTAAACAATATCCATATATAAAACGAGCGAAACAAAAAATTAAATTTATTTTTTCACGCGCCAATAATCACACAGCGCCGCGTAATCAAATTTATTGAAAAATGAGAGCAATAAAAATATACGTGCCGTAGACATTTTCACAGCACAAGCCGAATTCATCACGAAAAAGTATTTATGAAATGTACATTTTTTACACCATTTGCCCGCCAGAGTTTTGGGATTGCTGAACCCAATGTTTTCGGTCTATATACCCCAGACTCTATAAATATAATATACATTGCACTATTTTCGTAGCGCTGTTTGCATTTCAAATTGCAAAAGCACAGCATTTATTGAAAACTCGTATACTCTGACTGCAATAAATTGGTTATCTTTCGAATTGCCGCTCTCTGTTTCTCTCCCTCTCATTTTCTCTCGTTATCCTGATATTATTTCAGGGAGCTACCAACACACACTTGAATATTCTGTTAACGGATGAGCGCATCAACGGGCTGTAATTAGACTGATTTTCCTTTTTAATTGAATTTCGGAAATGATTTCATTAGGCAACAAAATTTAAACAGCTCTCGAGCCCCACACATATAAGCATATTTTGAGAGTTCAGCAAATATTAGGAAAATATCTAGGATTGAGTGGGGCTTTTGGGGTAATTGGAAAGTGTTACAATTTAAAGTGTTACAATGTTGTGTGTGGCATCTAGCTGAGGAGGTGCATATATTCTTTAAGGGTGAAACAAATATGCGTATAGTTTTGGCTTTGAGTTGCTGTTTTTCGTTGCTTTTAAAATTCCCAACAAGTTAAATCTTTGAAGCAGATATAAGATGTTTGCAAATATGAAATCGATAGCAAAGCTCTGTTGATGTTTTAAACGATAGGTTCCTACAATACCTTTACATTCGATTGGTTGTGCTTTAAACATTTTGTGGGTGTATTGTCTATTAAAAATAATTAAAATAAACCACATTGTATTCAAGCTGTCCAGAATAATTTGAACCAATAATTTGATTACTATCTCAAAGTCCGCCTAGCACCAAACATCTAAAGCGAAATAAAATGTAAATGAAATTTAGCTATGTTTTTCATACAAACAAATTGCTATAATTTCACTTTCTGCTTGCTTCAATCGGTTATGTCAGACAATTTGATAAATTGGTTTTTTTGTGACTTATGCATTTCACTCGACAAAAATAATTAATTCTAAAAAAAATTAATAATTTTGTTATATTAAATGTCACTGTGCATTTTTCTCGATCTCTGCACTGAGACAGCCTTCTAGTCATATGTCTTCTTCGCCTCGGTCTTATTTTTGCCCACTTTTTTTTGATGAGATACCAAAAGGAGCACACATTTTCATTTGTTGTGTCTCAATTGTTGTAGTTGCGGGCTGCATTTTGTTTTAATTGCTTTCGCTTTGCTTTCGTTTAACCTTTCATCCTTTATATATTTTTTTTGTTTTTGGCATCCGGGATAGCTGCTCGGGGCTTTAGTTTAATGCCTTTCTTTTGTAGCTTTGTTAATATTTGCGTCAAATGCCACGCCCACAAGCCAGAGCGCTTACAAAGTGAATATAGCCAAAGATTTAGCACTTTTATTATTACGCTCGAGTTAAGTAGCAAACTATGTTGAAAACTTTTCCACGCTGCACACTATCAACGCGGCAATGTCCAAGGGGTTGGAAAAAGGAGGAGTGTGGGTTAGCAAAGGGAAAGGTCCAATGCTGTAGGTTGGGGGGCGTGTCACGGTGGCTGGTGTCCTGGCTAGCGTCTGTGGTTAAAGCATGCCGAAAGGAGCACAAAACACGCTCACGTCGCTGCTTTTATTGTTGTTGTCAGCGCTGTTGTTGCTCCTCGTTGTTGTCGTCGTTGTTGTTGTCGCTGTTGATGTTGCTCGTGTTTGTTACTTTACTCCCCGTTGTTGTCTTTGTTGCCATTGTTGTTGCTGCTGCAGTTTTGTTTAGTTTTGTTGAAAAGTTTTCAGCTGCGTTTCGTTGGCTTCATAAATTTTTAAATAATCAGCACACGCAAACACGTGCCGCGCCAGCAGAGCGGACAGCAGAAAAAAGAATGTACATAAACAGAAATAAAAGTGATTTTCCAAGTGCCGAATATTAAATACCCATGCAGGCAGCTGCTGATGAAAATTAAAATATTGCTATGTTAGCTACAAAACGTTTTTCTTTTAAGCTTTTTAGTATAAAAATGTGTTCAACAATTATGGATGTAATCTTTGTAGCCTTAGGGATTTGTTTAGTCTAGAGATCCCATTGAAGAAAGTGTTTTGTTTAAACTAACAGATTTAGTAAAGACTCCCAGCCGGACGCCTTTGACAGGAAAATCTCTGTGGCTTGATTCACGGCCTTAGCCAACCCTTCGGCTTTGGCTTCATTTCGTAAAACTGGTTTTCTAATTATGCTAAGCAACTAGCGCTGCCTGTCGTACATTTTGGACAAACGTATCTGAACTTGACTCTTGATGCTGACGAAAATTTTAAAACTTGCGTGCCACAATTTAAATAGCCCAATACCAGGCTATATGGCTAAAAGCTCGCTTTAAATGACGCTTTAAGTCGCATCTTAATGCCATGCATGTTACATTACGATGTATAGCTCTTGATTAAAATAACAAGCCGCAGCCACAGTTGCAGCAGCAGCAAAGGCATTAATGATTGGCATATTAATAAGCAAAAAAAAAAAAAAAACAAAAGTAATTTACGCAAAATGTTGTCAAAGGTATTTCAATTTTATTTACCGTGCAATACACAAACGCACGCACACTCACACAAAAGGCTTGGCAACAAGATAATCACGCATCACGTATACGCAGCGTTTTCCACGCTGTGGCAAAGTCGCAGCTAAAACACAAATACGCATACAGATACACACAAAGGCAGACAGACAAACAGTCAGTCAGTCAGTCAGTCTGTCGGTAGAGAAAGTAGAGTGTTGTTGTTGTTGGCTGTAAAAACACACGTAACAAAATGATAATAAAATTGTACGAACTCCTCTGCGTGACATAAGACAAAATCCTAGCACTATCTACGGCAGGCCGAAAATGCAATACCCTTGCATCAGTAATGTGTCTATCTTCGCATGGAGATTGATGAAGCTGAGCTTGGATTTAGCTAAATAGAGAAAGTTTTTGACAGATCGCAGCTATATTATTCAGGAGTCCGATGTTGATTAGGCTTTGCACATTTGTATGAAGCATAGTTTAATAAAAGTAAATGCCGGATAACAAGCTTTATTAATATATTTAAAAAGTGATATGATATACTGCTCCAGACCAAGAAGAACCTATGCAAGGCTCAGACTAATTTCCATACATGCAGCGAGACAAACAGACGACTCGCCTAATATCTCCTTCTCTGCGTTTCGCAGCTCATGACAAAATTACAATACCCTTTTTAGTAAGGTTATACAAAAACACAAAAACGCAAAACGCAATTGTAATTTTTGTCATTTTGTCGGCGACAACATTTGCCATTCTTCGTCGACGTCGTCGCCATTCGCCATATGCTCGTTTGTTTATTTCGCTCTTGTTTGTCTGCCGGCCAGGTGACGCATACGCAACGTTGCCAACCAAATGGAAAGCACGCAAGTGGCTTCAATGGTGAGTTAAGTGCATGTGTGTGTGCTTATCTTATCCTTAGTCTGGCTTGTAAGCCTCTTGTCTCTGCAAACCTAGCGAGACATAGATAAATCAAATAAATCTGAGCCACATTTGCGGTTTATATAAAAAAACAGACAAATCTGGTCAGGCGACTGCAGCATTTACTCTCTTCAAATTTTATTGTATTATACAAAATGTAAGTGAAAGTTGCAGTTGAATGTTTGCATTAACAAAATATTTACAATTAAATTTAAATATAACTAAATAACTAAATAGTGTAGAGAAGAGATAATAATTAATGTAATGGAAGACTGAACTTATTGCTATATAATTGTACACCATTTTAGAGGTTATTATAATTGTGTATTGAATTTAAATAGTAATAAATAAATATACTTTTTAATGGAGAAATAGTCCTTAAACCTACACACGATACAAATTTAGTTTTTTCATAAGCAGAAATAATGCCAATTCGTTGTATTTTCTCTGATATTTCCCATTGGAGTAGCACGACAGCTAGTTGATATTAAAAGCTTGTAAGCTTCCATTTGCCTAGACGTAGGCACAAGTCAGAAAAAACAGCAAAATAAAACATATACAAGCACGGCTGAAATCCATGAATAATATATATACGGCCAGTTCGCTTGTAATTCCCAAGTGGTGCTGGCCCTGGCAGGGGGACTAATTAAAAGCAACAACAACAAACAAGCTTGAAGCTCTCGAACAATTGTTGTTA
The DNA here is from genome assembly GCF_003285875.2 of Drosophila novamexicana. Lineage (NCBI taxonomy): Eukaryota > Metazoa > Arthropoda > Insecta > Diptera > Drosophilidae > Drosophila > Drosophila novamexicana. The sequence goes on along the minus strand of NW_020824765.1, from coordinate 6,274,225 downwards.
AACATTTAATTAACATTAACAAAAACAGCAAATGAAATAACTGTTGAATTAATTGTTGTCACCATATAAAACATCAGCTAAATGTCACATAAAGAGAATAACACATGCATACAATATTATTTGAGCTTGCAAATAGTCGTTTATGCAAATTAAATGCAACAAACAGCCTGACAGCTGCCACTTGATGCACAAATGTGTCAGCACATGCAACAGCGACAACAACAGCGAGTGACAATTGTGAGTGCATTAACCGTTATAGTATTATGTTTATGGATAGGTGCAACATTCTTTAATTAAATGCCGACTGTAGAGAGTTGCAAACAAACCAACTTGGAGGGGACCAAGTCGAGTGTGCTCCGCGAGTTTGCACGACTAGAAGATAGCCTGTTATTATGAGTCTTTTTTATGAATGACAATACAGATTATTAATAGCTAACATTCTTATTATTATTATAATTATTATTAGTTATTTGTCTATTATATTTTTAAATATAAGTATTATTTTTATTATGATATCGTCCATTTACACGAATTAACTTTCAGTCAATTGTTTATTGCTTATTGATAATTATTATTATAATAATTATAATTATTTTTAATTTTATTGTACATATTATTATTAATTTTAGTAGTTTTCTATTACTATAGATATGAATATTTTATTTTAAAATTAATTAATAATTAATTAATTAATTAATATATTTTGTAACTTAGATATTTATCAATTAATATTTAATACCTAATGAATTATTATTATTAGTAATATGAATTTTAATTTTCTTTATATTACCTTTAATGTTTCATTTTTACTTCTACTTAGTTAAAAGATCCTTAAATCTTTATTGATCTTATTATTATTATTTTGTAATTTTTTGTACTTTTATTTAGCCTTAAGCTTTTCCAAAGGGTTTAATTATTGAAATCGTTTACTCCAGTTAAATTCAAATAATGAAAACTTATTACCATATTATTTTATTCGTATTATTATTGCCACATTATTCCATAATATTTATATTATACTTATTATTATTATTTTTATATTTATATATTTACTTTTGCCTTTCACTTTGAGCAAAGTTCTTCTATTAAAACGAGTAAAGGATTGAACTTAATTTCTATTCTCATATATCCTGTATTCTCACCTATGAGTTGCACTAACAACAAACTTTTACTGAGATGTTTTCAGCCCTGTGTTATTCTTATAAAATAGTTTCTAGATATACAAACAGGCAGACAGCTCGATGAAATCAGCTTGTCAAGCTCAGGCTAAAACATTTAAATTCTTTGAGGATAAGCAGCAGCTGTCTCCAACTTTTTAACTTAACTTGGCTACTAAACTAGGTTTAGCATACCCTTTCTACTCCATTTGAATGGGCATCAGAAACCAAACGGGAAAAACTTTTTCCCGGTTGTAAAAGAAAATTGCCACAGAGCTAGAAGCAAGTAACAGCCTTAAGAAAATGCTCACGTTCTGCTCATTAGCGTGTCAAAGAGGGTCCAGATGCGATAGATGTGCGACTCTGTTGGGGCCCGAAGGGGCGTGGCAAAATATGAAATAATGAACTGGGTCAGAAAGCTGCTGAGTTAAAGCCCAGACATTGTGCTAGAGACATTTGCTAATTAGCGCTAAAGCAACAGCTCAAGTGCCCTCGACTTCAGTTACAGCTGCAACAACAAATTTAAGTACTCGAATTCAACATGAAAATGAGCTGAGGTGTGTTGGGCGAAGGGAGCGGGTGGTGAGCGGGTAGGTTGGTTTGTGGCAAGCAACAGCAGCAAATGTTGGTTAATTGAATTGAACTGCCCTCAAGAAGCAACTGCAGGTCAGCAGCCATAAGTCATCACCATGTAACAGCAAATTGAGTGTGTGTGTGTGTGTGTGTGTGGATTGTGGGTGTATGTAGATTGTGTATGCGTGTGTTTGAATTGGCCATGAACTGTTGGTCAAGTCTTGATTGTCTGCTTGCCAAATGTAGACCACGCTACAGAGTTTGTTAAGCGTTAAAATTACAATTAAGCAATTTCTCACCTGTTAACACACACGCACACACACACATACACAAGCTAAATGCAGCCAACTGACCGAAAATAACAGCAACACGACAAACAGGCAGGGCAGGCAACAGCAAGCAGCCATAACAATGCCTAATGACTTAATGAAACCAGGTAGAGGCTGGCCTGTCGGTGGCATGGCAAGTGTCAAGGATTTGTCAGGAATGCGGGCGCAGCGCATTAACTTAATGCCCAACCAAAGACATGACAAGCAGCCAGGCAACAGACACCCCAAAGCCAAAGCCAATGCCAGAGCGAAGCCAATGCCAAAAGCCTAGACCCAAAGGCTGGCAAAAGGGGCAATGTCGGCGATCTTGTGGCAGACAATGGGCAAACTACTAAAAGCACTTCAGCGGCGAACACGAATAGCTATGCATGGCAGCCACAGGATTCAGGACTCACGACAAACTAAGCCAACAGCAACAATAAGCTAGACTGCTTCAGTTGAGAGTGTCCAACTGCTTGATACCCTGTAAAACAAATGTTCCTGGCATCGCCATAAGGTTCGGTTTGTGAGCACTTTATGGAAAATGCAAACTGAAATAATATTTAAGTTTATTATTCGAATGTGTATCCCAGTAATTCAGCTCTCCTAAAGTCTTAATTATATTTGAACGGATATTACAAATATGGCTATGAGAATTTATGTTAAAATTGCATGTCCTTAGCTACTGTAAATTCCACGATCAGCTAGGGAAGTTTCCGAGATTGTAGCATTCCCACAGACTGAAGATTCGATAATTATCGATATAAAGTTGGTAGGTATAGAAAAAAACTGCTCCGATCTCGAAAAGGTGGACATGGTTCTATCGACTCAGCTCGGTTTCCTTCTCCTGTCTGTGACTACGATTTGTAGGCATTGATAATGCTCTTGACTTAAACCTAACTGCAACAGGGTATCATAACAGCAAAAACAATAGGTTTTAGTGCATAGCACACGCACACACAGGGCATAAGTTGGTCATAAAGCAAAAACCAAGCTGAAGCTGCGAAAAATGCTAATGCGAGCTGTTGCTGTGATTGTTGTTGTTGTTGTTGTTTTGGTCGCCAGTGGCCCCGTCGTCCTTTGGCTGGTGATTATGGTAAGGTAACCACAACAGGTTCGCGTTGCGTGTAATGAGCATGTCCTTGAAACACAATATGCCTGCATAAATTACACCCAGCCGTGCGGTGTTAAAGGTGAGTCCAGGTGTCGGGCAAACAACAGGTGTTGAAGTATCCTTCGCCTTTACTGAGATCCTTATTCATAATACAGATGGCGTAAGCTGCGGCATATCAATTTGATTTGCTGGTCAGCGTAGATTCAAGCGGGCAACAAATTAAAACGGTTCGAATTACTTGCATATTTATATTTATTGTAGATAATTAGTTGATTTACCTCTGAATTCCCAGGCAACATTTAAAATTGATCAAATATCAAATTGTTAAGAATTTTAAATAAATAATGTGCCTTAGTAGGGACTTTCCCAATATTGGAATTAACTTGAACTATGAACTGAACCATCGAAAACGTTCGTTTGGATTGCGGCCATAATTATAATAGATTCTAAAACACATATTTTATTTTCTTATATAATTATATATATTATATAAATTATAAATACAAATTAATTATAGTTATTTGTTTATTTGAATTTTTTATTTTTGGCAATTTACAAATGTAACCTAACTAGAGTTCAGAACTTGTCATGAAATGTGTAACGTATAAATGGAGACATCTGCGATCCCATAAAATATACTTATTCGTTATCAGCACAACAACAATATATATCATTAAACTGACTATCGGTCGAGAAGAAGGTTCTAATATGGAATACTATTTATCAAGAGATGTTTACAAAACTCGGCATTTATAAATTTCAGCATGCTACCTAAATATACGCTTAATCTTATAAACATCGCAACACAAAGGAACGATCTGGCGAAAATTAGGTTACTATATGGAAAAATATTCGGTTCGAGTTTCTCTATTCTCACATATCGCACCTATGGGAAATAAATATTCCGTATTCCAAGCTATCAACAAACTGAGCATTAAGAAGCTTACCTTTTCTTACATATCTGCTAGGCCGTAAGGCAAATGTCTACAAGGGCGAAGATATGCATACTTCTTTTTTGCTTTTTGTCAATTTGCTTATGGATGTTTGATAAGCTTAGGAAATTCAGTAATCATTTAGATGACAGACAGACATACAACACCTTATCGATCAAAGGCGAGCTAATACACCTCGGCTCGTCGGCAGTCTCGAGCTGTTCACTCAAGTAAATAATCTTTTTCAAATACAATACTTACAGGAGGACTCAGACAAATTGTGCACACAGAGAGAAACAATTTAATCAACGCACAATGTGACAAAGCAACCAACAAACATATGAAAGGTACCCATTTAAAAATGCTTAACAAGGACCAGTACACACGCACAACAACAGAAATACACCCACACACTCGCACACACAGTCAATGTCATTCGATATTTTTCAGCAAGTAAGTATTAGGGATTTTCTTTCTTTTTTTACTCTGCTCGTTTTTCAATAACATGAAAGTTTGCTGCTTGTTTGATGGCAAATTCTAACAACAAATTTATACTGACACATACACACACACATACATACATTTATATACACTCAGATGTGTTTGTGTGTGTGTGTGGCGTTGATGTGCGAAACACCTGCGTGTTGTCGTAAGCACCTTACTTCTACGCAGTGTGAACTCCAACGACCACAACAAAAAATAAGTTAAACTGCTTCAGCCACGTAGGTTCGACTATAAAATACCTTCTAAAGCTGTATTCTTCTTTAATAGTTATTCAAAGGTATCGATGGGTTAATATATAATGCATTGTTTAAATTTTTATTGTTGTTTATCGATAGTTTCTAGATCTTAAATCTTTATGTCGATATTGTGATAAAAATACAAGAATCTCTGTTCCTAACGTCGATTACCTACCTTTTACGTTCTCCTGGATGACATAAAAATTGATAAGCTATCGATGGCTAAATACACTTCGATATAATGTCTATAGGGAAATTCTTTCAATACTTAATCGATTAATTCTATGCCCTATTATATTTCTGTAAGTTTTCTAAAATAGGACTCTTAATACAAGAATCTTACTTTGCCAATCTTTTATCTACCTTTTATATTCACTTGGATGACTAACAAATTAGTTTATGTTTTAATTTTTATTATTAAAAAGGCTTCGATAAGCAGAACTAGTTAGATATAGAGTCGATAGCGAATATTAAAGTAAATATCTAAAATCGGAGTCTTAATTCAAAAATCTCAATTTCCACTATTCATTCTCTATCTACAAAATTATATTTCTCTTATATAGTTTCTCCAAAGTTCCAATAGTTTCGTGACTGAGAATCTCATAAATCTGTTTTATATTTTTAGTGCCTTTCGATTAAAAGCTATCGAAAATGCATAAAAAGGATACAAAGATCGTATAGCATCGATAATTATCAAATATAATGACGGTAACATCGATAACTTTCAGCAAAAAACAGTGCAATTGAATTTATATGTATTTATATTTATACCTTATCTTGATTCAGTCAATATCTGCTCATCATACACAGTCCCACAGGGACATCATGCACATTTTCGATCATTTATAGGGTATTTGAAAAAACAAGCAAAAGACATTGACATCAAACGTAGTCGACCATCTGGCGCGTTTTATTGATGCGCACTACACACATCAAGGGTTTATGTTGGCCACATATCCCTGGCATCCGGCGCATCCTTGTTGCCACACACATACACACACACACACACTCACATGCGCACACAGACACATTTGATTTTCGTGTAGCAAATTGAAAAGGCATCAAATGTGCCACCAACTGATTATCCGACTGCCCGAGTAACTGAAATACCTGAGCACCACCGACTGGCTGGGCTGTAATTGCAGAAGCAGCTGCTGGGAAATTGGTTAAAGTTGCACAAATCTGTGTTGCAAGTTTAATGAACAACCAACTGATTTATCAACGAGATTGCCACACTTGTGTGTGCGTGTGTGGCACGTTGTGTCCCTGCTGGCTTTCATATCACGTGCATAATTAGAATGATACGGCATACAAATGCAAAAGCCATTCAATGGCATGCCCTAAACACTTTCAATCATTTGCAGCCGCGAGAAAACTGAATAAGCCGTGAATCGAATTATTAACTGGCCAGCATGCGGCATGCAACATGCAATATCTGTCAAATATCTCATATTGCAACATCGAGTCGCGCACAGTTTGTCGCTTTATTTAATAAACGAACGCCGCATGTGGCAGTCATTCACGATGATTGGCCATTGAACCCCGCTCCTCGTTTGCGCTGCAGCGGCAGCCAGTTGCAAGTAGCTAAATTTACGATGCGTCGTCTGTCTGCCATGCTGCGCGGGGCAGGCAGTCGTGGCAGACGTTGCCAAAGAGCGCCACATGGTAATTACTTAAAGCGACGGCTTTCAATGGGCGACAGGAAGCACTACAAAATGCAAAGCTCATGAGGATTGTCAACAGCACAAAACGCTGAAGATGACAGTGTGGAGTCAGGGCAAAAACAGAGTCTGGGGCAGGGGCAGCGGAAAGGGGCAGGGGCTGGGCCGTCGTGTGGAAGAGGGGTTTATGCAGTCAACTGCACAGCTTGACTGCATTGAGGGACTACAATTACGCGCTGACTTGAGATGCGCAGATTATCCTGTGTAGGCACTTAACAAGGCCCGGACTGGGCCAGGACATGCGGCCGGGTTGGACGCAGAGCGAGAAGTCAAGCGAAAAAAAGGCATTAGGGCAAAAGTAACAGCAACAAATGCAACTGCCGGCACATGTGTGGCCGTCGTCTTCGTTGGCTGGGATAATATAGCGTCAAGTGCAACTTGAGCTGGAGCCGGAGCCTGAGCCAGTGCCCTGTTGCCATGCTCCTGGCAGGCATGCTCTGCGGCTGTTTGGTGTGCGCCACATGGTGGCGGAAAACATAATAAATAAGCAAGTGTGCAAGCGGAAATATTAAGCAGCGACTGGAGATGCCGCCAGCTGGCAGCGTGCAACAACAACGGCAACAATTGCAGCAACTGCAACAACAACAAAAACAACAATAACAACATAAGCAACATTGGCTTTGCAACTCATTTCATATGTCATGAGCTGTGCCCTGACATTTATGCGCCAAATGCACTCCCCTTGTTGTTCCTTTTTTTGTTGTTCTATAGCATACTTTTGTGCGCGCTCGAGTTGATTGCAAAACTGCCAGCGGCAGAGCAGCAGCTGTGTGTGTGTGTCTGTTTGTGTGTGAGGGGGAGGGGAGTTAGGTAAAGAAGTGACAGCCTGAGAAACGGAAGTGCTCATTGTTATACTGCCAATGGCCTAAGTCTCAAAAAAACCACTCATAATTCACCAGCCACATGACGTTGCGTCAACGTTTTGCATCCTTCCGATGAGCGATAAAAGAATACAAATATGCAAAGTAAATGGCCAGCATAAGCAGAGCACTTCAAATACCCTACAGCAAATTAGAGAGTCCAGCATGAAATTAGAAATAACATAAATATCGTTTATAACCAACGCAGGGTTACCCTAAAGATGCAGTGCTGCCCATTTGCTGATAGTTTCTTAACCTCAAAACAATTTGGCCCTGACTGGCGGCCAATACATGAAAGGTAAAAATAATAGAATGTATAGTCAACTAATAAATCAATGTAAAATATATTTTGCATGGAAATTATCAAGAGAAAAGCTGACAAAGGAAGCTGCGTAAATCTAGCACATTTATATAAAAAAATAATATATTTGAGAAAATTAATTTTTTATCGGCTGCGTAGAAAAAATAGTCTGAGTTTTTATTTTAAACGGTTTTAAAAGAAAAGTATTAATTTAGCTTGTGAATAATGCTACATACTATCTCTCCACTCAGGGTCAATCTTAAAATGCAGTGCTGCCCATTTTGCCAATATTCTGAACCTCAATACAATTTAGCCATGCTTGGTGAAATAGGTTAGAAATAATAAACGCATATCGAAAATAGTCAGTGCTTCCAATTATTCAAAAAATTTGTGTAAGATACGTTTTGCATAGAAAAATGAAACAATGTTATGCTATCAAACCTCAGACCTCAATTCGAAAAATATAAATGTATCTAAATTTTGCTTTTGACTAACTATTAAATCTTTTCATAAACTTCAAATGAATTTCCCAGAATTTTCCAAACAGCTTGAAAAGTCCATGCAAGTTTAGTTTGTAGAGTATGGACAGAAACTCATTGCTCTTTACTGAATTTAGTTTATGCTCCAATTAGTTGCTTCCGTCGACATCTCCGATTCTCTGTTTCTTCATCTGCTTCTGCTCGGCACTCGTTGCATTCTTTTGTGGAACGGAAATCAAAATAATGTTTTCATGCTGATTTATGAATCTATTTACAGTGACCGCTGCCCGGCGCCTGCTGCCCGTTGCCCGTTGTCCGATTTGCATGTGATTCATGCTCTGAAAACCATGAATGATTCGCTTTGTTGTGCGCCGCCTTCGAAGCATGCAAAACTATTTTCAGGCCAGGCACAAATAAATGACTTTCGGTTTTCAAGTTATGCTCAGTTTATAAGCAATGCCGGATTATAAGTGAGCTCCTCGACGTGAATGGGCAAATCCTTTACGGTTTTCAATATTTATTCGAATTTGTGGGCAGCCCTCAGCTGCCAAAAACAAATTGTTTTCAAGCTCTGCCACATTAAGTTGTCAAGTCTCCCAAAGATGTGCGGCTTATGAAGTGTGCCCCAAGGCTGCTGCCCTGCTTCTTCTTCTACCGCTGCGCATGCAACCTTCGGTATTCATTGATTTCTTGGCTCGCATATTAAATGCACTGAGCGCATAATGAAACTTCAAATAAGCACAAGTTGCACAATGAAAAGTGAAATAAGATGTTGCAAGAAATAAAAATAATACAAAATTTATACATATATATATAAGAATATAGGAAGAACGAGCAACTGTCAGTATTTGTTATTGCCTTTTCCACTCAAACGCTTCACGCAACAGCAGCAGCAATATATTCAGGGCCTCGCACGTGCTGGGACTTAGGATCCCGGCAGTGACAGCAGTTCCGTTTCCGTTTACGTTGCCGAGCGGTGTCCGTTGCATGTTACCCGTCAACTCTTTTTCTCTCTCTCTTGCTCTCTTTCCGACTCTCTCTGTCTCTTTCTTAATCTGAATGCTGCTTTTCTTTGAAGTCGTCGTTTTGTTAACGTTGCCATATTCACGGGTATTTATGAGTATTTTATTTTGATTCCATCTGCTTTTTGTTTGCGCACTAACAATCTCGCACACACCCACACACACACACACACACACACGTACACAAGCACACGGTGAGATTGAGAGAGTGAGAGCATTAGCCGATTACGAGTTAAAGTAGACAAAGTAAGAGAACACTTTATGTAGTGAAAAGGGTTAAACGAGATTTTAGAAACTTATTTCGAGATTTTTTAAAGGTTTTATTTCTAAGTAGCAATAATGCATTAAAAAAAACTTCACAACTTGAGTTTAATTTAAGAAAAAAGTGACAAACTGCTCTAATTATAACTAATTGCTTGATAATGGTGCAAGAGAGAAACCTAGTGAGTTTGTTATATAAAAAAACTGGAGAAACGAGCAGACAGCAAGTAAGGCTGAATTTAATAACATAATTTAATAATAATACAACACATTAAAGATATTGAACCATTTTAAAGCCTGCCCTGAAAATCGCGTAGAAAGGCGATAATTGGTTTAAATAAACGCGAAGAGAAGTAGATTATAAATAGAGCGAGAGCAAAGTTTGATCTCTGTACGCACAAAAATATATATACAAATTGAATATTCACAAAACGGAAATAAAAAATTGCTCAACACATCCATTGAAGGAATCCCAGTATTAGAAAGCCTGATTTAATTTTATGAAAATCGCATAGAAAGGCGTTCTTTATTTTAGAGATACGCAAAGAGAAGTAGAGTAGAAATGGAGCGAGAGCAAAGTTTGATCTCTATACGCACAAAAATATATATACAAATTGAATATTGACAAAATGGAAATAAAAAATTGCTCAACACATACATTGAAGGAATCCCAGTATTAGAAAGCCTGATTTAATTTTATGAAAATCGCATAGAAAGGCGTTCTTTATTTTAGCGATACGCAAAGAGAAAGAAAACGATAAAAATGTATTCTTGATACGTACAAATTATGAGCATTAAGATTGGTGAAAATGAAAAATTGAATAAATATAAATAGAAATACAGTTTAAAAACCATGAATATAAATAATTTATGGTTAAAGAAACAAACGCTTCCAACTGTCAAAAACTTTCCAAAGGACATACTTTAATAAGCATAGTTTTTGATGCTCTCTAAACTTAACTCTTTTTTCCAAAATGTTCCTTAACAATCATTGTTGTGTTTTTTATTATTTTTTGGTATGGCTACATTTATAAAGGTAAATGTTTTTAGATGCATGCTGGGGGCCCAACGATAAATACTAATAGCCAAAACGGCCAAAAAGTCACATAAACAATAGCCGTGAAGAAAAGTTGGCGTTACTAAGAGAAGTAATAATAATGAAATTGCCGGGGTTCTTCAGCCATGGAGCGACGGCCTCACTCAAGTTCATTTATTTTTATTGTTTTTGCAGCTTTGGGCGGCAATTTATGGCCCAGCGGAAAATATACGAATATATATATATATATATATATATATATATATATTAGATGTACGTGTACTTGTAAGTCGGGTCAGTTTTTATTCTATTTTACTTTATTTTATTTCATTTACTTTTGAATGAAAAAGTAAAGTGAAAGTGCACAATGTAGAATATATGTATATATATTTATATATATATATATATAAATATATGTATCTGTATAGCAGAAATAATTTACTTTGCCTTTCTTTTACTGTTGCCGCTTTCTTTGGCACAAGGCACCAGAGCCAGCATTCTATCTTATTTTGCACTAAATTTTAACAGGATTTAGCCTCGATGCTCCTTGCTGTCATTGCTAACAAGCTGCAGCCTCGAAGGCGCCTCCACCCCAACCTCGCCCATCCGCCCCTTTTGCTGTCGCGCCAACTGTGCCCAGCCGACCGCACCGAGCCAGTGTCCAGCTGGTCCCTCGGTTGGGCGGGTGCCCTGGTGTGGGCGTGGTTCGAGTCGAATGAGTTTTGTCGCAAATCCGCTTACGACGACGCCGCAACAACGAAAAATTGTGATGGCAGCCGCTTCAAGTTGCCGCGTTCAGTTGATGGGAATGTGATGTTAGCCTGGCCCAAATACATGCCTCCCCTCCCCTCCCACCCCACACACCTCACACCAACATGCTGCGCAGCAAACACGCCCATGCCCGCCTTCTGTAGCGCCCAGCACTTGCCGTTGGCATTTTTACAGGCACATAAATAAATTTCATAAATCTTTTGCACTTTAACGCTTCTGCTTTAACTTGACCGCTGGAGAGGGGCAGGCTATGTGTGTGTGCGAGTGTGTGTGTGGGTGAGTGTGTTGGTGTGTGTGCGGGTGTGCGTGTGTATGGTGTGTATGTGTGATTAGAGCTGGACACGTGTCGAGTTTATTTATAACAAGCACGCGCGGCTTTTGCCAAAATATAAGAGAAATTTGTGGAATATATAAACTATGCTTTATATCAGACCGATTTTTTCTTCAGGTGCCATAATATATTTTTTGTATTTCGAGTTAACAAGGCTTATTATAAGGCACTATTGTAAGTCAAGCTCGTAGCTGCTGAGGTCATGATATATGAATGAAGTGAAATGTTTTTTATACAAACGCTCGTTTTACTTACCGATTCTTCCTATGGAACTGTGTGATTCTTAAATATTAGAAGAAGCAGCTATTTAATGTCAAGTTTCTGATAAGAGCTTAATATTCAATTGATTATTCCTATAATATATAGTAATCCCATCCGGTAGACTCAGAAATATGTATTGTTGCTGCTAAATGATAAATAATTTGTGAATCATTAAGAGATCTTTTTTCAAAAAAATATTCTTTGATTACAAATTTACCTTTACTTGAAAAAGAAAACAAAAGATTATTGAAAATGTGCAGCTACTCGTGTATTGATCGTGAGTGCTTTCGTGTACGTGCTCGTGTCGTGTTGCGTGAAGACGACATTGCGACACGCTCATCTCTAGTGTTGATATTTTGTGTGTGTGTGTGTGTTGTTGTTGTGTGTTAACCTTTGGTTATGGTTGGCATTACAGGACCTTGGGCGCAACTGAATTGACAATTATGTGTAAGCCTTTTTGTGAGTGTGCCTGTGAGTGTGCAGGTGTTAGTAGGCGTGTGTTGGCTTGTGTGTATATGTGAAAGGCTTACAAACTAAAAACCGTCTCATAGTTCAAGAGGCAACAACAAAATACCACAGTTAAATATAGAAGTTTGAGAATATTCAAAAATTGTCATCTGTTTAGTTTTGTTTTGCCTGCAAATGTCACTAAGTGCGGGGGATATCGACAGCATCATTGCGCAGCTGTCCAATCTGAAGGGCGGCTATGCCCAGCTGAGCGCGGAGATGATCAGCGCATTGTGCGACCAGGCACGCGTTGAGTTCAGGAAGCGGCCGATGCTGCTGCAGCTGGAGGCGCCGGTGAACGTGGTCGGGGATCTGCACGGCCAGTTTGAGGATCTGTTGCGCATATTCGAGGCATGCGGCTATCCGCCGAAGAGAAGCTATCTCTTTCTTGGCGATTATGTGGATCGCGGCAAGCAATCGCTGGAGACGATCAGCCTGCTGTTCGCCTACAAGGTGCGCTATCCGGAGCAGATGCATCTGCTGCGCGGCAATCACGAGTGCGCGAGCATCAACAAGATCTATGGTGAGCCCAAGATCTACGCAGATATATGTCCGTATTATATATATTTGCAACTGCCTTAGGCTTCTATGATGAGATGAAGCGACGTCATAATGTCAAGCTCTGGCGCTGCTTTGTGGATTGCTTCAACAATATGCCGGTGGCCGCCGTTGTTGCCGATCGCATCTTCTGCTGCCACGGCGGATTGTCGCCCCATTTGGACAGTGTGCAGCAGATATGCGATCTGCCGCGACCCACAGATGTGCCGGACTCGGGCCTGCTCTGCGATCTGCTCTGGGCCGATCTCAATCATAGCAGCCACGGCTGGGGCACGAATGAGCGCGGCGTCAGCATCACCTACTCGGACGATATTGTGCGCGAGTTTCTCAATCGGCACGATTTCGATTTGATTTGTCGCGCCCACGAGGTGGTCGAGGATGGCTACGAGTTCTTTGGCCATCGGCGACTGGTCACCATATTCTCCGCCCCAAATTATTGTGGTCAAATGAACAATTCGGGTGCTGTTCTCAAGATAAGCAAGAATCTCAAATGTTCATTTACCATCATCAAGCCCACGGAACTCTTTGAGTATACCAAGCCGGCGCCCAAGGTGATCTACACCAACTGCTGAAGCAGCTGTCTTTACGATTTCCTCTCACCTCGCTTTGTCTAATTGTGCAACTGTCGCAAGTCAAGTTCTGAAATCAATGCATTTGGAATCAGTCAACATGCCAAAATATTTGACATGCATATGGGATGGGGTGGGCTGCGTTCGGCTGTCGTGCAGGTACAGTTCGCAACCTGTGCAGAGGTCAATAGCTGGGGCCTGTTGAACCCGGCCCTTGCGCCACATGTCAACGCCAGCTGACGGCCTCTCGAACTTTTGCAGGCATCTCTTCATGCTTCGACGTATTTCATTTGCAACTTACTTCATTTCGCTTTTGATGCTCTTGCCGCAAGGTACGTCGATTTGGTCGGTCAATATGTAGCTGTCTGTTTCTAGGCAAATGATTACTCGCTGAAACTTAGCATAGATCCATATTTTTATTGCAGCTACCTTCGATATGCCTCATCTCACATAAAATAAATAGGTGTTGGGCATTTTTTAAGATTTTTACCAAATTTATGTATAATAATGATTTTATATATTATTTAAACTAATTATTTTATTCTTGGTGATATTTTATTTTTGTAATAATTTTATTTCTATAAATATAATACAAATAATTATTATCTCAATCATTCGGAGTGAATTAAATTAATTAATATTTATTAATATTATTACTTTATAAATATTAATTTTATGATGAATTAAGGTGTATTATTATTGATATTATTATTATTGATATAATTATTATTATTGCTTATATAGTTATTGTTATTATAGTTATCATTATTAATTATTATTGTTATTATTGTTATAATCATTTTTATATGACTATAATTAACCTACAATATCAAGTTTGTATATTCAATCGGTTCATAAAAGTATTATACCTTATGTCTTATAAGGGTATTTCATATTCGCCATCCCCTAGACACGTTCCATTTTAGTATATTCATTTTTTCCACTTTGCTTTTCTTGGCCTGCCTTTTGGCGTTTTAGCCATGTGCTCAGTGGAATGAATTTTACATGGCGCTTAACATTGACTCTTGAAGTTGATTTGCTGCAAATGAGCGCTGATGTTGCTGCCACACTTTGTTGCAGTCTTCGAGCTGCTAAAAGTCGCCTGACAGTTGCCAGGCTCACAGATGTTCATGCCTGTAACTGCTTGCGTGGCAGTCAACAGTGGGGCAACGGGGGGCAACGGGGGGCAGGGGGCAGGGGTCTAAGTTTGGATTTGGTTTCTGTGCGCAGTGTTGCATACAAAAGTATTTCGTGTGGAGTCTGTTGCTTGCCGCACGCTCGAATAATTTAATACTCTACATGCCAGTTCCGACTAGTTGCCATGCAAGGCCAAAGCCAAAAGCTACCATATTCATTGGCCAAAATGTCTATATATATAAGCATATATGTATATATATAAATATATATGTCTGTGCACATTTGGCATGCACTGTGTGTGCCATTTGACTGCAATTTAATGCGCTAGCAAAAGCAGCTTCTTGAAATTTTGTTGCTGCTGTTGCTGCTGTTGCTGCTGCTGCTGCTTTATGTTTGCAAAATGACAAATCACATTTATTTATTTTGTACCTAAACACACACACACACACACACATGCTGTGTGTGTCATGCCAACTGTCTGGCAATAGTTGAGCCACCTTCCGTTCGGTCTCTGAGTCCTTCGAGCCAAAGGCTCTGCGAATGATTATTTTGACACGTGACTCAATGATTTGAGCATTAAGTGAGTTTCTTCTCGGTTGTGAAATCGATTTGTTATGCAACAGTTCCTAAGAAACCATTTGATATGCTTGAGCAACCGTTTGATAAAAGCATTCAAACTGTTTAACTTTAAATTTTTGTATAAAATCAGCAAAAATATAAAGAGTATAAGGAGTCATTGAAAGCCTCGGGCTTTAAAAAATTAAACAGTAAAGGACATTTGGCAGTGTTTTTAATTATTCTTTTTGGTTTTTTTAAGTAATCGTAAAGATTCTAGGTTTTAGAAGCAGATTGTTTTGTTTCCGTTTGATTGATCTCATTTCGCTGTCAGTGTTGTAAAACCAAGCAAATAATAGTAAGCTATCAGTGTTGTAAAACCAATTAAATAATAGTATTGGATTGATAAAAATCCAAAAAAAAACATTTATTCATTCGAGAAATAAATTATCTACCGATCTTATCCATATCGGCTTTATAGTGTCTGATCAAGTCATATCCAGTCAAGTCCGAAAATGTGATGAATGCAGCTAAAAGCAAGGAATTATAATCATTCTGCATGATTTTTTCTTAGATGGATGGATCGACTTTGTTGACTGTCTTCATAGCCTCCCTCTTCGTTTTCCAAGACGATTTTAAAGTAAGGCCTCTTTGTTTCAATAGATTTCTCTAACAGTTTGAATATGCATGCCTCCATTCAATTCTACGTGTTTAAGTTTACTTTTCCAGAAATGTGCTCTTCCCAAAAATAACACACTCTTTAAACGACTTTATGGAAAATCCTATGAAAATGTAAATTTAGAATTTATTTTTGCATATACAAGCTGCTATAAATGTTGCGTTGCCAAAAAAAGTTTTCAGGGTAATTTTTTCAAAGGTTACCCAGAACTTGTTTAGTAGCTTGTATGAGACTTTGCCAAGAGTTTGTTTTTTTTTTTTTTATTCTATTTGTTGTTATGTGCAAAAGGAGCTTAAAAACAACTTCCAGCAAAATGTGAAATTATTTTTCATCAGCTTAAAGCCCAGTTAACAGCAGGGCGAATTTCTAAGGAAAGCTGACTTATTGATTTAGAAAACTATGGCGAATGCTCCGACTGACAGCAACAGATGCAATTAGAGCGCTACACAACACTGAAACTGTGACTTATCCTTTTCCTTGGGTGGGCTGGGGCTGGCAGCACCTGCTTGGCTAAAACTGGGTCAGCTTCAAGTGCTCGTCCATGAAGGGCAACAAAATGGATGCGTAAAGCAACGCATTTAATTAGGTGCGGCTGGGGGCGGGCGTGGGCATGGTTGGAAGCTCCGATGATAAATGTGGAACGAGATAAGTTTAATGACTGATTGGCGTAAGGGTATTTTTAGCAAAAGTTTAATTAAAGCAATGCGCCCTAATGACAACTAATGGCCCAGAGGCGCGCACCTTAGACGCCCAAAAACCAAACAAAAGCAAAACAAATAAAATAAAACCAAGCAAAAAAGCTGAAAAGCTGAAATATTAGTTGTTGACATGGACGCTGGCTGTGTGGGGTGAAAGGGAAGGGGAAGGGGAAGGGGAAGTGGAAGGGAGCCGGGTGTTGAGGTCAAACCGAAAAGACAAAGCACATGATCAATTTTCATTTATGTGCCTCAAAAAAAAAAGAACAACAACTGTGGCAACATCTCGTGGCAGCAGCAGCTCGACTCAATCAAGTTAATGGCGGCCAAATGGGTTTTTGATGCGCTGTGCGCGTCTCCTGCCCCTTCCCACCGCTCGACCGCGCTGCTGCGCCAGCCAAGTGGCTTCATAAAAAATGATGGCCATGCCTGGCCGGAAAACAGTTTCAGTTTTAGCGTTCAGCTCTCGGTTCCGGCCTAATGAAGAAGCGCTGGACGTTTAATGTGTGCCGCTGAGGTATAAAAAGTAAATAAGTTGACTTAGTCGTAGGGGGCGTGCCAACTTTCTTATTGACAATTTGAGCATTTGTGCGTTAAATTCTTATGACGCATAATGCGCCCAAGCAGTTCGGCCCCCGCCCACCACCCGCACCACTCACCACTCCTGGGCCATAGCTAATAACGGCACTTCATAAAGCCACGCGCGCCTCAACTGTGAGGTGTGTCCAACTTGCCGACTTAATATTGCCATATGCTCACTTCTTCTTTCTCCCCACACTCATTCCACCACGCTCACTTTTCGTGTTGCCTTTTGCATGCGTTTCGCTGGCGTACGCTAACGGCAGTGGCTGTAGAGGGCTTAACCCTCAAACGACTCGTCCTGACCGAAAGTCTAATCAAATTAATGGAATATTTTGAACGCTTATGTGGGCCCTCAGTTTTATACACATACATTTATTTTTTCTTTCGTTAGATTCGCTGCCCTGATTTACTCTGCGATAAAAGGGTATTATGGGCTTGTTTGGGCGCTTGGAGTGGGTTTGAATAGCTTTGTTTAAGACAAGTCTAAATTGAATTCATTTAAGCTGGTCAAATTTTAATAAAAAATGAATTGTAACGTTTAAAATTGTTTGTTTTTATACCCTTTACTTGTTAAACATGGTTAAGAAAGGGTATTTCACCTATTGTACACTATCAAATTTGCAAGCTTAAGCTTTCAGCTGCCTCCTTGCTCTAATTAATCTGGTGCCTCTGTTCTTGTTCTCTCGCTTTTCTTATTCTGTTCTCGCTGTATGCCTCCTAGTTTTGCTCTCCTCATATTCATCGCAATGCATTCGGCATCTCGTTTTTCTTGGCTTCACTCTGGACATCTCGCTTTCAAAGTCCCGTTTTCAACGTTTCGCTCTTGATCTTGACACCATCTTTGTCTTGCTCTACTCTCTGTGCTGTTGTCATCTGGCTCTCGTCGCTTCGCTTTATTCGCCTCGCTTTGTCAGTTCGCCTTAACACCTCATTATTGCGCTGCCCTTACGTTTTTCGTTTTGTCGTCACGTTCTGTTCGTTTCACTCCAGCAGCCTAGCTCTTCTATTCTCCCTCTCTTGCATTGGCAATGGTGTAAATAGATTTGGACTTATGTATGTGTGTGCTGCTGTGAGCGATAAGATCGTGGCGAAATTACATATGTATACACACATACATTTGTAATTCGCCGTTTACTTATCACTTTGTTGCTTTACTTTGTACATCTGCCTTCGCTCGCCTGGCAAGCTTTATTTTCGCCATTTCGCTTTAGTTGCCCGCTGGCCGTCTCGCAGCATTGAAGGGCATTAAGTTTTCGTTGTTTCAATTCGTGTTCTTGCAATAATTTTTTTTCTCGTTGCGGACGTGTATCAAATTGGCCGACATAGCAGCTATTGTTGTTTTTGCTATTATTGTCTGTTGGCTTTTCTTGCTGCGTGTTTGATCGCGCCGCGCATTGTTTTTGCTTATTCGGTTTTCTTTTTTGCCGTCTGCCGTTTGGCGCGTGTGCGGAACCGCTTTTAATAAACTGACTGCCGCATAGGAAATGATTCCGTTAACTCTGTCGGTAGCAAAACGCGTTTTGATTGCAAATAACTGTTGTTTATTTTCGCTTTTGCTATTGGTTTTTTTTTACCCTGGCCGCGCTGCTCGTTCGCCCGCAATGTATTACGATTCAATTACAATCTGCACCCCTCGCCACACCCCGCATCAATCCGCTTAACATTTACCGTATCCAAAGAGATTCTAATTAATTGCATAATCACTCAAACAAAACCGCAGCCCCTCATCCGCCACGGGCGCTTCTTGTAAATGAGAAGCAAAGAAACAATCAAAATTCCAAAAGTCAGTGGTGAGTTTGCTCCGTCGCCAGCTCCTTCGACTGCACCGTCGCCGACGTCAACGACAATTGTACAAGTGTTTTTAATATTTAATTGCTTTTTAAATGAGTCCAAGCATTTTATTTTATTTGATGATGTAAACGTTACATAGAACACGTTCAGCAGCTGGGGGCAGGCAGAACGAAGCCTCGATGGCAGCTCGCTGCCAACTCGGCAAATTATTCAAAGCGTCCTTGTCGACAGCCGAAGCAGTGGCAGAGGCTGCGACGCCTGCAGAGGCAATGACTAAGGCACTGACAGACGCAGAGACATAGACAGAGGCAGAGGCAGAGGCAGCGCCAGCAGAGCGACAAGTAATGGCCCAAGTGGCAATTTATCAATTAAAATTGTGCTTAACTACACGAACACCAAAGACAGTTAGCGAAAATAAGAAGAAGAAAAAAAAAACGAAAACGGAAAAAAGAAACAAAAAAATGTTTGGTAAGTCGAAGATTAAATGCCCTTACGAATTTATTGCTTTATTTATATTTATATTTATTTATATTTATATTTATATTTATATTTATATTTATATTTATATTATATTTATATTTATATTTATATTATATTTATATTTATATTTATATTTATATTTATATTTATATTTATATTTATATTTATATTTATATTTATATTTATATTTATATTTATATTTATATTTATATTTATATTTATATTTATATTTATATTTATATTTATATTTATATTTATATTTATATTTATATTTATATTTATATTTATATTTATATTTATATTTATATTTATATTTATATTTATATTTATATTTATCTTTATATTTATATTTATATTATTTCTATTTATATTTATTTATATTTATATTTATCTTTATATTTATATTTATCTTTATATTTATATTTATTTTTATATTTATATTTATATTTATATTTATATTTATTATATTTATATTTATATTTATATTTATATTTATATGTTTACCAAGATCAATATTCTTTTGAGTGTTGCACGTTTCATCTGAAAACTGAAATACCCTTTGGCAAGTGCAGCAGCAGCAGCGGGTGGCAAGTGGCAATTGGCAAGTGGCAAGGTTCTGTCTGCCACCATTGGCATTGTCAGTTGACACAGTTGTTGCTCCTGTTCCTGTTGGCGCTTTGGCACAGTTAATATTTGCCGTTGCCTTCGCTTTGGAGTCGGGTTTCAACCTGTCCAACCAAGTGGGCCTGACTGCAACCTCTTGCAACTGAAGCAGTAGCTGCAACTGCGACGGCCAATCGGCTGCAGCCAGCTCTTGTATTCTGTTGCAGCTGTCAAAGCCAAGTGGCAATTTAATTAAAGCTCAATCGCACGCTGCATAAATCTTGCTATTGAATGAGATGCGAATCTTTTGTGGCGACACAAAATACCAAACAGCATCAATCGAAAACTACATTAAATGAGGAAGATGGTCTATTGAATACTTTATCAATGAAGGAAGCTGCTTCCGATTAACTTTAGGATACTTTTTGCGTAATTGTTGAATTTAATTGGTCCCTTAGGATTATTTGATTGAAATTTTCTAAGATTAGCTAAATGCTGGCACAGCGAAAGTTATCAGCCAATTAAATATTAACAACAACTCGGCTCGAATCCAAATAGAGGGAACTTTTTCAGCGATCCTTGCAACTGACTAACTAACAAGTAGCTGAACAAGTGAGGGAGTTCTCGTCTAGGGAACACCCGGAATCCTCTTCCACCAACACCAGATGCTCTTGCTTGGAGCTAGTTTGCTTAAGCAGTAATAAATATTAAAAAAAATAAATAAAATAGAAAGCTCCCTCAACTGGACTCGAACCCGTAACCAACCGAACTATTTGCCTCCACCTCTACTAGACAAAAAATAAAAGTTCCTAGACTGGACTCGAACCCGCTACCGACTGCACTACTCGATACCGTCTCTACTCAACAGCCTTACTAACCTGTTAATAGACTTTTACGCGAATAAATCTGTGAATGTGTATGTTTCTTTTTGTATATGGAAAAACACGCACCTGTAGCTAGAATTGAAAGATACTTGATGTACCGATATATCGATATCGACTTTAATTGTTTGCTTGGACACGGCGCAAGTTATTGATAATCGGAAACAAACTCATACTGCGCGGGCATTAGATGGACCTAGGTTCAAATATTTATAGTTTTCATTTGTTTTATTTGGCGCTGGAATCGATCAGTACCCTCTGATCTCTACCAAGCGAATGACTGTGAGAAAAGGGTATTGATAGAAAAAAGGATATTGCTAGATCGACTCGGCTGTTGATGCTGAACAAGAATGTATACTTATGAGGTTGTAGATGCTTTCCCCTGCTTATCTTAGCTTATCGTACCTTTAGTTAACTTCGAACATTAACTGGAAATCGGATTTCGATATTTTGGATTGAGATTAAAGAGATGTTTAGGTCTGAATTGTGCCCTCTAATTTAATATATTTCCAAATTCCATTCTGGCAAGTGTTTTTTTATTGTATTTTAACGCACATCCTTGAGAAGCCTGGAAAGCAATTTACTTATGACTTTTATCCTTTGCTCTCCTCGTTCAGGGGCACTTGCGCCAGGCAAAGTGAGCTGCATTACGAAGACCTTACACACATACTTTACATTTTTACAAACACTAGAACACACCCACGCCGCGAGTGCGTCTCAATTGCATGAAAATTTGCATAAGTTGTCAGCCAACGTCTGGCGCGGCATCCTTGAGCATCCTGTGGCCACAAAATCATATGGTGCATGCATTTTGCCATTTAATGACATTGACTAACGCTTAAATCAAAGCGCCATAAGAAAAGCTGCACAAAAACGGCAAACTTTGAACTTGTTTTTCCGTTTTCCCTTTTCACTTTTCAATTGATATTTTTTTTTTTTGTTTTCTTCTTGCGAAATGCCTTAAGACTTGGCTAGAGCGACAACAGAGTGGTTGGAGGAGGGATCTGGGGTGTAGGGTGGCTAGACTAAATCAACAAAAAGTTGAGCAAAATGTTTGCATTGCCCAATAGCCCACAGCTGAGAGCTGGTGAATTGAGAGATGAGGAGCTGCAGCTGGCGAGAGGCAAAACATGCTTCACATGGAAATCTCGACGGCGCTTAACCTCAAAGGAGGCAATGCAATTGCACTTACAACAACAACAACAACAACAATAGTAGCAACAACAATAGTAGCAACAACAAGGGCCACTAAATAGAATGCAATTTGCTTGTTTGACCCAAATTGTTGTGAGATTTGCTTTGCACACTTTATTTTTTGTGCCGTCCACGCCCCCAAACAACTCCCCGAGCAAGTTTATCTTTTCGCAATTGTGTGTTGGGCCAGAAGCAAGCCAAGTAACAGGACGAGCTGCCGTCCAGGATAACAATGAAGCGTTACTTTCACTTTCACTTTTACTTACACCACTCGCAGCTCGCAGTTCGCCTTTCGCCTTTCTCCTTTGTCTGCAACCAGCCGGAGCCTTAGCCCCGCCCACACTTGAAGCGCACCCTCCTTTTGTCTATCCGCATCCGCATCGTTCGTTTAGCCCATTTGCACACTTTGCCATTCACATATTCACGTTGCCTCATCCTGTGGCACAAAGAGCCAACGCTTGTTGCAAGCTTAGCATAGGGGCAGTGTCAGTGACAGTGGCAGGGGCAAGGGCGGGGCAGGGGCTGGGCCAACTGGAGCTGGGTGCTAAATGCAGCAACAGGCAGCCCAGCTGCACCTGCATCTTGAGCCAGGCACGTTTTGCATTTCGTTTGCATTTTCGGCTGCTGATTATTGCCACTTTGAGTGTGAATACCCCCTGCCCCTGCCCCTGGCCCAACTTGCCAACGTTGCAGCACGCTGCCAAATTGCCACAATAGAAATAAAAGTGCATAAAAATGCTCTTCAACTAGCTCGAGTTGTGCTTCTCATTCTGTTTTCTGTTTCCGACTTTGCTTAGCTTAAACTACATTTTATGGTTTGTTTTGATCGTTAACGCTTGGATTTCCATTTGCTTTTGGCCAAGTAATTTTCTTAATTTTATTTCTGTTTGCCAAAAATACAAAAGTTTTGACAGCGCCAGCGGCGCAAAAGTGCGGCGCAACAACTTTTCATTTAGCAGCAATAGAAACAAACTGTGCTCTAAGATAAAATTAACGCTAACAAATTACAAGCAGCAATGCCCGACTTACGGATGACCTACAAATAGCTAGAGAGTATCGAAAAATGGAATATTATTATTTATTTATTTTTTTTTTTAATTTATTACAAGAAACTTCTTTAAAGTTAAACTTATATAATGCTGGCATTTGGCGACCTTTCTCTGTTTTAAATATTTTATTAGTTCGCTTAAGCTCCGGGGCCTAATTTATTGACTTATATTAGTTTTGCTCAGACTTTGTGTTGTCCGGTTTTTTGCACTCTTCTCTGTTTACGCCTGCCTGTTACCTGTTACTAACTTGTAGACAAGTTTTAGCTACCCTCTCTCTAACTATTTGATCTTATTGGTACGCGGCAGAGGGAAAACAAGAATAACAACGCCTAACAACGAAAAAGTACATATTAAGAGAGTGCGAAACTTTGAACTTTCGGTCGCTTTTGTTGGTTGTTTTAATTTCCTTGTGGAATAAGCTGGGCAACGGCTGCGGTTTCTCACATGGCTTTCTAATGTCTAAAGAGATGCTGCGGCTAATATGGCTCACTTATGCGCTGAATTATTTACATTCATTGAAAATCCCACGGAATGCGGCCACGTCTCTGTTCTGCTGCATGTTCATAATTTATTTAAATAAGCCCTTATGACGTTTTTAATTCACTGACAATGACGACAGCCCAGGGCCAGGTGAGATGTTGGCGGCAGCGTGGCAGTTGAATGGTGTCGGCAGAAAGAGGAGGCAAAATGAAAGGAAATCTCGTGAATGTGCCGGTTGCCAGGCAGACGCTTACGACAGTTGCCGTAGAATAATTTGAATATTTTTAACATAAAAACAACAACATAGCAACAAACAACAAAAACAACGCAAAGCACTTTTTCGGTGCTGACAATGTTAAAATATGTGCAACGAAATCCCAGCGAATTTCAGAATACCCTTCAGGGAACGGTAATTTTATTATGTAGGCTTTGATTGAAGCTACACAAAATTAGCTGCAAGTGGAAAATGTATGACTAAAATATATTTAGAAATAAACAAATTTTATTAAATATAAAGCAGGTTCTGTTAATATTAAAACAAATTTTTGTTGCTTTAAGCTTTTGAGAGTCTTTAATGTGCTTGCAAAATCGTTTAGTACAGACTGCAGAGTAGCCTTTAACCTTAAGTCTGCTGCGATTTGAAAGTTATAGCCAAGTTATGTGGAATGCCAACTTCTAGGTTATACAAAGTATTATTCTGTTCTCTGGGTCTGGGCTAAACGAGCTACCCATCAGCACTATTCAATGGGCTTTATAGCTGTTGTCTTAGCTCAATTCAAACAATTTTGCACTGAAGCTAAGCCTCTAAAGCTTAAAATAAGTTGAGAATAAGAAAACATATTGCTAAGTTGAGCTATTTTGTGTAACTAAATGAAGCTTAAATGTGCTTTCGATGCAATTATTCCCAGGTCAAATGCACTCTCGCATCCACAAAGAAAGAAAAGCTAGAAACTACATCAGAAGAAATAAATTAAACGAATTTAAATATATTAAATTTAACAAAACTTGGTATCAAATTTGATTTTATTCTCAAGTTGAAGCTAAAGCAAAGGCCAATTGCTCGACTCGCAAAATTCTGCATAATTTGTAGAGTAGCGACTATTTTTCTGCGTATCAGAATCCATGCCAAAATGATAATGTATAATGTATATATATAATGTATATACATATATTTATATCTGTATGCCAAGGGTAAAAAAAAAAACAAAGAACAACAAATGAGCGTAAGCAAAAATCTTGTCATACCGAAAAAATGCTTTTATAATTTTTCTTCAAGCATTTGCAACGTAATTTTTCTCAATTCCATTTTTGTTGTTGTTGCCGTTGTTGTTGTTGTTGTTGTTGTTGTAGCTGTTGCGGTTGTTGTCGCTGTCGCGCTAAATGTCAACGGGCGGGCCGTGCAACATGACGGCCTACAACACGTACATGAGGCAAGATGTACTTAATATGCGCGCGGTTGCCTGCCTTGCAAATAATATGCCTGATGAGGATGCTGGCGGAGCGGAAGCGGGACGAGGAGGCGGAAGGCAGCCGGCAGGCGGCAGTCAGGTGGCATGTAGGGGCTCGCTCTGGCTGTGTCGCCTGCTGCCTTAAAATGTATTCACTGTAAAAATTAGCATATTTAATGCGAGCGGCACGTTAGGTTATTAGAGACACATTCTCACCCAGCGTGTGGCACGGTGGCAGCGTCGCAATTTTGCTGCAGCATGTAGCAACAATCACGCCCACACAAAACGTTAAGTAAGCAGCCGCCGCAGCGGCAGCCCGGACAACAATTTTGCATAATGTTTCAGCTTCTTTCTGCTGTGGGGCCAAAGCAATGGGCTTGTAAGCTACTTAGTTTTTATTACACTTGCCGCATAGTTTTTCACGCCCCAATGCAACAGCAGCAACAGCAGCAGCAAAAACCAACTAAAAAACCTCTTGACTCTTAGCAATTTGTGTGTTTTTTTTTTTCCAAGCCTTAACATTTGCAAGCATTTTTCACGCAGCTCTTGAGCGCCAAGTTGCCAGAAAAATTCTTTTGTGCAGCGACTTTTTGCACGCACTGTCTCGTGATTGCGTGCCGTGCTCTGCACTTGTGGCCTGTGTAAGCTTTAATGTTGCATTTATTTAACAACATGCAACAATAATCAGCTGACAGAATGCCACACACACACACACACTTGCCAACACACATAAAGTTCAGTGGCCGTGATATGGCCAACAGTTACACGTGTTTCGCCCGTATGCGATAAGGCCAACAACCCAGTCAATGGCCAGTCAACCAGCCAACAACAAACGAGCCAACAGCCACGTTCCTCGGTCGCGTTAAAATGTGCAGTGCACGTGTCCTGCAATGGCTTACCGTCTCTCTCGCTGTGTGTGTGTGTGTGTGTGTGTGTGTGTGCATATTTATGTTGAGATGTTATCAATCATGGCTTTTGGTGTGGATAGTTGCGGATAGCGCGGTCAGTTGTCGGTGCCAAAAACTGTGTGGCATATAGAGGTTGCAGCTGCCTGCCACCAGCTGACACAAGCCGCCTGCCACAGACTGCGTTCTTTTTTTTTTTTGTTTGTGTGTGTTCGTATTGTCCATAGCTCATTAACGCTGCAACGTGCCAGCGTTTAATTCATTTACGTGCTGATTGCTGAAATATACTGTAAATGCTGTAAATATGCATTTCATATATTCATCTTTTGTTATTTGAAAACTTTATGAAAAATTCATTTTCTGTTGTGCTTACTTGCATTTTGTTTGCAACATCTACAAACACTTGTAAATTGCAAAACTTATGCCAAAGCAAGCAAACAACTCGGACTTGAATATAAAAATGACTTTATTAAGGCTGAACGACTTAACCTATGCCCTTTAAAAATAATTAGTGAGAACTTTTGTGGGCGAAAAATATATTTCATTTGCTTTGCAGCTGATCTGTTTTGGCAATTCTGGTGGAGCATATAGGGTTACTTGTACCCTATATACCATATTTCGTATAATATACTCTTCGATTTCGTATAATATTGGTGCGAACTTTTTTTTACCGATTTCATACTCCATACGATTCCATGATTAAAGGTATCAAAACACATCGAGATTTCCGTTGTTCAAGTTCTTTTGTATTAAACCATTTCTGAGCTGCAGTTTATATGGTTTTGAATAAGAATAGGAATCAAATCAAGCTTATGCTTATTTAAAACCCGTTTCAATCCACACTTAAACCTTGTCACACAAATTAACACACAGTCAGTTAGCCCCTTATACATAATATTTACAGGGTATGTGCATTGTGAAAATGTAAAGCAATGTGTGGCTAGAATTTGTGCAAGCATTTTTTATTGTCACAAAAAACTGAGAGCGACAAAAAAAAGAAAACAAGAAATGAAGCATGGAAAAAACTTTGGTTTATTTTATGTATTTTGTTCAATTTGTTTGATATTTTTCATGTAACAATATTTTGTTCGCGTTGCTGTTGTGCAGCTGTTGTCGTTGTTAAGGTGCCAAAAAGAAAAGCATTTGGCCATTTAGTAGTGCACACACACCCACACACACACATAGACACACACAGAAAGACAGTCCCGCTTTTACTCCCACGTGCACTTCCATGCCAAGTCCAACTGCTGCGAGTGTCTCAATCTTTAAGTGTGTCTCTGTTACGCCTGCTTTATGCTTTCGCTCCAACCAACCAGTTTTAACTTCAGCTGCAGCTTTCTATGCGCATCCCCCGTTTGCCCCCTTTTTCCCGCTTGGCCCTTTATATCCGTTTCCTGTGCTGCTGTCTCTAAAAATACTTGAGCTGCTATTTGGAGCACACTTTGCGTCTGGGCTGTGGCAAGGGGAGTCGTCATAGTTGGGTGTTGCCTCCGCCCTTGTTGCCTCCGCTTTTGTTTGCCGCTCGCACGCATTGCTTGTTAGTGCGCCCCAAAGTATGCACTGCAAAATTGCTGCTTTTTGTTTCGACTCACACACACTTAAGCCCACATTTCCCAACTTGGAATTGTGGTCTATTTAGGTTTTAGCTTAAGCAGCGCGTCCTACAAGCTTTTTTGCGGCTTTAGAATTGTTTCTCTCTCACTCGCTTAATGCCAATCACTTTGACTACTTTACTGCATAAATATTTTTGTTAAATTTATCAAACAATCGGATTTCAAATGAAGTGCGACGCATCTGCCGCATAACCCCAAACAACCTCGCATAACCTCAAAATATCTCAACGCGGCACACAGCTGACTTTTGGCTGCACGAACTTCCGTTCGCATGCAATTTCGTTGGCAATTCAAGTGCATATGTGATAGCAGCCAGAAAACCAATCTGCACTGGTATTGCACATACACTTGAAAAAAAAACGAGTAGCTTAATTATAGTATTGAATATCGTTTGCTCTCCTTAATATTTTATCTCATTTATAATATTTTATATGTTATATATACATATATTGAACTAAATTAAAAGTTTTTAAATAAATAAATGAAAGATTATATTAATTATATATTAAATATATAAAAATAACTATTTTTTTTAAATTAGAATCAATTGGGATTGTCTGTAGTGTAAACTTCTAAGGTCAAGTAATATAATATACGAAATATGCAGGCTCTAATTTTTCAAGCAAAGGCAAAAATCAGTTAATTTATAAAAAACTTACGTTGAGTATATGTATGATAAATTATTCTTTATTCTTTTTAATCAATTTTCAAGTTAAGACTTTTCCATAGTTCATGGGATTTTCTTCGAGTGTTGACACCAGAAATATACGTATATACGAATATATTTGAAATTCGATTTTCTGCGAGTTACAGAGAATTTTCATTATTTACAATATGATATGATGCGGGTGGTGGGGTATTTGGTAAAACTGAATGCTATTTCTTGAAAAGTCGGCAAGTGTATTTGCGCAATACTTCTGAAATTTGGTGCACAAATACCCAAAATTCGAGTTGAGTTCGCAACAAGCTACGGATTGTGTCAATAATCAAAATTACATTTCGATTGGCGCTCTGAAAATGAAAATTTGCTAAGTAAATTGATTTGCAGAGTTGTAGTTGTTGTTGTTGCTGTTGTTGTTATTCGGCACATGGACAATGCGCATAAGTAATTATCAAAGTGTGTGCAGCTTAAAATGTAGATAAATGAACAAGCATTTAGCAGGACACACAAATCATTTGATTTGGCCTGGCCAGACCGCTTCGAGGCGTTAATAATGCATGTTTCTAATGGGCCAGGGATTATGAGGGACAGCGTGCCCAATGCGACGGACAGCCAAATGTCCGGCTGCCACGGACCAATACAACAAATAGAACACCTTCAGGCGATGGCAGCAGTATCAGTTGCAGTAGCATTAGCAGCTGCTGCTGCTTTAGCTGTGATTATGGCCCATAAGCCTTGTGTCTAGTGTTGTGGAAGGCAATGGCTACGGCAGCGACAGCGGCAGCGGCAACGGCATGTTGCATGCAACAATGCTACATGCAATGTGATTTGCCTTGTAATTGCAATTTAACTAACACTCGCATAATAATGCACATGCAAACCGGGACGCATGCCACAAGGACATGCCGCATCACAAATATGCAAACAGTAACAACAACAACAACAACAACAACGAATGTTGATGACGACATGGAAAAACAAGCAGCAGCAACAGCAGCAGCAGCAATAACAATAACAATAATAATGCTAACAACAACAATAACAGCTATGCACTCTGTGCATGACAAATAACCCAAATGCAAAATCTGTTGATGCCTAAAAACCATCAGTGCACACGCTCACACGTGCACATACTCGCCCACTTACACACACACGCACACACACACACTGACAAACGAGACATGTGCCAAATCGATGCATTTTGTTGCGGTCAGCGAGTGTTGTGTAATATGGCAATAGCATCAGCTCAACGTTTGCCACTTAGGCCCCTTTTTAGTTATTCAACACACACACACACACACACACACACACAAACACAGCAGACAAGAGTGTTGAGCAATTAGCAATCATCTGACAGGCTTGACAGGCCTCAACATTGCAGCAGGGCTCAACTCATACATTTGTCTTTGGCTCCCCAAATGGAATGCATTCTAATTGAGTTGCCCAGCATGCAGTAAATACATATTTATGACAGTAATTGTTACAACTTTACAAAAGTATTTCAATTGCAGCTGGTAGCTTGTTTAATTGAGGGCATGTCAAGTATTTGCTTGAACGATTATTCAATTTATATTATGCAAGGAATTGCAAAAATAACATCTTTAACATCTTTATTACTCCTTTTGTGATTTAATAGACAAAGAAAATATTGAAACTAGCTGCGCTACACTCAGCCACGTAGTTTAAATATACGTTATTAGAAAAGAACATTTGCAATTCTTTTTTAATTAATCTTATTTTTAAAATACGTCGAAAATAGCACAAGCACACCTAATAATGTTTTTATTAAATTCTAATTATCGCTTATTCTATTCTAATTATTCGCTTTTATATGATATTTTTAAAGGCACTTTCCTTTACTAAACAAGTTAAAAAAAAACTGTAAAATGTTGACTCCCAAATCAATTTATGTCATCCGGAATGTTAAACAAGCACTAAAGTGTTGAGATGTTTCTAATAGCAACAATTAAAAGAAACGGAAATAAGAAAATGAGTACTAACTAAATTTAACAAATGCGTAAAAGTTTGTTTAGAGGAATACTTTGAATTAATTCGATTTATATACATATATATATATATAATTATTTTACCATGAAGTTTTTATTTTGTTCCAATTAAGGAAAAATTTTAAATAATTTTTTAAGGATTAAATGCAAATATATATAAAACCTTTAACGTGATTGACGGGCATTATATATTTATATATTTTTTGCTGAGCTTCCTTTTTAGTCATATATATTGCATTTTACGTGCTTTATTTATTTATGTTTGCGATTTCTTAGCTTTTATGATATGTTTTTTTAATATGAAAAAAGGGATTCAGCTCATCTGGGAATCAATCTCAGAGTAATGTATACGCTTGCATATTAAATCGATTGAGCCTGCGAAATTGATGAATTGCTTGTATTCATTGCAAATTATCTAAAACAAAACATTATCAGCAGCTCTTTCATGGCTCAAAGAATCGAATATTAGCGTGTTAGGGATTATAAATATATTGGTTTATTGAAAATACAATTTGAATGCATGGCCAAATGCAAATGTGCAGCAGCAGCAGCTGCTGCATTTGCCTAACAATTTAACACAAAAATAGATTTGCGGACGGAAAATTGAGGCAAGTCAGACATATATATATGTTCTATATATGTATGTAAAGTGTACATATAGATAAATATGTTTGTACTATTTCGTTGATGTCTCTTTAAAAGTTTTTGTGTGTTGATTTGCCACGCATTTGGCATGCATTTGGACAGTTTAATTCAACAATTGATTGAAAACCCGAATACAATCTGTGATATGCACACACACGATTTGTTGGCCCTGATGAAAGAAATGTTTAATTTATACAATTTATAAATTGTTGCCCTTGTTTCTGTTGTTATTATTGTTATTGTTATGGTTGTTGTCAAAAAACTATTGAATAAAACAATTTTCATTTAAATTGTGTGAACTATGCAGGCCCAAAAGGGCCATAAAAGTAATGAAAACTAAGGCAGCAAAAAAGAGAGAGAGATAGAGATAGAGAGAGAGAGAGAGTGAGAGTATGAAAATCGCAGACAAGGAAATGGAAACTCTTTTTGGTTTTAAGGCTCTTATGATAAATAATATTTTAGTATATCTTAACTGGGCGCTCTATATTTATATACAATATATGTACGTAGTTCAAGTAGCGCTTATGGTCTTTCTATGCAAATAGCCTACACTTGTCTATGCTTATGTGTGTTTGTGTGTGTGTGCGTGTGTGTATGCACACACAAATAAGCATAATAAAATTGTGTGTTGTCTCCTTCCGCTGTGTGGCTAAAGCCCAAAAATCCTAGCCGTATTGTTGCTAGCCAGACAAAACAAATATGGCGACAGCAGAGAGCAAACCATACGAAATAAAAACAAAAGAAAAAATATATATATATATATATATATATATATATATAAATAAATATAAAAAAAAGTGGAAAGAGAAGGGGAAAAGAAATGCGAAGGAATTGTGGCAACAAAATGGCGCAGGGCAGATTCAATGGGGCTTGGCTGAAACATTGCGAAGGCCGCATATTTTACGTTACTTATCTTTATCATTGCCAACTAATTTCACAGCGGCAGGCGGGGAAGGGGGCAGCTGCTGCTAAACGTAGAGGCACACACACACACACACCCCATGCAGGCACGCACACATATGCATATAGAGTATACAAAATAGTTGTTTATTTCTAGTTCATATCTCTCATGTGCGCTACAATTGTGTGTGTGTGTGTGTGTGTGTGTGTGTGTGTGGCATGTTTGCGCCATTTTGCGTTTTTGTTTATGTTTAGCTGGGTCATTTCAAGCACTGCGTGTGTGAGAGTGTGTGTGAGTATGAGTGTAGCTGCTTTAAGTGTTTTTATTGTGCTCTGCTTAGGGTTAAGTTTTGTCATTGCCACGCTTTGTTTATTGCTCCACACTCCCCACGCCGCACCAGGGTGTGCGTGTGTGAGCTAATCCTTTTGTTTTATGGCATTTAATTTATTTTTAAAGCCCGCACTCGCCAACTTTCTTTATAGGCCGCAAACAATGCGGCCGAAACAAAAAATATCTAGCATACTTTTGTGCGCGCAAGCAAATAGACACGTATTCTCTATGGACGCTGGTCCCAGTGCTCTCCGCCGACTATGCTAGGTTCAATGTGTGTGCTGCACGCTTCAGTTGCTGCTGCCACAGCATATGCAACAGGCCAAAGTCCAGGCAAGGGCCTGGCCAAGGAACGTCACAATAATTGGCCACAATTTTCGCCAGAGCGCAAATAAACGAGTCTTTTGTAGCAGACGCGGCAGCTTTCGACACACAGACAGACATAATGCGCAATTGGAGCACACACACACACACACACACCCTGGCACTTAAACACACAAGTAATTGGCTACAAAATTGCAATAATAACAATAACAATTCAATATGCCCACAACAGATGTTCCCGGGCTAATGCCGCAAAAACCCTACAAAAAGAAAACCCAAAGAGGAAAAAAAAAACCCAGCTCATGTCCAGCTTCTGGCAGCTGCTAAGCTAGCCTAATTGGCGCTCATTATATCAAAGAGTTTTGCGTGGGGAATTCTAAGTACATATAAAACTCATGTGTGCGACGACCTCCAGCGCACAGATTTTCCCACAGTTTCGATCTGGCGACTTTCTTCACGTTGACCCTCCGGGAATTGGTTTGCCCTGCTTGGCTAATATTCTGTATTTAGCTAACAAGCATATCAACATATCACACACGCACACAACCACCAATAGGCGGCTGCATATTCACGGCGGTCCACCTTTGTTGCGTATACGCAATATTCAAACGTTTAATCTGTTATTGAAATGCACGTGGGCGTGCATAAATGTGTGTGAGTGCGTGCTGTGTGCGTGTGAATTGAGTTGACCAGCTAATCGTTTTCAATTAGAACGCTTATTAGAAGCCTCTATTTGAGCGCAGCTTCAATGGCCATTAATCAAGCGATGTTTGTTTGCGCTGACATCGTCGAACAGGCAAAAAGGCGATTATACACTATAATTAAGGCTTCTCAAGTTAATCAAATAACTTGTCAACATAGTTGCGCTTCAGTTTAGTCTCTTGCGTGTGCGTAGACTTAATGTGTATTATTCAACTGCTTTTCTTTGTTGTTAAAGAACTCTAATTCAATTAAAATGCATTTTCATCTTGTATTGTGTTACGGCTTTCGCCAATTGTATATACGTTTACATTTCCATGGCAAAGGAACTGCACAAAAGCGAAATCAAACAGAAAATGAAAATGGAAATGCGAAATAAGAAACTGCATTTTGTGCTTACATTTTTAATGGCATCGAAAAATCGTACACAATTTGAAGCACGTAAAATCGTTTGACCAATTCCAAACATTTTTTTCCCCGATATTCGCAGAATTCAGATGTATAAATAATTCAACATTGCATGAATAATGCATAGATAGGTTCGTATTTCCGATTTTTGTTACACATTTCAATGCTACTTAAATGTAAAAGATGATTTGTTTTACTTTCCCAATTTAGGGCAGGGATTTAGTTGCTTCTGTATACGAGGTCTTGTCCAAAATGATGAAACTGTTGAGAGCTGTGGCAGCATCATGCGCCATTAAATATTTCTGTCATTAAAGTTTATTATATTTGTTGGATTGAAGGCATTTTTCTGATCTTTAATAAGCGTAAGTGTGTCAGCGTGTACCAGGGGCATGGAATACTTTTTGTTTATCGAGATATCTTATCGAAACTAAGATAATTTATCTTATCCCTACATGAATGCAAAATCTAATCAACATCAAATTTATCGTATAGCTGCTAGAGTAAAGATCGCTGGATAGTAGAATCTTAAATGCAATTTATTCTGTTATCAAAGATATTTCTCACATATCTACAAGAGGGGTATTTCTACAAGGATATTAAATATTATCAGTAATATAACAACTCGCTTGCTTATACTAATAAAAGCTCTTTAGGGTTTAAAAAAAGTTAGTATTTGACCAGACTGTGTTTCTTTTTGCGCGTTTCACTGAGTCTTTTTATGCAAATGATGTGCAAGCATTAGGGCAGGTTGGGTTCAAGGCTCGTATCAACTCCCTGCCTTTAAATTTGGTTATTTTACGGAACCTTGAACCCTGCGTTTGGTTCAAACTTTAGCTTATATATTCAAAATGCAAATGAAACAATTTACTTTTTAAATTACAAATGGCGTATGTACTCAAAAAATGGCTATCCGTCAATATGTTTACATGCAATATGCCGTATAAATTTGAACAAAATGGGCATCTCCACAATTTGATTAGACAAATGCGAGGATTATTTATGCTGTGCGGCTGGAATCTCGCTCAAAAGGCTTTAATTTTCATTAACAAATAATAAGATGTTTTGTCTCGCTTCATTACTGCCTAGGCATAGTCTTGCAGCAATTTAAGCACAATTAAATCCCCTCAATTGTTACATGCTTCAAGTCAAGTTCAAATGTCAACTAATTGCCCGCTCGTATTTCAGAATTTAATGGGCCACTTGGGTAAATGCAGAGTAATAGTTAGGTGCTTCAAGTTGGACTTCGAGGACTCTTCGTGCACGAGTTCCACTTGAACGGAGCAGAGCCAAGGGGCGTGGGGGTCGTCTTTAAAGTCGGCGGCATAACAATCGACAAATCGAATCGACTATCGATTACATTTCATTCGCGTGGCCATAATAAAACCATTGGCAAAACGTTTTCAACAGGCCGTTTTCACTTGTACGTGTCTGTCATGTTGAATTAATTCCAACGGTGCAAATGTAAAATGTCCTGTAAAACGGCTGGCAATGGATGGATGGGAGGGTGTGGAGGAAGTTGGAGGGGGAGGGGCGCATTGTACATGGCGTATGAGCAACGTCTTGTAAATTGCTTTGCTTTGCATTTGTATGGGCCGCGCCCAAACTGTCAGCTTGTAGCATAATTGTGCGTCGTTAACTTGATTATGAAGTGCCTTTCACACACGCACACACACACACACACACACACACAAACACATGCATACATGCACAAACACATGCATACATGCACAAGCACACAAGGACGCGCACACACGCAGACAGTTTTAATGTGCAAATGGCGCACTTTAAGTCAAGCAATTGGAAACTAAATTGGAATTTTTACGACAGGCATCAAGCAGCCCAGCTCAGTTCAGGCATCAAGCAGCTCAGTTCACAATGGCTTCGGTTGGCCAAGGGGGCGTATGAGTATTGTGTGTGCGCATTTGACCGACAGCCCAGCAACAATACATACACACAATCGCACGCACGCTCGCACATACACAATTTGACTGCTTCTGCATGTGAGCATTTGTAAAATTTCCCTTAGGCCCCGTTCATCTGAATTAAATGTTGACGTGGCCAAAAATTCACGCCTGACTTGGCCCGCTGCTAAGTCGACCATGCTAAATTGTCAGCCCTCCGTCCCAAAAACGAGAAACTAGCTAAACAAAAATACTGTTTGGCTTCAATGCGCCGCAAAATGTGTGTAGAAAAATATGCTAATATTTTGAGCAATTTTTTGGAAATCAATTTTATTCATAAACACATAATTCCATTTAATGCAGCCACAATTTGTTGCGCTCAAACAAGTCAACAAGTGTGCTAGTCACAAAGGCTGCAGTCGAGAGGAAATTGACTTTGATTATTGACTTGCGGCATTGCGACTGCTTGCAACTGTGGCAAGTTCTTGTTTGCCGCTTAGATCTAATAAATGAATGCGGCTGGCGCTCAATACGTGAAATTTGCATAGCCCAAAGTCTGCTGAAAGGGCGGGGAGCAGGAATGCTTGGCAAAAAGGAAACGCTGCCGCATGGAAAGAGCTGCGCGCTGTGCGACAGGCAACATATGTGTGTATGTGGTGTGTGGCGTGTTGTGTGTGTATGTGTGTGTTGTGTGTGCTTTGCTTTTGATAAATACTTATGCACATATTAGAAACATATTCATGTGAGTGTGTGCGTGTGTGTATAAACAGTTGCCAGCTCGTGTGCTCTATGTGTGTGATGTGTGAGTGTGAGTGCGTGTGTGAGTGCGGTGTGTATGTGTATGTGTGTTTTGCTGGCTGTTAACTATTTTTGCTGCCTGCAATTGCCTTTGGGCTATTGACACATTCACAAACACTTTGCCACAATCTGCTGCCGCTGCCGCTGCTGCTGCTGCTTCCTCTGCACCTCAGCCCCGTTTTTTATTTTAGCCCCAAGCCAGTTTTTGTGCATTTCATGTTGGGTTTTATTTTTTTTTTTTCGGGTCGCTTTGGTTTGGCTTTGGGTTGGGTTTCTGTCGGGTTTCGCCTGCAAATGCAAAGCATTTAATGCGGTTCGTTTGTCAGTGCGGATTTTGTGTGCTCTGCGCAAATAATGCAATTCATTTGTGCTCAAGATTTCGCAAACAAAACGCATATCAATTCCATTATTGACTTTTCCCAACTGTATTCCAATTTTTTAATTGAGTTTCCACTCTAAGCAGCTCAATGCAAATTAAAGTATTTGTGCGTTAAGAAGACTTTGCCGGATATTGAGCTTTGCTTTTGGTTTGGGCTGTTTTGAAAGGAAGGAATGCTGACTACAAGCTGAAGAGCTTGTGTGCTGTTGGTTTTTGATAAGAGGAATAAAAGATATAAATATATCTCTATATACATAAAAATTGGTAACTATTGAATCCCATGATAATACCAAACGAATTATATCTTGAGTACGTTCATTCTGAAATATTTCCATTTATTATAATCAGCGAATCAGTGCCCGACAGCAGCATAACAGTTCTGGTTTGATCTTTTGGGTGTTACATAAAATGAAAGATACTTACTCTGTATATACTCTTCTAGATGTTTAAATACAAGATTTAATTGGGTTAAAGCAAGAGCTTGCATATATTCAAGTGTCATGTTTTTGGGAACAAAGACCCCTTAAATAATATACTTATATTCTTTATCAGTATCAACAACCACGATTATATGGCCATGTCCGTCTGATCGTCTGTACGGTCATCTGTACTAGGCAAACTAAGCAAACTCTCAGCATTAGAGATTTCATCATGAAACGAGCCAGTGTGTCATGAAGCTGCCATAGGATCCATCGACCAGCTTTTGTATGAACCAATCTTGGTTTTCAAGATTTCATGACCAAACTTGGTATTTAATAGTTTTATCATATGTGCAAATCCTGTCAACACAAAGCTTAAAACATAGAAGCGGGTGCTGAACGAGCTTTATGAATGGAATTCTATTCAGTTGTCAAATATGTATTGACTGATCTCAGCAATTTCAAGTTTCACTATTTTTACTAAATATTTGCAGAAATGCATCAAAATGTCGAAATGTCTTCAAGTCCTTGCCAAAAGTTAGCCGTTCATTCTTTTTCCATACTGTATACATTATTTTGTTAAGCGGAATGAGATTTGAAAAACTTAATTTTAAATACCAATTAATTCAAAATGCCTTCC
The DNA here is from genome assembly GCF_003285875.2 of Drosophila novamexicana. Lineage (NCBI taxonomy): Eukaryota > Metazoa > Arthropoda > Insecta > Diptera > Drosophilidae > Drosophila > Drosophila novamexicana. The sequence continues at coordinate 6,236,521 of NW_020824765.1, read as the reverse complement.
AGAAAATTAAAGCAGAAGGTAAACCTTCTATATATACACCAATAGAATAATTGATCAGCCAATATCCAATGCTAATGAGTAGCTATTTAAGCTAGCAGCTCTTTAAGTTGTTTTGTGCCACAAAACCAGCAACAGTTTGTCTTAAATGCACATTTAATTAGGGCAGCGTATTAGGTTTAAGTCTATCGAATTAGTTAGAAATTTGCAACCGAAAGAAAACTATTTTGTGGTCTTTTCCGATTTTCGGCAACTAGTTTGAAGTTTTCTTCAGAAACTATTTAGCATATTGGCTTCATTTTTTTCCCTTGTGTCAAAATGTGAGCGTAGTCAAAGATGAGACTTTGAAGTTGGAGTTAAAACTTAATTGGTAGGATTTTTGCCAGCTCGTATTTACAAGCGTCCATTAATCAGGCTTCAATTGAGTGTATCCAGCGAGTTGCATGCCACAGGCAAGACAAAGAGAGAGAGAGATGAAAAGGGAGAGAGGGATAGAGAGAGAGAGAGAGAGAGAGAGAGAGAGGAGGCGACGCAAAGGGACAGCCTCGTAGTCATCGTCATTGTGAGATGCTGCCGCTGCCCAGGCTGATTCTTATTGTCATCCTCGTTGTCTCCACGCTGTCATCATTCTCAGCACACAATTTAGTTTTATTAACCAAGCCAAGGGACGCTAGAAGGAGAGTGAGCGGGTGGAAAACTGGCAGAGAGGAAGTCACAGGGCGGCGCAGAAAATGGCACCAAGAAAAATGAGCTGCACTTCTTGTCGTTTGGCTGCCAGTTGATGCTTTTGCTGCTGTTGCTGCTGCTGCGACCGCTGCTGCTGATGTTGATGGCTGCCTGTTGACAGTAGCTTGGCGGTGCAAACAATGCCCGGCCCTTCCCCACAGGCCGCACAAGCCGCACGGCCAACAGCCAACAGCCCACCGCCTATCATTCGCTTCCTCTTTGCGGCCATTCCGGCCAGGCATTGTTGGGGCATGCATAAGCCAATCTGTACACCCGACAGTCGCTCGGTCGCTCGGTCGGTCTTTGTGTGTGCCAATGGGATCACTTGAGATTGCAAAACTAATCAAACCCTAAGCTTTAAGACTGACAACATGAAATCAATAGAAAATAGATGCGAGGGGTGGCGCGCCAGTTGGAGGAAGAACAAGTTTTGTTTATGTTTTGCATAATTTTATTATGTTTTTATTTGATTTTCTTCGTCTTGTTGATTTTTGTAATTTTTGTTACATTTAACTACACATACTTAAGAGCTAATATTTTTTTGTTTTATTTCAATGCATTTCATGTATTTTTTATTTATTTATGTTTTTTTGTTCTTTTAAATTATGTTGAATGTTATTTTTATCATACACATCAATTATATTTATTATGTACACTGCAATTGTTGGGGGGCGCACTTTTTAAAATGTTCTTTTTTTTGCTATTTGAATTGTTTGAGAGATTTGCTCGTTTTTTAAAAATACTAAATATTCCTTAAATATATATATAATAGTTTATTTTGATTAATCTGTTCCTTGCAGCTGCATTTGTTTATTCTTTTGTTTTTTTTTGTTTTTTTGATTACCAACTTTTACACATGGCCAAAAGTCTTGTTTTTAGTTGTTGTTTGTGGCTACACATCAACAGTTTGTTTGCTTTAGTCTGTAACCAACATTGAAATTTTCTTCACCCTTTCCTTCTTTTCTGTTCGTTTTGGTTTTTTGTTTGCATATTTGCAAATAACTTATGCTTAAAGATTTACTTGACTTATACGAAAGTATAACAAAAAATATATTTACAGCATTTATGAAACTAATGAATCAACGTTTTGAGTGGAACATTGGCCTAAATTAAATTTAAATATTTACGGTATGTACATTTAAATTAAACGTAGTTTAGTTAGTTGAATTTTAATATATATTTGATTTATTATTATTTAATTTACCTTTCGTCAATATTACTGCTAGTGTTTAATGCCAATTTTATGCTTAAGTTGACTTAAAATCACTTACATAAAAGCTCTGACAGCTTTTGGGTTTGTTTTCAAATACATTTTGCAGTAATAAATGCAAATGTTTATATTTTATTTGATTTTATGTGAGCTTCATAAATTGTTTATTCTTTGCTTCTTGAAAGTGAAAAGCGCTCAATTCAGATGCCTTCAGAAACATGGAAGCTAGCAAATGAAAGGCTCAATTAACACGACTGTATTTTACACATGCATTTATCAATTCATACGCGCGCACACACATGCATACATATATAAAAGTAATTACACACACATACACATGCAACGCTTAAATAGATTGAGATTTTAGTTGTATTTGAAATTTGTTTAATTTACGAGCTTAGCTAAGAGCTGTTTAAATGTTGTCTGCTTGAAGAATTTAATGGGCTTTACTTAATTATAGCTGCTACTGCTTTGATGAATTAGTTACAAATGTTGCGGGCAGTTGTCAGTTGTCAGCAGCCCCTCTAGACAATTCTCATATAGACACTTGTGTGGAATATCCGATAGCCGATGGCAATCATTACCATAAAATTGTGCAGCTGGCGTTGCGTCGTTTTAGTTGAGCCACCCACATGTCCGTGATACATGGCCGCAGGATTATCGCCTGTATGAAAGAAATGAGAGTACAATAAAAAAATTGTGTGCGCATGAGAGGCAAGAGAAAATGTGTTCAAATTAATTAAGGCTCCACACACACACACAAACACACAGGTGAGCACATAACATATCAGATGCCATGCACCACCCACTCACCCACACACACACACATAACATACAGGTAAAACAACAAATGCTAATGAGCATTTGCAGTGTCCCCAAAGCCGGATGCTTTTGCAATACAACCTATGCTGGCCTTATAAGTTATGAGCTCTGTCACGCCCCTTGTCTGTATGTGTGTGTGTGTATATACGGTTTAGTGTTTATGGCCTGGCTTTAATGGCCGCCTTGGTGGCGTGGGCATTTTTAATCCGTACGCCTGTGGCTCTGTAATTTTCATAAATTACTTTTATTGTTCTTTCGTTTTCATATGGTTGTTGCTTATTGTCACTTGATATATGAACTGTAAAAGAGCTGCTACGCATAACTACACAAATACAAATGCAGATACAGATAAATATAAACAGATACAGTAACAGATACAGATGCAGTAACAGATACAGATACAGCTACATTTGTATTCATATATACGTATTGGTAGGCAAATGTCGCACTTTTGGTTTTTTGTCAGCTTAAATTTCATTTTTCTACCATAATAAATTGCATTTCAGCTTTGCTTTATTCAATATACAGCTGAAAGGTGCAGATAAGTAAAGCGGCAAAAATTATGGATGTTTCTATATTTATTTTTGGTTAAACAGTTGCTTTGAATATTCACGGATCTGTTCATTTATCGACAGCCAATTCCAAATTTGTATTAATCAAAACTTGTTCGATATTTAATGTCCATTTGTTAGATAATGTTAGCAAAGCTGTTTGGCTTATATGAAATAATTTTTTTTAATTAAAACGAAAACGTTTTGAAGCCACAGACAAATATCAAAAAATGTGGCAAGAAATTAATTTTATTTCGTAACGAGCAAGCGAAATGTAGAACCTAAATTTATTATTCAATAATATGAAATATACAAAAATAAATAAGAAATTAGCTGGCAACAATTTAAAATACGAAATACAACAACAATTTTCATTTAATCTCAACAAGAAAAACTTGTTTCCATATTAGTATGCAAAACAACAAATTATAAAAAAAAGCGTAGAAATATATTTAGTAAATAATGAATAAAAAGTCTATGTTTGTTTTAGAGGGTATCAAAAAAAAGAAATATTTCCATAGCCTGTAAAACAGTCAAATTAGAAAACAGTATTTAAATAAATAGAAAATATATTCATCAATAACCAACTAATTCTAATAAAAACCAAAGTAAAAACTTTCGCGCATTAATCAATTGCAAAGACCTAGGGTTCGATCCGCGTGGATTGTAGTTTTGCAGTTGCATTATGTATACGCACAGCTGTAGCGCATAAAAAGTTTCTAATAGAAAACTGGGCGGGCTCGACTCACCTTTGAAAATGTGTACCAAAACGCTGGCTGGCTGCGTGTTGCTGGCCACACAGGTAAAATTGCCCGAATGCTCGCGACGTGTGCGCTGAATTGTAAGCTCCGATGATTGAAAGTCTGCAATGAAGTGGACGCAAAAATGCAATGGATGATAGTTTCAGTGTGCTACAAGTGGGGCCAGTTGTAGGGTGGGGATTGGGGTAGAGGGGTAGAGGGGTGATTGCACTCACCTGGCTCAGTTGACACATTAATGCCCCGATCAATGTCATAATTAATCATGCGGTTGTCGTGATACCAGAATATATACTCGGATGCCTCTGTATTCTGTACAACGCGGCATTGCAGGCGAAGCCTTGAGCCCGGCGTCAGATAACGTATGGGCGGTCCTGATATTTCGGCGCGCGCTTCTAACCGAATTGAATGACATTTTGGAAATTGAATTGCCATTTCCACAATCGGATATTGCACGTGTGTGCGTATGCGTGCGCGATGTGTGTGTGTGTGTGTGTGTGTGATAGATGGAAAGTGGAAGAGCAGTTGAGATGAAAGATTCAAAATTTAATCAAATGTAAATGCAAACGGCTGTCAAAGTTATAAGCTATAAACTGAAGCCGACATTTCACTATATCGCAAGGTATCTAATTGAGAATTTAAATTAGGATTCTATTATATATACGTTGTTGTTGTTGGCGACATTTCTCTATATTATATCGTATTATATTTGTGTAATATTATATATTTATGTGAATACAAAAGTGAACTTGAAATAATTTTCAATTATGTGCTTCAACATTTACTGAAGCGTTTTAAAGAGAAAATATGTCACTAGAATTAGTTTTAAAGCTTTTTATAATTAAGCTTAAGCTTATTTAGTAAGGTAATAAAAGCAGACATTTTTGATCCCATTAAGTATATATATTGAATTTGGATCAATAAGCAATAAGAATTGCTTTCTTAAACTTTCCACTTTGAAGCAGATCTAAGCAGATTTATCAGGTATACCATATAGTCGAAAGGAAAGGATAGAACATCTTTTAAGCCTTGGATGAGATCATGGTAAAATTCAACTAGCATGTCAAGTATGTCTGCAAGGGCATTAAGTCTTCGGCAACCATTTTTCTTGGCTGATAATTTCACGCTTAGATGGCTTAAGCCATTCAAACTATCTACTTGCTGAAGCAAAAAATAAATTGCTCGGCCAAGCTTTTAAAAATCTCAACTTCACAATTTTTGTTTGTTTTTGGCCAAAATCATGTCAACGCTGGCAACTCTGGCACAGTGCACTGGGTCAACACAGCGCATCAACTGACTCGTACAGTTTGTTCAGCCAGCTTCTTTTTCTTCTTCTGCCATTTGAGTGTGTTTGTTTTTTTTTTGCTCGATGCGCTCATGCTGAAATTAGAAATGTCCATATGCCAGTCGGCAGAGTTGGCAGGCGAAGCAGTTACGACAAAAAAAAAAACAAAAAAAACGACGAAAACAGGCACAAACTGAAAAGGTATAAAAAAGGGACACCTGCCCAAATGGCAGCGACTCAGCAAGTTGCCCGAAACAACGTTGTCGACGTGCCCGTTAACGTTGTTTTTGTTGTTGTTGTTGTTGTTGTTGCTGCAGTTGTTGTTGCTGTTCTCCACGTTGTCGTATTGTTGGCCTTGCCTAACGCTAACTGACACACATTATTCTGAATTTAACAAACAATTTACTTTGAATGTGCTGCGCCTAATGGCGTTTTCTGCACAAAAACAAAGCCCCAACACACTCGCACACACACTCGCTGACTAACTGAAACTGATGCGACAGCGCATTAAACAAAAAAAAAAAATAGTCTGCTACACATTCTGGTAACGCCTCGCATGAATCAGGCAAAAAGGGCGACACACTTAATCAGATACAGGCATATTTAAGAGCTCAGCCATAAGTAGTTAAGCGGGTCTTTTTTCCCGTTGTATACATTTGCATATAACGTGGGTATTTGAAACTTACATGATTATATGATGTACACTACGGTCGGATATACGTAACGACTTCAACTTTATAGAGATAGAAGTGTAAATCATGTACTATTACTTTCAACAATATTTATGCATATAGATGCAAAAAACTCTCTTTATAATAATTTGAGTAATTAATAACTCTTTCAGAAATAACAATATAAATTGTTATTCCTGGTTTTTATTCCACTATTGTTATTTTTTCCTGGGAGCCATATTATATATATTGTTCCGCTGCTAATAGGAATTTTTTAGTGAAGCTTGTAAATCTGCTTAAGATATTTTTAAAAATTAAAAAGGCTTTTATTGTGATATAGTTGTCGTTTTTAGTGGGGATCTCATTTTATCTCTATATCCCTCTCATTTAATCGAGTGACTTCTTTTTACTTACCGACTACGCTCAAGTGTAGAAATATGGATGTGGGCGGATGTGTGGACACTTGACACTCGTACACGCCGGCGTCACGTAGCTGCACAAATTTGATTTGCAATGTCCAATCCTGCACAAAAGAAAACAAGCAAAAGCCAACAAATGAGAAACAACAGCCAATTGTTTTGAGTGCACAGCTGCAGTTTTGGTTTATTTAAGGTTAGAGGCAGCCGTTCGTTTCGGCGCATTTCTGTCACGTATACGCAGTGTTGGCCATTTGGCATGCAACACAGCGCCGCGCGGCAGCTGGCCCAAATGCAAATTAGCTGCGAACCCACCTCGGAATGTTTCAAGTGCGTGGCACTGAAGCGCTCATCGCTGCTGTAGGTTGTTAGGCCGACCGTAAGCAGATGATAATCCTTTTTGCGTATCCAGGATACCTGCAGAGGAAAAAAAATGAAAGAAGAAGCAGTCAGTAATACGGCGCCATCAGGCAAACACAATTGAGAGCCTAGCCTAAAATGTATTAACATATGCCAGCATCTCATATTGGCCAGTCGTGCGTTCCGCACGGCCCGCTTTCTCGTCCCAAACAAATGTTTGTCAATCCATCAAGCGGCGACGACAACGCGATGATGATGCAATTTTTTAAAAGAGAATGATACAAACTTAAGACTCGAAATCGAATACATAAAAAAAGGGGGGCACACGAAAATCAAAAAGCAATTACGTGTAGAAAGCAACAATAAGAAGAACAAGAAAAACAACAACAATAATAATAAACGTAATAGCAGATTGATTGATCCCAGGTTCAAAGTTCAAATTGGCTGCTTAACTGTAAATAGACAAGCAAACAAAAAAACATGTAAAGGGCCTCTTACCTAACTGAATGCCACGCCCACGCTCTGTGTGTGAGTCTGCGAGTGTGTGTGTGTGTGTATCCGTCGACTTTTAGCTAATCTCAAATGACCATTAATCATTTCGATTTCGACAGCGTCTACGTTTTAGCTAAGAGGTAGCACCCAGCTCGCGCACACAAGCACCCGCACACCTTATGAATACATACACACACACACATACAAACAGCTAGTAGCTGAAGCCTTAGGAGCCTGCAGCCTCACTAGCCTGGTAAAGTTTGGCAGCAAAATGAAAGCCATCGTAAAATAAAAACACAGCCAAAAAAAAGTTGCAAAAAAGAGCAAGAACTGCTGACTGTTGAATACTCTATTTGCAGTGTATTAACAGCTTCAAGCAGATGGGCAAGAGTTTTTGTTGACTCCTAAAAAGGCAGGAGAAGGGATTGGGCCAAAATATGTGAAAGCCCAGTCAACGAGTAGAATAACTCGGACTATCCTACGCTAGCAATGTCTATAAGTTAGAGGTTTTTTTTTATATATATATGAGGCGCATTTGTGGGCAAATTTTTTAATAAGTATCTGCAAACCTAAGTTTTATAAAATTATTTTTTGCAATTTAAATTTTGAATTCCTGCACGCTTCAAAGATACAAATTTATTTGCAGCTGTCGAAGCAGGCGTGGCAATAATTATTTATGGTTTTGATCTTTTGCTTGTATATTGTAAATGATTTTTGTATATTTTAAACAGTTGTGGTTCTTTTTATCTAAATTTAAAACTTATATCAGCTGTTCTCATAATCATTAGGGCTTATCTTTATAATTGCTTCTAAGAGAGGCGGAAGGCGTGGAGAGGAGATAATTTATTGTAAATGATATGCCCGCGTTTATGAACATTAACCATACTTCATGAAGCCTTTTCTTATGCATCAAATATTTACAAAACACATTATATACTGCTTTCGCCTGCGAAACAGAGTATCGAATAAGGGTTGTCTCTCAGTCTGAGAAAGCTGCGCGCTGCTCTTTTCATTTATTTATTTATTTATTTACTCTTGTTTTTTTTTTTTTTGGCTGCCTTCTGTACTCGCGTGTATCAATCAATTTTCAATTGATAGAAAATTGTATTTATTGGCCCAAAAAGAAGCAAAAAGTAGAGGAAAAACGCAAGTAAAAAGCTTTGTGGCAAATATTGACAGACGCACGAGAAGAAGAGCTAGAACAAATGTGGAAATTAACTACAAAGTAAATTGGTAAATCGTTAGCAATTGGCCAAAAACACTCGCTTAAATTGCTATCGCAATGTACAATGCGGCGTATACGCAATGCGCCACAAATAAAAAAGTCTATTGTGGATATAGAGAGAGAGGAAGAGAGCGAGAGAAGCCAAACAGCAGCTGCTGTCAGAGAATTTCCAAGAATTACGTCACGAAAATTTACTAGGCTTCGATATGTATAAATATATTTTTCTATTGAAAATCTTTGCCTGACTTCTAAGAAGTTTTGATTTTTTTTTCGCAAAAATGATTTCTGCTCATTTGAAAAAATGATGCGCATCATTTTTGATGCCTGGGCATATTTGCAACCGAGGCTCCGTTTTAGCTGTAGTCATATATTTTAAAAGTACTCTGCAATAGGTTATGTAATCAATATATCTATTCAATAAAAGCTGCAACAGTCGAGCACAAAGTGTAAGGCATAAATGACGCATAAATTGCGAGCGTAGAAAACTGAACTGAGCTGGAATTGAACTCTTGTACAGGAGGAGCAGTAGCATCTAACCATCTAGCCAGCTCTATCTTCAGCTGGCTAGCTGTCTCTTTCCTTTATATCGCCCCGCTGCTCCTCTCTTTTTTTTATGATATTTATGATGGCTGTAGTTCTCTTTCAGACTGCTGCGACGTGTCGGCAAATAAACCCTGAACCGTGCAGTGTTAAAGCAAAATGTTGCAAAAAAGCATAAAGCGGAATGTGTAAGCAAAAGGGGCTTCTACATACAGCAGGTCAGGGCGAGAGGGTTGTGGCAGGGTGTGGCTGAAGTGAAGCCATCACTGGCAAAAATGTGTCTGGCCGATTCTGGCAAGTTGCAAGCCAAAAGAAAATACACATAGCACAAAAAAAAGAGTAGGAAAAATAAAAAAAATATATATAAAATGTTGCGGCAATTAATCAAAAGCATGTGAATTCCTTTGCCAAAGTGTCGCGCTGAGTGTGAGTGTGTGTGTGTGCGTATGTGTGTGTGACTGTGTGTAACTGGGCATGTTTGCCGTGTGTATGTGTGTGTGTGTGTTTGCTGTGTGCGTGCGTATGTTTGTGCCGCATAAATCTCAGCTGCCTGTCATGTGTGTGTGTGTGTGTGTGACTGCGTGTGTGGCGCCTGCTCTGCGGCTGCTGCGGTTGTGTGTTGACTTTGTATGCGTGTGTGTGTGTGTCTGTGTGTGTGTTGCTGCAGCGCCAGCAGCTGCGAGCGCGCAGATAATTGTTTACATTTTACCTTTTTTACAAAATACACATAAAAAACAACAACTGCAAAAGAAAGAGCAAAAGCTGCAAAAATAAAAAAGCGGCGTTTAATTTATGGCCAAGCAGTGGCCGGGAGCTATGTTCGGGAGGGGGTGGGTTGGTCGTTGGGAGGGGGAGAGCGGACGTGTGCGCGCCGCACGGCAACAAATCACTTGTTAGCAAATTTATGGCAAATTTATGCTAACTACATGTCCTGCCCAAGCTGCCAACAGCCGAAGGTAGGCAGCGCGAATCCTTTCCGCCTGTCTGACTGCCAATGCAAAAATTGTAGCATACTTATTTGCGCTGCGATTTGTTTAGCCATTTTTTAAGCGGCAGTGGGTGGCGGAGAGGCGGCACCATGTGGGTTTAGTGGAAAGCGCTTATCGCTCGATCTTTCGACAGCTGCGCGCATATGCAAACTGTCTAAATGCAGGCGGGCAGACAGGCAGACGCAGATAGGGGGCAGAGGAGCTTGTAATTGCGTGGCAGAGCTGGGCTAAATAAAAAATGCTGGGAAAAACAAAGAGAAAATTCAATACAAAAGCCGATTGCGGCAGGTTTTTCTTGTTTTTGCATTTTATTTACTTATTTTCTTGTAGTTTTTTGTGTTTTATTTATTTTTAGTTGCCGCACACAACAAACTTTTGATTGGCTTTCGTTGTCGTTTCGCGTTGTAGTTGTTGCATGTTATTGACGAGCATTTTGTATGCTTTATTGCGCGCTGTCCATCCAATTTCCGTTGCCACAAGCCCAAGGGTCAATACAACAAATGCATAGAGGGCGTGCCTTGGCAGAGAGGGGGGTAGGTGGGGATGCAGAGTTGCGAATGGTAACAACTTTTTTTCAATGCACGAAAAACTTTTTAACAAGCGATTTTAATAAAATTCTATTTAGATGCTGCTTTTTGGCAGCCATTTGTGCAATAAATAGAGGGAGACACACACACAGATACACACAACAGTCAGATACATGTATAAATACAATAGTAATTGTACAAGTATTTTTTTGTGGCAATTGCGCGCAGCTTAAAAAGGTAAAAAAGAAAAACTTTTGCACAAAAATACGCTCAATTTACTGTCGCTGAATGTTTGTGTGTGCGAGTGTGTTGTTAACTATTTTGTAGCAGCCAGCTCGATGCGGCATTTTGGGGCGCTGCATAGAGTCATCAAAAATGCCATTCTTGCACAAGAGGGCGAAAATATTTTGCAGTGACTGTACGTGTGCGTCTGTGCGTGTACATGGGCATCCAAGTGCGCGCGCCATATCCATAACAAACTGTAGACAAAAATGGGTCAACAACTCGTAAAATACATAAAAAACTTGCGCAAAAGACAACTTTAACAACAAAAAATTTCGAAAAAAGTTTGGTGTCGGTTATTTTTTATCATCTTAAATTTTTGGGGCAAGTTTCAAGTTCAATTTGCGAGCTTGTTGTGTGGCACCATAAATAAATAACTGTAAATGTGGCAGGCATTAAAAAGACTTTAACTGGGGGCGTGTCCCACCTCGTGCTGGCACGAACTTTGCGCATTATTCATTATACTTGAAGCGGAAATGAGCATTAAATGCAATTAATGCATAATTAAACATTGAGCATTTGCTAATTGTGCCAACCCCAAATTAGCCAGTCAAATTAAAAGCGAAGGGCGCAGCAACCCGCGCAAAACCCATGCAAAACAATAGCCTATTATATATACATATATACATATATATTTCTATAAGGGGCAAGACAGGCATAAATAATAATAATAATAATGAAAAGGAAAAGAAATTAAAGCTCGGCCCAAATGAAAATTACCATAGCCTACTTTTCAGCTGTCAAGAAGACGCGAATCTCCAAACGAATGTGAGCAATTTTGAGGATTTTAGCGTGGGCTACGAGTGCTTTTTGGCCGTGCTGCAGGCGCACTCGTATTAAGTTCCCATCTCATTTGCCATTTCCCATTTCCCATTTGCCATTTCCCATTTTTCATATTTCATACTTCATGATTCATATTTCTTTTGGCTTTCATTAATGCCTCAAACAATTGTTGTCATCATAATTGCAAGGCAATTAAAATAATTAAAATTAAAATGCAGCCGAGCGTAGCATTCCTTCACTTTGTGCTGCTTGCTTTGATTTAATACCCAGTGAAAAGTGATTTAAAGCAGGGGTAGGTATCGCCAGGGAAAAAGCATTCTGATAGCTTTTAGCCTTTTTTGGCGTTAATTGTAAGACAACTTAATTTCTATCGCCATTTCTTCCTAGACGATAGCACAGCCAAAAAAACAAATGCTCACATATATTTTTTTATTCATGGTTATTTATCCTCGATATAAGTTATTGCCTGGACGATACTCTACCTCATTATTGATACTTTAAGCAGCGCATTTGCTAGTCGACTTCTGTCGACTTTCTTTGTGACCTACCCTGTTTTTTAGGGTCCAGGGTAATTCACAATTAATATCTCGGCAACTCGGTAACTTTCACCTTTGGCCCCAGCTCAATTGCAGCGCAAAAACTTGCAGTGTTTCTTAATTGTTTTTCGACCGCCTTTTGTCCAGAAGAACATGCAAAACTTTATAAAAATAATGAAGCTATTTAGCATAGACCCACTCGCACACACATACAGAAAATCTGGGTCAAAAATTGTTGTCTTTTGTTATAGCGTTTGTTTTAATAAACATTGTGACAGGCAACGACAGGACCACACAAAAGGACACAACTCATTCACTGCGGGCGGGCGGCCAGCTGCTGGCTGATGTAAGCCTTTATCAAGTTGTCCTGGCCAAGACAGCAGCTGCGGCAGCAGCGGTGCGGTTGAAGGAATGCCTTATTAGCTGGCAAACAGGACGAACAGCACAAACTGGCTGCAAGTCCTGCTTGAGGCCCTCTTTCTATGGCCGTCACTTGTATAATTACGGTTAAGGCTGCCAGCGAACAAAGTGATAATGATTTGTATTCATTAAAAAGGTTTATGGCAATTTTGAGCAACATTTACTTTTCGGTCAGGCACTAGACACGCCCGACCCCCAACCGCCCCGCAGCCCACACAGAAAAGGGCTAAGTGGCTGACATTTAGTTAATGTAAAATAATCGCACAGCATACAAAGGATGTAAGGATGTGGGTTCCTGACAGGATGTGGTTTTGTTGCTGTCATAAAGTTTTCTCATTTAATTGCCAAGCTCAAAATAGACCATTTTCTCAAGTTGTGTGGCTTTACGGCAAGTGCATTTGCCAGTTGCAATGCAAGTGAAAAGCAAAAGTATGTAAAAACCTTAATCTATGCTAATTGGATGTCAAAAATTACAAGTTAAGTATGTGTACTTAATAATGTTTAATTAAGTTTCTCACTTATGTTAAGTCAATTAAATGCAATTAAGTGTTTTGAGAGTGTTTTTGCTTGACTCTTGCAACTGTCATTGAAGAACTTGAGCCTTAAACAAGAAACCATACCGTCTCTGTCTACGAAAATCCGTGGGGATTTTAATTAACTGAAAACTTGTCTGGAAATTAATTAACTGAAAACTTGTCTGGAAATGAGAAATCAAAGATACTTTAATTAAATGTTTACATTAAGCCTTCTTGTTAACACGTTCTTAGTTTAATTTTCTATAAATTTATTAACATTTTTTTTTTTGAGAATTCTTTTATCTATATATTGTTTTGTCATCCTTAAAGATGAGACTTTGTAGTTTGCTTTGCTGTACGCAAATTTCTGTTAATGCCAAATGTGGTCAATAAATAAAGCGACAGCTTTACGCAGCTTTATGTTGCTGTGCGTTAAAATCACTTGGGAATTGTGTAAATCAGAATTTTATTCTGCGTAAGCTAAATTTGGCCACTAAATAAGACTTTAGGGAATTGCATATCAGTCTAATTAAATTGAATCTTAGATTTATTTTAATAAAATATATAAATCGACCAACAAGTGCAGAAAGTACTGTGCAGAGAGCACTTGGGTATTATAATTTAAAGGTTCTGCTGCAAACTGACAGCCAAAAAAATATGATCCTTTGACTACACTATATATGCATTACTTGGCTGATTCTTTAAACAGTGCAAAATATGGCAAAATGTGCTCTTTACTTACGGCATGGCGTACATACCTACGAATAGCTGTTGGCCCACTCGGGAGCCATTGCAAACAATAACAACAATAGCACATACTGTTGTGCGCATACGTACAACAGAGACTGTGACTGCGCCAGTCAACTACCAGGCACTACAAATATTTTGTAATTTTATATATGCTATTTAAAGCAGCGTTGACGACGACTCCAAGAATCCCAGACTGCGAGCCTCAATGCCACATTGCAGTGAATTTCATGTGTGTGCGTGTGTGTGAGATGAATGCAAGTGCCTTAAAGCTAACACAATTCATACGAAACAGAAATGCGAGCTATAAAAACGGGGCAAGAAGAACAACAACAAAAATAATAAGAAAGCAGGCGCACACTACAATAAACAGAACTTCAAATAAAAATGGAGCAAAAAAAATATATAAGAGTACGAGTACGACTATATAATATTACGTTCTCCGGGCCTTCACATTCATAAAAAGTAATTCATGTGCACAAACAAAAAAAATACAATAATTTATAGCAAACTAGGCAAAGGAAAACAATTTGAGGCTTCCAGCTAGAGTTGTGTGTGCCCCATAAACGAGAAAATGTATTTTATTTGAGGCACAATAAATACAAATTATTAGACACGAATTATGTGTTTGTTTTGATTAAAAATGTGCCTGTTTTCTATGCTGGAAACAATACATATACATATATGATTGTAAACATATGCCTAGCAGCGATTCTGGCAAATTTAGAGCAAACCCTCATCAATGTGAGCCAGTTACGTATACCCTTACGTAACATTAACTGAATTTTTGAATGGGTAGTTCGACGTGATGTGTGTGTTTAAGGCTGGAAAAAGACATCTCTGATTTTAAAAGATATTAAAGAAATTAGTAAAAAAAATATATATATACATATATATGTATATATAAGCTGACATATAATACAGCCACGAAACTATGATTGCTATCAAATTTCATGTTTTTAACATTTAATTATTTAACAAATTCAAAGAATATACAAATTACAACTGGAATTTGATATACGTGTGTAGTCGAACGTCGACATTTTATTTAATAATTATATATAATTTGAATGCATGGAAAGTATTTCCAGCAAATCTTTTAGCAATCAAATAAAAACATAAAAGATTTGAATTTATGGAAGTTATATATTAGAACTTCCCCATACTCCATAAATATATCATATTATATATCTGAGTTCGAATATCAGGCTAGTATAGTAAAGTATTTTTTTGCTGTATACCATATTCTATAATCTATATAGCTATATAGATATATTTGCATATTATTAAACTTACATGCAGGATATCTGTCAGTCGAGCACTTTAAAAGAAAAGCTGTTTTTCAAACTGTTTCGGTTTCTGCCTTGGACAATGGCAGTTACGGCATATCAGATCTTGAACTTTAAAAACTCTAACAAGTTATATACGAGCCATATATGTATGTGTATACAGCTGAGTTTTCGTAAATATTTGCGTAACCTTTTTTTATCTTAACGACTTATCTGACTGCGGGCTGCTGCTAACCAGAAAACCAATGTAGGAATGAGGAAGAGGGCAGAAAGTAAGAACCCTTGAGCGTTAATTTTCATAAAATACCAGTTTCGGCATTTTTATCTAGAGTTTTGTTGAGCAAAATATATGCAGGTGCAGTTGTCTGCACTGGAATTTAGCTTATAATTATATTCCCTTTTGTAATCTAGCAAATTATATATAAATTAGCTGCTGTATCTAGAAAGCTATCTAAATGCCCCGAGTTAGCTCTCGCTCGCATTTGGCACTTGAGTTTTTTGCTGCAATTTAAGCATTTGGCATTCGCTTTAGATGTTTGCCTCTGCTTTGGCTACTAACCTGACGTGCTGTGAGCACATTTAATTACTGCCACTTTTCTCTATGAAAATATCTAAGAGTCTAGACATTAAAAACGACAATTTATCTAAAAAGTAATTAAGTGCTCAAGTCGAGGGAACGACGCACACGCGCGCAGCACCAGCAGCAGAAGCAAACAGGATGACATCCTGGCTACCTCCAGGCGGCAGCCTTTAGTTGCAGGCTCGCCTCTGGCTGCTGAATAAGTTCAATCTATATGTATATAAGGGTGTGTGTGTGTGTGTGTGTGTGTGTGTGTGTGTGTGTGTGTGTGTGTGTGTGTGTGTGTGTGTGTGTGTGTGTGTGGAGTAAGGGTAGGGTGCTGCCTACAGCGGAGGACAGCTGTAGCCTTAAGCAAGCATGCCTGATGCCTGACAGCGTGCGCTTCATACATTTGCTTTAGCTTAAATGTATCTGCCTTCGTTTATTTTTAATGTCATTTAAGCTGCTCACACGCACACACACACACACACACACACACACAGAACTGCAGCAATTCTCAAATGACATATTTTAATGTAGACTGTGTGTCTAAGCCCAAAATGTGTCGTAATATCTAATTCCACTTGGGGTTTCCCCACTCTATTTTCCCCAGTTGTTGCTGTTGCTGCTGCAACGAATGACATTTAGAACTTTTGGCTTTTATTTTGTGGTTGCTGCTGCTGCTGCAGTTGCTCGACTGCAATTTGATTTATGCGCTTTAAATTTGCTGTTTGTTGTCTTTGGCTATCAAAGATTTGCTTTATGCTGTTTGTTGAGCTGCATGAATTGTTGTTTGTCAAGCCAATTGCTATTGTCAAACGCATTTGCCAATTTTCCAGCACATAACTTAATTGGAATTTAGATTTAGTCTTGCATTCGAATCGAGAAAATCTACTTAAACAGTACTTTGAATATTTGCTTTATCTGAGATTTTCCGGTTGCATATTGTTGGCTCAAAGCATGCTCAGCTCTTTCTTTCAAATTTAAAACTAATTTTAATACAAACTTTTGATAAATATAGAATTATTACCCATTGCAAACTTAACTGGATGATAAATTATTATTAATTATCTAAGCTCAAAACAAAAAAACGAAAAAACGTAAGCTAAAGTAGAAAATCACACTTGAAATCGTAAAAGATTTTTTTCATTAAATTTGAGCGCGAAGTTGGGAAAAAGTTTGGCAAAGTTCTTGGTTACAAATCTGCTTTGCAAACGTGACGTCGTGAGCCTGTGTGGCTTAGGACTAACGAGCGGGGAGATCGCCGGTTCGAATTTATGAAAATTCAACAGAAGTTTTTAAATTTAAATTTGTTGTTTTAATTTTTAAGAAAATTAACGAGTTGAATAATTTTATTTAAAACTAAATAATATACAGTTCATATGTATTCTACATTCATAAATTGAATAAGCATAGTTCTTAGGACTTTGTCTTATGGCTAAGTTTTCTCAGTTTTCCCTTCTCTTTGCCTACACACCCATAAATACATTTATTTGGATGATTTATACATATACTTGGCTAGCGGTTTGGTGTTGTCAGGAAAAGGCGACGACTGCGAAATCGCATCGCGACAAAAATTAAAATTGCAGCAAAATGGTGAAACAAAGGCGCACACAGCACAACGCATTTACGTAGCACTCCTCGCGGAAGCAATTCATTTATTTAATGTTTCCTGCATTTTATTGTCGTCTGAAGCTGAACAAAATTTACGACAATGGCAACATCAACGGCAAACGACTACGACAGGGGCTGGCAAAAAAGCGCGGAAATGTTTAGTATGCATATTTAGAGGGCAAACCCCTCCCGTATTTTATCGCAAAGAAGCCTTCATTAAGGGTGCAACAAGCAAACAAATAAACCACCGAGGGACAAAAAAAAAAGAAATAAGCAAAAGCAGCAAGCCTTTGCCAGGCATAAGACAAAGGCAAAAGAGTCTTCTGTGTGTTCCATAGACTTGTCATTGTCTAAGTCGACTTAGTTATACCCTGTAGTTTGAAACGATGATAAGTCATAAGAAGATATGTTTAAATGAGACATTTATAGTAAAATTATACCCTTTCGTTAGTAATTTATTTGTATTATTCTAAATGGAACGGAGATAGCTTGAAAGTATTGCAAGTAAGGCACAACTAGAGACAGAGACAGAAATATAGAGCGAAAGAGAGGTAGAGAGAAAGAGAGAGACAGATAAAAACGAAGAGAGACAGAATTCTAAAAGCAGAAAGCTTCGCTTTTATTTCTTCTCAAATTCCGAGGGCCCTTCTATGCGATTGTCATAAATTCATATACCTAACCTTCAGTTTATTTATATATATTATAAGCACATAAAACATTTGTGTTACCTACACTGTATACTGTTTCCTTCTCAAACTCTTATGTACTACTTAAATTAAATGTTCTATTCCTATACACACATATTTCCTATTCATTGAACTTGCTATTACAAATGTACATTTGCATGTTACAATCATGTGTGCCCTTAATGCCGTTCATAAATTTCTGCAAATATTAATGTGCATTCGCAAAGGCAACTCTGCAGCAGGTGTGGGCTTAGGGAGCAACTACACAAAATGCATGAGAAATGATGTGCAAGGTAAATGCATTTATAACAACTAGAGACTGTCTTCGATGTGCAGGTGCGTGCGTGTGTGTGTTGCTAGCGTTTGTGTATCATAAAGAGCTTTAAATAGCAAAGGCGAAGCATAAAAGTCGATGTCAATGGCAAAGGGTAACAGTAATGCCTTTAATAGACACAACTCTAGTACACAGCTCGCTGAAAGGCTGCTGTCAACGATGTGAGTGTGTCTGCGTGCGAGTGTGTGCCAAAGAGTCTTAGCATTGATGAAATTTGCTTTGCTTTTGCTTCTAATTTGTGTACAGCAATTACATGGCGTATGCTTAATGCGTATGCAATACGTATTTTCCCTAATGAACGGAAATCGTGACAGATGCAATTGGCATGCCTCATTAATGCCACATATGTCGGCTGCCAGGCTGCTGTCCATGGGTAAATATACCCGGTAGCAATATCATCAACTGAATTGCTCCATGGGAATTATTATGATTTTCAACTAACTGCCAAGCTATTAGGCAAGCCCTGGCATTTAGGAGCCCAACTTTAGAAGCTGCCCAATGGCCACTTGAGCACGAGCTGGCACACACACGAGCACTGCACGGCTCAAGTGCAAACCAGGCTAACCAGTTACATACGGGGAGTTAACACACTTTGGTCGAGTGTGTGTGGATGTGTGTGTAGACCAAAAGCCACGCAGCTGGCATGGAGTCGCTTAAGTGCTTATTAACTTCTGCACACTTGAAGGCGCAATTATGAAATCGTCAATTTAAACTAGACACGCACAGACACACCCACACAACCACACAAATACACAAACACACACACACCTCAACAAATAGGCTGGCAGCACACGTTCCGCATCGTGTCCAGCATTTCGGGGCGTAAACACACTGAGGCTCCTGAATTCCCTGAACAGCACAGGCGGGCTTAGACAAATAGACGAAGCGTGCGTGAGGCGTACGCTGCGTATGAGTAATAACTCTAGACAAGCGTAAAATTAATACCACTTGGGGCTGTACAGCCTCGATAGCACTCTCTGTCCCGCTCTCTGTTCTCGCTCTCTTTCACACCTCATCTTTGTCTGCGTTCTGCTTGATTATTTGTAGTTGATGTACATTAGCTATAGGTGCAATTTGTTAGCCCTAGACGCCATATGGCATGGATATGGGATATGGGATGTGGGATCTCTGCTCGCTCCTGTCTTTGTATATATGTGTAAGTGTCTATGTGTGTGAGGTGTGTATAATGACGTATGCTTGTTGTGGATAATGCGTAAATGTATATATATATACCTACCTATACATATGTTGGTAACATAATATTAGTTGTGCTTCATTATTGTGACGCGTTATAATTTCGAAGTGCACTCGATAAGCAGGGGAAAAAAGTGTAATTAATTCTCTGAAATTGTCAGCTTGGCGGGTGGTCCACATAAATATGTGCCATGGTTTCCAATTAGTAAATAAATTGGAATTTGCCATAAGAGGAACTTATGCTGATTCCATTAAAGCTAAATAAAATGCGATGCATTTGGAAAGTGCTTATGGAAAAAGATTGCAATTTAACTTGAAGATAGCTTTCAGGCTTAAAAGTATCTATTTAAAATGTTTATATTTCTCTTATAAGGTTTGGATAATTGATATATTAGTTTATGTACAAACCTTGAAGTATAAATACGAAATACGTAACTGTCATATATTAATAATATAAGAATTTAAATAAAAAAGTTTATAAGGAAATATATAAAAAGGTAAGAAGTATAACATATATATACTTCAAGAAATGACCCCGTGCACTTTTAATCTTATATCTATGTCGGCAAAATACAAACTCTATTTTGCAGAAATCTATTCGTAAATGTATTATCCCCGAGTTTAGTTTTCGTTGCTGTTCAAATATTACCTGCAGCAATATTCGTTTTCAATGTTATTTTATATTTTCTCATGAATAGGGCTTTGGTTTTCCTCGACATTTTTATACAACTTATTTTAAAGTCGGTTTATAGATTTTCATTTTCAATTAAAACGTCAAGTGGAATTGTGCGCGATCTATTTGCCATTGTGAATGACACTTTGTTAATTTATGCGCCAGGAGGACGTGGGAAGCGCAGTAAACGCAAAGCGGGAGACCAAGTGAAGCTGGCCACAATTCAAACACAGAAGTTGATAAATTGATTTAAAATAAAATATTAAAACAATGGCAACGAGTGCGGTGAATGAATGTGAACTGCGCTGCACGAATGACTCATTTGTGGGCACAGGTACAAGATACGACAACGTGAACGCGCCATGAGATGGAGTAGAGGAGCATGACTATGCGAGAATACAATGGGTATATTTACTTACCACACCCTCGCCAATGTGGTGCACGGTGCAGGGTACGTGGGCGGTGGCGCCAATCTGTGTAGTCACCACCGTTGAGTTCTCGGTGCCGAAGTACATGGGCGTGCCGAACACATTATCCGCACCATCGATGCCGTGCGTCGCCTCCAGATGATTCTCGACGGGCTCGGGCCTGTGCACAGGTATTGGATATGGGCCAGCCGTATCTTTGGCCTGAATACGTGAGTGTTGCTGCTGCTGGTGCTGCACCTGGAGCTGTTCGAGATGCTGTTGCTGCTGGTGTGGCGGCTGTGGCAGGCGCTTGTCATCGATCAAGTTGTTGGAGTCAAAGCTTGTTATGCTGCTGCCCGACGAGGATGAGGATGAGGTGGCTAACGAGGAGGCGATGGAGGGCTGTGGAGCTGTCAGTGCAGCCGCCGATGCGGCGGCAAAGCTCGAGCCGAGCGCTGGCGACATAATTAAATTTTGATTTATATGAAGCTGTAATTCCTCACTTGGGCTGCTGCTGCCTGACGTCGCGCTGTGCTCTGGCGCCATTGTTGCTGCCTCTTCCGCAGCTGCCATGTAGCCTGTTGAGAGAGAAAGAAAGGCAGGGTGAGAGAAGTATTTTAAAATGTGTTAATATATGCGCTGTCTGTTGTCTGTCGTTGGATAAACAATAACAGCGTGAAGTCAATTAATTTGAATGCGCATAAGCATTGCGTATACGTAATATCTTTCATTGGGATTTTCATTAGCAGCGGGCGGGCTTACCACGCCCCCGTCTCACCACACTCACACTCTAATCATTTGCATAAAATGACACAGCTAATTAAGGTGCCCTTGCTTAGCAGAATATTATGATGCGTTTTGCCCACCAACCCCTCTCTTGCTCTCTTTTCCCGCCAACAAGCCTTGCTTCTATTTGAACAAAAATCTGCGCATAATTTTATGAAAATTTGCTGTCTTCACAAGCAACAAAACGAAAACAATAACAAAAATGTCAGCCGCGGTCACATGTAAATATCTTCTTGTTTATTACACGTATTTTCCCGACAAATTTTGGCACATTTGCTTAAAAAAAAGGAAAATGTGTACAAACAAGTAAATTATAAAAGAATAATGCGCATTTTAGAACAGAGCGAAGTTCATTTACGCTTGCAATTTCACAAAAAAAAAAATCAATTAACAAATGGAACATAATTTATTTATTTTTCTGAAATTAAATCGAGTTTTCAATACAGAATATTCTAAAATATTTCTTACTTGTTTTCTTAGAATAGACTTGTGTCATTTTAATATAGGAAATTGCTTATTAAAAATTAAATGAGAATAAATATTTGAAATAAAACATAATTAAGTTATTTATTACCACCTAGTAGAGTTGAAATATTACGTATACGCCCCACACACAGTTTATAACATATTTCGCACTCAAATGTTATGTCAAGAGTTTCTTTAAAGTCAATTACGTATACGTCGTGTAATCCACTTAAGTAACATCAATAGCAGAGCACGTAATAAATCAATATTAAATGATTATATAACCCAATTATATTTTAGAAAATAAGGAAACATAAACAGCTCTTCTTCCAACTGGACATGCCTGCTACGTATGGCCGCTTGTTAGGTTATATGAATCAAATAAGCGCGCACTTAGTATTTGATATTTGCACAAGAGTTGCGACTGGCAAAAATATGTTCATTTATATAAATATGTGGAAAATAAGAGATATGGCACACACACACACACACACACACATACACAGACGCACTTGATGTGTCTGTGGTCTGCTTTAGTTTATATTCCATGTTGATTAAGTTTTATTGTGGGTGGAGATGGGCGCTTAATTGGGGCTGGTTTTGCCATTAAAGCAACCACATAACACGTTTCGGCATCGATGCAACTCATTTGCCGTGCGTAATTTGTGTAAACCAAATAATATTTTACAATTAAACATAATTGCGTTGGGCAAACGGATGCGGATGATTTTGTGTGTGTGCTCGTCCTTGATTGGCATTTGCTGTATGTCAATTAAGCCAAAATGTTAAATTTCAAATCTCAATTGCTTTGCATTAATTTGGTCACGCATCTCTAAACCACACTGTTCCACAATGAGATTTGAACATTTTCCTGCGACAACTATCCCTAAATAAATATTTCCATACCTGCCTTTGTGTATTTAGTTGGGCGCGTTGCCAACTGTTGATTAAATTTGGAATTTGTTTTGCGACTTATTCAAAATTAATTAGTGTAAAGCAAGTTCAGCAAAATGTCAGCTCTTGTTAACGTTTGGAATCTCTTCTAAGTTATTTAATAAGCACTTTGACAATTTCTCTGATTTTCTATAATTGAGTTAAACAGCTTACATATAGTTCTGAGAGAGATAATTTCGAATTGAATTTTACATTTTGAATGCAGGCATTTGATGTGATTTTGGTTCATTTATTTATTTTAACATTTAACTAACATAATGCATGCAAATTCCATTTGCTTGCGTTTAGTTAGCAAAATTGGTTTAATTAATTTCGCAAATTTAAGTTAAATAAAATTTAAAACTAACTCCTATCATTTAAGAAACTTAACAATGAAACTAAAAAAAAAAAATACTTAAATTTATAGAATAATATTTATAGTTTGATATGCTGTTTTGCTTTTAGGTAAATTCTATTTAGATATTAGATATTTTTGAATTAAACGAAGATAGTTAGAATTCAGGACTATGAAAATTGCAGCTCTTGTAGCCTCTGAGATCAACACATTCATAAGATGGACGGACATATTGATCAGGATATATAAATGAAAATAATAAATATTTAGCTTTGTGTACCAAAATTCAGTTTAATTTTTCATAGAGTATGGCCTTTTAATATGTTGTATACCAGATTTGTCTGCAAGTGTAAAAGATAACATGAAAATTTTCCAATTAATTTGCCTAAAAGTGTTTAGAAATAAAATTGAAAAAAAATATATTTATATATATATATATATATATATATATGCAGAGCAATTAAAATGACATTGTCATGTTGACAGTGTACACTAGCACATATGTACACATATAGCATACAAATTGTCAACATATATATGTATAAATATATAAAGCTGTATAAAATGGTTGTGCATTAAAAAAACAGCTGCTGCAGCTGCAGCTGATGTTGACACAATTGTCAGCACTGCATCAATTGACATCCTATTTGCACGCATAATTCACAGCAATTTGCAGAGCTCGCATTTGAATGTGAGCAGGCCCCGCCCCCTACAGCCCACACCGAAACTATATCGTATTGCGGTTCTCTGTGCATTGTTGTGGCTCGACCTTTGCCATAAGCTCGGGCCAAAGAAAACAGTGTAATATGAAGTGCGGAACACACAAGCACACACAAACACACCCAAACACTCACAGCAATCAACCAACTGCTGTGTGTGAACAATGCGAGGCAAGCTTTGTGCCTTCGCCTCTGTCTCTGGTTATGGCCATTGGTTGTGGCCCAGTCGGCAACTTGGCCAAAGAGCATGGCGCATCATCGTGGCATTTTTGTCACGTTCGCACGTGACTGCTTACAGAATTTGGCCAACGGTTTTCAGTCGCCAGATGCCAGTTGCCAGTTGCCGTTTGCCGCTTTCCAGTTCGCAGTTCTCAGTTCGCAGTTCACAATTCGCATAGTTCTGCTGGGGACAAACGACGACCGCATAACACAGAGACGCAACTGTCTGCCGCTGCTGAATTTGCATCTGCATCAAATCCCATAAAAAAAGTTTGCTTTACCCTAACACTTGGGTGTTTGCATTTTGTTACCAACTGTGTAATGCATTAAAACATACCGAATTGTTATTCTGTGAGTTTTAGTTTTTTTATGCTTGCGGCTTGTTTGGCACTAAGTTTTCAACTCACTGAAGAGATTCCTTCTTTCCAGCCATAACGCATATATATATATATACGCTGCATCTGTATTAACCATGCAGACTTGCTCGTCTCCCTGTGTGTTTCTCTAAGATGCATGGTTCCATTCTCTATTTTCTTGTGGTAGGCAGCATATAATTTGAAATTTGTCGGTTCGAATTACCATATAGGCAAACGAAAGTTATTTATATAAAAGACTTTTTCGAAGACTCCTTGAAACTAAGTATCAAAACTTATATTTTGGAACTAAATTATGCTCTTTATATATGAAATAAATTTTATTAAATATCAGCTACCCAATCATATATAAAAATCAGTCGAAACTCATTTTAAATACAAACAATTTTTCTGCTGCTGTATCTTGGATAAACTCGACAATTAATATTAAACGAAATCGACAAAATACCAAAAAAAAAATTATTTTTCTGTATCATGGATAAACTCAGAAATTAAAAATTAAACAAAATGGAAAGTTAATCGTAAATTTGATTTTGTTGTATTTAATTTTGAAGCTGTCCAATTTTGTTCAAGACAACAATAACAATATTTGACTCTATTTGCATTATAAAGCTGGCAGGGTATTTAAACTTTGGCAAAACGTAGATAACAATGATTTCTCCTTTTTTTTGCATTCCTTGGCTGCAGTTGGGCGACTTTGTAATTGAATTTTTCACAACGAGTAGCTGATGCGGCGGCGGCTGCTGCTGCTGCTGCTGCTACTGCTGATGCTGCTGCTGCTGTGGCTCGTTGTGGTTGCTTGTTTTGGATTTACAAGCGCTGCGCATTGTCAACTCAGTGAGGTGCAAGAAAAATGCCAGCAGATGCAGATGCTGGATCAACTGAAAGCGCCGCAAACATTTTGCGCCAAAACAACAACAATTTGACTTTTCTGCACAGCATTCAGCTGCATGTGTGTGCGTGTGTGTCTAATGTGTGTGTGATTATTACCGCTGCGGCATGCGCCAAACTTTGCATATGCAAGCAGCCAAGTCAGTATTTATTTGTGTGCGTGTGTGTGTGTGTGAGAGTCTGTCATGACATTTTAATCAAAAGTTGCGCCGCATTTGTTGTACAACAATGATTTGTCATATGCGTGTGTGTGTGAGTGTGTGTGTGGGTGTGTTGCGTGTGCATTTGCTTATGGTCTGGCAATAATTAAACTTTGCTGCCTGCGCGCACGTTGCGTATGCGTAATGTGCACAGAAAATGTTCAAATTATGCATTTACAATTTTACGTTATTCTATATAATAAAAAAACGATTTAAATGTTAGCTTTTGGTTCAATTCAAAATAAATTGTTATACATATTCAATTAATTACATTAAATGCGGAAACGATAGCTAAATTTAATATGATCTATGCTGTTGTCAGCTATTTTAGTTCATTTGATATTTAAATTATATATTATATAAATAAATATATGTATAATATATATACACATATTTGTAGATATATTGACTTTATTTGAATTGCATTTTTTATTCGAATTAAAATAGAAAATATATAAAATAATAAAATGCAATGTCCTTACATACAGATTAACTACGTTAAGCACTTGAATACAGCAAAATAATATAATTCTGTGCAAACAGCTTACCAAATAAATAGACTGCATAAAACCCAATTTTTTACTACATTTTCTTTAAATACATAATCTTTTAATCTATAACCCATTAAAAATGGGTATAAGGGTATATTGTATTTGTGCAAAATCCAAATGTATGTAACAGGCAGAAGGAAGCATCTCCGACCCCATAAAGTATATATGGTCTTGATCAGCACCAATAGCCGAGTCGATCTAGCCATGTCCGTCTGTCTATATGTCCGTCCGTCCGTCCGTCCGTATGCATGAACGCAAGGATCTCAGAACCTATAAGAGCTAGAGGCTTGAAATTTTAGATGTAGATGCTCCTAGCTCCCGCGCAGATCGAGTTTGTTTCCGATAATCGATAATTTACTCTGTTTCCAAGAAATCGATAAAAATCGAGATCGATATCCTGTTTTTTGGGCAATTTTGGTAAATAATAAGAGCTAGAGTCACCAAACTTGACATATAGCTTCTAAAATAGAATATATATATGCATTTGATGTTGGAAGAAGAGGGTTCAGGGTATCCCCTATTCGGGAGCTCCCGACTAGAACCTCTTTCTTGCTTATAATTATTTTAAATTGATTTAGAGCTTGGTTCAAATGCAGCTGCAGAAAATGAGCTCAGCCAAACTAGATGCAAGATATAAATATGCTTGAATATATTGAAAATCGTAAAAGCATCTATATGGTATATTTACTGCGTTTATTGGTAAGCATAGCATATATCTATATATGATATATGTACTACTTGTGTATTCGTATATGCCATTGTACATTTCCGCTGCCGGCTGTACACGTAATTTATTTGTCGCCGTTAACTAAATTCGCGGTTTGGCTGTAATTTAAAACAGGGCACAAAACAATTGACACAAATAATTTTTGGTGCAATGCATTTGGCCACGCGCGTTACTTAGTTCGGCGAGGCAAATTGAAAAGTTTTAATTAAATGCTTAAAATTTATCAATTTGTTGTATGCGTGTTTGTGTGCTTGTGTGTGTGTGTGTGCGTGCCACGCCCACTGCTTGGACCCGCAGCATTTGGTTTAGAACTTTAGCGAAAATTTTGGTTACCAAGCGAAGTGAACATTCGTTTTTGTGGCCCGGAAACACTTGACGCTCGCTGCCAAGTTTTTGAGTATGCGCAACGAACGGAAAAGTTGTTGCAAAATAGCGCTGTTTTTGTTGTTGTTGTTGTTGTAGTGGTTGCTGTTTTTATTACAAATATTGTTGAAACAAAACGTTTGCATTTGACACTTGGCGGTAATTTTGTGTAAATGCGTCAACTGGCCCCGGGCCATGAACTGGAGGCCAAATAGCATGAGCAATGTGGCAGCATTTAATTGAGGCACGCCCTCAACACACACCCTAACGCCCCACACGTACACAAAATGGCCGCCAGAGCGTTTAACTTTGCGACTGTCATAATTTTTATTGAACGTTAACATTAAGAGCCCAGCACGGCCAACAGTCAAGCGCTGAACAATGACAACAGCTTTTGGCTCAGTGTAAAATCAGATAAGTGCGTGTGGCGGAAGCTGCAACTAGCGACTATTTGCCATTTATTTAACAATAAAGCGTCACTGAGTTGCGCTCTTAACAATCATTAATGGCCGGCTGTAGCTGGATGGGCGTTTGGTTGGGACGGCTTCACAAAAACTAACAGCTGCTGGAGCCGCCAACACTTGAGCAACGGGCCACTAACTGCGCCTCATAAAAAGGCATTAAGAGTAAAGTAAAGTGCCTATTTAAGTTAAGTCATAAAATTGGCTTTCTATCTGGCAAAATGGCAGCCAACTGAAGGCAGCAGCGGGTCGAGAAGCAGCATCACAACATAGTAGAGAGGCATAGCATGCTTGCCAATAGGCCGTTGTTGCTTTTAATTTTATTTATTTTGATTTCAATGCGTGTCTAAGTGCTCAACTTTGGGCATTGCACAATCTGGCAACGCTGCGCAAGCTGGCCAACTGGCAGGAGATTTTGATGTTAAGCAACGTTTTCGCACTTTGTTATTTCTGGACAAATTTTTGCATAGTTTAAATTGTTTTTGAAAACATTTACACAGTCGTGAGTGCGCGGAGGGGTTGGTGGGGGCAGGTGTGGAGGGCGGTGTTGGTCAACAAACTTTAGCAAGCTTTAACTTTTGGCTAATGAGCAGCACTTTTCAGGCATCTAGAAATTTAATTAGTACCTGGAAAATGCAGTAAGCCATATATATGAAGACTTTTTTCTTAGTTAAACAACATTTTATTATATAATATATATTTTTACAATTAATTTTCTTTTAATTTTTCCAGGAATTGCTGAATTTAATTGGTTTGCAAAAAAAACCGGAAGTGGTAAGTGAGATGAACATATTATCAAGAGTAATTTTAATTTAATTACAAAGTTTATATGCTGGGAGAGGGTGTTAAAAGCAGAT
Organism: Drosophila novamexicana; assembly: GCF_003285875.2. Classification (NCBI taxonomy): domain Eukaryota; kingdom Metazoa; phylum Arthropoda; class Insecta; order Diptera; family Drosophilidae; genus Drosophila; species Drosophila novamexicana. The sequence goes on along the minus strand of NW_020824765.1, from coordinate 6,208,012 downwards.
ATTAACAAGCCTATTGAAGTACATTTGTAATATATATATACGAAGAATACGTCTTAAGTAAGTTTTGGTTTGGAAATCTGTTCTGTGCTTCAACATATCTTGACTAAACTTAGCGACAGCTATGTCCAAAATTTTTCTTATGTATCTGCAGGCCAGGAACAAACTGTAATAATATATAATTATATGGTTGCTCGGAAAATAGGCTTTCGTATGAAAGTATTTCTAGGCCACATATTTTATATATATTTAAAAATTTGTGTAACTTGTCTTCATTCGTTTTTTTCTGACCTGTGTTTACTTTGCTATTAGCTAAACTATTCCATTATTTTCTTTAGTATTTATATTTTCTTGCTTTTCATTCAAAAGGGCAGGTTGTGAATTTCATAAAAATGTTTACTTAATATTAAATAAAATCTTGGAATTGTGCTTTATGCTGATTTGAAAAGGTTCGCACAACAAACTATTCATAGCAACTGGAATTTGCAAGTTTTCTTATTAAATACCACTTGTTTAACCGCACCTGTATACCCTTTAATGGTGCACAATTCTGTCCAGTATCTTCTTTACATTTCCCAAATTTAACTGAAGTCAACCTATTTATTTATTTATTTTGATTTATATACATACATTTCTTTCTGCCATTCGCGATTCATCACTCAAATTCTATTTTCGTAACTTTTGGAGCTGTCGTCAGTAAGTATCAAATTCTGATTTTTATGCCACTTCATCAAATGAGGCATCAACATTCGCTTTTTTGTCAATAAATGACGCCTCAGCGATGGGGCTTACTTGTCGGGGGCGACATTGTCAGCGTCTTCTTTTATATTTACCAAGAGTGAGAGATTGCAAGGAAAGAGCGGAGATAGGAGAGATTCTGACTTATATTTAGAACTTGTATACACAAACAAAATAAGCAAATGCCAGACGAAACAGCTTGACTATGTAATGTGCTCGTAAGAGAGCAATTGACATTAGCTGGAAGTGGCACTTAGGCAATAGATTAATCTGCGAAATGGAAAATCAACAAAAGCACAAGCAAATTTTGCAAATTTCTAATAAATCTCGCTTTTAGTTGCCTTTAAGCAAGTAAAGCTTTAAGCAATCTATTTTTCAAAAAGCTTTTAGTAGCTTTCCACCAATCAAACCTTTACGGTAAAGAGCTTTTAGCAGCTTTTAAGCAAGTAAAGCTTTAAGCAATGTACTTGCCAGAGAGCAAATGTTTTCAATGAATGCGAAATTTATAAAATTCCAAATTCAATTTTGATTGCAAACTTATTTAAGATGTTTTATGGACTACCTTTACTTGTGCCTTATCCTCCCTTTTAATATTTTTATGCGACTATGCAGTATGAAAAGCCAAGGCAGAGCAGGGCTCAGAAAAAATGAAAGTATGCGCAACATTAATAAATTATGCGAAGCAAAATAAATAAGGTACAAATATGCTACTACAAGTTTTTATATCTGTAAAGCCGTTGAGCTGTGCTCACGCCAGTTTGTGTGTGTGTGTGAAATCAGACGGAAAAGTCAGCAAAATGCGCAGAATATAAAGAGCATAAGTTAAGTGCGTCATGTGGCAAGTGGCATGAGCGAATCTCTGCGTGTGACTGTGCAGGCGGTGGCATGTGAATACCGCCAGCCTGTGTCTGAGCTGTTTGGGCTTGAGCCGTGCGCCTAATGAAGATTTATACCATCAATGGCTCAAACACACACACACACACGTCGGGGGCATTTGGCAATGCGTTTGGATTTGGGCCAAATTGCAAGCACGTGCAAATTAGAATACGATTACGAATAGCAAGTGAATACATCCAGTGTATGCTTGAGTAAGCACTTTGAATAGTCGACCTCGGGGCCAAAAAGGGCACCAACGGTAACGACTTCAATAAATGTTTAGTATCTGTCCGTCAAAATGCGAACTGTGGCAACTGTGGGAGCGTAGTCTACGACCAAAGATCCGGCCAGTCCTTCACTACATAAAATTAAATTGTCAACTTCCGTAATGCGACGCATAAACACACACCCACACACACATACACACACACACACAGGCTGAGACAACGCAGAGACGCAGGCGCACATGGAGAGAAAGGCGAAGATGGAGACGGAGACGTAGGCGGGAGACTTGGGCAAACGCTGACCAAAGTGGCCCACAGCATCAAAGTGAAAATATTATTAAAAGCAAAATAAAGCAAAAACAACAACAACAAAATCAAAATAATAAAGTTGACAACAAGCCGAGGAGCCGGGTGTCCCACAATTTGGCAAAGGAATTTTCTTCTTCTTCTTCTTATTCTTCGTTTTTATTCGGGGCAGTCCACTTAATTTGAGCCCAGCTCCCAGACACACTTGACACAGAGGCGACGTCGCGTCGCAGTCGATATCAAATGCTGCGCAGGATGTGGCAAATTTGGTGGCTCTTCTTTGGGGATTCGAAACGTAATCAAAGTCAAACAGTTATTGTCTAGGGAATAGTAAGCTGGCGTATACCCTAAGCCAGCGATGGGAGAAGAGTAAAGTTATCTGTTGAAATGTTTTTGCATTGAAGAGGACATACTTTAAGTGTGTAGGGTATTAGGAGTTCAATGTTAATTACATTCTTAATTGCCTAATTGTGTGTCAAGTTTTGTAGGGTATCCGGAACGGGATATCACTTGAATAAATGTGTAGGGTATATGGAGTGTGTTAAATCGCAAATCGCAATCTGACATTCAAAGTTATTTTCTAATCGCCATTTCCGTTCTCAAGTATTTTCTGTTAAATAAATTTGCCATGACTGAAATGGCCTGGGGATGCAGACTTTAGAGAAGGCCCTTATTTTATAGCCGTGGCCATTTCCTTCTAATAAATTTGCCATTGACAACAAAAGCGCGAAAGTGTAGGGCATTAAAAATAGCTACATCGCTACTTTATAAGATGAAAAGTCCTGCTCAACAGCTTTTCTCTTAAATTCCAATTTTAATTAAGAGCAAGTAGGGTATTAAAGTAGATGTATACATATTATGAAGACTTTTCATCTAGAGCTAGCTTCTCTTATATCTTTTTTTCTTTTTCAATGTGTTTCTTTGGTAAATCATGTTGCCCGGATACCTCTGCTTGAATGTTGGGTATTTAAACGAAACATTTTAAAAAATTGTTTAAACAAAATTAGAGTAAAGCATGGACAAGAGTTGGCGCCAAAGTAAACTGCTGAAAGGTAGGGTAAATGGACTTCGTTGTTGCCTACCAAAGCGCTCAATACATACCTTTGCCATGGCTGAAGCCCATATTACGTTTAATGTCCTTGACGTCACCTATTTAAGTTCAATTTATTTGCGGCCGAAAGGACAGCTAAACGAGTGCCATTGATCGATTCCCATGTCCATTTTCCATTTCCCATTGCCCCGCACTGTGCTGCTGCTTCGTCTTCCGTCACTGACCATTTCCACTGGCCATTTCCATTCGCAGTTCGCATTTGAAATGCGTCGCCGAGCGTTGAGATTGGGTAAATCTCGCCCTGGCTTTTATGTTGTTGCTTCTTAACAGTTTCATGCGACAACGTGAACTGTCACATTTTGTATTAGGTCCCGGTCAGGGGGACGAGGGGGCAGACACAGGTCTGACAGTGTTGGCCTTTATCCGTTTTATGCCGTTGACATTTCCACACACTAAGCCCAAATAGCAATTGGCTTTGGCAGCAGTCGAAAGTGTACAAAGCTCTGGTAATTTTTGGTATCATTTTTTTTTTCGGTTTTTAATTTTTTTGTCGACTTGCGGACGGACGATAAAACCAAACGCACAAAACAAATCAAATTGCGGTTTGTATTTTGAGTGTTTCTTGGCAATTTTCCGAGCTTCTCTTGTTGTTGCTGCACATTCAATTAGGCAAGGGTCGAGCTTAAAAGGAGCGTGTCCTCAGATCTGAATTTTCTACTTGGAATGCCGCCTGGCAACCGCAGTCGAGGTGTTGCCTGGCAGCGCAGCTTGAGCTGCTGCCCAGACCGCAATTGTTTGGCCTGATTCAAGAGTTGTGTGCCACAAATTTGCAGTTGCAGCAGAAAATATGCAAGGGAACTCTAGGCAGGAGTGCTCGACCGTGAGGTGCCCTGTACAACATATATTCATGTAGGGAAGCCTCGTAGCCTCGTATATATATTTTATTTATTTTTAATCAGTTTTAAGTGTGGGAGAGTTTGAAATTACGGAGAATGTGTGAAAGGTTCTCTATTAATATTATTAATATTCCTGCCTCTAATAAAATTATAAAGCCTGGACACAAACGAATAATTATCGATTGAAGGTAAGCAATAGTTTCGAGAAAAATAGCTCTATGCGTAGTATAATACATATGAGAAGCTTTATTAAAATATTTTTCTGCCCATTCTGCTGTCCATTGCATCTCTTAACACAACTCCAATATACCCTATTTTTACACACATTTCAATGCTTACAGCTGGGTATGAATATTAGCTAACAAAGGTATAGTGGCAGACAGCTAGCAAATTGAATGCAAGTGTTTGCCTAAGCACGATTACATTTTGTGGCTAATAAAAATGGTAAATCGTATTTCGAGAGTTTTGTGCCGAAAATTGTATACAATTTTTGCTTGATTGGCAGTTCAATCTAAACAGGAAGCTGGGCTTGCGCTCAGAGCTAACACCTGGTGGCAAGCAGCACCAAACAAAAAAAAAATTGGAACATTCAATACTTTTTACACGCGCACATTGCGTATACGTAATTCAAGTTAGTCCTCGGTACGAAATTCAGTAGCAAAAGTTTTGCTGCCACATGCAACAACTGCAGCGTATTACGCTGGAAGCTCTATCTCTTTCTTTCCCTTTCTCTCTCACTTCCTCAGTGTGCTGTGTTTGCTTTGTACTTATAATCTAAACAAATTGACATTAATTTCCAGCACATACAGCAACTGGCGCCGTGCAACACTTTGCATGATTTCCGTCCATTAAGTTTTCTGGCCAACAAACAAATGTTACAATTGAGCTGCAGTTGCCATTCCTGGCCCGTGGCTTTCGTGTTTCGAAAACATTTTGCTCAACAGCTGTGCACCCTTTGTAGACAAGTTAATTGCGTCAGTTTCCGTTGCACTAATCAATTTGGCATATGCGCAACTTCTTTGCATGTGCATTAAAAGTTGCCACTGCGAAAGAGTGTGTGCCCGTGTGTTCCTGTTTGTGTGTCCGTGTTTTGTTTGTGTGTGTGTTGTGTGTATTGCATATTTGGTTAGTCGCCTGTGGTCAGGTCAGAGTCACATGTTCAGCTCGCAGTCAATCTTTCAGAGAGAAACTCATCAGTCAGTGCGCCCGGGGTGTCTGATTCGACTGCCAAAAGCAAACATTTCCATTGTGCAAATATTCCCAGTTCCCTGTTTGAACAGTGCAGCGACAGGAGCTGGGTTGGCGAGGGGAGGGAAGGGTTGGCCAGCTGCTGATTCCATCGAAATTTGTTTGCTATGACATGTTGTAACAGAAGTCTGACACACAATTACATAAAGCTCTTGGGTTTCCACATTCATTAAGTCCAGGTATTAGTATAAGCTTTAGACTACGAAATTAAATAGCACCAAGGGACAAGTAGGTAAATTAAATCTGGTTTATTATCAACCAAAACCATCTTCACTACTCCTCCAATAAATCTAAAAGCTGTATCAATTGTTCCTAATATAAGTGCACTTATAAGCGTTATGCCTTTAAGAGAATTTAGTCTTAGGGATACTGCTTTTCATTCTGGTATAAATTGCACTTGTTTTCTTACTCTGACAGAGTTTTTACAGTTTCATAAAACTGAAATTTCAGTCTGAGCACAAAACCACTCCAAACAGTAGTCGCTACTATATTGGCAAGTATTTATTATTATTGGCAAAGTGGCCTGTCACAAATTTATTGATTTGTCGCATTCATTATGAATTATGATAATTAAGCCACAAAATGGCTAATGAAGGCCTGTCACAAAATGCCTAAAAGTAATTTATACGCTTCAGTGCACACACAAAACAATTTTCGATCAATAAATCTGTTTATGCGACAGATCCCAAACATATCAGAGACAGAGATAGAGAGAGAGAGAGAGACAGAGATAGAGAGAGAGACAGAGACAGAGAAAGAGAGAGAGAGAGAGAGAGAGAGAGAGAGAGAGAGAGAGACAGAGTCAGAGCTGGAATTTTCCATGTCTTGTCTGGCAGCCCCTAGCGTTCCCCTCGAGCATATTGCTTGGAGAAGGTTGGGGGCTGGCCATTAACTGAGTTAAGCAACAAACTTTTCCACTTTTGAGTTTTTAACTGCAGCAAACACACAACACATACACACAAACACTCACATACACGCACACAGAGAAGTCTGCAGCATTGCGAATTTAATTCTATTTGGAAATTTACTTGCTTGCAATTCTATTTGCGTCGCAAGTGCCACGCCCACGCTAGAGCTAACGCCTGCATAAATGCTCGGAGTTATAAGCACGAGGATATTTTTGTGCGGCACAAATTTATGAAAGGCATGCCAGGTTAGGTATAAAAAAAAGAACACATCTAAGCATTAGGTTTGCTATACCCTGTACTCAAAAGTAAGCGAATGAGGGTATGACATTCTAGAGGTAGAACATGTCACAGCTGATGAAGGTTTGCAAAGGCATGCCTTCTTAGTCTGCATCAACGGCCAAATTCTTCAGTCTATCTTAACGAATTGAGAAGCCATAAGAGCTAGAGCTATCACATCTAATATTCAGGCCTTCATTAGCTATAATTGCACGTAATTTACTCGCAATTTGATATAGCTGACAGAAAATAAGCAAAATTTGTTAAAGTTAAATAAAGACAACGCACAAAAGGCAAAGAAATAATTTTTTCTTTTATAGACTTTTATCTAAGAACAGCTCCAAAATATATAATTCTTTTTAGCACTTGCTACAAAAGTCTGCAGGGTATTTCATAGCGTTAACACTCTTTATGAACGTTCATAAACATTTTTTTTCGCGGTATGCGAACAAATCTGCGACCGAGGCAGGAAATATTCAATCTATGCGGCAAGCGCGTGTATGGAAAACAAAAATACAAACACACACAGGCAGACACACACACACACACACACACAGTCACACAAACGTACACACACACACACACAGTTACCTCATTGTTAAAGCAAAGTCAAGTGAATAAATGCAAATGAATGAGGATTTTGCGCGAGTACTCGAAACTGAGGCACTGCCTTTTGCTGTGGGTTTGCGGCTTGCGTGTTTGCCTTATGCGTTGTCTGTGCCCCCCCTCACCCTTTGTAATGCCCCACCCCTTAACTATACATGCTCGCTTACAGTATCTAATGGCAAAATTTGTTGTCGCAATCGCAGTCGCATTCTTTGCTGTCATCATCATATTCCTTTCTCTGGCGCTGTCCTCCTCTTGTCTTTTTGCTTTGGCAAGTTGTATTTTTTTCTTTGCGACGAAACAGCCCGCATTCCCCCTCCCACAACCACCGCACACCACACGGACCCTTTTGGCTTTTGTTGACAGTATCATTAGGCATTGCTGTAGCTGTAGCTCTAGCTGTAGCTGTAGATGTTGCCGTTGCTGTTGCTGCTGGCGCTGTGTTAACCGTTATCATTTGTTGTCCTTGAGTTGCGCTCAAATCTTTTGTGAGCGCAACTGAAATCGCGTAAATTTCTGGCCAGCCCACCTCCCCCGCCCGCAAAAGATTAAAGCCAACAAATAACAAGCCGGGCCAAAGAAATTCGCCTTCTCTTGTTCTACTTGTTATGGTTCTATAATTTTTTTTTTTGACTGTTCGTTTTCATTTTTATTATACCGTGTACACATTAAAAATGCGTGGAAGGGGCATCATCTATATGACACAGAGGAGACATCTCTGAACCCATAAAGTAAACACTTGATCTGCATGTCACGCACATTCATGTCCTTCTGTCAGTTCTAATATGTCAGCCTAAATGAGAGCGTCGAACTCAAACTCGTTTTACCGATTATTAAAAAAGGCATAGATATGAGAAGGTTCTCTTATTGCTTGATCTCTCAAAAGAAGATCATGTTTTGAAGTTGATATTCTTGAAATATTCAGACCAATTTAGAAGGCATCTTCTAGTCGAGCACACTCAATTAAAGCACTCTAGTTTGATTTCTTTTTGCTTCGCTGGCAGCCGGTTAAATTTATCTGCATTGTATACATTATATATTGTATATTATACATGTATGTGTTTATAATTTGTGGTTTTTCTTTTTTATTTTCGCTGAAATTTAAGCAGCCAGCCATAAATTACACTTGTTGGGCACTTGCCACACTCGACTTTCCATTTTTCACTCCACATTCTCCTCTCGCCACTTTCCACTTGCCACTTTCACTGGGCGCACACACACTGAAAACATTTGCATACTTTGGGGGCGCCACAAAGAGAGACTTTCAATATGTTTTTAGCTCATTATCACAGCCGTAGCGTCCGCCGCCGCCGCCGCCGCCGATGCTTGAATTGCGTCACTCAGCTTCGCCGCTTTGCCAGCTTGTCAGTCGGTCAGTGCAAACCGACCACCCTTTCCAGCTAGCCAGCCGACGGCGGCTTTGCCAATAATTTCGAGAGCAATTTTCATAAATTAGCTTGTCACACGCTCCGCCCTCGACGCTACCCACTCACAAAGGCTCCAAACTGTCAACTACTTCAAGAGTAATCCAAATCGTTACGCAAGGTCTTGGTACGCATTTGCACACACACAAACACCAACACACACACACACACACACACACACACACATACATATATATATATATATATTCAAATATTTCAAGCAGTCTCCCTCCCTCACTCGCCACGAACCGAATTTGCTTTTAGTTACAATTTCTGTGTGTGGGCGTCGTATGGCAACTGCCATGTTTAGAGAAGGGACTGTGGCAGCGAGGCAGGAAGGGAGGGCGGATGTGTGCGGCAGCTAAATTTACTGCGCTTTAAACTTTAATTTATGTAGAGCGCACAAATGTGCAGCCAAATGGGCTAAAGTTAAAGCGCGCTGCCAGCGAAAGTGTAAATTATCAACGGTAATTAAGTAAAGCCCATGCATGCGTCTGCCAGTGTGTGTGCGTGCGTGTATGAGTGTGTGTGTGTGTGCGTGTCAGCCATTAGCTGAAGGCTTCCCGTTGCCAATAAATTTCAAATTTAATTCCAAAGACAAGCGCATAAACCGCAAAACCCAACACGCTTTCATAGATCATAGACAAATTTGGGGCCGCTTAAATTTGTGGAAAAGCGCGGAAAACCCAAGCATTTATCATAAACAAACAATTTCAAATGTCAAAAGCTCAGTAGCCAGCAAAGGGGAAATATTAAATTAAATTATTAATTTATTCATATTTAATTACAATTTATACTCAAATTAATAATTAAATACGGTAAATTTATAGAGGTGCCGTTTTCACATGAATTTTGACCAAAAATAATGTTGCCAGATTTAGATGTCAAATGGAATAAGAGGTCAAACCATGAACAAAAAGCTCAAGATCGGGAAGATCGGTTGAGATTTGACCGAGTAATGGGGGATGGGAAGTTTCGAACCTTGCCTACATAGCATATTTGAGGGTGCAATTTTTACATGAATTTTGACCAAGAATTAGATGCCCAATTGACCCAGAGGCCAAATGATGAACAAAAAGCCAGACCTCGAACAAATCTGAAAAGATTTGACCGAGTTGCGAAGATGGGAAATTTTGACCTACATATGTCTGTAAAGGATATTTGAGGGTGCCATTTTCAAAATTTAGAAAATAGATAGAAAAACGTTTCTGAACTCGAATAATATTATGTGGTGCTCATATTAATATTTTTGACCATGATTTATGCAGCTTAAGCAGAACTTAACTCATCTGTTACGGCTTCCAATTCAAAACTGCGTTTGAAGCTTTTTTGATCCTCTGCGCCTTTCTTTTTGAAATGCTTTTATTCCTGGAATATCTTTTGAATATATATCGTAATTCATTTCAAGTTAAAACAATTTTACTTTAGTTTTTCGAAAATTTTTATCCCGAATGTGAGCAAAAGTGAAATTGGAAACTGTTGAGCATGAATTTTATTTCGCCTTTTCACCGCAAAAAACTCAAAAGCAGCTGGAAATAATATGCACAGAAAAAAAAAACGCAAAAATATGCAAATATGTTAGATACCCTTAAAAAACTTTGAAGAGCAGTTTTTAATTTATCTGTGCCGCCAGCTGCAATCACAATTGTCCGCCGAACCATGTTTAACCAACGCAACACACAGAGCCCAGTTGACATAGATACTTACACTAGCGTACATAGTTTTGACGAGATGAGCTCATTGTTTAGATCAAGGGCATGAATCGCAGCAGCACTTCTGCATTATTAACTGCCATTGTAGCCTTGATAACTAACCATGGCCGGAACGAAATTTGAGCGCCGGCCGGGCAGCTTCGAGTCGAGCTGCCCAGAAATTAATTACCGCATCATGGTGCAAAAATGGGCGAAGCGTCGCGCTCGCTAATGCCTCAAAAGTCATGTCCTAACTTTTGTGCGCTGCCAACTAAAAAAGTTTCTAATTACGACCGTGAAACCGGCTGGCGGTTTTTTATTCACTTATCTGAAAGCTGGAGGCTGGAAGCTGGAAGGTGCATGAAATGGGGGCAACTGCTGCTGTTGCCTGGTGTCGCTTATCGTTTGGTATTTAAGTTTTTAATATAACGAGGGGGGCCTGTACTTATGTATATATATATATATATACATATGTGTGTGTGTGTGTATGTGTAGCTGTTGCCTTAGAACATAGCTGACAGAATGGAAGCCGTGTAAATTGTAATTACACTTAAAACCATAATCCGGCTTAATGCGCAAAGCGCGAGCTCCGTTTGATATGGGGCGTTGCCGTTTCGGCGCATTAAAGGACCTGCTTAGCAGGCAGCTCTGCCCCAGGCAGCCAAACAAGACAGCCGTGAGTTGCACGCGAAGTTACACAGTTACTTAACGCCGAATCCCTCAAGGTGGAACAGCGCCTACAGCGAACAACACTTTCTGAATTAGGGCAAAGCAATAGGCAGTTAAATAGAAATTTATTGCAATTTACTTAAGCTTAACACGCGGCACAAGTTCTGCAAAAGCTAAAATACAAAAGGACCTAACTTCAAATATAAAATACCTTTGATTGCATATTCCAGTGAGGAAGGCAAAAATCTTCTTAAATCTATTTTTCAATTTTTCATTCAATATTTATCTAAATACTTTACATAAAGCTCAACTAAATTGTAGAATATAAACAAGTAAAGTGCAAAGTATTGTCAATGAATCTTTATATAATACTTATTCTAAATGTTTGAGATAATATAAAAAAATATGAAATAAATAAATTCATAGCCCAAGAAAAATATCAGTTAAAGTAAATGAGTATTTACTAAATTTTAATGATTTGAAAAAGTAATACTTTGAAATACTAAAGGCATATAGTAGTTTAAGGATTTTATTAATATATATTTATTCCTAATTCTTGAGTTTATTTAAAAAGAGGTAAATCAGTTAAATGAATTGTACTTTCTAAAGCAAAAATAATCTTTAGTCTTAAATAGTTCAACAGTCGCATCAGAGATCGATAGATACAAGTCACGACTTAATCGATCAATCTCAAGCTGTATACCCTCTAGATTGTATGTATTTTTGGCAACGCAATTGCTTGCTAAATACCCTTTTAAAAGTGATAAAATAACTTAAAACTTTCCGGTAACTAAACTGTTGTTGAGTCTTTAATGCCGATAATCCCCGATAGCGAGTGCACACCGTAGGAAAGTACGTGATGCATTGCAGCAATGAGGGCAAAAACGCATTCGCCGACTGCAAGACAAAGTGTGGCGCATATGTCTTTGTCGGAGCTTTTGTGTATGTAGCATGCAACATAATTTCAATTTTGAGAATTGTAACAGCATGCAATACTTTATTCTGATGACTTTTGCTGCTGGAGCTGGCTCGGCTGCTGTTGATAAAAGGATACGACGCCATTTGGCATTTAGCTTTGCATTTTGGCGTCAATGTGCTTGTTGGCATTTAAAACGCAGACGGTTTGCTCCAGTTGCTTCAGCGCGCAATTACTTAGAGCACACTCACACACACACACACAACAAACCCCAAAAATATAAAGCGTATGTGTGTGTGCAAAAAAAAGTTGGCCAAGAAAAAAAGGCGAAAACCCGAAAGTTTTCACTTGAAATTCAAGCAATTGCTTTTGAAAAGTTTCAATTTCTGCGCGCTGCGAGTTGCGACTTTTCCAGCTCAAGTTGCGAGTTGCGAGTTGCTGCCGAGACAAATGATAGGCAAATTCGCTTCTCCTATACTTATTTTTCCTCTTTTCTTTTTTTTTTTTACACTGACAAGTTCTGTAATGAAATTGTGTCAGCGGGATTTTGTTTCAGCATCTCGTTCCATTTCCATTTTTCAATTTTTTTTTTTTTTTGGCAACTTGTCTGTTTTTTAAGGCAACAGAACGTCAAGAGTGACATGAAACACAGAAATGAAATCAAGCGCGCAGTTCAGTCAAATTAATTGCGTAAATAAAGTGTGCCCAGAGTTGTGCCAGTGCCGAAAGTTAAGCCATTGCCAGCAGCCTAATAATTACAGAGCACTAAAAGGGAGGCTTATGGCTGCGATGTGGACACAGCTGCAGCAGCCACTTGTCAAAGTTGTCCGCAAAGCAGCTCGTTAGCACCAAAAGGGTCCAGCGCCTAACTATGCACGTCATCAACAGCATCATCATCGCCATCATCATCATCATCATCGACCACAGCATAATCATCACGATCATCATCAGCCCATAACGATGTTGTGGCTCAAAAGTTTAAGCCCCCAAAATAGAAGCAGCTCAAACAAAAAATTGGTAAAAGAAAAAAGTAGAAGTAGAAGTAGGTAAATCAGAAAATCATTTGCATATAAACGTTAAGCAGTCGAAAGTTGAAGTGCCTGTCAGAGCAGGTAAGTTGACTCTTTGCTTGTCTTTAATGGATTTGCATGATTTGCAGGAAAAGCGACACGCCAAACCCCAAACCCCAACCCGGACTCCACCCAATCCATGTTGTGTGCTGGTCCAACTCCCAGCTGAAGCCACATAAGCGACTTTAACGCGCACAGATTGACATAAGTATTATAAATGCATAACCAACTCGTAACTTGTATATTTACCACGCACCAGCGACAGCGATAAAACAGTTGAGAATGTGCATAGACGACTAGGGAAATACCCTGCAGCAGCTTAATAAATGCTGAGAAACGTGTGAATTTGTTTCTATGCCATCATTTAATGGAGAGATAAAGAAATAACTAGCTTACAATATTTTTTAATTACTTGGGATTTTTTTGTAAGTCTCACTTCATTAGTTTATCTATCTGGTAGTAAGGGAGAACTTAAAGATATATGTCAAGAGATATTCACGTAAAAAGGCGCAGAAGTGTAGAATAATAGCACGAAGGCAAAATATATCAATATATATTAACAGAATTGTTTTTAATTTTTGATTTAAATAAGTAACCCCAGACTTCGAGCCATACTATGAAGCGTGTGCTTAGATGCATTGTTTGTTTTATAAATAACGAACTTAGATCTCCAATAACCTCAAAGTTTATAAAACTTTAGCTTACTTCAAATATTAGCTTAGCTGTATACTTAACGTAATAGATACAACTTAACTATGTGCTAAGTTCATTTGGTTAACATAGATGTTAAATTGGTGAGTGACAGTTGAAGAGCATGTGGAAGGAAGCTATTTGGCATTTGTTGCTATTCTGGCATCTATATATATATATATATATACATATATTTGCTCCAAACATTTAAAGAACTTTATATGCTCGCTCGCTTTCATACCCTTTTATCGTTACCGCAAATCTCAGCGCACATTCGCATCCGCCGCTGCTCGCTGTATCCGTATTGAGATTGCCAAAAGGTGGCGCCGCCTTTGAATTATGTAGAATTTACGTGTATTCAGCGAGCCCGGCAGCGCACCTGCCCCTCGGCCCCTCCTCTGCACTCGCAATGCAGGCGTAAGTGCAGGCTCAGCGCCAAAGACTCACATGTGTGCACAGCACATGTAAGTCCGTGCTTGTGTGTGTGCGTGTGTGTGTGTGTGCGTGAGCATGAGCGACCATTAGTTTTTGTGTTGATTATTATGGCTGCCATGGCCGCAGCAACGCCCACGTGTCGTTGCATTTGTAACAGGTGAACTTTATGGCTCTCTTGCAGGGGCACAACTGCTTCTTGCTGTATGTTCGCGTGTGTGTGTGCATGGCCACTATTAAATTATGCTTGCCAACGCGCATATGTATATGCATATGTCTGTGTGTGTGTGTGTGTGTGTGTGCCTGCCTTTCAGGCCTTGACCCGTGCGAAGGCTCTGCCCGTTTCACCGGGTCTGCTGACAGGCCGACTTGAGTTTATTTAAAATTATTACGCTTGGGATGAAGAAATATTGAAGTACGTGGAACGTGCAACGTGCAACAACCCTTGTTGTTGTTGCAAGGAAACATCAACGCGGGCAGCTGCCATTAAGCGAATACGCTTTTCCAATTACTTTTCGCTTGTTTCGCTTTCAATTAAAATCATCAATTCGAACGCAATTGAAATACGCAGCTCATATTACGTATACGCCCCCGCACGCAGCCAGCGCAAGACCCGGCGGGGAGCCAATATCCTGGCAATTAGGAAATCAAACGGGCTTCAGTTTTTATTTTTTTTCCCCATTTTTTTTTGTGGATGCCAATTAGCTTGTTGTGGCCAACTAATCACCGGGTATTGAAAAAAGAAGGCCCTAAATATTTGTATTCTGCGCTCTTTTTCAAAGGATATTTTTGGACAGTTTACACACACACACGCACACACACATGCTCACAGGCATGTCCTTTAGCTATCTGCATTCAGACTGCACAGCTGGCAATATTTTGACTGCAATTGCTGCCAATATTTCAAGTGCCGTCACGTAGTTGGGCATACCCTTTATGGGTGTTTTAGCTACGAGTAGACGTTTGCTTCATTCATCGTAAGACTGAATACAATAATGTTTTATATGAATTGTAATATGAAACTGCAAATACATCTTATAAGCAAATGCTTTTCATTGAATTAATTGTGTGTAAATGGACTTGAGCCCAATAAAATGGCTTTACCGAATTGCAGCCAATTTCTGGTAATTAGTCTTATCGGACTTTTAAAATATTTATTTATTTGCCATCAAAAATCACTTGTTACGATTTTCATTTGGGGTTACGCAGGTGTCTCCTTTACTTAAAGATCGTCTTTTTTCTCTACTTAGAACACCTAAACGCTCTATTTCGACATATTCAGATACAGATAAATAGATTTAGAGACAGTAAAACAACTAGTAAGTTATAAAAGGGGGCTTATAAACTGAACCCACTGAGCGTGGCATAATGAAAACTAATTTCAACAAATTTTATTTGAAAAGCAAAAAATATACATTTTCCAAAGCTGTAAATAAATTCCAAGTGCTGAAAAATAGCTGTTCAATAAAAAATCAGTGCAATAGCCATACGCAAGGGTATTTTGGCTGTGCATTATAATATCTGATATCATATTTTCAATGTTTTTTTCGTTCCTTTTCTTTTTTGTCTAAATTATGCAAATATTTGCGTGTATTGAGCTGCAGATTTGAGCGGTATAAAATGCAGTTTCGTGCATGTGTTTGTGTGTGTGTGTGAAAATGTATGCGCAGCATTTCTTGCTGTCCTTCGAATCCCTGGGCTCCTGACATGCATAAATATTGATATACGAGCCTGTCGCTGGGCTAAATATTAATGTGCTCCAAATAATAATAAAAAAAGAAACTAGAAAAATGATGTACGAGAAAACGGCAAGCACAGCATTAAAATTGTTTTCATTTAAGAACTAAGCTTTTGTTTATTTTGTTGTTGTCGATGTTTTTTTTTTATTACAACATTGACAGTGACAGCTGAAGAGTGTGTGTGTGCGAGTGTGTGTGTGTGTAACCCAAAAAGCTGGATACATAAGTTGGCATAACACATGCAACAATGGATGTGTTCTAGTTGTGGCAGAAGTGCACAGCTCCAGGGCCAGCAACTGGGTCGCTTTATTTGACGATTTCACAGACTGTTTTGTGGCCCCAAAAGGGGCAGTCGGGCGAAACGAGGCGTGGCCAGGCGGGACGGAGCGGGGCAGTAGCACGCACGCAGCGCGCTATAGATGCGCTGCCACCAAGTGCTCCAGTTATTCTGAGGGCCAGCAGCCACACTCACACACACACACAACACAACTCAACACAACACAGCACACAACCAGCACACACACTCTATACACACATGTGTGTGTGTGTGTGTGTGTGCTTGTGCTCTTTGATCGGTTTTTTCTTTTGCACTTTGCTTTTATTTGTTTCAATGATTTGGCAACAAACATTCGCATAGCTCAAGCGCCGAGCGCCAAACGGCAGCAGCACCTTGGGGCTATAGCCCCAACAAACCCCTTTCCCCGTTTGCCAACCAACCCCTTGGGCCATCCACAACGCTGACGACGAGCCGGGGGCAATTTCTGGCTTTGTTGATTGCTTGACAAATTGCCAACAGCAGCAAACGGCAGTGGGACATACAGTTTGCCCTGCAGACAAGTGTTTTCGCATTCGTGTTTTCGTTTTGCAGTTGTTGTCATTGTTGCTGTTGCTTTTGTTGCTCTTGTTGCTCTGTCAGGCATTGACAAGTGATGCACGATTTCCGCGCTATCGCTGACCTGTCAGTAAGCGACATTGCCAATAAAATAAAACACATTTACCATCTGCTCGTATTGCCATTCACTCAGCCGACGACAGCCGCTCAAGGGATTCGCCCTATCAAAATGTATGCAATAAGAAACAGGTGCAGCCACACATATATTGCCAAATCGATGTTTGATTCGTTTTACAAAGTGTTTATAAAGTTTGAACAGAAAGGGAATTTCAAAGAAATGGGCTGACAGTAGCAAGAATAAAAACAAAAGCTCTGAAAGCACATTTAAGTTCCGAGTGCAACTAAATAAAGAAACAGGCCATTGCACAATTTACTATTCAAGGCTTTCTTTAATGAGCTGTTAATTGTGCCATTCGTAAGTTGCAGATCTTTGAAAGCATATGAAAGCTTCACGTGCATCAAAATATCGAAGCTTTGTTTGGCATTACAATATTTAATCAACCGTCAATTTTGAATAAGCATGTGCCATGTATCTACTAAAGCTTTGACAGCACATTTATGTTTCCAGTTCTTTTACACAAAAATGCTTTGATATTGTAAGTTTACTTTAATCAACTGGTAATTGTTTTCAAGCATGTGCCATGCATCTGCAGCTTAAGCTTTGAAAGCACATGAGAGCTTCGCGTGCAATTAACCAAAGAAGCTTTAATTGACAATACACTTTTTGATGTTCTAGCTTAGCTTTAATCAACTGTTAATGTGTTTAAGGATGTTACTAAAGCTTTGAAAGCACCTAAAATTCGTCGGATAGATTAGGCTTAATAACTGCACCATAGCGCACTCTTCAACATTTTTTCAGAATAGTTAAAAGCACATTAAAGCTCTAAATCTGATTACTTTTAGCTTAAATATCGTTAAAAATAATTTTATATATAAAGATATTTCACTTTGAATAAGTGAAAAGAAAAGTGTTTAAATAAGATAAACAAGTTTTCAATAATATAATATGCTATATCTGCTAGAGCCGGCTATCATGTGCTTAATTGAAATTATATATTAACAGCAAATGTATTAATTTTAAAAGACATATTTGAAATGCAGATGGCAAAATTGTAAAATGATTTATTTGATTTCAATATTCAAATAGTATTCAGCTGCAGAAATGCTCAGCTCGGTGTCAAACATGTTGGTTTTCTTTATGTTCGGCTTTTGATTGAAAGTGTGCGACTTTTTGCAATATTAATATGCCATTTATTATTGTCATAATGGTTCAATGTGTGTGTGTGCGTGTGCGTGAATGGCTTTTGACAATTTTTACGAATATGTCGCATAAATTAAATTTCTCGTATACGTTTGGCACTCGAGATAAACGAGAAACCGCAATGAAAATTTGATATGTCATAATTGCCATGAATATGAAATGAATGAATTTTTTACTTTTGTTTTTCTTTTCCTTTTACAGTTTTATTGTTTTATTTTCGTTTTTCTCTGTATATTTATTATTGAGCAATCAAATGTACAGCAGTTTTGCTGTGTGTGTGTGTGTGTGGGTGTGTGTTATATTTACCGCAAATGCTGCATGCCGCAATGTATGCTATACAAATAAGTGCCGACGTTTTTTGCACGCTGCCAAGGACACGCCCGTGCTTGATTCGATATAATCCACTTGATGCCGGCATTTTCCTCTGCTTCTTGTTGTTGCTGCTGCTTTCCCTTTTTTTTTACTTTCCTTTCTTTTTTATTTGATGTACTTTGCTTTCAATTGTTTTGCATACATAAATCAATTTATCAATGTTTAATTTAATTTCTCTGTCACTGTCATTTCACTTCACACACAGACACACACACACATTTTTCGTGCACACATTGCGTATGCTTTATTTTTAAATAAAATTTGGTTTTTGTGCACTCGATTAAATTGTTTAGTTCAAATATATTTATTTTTTTTTTTTGGTTTGATTGATGCAAATTGATGAAGTCGTTTATTGCGTAATTTGTCGCTTTTATTTAAATTTTTGATTTCTGACACGCCCCCTAAGAAGCACACACATTTGAGCAATTCACTTTTGCCAACTAATTTTATCGGTTTTAGTTGCACTTTTTGATATTTAGCCTTGCTCGAGGCACTTGCCACACGCTACTTGCAACATTTTCCTCGCTGCAGGCCTATATTTGACTTTGAACTAATGCACTCAACATTTTGGAGGGCGCAAAGTTTTCCGGCTGCTGTTTTGTTTTGGCCTTTAAAAAATTCACATTGCGTATACGCCGAGTTGGCTCTGTTCAGTTTGGGGCTCGTGTCGAGACAACAACATAACACAACACAACGCAAAACTGTGTAGGAAACGCGTCTCGAAGCGCACGCAACGCGTTGCCGCTGTGGTCAGAAATTAACTGAATGCATGCGGCATCAAAGGATGTGGCAAGCAAGCGGCCAGGCAGAGGCAAGCAGCCTGCGTATAACCGATTAAAGGCGTCGCTGTTCGCGTCGCAGCCAGCAGCTGCGTAACTTTTACTGCTCGCTCGTGCGACTTGTCGTTGTTGCTAATGTTGTTGTTGCTGCTGCCGTTGTCTGTTGTCTGTGGTTGTCGTTGGCGGCGCTGGCAAACTTCGTCGCGCATCTGCTTTGGCATGCTCGGACGACGCTTGTCTGTTTACTTTACGCTTTCGCAAGCGACTGGCAACGGCGACTGGTGTTGGCGAGGACACGGACACGGACACGAAACCGACGCGACAACCCAGCCGGCAGCGACAGCAGCAGCAGCAGCAGCGACAGCAGCAGCAGCATCAGCAGCAGCAAGCAGCACTAAGGCCATGCAAAAGTCGGCGTCTGCAAAGGCAGCGACGTTAACAGTAGCAGCAGCACTCCGTGCTCTCTTTCGCTCTCTACAACTCCCTCTCTCTTGCTTTCTCTTTAATACTCCCACCGTCACTCTCTGTGCCTCTCGATTTATGGCAGCCTCACTTCGTTGCGCGCAAAGTGCGTGAAATTGGTCCACGGAGGAAAAGTTTGGCAACCATCTGATAAAAAACTCGCTCGTTTCGCGGGCATTTCACATATGGACCGACTCGTCACTAAACATATATTATTTGTCACACATTTTCAATTAGGTATATAATTAAATAAATAAAAAAAATATTTGAAAACCTTTAGCAAGATATTTTAAAGAAATTAACTATCTATTAAATGATAATTTAACATTTATATATTTTGACTTTACTCAATTAATTTATTAAAATATATTTGAAGAAATTTTAAAATTTCAGCATAATTATTTATTACATATTCTGTCCGAATTTTAATTGATATAATCGTATCCCAAAGTATTTATAGTAAAAAGGAAATATCCTGAAGTTTATATATTGATCAGTGGCAATAGTCAAGTTGAGAAATCTTTATCTGATTACACGAAATTAGTCTCTCAGCTTCTAAGCTCTACTTTAAAAACTTGTAATAGATACGGCTTTTTGTTAAGACAAAGCTTACGTCAGTTTTTGTCTGCGCTGATCCGTAGCATCCATAGAAACTATGGGTAACTCAGAGATAAGCATCTAAATAGTTTTTATCATTGTATTCGATTCAAGTAATTAAACCAATTTAGATTGACTATCAAGTTACCTTGACCTATTATAAGCTTGTTAGTCAAACTATGCTGCCTACATGTAAGCTATATCTTATCAATATCGTATTTCTATAGTCGACTGATGAGTTTTTGTATGGCACGTCGACAAGGAATTTTAAATCTTCGGGTTCCTCCATATATTTATTTATTCTTTTCATATTCATATCTATATACAAATTCTCATCAAATTAAATAAAATAATACGAATTAACATATGGTATTAAATCCTAGTTTAATGATTAGTTATTATTTTTTTTTATATTTTTGTTATTTATTAACTTGTTCATCATCTGAGTCCCTAGTGAACAACTTGTGGGATAGTTTGTTTCCTTTCTTGAGTGGACTTAATTGATGCTGCGTTCGAGGACAATAAAAACAGCTGTTACATTTTTATAGCAAACATTTCTCAAAACACACGACTCTCCGCGCTCTCACTCTTTCTCTCTCTCATGCACGCTTCTGCGCAATGTTGTTGCTATAAATGAGTCTCGTTTTGTCTCTTATTTTAGAGAGTTCTATCACTCGCTCTCTCTCGTGTTTTCTCAGCACTTCGGTTGCTTGTCGTGTTACGACGTCTGCAAACAAAACTCAAAAACCGCTTTAATTTGGGTTATTGTGCTGAAATTAGTAAAGGGCCCAGTGTTTTTTTCTTCGTAGCACCCGAATCCGTCCGCCTCGCTCCGCAGCGTGCAGCTGGGCTTGTATCCAGTTGTGGCCAACACGCATAGTCTGGAGCTTTAGGTAAATAGCCAAATGTTTAGCATAGTTTTCTGGTTTAGCTGGCAAGCATTTGGATTGCAGCTGCATCGGCCAACAAAATTGACACAGTTTTCGACGTTTAGACGTGGCCTGCAATGTGTTAACTCAAATACTAAAAGCATTTCTGCGTCAGACTCTTAGGTGCGTCTGACAAGCCAAACAAGTTTTCAAAGTTTTTGGATCGGATTTTCTGCCCTATCTCTATATGTAAAATGCTGTCTTACGAAATTTTTGGCAGGAATTAAAATAAGGAAACATATTTATTTTGATTCTTTAATGGGGCGAACGCAAGAAGTAGTTTTGTGTGTATGTATTTCAAACGGGCGACGCCGCTTAATTTCCTTTGGTATAATATAGACTCCGCCCGGCTGCTGCTAATATATAATTTATAGGCGATTGGCCGAAAACCTTAAACCAAAAGTAGCTCAATTTCGACCAACTTAATTTTTTTCTGCTGGCCATCACGAAATAAATGGACCACAATTTCAAGCTGGAGGCACATAAAAAGCAACATTTTAGCCAACTCTTACTTTTATATGCCCACACAAAAATTATGTATGTGTGGTTGTGTGTGCGTGTGTGTGCTTTCATTATCTAAAAACAAGAAAATCACAGACAATCAGTTAGCGACTGCGTGGGGAAATAAACTCGTCAAGAGTTTGTGTTTTAACGGCACACACACAGAAAGAGAAAGCCAAAGAGCAGCACAAAAGTAACATAGCAGCAGGGTGTGGACTGCGAGCGGGGTGTAGAGGGTGTAGGGGGTGTAGGGGGCGCAAAAACTTTGTCGGCTGAGTTCAGTTTGATGCCAGTTTTGCCGCATCCGTCGCTTTGCGAGTTTGCAGTCAATGGGTACGTCATTATTTTCATTTATTGGCGCAATCAGTCAACGTTTTATTTCCGGAATGTAATTAGGTAAACACACACACACACACACACGCACTCACCGGAAATGCGCAGACAGTCTGTGCACACAAACACACGGACAGGCGCTTACTCACGTTGCAGCTCGGGGGACACAGGACATATTCGCAAAGTATTTTTTTACGAGCACATGCTAATATCCCATGACAGTATTTGGTACACACACACACACACACACACACACACACACACACACACGCACATACAGCAGAGGCACATGCAACAGAGACACATATAGCTGCAGCTGAAGCTGTGGCAATTCTGCTCTGGCACTCAAGTCTGTTTACATCGTCTGCCCGCCTGGCCCTTTCTCTGGCCGTCTACATTATATTCTTTTTTTTATTTTTGAGACCCTTGCACTTCAGTCATAACAACTTGGGCATACATTTTGGCACACCCGCAAAGTTATGTGGATCCGATTACAAAGCCGTCGCCTAATTTGAACGTTAACGAGCTGAAACTTTTTGTTTGTCATGGCTCCATTACCATTACTTCAAGGAATTGCACGACTCAACCCTCGCCGGAAAAACAGTATATAGGGTTGCGCCTAAGATAAGTTGCGGTTTTTTTTTCCTCTACTTCGTTATCGTGTGAAGGGGTTTCAAGAGATTTTATTACTCGCCAAGTGCAAAAGGATATTCAATTAGGAAGCTTAGCCAGCGCGAGCTTTGATTTGTTTATTAAATATGTTTGTATTAAATATAGATACACAAATTTGTATATCTATATATAGTAATATCTTAAAATACTTGAAAGCGAAGCAGTTCACATCTTAATTTAAGAAAAGAATGCAAATATGCATCGTAATCATTGCAGTGTTTTAAAATTTTGCCTTTTAATGGCAGTGTTGGTAAGCCAGTTACAAGCCTCCAAACATTATATGCTTCACAGATCTTCAAAGATGTTCGGCTTTTAATCTTTTGTCAAACTTGATCACAAAGGATTTTGAACCATACTTATTTTTAAGCTAAATAATAATATATTTCTGATCACGCCCAAAAGATGAACGTCAAATAAATTCTCAATAACATGGGCTCCATTAAAATGTCTTTTTTTTAAACTCAAATTGTATTCATTTATTGGAAATTCTTAACTAAACTCTTTTAATATTCCTATACATTTCACAAGTAACACAAAATTCATCCTATCTCCATTGTTGTCAAGCGTATTTGTGCTTCAGTGTTAGGCAACTAGTTTCTGTCTTTATTTGGTAATTTGTTTATTGTACCTAAGAAGCTGAATGTTAGTGCAGGTCAGGCTTTTGCTATGGCTTTTAGTTTCACTAAACTGCTTTTGGCATAGAAAAAAAAATAACAAAAAACCGAAAAAAGCTTGGAAAATCGATAGAATTAACATTAAATGAAAACAAACAGGGAATTGTTGGTTTATTTTGAGCAATTATTTGTGGAAAATGATTTTTTTCTTCTATGATAAACTATATAATAAAAGAGAATAGCGCAGCTGCAATAACGAATTGCAAATTGTGAAATTGCCTGATTACTCATACGCCACGTGGCAATCGTTGTTAGCAGGGCCAAGAGCATGTGATGATAAAAACATTGGCATTTGAGTGAAGCAGAAGCAGAAGCGGAAGCAGAAGCTGCTTAAATTGAAAACAAAAACACAATAACAAAGGCCAAGATGAAAACAAACAACAGAATGCTTAACAAGAACAACAACAAGTGAAATATAACTGGTAAATGGAGGACATGAAAGCAGGGGAAGTAGCAAGTGGCAAGTGGCAAGTGGAAATTGTTGGAAACAAGCTGCAGCCAACTGGGTAAATTGAGCGAATTTCATAGAGTGCCGCACCTTTAGCTGCATGCCAAAAATTGGCAAACGGAATAAAACGAATTCGTTGCGTGAGAAATTCGCCAGCGAGAAGATGAATTGTTGGCAGTCTTAACTTAGGCCAGGCCCCATTCAAAAGGGCTCCCAGCTACAGCCATCTCTCAGGGTGTTCGCAGGGTGGCAAGTGGCAAGGGCTTGGCAGTCTGCAAGTGAATTGAAGCGCTTCAGATAGAATTTCGAGCGCACTAAATTTTTCAATCGACTCACTAATAAAGGCAATAAATATTCCATTCCACTCCATTCCATTGCGTTCGCTGCCAATACACAGTTCAAATTTGTGGACTACATTTTCAACTTTTGTGCATCCAGTTTTGAAGCTATTTTTGCGTATCATGGCATAGATTTCATTTACGAAGTAATTTATTGCTGTAACAGGAAGCTTTTTCAATAAACTTAGCGTATGGTACACACAAAAATGGGAGAATATAATGCGGGGGAAATATTTAAAATTTAATAAAATATTCTGTATTTATTTTAACTGAGAAGAATTGCCTGAATTTAGTCAAAATATGTGCGAAATATTATTGAAAAACCTAAATTGAGCCAGAAAAATAAAAACTAAATGATTGGAAAAATATCTTTGTCTATTCTAATTTATTATTCAACGAGAAAGTAAAAATATGCTTGGCAGAAGATTAACTACCCTCTGAGACATTTCACTTTTTGTCAAAATATAAGAGAATAGTGAAGCTCAAAAATGCTGAATTAGATGAAAATATCTTGCAAAAGAGCAAATAATAAAAGTCAAATATATTTCAATTAATCAAATTCAGAAAAAATATTAAAAATACTTATATATAATAATGTCCAAAAAATACTCCACAGCTCCTAACCGTGCACAATTTCGAACGTTTGCCGTCTTGACTGAGGAATAATTTGAGTAGAATTTATGCATTTGCCATTGGCTATTTATGCTCATAATTTGTTTGGGCTGCCTGCATTGAGCATATTGTGCCCCATTCTCTGCGCTTCTATTGGGCCCAGTTTTACAGGACTTGTACGTTCATTTGGAAGCGCTTGAGACGGCTGACAGCGAAAATTTCATTACGTTTCATTGCATTTCACGTTAAATTCAATTTAACGTGCTGGTATTTTTCACTTTTTAGACCCGCACTGAGCAAAAAATAGGAGAAAACAAAGTAAAAAAAAAAGTAGGGAAATAAAAAGGAAAACTTTGCACTATTTTCTGGTAAACATTTCTTGTGCTTTTCACTTTCGCCTCGCCTTTTGTTGTGAACCCGCAGTAAATAAAAGCAGCAGCAGCAGCAGCAGCCAGTAAAAGCAAAGAATGAAGAAATTTTACTCTGCAAAATGTTTTCCCCAACCAAAATGGAAATGTGTCACACAATGTCGTTGTCGTTTTCGTTCTCGTTGTCGTTGTCGTTGCTCTTGCTGTTGCTGTCGCATGGCCCTCTTACATTTCCCAGTTACAACTGCCAAAACCCCCTCCCAGCCAGTCAGAAAACCCACTGGAAAATGTGTTAAACGCATAAATGAGCTACAGTCAAGTGAATTGCATGGCTATGGCTTCTAAATTGCTGACGTTGACGAACTGGCCATAGTTTAACTTCATTTAGAGAGCCAGCACAAAAATCTGCGTATTATTTATAGGGAAACTCATCCAACTTCTCTCATGCCTCCACTCCCCGCCGTGCCCTTAAGTGAAGGGCAAAGCATCAAATGACCAGCTGGCAAATGGAGCTGAGCAGCATTTTTTCACCAACTCATTTTCATTTTACAGCCGTTGTCAAAGTTTTTCTATATGTATGTGCATGCGTGTGTGTGTGCTGGTGTGTGTGCGCGCCACTTAACCAAATTGAATATGGAAATTGATTTTTATTGTAATTTTTGTCGATTATTTATATTGAAAGGCGGTCCTGGCTTGACTTAAAACATTGAAATTAGATTCTTCTGCGCTCAACATCGATTTGCCTTTTCGCTGCTGCTTCTCGTTTTTCTTGTATTTTACGAATTTTGCCCCAGGAATTTGGCTAAGTAGATAGCCAAGTTTTTGAGCGCAAAAAGTTTATTGAAATATTTAGCCAGAAACTTAAGTAATAAGTTGCCAAATCAGAGCGCAAAAGATTAAACTCCAATAAAGCTGAAAAGCAACCCACAAAGAAAAGGGAACGGGGCAATAGAAAAACTAAGGGTCACCGCAAATTGAATACCCTTGCAAGCAGTTTATTAACTCAAATTAAGAGCCACTAACGACAAGTCCAATGTTAAAATAATTGCAGTATATCCAAAGTTAGTCTTAATATTGGAATTATGAAAAACTTGTCAGTGGCAATTGTTTGACCTAGAAATTCCAAACAATATACTTTTGTTTATAGGTTAACAGATTTCATTTAAAATTAGCAATAACTTAAGAAAGTGTATTAAAAAGAGGGAAATCGCTTGCGTTATCTGTTTTCGTGCTCTTGTTGCCTTAAATTAGGGCTAAAAGTTGCAGTTACCACGAACTAGGACACATAATGGGTTTCAATATTTAACGCAAATGAAACTCTTTTTGTTGCCATATAATTACACAATTGTAAAAGGCTGCTATAGCCTGTGCCTGTGTCTGTCCAGCCCGTGTCACAGGCTCTGCCTTTGTGGTGCACGTTGCGTATACGCAACAAAAGACGCAATGCACACAATGTGGCGCTTTTGCTTGAGTTATGTACTCGCCCCTACCCAACCGTAAAACTGCATTGATTTCCCTTGCTTTTCTTTCCATTTCACTCAGCAGGTCGTTAATTATTTTTACACACAATATCGCTCACATGGATATGCCAGTCGCCTGTCGCCTGACGTCCAATTATCGGTCATAATGCTGTGATTTAATTTAAAATGGTGCCACCAACTTTGCCTGCCACAGAGTGCTACCGCTCGAATATTGCCTTGGCATTATATCTTGTTAATTATAGCCGCGAGCCTGGTGGCTCAGCAGCTATACAATTTTCGCTGGATAGGGTTATGGCCCAGTTGCACACACTCAGAAAAATCAAAGCTAAATGAGAAATTAGCCAATCTATTGTTCCACTTGATTTGGAAACTTTTCACACTCATTGTTAAATTCCTACCAAGAACTTGTTTTAATTACCTTAAATCTAAATAGAAGATGCAGATGCAGCTCTCAATTTAAAATACTTTCTAGCTACGTTTATCAACTAAATTCTTGTAACAAGTATTTTGTACATATTCTAAGCCTTTTCTTTGATATTTCCTTAATTTTTTTAATCATAATTGCTTCCACTTTAGTTGTTACTTATTATTGCATTGTCTATCCCATTTTTCTCTGAGTGCAGCATTCCGGCTCCACTTGTCAGTCGGCAAATATGATGACAATGCTCTTCGCTGGGAGCACCTTCTGCATGTCCAAATATTGCAATTTACGACATAATCCACGCTTAACCGCTGCCTCAGACAATGGCTGCCTGCTTGGCCAAAAAGATGAGGCTGATGATTTCATGTGGCATGCAGCACCACGGGAATCGAAAGGCCCGCCCCGCTCGCTTCCTGCATTTGTCCTTTGGCAATTGCCTTTTGTTTGCTGATTGCATTACGTTCAGTCCTCGAACGTTCTGGTAGTCGACATTTTTGCTGTTGTTGTCGCCTGCCTTTTGGCAGAGTGCAAAACTTTTAAATTAAAAGTCTAAAGCTGGCTTATGGCTCAGTTTATATCCGCTTAAGCCGCTTCATTACGACCAACTCAAGCGAGTTGCGAGTGAGCGAAAGAGTAAGAGAATATGCGAGAGAAAGGCAGAAGGAAAGCGAGAGAGATTGAAAGTTTTCACATATTGCAACAGCGTTTAGTGACTTAGTTTCTTGAAACAATGCAATTAGCTGGCCAATATCGATGGCTTGTTAGGTAAACCGAACCCACCCCGCACCCCAGCCTAAGCCCCGTTGTCAGCCTTTTCTGTTAAATAGCACGGCTAAGCCAGTCGCTGCTGACATCACAAAAATATTTCACAATACACAAATTGTTGGCCCATTTTAAAACGAGCCAACTAATTTTGCGGCAACAGCCTTCAAGGCATTTATTAAAAAATAAATACACACAAGACGGCACGTGTGTGTGTGTGTGTTGTTTTTCTGCAGCTAATTTGACATCTGTCGTTGTGTGTTTGTCTTGCCGAAAATAAATTAAATTTCTTGTGTCAGTTGAAAGAACATTTAACATTTGAACCAGCGCCCCAAAAACAGCTGCAGACGCATCTGGGGACCCGCTGTGACACTTGTCAAAATCAGGGCCAAAGGTCTAAGTTCGTCTTCCACAAGGGCAAGAAAATCAACTGGGTTTACGCACACACAAACAGCACACACACACACACACACACACACGCATATTGTTATGTATGCTTGTCTAATGCCTAGGCGGGCCACCTATGCATCAAAAACCGCTGATGACAGCAACTGTTGCAAGTTGCCGCATAACGTGGCAGCAACAGTTACTGCCATTGGCCTGTTTATATTTGTGCATTTGCTAACCACGACTGAGCCTAGGTTAACAGTTCGCCTAAAAACAAGTTACGTGTGACTCGGAGATGGACAACGACTAAGCGATACCCAGTACTAGATAAATTAAACAAAAACTTAATCTGAGGAAAGCTGTCAATAAGAAACTTTATAACATAATTTTAAAGCTCCTTAAAGCTGCAAGTATGATTAAGGCTCGACTATCTGGCTGCAATTATCACTTATTTTACCTAAAGATTTTAAACTATTGCTGTAAAAGTTTGAACCTTACAATTGCGTGCTTGAGACTGTGTTCTAAGAAAAAAATCTTTAACTTAAATCACATCGAATATGTTTAAAAACTGACATTTAGAAACTCAAAAGGAGCTTTTAAAGCTCGGCTGAATAACTGCTTTTTTTTTACTTTTAGATTTTATATAATTATTTTAAATGTTAAATCTGCCTGAAACGAAAAATATATCATTAAAGCTCTGAGGTAACTGTCTTCTTGAGAAAACATTTAATTAAAACATATTATCTTGAAAGCCTTAACTTAATATAATATTAAATAATATCTAATTTCTAATTGCTTTTCGCCTTACCAAATTTTGCCCATCTGTTGCAGCTTTTAGTTAAACTGCGTACAAAATAAATTAAAGCTTCAGGCATGTGTTGTCAACTGGTGCTGTAAAAGCACACAAATTATTAGTTTTAAATAATCAATTCTATTCCCAAAAAAACGCTTTCAGCAAATGGCCATGATTTATAATTTTGTACTTTCAATAAAGTTCTAACAACAACAAAATGTTCAAAATAAATTAGAAATCTTGTAAAGGCTTGCAGAAAGTCAACTGCTGCGGACAATTTGATTATACCTAAATTTATAGAGGGGATAGCCGCCGGGTATATTAAAATTGTGAATATCAACAATCTGAAGCCGCTTACAAATGCACACACGTGCCACTGACGATATGTCCACCGGACAACGGCAGAGAGCTGATCCAATGAGACCAGACCCGACCAGACCAGACCAGACCAGACCAGACCAGAGCGGACTGGACCGGTCCCAAACAGACCAGACGAACAGGCTAATTAGTTTTCATTGGGATGCACACGTGTCCGCTAACCTAACGCAATGGCCAGGCTAGTGACACAAAACATGGCAACAGGCAGCTGGGCTGGGGCTAGGTCTGGGGGTGTGGGTGTGGATGGGAGGTCATCATCAACTGGACACTATCCGCCACGTGGCTTGGCGGCTGCCGGAAATGGATGCGGATGCGGAATCCGCGTGCAAGGGTCCAGTTGCAGGTACAGTTTCAGCTTTCCACATGCGCTGATTGCACACAGGTGTGTGCCTCTGTGTGTGTGTGTGTGTGTGTGTGTGTGTATGTGTGTGTGTGTATTTATGCGTTGGTTTTAAGTGCAAAACGCATCATGTGGTTAATGGACTTTAATTGCCGTGTGCACAGCACACGGAGCGGTGGGTTGGGTTGGGGCACATACAGGTGCTGCATGCAAGTGGCCTCATGCGAACCATTTAACTTGATTAAAGTTCGTGCAGCGCAACTAACTAAGCTCTGAGCCAGCTGAGCTTTAAGTGCGCTCACAAACGGGAACCTAACAAAGGCAACGCACTAAAATTTAATCGTGCCTCTTATCTCGACTGCAAAATCAGCTCTGCTCCGCCGATATACATATATATAAACTGTATAAAACCCTGTAACTGTAAATCTACGGCACACAAAAGGCCCGGTCGCTAGTTCTACTCCTAATATCTAGCATCATTTTCCATTTTCCAGTGCCCATTTCCCCAGCGTGCAATGAAAAGCTTTAATAAATTTTCCCGAACGCAGTTCGCATAAAAACGCTCGCGCTTTCAAATGCAAATCTCAAATCTCCCCCCCCCTCCACCTAAGCACCACCTCGTCGCACACTTCTAGGCTTTCAATTTAAATCACATTTTAGAATTTTACAATCGGATTAAATCTAAATTCAAATGCCGTTTAACATTGGACCGCAAAATGTTGTGGACCAAATCAAAATCAAGGCGCAACTCTCTGACTTAGCCGCTGCCTTTAAAACGCGTTTGCTCTGGTTTTTGGCCAAGTTTTTTTCTGTTTTTTTTTTTTTTCTGTTGTTGCTCGAATGTGGCACATGTGGCACATGGTTGTTACCATTTATACGAACATGCAACACAGTACGAAATTGTTGAATCGAATTAACATATAACAATTTCGGTTGCCGCTTTTGCACAAAAGTTGCGTTTGAACAACGATGCGGGGAAAAAAATAACAATACAAGTTACACGTTTACAGTACACAGTTTGTTTTGTATACCCTTTAAAAAAAAATAAAATGAAAATAAAACTAAAATACAACTGTGCTGACAATGGAAGGATTCTTTAATCCTTTTATTTATGTGACTATATATTCCAGTTAAAAAGGTTTGAATCTAGTCTTGCAGACATTTCGTCCCACTATATAAACTCAGTTCTATAGTCGATAAGTTTTGTATAAACCGAAGCTGTTCAACTCTTGTTTAGGTTTTTGGCGCAATTAAAACAACATATTAAAAGAGGAATTCACCTAAATGCATTAAAACATATAAATACAAGGCATTAACAATATCGATTATCGATTATTTAATTTAGATCGATTAACAGAGTATCTACACGTACATCACAATATAACCCCCCATTAAAACTAAACAAAAAAAACTCACCTAAGTAGCATAAAAATAATTTACAATGAAATAAAATGCGACAGTCAAAAGTTTAACACGCCAACGCGGCGCGCTCACAAAATTTGCATAAAAAACTCATTATGAATTTCAATTTAGTGGCCGGCAGGAACTTGCAAGGATGCAAGCGACAATGAAAATGATATTGTATAAAAAACCGAGAACAGTCAAAACGTGCAAAGTCAATGTTGCTGCATTAGCGGATGCAGCAAAATAAATAAAAAAAAAAATTGGAAAAAAAACTTTTCATAAAACTGTTAAAATATGTTTTATAAATGTTTGCTATTGTGTTGCTGGGATATAAAAAAAAAGTTGTTATTTAAATTTTGATTTATTTGTTGTTGGTAAATTAAGTGAGTTTTATGTGGAATTTAAGGAGCGACAATTGAAAAAAATATTAATTTTCCATTTAAATAATACATTTTATCAACTAACTTTTTTATGTTTGCTTTCTGCAAATTTAATTTATTATAATAAATAAAGTTACTTTTTCATACATTCAAGGCTATGCAGGTTACAAGGCTCTAGGCTAGTTCGACATACCGAAGATTTAATACCCTTTAATACATTTTCCCTATACATACCTTGGAAAAGACTATATTTTGCCATACAAAAAACTCATATGCCGATATTGAAAAGATTTGGCTTATATGTAAGCAGCATAACTTACCAAGATATCTTGACAAGAAAATAGATATTCATACAAGAAACTACTTTTCAAACTACTTTCCTATGGTAGCTATATGGTAAGTAAGTAGCTAAGTGGTCCGATGTTTATATGATTAGGCATGCATATGAGGCGCATAGTTAAGCTAATAAATGACATAACTTGGTAAGTAAGGCAATAACACTCTCTACAAAAGTGTAATACATAAACAGCTTGTAAAAAATTCACATAATTTGTTTCAAATTGTTAAAGTGCTTTTTTCAATTTAAATGCCATTTTAAAGCCTTGAGAACTTTAAACAATAAAAAACCAAATTCGACTACTTTGAAAGCGATATTAGAGAAAAGTGTAGAGTAAGTAAACTTTAAGCACTCTAATTGCTTTCACTTCCATCCAAAACGCTTCCCTCCGTCTGTCAGTTTAATGTTTTAAGTACATTCTAAGTGCATTGCTTTTGCGTTCTCTTGGAGCTGCCCTCGCCGCAGTTCCCAGAATATGAAACATTATCATTTCAAAACTGACGCGATTACTCTTTGCTATATCTTATCAAACGCCTGATTCTCATTGGTCACTGCGTTCGCAATTATTTCGTGTTACTAAGCTCTATCTCTTTTCACAACAAATGCACATACTTTTTGCCAATCAACTGATTCTCCATGCTTCTTCGAAGTCCAGATGTCCTCGTGGTTCACATGAAACGTGCGCATGTTCGTTCGTTTGGCCTATAAATGAACAATTAAATATTCTGTCATTGGTTTTAATAAACTTTTCAGCATGAATGTTATTTAACCGCAAAACTCTGCTCTTCAAATTTAACAAAAGACTCGGATATTGCTTTTGTCACTTTCTGCACTTTTTCAACACTTTTACCAAAAACCAAAGCAACTAAACTAAAGTTGCTTATATTTTCATAGATATTTTTCAACTATTTTAAATTTCTGCTCTGGCCGCAAATGTCAACACGACACGCGTATTCACATGGGGTGTTTGCGGTTGTTGCAGAATGATAAAAAAAAAAAAAGTGGTTTGCACTTTTCTCTATATGGGGTGGTGGTGGTTTTTACTGTTGTTGTTGTTGTTGTTGCAGCCACTTTTCAAATTAAAACTGCCATTGTGCGTGCCCGTCTAGACCGCCCATTTATTTGCATACAAAGCTGCAGCAAACAAAAGCGAAAACCCACGGCAGCAGCAACAACAAGCAGCAAGCAGAAACAGTGTGCAACAATGTGCAATGTCAGTGTTGTTGCCTGGTCTTGAAAATGCGCAACACTCATATATCCGAGTATTGTATACTTTGTATGAGGCATGCGGCATGAAATACCATTTTTTTCATTTGCTTCTTGCTTTTCTTTTTTTTTTAATGATAAACTGCCTGCAAAAGGCAACGCACAAAGGGCGGGCTTCAGTTATAGGCTGAGTATGAGTATTTAATCCGTTGACAGCAGAACGAACACGTGATAACGGTGCCCGGTTCTTGGCATAAATCATT
Source organism: Drosophila novamexicana (assembly GCF_003285875.2). Lineage (NCBI taxonomy): Eukaryota > Metazoa > Arthropoda > Insecta > Diptera > Drosophilidae > Drosophila > Drosophila novamexicana. The sequence continues at coordinate 6,174,865 of NW_020824765.1, read as the reverse complement.
GTGCATTTTGGCGTGTGTAATGAAAATGCTTAACAGCTACTTAAAACGCAAACAGAGCCCAGCGAAGTGCCAGCCAAACAGGCAGCTGCTGCCTGTACAATACAATGCGCGTGTAAATGACACTTCAAGCCGCATTACATGACGCCCACTCAACGTGGCGAGCGCCAAATGAGCAAGGAGCTGGGCCGGGGTTAGCAGGAAGAGCTTTTGTGGTTGGCCAAGGTGACAATGGTGTCATTAAAAGTGCCAGGCCATTGAGAAACAACAACAAGAACAACAACATGCAAAGAACAGCTGTCGCATTTCAAGCGCTGACAGCTCAGCGTAAAAGACTCACACTTGACTTTGCAACACTGCCAAAATAAAACAAAATGGCAGGCCACATTCAAATTAGCCAACATTGACAAACGTAAAGCAAATGCAAACATGGCAATCAGTTGCAGGCAACTGCCATATACTCTTGCCACAAGGCAGTGAATGTCAAACTGTGAAAAGAAATATTGAATATTGAGCCATGAACAATGTATGAGGGAGATTGTTTAAGCTGTACTGAGCGGGTTAGTTTAATAAACTTTTAAACGTGAATTTTGCAATTGGACTAGCTTCCGATAGGTCATTCCAATTTGTTTATACTCAAGTATTTTGCAATATCCAGCTTAGGTAGCTGGCACAAAGTGCAATGCGAAAAAAATTTAGCCTTTTCACAAAAGCCAACATACTCAGTTTCACCCTATGAACAGTGCATAATGAGCATGTGAGCTGGGTTGTTGTCACTCGCGGTTTTTTGTCACTGTCTCTCAAGGCAAGCTGACTGCGTTGTGGCAGGCCGCAGTGCTTGCCACAGCACATGTGCCATTAGCAGCGGCCACACCCCAACGCCCCTCTGCACACCTAAGTAAAAGTTGCAGCCAGCGGCTGCAGTTTATACTTTTGATTAATCGTTCGAGTTGTGCGCCGAAAAAAGAAAAGAAAAACATTTTCTTTTTGAGGCCCCGCTTTTGACGTTATTTCTCTAGAGTTGCCCAAAGCATGTTTTAACTTATAAATCTTGTTTGCCCTGTCGCATGATATATGAGAGCGTCGCATATCTACATACGCATGTGTGTGTGCTATGTGAGTATGTGTGTGTGGTGCCGTGTGTGTGTGTATGTGCTGGCATGTTGTGATAAATTTGTTGGCAACTGTGAATTTAGCCACTTTTCAAAATTGTTTTGCCAGCTTTCTTTCACTTGGCAATCTTGGCACTGATTTTTTCGCCTGCCTACAACCATCTATGAAAAATGAATTGAATTTCAAGCTTATTGTTTGCAAATTGACTGAAAGTCAGGTGAAGACAGCTAACTTTACCTTTCTAATAAGCTAACAAATTTATAGGCTAGCATGGAGAAAGGTTAAATCTCCTATAAGGAAAAACCATTTTTCAGGCATTTCCTAGAATTTTAAATGATATGAATCGTTTTAATGAATGAATAAATTGATTTCAGAGTCAAAATCAAAAAAGTTATTTGCAAAAAAATCTTTTGGTAAAAAAGTTGAAAATAATACTTAAAAGAATAATTTTATTCCATGGTATTGTCTTTATTATTTAAAAGACACATTATCATTTTTATGGATATCAAGTGAAAAATCTAAAAAAAAGAAAAAAATAACAAGCCAAACCAAAATGGTTTTTAATTACTTGAGAACTTTTTTTTTTGACAATTAACCATTTTTTTTTCACAGCAATAAAACGAAATATAAATTGATCTGATTTCATATAGACAATATATCATATTTATATCGACAGACCGAAATACTTTTCGGGCAACAATATTATTTTCTTTATTCGAGAGTAAGAAACTTACTTATCTTAGGTAAAAATTAATTAGCGCAACGCTTTGTCCTGACTGACTATTTGACTGGTTTCTACAATAGTTATCACAAATCGTATCACGGGCAAGGCCGGGTAACACCCGGTAGTATAAATAAATATTTAAATAAATATAATATAAATATTTATTTGCATTTGTATAACAGAATAAAGAACTAAACAAACATTGCAGAATATTTAGAAATAAAATAAATAAAAGCAAATAAAAAAAGAAAAACAATTTATCTTTATCTAAAGGGCTTCAATAACAGTCTGGCCAGAATAGATAAACATATATGAGAGGCATATCTAAAAATAAATAAATTGAATATAAAATGTCACTTAAGTGATTAATATACCAAAAACCCAACGTAATGTGTTTTTCCATTCATGGTTCGATCAGTTGGTAAAGTGAATAAAAATCACAAAACTGTAAAAAAAACCCTAAGGAAATGATAAGAAAATTCATGGAAATGCGTGTGCATTATCAAGAACTGATTAAAGTTTTATAGCCGATTGGTCTTGCTGATTTCCTATCAGTTCTGGGAAAGCGTCTCGATACGCCTCCATGTCTAAAGATCGAAAGTGGGCTGCTACTGAATTTATTAGCGAATCATGTAAAATAATTTTCAAATAATCAATTGCCATTCAAACAATCGAACTTTAGACATTAATTAAGACGCGTGTAAATTGAATGACTTGAATTGAGTAAATGCGAATGCATGGCTCAGGCGATTCAGTCAATATATAAATGCCTTATAAATAAGTTCTTATATCATATTGTTAGATAAGAATGCAGACATCAAGACACCGTTTCGAAGCTGTCTGATAAGCGCAACTAATGGGACATGAGCACTGATTAGTGTGTCTGTGTCTCTTTTTGGGGGCCAATTTATCATGTCTTATATTATAACCTGAGCCAAGATATCATTACAAAGGGTTGTCGCTACGTGTCTTAAAACTGGAGAAAAGCCAATTAAATGTGCCAATTGCCTTGTACAATTGCCATATCTAATCGAAGGTTGCAAAAAGAACCAAAAAAATGTCAAAAATCTGCACTCTCTCAGAGCAGGCCGAGAAGAAGCGAGAATTCGCCCAGCTATAAAAGCAACTGAACTTTAGGATGAGCAATTAGTAAGCACTTCAAGAAGCATCTGATACACAATGCAATTGTTTACATGCGTTCTACTACTCGCAGTTACAGTGCTGGGCGTAAGTTGGCTCCACTTGTAGAAACCACTTAAATTACAAATAACATTTTCGTTATAGGCCAGCGCCTGGCCTCGCATGGCCGATGAGTCGAGCCTGCTTCGCATGGTCATGGCTCAGCTGAGCTCCCCGCTGGCCATTTCTCGCGCCGCATCGCCCGCTGAGACCGCCTGCGTCAACAGGTATACCAATGCGACCTACAAGATCAGCGAGGAGCTGGCCAATGCCACCAGCAAATGCGAGGAGGCGGCCAATCGCACCGTGGTTGCTAATACACAGAGCGCCAATGCCACTGTTGCCCAGATACGCGCCCAGCATCTGTCGCTGGAGAAGAATCTGCAGCAATGCAACAATGAGACTGATAGCCAGCGTCTCATCAACTGCACCGTGTCCACTGTAAGTAATTGCATTTGATTTCCAATTTAGCAATTTGATGTGGACACTTTAATGGTTGGGGTCCTTTAGTTCGACAAGAACCTGCAGCTGCTGGACAGCTCCAACACTCTGGCCTATCAGACCCAATCTCAGTTCGCCACCAACTCGACCATTGTTGCCACGCAGCGCTCCAGCTGCATCAGTGTTGCTGTTGACGAATCCAAGGTAAAGTCCATTGAGGCGGCCAATGAATTCAATAGCTGCATGGCCAAGGTGCCCAGCCAGCGTGAATTGCCAGCTGAGCACGAGCCAGAGCGCAGAGAGCTCGCCCAGACTCAGCCGGAGCAGAAGCCTGAGATGCAGCCGGAGCAGAAACCTGAGCAGCAGCCTGAACAGAAGCCCGCTCAGCCCCTGGCCGCACAACAGCCTGCCAACTAAGTGTGAGCTGTGGAATTTATGGCCAATCTTAAGTTTTATTGGCGGAGAATAAAGAGCTTTAATATTCTATTTACTTGACCTTCTCAATATGACAATAACAATATCTTGATTTAATGGGTCCAAATTCAATAACATCTAAAAATATTTATTGAGTTTGATAACGTTTGCCTGCCAATCGATGGTTAATGTCAAAGCGTACCTCAAGTGTCGAAAAGCAATCAGTGTTCCCAGAATTTTCGTCTATGAATTACTCACAATTATCGTATCTAACTATATTTTCTATACGTATGTGAACACACTATATAGAAAAGAAAAAAAAAAACCGTATGCAGAAAATTGTAATCATCAATCAGGCTGCTTGGTCTTTGTCTTATCACTGAGCGGAAGCCCCACCAAGAAAAAGTAAAAACACTTTGTTAAGTGTGACTTCAGACAGTTATTGATAAAATATAAATATAAAAGGCAAATAATTCAAGTCGTCATCGATTGTGGGCAAAAAATTTGATTTAAAATGCCCATTTGATACATTGTCCAACTCAGAAACGAAAGGAGCCGCCACCATGGAGGTTCTCTACAAACTAGTAGTGCTCTGCGCACTGCTATTCACCGCAACGGTGAGTACTAATTGAACTTTATCGAAATTACTTCAGTTGCATAACTATTTAAATCGGTGTCTATATTATTAAAAGTGCTCAATTATATTACAATATCTGTATACAAATTGCCTAGCTGCCTTGAGTATTCGTGTGCATAGATAATATAATATCATATGATATGATAAGAAATTGTATCTGCGTATTTTTAGTGATAAAATAAAATATACATTTATATATAAATTGCACAGATGACGAACGAGTCATGTGCATAAAAGAATAAATAGTATGCAACGTAATACTTATAAACAAAAATAATAATAAATTTTAATAATAATAAATTGTTATGATAATAATGATCTATTATACATAAAATTCTAAATATTATTAGGATTTTTTATTATTTTTATTATTATTATTATTATTTATTTATTATTATTATTATTATTTTAATTTAAATTTGATTATAGCTAACATAAAAATTGTATATATATGCATTTCAAAAATTTTATGTAATAGTATGTAATTTGTTTAAAAATAGTTTAATATACATCCTATAAAATTGAAGTAGCTCTCCCAAGGAATTACTATCAAATATATTTGCAAGCCTTCCTGTAATATATGCACATTACTAATATAAATTTAAATCTCTTTACTCAATATATCTCAATTCTCAGACCCATGCGACAGCTGAATCTGTTCAACCGAATGATATCAGCAATAGGCTGAGCATACAAAATTTACTTTTCGATGCCATTGTTGGAGACCTGCAAATGCCCGAATTGGGTGCCATTAACAGCTTGGATCAATGTGCGGCCGTTTACACGGTCAAAAATGTGGAGATATTGATGAATGCGGGCAGCAAACTGCGTCAATGCAGCAATGTGGATCAAGCCGACCTGCAGAGCTATTTGCAACAGGAGAACTCAGCAGGAGTAAAGGCTGCCTTTCAGCAGCAGATGCTCGGCTGTAGCACGCGCAGCTGCTATACGGATTCGGTATGGCGGAAATAGCCACCCATTTGCCGAGAGCTTACTAATCGAAGGCTCTTTAATTTAGGTCATGAATCTGTTTGCTGATGTGCGTCCCATGCATAAACATTTCTGGCAGACGCAACGTTGTATTACTCACGAAATTAAGAGAACTCTGCGTGAACTGGAAAAGTCATCTGTTAGCCTGGAAAATTGCATTTCTCAGGTTTTTGGACCCACTGGAAATCCAAGCCCACCAAGCTGGAACTGGACAACAGCAAGCCCACCAAGCTGGAACTGGACAACACCAAGCCAACCAAGCTGGAACTGGACAACTCCAAGTCCACCAAGCTGGAACTGGACAACTCCAAGTCCACCAAGCTGGAACTGGACAACTCCAAGTCCACCAAGCTGGAACTGGACAACTCCAAGTCCACCAAGCTGGAACTGGACAACTCCAAGCCCACCAAGCTGGAACTGGACAACACCAAGCCCACCAAGCTGGAACTGGACAACCACGGGCAACCCAAACTGGAACTGGACCACCACAGGCCCACCAAGCTGGAACTGGACCACAACTGGCCCACCAAGCTGGAACTGGACCACCACAGCACCACCAAACTGGAACTGGACAACCACGGGCAACCCAAGCTGGAACTGGACCACAACAGCCCCACCAAGCTGGAATTGGACCACTACAGAGCCACCAAACTGGAACTGGACCACCACAGCACCACCTAACTGGAACTGGACAACCACGGGCAACCCAAGCTGGAACTGGACTACCACAGCCCCACCAAACTGGAATTGGACAACCACAGGCAATCCAAGCTGGAACTGGACAACCACAGGCAATCCAAACTGGAACTGGACCACCACAGCCCCACCAAATTGGAACTGGACAACCACGGGCAACCCAAGCTGGAATTGGACCACTACAGAGCCACCAAGCTGGAACTGGACCACCACAGCACCACCAAACTGGAACTGGACTACCACGGGAAACCCCAACTGGAACTGGACAACCACAGGCAATCCAAGCTGGAACTGGACAACCACTGGCAATCCAAACTGGAACTGGACCACCACAGCCCCACCAAATTGGAACTGGACAACCACGGGCAACCCAAGCTGGAATTGGACCACTACAGAGCCACCAAGCTGGAACTGGACCACCACAGCACCACCAAACTGGAACTGGACAACCACGGGCAACCCAAGCTGGAATTGGACCACTACAGAGCCACCAAGCTGGAACTGGACCACCACAGCACCACCAAACTGGAACTGGACTACCACGGGAAACCCAAACTGGAACTGGACAACCACGGGCAACCCAAACTGGAACTGGACCACCACGGGCAACCCAAGCTGGAACTGGACAACCACGGGAAACCCCAACTGGAACTGGACAACCACTGGCAATCCAAACTGGAACTGGACCACCACGGGCAACCCAAGCTGGAACTGGACTACCACGGGAAACCCCAACTGGAACTGGACAACCACTGGCAATCCAAACTGGAACTGGACCACCACGGGCAACCCAAGCTGGAACTGGACTACCACGGGAAACCCCAACTGGAACTGGACAACCACAGGCAATCCAAACTGGAACTGGACCACCACAGCCCTACCAAACTGGAACTGGACAACCACGGGCAACCCAAGCTGGAACTGGACCACCACGAACCCACCAAACTGGAACATTACAACATTGGGCCCCAATTGGAATAGGACGAGTCCCACACCCGAATGGAATAACACTACGCCCAGCTGGAATGTGACCACTGAGGCACCGGCTGCTACCACAACCCAAGGTTGGTGGGACAAGCTTTTGCATGATCTTGGACTCTAAATGGTGCCATAAGGTGCCGTTGATGGGACGGCAACACTTTTAACTTAAATGTTCAGCAAACTGAATAATAAATTTATCAGCATTGAAATGTGTTTACTCGATAAGACGCGTAATTTAGTCCGCGCAGGCCAATGAATGTCCTGTTATATGATAAGCTGGCAGCCAGGAAAACAACAAAAAAAAAGAGAAAAGATGGCAGCAAGAAAAAAGTGTTTATGGCAGTAAAAGCCGCAAATAGGCAACGCCCACATAACTGTGGCTTGACTGGGACAGCGCCTGACTAAGATTTATTAGCCAACTGTGGGGCCACGTGTCGCAGATGACTGCACAAAATGATGGATCCGAGTGAAGCGTCAGCGAAATATTGCACAAGGCAGAGGCAGAAGGCGCGATAGAGGCACGGGCAAAGCAAGAGGCAGTCGCTGAGTCTGTCAATAAGTGCGGCAAAAACGAAAAGCGAGCCGACAATAATTAGTTACACTCGGCGAGGCTAAATAATGAGCTGGCTGTCAGCATCTTGTGGTGCAGGCCTCTGGCATCAGATATCTGGCTAAACGGCTTAGCCGACGTTAAAACGGATCAAATAATCATGGTTAAAGCCAAAAGTTGGAAGCCAAAATTATGCCAAAAGTTTAATAATTGCGTACCTCACATTCAATGTTGGGGCTAGCATATTATTCAACGCACTCTGACAGCCCTGACATGGCGGGAATTTGCATGACCATTCAGCTCTATGCAGTGTCTATAGCACGTGTGGTTTAAGGTGTGTGTGTCTATGTGTGTGGAGGGGGAGTGTATGCTGTGCTGTGCTGTGCATACAAAGGGAATCCTGACCTAAACAATGAGAGTATGCGCAAAACTTTTAACCTCAGCGCCAGTAGATAAATCACGTTGGATCATCACCCTCAGCATTCATTGTCCACACCGCAGCTCCATTATGTGACTGTGCGAATGTGTGCGTGCGTGTAGGTGTATATGTACACACACACACACACTCACACACAGAGAGAGACACACTGCAGGTGCTGCTGCACAATCAACGGCGATTTGCGGGCCTGGTCTGGTGTTAAACTTGCTGCCAGTGCCACTGACCAGAGTCCAGAATCCATAGCCCCGAGCATTGTGTGCAGCTGCCCTTGCCTTTGCCAGGACTATAAATTACCGCAGGAGCTGTGTAAATATTTCTCTTCTTCTCTGTTCTGTTCTGTTTTTTTTTTCCTTTTTTTCAACGAATGCCTCATTCGTGGCAAATGATGTTGACCCAACTGGGGCGCGACTTTGAAAAGTTTTAATGAAAATGCACAAATTCAAGTGATCAATTAACATTAATTGCAAAAGGCAAAGTTCATAAAAATTTCATGCGCCAATCACGAGAAAAGAGCATTCGAAAAATGAGGCAAACAAAAAGAAAAAGTGATTAGATAACGTACGGAGAAGGTTTACTTAGCATTTTAGGTATAACAATCAAAATATAACAGAACTAGCAAGAGCATATCAACTGCGAGTTGCCCTGCAAAGGCAATTGAAGTGACATCAACAGGCCAAGGACCAAGCTAAGGAATAGCCTGCAAGAGCAACTTGGTTAGGCTATATTAATTGCTTTGCATATATCTCTTATTCTCTCGGCTAGACATGAAATAAGACTACATTTTTAAGCTTGAGTTCAAATAATTAGATCTAAATGGGTTACAACATGGATCTTAAAGTTAAACATGATCCAACAAAATACAAATGCTTGCTAGACTAAAGAGCTGCATTTGATTTGATGTTAGAAAATTCTTGATTGAATCGACTTAATTCCAACTTCACATAACTTTTCTTGGTTAACAAATAAGCTTTAAAACTTAATTTCTTTCTTACCCTAAAATTCCCCTCCTAAACACCAAGAAGAATTGCCTAACTGAGGGACTTGCTTTATGGATTAACTTCATGACGACGCAGATGCAAGAGGCAACCCTTTTTTGTTTACAAAAATGTTTGGGCATGTAATTTTTGAAATCAAAAAGTTTGGTATATATCAAAACATAAACGTTAACTTTAATGTTATGAACGGCCAGCGGCCATCGCTCCTAAATAGACAATTAAGAATTTTGAAATGTCTGCAGCGAACAGCGCGACGTCATTCGCAGCCAGCCCTGAAAATTAGTAACTCATTAAAACCCAATGCCCCACGCGCCCGCGCCCCTTAAGAGGCCAATAAGTGCACACGAAAAGGTGTCCAGAATGAGAGGCGGCAACCAGTTAGCAGCAAACAGGCGGCTGCCGTTGACTACGAGAGACGCAGCAGCTGACAGAATGACGTTTAGGTAACTAATAGGCCTTATTTGCATGTTAATTGCTCTTGACTAAGTCAACAGCAGCAGCAGCAGCAGTGGCAACAACAGCAACAACAAGAACATCCACGAACGTTAACGACAAAAGAGAAAAGTATTCTAATAATGGCAACAAGAATAATGAGAAACGGGGCAACGCTCAAGTGGCAACAACAGCGACAACCGAAAACCGACAACCGACAGCAGCTACAACAACAACAACAACAACATAGAAAAGTATAAATGCTGCAGTCGGGTGTAACCGACCGCGCAATACCCCTTTGCCATCCAATCACAGCATAAAACAGGCTTTTTAACAAATTTACTATGGGATATATCCATCTTTATAGAAAATTCTCAAGTGGGCTTCAATGCAACTTTAGATCTAAAGCTGTAGAAGATATAGAATATATAGAGACATCAGAGGTCAATTTTGGGCCGATCTTCAAAATAATATCACAGTCTAAGGTGACTGTTGCTTCAAAAAGCAAGTTTTTCATATTCGCCATTTTCGCACCTCTAGTGGGTGAAAATGTAACCCTTTGCTTTCCTAAGTATACATACCAAGTTTTAAGTATCTTACTTGAATAACACCGATAATATTTTACATTGAATTCATCAGCTTTGTCTCGAGCTGGGAACACTACGCTGAAAAGTAGGCAACGCGATTTAGAGCGACGCCATTAAATTTGCAGGCGCTGCGAGGTATGCAACAGTTTTGCCTACTTTCAAAAGTCAGCCGCCGTGTGGTCTAAACTTGTCCGTAGTTATACGTCGCTGTCATAAAATGTTTGATGCAGCGAGTAACATAAGACTTTGTCTAGCTGTGTAACAATTGTTGCTTGATAATGGAGTGCCAAGGCTGGAAGAGAGCCGGAAGATAAAATGGCGATATAACATACAAATCATTTAAAATCCTCATACTACGTTATGTGGTTCGACTCTAAATTACATTTTCCATTCATGTGTTCAGCAGGTACTAAATTAGAATCTTACAGGTTCTACACTTAATAATAATAATTGAAATAAACAAGTAAGAGGTTCTAGTCGGGAGCTCCCGACTAGGGGATACCCTGAACCCTCTTCTTCCAACATCAAATGCATATATATATATTCTATTTTAGAAGCTATATGTCAATTTTGGTGACTCGAGCTATTATTATTTACCAAAAACTTTTTTTTTTCTTTTAGGCGACAGTCTATGCTATTTTTCTTGGAGAAGGTGAACGACAGCTTAAAAAGGTAAGAAAGCAATGGTGATTAGCATTATAATTGTATGCAATGTTCTTAGAGAAAACACTTAATTTTTTATGGTATATTTATCTTTCAAGCTAACTTATTGCTATATGGCGAAAATCTTTATTTCCCTCTTATGCTCTAGAAATATAGAATAAATGAGATATTGCTGGAAAAAAAGGTTAGATACCTTACCAAATGTCTCTCAAACGAGAGGTGAGACTTTCTCCTACCCTCATACAACTGTCTGACAAACCGTTTTGATCTCCCTCCCCAAAATAAATATGTATTTTTATATAAGACAACTAGCATAAATATAGACCCCTTAATTATACATTTAGGTAACTTTTATAGGGCATTTGGCCGTCTAGCACTGCCAGCTCATGCACTTTTTATTGTTTTTAGCTCAAAATTTCGTGTCATTGCCATTAGCTCTAAATGTGTATAGCGCAAAGCAAATAAATTGTGTTTATGTAGGCATTTCGGTTCGTTTCTGTGATTGCGCCGTAATTGTCTCATTTGGCGTTTTTGGGAATACACGCCCTGCACACATACGAATATTTATGCATTTGCGGCGCATTCAGCGAAGCGTTAAATATATGACGACTGGCAGGGATACACCCAACACCCCAGACCGGCGATGTGCAAATTTTGCATTTGCATCCATTTTTATGAATATTTTCATTTATTTGCTGAAGTTTGCAATGCATATGCCAAAGTACACAAAGTCGAGAGTTGGACTGTCTAAAATATAATGAATGAAAAATTTCGCATATTACTCTAATTATTCGCGATATGCCAGCGACAGGCTAGGGGAATTTAATTTGATTAGACCACAAACATAAATCAGACTGAGGCTGACATTCTAATTAAATGAAATTGAAAATTCTCATACTGTACACTTGTGTCTATTTGAAGTCTGATAAGATCTTTGGCATCGGGCTGGAGTGTCGCTCAGTCGCAATCAATTTGCCGCCGGTTGCATGTGGCAACCGCAGTGTGGCAACCACATTAATTGCTCATAAAATGCTGTCGCCCATTTTGTTGAATCGATCAAAGTTAATTGGCATGAGACCGCCATTTGCATGTCATGCATATTTAATGAACAAAAAACCAGCATAAAACTGCAAACAGCAGTCAAATTAACATAACCAAACGACAAACGACACGCAATCATACAAAAAACAGTTTTAACAAATATATCTACTTATATAAAAATTAAATGTAAAAAACAAAACAATTACATAAAAATAAGCAAGCGCTGCGTGTTTTTATGCAATTTGCGCATAGCTCGCAAAATTGTAACTGTGAAAAAAGCAACAAAACTAAATAATACCGCATCAAGCTAAATGCTCAACATTAAGCACATAAATTCAGCTCAATTCGTGCTCACGCAATCCACGAAAATCAACTAAAGACCAACTTTCAATCCAGCGACGACAGGGGAAATCAAAAACAAATAGGTAACCAGATACTGCGATTGTATTCAATTTTGGCACATCATAAATAAAACATTAATACACAAAACGAAAACAAGGACAATAACAAGGAATGCGATTTGAGACATGAATGTGCCGTAGCTTCAATACACTTGTCTGAAAAATTAAACAATGCGTTCAATTTTATGACAATGGCAGCTATATGATACACATAGTATTGAAAACTGACCAATTTCGACATATGCTCATCCAGCAACAATAAGGCAAAACTGTACGAAATTGCATAAACATAACTAAGTTGAATGTAGATCTCTTATAACCAGGCACATCGATCGACGCAGCTTATAGTGCCCGACCAACAATATAAATACTTTATGAGCACTAAATGCACATATCGTGTCCAAGTTATGATACCTTCCGTAAGTGTATAAAAAAATAAACCCTTTTCGAAGACAAACGCTGTTTTTTTTTACTGGTTGCAGTTCAGTCTTCGTTTTTGCCACGTGCCGTGACTGCTTTTATGTGCCGTATACATTTTTAAAAATCGAATGCTATAAAAATTGTAATTTGTATAGTGCGGCAAGGTGTGAAGCAGGACGAAGCCCATAAAACGGCAGCCAAACATGGTAAATGTATTCCACACGCACTGCCAATACAATCATAACAATATGAGTTTGTACTCGCATCGCATCCACATAAATAACTACTTATTTGAGAGGGCAGATTGGAAAGTCTAGAGACATATATGAGTTAAATTGAATATATGTTTAAAGCTCTAAATCGTATGATAAAGACATCAAGAAAATAAACAATTTTACGATCTGTACAAAGCTTTAAGCATAAGAGGGAATAATACTTCCAATTTCAAGCAATTATTTCGACCTTTAAGTTCATTGTGAGCTTTGTTGCTTTGTTCTCTTACAGAATGTATTTTGAGAAGAGTATTTTATGTATGTCATATTTATATTGATATTTATACAATTTGAAAAAATGCTTTAACTAACATACCGAACCCTCACAGAATAAACTTAAATTAAAAACTATTACAAGAATCGGGTAAATTCTCAGGGCTACCCTCGCAAGGCTGAGACAAACTTTCTTCAACTATCGCACAACTTTGAACGTTGCTGTGCTTTTAAAGACTTTGTTAGGCCTTGGCATTAATGGACGCACTTGTAAATTTATGGGCATGGCCAGCGGCCGTTTAGCCAAATGCATAAACAACGGATGAGCCCAGACCATTTGAAAGGCAGCTGCCTGGCATTGCCTTAAAGAGATCGCCTTTTATCAGTAAAATTGTGCATTTAAGAAGATAGCCCACAGGCCATGCTTTGAAAATAATTACTGCGTCGAGCTCATTGATTAATTAACTATTTAAAGAGCCATCTGGTTTATCAGCTGATTGTGCATTTATCCAGAACACCGCAGGCCATGTCCATAAATTCACAAGTGCTTGGCTAAGACCGCCGCGCTTACGCGAGTCTCTTAATGCATAGAAGAAGACGAACAAGCATTTGCTGCCGCCGCATTGCCATAAATTTTTGCGCTTAATACAATGTCGCCGACTCGGGATGAGTCGGGACAATATAATGGCCTAAGTAAGCGGTTAGCGGTAGTCAACACTTACGGACGCGGGTCTTAGCCGCAAATGCGCGAGGATCTCAACTCCATTAAATTTGCCAATGTATGACGTTGCACGGGGGAAGGCGAAGTGTAAGAATATTTTATGCCATTGGATTTAAATGCGCAACAGTCGCCAGACGCAAATGGCATCGGAATTGAATAATAAAAACAAAAGAAACAAAATTAAATTGGCGAGAGTATATGACAGCCAGATATCCTAGATTGAAAAGTAAAATTGCTATAAAAAAAATCACTGTTGAATTTTGAGAAAAGAATAAAGAATTTTATTGGAAGAGGAATATAACTAGCACAATCCTGGCCTGTATTGAAATGTGAAGTTGCTTTAAAAAATGTTCATCGTAAAACAAATGCATATTTGTAAAGCTAACTATTTTGCAACGCTAAATCTTTTAGTTTTTAGTGTTTTTAAATTTAAAAAAACTTAAAAGTATTTATAATTATTAGAGACAAACTCTGTTTGATATTTTCTATGCAACTCCCTTTGAAGCAATATGCTAATTGAGTGAAAGGAAAGCAAATTATGTCAGGCACATAAAACAACTCTATGCAGAGTTTTATGATTACAGGGTATAGCAAGGCAACGTAGATAGCAGAAAACTTTATATACATATATAGATATAAATAAGCGTATATATGTATATATGCATATCGAGTGCGTAATTTAACTTTACAACTGTTTAATTTACTACAATTTTATGGCGTCCACGCGCGACGGCGCAAATGGCCGCATGCTGATTGAAATAAATCGAAACTTAATGCTGATGGCATTGAAAAAGTTCTGCGCGTATTGAAATCGCGCATACGCCGCGTGGCACATTGTGGCCTGCTGTGCGCGCATTGTTTTCAATTAAATCATAATATATGTGCTATCAATTATGTGTGTGTGTGTGTGTGTATATACACGCTTATTTATTAGTTAAATATTAATAAAAATGTTCGTGATTACAATTATGCATTCGCATAATTTGGATGCAAAGGATTCAATCAATTGGAAAGCAAAACCCAAACCTAAACAAAACTTACGGATTCCCGTACATTGCACATAAATTAGCGCGTTATAACTGCATCGCGGTAATCGCTTTTTGGTAATGTGGTCATGTTTTTTTTCTTCAACTTGTTTCGGTATTTTTGTTTTGTGTAAAGTATACGCTGGTGTGGCAGACTTTTTGCGGAGAGTGTGGCCGCCTGTTTTGTATGTGCATGCGGTCGACTGCATTTGTTTATATTGCGGCATTCAACCATTGCGGCCGCTGCGACGCGCATTTATGGTACGTTTTGAGCAAACTCAGCGGAAGCCATAAATGGCCATTTAATGTGCCCGCCATAATCGTAATGCAAAAAACACACTACATATCTGTCTATACATAGTCATTTACCTACAGTGCATTACCGTTCATATTTCATTGAAGTATTAACAAAATTTATTAGTCGAATTATGCGTTGCGGTATTTAATATATGCGCAAATTATGAACCTTTTTTATATGACTATATTTTTTGTATACATCTTTTTAATTCATTTTTAAAATGTTTGTAAAAGCGATGTATTATGTTTAATAAATCATATTTATATCGACAATTTAACCTCAGCATGGAAATTTAATTAGAATTTTGTGTTAATATGTATGGGGAGCAGTAAAAAAGACTTGAAAATACCCTGCATGCAGTGCCAAGCTGCTTGAATAACTTTGGTGTTACTTGTCTAATTTTATGAATTTTTTTTAGAAGACAAATACCACATACAAATGGCAAAAAAGGGAATTAAGACGTTGAAATATTATGCATCTGTGTTAATGCTGTCTCTTAATTTAGATTATTGACTTTAAAACAAGTTCTATGTACGCATACAGGCAGACAGGCATTATTTATTAAGCTGTTGATGCTTATCAAGAATATATATTTATACTTTATATGGCAAAAGATGCCTCTGTTTGTTACATCCATTCGCACAAAATTAGTATACCCCTTTTATACGTTTTCAGTGGACTTAAGGTGCAAAAACAATTAATTTTGAAATGCTAATCAATTAATATATTTTGATGTCTTCTTTTTGTGAAAAACTCAGTTTTAAATATGACTGACTATAGATTAACAAGCACAGGCATACAAGTATATGTACGATCAAAAATCCGAAATATAACAACACTTTTTTTTATTAATTGAAATTCTAACTTAGCTTATATCAGTATTGCATTCGATATCAAAATCGGTTGACCTTTTATAGTTTGAATTATGAGAAGAAATAGCTTAAAAAGTTCATTCTGTGGGAATGTCTGTACTTTGCTTATTTTAAGAAATTGCAACTTATAAGCTACTTTTATTCGGAGGACAGAAAATGGCCACATATGAATTTTCAAGAGATGAAATTGGGCTAAAAATATAAATGCCAATATAATTGAGGAAGATTAAAGAATATTGATAATTTTAAATGTTTCAAATATTTATGTTTATTATATTAATATTATTATTACTACTTTTTAATTTTATTATTATGAGTATGTAGGAGAGCATCGGCTAAAGCAATACTACTTACATTCATACACTAGCCTGGGATTCGCACCCTGACCTTTTGTTCACTAGCCTAAATTACTGGGTCACTTAGACTGTGATTTGGGTATCAAAATTCTCTTTGGAACTAATTTAAATCAAGATACGACCGAGTTATGTGATTTCAAAATCGCAAGTATAATTTATGATGACCATCAAGTGAAAATTGTGAGGGCCTTTTGTGAGAACTTGACTGCTCATTTGTAGTTTGTTTGAAGGAACGAATGGAAGCAAAAGGATTTCTCGGTGTGCATGTTTAACCTTTTTTTTTGTTATTTTAATTAAAAAATTTCCCTTTTTCTTCTGTTGCACTGAAAAGGACAACCGAAAGCCACTGGCAGGCGAGTGGGCGTGGTACGGCGTGCTGGGAGTGGGGGTGGGTCGCAGGCTGTGAAGCTATAGCTGAGATTAAAATCAATGTCCTGCCTGCTACGCCTCGCTCACTACAGCCAGTTTGTCAGGGCCAGGCGGAAGGCTGCCACCAGGCTGAAGGATGCTGCAAGGCACCGAGTGACAGCAACGGGCAGGGGGCATCCAGAGGGATGGGAGGAGGTACGCGTACAATAAATTTCATATTGCCATGGGACATAAAAGGGCGTGTATAATATGCAAACACAATCAACGCATCAGGACAGTTGTGTTAGCTGCACACGCACTGCGCAGCGTTGCCGGGGAAGGGGTGTTGGCGAAAGGACTCGCAATGAAAGAAAGACGCCGGCAGACGCACACACACACACGCACACGCACGCACAATTTGCAGCAGCGTACCATGTGTGGAAGTATGTGTGTACACACACTTACAACTTACTGTAAAGCTAAACTTTGAAGTGCCACGCAGGCACATATTGTGCATGTGTGCGTGTCTGTGTGTATGTGTGTGTGTGCATGGCTCTGTGTGTGTGTGCGCATAAAGCAAAACAATATAAAAGGAAATAAACCGGCGACAGCGCTGCCAGGCAGCCAGCCTGAATATGAGCAGAAACTAAACGAAAGCATATATAAAATATATATAAAAAAAACTAAGAAGCAAGGAAATATATATATATATATATATAAAAATACAGAGAGAAAAAAGTTTTTATGTGGAGACGTGCAGAAATTTTTAATTTGCGGTTGCCACTGCTGCTGTTGCTGCTGCAAAAAATATATATAGAAGCAGAGGCTGAGGAAGCACGCGGCCTTTATTGCGTGCGCAGAAGTCAGAGCCCGAAATGTAAAGCCAGTGCCAGGGACTTGACTAAGGAGCAAGGCAGCAAGGACTACTATGCCGCTTATTATGATTTACATATTTTCTATGGCCAGCGGCTGACTTCGAGTGCTGCAGCTCAGACACATACACACACACACACACACACACACACACACACACACACACACACACAGCGAATGTGCTGCGTTAGATTGTAATTAAAGTTCACGAGGTCAAAGAAAGCTGGCTGCCAACATCGATGGACCAGTTGCTGCTGCTGCGGCTGCTGCTGCTGCAGCTGCCTTTGCTGGCAAGTTGCATTGTTGCAGCTGCGGGCTTTGGCATATTCATAGCATACACTCAGGCGCGCCAGGGCACAATATCCTTAGCAGCAAACGAGTTAAGTGCACTCTAAAATATGTGGCGTTGAGTTCTGCAGACGCAGTTGCGAGTCGCACTACTCAAGCCGTGGCACGCAACTCCAAGCATAACTATGTCTCGGCTAAGGGGGCGGGGCATGTGGCATGTGACAGCAGCAGCAGCAGCAACTGCAGGCAGCTTCCGCATCTTGTCTGTCATTTGCATATTTAAATTGCAGCCGGCAGATTGTCATCAGCGCCATTTTAAATGTTGATAAATGCGCGCCATAATTTTATATACCTCTCCCTCTCTTTTGCTTCTATCGCAGTCGCTCTCTCTTTCGCTCTCGCGCTCTTCTTTTGTCTTTGCATTGCACATTTCGAATGGCCCACACGGCGTATGCGTAACATGCTGCAGCTGACAACGACAATGCCTCGTGCCATGATTAATAAACTTTTTCCATTTCATTTTTTAGCCGCAAAATAATTTAAAGCAGCGTCGCTTATGTGTCTTAAATACCTATAAATTTCATCGAGGACATCGCGCTGACATTCCGTTTGATTAAAGCCAAATATTTGCTAAATATAATTCAATATCAGTATGATATACTTTCTGGGTGTGCCGACCATTAAATACTCTTGCTTCATATTTTTTCAGAAGCTCGTGTCAGTTTGAGCCCTTAGTAATTTATGTTCACTGAATTAAATGACGAAAAAACTAAAGTAAAATTGATCACAGCACAGATAGCTATGCGAGCAAAGATGATTATATAGAATACTTTATAGAGTGCATAAAACAAAAATAAAATTTGTATTTCGAATTTTGCTTGAACTGCAAAGTATGTTATTTAAAAAGATGCAGAGTGAATTTCGAAAATGTTTTTATTTTCTTGACTTTAAATAATTGAATTTAAATCGTAATTTAAGCCCGGAATAATTTATGATGTCTTAAATGATTGTGATTAATAATGTTAGAACTAGTTTTTTCTATTGAAATCTTGTTTAGTTAGCTACTTCACACAGTTGCAACTCACAAACTATTCCAGGCTAGCAGCTCGCAAAAAAGGCATCATTAGAGGCATTCCCAAGCAGGCAACTACTCTCATTTACATCATTCCCCACCATTAGGTAAGGGTATAAATATATCATTAGCCATTGCAGATCAGTGAATGCAAAACAATCGACTGTCAAATGCCGCGCTTGACAGAGCACCACCTCCGCCAAGTGCGACCCGCCCACTGTCTGCCTTGGCTGCTGGCAAAATGTGCTTGAAAAATTATGCAGTTATTTTGCTTGGTCCTTGGGCTCTTATTTAACACTTGGCTGGAATACCAAGCAAAAAAAAAGTAAATAATAAAGAAAAAAAATAGTGGGAGAAAAAAAGTGTCGTCACGTCACAAAAAGCATTTCAAGCAGCAAAAATTCAACACTTTGTTAAAATGTCAAATGAAACATGTCATTTATCATGCCGGCACTGGCACTTACTGTTCCCTGCCCCACACGCCCTCCCCCCCTTGCTCGAGTGCATATATCCTGTACGCTCTTATCTGTTTTAACAAGCGTTACACTTTCAGCAAATACGTTTATGCCCCTCACGCTCGCGCGTTGCGGGAACGACAAACAACCGCACGCCGTTCCGGCTGTTCCGGTTGGCATTTCTTTTGCCACCCAGCCCGAAGAGTCTGCCTCAGCTAGGAGCAGCCAGTCAGTCCCAGGAGCAGCAGCTAGTTCTAGGAGCACCCAGTTGCCGTTGCCGTTGCCGTTGCCGTTCCGTTGACATTGCTTAAGTGCGGGTCCAACCTTTTCGCACTCGAACGCAGCGTCGAAACATTTTCAGTGGTAATTTTAGAATGCCCTTTGAGAGAGTACTATGACTTTTTTAAAAGGAGTGGCACCTTTCAAGAAAGAAATCTATCAGCTAATAAGTGTTTTAAGTATATCCAGAAAATAATCCGTATATCGCCGGTCTGTTATCATGCAAACTGTTTTCTTAGCTTAAGAACTATCTTAAGAAAACTCGATGTGGATCTCTTTACGAGTCGTTGGTCTATATGGATGTCTTAATAAGAAACGTCTTTTTGTATTTTAAAATCTCTTTGCATTACAACATAAAAACTTCTCCATTTCAACAAATTGAAATACTTTTATATAGTTTCCATACGAACAATCGGTTAGTAATTGTATTGTATTTTATGAAGATATTTTAATCATTCTTATATTAGTTTTTAATCCAACCATGCTTATTAATATCGAAAAGCTCTGTCGCATTGCAACTTAAGATTTCGTTTGCAAGGGTATCTAAGCTTCGGCTACTCTCAGTTAAAAGTTTTTTCTTGTGTTTTCTGTTTTTTTTTTTGCGAGTGTACAAGAGCAGCGAAATGCCAGCACCAAGCAACCAAGCAAAGGCACAAAGGCACGCCCACACACACACAACCACACACTCACAAAAACACATACATACACACAGTGCGCGTTAAAACTACACGTACCGCAGTCAACATTCAGGCAGTTGCTGTTTCAACACACTTCTGTATGTGTGTGTGTAAACCCGCGACAAGGCATTTAAAATTGAAACAAATTGTGAATGATGCTGTGTGGGAAGCAGGAGAACTCGAGCAGCAGCAGCAGCAGCAGCCTTGGTGCCGCCTGAAAGGATACCTTGTATGAGTGCGAGTATCCTTTGGCTGTCGCTGTGGCTGTTACTTCTCGTGCTGCTCTGTTTGTTTCTGTAACTCTCTTGACGATTTGCTTTATTGCTGTTTGCTTTGTGCACCCCGTACACGTGTGGCAAACACTATAAATATGTATGTACATGCCACATGCCGCATGCCGCATGCCGTATGCCGTATGCAACTTCAAGAACCTTGTTAACCAGCTCGGACTTGCGTAATTGACGAATTTAGATTACACAATTTGAAATCAAGAATCTACAGAAAAAATGTTGAACTAACCGCAAATTCGTGAATATTCATAAGCCACGTGAAACTGCGAAACATTTCTGATCAGGCAAAGCATGACAAAATGGTGAGCACCAAGAGCGAGAGATAACATTTGCGGCACACACTGCGAGTGAGTGTGTGTGAGTGTCTGCGTGTCTAACTGTATGTGTGTTAAAGTGCAAATGTTGACTTGGCACATTTGATATACAAATACAATAGATATACATGTGCAATATATATATTTGCTTACCTTGCTTGTTTCCATTTACCTTCCATGTTGCCATGACAGGCGCTAAAAGGTAGTCAAGGATATAAGTAAAATGTTTACGAAGGCTTTTTGGCGCTTCTTATAATAAATAATAATTCATCGTCGTTTATATACAGTTATCTTACAGAAGATATCAAACGCATGCCACGATATGTGTAACACACATAAGAAGATATTCTTGAGTCGAGTAGATATGGCCATCAGATATATATGACATAACAACATCAGATCTATGAGAGGAATCGGGCCAAGTCTAACTTTTATATTAAAATATTTGCAGTTTCTTAAGGTATCATAAACAAACTCAGCACTTACGAGCTTTATTAATCTTCTTATAAACATGGAAGACTTTATCAAAACGGACGACTAAAGATACGACTTCACAAAGCGCCTATCATTTCCGGTTCAAAGCTAAGCGTTGATTTTTGACGTTTATCTAAATTTTTAAATATTTTAAATCTTTGCAATCGCAAAGCCGCAGCACAGCTTTACAAAACAAAATAAAAATATATTTTATAAACCCTCCCCACACCAAAAAAAAAAATTAGGAGTATGCGCTATCGCACATTTAATGCACTTCAAATTGACAAGTAAAACCGCAAACATTTGCTGACCCCAAAAAAAAAAAAAAAGATGCAAATCGCATGTGAAAAACGCTTGACCAATAAAGCAAAAATTGCCCACTAAAAAAAAGGCAGGAAATCCCCAGCTCGGCAGTTAAACTGTTGGAGAAAAGAGAGCAAAAAATAGGAAACGAGGCTGGATGGCGGTATAACAGTCACATGTATTTATTCTTTTTTTTTTTTAATGGACAACACAAATGTGTAAGCATTTAAGTGGCAGGAGGCCAACTCGCTAAAAATGTTGAATGCTGCAAATAAAGCGCAGTGGCACGCATCGTGCGGCTGCATTGAAACAAAGCCAAGCCATAAAAATAAATATAAATTTAACAATTTCTTTTGCTGCCACTCTCTTCCCTCTACTTCCTTTTTCTTTTTTTTTTTGTGCAAAGTTGGGGCAACACGTATACGCAATGTAAACGCTGCCGGAAACAGCCAGGGTCCAAACTGTCGCAGCAGCAATGACACCATGTGGCAGTCGGTCAGCCGAAAAACAACAAACAAAAAACAGGTCGCTGCCCACCTGAAGCGACTGCGGCAGCAACCGCGATGGCGGTGGCAGCTCCTGAATATGGTGCGAAATGGCCGCATGCGTTTTTATGAATTATTTCATAATAAATTTTCGAGAGCGAGTTTTTTCTTCGTCATTTTTTGTTTGTCGTTTATGCCAGAGACAACACGTTGCGGCCTGCGACTGACCAGTTGACAGCGACACCTGCAGCTGCACCACGAACAGCACCGCCCAACAAGAAGAACGGCAACAACAGCGACAAAAGGAGCCATTGGACAATACCCAAATTTAACGCCGCATTGACTCGGCTGCTACGAAACAGATAAGAAAGCAGCAATGACCCTGAGATACCCTGTAAACGGGCTTACATAAGAATTCTGCTTAATGGGATACTTTTTAGTTAAAGCATAACTAGATCCACTCAAAAAACACAGTATATAATATCTAAATAATCAACTAAGCATAACTAAGATCCACTCAAAAAACACAGAATATGAATATCTAAATTTTCAACTGAAGACTCTTATCTTGCCTGTAAGACAAAGATTCCCAAATGAAAATAACTTTTACCCCATGGAAGATGAGAAAGCGATAAGAAAGTGATAGCACCAACATGATAGATCGCACCTGCTGGAATAATCGCATTTCTGCAGCAGATAGAAAAAATATATGCCCAGATCTGCTCAGCCTTTAGCCCTTTATAGCATCCCTTTGGCTCGTTCTCAGTAGCAGGGTATATATAGAAAACCTGACAGCAGCCGTTTCAGCGTGGTTAACGCTGCGGCTTTATTCATCCCACTGTGCGCTTAAAAGCCAAGCGGCACACACACAACACGGCTGCCAAAATGTATGCCAAATAAATGTGGGTGTATGTATATATGCCAAGCAGGAGCAACGCACAATGCAAATATTTAAATTTAATTAACTATATTTGCAAACAGCGTGGCGCAGGCTATTAAATTGCCCACACGCACATGCAAAATGTTTATTCTAAAACTTTGCGTCAATCAAATCGAAGTGGAAGCGCACAACAATTGGCCAGCTGAGTGGATTTTTATGCTCACGCAAGCAAAGTGAATAAAGTAAGAGTTTGCACTAACAAAAGATACCCTCTACGAAGTGCAGCTCGATTGAAAGGTATGGCGATATGCTTTTGGAATAATTGTGCGGACATCAATGGAACAAAATAGATAGTTCAATTAAAAGAAAATTTGTCAGACTGAATAGCCGTGCATATCGTTTCTTGACTCTTGTAATTCTCAACTAATTAAAGCTACGACAAGAAGGCATAGCATTTCCATCCTTAAGTCGAACAGAAAGTCTTATGATGATAGAAATAAAAAAACCAATTGTCATTTAATTGGAAATCACAAAAGCTATAGGGTATACAAATCTCAACTACTGCATACCGCCGCAAAGCTCTAGTTTCCCAGTTTTTTACGACTTCCTATCTACCCATTTATGTTCCATCACTAATTTAGTGGCACAAAGGCAGTCTCTAAAAGTGGCTGGCAGTTTGAATTTGGATTGGGAGCGGAGCGTAGTGCCACATGCACAAAGGATCTACAGAATTAGCATTAAAATCAAATGCAGGATATATGGGTTATATGGGCGGGCAGTCGGTCCTGCGTTTAACAAATAACAGGCGGGGCTGATGGCTGCCTCAGCTGTTGCTACTAACCTATCCCTTTGGCATAAATGTGTGAGTTTTTGGACATTTCGAAATTCTAATACATCCGTTCGGTTACACACACACACAAACAAACAGCGCACACTCACACACACACAGTCAGACCCTGCGCATTTGCTTAACTCAAAACTGTAACGGAAACGGAAATAAATGGTGTCAGCATTTTATTTGTTTGTGAGTGCGTGATTTTTATATGCCTCTACACTCAGGCAAACAACAACAGAAAAGGGCCACAGAAAAATTAAAGATTGAAAGAAAAAATATATATATAGAAAAAATAAAACAGAAAAAAGAAAATAATAATAAACGACTGAAAGACATAACGGAAAACGGAAAGCGACTTAGCCAAAGCCAAAACGATGCGGAAAACTGTGGAACGTTTGCGGGAGTTGCTGTCGAGTTGGGAGCGACAGAAGAACTAGAACTGGAACTAGTTCCATGTCCATTGTGTACACACGGCCCGAGGCGTCACTTTTAGCCGTCATTTGCGGAAATGGTTTTTGTAGTTTGCAGTGTTCGTTCATTTTTTTCTTCTGCTGCCTCAGACTCAAAGCTTGACATAGTTTTATATGATTTCATTTCAAAAACTTCAATATACAGTGCTGCCATTTGCAAGCACATGCCCCCCAACTCCTTACCCTAACTGCCTCAGCTGTTAAGCTGCAATCGGTTTTGAAATTAAAGCCAGTTAGCAATGCCATAAAAAACAATTTACAAAGTGTAAATACAAACAAAGCCAAACCAAATGCATGCGGAATGGCTTTAGGCGTGAGAACTGAACTATTAAATATCCTGTACGCTGGACTGAAATGGTCTAAAGGGAACTATATTCATTTCTTTGCCGAGCACTTAGGCATTTTTTATAATTTAATTGTCGAAAAAATTGCCACAATGCTGATGCCAAAGTCAAGAGCACATCTTGCTCTTTAACTTCTCTTGAAAATTCGCGTTCAATTGTTTTTGATATAGAAAAAAGTCAAACAAAAGATTTGAGTTTATTAATGTTGTATTTAAACTTATCTTATCCATAGCCCATTTTGAGATTATTTTCTTTTATTTTTTTTCTGGCACACCTTAACATTTTACTCCACATTTTTAAATTCACAATCGCAATCATAACCCAAATAGTTTCAGTTTAATTATAGCGTGCCAACACCGCACCTCTAGGGAACGTATCAGAACCTACCCAAGAAATATGGTGTACGGCTCTATAAGTTTGTTTCATAGAGATAAACACACGCGTAGACAGACGCATGGCAATATCGAGCATGCCCATATTTGGCATGTATGTACAGGGTATAGGAAACGCTGCATACATACAGT
Source organism: Drosophila novamexicana (assembly GCF_003285875.2). NCBI lineage: Eukaryota > Metazoa > Arthropoda > Insecta > Diptera > Drosophilidae > Drosophila > Drosophila novamexicana. The sequence continues at coordinate 6,149,497 of NW_020824765.1, read as the reverse complement.
GGATCTAAAACCTGTGCCACTTTGTAGCCATAATAATACTTTTCTATTGTTTATCAGGTCGTTGTAGCCAAGCCAGCCAGCGAGGCGACGATGACGTTGCATTGCCCAAGCGCATAAATAACTGTAACTGTGTGTGTGTGTGTGTGTGTGTGTGTGTGTGTGTGTGTGTGTGGGCTTTTGTGGTATGTGCAGATACAGGGATAATGGTCTGGCGGAGCGCACTGCCTTTGGCCACTCAATAGAAGCACACACACACTCGCAGCCAGCAAACATAGCAAAAATATTGCTTCCGGTTTTTGTTTTCATAAATTACGCCGCATAAATTCCGCATTCAATCGTGTGTGTAAAAGGCAGCCGAGAGCTAAGCACTGCCACAGGATATATCTGTATATATATATGTATGTATTCATGTATGTACTGGGAGTTCCTCTGCCGGAGTCCTTTTTAACTTTACGATGTTTTTATTTACTTGGACGCTGGGCGCGTGTTTGCGCTTATGTTTAACCCGGCATCTACAATTCAATTGATTTTTAGCCATTATTTGTTCAGTACACCACGGCCCAACACTTGGCCAATTATTATGGTCAAGCAGTGTGTGTGTGTGTGTGTGAGAGCTGTTGCTAAATGTGCGTCAGGTGGCAAAGTTTAATAATGAAACACATAAATTGACAAAGGTTAGCACCAAGCCGAGCCGGAGCCAGAGCCAAGAAGACAACCAGCAACTGTTGTTTGCCCCATAAAAGGGGCGCGCTGCCACGCCCTGTTTTGTCTATGCCCACCCTCTCCTTCTTGCCGCCATTGTATGTTGCCCGGACTTTGATTTGGACAGCAGTTAAGCCAGCAGCTAAGTAAAGTGGAGTCAAAGTCCTAAATAACTGCAGGTGCCTCGCCACAACATTGTCCGTGTGTGTGTGTGTGTGTGTGTGTGTGTGTGTGTGTGTGTGTGTGTGTGTGTGTGCGAGCTGAGTGTATGTGTGTGTGTTGTTCTACCTGGCCGTCTGTTTGGCTTTTCAATTTTATGTTCGGCACACAATCAAAGTAAATTAGCAGCTAGTTTATTATAAATGTTTGTGTTAAATGTTGAGCCCTGTCCCAGACTTTTGAGGCATAAAAACTTTTTTCCCAATACCCTGTAGCCAATGGAAATGGGTAAAAAGCGGGTAGTGTTAGAGAGGTAGTGACTACAACTGACAGACTTTAAGCTTTAATAGTGAATTCCTGGTTTGACAAAATATCTATATATATTGATATTTACTTGTTGGACCATATCTATGAATTTATGTGTATACAATTGCTGTGTACAGGATATCTGGTAGTCGCGCCCTTGCATGCTAAATCGCTCTACTCTTTCCATAGCAAATCCAATTAAAATACTTTGGCAATGGCCGCAAAGTTGCGCCTTGAACAGCGCCTGGAACTGAAGCCCAGCCCATAGTTGACCTCATTCTCTGTTGACATTGGCCATATTGTGGCGCTTATAGCCATATGGTGACTGTTCACTAGAGCATGATGCCCCCCCCCCCTCCCCCTACTCCTACCACTGATGACCGAGAGGCAGGCATGCCATACTGCCTGAGCCCCAGCCCTTTGGCCGCTTTGACAAATTTGCCACTAATCTCAGCATTTTGAATCGACTCAAACAAAGTGAACTTCGGGACACTCTCGCACTATACATGGCGCTCATGCAGTCAAACAGGGCGCAAAGGGCACGACGAAATGAACTCTGACCGAATGAAATATAACTGCGAGGTGCGTTCCAAAAGTGCTTGCAAATAAAAATATATTTTTGAAAAAACTTAACGAATTTCCCTGCTTATGATTAAATACTTTGCACACACTTCACATAGGCACTTCACTAGGCAAGTAATTTAATATAATATATTTAATTAAGAAGACAATAAATTTTCGATGAATTTATATTGCTTATTGCTTGTTAATTTCATCAATTAAATTAATTTGTGTGGCGAACTCTTGGGGTCAGTTAAACACCTACAATTAAATGCCAAACATCGATTATCGCTATTAGCGCCTTATCGATGCAAATTTACATTAATTGTTCGAACTAGCAACAGAAAAATACTAAAAAAAAACAATACTAAATCAAAGACAATAAAAAGCCTTAAGCTAAATACCATAAAAAGTGTTCTGCTCGTAAACCCAATTGCCCTAACTGCGACCCTGGCAGAACGCACAGCCAAAATATACAGCCATATAAATATATGATGTATGTATAGGCGTATTAATTTATTCGCATCCTTTCATCATAATAGCAATTGCTAAACCTTGCATAGTATGCTCTATTTTAGATTGTTTTCTTTCCAAAAAAAAAATGGGGTATTTGTATCTATTTTTTCAATTCAGCATATTTTATGATACTGATAATATTTTCATACAAAAACATTTGCTGTTTGGACTACATATGTATGTACATATGTATGTTTTTCGAAAGCAGCAGCAAGACGTGATGCAGTCGCTGCTATAATCAGATTTTTTCATGTGTGAGATTCCCATTTTCTCGCACAATGCAAATGGCCAGAGTCAATACACGACAGAATCGAAAAGAATGAAGCAAGAAACAACGCATGTCAGTTTCTTCGCACTTCTTTTGCAGGTGCTCTCGTGCATAAAATAATTGACATAAATTGTTGAAATTTATAAGTTCAAAATGTATAAAATGTAAGTGTTCACATATTTCTATGTTGTACAGATTTGACTCTTGGCCCAACAGATTAATGTCAAATCTGTACAACATAGATATATGTGAACACTTACATTTGATACATTTTGTACTTATATAATAACAGCGCATGTTATTTAACAGCGGCATACAATGTTTTTATTGCATCTGTAACATAGCAAAAGCATTGCATTAAATATTTTTATAGTTTAAATGCCTTTTTAAATTTTTATTAAAATTTACAACAAGCAAACATTTACATACATTAAACATATATAAGCGACAAATTCATTATTATAACAGAGTTTGGCAAAAATCACAATAAAATTTAAGCACACGCCATAAAAATACAAAATTTTTAGACATTCAGCCATAAAAAGTAATATATATTTTTATTAAGCTTTTCTTTAGACCGTTTGCCAGTACTTTTAAATCGCCCTCGGCATAAGCTTGAATATGTAGATATGCATTTATTCATTAATTCGAGCCTCTTTTCTGCTGTCTCCAGACAAAAGAATTAAAAAAAAAAAAACAAATTGTTTTAGCTTTAACTTGCCCGAAATGGTCTAGACCAAATAAATCAAGATGCAGTTGGGTTCATTAAACGCTGGAAAATCTATCGAATATCCCAACTTGACCTGTGTGGGTGAAGCTGACCAAAGGCTACGGTAATATTTACACATTATCAATCAACATCAAAATCGAATTCAAGTGCCTCTCAACTTGAGCAAAGCAGCTGCTTCAAATATTCATGCAGGACATGAAGCATCGCCACAGGATGTGCTGAGAAATAAAGCGATGTACGCTCTGTCTCTCTCCCTCTCCCTCGCTCTCTCTCTCTCTATCTCTCTGTGCGTATAGTGCTTGAAGTGGTCATCAGGCCACAATTACCACACTTTATAACACTCGTAATACTTATCTATGGGGCTTACAATTGCCCATTGTACTCCCAGCAATTGTCGCATGCAATTTTTATGGCTGCTTCGCACTCGAAGGATATCCTGTGTGGCTGTCCTCCTTGTTGTTGTCCTGTGCATGCTGTAATACTTCCGCTGGCATATTTGCATTTCCGTTTATATGTGTTTTTGTTTGTTTAATGAGCTTCGTTTGCTTTTATGCTCCCAACCAAATGGCTTAGATATGAGTATTTACAATTGGCCAATACTCATCCGACTCTACACTAGTTGCCCATTATTGCGGCCAGCCAATATTGTCCAGGTGGCAGTCCATTAAAATTATAATTGAAAGAAAGCAAGCCGCAAGCAGACTGTTGCTGCTATTTTATTACATTGTCAGAAAAGTTCGCTACTTGCAGCTCGAATTCACACGGCATTAAGGTAGAGGGATTTATTCAAATTTAATCACGAGTTCAATATATGCCAAAACTATCTGAAAAAGGTAGTCCCAATTAAACTTCATTTTTATCAAAAATATATAGTGACTTAAAGAACATATATAATTGATTTGCTTTTAATTTCAATTTTAATGAACAATTTATTCAGTTGCAAAAGGCTCAAAATATAAACTAATCCTTAACTATAGATTATTATATACAAGAATTGATGTTTAGAGAGCAATTTGTATGAGTCGATTTTGTACTCCATTTGGTATTCGTTTTTAAGTAGAACCTATTGATTTTGTTTTGCCCAAAGTGCATTAGCCGTTTCTTTGGAAAGATGCTACGCACATTAGCGAACATAATTTTTAGGCCCTAAGTCGACTATCTATATAAATTTGTACAATATTTATGGGGCCATATTTATCAGTTGGCCCAAAGGGCTAACTGGATTTAATAGTTGATTTTGTGGTCGAGTTGCTGCTAAGCATTTATTGCTTTATTACTTGGAAACAGGGGCGGGGCAAGCCAGTGGCTAGTACTAGCCCGGAGGGGGGCTGGGGCATGTGTTGATTTCCATTAGAAGCGTTTGCATTAATGTATGAAGCTGAGGCAATTTCTTGGCCTGGCTAATAGGATAACAAATGACAATTGTTGTTGATCGTCCTCATTTATTTTGATTTTCGGCCAAGCAAAAGTTGTAAGCCACAAGAACACACACACACACATACACACATACGCACATAGTCCATTGCCCATAATAATAATAATGGCCATATTTGGTTAAAGTAACTAAGCAGCTGACAGCGACAACAGCTTTTACGAAGAGCTCACCTCCCCTATCCCCCGCACAAGCGCTGCTTGTAAGCATGTGTGCATGTGTGTTTGTGTGTGTGTGTGTGTGTGCGTCTTTTGGCTAACGTGAAATCCGCTTGTTGTCATGCGATTTGGCATTTTATTGACATCCACTGATTCTCAATGTGAAATTATGTGCCTAATGCCGCACACACAAAACCATATATTATGATGTCCACAACAGCCAGAACTAAAGTGAGAGATTGAGCGGGAGAGCGACAGAGAGAAAGAGAGAGACAGCTAGAGACAGAAAGTGGCCAAGAGTGAGAGAGCGTTTCACAGTTTTGGGGCTGTCAATGAAAACTAATTGCCGCAAGCTTGAGCCAGCTGCTAAGTTTCACAATTTACAACAGAGTTTAGCTAATGCCAGAGTATATCAGATTAGGTATTACAAATTGTTGACGATATGTGTGAGAAACAAGTCGGAGTCCGTTAGGTATATAGAAAATATATTTATGATGAAACGCTATGCATATATCTATCTGTTTCTTGATTAAAAACATTGCACAGCTTTATTTTCTGTTTTGGCTAGTAAATATATCAGAGTTGGAGTTGGAGAATTATAGCATCTAGTTGCCATATAAATACTATTATAAACTTTAACGCAAACGTATTTATTTTATTTAAAAAATTATATGCATAACTTGAAATAAGTTCATATGCATTTCATCCTTAAAGCAATTTGTGCAACAAAATATTAAAGAAGTAAAGAACAATATTTATTTTTTTTTTAATATTTTGCATTTAAGATTTAAATTTGGTGTTTTTTTTGTTTTCCTCCAATAAACCAGCTTAAGATTCAGTTTTGCAGCCTTCTTTCATGCCATAAAAAATCTCCGTCTGATTAGAATCAGCTTATTACAACTTATATAAGGCACATATGTGAAAGGGTATTAAGTCTTCCTTAAAAGCCAAGCAACCGTTTCATCTTGTTGTTGTTTAGCTCGTTATTGTTGTTGTTGTTGATTCTGATGCACGTTCCATTAGCAGCACCAAATTTAATTATGTGCAATGTGAATTTCTGCAATATTAACGAGATTTTGTTGCCTGGCGCTGAGTACCACCAAGTGGATCGATTCGAGGTAAGGAATATGAACGCGCATCCAAGGAGGGAGGAGGGGGGACTGAATTTAATTTCAAATAACGCTCGCATGTATTTACGTTCTTTTAAGACAGCCAAATCGATAATAGCAACAGCTTTCAATACCACGCCCCCAGCTAGCTCCCTCTGGCTGGCTTTTGTGATGATTATGGGCACCACATGTTTCATCAGCCACGCCCAACGGCGCATATGCCGCCCTAAAGCGGCCACCCCAAATACACGAAATTACATGTCAGGGCAGCTGCTCTAAGCACTTGAACACGGGTTTACTCAAGAAATTAATTTCCTCGGCCCACTAAAATCTAACGATAATGTGTGCAATTCGATAAGGTTTGCTAAGCGTGGGCTCTGCATGTGTGTGTGCGTGTGTATGTATGTGTGCGTGTGTGGGTGTACGTGCGTATGTGTGTGGGCGTGGGAAATCCGCTTTGAAGCAGGCGATAAAGCCAGCCATTCCCCGTTTTTGGACTGCGCCGTACTGATTTTGCTGTTTATTTAATTCAAGCGCGTCAAGGCTCACCACACACACACGCGCACACACGCGCACACACAGACACGCATGTGCTAAGCCTTGTGCTGTTAGCCGCGAGCAACAGGAAACGCTGGCAGCGCTCGCTGCGTTTCCTTGACAGCGTCCTGGCTACAGCATTTGGCCGCTGACAGCGCTGAAATTGCCGCTGCGGTTAGCCCGAGCCTCCCCTTACCACAAGGACCCCACTCACCCCCCTCACTACCCTTGCCCCATTCTGCAACCGTTCAAAGCTCATTCGATATGGTCAACTTTGGACTGCCTCATGCTGCTGCTCCTGCTGCTGCTGTCTAAATACCAACCAGACGCACGTCTTTGCTGGCATTGGTTGAACACAGAAGCGGGTTGTAGACTTTTGCGCGGGTCGTGTTTTCTTTCGTGAAAACAACAGGCACGGTTTAACAAGATGTGCTCGTTTTAAAATCTGGCACGATTAAGCTAAGAAATTTAAGAAATATAACAAAAACAATTAAATAATAGTAAATAAATGCAATCGTATTAGACATTTTTGATGGCAAGATATGTTTTTTCTCTATATATCCGTTTCTATTTATGCATGATACTCACACCAAAACTGGACAAATATGGCTGCAATTGGTTCAATAAATCATAAAATAAAATCAACATATATATATAGATATAGATATATATATTTATATTTTTGTTTTATCAGAAAATATTTATTTTATAATACTTAAAATTTACTTTATACAAGTTAATCTATAAATTGATAATTAATTGTTATGAAATATATAAAAAATCAAAATTAATATATAAACTATATGACAATATATTCTTGAAACCTCTTTCCTATCCACTGAAGATTTCGCTTTTAATATACTTATCATGGCTTTGAACTCCTTTTATTTTTAAACGACTTTAAAGGTCTCCCTTGCCTTATGCGCCATTTGTGATTTATTTAAACTGCGATTCAAATACCCCACATCTAGAAAATCAGAAGCAGAGTAATAGACGAGGCATAAGTTTAAGCTGATAGCTGAGTCCCCAAATAATTTTGTTGTAGCGTGTTACGTGCGGCCCAAACAGTATTTTGTTGTGGTAAGAATCTGACACGCGCCCACTTCTAGTTGGGAGCTAAAAACTAGTAGGCGGCATTTGACAGATGTATGCTGCCACATTCCTTTGCCACATTCCACTGCGACAGCCACAGCTGCTGCTGCTGCTGCTGCTTGGAAATATTAAATGGTGATTCATTTGGCACGCGAGGCGGGATCATCAGCTGGCACGTGGCTTTGCATATGACATGCTGCTTGCGTTTTCATCGTGTTAAATGCCAGCGACAGCTAACAGTGCGTATACGTAATGCCTTTGCATTTCTACAGCTGCCATTTCTCGCTCGTAGGGGCAAAGTTCAGGGCATCGATTTAGCCGCTTGGCGACTGCACTCAGCTGCGGCAACCTCCAGGCGCTGCACATGTTGAAACGTGTTAAATTTATGGTTTGATTTCGTTTTGGCAGCACCAATATGCCAAGCAACCAGGCAGGTACCCCCTGCCTCTTACCAACTTCCCTCTGCTCTGCCACATCCCGATGTGTCTCATATATTTATGGCTAATACGTGCGCACATGTGCCAGCAAACACACACACACACATATATATATATATATACAAAGTTGAATCTCTTAGCCCTAAGCAGGTTGTTGGCTTTCAACTCTGCAGCTGCAGCTGAATCTCCCTCTCACTCTCTCTCCCACTCCCACTCTCTCTTTTGCTCAGTATGCGTATTGCAAAATGATTTGACCAGCATATTTGCTATATACGTGAGCATATATCCTGATTGCTGTCTTCTTTTTTATGCCCTATAAATATTTAATTTGCGTAATAAGAGTTGAATGTGTCAGCCAGAAAAATCTTAGTTGACGTATATATATTTACTATTACAAAAGGTGCTGAAGATATCAAAGTGCAGTTCTTAGATTACAAAAACTTCTCACAAATGCACAAAAACCAATTTCAAAAGCAAGTTTTAATGATAAAATCCAAAGACTGGGTATTTTTAAAGTGGAAAGTGTATTTTTAAAGTGGAAAGAAATAACAATGTATCTTTCAGCTAAGCTATCTAACTCTTCTTCTTGTCTGTTACAGAGCATCTTGCAGTCCAGCCGGCCCACTTGTTGGTACAGTGTTCTATCTGCAAGTTGGCTCCATTACTGCAATTACTGGAGCTGCACGTAAAAATCACGTAAGTTTAAATTCACCTTAACATCATTAAGACAAAGTGCGCTGCTTGCGGTTTTTCATGCAGCTTCCCACACCCATCTAACCAAACCAAGTCGCGAGGTGGGGTCGCAGACGCAGTCATAGTCAAAGAAAGCAGTCTAATGAAAATTTAAGTGGTGCATGCTTGATTTAGCAAATGAGTTGAGTGCTGAGCCTGAAGCAGCGCTAACAGCCAACCGACCCACTCAACCCGCTCCATCTAGGAGGCAGGCGCCCAAAACCTAGTACGGCACTAAGCATCCACACATGTGAAACGTAATTTTCAAATTAATTAAATGCGCGTTGCCTGTGCGATTTTAATTGCATGTTGCATGCAATTTGACATTACATTTCAAGCACCTACTCCCCGATGAATTGAGTAATGCCACAAAATTCATAACGTGCCACTCGAGTTGCTCACAAGTTGCGACAAGTTATGCGCGGGCTCTTTGCTTAATTGTGCCCAACGACTTTATTTTCTATTTTTTTTTTCATTTTTTTTTTTTGCCTTTTTTGACCGATTCATAAGCCCATTTATAAGAAGGCCTAATCTCGGCAAGGACGCGCACTGGGAGCGTCCTGGCTGGGACCCACCGTTGTGCACAGTTGGGGCTCGCGCTTTTAATGGGCGTGCGGCCATTTTGAATGCAGATGCTGTAACTGTGACTGTAGTTGTAACAGAAACTGTCTAGCTGTAACTGTAAATGTAACTGAAACTGACCGTTAGCTCAGCGGGCGACGCGTCGGAAACGCTCGCTGTCTCCTCAGGCCTGTGCGTAACCTTTGAACCATTAAGATAAGCGCAACAGCAAAAAAAAGAGAAGACTAACCGAAAAAACGAGAAGAAAAGGAATAAGCACAAAACGTGGCTGACAAACAAAAGCGCAGAAATGAATTATTTGACTCGCCCATGCTTTGCATACCCTGTAAATGAATCTGCAATCGGCATGGCAGCCAATTTTGCATTGACTCTGAAAGCATTTTTCAATCGAAAGCATTATTTCATTATTCTATTGAGTGGCGCAGGCACCTTTGGAATTGGATCAGTGATAAATTATATTGTTATTATATTATTACTTAAAATATGAGAACCCTTAAGAGTTCGTAGTGTACAATAAATTCACATTAGACATTTATAATAAAGGCAAAAAATAGAATGTGGCGCCCAACGTGGATGCCAACCGGATATATCAAGTTGAAAGGAAAATAATATTGAAAAGAAATTATAAAGGCAAATATTCCAAATCTATAATTTATGTTACTGTGACAATTGGATAGGTGAATAATAAATACATTTTAGACATAGACTGTATTACTTAAAGGTAGAATACGACGCCCAGCGTGGGTCTCATCAGTCAAAGCATAGATCAGCAAAAGGTAGAGGATGGCGCCCAACGTGGGCCGCATTTGCAATAGAAATTTATTTAAAAATTAAAAGTTAACTATTTATTAAAAAGTCTAGACGCATGCAGAACAAGGGGTATCTAGCAGCCACTTTTTTCTGACTTCTCTGGATATTTTTTATTTGTGGCGTGCGCATGGCGGCGTCTCATTAGCGCCCGCTTTAAAAAACTTTGGCTCGGCCACAGTCGGCGGCGCCAAAGTTTTGCCATTTTTTATGTGGCCAACGACTTGAGCCCATATATCTTTCAATGCTGCTGGGAACGGCCACGCAAAGAAAGCAAAGAAATAGGAGAGCCGCAGCTAAAACCAAATCGCACATCGAAATCGGAAAACTGAAAATGCAAAATGCAAATCATTATTTTGGCCATGGCAGCTGCAGCAACAGGAGGAGCAGGAGCAGAAGCATCTGCTGCAGGCGAACGTGCTTGCTGCTGACTGGTATTTGCCCGCTCCTCACCCCAGCTCCGTACTCCAGCTGAGCTCCCTGTGCTGGTCGTACTGCTTGTCCACGTCTCATTGCGGCACATTTCGCCTAAGTATCGCAGTTGGGCAACTTATTGATGCGCATAAATCAGTGAAACGAGTCCAGAGTCCGCAAACACGAAATCGAGTCAGAGTCCCAGTCAGAGAGACTCTGAAGAGACAGAAGTCGCAGTCTCGCAGAACCACTCTGCATGCCAAATCACTGCAGTAGAAAATTAGAAAATTTTTCCAGCCAGGCACCAACTGACAACTCAACAGAGACAGACAGTGAGAGAGAGTATTACATTTCTTTACCCCTTTATCTCAATCCAACACGTAGCCGCGTATCGCGCGACTACAACTTCTGCTGATGCTGTCAATGAAGTCGTCTGTGCTTAAAAACGTGACAAGCCAAAGTAACTGTCGCGTCAAGTGCCTCAAATTGCAATTAACTTTAGACGCTCTAATTAGAAGGCATGCTGAAACAAGAACAACCTGAGAGGAAAAACTTAAAAAAAAAAATACAAGTAAAACGCGCGTCGAAATCCGCTTTAAGCGCTCAATTAGCCCTGGCAGCAAAAAAAAAAAGAGGCGACAAAAAACTCTGCTGTAAATACAATACGCCAGAAATAAACGAAAAAAAAAAAACATAAAACAAAACAACTATAATGAGGCGAAAGCATGCTTTACATTTTTAAGCAGCCCAAACCCCCCAGCATGACACACCCCCAACCCGCCCCTAAGCGACTGTGGCGCCAATTAGCGTAGCCACCGCCCAGCACTCACGCGCGCGCCACCCGCTTGGCTGGTCTCCCATTATCAATTGCTCACATCATCAATCAACGGCTTTGCAGGTGTAAAGCACCCACAATTACTGGTTAGTATGTATGTGTGTGTGTGTGTGTGTGCGAGTGTGTGGGAATGTGTATGTGTGTGGTTGTGCTGTGCTTGTCTGCTTTGCCAGCAAAGATAATTTGTTAAAAATATAAAGAGATCTAACTAATGACAAATGAAATTCAACAAGCGTGGCGAGCACGCATCCTAAACGTATTGAACAAACACATAATGACCAACCTCTGAATACCCTGTAATTCAATTAATTTCATTTAAATAAATACAATCATCAAAAGGCAATACAAATACTTATTAAATCAAGCAAAAGCTATTGAATTGTTTCGCTATATTCTGCACGAATTTGAAAAAATAGCTTTAAGAGCTTTAATTAAAGCTCCAAAAAATTAATATATCTTTAATATACGAGATAAATATATAGGATTTATTTCTTTTCATTGATGTCAATCTCAAAGCTCAAAGCGCTTGTTATTAAAGTGTCACAGTGTATTAAAGCTTTAAATGGAACACATTTTGTAAGAACAATCTCATTTAACGCTTTAAATATACACCCTATGTTTGAATTATTTTTATTAGGTGACCTTTTGCTTTCATAGTTATGTGTAGAGTTTATTGAACTATTTTGATTTTTTTCATGGCATTCTTTCATTTAATATTGTGTCAGCGAGACAGCATTATAGCTGTGTGAGAGCACAGCTATTGAATCATTTACGAGCTTCAAGCGTTATTTATTATTTTAAGTGTAAGAAAAAGAGGTTTACTTGCAGCTAAAAGCTTAACTCACTCAATTCAACATAGCAAACAGCTTGATTTTTCGAGTGGCCTTCATAGCTCTACAGTTTGCCAAGAACAATTTAATGTCTGTGTTCACAGCAAAAGTACTTTGTTTACAGGCTTGCATTCAGTTGAAGGGGCTAGAGCGCCTGAAACTAGACACTCCCATTCACATAGAAATAAAAAAAACATTCACTTTTAATGAGGATGAGTAATTGAGTTTATAGAGGCATTTAAATTGTCTCCAAATAAGCTGTGCGCTGTGGGTCGACATAGATCAATGAGACTTGCTGAGGCTCTTTCAGTTTGAGAAACTGGAATTCTTCTCTCTGTGTATCGAGTTCTTCTCTCTCGATATCAATCAATTTAGTTTCAGTTTATCGATAAGTTTCGACTAGGGGTCTTCCCAATTCTAGTATCAATTTGATTTATATATGCCTTATCGAGCAAAGATCTTCCCAATTCAGGAATCAATTTAATTTATATATAGTTTACCGATTTGACAGTTTTTCAAGTATCCATTACATTTTATATTTAATTTATCGATATTCTGACAGCAAGGGTATTGCCTATTCAGTACGTCCACCAATAGCTTAATTTATCACCTAAGTAGCTCGTTTACCTGTTATCTTATCGTGATATGCAAAAAGAAAAAAAAAATAATAAAAAAAACCGTGCGTAAATGATATCTCGTGATGTGCTCGTAGAATGTTTTTCTATATAAATCATATTGTGATGTCACAGACAGCACATTGCGCGTTTATAGGGCCGCAATAAAAATTCACGCTGTTCATAAGTATTTCTATTAATTTACAATTCATTTGTCAAGTCTTGGCTCGGAAACAAAAACGCGCGACTGCAAAAAAATGTGATTTTAATTAGTTCGACCAGGCAAAAGGCAATAATATGCAGATATATTTATGGGAATGCAGATAGATAAAGGGGCGAGGCGCAATGTTTGCAGTGCACTTGAATATTGTTCGCACTTCATTTAAAAATAACTTTTAACTTGATTAAAAAATGGCGACAACAAGCGGCAGGCGGAAGGAAACAGCCAATCCGCCCTTGCCCCCGCCAAGGCCAGCGGCAAGTGCAAAGTGAAATCTTATGCAATTAACTTAAAGCCAACTTGAGTTGAGCCAAACGGAGCGGTGCGGCGCGGCGCGGTGTAGTGTGGTGGGCGGCAGCCGGGCAGGTCGTCCCGTTTGAAAAACTAATTGACATCGTTGCTCTGGCAGCGCTGACAGCTGGAGCTGCGGACTCCTTTAAAATGAAAAAAAAATAACACGGCCAGCGGAGCAGCGGGCGCAAATATTTTCACAGTTTCAACTTCTTCTGGCTTCTGGTGCTTCTTGTGTTTTTTCTCGCCCATTTTGCACGACAGTTTTAATTTAATTTTAGCCCGAATTCAGCGCCATGTCGTTCATTGCAGGCGCCAATTTTCGCGCGTCCCTTTGCGGCCTGTCTATCTCAGCGAACAGGCCACGGCACGGTACCAGGCGCAACTATTGTCGGTGCCATTAAAAAAGTTAAGTCCGATTTGAGCGCGCGCGCGCTTAATGGCCAAGATTTTAATCAGAAAATGAGTTAAGAGCCAGCTGGCTTCGACACGACACGGCTGGCAGCTAACTGGAACCAGTTTCGGAACTGGAACTGCCTCCATCCACCCAAACAAGCAGTCTCCCTCTCTATATCCGAGCCATGTCTGGCTTTGATTATTGTAGCGCTTATGCACAATTATTTGCACACGCTGACATGGCACATCAGCGGATGCAGTTGCCCGAAATCTCTTGATGTCGAGCAGACGGCGCAGCTCTTTGGCCAAAAGTTGGGGGGCATTAAAAAGTTTTATATGCGCAGCAGCGAAAAATTGCATTAGCCGCAGGCGCAACTTGCTGCAAAACCTAATGCAACACTTTCCACCACTTCGCTGCAGGAAATTCTGGAAGAGTTCTTGGAGGAGACAGGGCGAGAGTAAGCGGGGCAGTTTCTGTTATGCAAACAATTGCAATTGGACAGCTGCAGTAGAAGTCGTAGACAGGATCTCAGCTGCAGTTTGTCAGATTTTAAGCAGCGCATAAAAAAAGAAGATTATTATTATTTTATATAAAGAGCTTTAAGGCAAAAAGATGGTTAAGATGTTTTCTAATAAAACCAAAATAACAATCGCTGATTTGAGCGAGACAAAATATGCTTATAAATATGACATTCAAATGCGTCGAGTCGAGTCCAAGACGCCTTCAGCACATGCCCATCTACTCCCCCCATCACTTTCCACACCAATATGTATGCTCCCTAAGATCCTTGACTGTTAAACCCTTATCACAAATTCAACCAACCATTACGAAAAGCTATTTTCAGTGTTTCCTTATTAAATTAAGTTTACAACACCTTTAAGCAATGTTGAATATAATAAATTAAATTTTATAACAAGCAATTGTCAACTCGGGCTCAAAAATGGTTTCAAAATGTGTTGCTTTAAGGAAGCTTTATGAAAACTAATAAAAATAAAGCTCTGCTAGTTGTCGAATATTGTTCGTGGCAACCAATAATTAAAATACATTTATTTGGATTTGCATACCATTTGTCAAAAAAAAAAGTGAATTAAAACTATTTGACAAAGCGTTTCAAGGCTTGACAGCCTTAAACTAGATTTATTTTATTAATTGAATACAATTATATCTGCTGACAGCTTAAAGCTCAACTTATGACAGCTTGAAGCGAGCTAAATAATTGTTGGTAACTATCTCTATGATAGCTAAATTTTATAATCATTTATAAAGCTTGTCTCAAGGTCGATTAAAGTAAGTCGAGAATTAAATCATATTTTGTGTATATTCAACGAAGTCAGGAATTCAGACAGATGTAAGGCATGCCAAAGTCTGTATCTAATTCCACGGCTGCATTGGTGCAAAAGTGTTCCATTCGAGGGGTTTCATGGTGTTCCATTCGAGTGGCTTCAGGGTGAAGAGGGGCGGCAGTGGTGCACAATCGGAGCCGCTGCACTGTGTTTGGGTCTGGGTGCCATTGCCTGTTTGATTCTGGCTCTGGCTCTGCTGTCCATCTCCCGAGACTTGTGTTTGGCAGCCGGGTCCAGTTTGTGTCTGCGTCTGTTGGCCATCTGCCGAGGTCTGGGTATGAGTTCCATTGCTGCCATCATTGCACTGCACTTGGACTGGTAGCGCCTGTACAATGGTAAAATTAAACATGGCTGCGACAGCTTTTGGCTAGTCAATTCTCATTACATTCACGCTGGCTAGCAGAAATATGACCATGGCCAGCAGGCAGACACTTCCAATGAATCTCATGTTGAACGTTTCGCGGACACAACTCGAACTGAGTGGAATGCCTACCGAGTCCGCGCTTTTTATAGCCAAAAAAAGTAGTCAATAGCAACAGTGAATAGATCCTACGATAATTAAATTTCAACGGTCAGTTGGTATTTCGGTTCTTTTTTTTTTGGGGGGCACTGATTAGATTTTTTGGCAGGTGTACATTGAAATAGCTGTAAACAGCAGTTAAGTAGTGGGATTATTTGATTTTGAAAGCGTACGTTAGGTCAGCGCGTAGGGGTGTGTTCCAAAAAGCGTCTTATTTTCAATTTAATTGATAAGTTCAATTTAAAGTTAATATCAATGCTATATTAAATTATACATTGATGAATATTAAATTTTATGCTCAATTTATGAGGATGAACTAAATATAATTTAATATAAATGAATGTAATTAATATTAATATAAAATTGATTTCGAAAGCCATATTTTCGCATGCAGCTGTCAAAGTTAACAATCAGTTTGACATGCGATTCAATCAAACTCAAATGTTCTATGCTAACAATATACTTTTGTGAGTGCCTGTCTAAATTAAACAGATAACTTCTCTAGCTTTGTGACAGGACAGAGTTGCCACCCTGCAGTGACAGTTTTGAGGAACATTTTTACAACAAAAGGAACTATCAACTGACAGCTCATTGACAGTTTTAACTGAATTCAGCAATTCCTCTAGTCGCTTGTCAGCTGAAGTTGCCAATTTATGCGCTGCAGAGTTGCCAATTTATGCGCATGGCGTTGCCACATGTGCACACAATTGGAATAAGTTGCTGATTTGGAAACTTCTTTAGAAAAAGAAGAAGCGTTTGAAGGCAGTGTGAGATATAGAAAACGCTATCGAACCACTTGTCAAATGCAATGTCCTGTCAACTAACAATAACCTTGACATAAACATAGGAAAACGAAATCTAGACCAAAATAAACTGTTTTTTCTTCTTTTTTTGATAAATGCTCATATATTTGTTGATTGGCTGCCAAACAGAACGCAGTCCGAATTTAGACAGTGGCTGCCGTCGAGGCAATCACAACTGGAGCCGCTGAGCTAGCAGCGGGCGAGCTGGCAACAACGTTAGCAACAGTTGTAGCAGGACTTTGGGTAGTACTCTGGACACCCTGGGTGCTCAGGGGCGCCACGGTGGTGGAGGGTGCAGCCGACGAAGTGGTGGGCACACCGTTCTTCAGGCAACTGTCGAGCAGATCGTATGTGGCAGCCGTGTCGCGCACATAGTTGCTCTCGGTGGTATTGGTGCACTGGTATTCCGTGTCCTGGTTGGCCTTCATGGCCTCGGCGAGAGTGTTGGCCGTGTTGGCGGCATTGGTGGCAATGTCATAGATCACCGAGACATCACCTTGGGCCTGAACATTGGTGATTTGAATATTTGCTGTTTAATGTGCAAACGATGTGCTTTCAGGAGTTTCCACTTACCGCAGTCGCGTAGCAGTTGAAGAAGCTGGCGGTGTCATTGCCGGTGGTGTTGTCGCAGTTGGTGAAGGCGCTGCACAAGCCGCTCACATCCTGCTGATAGACGACCTGATCCTTTTGGGCTTGTGCTGTCAAATTGGCCAGCTGCTCGTTAAATGTGCTAATGCAGGTCTGGTACGAGCTGGAGAACGTGGCAGCCACCTCATTCAGCATGGGCAGATACAGGGAAAAGCACTGAGAGGTCACGTCTGCGGAGACCATATCCAAGTTGTTCGCTTGCACCAGATATTTATCCAGGGCGCCCTGCAGCTGCGTTTGCACTGAACTCGGCTTGGCCTACGGTTTGTTAAAACAAAACAAATGCTGCTTTAACTGATTATTTTATTTGGCCCAGTGGCCCAGCTCAATTACTTGGATGTGGAGGGCCACGCTGGCCAGAATTAGCACACTGCACAGTAGTTTCATGTTGAGGCTCTCTCTGGTTCGTCAAGTACTGGACATGGCCCACAGTTGGCGCTAATGCTTTATATACAGTCCAAATCGTGTTCGGTCGTTCGGGAATGATTGATGCATTCGCAAGTGAATTTGTTGTCAAATTGCGTCTAGCAACCAAAATAGCTGCCTCATCAGGTGAAAGGTGTGAAGCCCGTTACGGCCGCCGATCAATTAGGTGGCATTAAGTCGACCCAAACGGCAACGCAAAACGACTTATGCCAGAGCCCTCAAATTGCTTTGCATGTGCATTTGTGATGCCCACGTAACGCCCACATAAAGCTATGACCCTGTACACCAAAAATAGATACCCGCCCCACTCGCTCGACTGATAGCTCCTTGCACAGGTTCGGCCTTATTACAGCCGAGCTGTACGGCTGTATGGCTGTACGGTTAGCCTGGCTAATGAAATATTAAGCCAATATATGCGCCAATTTGTCTACAACTCGATTGTTTGGCTTATCGGCTTTGGCATTTTGTGTGTTATCGCAATCATAAATAATCGAAACTATGCCAAAAATGTGACGTTACACGTCAGCAACTGTAGTCAACATTGGATATTGAATATGAATATTCGTGCACCGATAATTAACGTATATATTAATAACAAAAAAGAAAACTCCACAGCACATTCTCGATAATTGCCCAGTCTTAATCCTACTGAGACATATTTAGCTGGGGTGTCGGCTATTTAATGGTAAATATGATTGCATATGATTGGACTAGACAAACCGCAATACATATAATTTTCCATAATAAGAATAAATCAATAGAATAAAATACTAAAAGATCAAAATTTTTTCAATACATATTTATATTCATAAAAATTTCACTTATTATACATGAAGAAAGTTGTCATAAAGTTATAATTATAAAAATAAACATAATAAATTATGAGAATTATCCAAGCAATGCTACTTTATTGCAACTTCCTTCAAAATCAAAAATTATTTCCTTCAAAACTTAAAATTAAAAATATCTAGGAATATTTAAATGGATAATAGGAAATTAAATAAATAGTTCAACATTTAAAGAAATAATATCATCCAAATATAAGCTAAAATTTTCAATAATAATAAAAAGAAAAGAATAGAAAATCACAAAGTGACCAACTATTAACAAGGCATAAATCCAAGATGTTCGCATTATTCCGTATGAAAATTTCAGGAAGCTTCCGGGTTGAATCAGAAGACTTTTTTATCTACTCTTGGATTCCCCTTAGCAAAGCTTTAACTTATTAAAAATTGCAAGCGTCATCCAACATAAAAAAGTAAAGCGAGCATGTTAGAGTTCAGAGTTCATTTTAAGCGCTTCGCTATTATCAAATTAATAAACAGTTTATATACGATAAAAGCGATTTTTATTGGTTGCTTATACTTAGAAAAAATATGTATATATCAAAAAATCACTTAATTTGACATTCTTTCTTGAAATTCTTTTTGTTTTTATTAAATTTTACTTGAATTTAATGTTTATGTATACATTCAACTATTTTGTCATATAATTCAAGCAGCTACAGGCGCATAGAAAAGTATGCCTCACATTTTCAGTTATTACAGTTTGACCAGCACTGAGCTTCTTCTCTATTTTGCAAATGTCGCGATAAGAACAAGCCCAGCGACTAAACGTAAACAAACAAACCATGAATCAATGTCATATTAACCAATAAGCCCTATGCCTTGAACCTTAACAGCAGTTTGCAGTACTACGTTGCCCACTAACCAAAACAGACATGAAAATCGTATTCATAACTTTGCTGCTGTCGCAGTTGCTGGTAAAAAAAAAAATACCTAAAAATTTAAGGGATTGGAAAATTGACTTTAGAAAAGAGTTTGCAGCTCGCGCAAGAACCGCGCAGCCTGAACAGCCTGACAGCCTATTTGGAGAGCCACGATTTGGCCGGAGTGGGCAATACGAAGAAGTGTTTTGCCAGCTATCTGCCGCAGCTGGAGCAAGTGGGCGCCAACTGGTCAACGGCGTACAGTGGCTGCCAGCGGCAAGCGGACACAGTGCGAGACACCGTGCTGAGCAAGCTGGGTGGCGAGCAAAATCTGATGCGGGAGGCGGCATTGCGCATAGACAGCTACATAGACAGCTGCCTGAGTATAACGAATGTCCTGGACTATTTCAACTGCTTCGCCAAGTTGGTAGGTCGACAAATGGCCAAATCTTATTTATAGATTATTATCATCAAGTTAACACATTATTTGCCAGTCGAAACAGCAGCTGGCCGCGATGTATGCAATATCGTTCAATGCCTCGGAGAATGCGCTCAGTCTCACACAGCAGCTGAATGGCATCGATGTGGAGCGCTATCTCTGCACGAATCGCACCGAGGAGAGCTATGTCCTGGGCACAGCGCGCATATTCGATGCGCTGGATAAATGCCTGCAGCTGGCGGCGAATTCTGCTAAAACCACAGATTAAAGTCTTTCAAATGCTTTACTAAATATCTAAATTCTATCTAATGATTGTTTATATTGTTCAGTCCGCACTGTTGTCGGCTTCGCTGCGACATTCATGAAGCTCCTCGTACGCCCGACGCATGCTGTTTATATACATCACCTTTGCATCGAGCGTGCACAACATCAGCGTCTGATAAACTGTATCGTAGTCCTGGCGCAAGCGTGTATGTGCGCTTGTGCTATTGTAATTAATCTCTGTGATCAAGTCCAGATTGCGGTTGCCCTGTAAAAGCATTGGAAATGGTTTAGTTATGCTTGTAATAACACTAGCTGAAAGTCAAGCTTGAGCCTTAGATTAAACTTGTCGCTGGTAAGGAAACGCAGAGTATAATCAAAGTTGTTTGGCTTGATAAGTTTTAAGTTTTTAAAGAACTGCTTGCAATATCCACCTTTTCAACCCATTAAAGCTGCATTTAACTCCATATAATTTTATTATATTTAGCATCAAAATATGCACTTATTTCAAGCATTTATTTGCTTTTTATGTTCTTTAAAAAACAACTATTAAATGACTTAAAAGTTGTGCTCTGGTCAAGCACAAATATATATAAATCAAATAATCAATTTAGAGTTCCTTGTTGCGCTTCGTGGAGCAAAGCTGTAAGCTTTCAGTAAAAACCGTTTTGTTGTGGTACTAAATTAAAGCTATATTAAAGCTGTTACGAGCTTTAAAGCTTTAAGCTTTTAAAGATTATTTTTATAAATGTTGAACCTACTGCTCTTCAAATTTAATCTCATACAGTTTTCTGCCACTGTTTGTTAGAGTATTGCACTTACATTATTTCTGATACACTCAAAGTACTCGAGATCGTCGTCATGTGAATCACACTGCGCGAAACTTCCACACAACTGGCTGCGTCCCAGTTCGATTTGTTCGCGTTCCAGCTGCTCATTGATGGTCAGATTGAGCTGCCCGTTCGTGGCCTCCAGTTCGCACAGCTCGTACTCTTTGTAAAAGGTGCTCGAGGCATTTTCACTGGCCAGCATGTAGTCATCGTGACAGTCATCGAGTGTGGTGTCTGGCCAGGGTGTGCCTATGCCCAGAGTCTTGTCCGCACTTGTGCCGCATGACCCATGCAGGCAAATGGCCAGTAGCAGCTGCAGCAGCAGCACCAGCTGCCCGGAAAGCTGCCACCGGCGACGTCTGGTCTCGCAACCCAACTGGTTCTCGACTCGTACCGCACACATTTGGCTATAGATTTTGAATGGCGCCTCAAGCGGCCGGCCAACAGTCGAGTGTGTTATTGAAAAGGTATCTAATTGAAAGTTTCCTACTAATTTCTCGCAATCAAGTGTAAATGTTCGACGGCAACAGTCATATATAGACTTAGATTGGCATATCAATTGATAGGCGGACATTATCTGGTATGTGTCGTGTGTTATGAGAGCTGATCCGTTGTTACAGTGAAATAAATCGATTTCAAGGCAACTTTTTATGGCAACCTCATATAAGGTCTGTGTAAGTTTATCTTGCGACCTTATCATGTCAATAATACTTATATATATATACTTATATATATATATATATATATATATATATATATACGTGTTTATAGACGTATTTTCTTCTAATCAAAATTCAATTGATAAGCTCAATGAATGAATATAATTTCTTTGGCACCCTATAAGTATGCAACTATTCAAGTATGTTAATGACTTAATTATTAATAAATTATCATTTGATAACGTTTATTTATGTATGCCTTCCGCTTGATTAATAAAGCTCATTCACTCTACAATACATCGCAAATTTAGAAAAAACGCTTAAGCTTGTCCAAAGCGCTCCTGAAGGTCTGTGGCAGCAATTGAATATCTTCCTCTGGCATTCTTTCTGTTGTGCTCACAGGCGGTATGGTTGAATCAGTAGACACGGCTGGTGCATCGGTAGAGACGGCTGGTGCATCTGTAGAGACAGCTGGTGCATCAGTAGACACGGCTGGTGCATCAGTAGACACGGCTGGTGCATCAGTAGAGACAGCTGGTGCATCAGTAGACACGGCTGGTGCATCAGTAGAGACAGCTGGTGCATCAGTAGAGACGGCTGGTGCATCAGTAGACACGGCTGGTGCATCAGTAGACACAGCTGGTGCATCAGTAGAGACAGCTGGTGCATCAGTAGAGACAGCTGGTGCATCAGTAGACACGGCTGGTGCATCAGTAGACACGGCTGGTGCATCAGTAGACACGGCTGGTGCATCAGTAGACACGGCTGGTGCATCAGTAGAGACGGCTGGTGCATCAGTAGGCACGGCTGGTGCATCGGTAGTAACAATGGGTATATCTGTTGTCGACCCAACTGGTGTAGAGTCAACTGGCTTATCAGTTGTTGGTTCAGATGTTTCTTCGCCACCCGAAATACAATTATTGAAGTCCGAATCGCATTTCTCCAGCTCGCGCGCATACTCCAGACGGGCCTCATCTACGCATTGAGTTAGATCTGAATCGATGATACCGTATTTGGTGCTAATCGTATTGAACCTGGTGTTCGCATCACTGTTCAAAGTGAACATCACTTTGTAGCTGTCAGCGGACTGAAAAATAATATAATTTTAAATTGATGATGATGGAACATTTCTCTTATGATAAACTATCACATTACGAAATCTGCTTACAATATAAATATATAAATAATTTATTTAAACATCTAGACAGGTGCTAGCCTTTTAATCCAATCCATTTTCAAATTTTAGATTAATTTCTAAGAATCAGAATATTCCTTTTTAAAGTACTGTTGTTTTCCATATTTATCTGGTTTTAGTAATTTCAATCACAATGGAACGATATTAGGGCTGCAAATCCATAAAAAAAATGTCGTTGATAAGCATCTCGATCCGAGCTTTCTAACAATAATCGGTTCGTGAAACTTGAATTAAGGTGTTGGTTCAAACCTATGTCATATAATTTGTAATGATTTATTAATATTAAATTGTCTGTTCTACTGAAAATATTACAAGCCGTAATATTAACCCAAAAATAAAACTGAACTGAATTAATTGGCGTAAAAGCTTTTTCTCAAATCATTTTTGACATAACTATCGAACCAAAGGATTTATTAAATAATATTATTTGGTTCGCTTCCTTCGAAAACTAGTTTGGTAAAAAATTCGATTTATAAAAAAGAAATTTACATTCCGATACATACATATATACTTGCTTAAATACTTACCGCATTACGGTAGCAATCGAAGAACTCCAGACCATCGGTCAACAAATCGCAGGAGCCGAGGTTGCTGCACATTCCATCGCTGCGGGACAGCAGATCCTTGCGACTCTCTGCACTCTGGGCGGTCAGTTCGGTCTTCTCACTTTGGGCTGTGGTCACGCAACCCGTGTAGATTCTGTTGTAGTTGTCCAAAACATTCATCTGGTCCGTGATATATTGGTTGAAGCAGTTGTTGATCAAGTTGGGATCATCGTTGCTGGCATGGGCCGAGATCAATGAGCGCATGGCCTTATGCTGCAGCTCCACGAATGGTTGAAAGTTAACATGCTTGTCAAGAAAAGCAGCATTGCAGGCGGCGGCCAACACCAGGCACACTCCAATCGTGTACTTCATAGTTTTCTCTTTTTGCTGTGACTTTCTTTGCGCTGTTTCACAGTATGAGATCCTTGTCGGGAGTAACGAATTTGCTGAACTGATCGCAAAAGCGTGCACACTATACTTTTATACCCGACGAAAAGACAATTGTGGCTATCTGAAATAAATTAGGAAAAGATTTTTGATTAAAAACTAATCAAAATATGGTGATTACTTGGTTCTTGAATAAGTTTCTAACTCATCAAATGAAAGTTATTAAAAATAGCATAAGAAAAAAAAACGTGCATATCACCAATCCACGGCGCGTTGTCGTTATTATCTCAGGGCCAAACACGTTTTAACCAGCAGGCATCAGATAAAGCTTACTGGCAAGTGCGCAACTGTTCCAGCTGTCGGGTTAACACTGTAGTCACTATTTATGTTAAGTGTGAGCAATTCACAAAATGCTGGCTATCAAGGCATTTTGGGTTGCTTTACGTAAAATTCAGCTAAGTATATAAATTAATGAATGTGATAACGAATGGAAATGGAACTGTATTTGGCATAAATCAACAGTCATAATGAAATTTAATAAAATGATTATACCCTGTGCCCATTTAAAATAGGTATAAAAGAGTTTAATAGTCTAAGCAAATATATGCTACATGCAGTTGAAAGCATGTCCGACCCCATACAGTATATATGTATATATTCCTGCTTAGTCAATTTAGCCATGTCTTACTGTCCGCTTTTGTTCCGGTATAAACGCGTACATCTCAGAAACAGAGCTGGACACTTGTAATTCAATATATGTATGCCATGCGCGAAACAAGTTGAGACTTGTTTTATTAGGTATAACCCAAAAACTCAAAAAGCTAACTTAATCAAATTTTAATTGAAGACTCTTGTATGATATACACAGTTTAAGAATGTATCACTTCTTGGATACCTCCATCCATTCTCCCCGCAATACAAAAAAAGTAGAAGCAACAGCCTGGAAATTTGCTATGTACACATATTCATGAAAAACATGCAGCAATCGTAGGAGTTATTGAACATGAAATTTTGAATAGCATGCCGCAGCCGGAAGAAGCCGCTTTAATATATTCATTCTAAAATTTATATTGTGCTTTATTTTATGTGCTTTATTTTGAAGAATTCAAGGCGTGCTGCTTAATGTTTACATATTATATTAAGTAAGGGGGACAGGGGATTTTGTAGTCGAGCATTCTCGATCAAATACCTAGTACTTTTATCATGGAATGAGTTAAAGCGAAAGAAAGTAAATTAAGTAAAATGTTGCGCGTTTTCTATAGACTAGACAATTCCAATCTGCAGCATAATTTAAAGTTGTTTTTTCATTTATTGATATAAACAAGCAAGAGGTTCTAGTCGGGAGCTCCCGACTAGGGTATACCGTGAATCCCCCTTCTTCCAACATCAAATGAATATATATATTCTATTTTAGAAGCTATATATCAAGTTTGGTGACTCTAGCTCTTATTATTTACCAAAATTGCCCAAAAAACAGGATATCTATATCGATTTTTATCGATTGCTTGGAAACGGAGTAAGTTATCGATTATCGGAAACAAACTCGATCTGCGCGGGAGCTAGGAGCATCTACATCTAAAATTTCAGTCTCTAGCTCTTATAGGTTCTGAGATCCTTGCGTTCATGCATACGGACGGACGGACGGACGGACGGACAGACAGACAGACGGACATGGCTAGATGGATATATGAAACCACCTGGTGATGCCCGGCCATAACCGGTCCAATTGAAAGTGTGAATATTTAAATACGTCAATAATATATTTAATAAAATATTTAAAAACGAGTTTAAAATCCTGCGAATAAAGAATCATGATTTACGTCCCATTTTATTCCCATGGTGTTCAGTGTTGAAGTCAAGACGTATCCATTCAAGTTGAATGGATTCACGAAAGAGGTATCAAGTAAATTTTCACAAGTCTGAAACGAATTTTCATAAAAATCCCTGGTAATTTTTGACCCACATTTCCATTTATTCCACGGACTGAGACTGTCTCCGTGTGAAAGTACCCTTATATACATTTTAGAAAAGAGCTTTGAAAATGACTTTGATTTAATTTTTCCACACTACAGTAAAAATTAAAATAATTCCAGATTGGGCTGTGCGTATATCAAATTTAGATTCAGATTTATTTGTAGGAAATGATTTATAATCATACCAATTAATTATCTACAATAAATATATCATATATTTTTTCCGTTCTAATTGTTGAAACTTTATTGAAGCCATATAAAATATTGAACAATTAAAGGCGGAATTTGTGAGCTTTATAGTTAGGATGATTTGGCCATAGAAAAAGTCAAGTTGTCTTTATAAATAATATATGTATTTAAGTTGTTAAGTACTGATATTTATACTGTTGCGCACTTGACCTATTCTAAATGCTCGCTTAATGGCGGTTGAACCATTTCTTCATTTCATCCATCATCTGCTTCAGCTTGTTCTGTTGCTCAGACAAGCTGGACAAATCCTCCTCGGGTAAACCGCCAGCTGTGGTTGGTCCTGGTGTCGATTCAGCTGGAGCAGCTGTGGTTGGTCCTGGAGTCGATTCAGCTGGAGCAGCTGTGGTTGGTCCTGGAGTCGATTCAGCTGGAGCAGCTGTGGTTGGTCCTGGAGTCGATTCAGCTGGAGCAGCTGTGGTTGGTCCTGGAGTCGATTCAGCTGGAGCAGCTGTGGTTGGTCCTGGAGTCGATTCAGCTGGAGCAGTTGTGGGAGCAGCTGTGGGAGCAGTAGTGGGAGCAGATGTGGTTGTCAATGGCTCAAGACCCGCCAGACACCTATCCAAGTTTTCATAGGTGGCCGCCGTATTCTCAACATAGGCGCGCTCCGATTTGTTGGTGCATTCATACTGGACAATATCAATCAGACGGTACTCCTCGCGCACCTGAGCCAACAGCTCCGCCGAGTTGGCCGAGATCGTGTACATGACCTTGGTATTGTCGCTGCCCTGTAAATTGAAATGGGCCAAGTGAAGTAATCCATTTGAATTGAAGAGTGCATTCAACTTACGGCTTGCGAGTAGCACTCAAAGTAGTCAATGGCTGCTGTGCTTTGACTGCACGTCGTGAGAGCCTCGCAGGCAGAGGTCGCTTCAGAATCGATCTGGTTGCGATCATCCTTGGTGTTGTCATCGATGCCCAGGCGAGATGCGTCAGCCGTCGCCAGGCACTGGGCGTAGGCTTTCTGGAAATCCTGGGATATGTCGTTCAGTAAGGGCAGATAAGTGTCGAAGCAGGACAGCGAGCGTGCGGGATTATCTTGGCTAAGATCGCGGGATTTCATCATAAACTGCATTAGGCCAACATCGGGCAACAGCGACTTGGGCAGCGCCTGGCTCAGGCCAATGGCCAAAAGCAATACACACACTTTGGCATACATTTTGTGAATTGTTAACACTTCGTTTTTTTTTTTTTTTGCTTAACACTGTTTTTGATTCGTTTACTGCGAACGTCGGACTCGTTATTGTGGTAATGGAAAGGCGACTTCAATATTTATAGGCCCGCCGCTCAAGTGTTGCCATACATAAAATCGGATGGTGTACTATACGTATTGTATATATGTACTTGTCATATTATGGCTGTGTTATTACTTTAGATTTGGCTCTATCACTTGAGCTATCACCTTATCAATGCTAGCGGCTGGCATTATCATTCTTATCATTTGGCTAGCTTGGTGAAAAACATTTCCAATGAAACAATTAAACAGTTGCCGACTACTCCCCGATCGCGTCACAGCAATCTTGGGAATCTTTATAAACCCCTAAAGAACATGGCACTGCAAGTAAATAAATATTTATACAAACCCGAACAGTTTGTACAAATCTTAGAGTTTCTCAGAAAACAATATCATATCTGGGTCTGCTAGACCATGATATTTCAGTATAATCTCAGGTTTGGCAAGTGTCACATCCTGAACCTCTTCTATATATAGTACTATATCTAGCGCTGTCTCGCCTTTGATAGATTGAAGCTTTGCTATTTTAAGCATTTATCATAAATCAATCTATCAAGTGTTTATTCAATACACATATTTGTATTATTAATTTTTCATTTGAGAAATAAATAGCAATTAAAAAACTTTTAGTTGCCCACTTAATACTGGCTTTGCTTGATTCCATATCTGTTGCAGTCTGCCATTGGTCAGCTCCCTTATCAGCTGGTCAGCCAACCATACTCCGAGATAAGCTCACTATTGGTTAAATACAAATATTTATTATTATGCTGAAAATTCCTGGTTGATATTCCCATTACATGCCCACAAAAATGTCTAGCCAAATACTTGAATATCTGTTTGTTTTATTTTATTTACTTTTTAACTTATGCTTTACATTATCATGATAGTTGGTCGTTGCTCGTTGTACTTAACCCATTAAACCCTACACGAATCTAATCTCGGTGCGTGTCGTCTTCAGTCGCTTATCATGCCACGTGCAGTGCCAAAACAATAAAAACAATAAATAAAAAATAATTTAGAATAAGTTATAAATCGATGGTCATCGCGTTTGTGATTCATTTAACTTAATTGGTTTTCAACAAGGTCAATATAAATTGCAAATACGTATGAGCTAGCTATTTTTATTTTTATATTTCCTTTATGCGCATGGCATTTATTTCTGGGTATTAGATAAGTGTGCAGTTTTGACTTAATTCTTAAGTGCCCTGAAGGGTTTTGTACACAATGTACAATCGCTTTTCAGACAGCATACACATTAGGTGAGGTTAGTTTATGCCAGTTTTGATAACCACTTAATGGCTTACTCGTAATCGTATAAACCACTTCAATCACTTTGTGGCTTCCATGCAGCAGGTCACAGGTTCAAATCAATCAAGTATATAGAAAGAATATTGTAGAAGTAATTGTTGGCTCTCTGCTACTAAATACTCTTGCACAAAATTATTCCGCCAATCTTATCAAGAATTGTTAAGACTTCGATTGAAGATTCGAACCAGTAAAATTCTATTCCCTAAAATTCTAGCTAGTTATATACAAGCGTGAACTCTAGATTTGTTTCAAGCTGTAGTTATTCACATATTTTTTAAAATTTTAATGAATCGGTTCAAGTTTGCTTTACAGCAAAGTCGTTCATATTTTTACGCTCAGGTTGAAGGCAACATTTAAACTATGTTTAAAGTTCGCATATAACAAAACGCAACGTTAGCATATAAACGCAACGTTTGTTTATACTTTGGTGCTTAAACCATTTTATTTTTACCCATACAGAGCATATTATAATTTTGTCATGAAATGTGTAAAGCATAGAGGGAGACATATACGACCCATATATTCTGTTTTCCAAGATATTTTCAGCAAAGTTAGCATTCACGAGCTTCACTGTTCTCAAATATCTGCAAAAAGGGTAAAAAGTCCTTGGCGTGTCGAAGATTGCCTCTCTTTCTCGTTATACTTTTAATTTGGTTAACTTATGTGCAGCTGGTTTCATTTAAGATTGGGTTGTTCTGCCAGGCTAAGACAGGTTCGAAGCTGGCCTTGTTAAGCCTTGTTATGCAGACATCGCATTAATTCTAGATTTCATGATAACACCTTTATCATCGCCTAAGACTTGGCTGTTTCTCAATTATATATTTTTTGCTGTATTGTTTTGAAGCTCTTCAAATCTGTTTTGATCAGTTATGCGACTTAGAACTCACTGGGAGAAGCAGCTCTCGTAGGATGCATAGCTTTTCTATACCTAAAAGAAAACTGCAAGTTCTAGAATGCTTTTTTAATTATTTTATTTGTCTTCAAGGTTTTGTTTGCATGAGCATATTTATCGCAAGTGCTGCCAAATCTTCTCACCTGCAGCGGCTGCTGCTGCTGCGCACAAAGCGAGGGGCGTGGCAGCTGCTAATTTGCATATCTTAATTGCGTTCTTTGTGCGCAACCATTTTCAACGAGCCAGGCAAACAGAACTCGAACTGCATTAACATTTCACACACACACGCACGCACACCTCCACACACACCCAGAAAATTTGCAACTAAGCAACGCTTTAAATCAGCTGCTGGCTGCATCCTGTGGCAAGGACACGCGGCCCTGGCGACAGCTATTGCCTGATTTTTAGGGCTAATGTTTGTGTGTGCGCGTGGGCAGGTGTGTGTGTTTGAGTGTGTGTGCCTACATTTCTAATTTGTTTTAATTGCAGTGACAACAATGCCGCAGGCAACAACAATCAACAGCCAAAGCCAAAGCAAACGCAAACGCAATTAAATTTAAATGAAAAACACCGCTGGTCCAAAAGAAAGCAACTGTTTAATTAACTGTAAAATGCTCGGACTTAAAGCCAGCCAATTGGAATTTCATTTATTTAGTCCGGGCCAAAGCTGATCCTAGCTCGAAACTGTGCTAAACCTTCAAGGGCAGCGGCAAGTTCGAATACTTTGTCAAAGGATATGCAACATCTTAGCGTATATTTAATACCCTATACTCTCAGGTTGGCTAAAAGTGTGGCATAATCAACTATGAACAGCATATGCAGGCAATTGAAATATTTACAGACAATACTTGAAACCAAAGTCAACAGCATGCGATACATATACCAAATATTTTTATTACGAAATGTGTAACTCCTAGGAACAGACGTCTGCATATATTCTTAATCAATCAATATTTTATCAGAAAATCTTTTTTATTTTTTTAGATATACCAACCTTTTTATTTGTAACTTTCACTATTTCGTGTGCTCATTCACCAAATAACAATAGCCATCACAGCAATTTTCCTTACAATTCAATTCAACAATTTAGTTATTTTAAAATAATTAATTCTACACTAAGACTGTGTACAGGGCATCTGCTAGTCAGTCAGTCATCGGCATACCAACTAGTTTATATCGACAAGCGTTAATTATGTAAGTTATACTTGCGGAGTTGCAATTGGTTTAGTTAAGTTTGCCATTGAAGTTGTCGGCTGGGCTTGGCCTATGTCAATATTTGGTCAACATTTCCATAAAATTGCTTTTTCTTTACTTTTCCTTTTACTGTCTCTTTGCTGTGGGGATCCCCCGCCCAAACGAGATTACAAAAGTTTGCGGCCCTCTTTCAGACCCAATGATAGCCAATGTTTGCCAGTTTGTTACCTATTTTAATGCAGGGCGCTGCTACATAAACCATGTTGTCTAGTGTAGCAGAGAATGCAGCACCTTTTTCAGCTCAGAGCTCAGGCTCGGCTGGTAACCAGGTGCGGCAGAAGTTGTGGGCGTAGCCGTAGTTAAAGCCGTAGTGAACGTAACAGGAGCAGATGTAGTCTTTGGTCTTTTACCAGGAGCTTTTGTGGTCCTTCGCGGGAATCGAGTTGTTTTAATTGGAGCTGAGGAACTTGTAGCTGGTTCTGGTGTAGTTGTAACTGGAACTGATGTTGTCTTAACTGGAACTGAGGTACGCGTAACTGGAACCGAAGTAGTCGGTTCTGGAACTGGTTCTGGTGTGGTTTTCACTGGAACTGATGTAGTCTCAGCTGGTGCTGAGGTACTTGTAACTGGAATTGGTGTAGTTGTTTTTCGAACTGGAACTGAACTAGTCGTATCAGTTGTGGTCGTTGTTGTTGTGGTTTTTATCGGCACTGGTTCATTGCCCATCAGGCAACCTTGTAGATTGACATAAGCCTGATCCGTGCTCAGCTCATAGTTGCGCTTCGATTCACTCATGCACTGTTCCTCTGTGAACTGAATCATTTGAATGCGCTGCTGAAGCTGGCCGTAATATTGGCTGGCTGTGTTCGAAATGTTGTACATGATTTTGGCATCGCTGGTGCCCTATTAATCAAATATAAATACAAACGTAAAGTTTATTACAAATTAAATTATAAACAATTTTGATCCACTTACCACCCCTGAGTAGCAGGCCAGACTTGTCAAGCTATCCAATTGATTATTACAATTATCTATTAATTCGCAGGCGTTCGCCGCACTGTTGTTCAAAGAGCTCAGGACAGGCTTAAAGCTCTCATCCGCCAGCGAGATCTGGAGCTGCGATGTATTCTGGCAGGCCTGGAACTCCTGTTCGTATTGCTGTAGTAGCTGATCGAAGATCTCGCTGTAATACTGGAAGCATTCCAGGGAACGTGTCGGGTTGTCCTGCTGCAGCTCGCTGGTACTGCGAATGGCCTGCAAAAGCTTCGATTCACCCAATCTTTGACTGGGCGTGGCACAGACAGCGATAGCCATACAGGCAAGCAAGGTAAACGAAAACATTTTAGTATTTTTTTTTTTTTTGTTTTTTTTGATGTGCCACACGTTTACCGCGTTGTCGTTCGCTGCAGACTTTGGTGGCAACTAAAGGTACCCACGTTTTTATAGGCGGCAAATGTGTTGAATGTCAAAAGCGAATGAAATATGCCAAAGGCTTTGGCCTTTAAGTTATGATAAGCTGATATGATATAAACATCAAATTACCCTACACCAATGATAGCTTATATTTTTGGGCCTCATATGTATTGATTAGTTATATTTAAACTAAAAGAAACTGTTATCAAAATGAAACCCTTACAGAAAAACTTCTGCATAATTGAAGATAAGATTTATGTGTGAATGTATCGGTTATTTTTAGCTTTACGATTACGATATGTTAGTTTACAATTTAAATATGCGAACATGAGCTTCTAAAGCGCACTTAAGCTTTGATTTACAATTAAGTTAAAGTTGATCTTACTTAGAGTCCAAAGCTCATTTTGAAGTATAGCTTTGAGGTGCTTTCAAAGCTCATTTCATAGTTATCTCTTCTATTTTTCGCAGATTTAACAAACTTTTTTTAAGTTAACGCACCTTAGATGAATAGCTCAATGATGCAACTGTCCTATTTTAATGAATGCTTTCATGTGCTTTCAAAGCTGTTTCCCTTTTTAAAACTTTTACGCAGTTAAGGTTGAAGAGCTTGACTTACCAGCTGGCCTTTGAAAGCTCTAATGAGCTGTTTTTAAAGCTATCCCTTCCTTTTGTCGAAGAGTAAACGAACTTAATTTTTATGGAATCTTTCATGTGCTTTCCGGGCTATATCTACAGGTATCCCTTTTCTTTTTTAAGAGCAAACGAATTTTGTAAGCTAAAATATTTTAAAAAGGGTATCCACCAGCGAAGCGCAGCGCATTAATTGGCTAGATCGTTGGACTTTCCATCAATTTCAATTGATTTAATTTAAATACCATTTTATCTTTGAATGCCTTGTTTTTGTTATCGAACTAAGCCATTCGATACATTTATCAGGCATTAAGCATTGCGCAACGAATAACTGAAACACCGTGGGTGAACCCTCTCGAGTGGCTGACTAAGCACTCGAAATGTTTCCGTTTCGATTCACAAATGCCGAACATCTTATCTATACAGAAGTGTCAGAGAACTGTCTGGATAGGTAGAAAATATATATTCGAATAACAATAGACTCTGCAATTCCCGACAATTTGCGGACGATTTCGTTGGAACAAGCAAAACGAACGCTAACTCCAGCTAATTGCAAAATCAAATTCGGGGAAATTAAACAATAAGCTAAGATAGACAACGAGGCACTTGACATAATGCGTCGCTCATAAAGAGCGACAGAAATGCGCATAAAAATTTCCATTCTCCCTTCCGACTGCTGAATTAAGCGTAATTCATTTCCATTTTCGCGCGATGTCAGTATTATTTTTCAATCCCCCTCCATCCCATTTGTCCGCAGCTGCCGTCGCTTGCAATGCATTTTCAATTTTCCAATTTCAGCGCCCTCGTTGTTTGATGCATGTCGGAGCTTTTGCTAGCTCGTGGCACCACCGGGCGTATGATTAATATTATTTACTTAAAAGCAAATGCCACGCCTTCCGACTGCACTGCATACTAAACGCGCTGCAGTTGGCAGTTGAAGTTTCAGATGCAGCTGCAGCTGCATAACGAGTGGGGCAGCAACTGCAGCGGGCGCCCCAGGCAGCCATTTTCAAGAGCTGTCAG
The DNA here is from genome assembly GCF_003285875.2 of Drosophila novamexicana. Classification (NCBI taxonomy): domain Eukaryota; kingdom Metazoa; phylum Arthropoda; class Insecta; order Diptera; family Drosophilidae; genus Drosophila; species Drosophila novamexicana. The sequence goes on along the minus strand of NW_020824765.1, from coordinate 6,116,091 downwards.
CGGAAATGAAGTCGTGGCAAATGCACCATCGCCTGCTCGACATTGAGTTACGTTGAGTTAACTCCTGATGGATTGTCAGACATCAGGGCACTAAGCGGCCAACAACTGAGCGTCAGACCGTGCCTTAACTACTGCTCGTAGTGTAATTGGTGGCTGAGTGGGCCAACAGCATGTGTTTTGTTTTTGGCCATAAGCGCTTGCAATAACAGTCGATGTCATTCATGAGTCAGCCTGTCATGGGGTCACTTCCAAGTGATCCTCACCTTTGATAAGCTGTTTACTATTCATTTGCGACCATTTTTTATCAATACCTATTTTAAGTACCATAATTAAAACAACTGCTGTGAGTAACATGCGATTTGTTCTAGTATTCTGTGATAATATGTCCAACTTTGTGGGCGATAATTAATTTTCAGCATGTAGTAGTATTCCCCATAGCTACTCGTAGAAACACTTCAGTGGACAGTGGCATGTGGGGAATTACAAGCTCTTGGAAGATAAGATTTTATAGAAATTTACGGAATTTACTGCATGATTAAATATAAATCTGTTATAATATATGGCACATATGGGTTGTAAATTCAAAAGTGCCGAATAGTAGCGAGCCCCAGCTGTGCTTGTTTTATATGTATTACTCATACGCATGTCAGTCGCCCTTCTCTGCGATTCTCATGGCGTCAAGCTGTGATAAAATTCGTATAGTAAATTCATGTCATGTTAAATTGGTACAACTTGTGTATTTCTAAAACCTTAGCACGGAATTCCCAATGACTATGCATCCAAAACTTTCCAAGACCGTAAATTAGACAAATTTTGATAAGCCAGAATTCTTAAATTTATAGCATGCCCATTAAAATCAGAATATTTAATGTATTGAGATTTTTTCGCCTTTATCAGCCCCAAAAATTTAATGCCAATATTATTTATTTTATGGTTTTCCTGATTTTTGATTGTAAGATAACCTATTTCCGTATTCGCAACAATAATTAGCAGTGATTTGGGATTCACAAGCCTTTGAAGATTATACATTTTATAGACTAATAGTTCTAGCTGTATCGGCAGGCTATAGTATGTATTTGCTTCGTTCAAAACATGATTTATAGCAAAAATAAAATTAAAAAATCCATTGTGATTCACAAGTTCTTAAAGATAAGAGCTTAATTAAATATTGATAACTTGCAGTTCTACAGAAACTTATTTAATTTATTGCAGTATAAATCAAGAATTTTCCAGCCTTAACAATCGAATGCCCGCATTGCAGTATTAATTTTGATTATTATTTTCCTTGGCTCCTGATAGGCACTTTGATATGTTGCCGATGGCTATCAGCGTGTAATTAAAAATGCCTAATATAATTAGACAATGGGTGGGCAAGGGATTGGGGAAGATAACAAACGTGTGTATTTGGTAATAATTCCTAATGAACTACGCGGTAATATAATTTCCGATAATTATTTTTACAACAAGCATTACGTATACGCACTGATGTCACTGTTGTTATTATTATTTGTATATACTTGAATGCAACTGGGCGAGTCGATGGGTGGTTAGGGTACGGGTCCGCGTCCGCGTCCGAGTCCGGACAAATTGTTGTGCGGCAATAACAAAAGATTTTACGATTGCAATAACAAGAAGTGCGCGCAATTAAACACGCTCTCAATCTGAATGGATGTGAATGGAAACGTGGTTAGATGTGGATGGATGTGGCTTGGTTTTGTGGGCTGATTTGACGCGGATGCTCGACAAGAGTCGAGCCAGTGCAGCCATGTGAAACAGAAATAGAAACAGAAATAGAAATGGAGTTAGAAATAGAAATCGCAATTGTTGCTGGTTGGCTGAGCCATAAAACTAACCAGAGCTGGGGCACGCGTCGAGTTTATGAACGCGCGTGAAATTCAATTAAAACGCGTATTCAATATTAGTTGCACTGCGTGTCTGCTGTCTAAGCCATAAACAAGCTTATTGAATACTGTTGAAGGGCAACAACAAAATCAACAACAACAGCAAGAGCAGCAACACCCTCAGCAGCAGCAGCAACTACCACAGCAGCAGCCACTGGCAATGGCAATCATTTGGCTCCTGCTGGCGGTTTCACACAGTTTTTGATACCCTGCACGCTAACTAGTTGTTCAAGGGGTTGGCCAAACGTTGTTGTATTTTATGTTTGATTCTCAAAATATGAAATGTTCAAGCATTCGCCGGGGTGAGCTCATGATTCTTGAAAATAACTAAAGATAGAGTCTACATATTTGAAAGATATTTTATTCATCTTTTTTTATAGTTCATTTGGATTCTCTTTAATCCGCACTCAGCAACTATCAAAGTTAAGCTCTGCAAATTAAAGATGTAATTACTCATTTACTAAACATATTGTATTTAAACTAAATGACATGGTAAAACGCAGTTTTGGAAAGATAATTTTGAAAAAATCAGAGCTTGATGCATGGTAATTACCTGCCTTCAATAGAAAACGAAAATCTCCTTATGGCTTCTAGGTCTTAAAAGTGACACAGTAAAATAGTGGGTATCTGCCACGTCGTGCTCGCTATTCTCACGCTGCATTCCTTGTGAATTCCATTTTTGCGATAACTTTATATGTAAATGTCAATCGCAATAGTCAATAGTTTTCGTGTGTTTTATGCTTTGTGGGCGTTTGATTGCATGTGCGTCAATTTTTGCCGATTAGCCGGTTCATTCTGCCGGTTCTGTCTATAAAGATTATACGCTGATTATGATCCAGTTATCATATCAAAATAGCGCACATACCAACGAGTCACAGTGGCAGCGACAAAGACAGCGACGACTGTTGCGAAAATTAATTAAAGTACATGGCCATGAAAAATTTAATGAACTTGACGACAGACCAACAGACTGAAGAGTGTCAGCTTGTGCGACTGGCAGTGTCCACAAATTATAAATGTACTCAACATTTTATTGGCCAAGTGCAGAAAGAACGTTAACCTGACTAACTACCAACAGCCAACCGGCAAACTGGCAGCTACCAAATGGCAACTGGCAGCTAGCACAAAGTGCAGGCGGCAGTTGCAAAGAGTGCAGGCTGTTGCATATAATAATTGAAACTTTCGCCTTGTTGCACACACAACATGACCAGCTGGCAAGTGACTTGAGGCCCCTAGCCTTGTAGCCTGAGCGAGTGCACCGAATGGAATACTAGCTAATTAAATTTGTACTTTCTGTAATATTAGAAGAGCTGCATGCAGCTGACTGCAGAGTCGGACTTTGCGGCCTGTGTTGCATGTAATTGCTGCGGCATTTAATATTTGTTGTTGTTCTTGCTGCTGTCAAAGGCAAGCAGGAGGGCTTTGCTTTGAAGTCTACTTCGAGAATTTTATAACTCATAGCTCTAATTATTATTATTTCATACTTAGTTTGGCTGCCTGGTTATTAGGTATGTTCATGAGTACACTCACTTATTGCTCAACTAATTAGCTGGGCCTGTACCTGGTTACCCAAATATATAAAATTTCAAAGCGTCTCTATCCCTATTATTCATTACTAAGCACATTAAAACTAAGTCAACGCTGGGAGTTACATTTAATCTATATGTATAGATTACACAAGTTTGAAAAGAAAGCATTAAAAAACTACCCAGTCATAAAGTCGTGGACTACTATGCGTGAAGTCGCTGGTTTAAATCCAGCAGCTCTTTTTATTCACTGATTTTACTTAATTTTCTTAATTTATAAAAAAGAAAGATTTTTTTAAATTGAAAAAAACCAAGAAATTGAAACTATGCAACAGCAATAAAGATTTTTTTAATATTTTGGGTATTTTGGTAACAAAATAAATTATTTTGCCAGACACTAGAATTGTAATGAAAGCTTCATATAATTATTTACATTTATGTTCTTATATAATTATAAATTTAATATACATTTTTGCTGAAAACTAAATTCGCTTTAATTTTTAATTTAGACGTTATGCTTTTGCTGTGCCACCAAATCACAGAATTGTGCACAGAAAAATGCCAAAAATACCCGCAAAACAAGAAGGAAGCAAACTAAAAGACAGAAGAATGAGAAAACCCTAGAATTCGGAACCACAAAAGAATAAAGCGCACAAAGTTATCCCTTTTCCCTGGTTGGGCAATTATTTGAAGAACTTTAAGACGGCAACTGCAGGCCACACGGAAGAAGAATACCAGTAACAGAATAACAGAAAAAGAAACTACTGAAGGGCAATGTCTAAAATGAAAATGAGTGATGCAAAAGAGTCAAAAAGTTACTGCCCGGCTGCAGTAAGCCTTGCAACAACAAAGGCCACAAACCAAAAATGAAGTCAACTAAAAAATAGCTAAAAATGTTGGCGGCAGGAAGCAGGCAAGGAAGTTGCAGCCAACAAAGAAACAGCTCCAAAGTCTGCTCACAATAGTCACAGATGGCTTAATAAGTAAATAGACAATTTATATATTTTTCGAGTACTTCAAGTATGTGAGCGAAATGGGACAACATTTAAGGCCCAATTGCAAGTGCATGTCAAAATGTTAATTAGCTTGCAATTGAGTCTGGGCCAATATTAGCAGCAGCAGTTGTGATTGCCGTCAGCCCGGAGTGCTAGGGAAATAATAAAGGCAGCCAAAGCAAATATGTGAACTGAAACAGGCAACGGATTAGAAATTCGTGCTATATATGAGCTTGTGCATTGCCCCCGATGTGCTGAGCTGCAATTCATATGCAGTAGCTATTTGCAAGCTGCCCAAACAGCATACACACAACCGCAATCCCCCCACCACATTCCAGTTTCAGTGCCAGAGTCGAATTGTTGTTAACTGCCAGCCTTTAAATATACCTGGCTTGGCATTGGGCACTATGACAGCTACACGTAATGCTGTTCAAAAGGTGCAAAACTATTTGCACTATGGAATTCTGTTTAACATTCTCGGGCATCAAATATTTTACTCCGAATTGTCAATCGCATTCCATGCTGTGAAGCATGCCACAATTTGCAGCCAGCGACTGCGGCAAAACACATTTGTGTAGCATACTTTTCAGCGATTCAGCTACTGCGCCAAAAGCGCATTTCGGTATTTAAAAACTTCGTATATTGCGAGTATTGTTTCAGCAGTGCTTAAGCATTATTTGTGTGTATGTTTGTGTGTGTATATATGTATGTACGTATGAGTAATTGTATGTATATATGTATGGGGAATACATGTATGTATATATGCATGTATGTTTGTATGTATGTATACACATATGTCTGTATGTTTATATATTTGTTTGTATATAAGTCTGTATGTATTTGTGTACATGTGTTTGTTTGTATGTGTTACGTGTATATGTGTATGTATATATGTTTGTTTGTCTATATGCATGTCCGAATGCAAAATCCGTTCTATGCGATTCTCATGAATTAAAGTAAGGCTCATAGGCTTGACTTTCAGTAGAGGAGGAAGCGGCTTCAACTGTAGAGGAGGAAGTGGCTTCAACTATAAAGGAAGTGACTTTTTTAAAATTGGAGGAGACGGTGGCTTAAAATTTTATGAGGCGACAGATTCAGCAATGGTGGAGACGGCGGTTTTAAGGTGGAGGTGGCAGCTTAAACTATTGCGAAGCCTGCGGCTTCTACTATAAAGGAGACGACTTCTTTAATATTGGAGAAGACAACAACTGGAGCAAGGAGGAGGCGGCGGCTTTAATATTAGAGGATATGACTTTAATATTGGAAAAGGTGGCACCTTGAACACCCCAACTGTGAAAGAGACTGCGGCTTGAATAAAGCAGATGATTTTGGTAGTGGCTTTAGGCAGAGGCCATCGAAAAAACTGGTAAGTTTTTGAAAATTTAACTGCTCCTTAAATCTAATAAACAGTATCTCTGCTTTTCTGTCCCTTCAGTGATGTGTTTTTATATAAAGGTTCGTCTCCCGCCTTCTGATAGATGACGATGAAATAATGAGTGTATTTACAGGTGAGTACGTATATACATATATATATTTATCTCTATATGACTGATTGGTGATCAATGTACTGTCCAATTCATAGAAAAGAATAGGACCCGCTAGGATGATCGAGCTATGGCTAAAGTTATCGTTTATGAAAAATTAGCTTTAGCTTGACCAAGGCTTTATAAATACTCAAAGGAGCGTAAGCTTCACGGGCACATAATCTATAGATTGGCACTGCAGTATATAGGTCTCATCTAAGGATCCAAACATTTTTTAGTTCCGAAAGAATATTCTTATTTTTAACACATTTGCATATAAATTAATCATATCAATTTATTGAGTCCAATTGATCTGCCCCATGACCGCAGCTAGGCTTATGTCCAAATTTGTTTCCACTTGTATATAATACAACAAAAGACGTTTCACAGAATTGAGTTCTTTAAGGCTTTACTTGACTTGAAACACACTGCAAATATTATAAGCCAGGGCTTAGCATAACTCCTGGGCACGTTGAATGTATGCACAAAATCGTTAAATCTCACACACACTGAGATAAGGAAATTCGATTTGGAATAATTGATATGGAAATTAAGTACGCATTGACCCAAATCAGAATTCAGCATAATTTTAATGTTAAATTTCGCTACGCTCTGCGTACGCATAAGTTTGTGGTTCAATGCTTGAATTAAATGTGATCGAATTGCAGGGGGAGGAAGGACGGATTTGAAGTATTAGCATGAAAATTGTTGTGGCTGTTGTTCTGCTGATGATAAGCCTGCCACGGTGTTTCATGCAATGCCTCATAAATCAAGCCAAAATTCAAATGTTATCAGCCTTCGGAATATTCCCAAACTACGTAATAGAAGCAACACTGTGTATCTGTGTGTGTGTATATATATATATATATGTGTGTGTGTGTGTGTGTGTGTGTGTGTGTGTGTGTGTGTGTGTGTGTGTGTGTGTGTGTGTGTATGTTAGATAAGCATACTGGCTGCTGTCCAATAAGCTGCTGCCACTGCCACTGCAGAAATCGCTGTATACAGCACGCTTATAAGGTTTGCCTCTGTGTGCCTGTGTGTGTGTTTGCGTGCTGTTGTCTAATGAAATGACTACAGTTTCTTCTGCGCCTGCTCTATGGATCAGCCTGCAGTTGATTTGCTATGGAAACTATGCAGATTCCTTTAATGTACATACAAATATTGCCAGCCATTTACATAGAGACCTGGCCAGATAAGAACGAACGGCTTGCATTAAATAATTGCGTGTTGGCAGCAAAAAAATTTGCACTTGGCTAAGGGCTTTTCCCACTGTCAAAGTGACGGGTTACCAGTGACAACTGCCCACACACACACACACACACACACACCCGCATATACAGACAACAGGTGGCATATCTAGCAATAGACGGAAGCACTTTTATTTATATATGAATAAAAACTGTGCTGCCTACTTTGAGGCGCTGCTCCGCGTCAGCCAGCGCAGCATTATAAATGGCCCGTTTCACGGCAATTGGCCACTCATTCTCGTCACGCCAAGCATATCGCTTAAAACATTCGTGCGCGATCCCAACTCCAAATATTCCAATATTCCATATAGATCGCACAACGCCAACGTGTGTGTGCATGTGTGTACGTGTGTGTGTGTTCAACAAAAAGCCAAGTGTCCAATCGTAAATTCGAACAACTGCTAAATATAAAATTTGGAATTTTTTTATTAGCACATGTGGCAGCATTTCAAAGACATAAACGCATAAGCGATCTCTCAGAAGTTTTCTCAATTTGGGCCAAGCAAAAACCATAACACGCATTCGCCATGGTGTCCAAGGCATTGGTAAGTGCAAAAAAGTTTCGGGCAAAGAAATTCATGAATATACGTAATAATTTTGAAAAAAGTTCTTGCAAAAAACCTCATAAAGTAGTTAAAAGAAATTCTCTGGCATAGTTAAGTGAATATTGTGGAAAGTGTATACAGTGAAATTTAAATGTTATTTCAACTTTTTTCTGTTGCCATTTTTTGCTTTCCTGATTTCTGTGAACAACTTTACAGCTGTCGAGATTAAGTTTGACTGGTTTTTGGAGTTGCATTTTGAACTGTTTATTTTTTACTTATTTTGAGCTCCAATTTAATGTCTACATAAAGCTTTTAATATTTAACTGTCTCTAGAACCGGATTTTTTTTATTAAAAACAATAATTAAAAACAATTTTGTTTTTATTCGTATTAATCCGATATAGTTTTCGCATATCAAGAAGTGTGGCATGCATTTAGGCGCACTGACACATGAAATTTAGCATTTCATTTCAAATTATACAAAAAAAAAAGGAGAAGGAGTAACAGAAGCTGGATATGCAAACAGAAATTGAATTAATGCCAGCAAACGAAATGCTGACCAGTGAGGCCGTCGGACATGTATGCCACGCACCCACACCCACACACACACTCACACACATAACAGCAGCAGCAGCTGTGCACACACACACACATATTCAAAGTGCGGCAGCAAATGGATATGGTTAGAAAATTGCAAATTAACAAAAAGCAGACGTCTAAAGCGCTGGCACAAATTTAGCTGAAAATCCAACAAAAAGCTGCAAATGTGTGCATGTGTGTGTGCCTGTGTGTGTGTATGTGTGCACAGCGAATTTGTTGTTGTGCTGCATGCGAATTAGTGTTGCCACTCGACAGTTTGTCCAACAAGCGAGCAGCCAAAGAAACAAGCCAGGCGCACACAAAAAGCCTGCAAACTGGGCCCAAATCAGAGTTGAGCCGAGAGCTGAGAGACAACAGCAACAACAACTGACAACTGCAGCTCAACAACAACAGCAAGAAACTGAAAAAAAAAGTGCAGCTACAAAAGTGTTAGGCGACGGGCTGCGCCGTGCGGGTGTTCGTTTGGCCAAAACAATCCCCTGAATGCTTAACGTGTCAGTCGCCTGTTAAAAAGGCGACGGCATCTCCAGCAGCTGTGCTGCAAACAAAAAAAAAAGGAAGAAAAATGCAAACTAGACATCAAAAATGCTTTAATGAAAATTCCGCCTGCAGTCACACAGCATTAGAAAAAAACTAGAAGCCATTTAAGAAGCAAGCGGCAATGGAAAAACTGCACAAAATTTCACACTGTTGAAATTTTACTGACATTTTTTCAGCCGCCCGCTTGTGAGCTTGTGAGTGCAATGAACGGCAAAGAAAATAATTAGACAGCAATTGCCACATGCCGCATGTGGCATGATTGCCACTGAATAATTAACTTTTTTCTGTTTGCCCGTTTACAATGGAAAACGAGTATATTGGCTTTGTGCAATGAAGTCAGAAGAAGAAGGAGGTACTCAAGTCTATCTATAAATATCTATATCAGGCTTACAAAATCACAGTAAAGAGCACAATAAATGGCTCAGAAGTTTCTCTAAGTATTGACCCAAATGTATTTCATTTACCTTAGGCTATGTTTAGATTGTGAACCTGTATCACGCAGTCGGTTACACTCAACTTAAATTCCTACCTGCTTCATTGTTGCGGTTGGCTTGGCGCAAAAAACCGCAACAGCTGCTGCATCATAACAATAAAAAATATTTCAAGCAAACGCGCGCGAATTCGAACTGTTACAATATGCATGTGTTTATGCGCATATTTCATGGCATGCTTTTAGCCACACGCACACACACACACACACACCCGCACACACGCACACACTTTCCACTTTACCTGACCCACCGCAATTTGCTGCCAAAAATTGCGACACTAAACGGCAGACAAAAGCTCGGCATTTACCATTTGCCACTGCGCGCAACATGAATTCCATTGCAGCTGCCAGAAACTGAAACAAAATGTTTGAAAAACTAGAAAATGTGACTAAAATGTGTGTGTGTGCATTGTGTGTGTTGTGTGTGTTGTGTGTGTTGTGTGTGGCTGCCGCAGCAATTAAAAGCGACATGCAACCGAAGGCTGCAACATGTACAATGCCAATCAGAATAGACCCGAAAGGCAGCACAATTAAGTTAGAACAAATGTTTGAAAATCATTATGTATAGATGCACAAATTTGAACAGATTAAATTTTTACAAGCCCACGTTGGGCGCCAATAATTGAAGCCCTTGGTATGCTTGAATATTGAAATTGTGTAAAAGAAGAAGCATCTTGCGTAGATTCAGCTTAAGAAATTGCATACAAAATCTTCAAATAATATTTTATTAAAAAAAAAATCTTTTTAAATATATTTTAATATATATTCAATATTTATATATTCAATTATATGGCATTCAGTACTAAATTTCTATTAACAAGTAACAACATTATTCGCTACAATCATTTATTAAGTCGAAACGCTGACTTTTGTCTGTTAATAAAGTAACATATACTCTGCGCCCTTTCACTTTTAATTTGTATCTATATTCTAGTCGTGCCAGATGCTATTTCAATATATTGAAAACAAGTATAAAGTATACTCAACGTATTGCTTGCAAGTTTTTATATTATATATTATATATTAAATTTTAATCAGCCTCGATAAGAAAGGTTAACCAGTTAAGTTAGCCAACTTATGTAATGGATATCTTTTATTTAACGTCGCCAAGGGCAGAAGGAGGCAACGTGCAACCAATAAAGAAACGCTGGCAAATCAAATAAATTTTGCAATTAAAAGTTGCACTCCTTCGAAAACATTTGTTAACGCAAATAAACGTAAATTAAGTTTATTTTGCATCTCGTTGCGCAAATTTTCTTTGGCTTGTTTCACAATTTTCCTCGTCGCTCGTTGTTTCTGTTGTTGTTTTCTACTTTCTGTTGGCCTGGTAGCGACCAGTTGTGTTTACTAAATAGGAAAGTAGCAGCAGAGGAAACCAGTGTGTGGCGGGGTGTAGGTTACCAAGTAGGGGAAGCTCAGGGCTGCTGCTGCTGCTGCCCTGCTCTGCTTCCGCAGAGAGTGTAACTCGCATTTCATGTTGTTTTAATTACTTTCTGATTTATTTAACAATGGCATACACACACACGCACTAGAAATTGCGCTGGTTTTTGTTTAGTCCGTTGAATGGCGCCCATTGTGGACTCTAATTATTTGCATTGTCACCTGAACCAGGCCAAAAAACAAAAAAAAAAAAATAAACTAATGGCATAATGGAACAAACATGGCGAGCCATAAAATGCAGCAAAATATTTTTGAAACTAAATCGCTGGCAAACAGTTAAATTATATTTACATTATTTAAATGCAATGCCCAAAACAGGGCTCAATTCTAATAACAAGCTGCAACAACAGCGACAAAAGCGACCACGCTGTTTGTGCGCAAATGTATTAAGCGGCTCTTATGCATTCCAAAATGTTGTTGTTCAGGTAATTTTATAGCAACTAACCCGCACACCACCCATAATCCCGCCCGCCTCTCCCTAACCGTAATGCTGACCAAACACTGTGCAACATTTTCCAATGTTTATTATTTGAAGCGTGCTTGTTAGTTGCCATTATAGCTGACCCCGCCCGCATTCCTTTTTGGGGTCTAGTGGGCGGTTTATGCTTTCGTTTTAATTTCGGTTGTGCTCGCATGCGCGCAACCCACGAAAGCTTAGCTCCGAAAAGCATAATACAATTCAAAAATATTTATAGTATATCATATATGCGTTTACAAAGGCAAACGCAAATTGTATACCTAAAATTCGACACATGTTTCCGTTAAAACACGTACCACAAAAAAGGTCACATGAATAATTTTCCGTTGGCAACGGGTCGAAATGTTAAACTTCATAATTTATTTGATGCCTCAGAAATATTTTGCCACGCTGCAATCAGCCGCATTGTTTACAAAAAGCAGTTTATTATTTATTTCGCAGCACGCAGTTATTTGTTAAATGCAAGTGCTTAATGCATGTTCGACTAAACGATACCCTACAGCTAGAAAAGGTACCTCATTTTCCTGCCCGTCCACAGATCTTGTATCCGGTTTTGAGTAGTATTCTATAAGTTAGAATGATAATTTATACCCACATCCTATCTAGACTATCATAGAATGAGCTTTTTTCTAAACTTCGAATAATTTCTATATATTTCATTTAAGTTTTGATTTGAAAGTTTGTTAATCTGGGCACTTGGAAGTTGCCAACTGCAAAAACCCCTAGAAACAAGCTCTTGTTAAGATTTATTTAATATGGTTGTGCCATGTTAAGGAGAAAGCTGCAATCTTTTGCAACAAATATTATGGTCAACAATTTATTTTTAGCCTTCAACTTACAAAATACCTTATATAATCGCAGCTCGGGCAAAGCAACAACCCTTGCCCCGCATTACATTTCTATTGTTTAGTCAGCCCCATTAAGATGCAGCTGAAAATTGCAGGACGCAAGTTTGTTGTGGTTGCCAGGACAATTATAATGCTAATTAAGTGCAGCTGGCATTTCCCAACATTATGGCGCAGAGTTAATTAAAGTAAAAAGGTAAATAATCAACAAAAACTAACTGAGAGGAGGCTGGCATATAGCAACCCAACCGACCCTTGTTCCTCGCTACGACGGCACACTCTAAATGCATATTAATAAAATCTGAAATTTTTGCATGCTCCAAAAATTAATTGGAATGCAAATACGTACGCATGCAAAGTGTTGCAATTTAATTGCATACTTTTTAGGGGCCGTCCGTACGGCAATTAAATAAGTGCGTGCGTGTGTGTATGTGTTGCGCCCGTCTGTACAATTACTAAACTAATGCCATTTAATTAAGTTCACACGTGCCACAATTAAATCTTCAACACTAATTGATGAACGTGTGCGAAAACATGTCCTGCCGTGGCAATTTTTAAGCGTTGCCAACCTGGCTTAAAAGGGAAAGCAAAAAAAAACACAAAACCGAAATACAAAAATTTCTCACGTAGCCGGGCAAAGGCAAACAAATAAACGCGTGGCCCAGGTATACCAAAAACAAAAATTGTGAAAGCTACTGAAATCGTGTTAGGAAATCATAAACAGTTTTTTTTCCCACTTTGTATCCTTTCCGAATTAACACACACACACACACACACGCAGCTAAACACTTGGCCATATATGTTGATGTGCTTTCCTTGGGTTTCCTTTTTCTTCTTTCACTTGTGTCCTTCAGCCCTTTCCACTTAGCGCTCGTTTGTTTTGTTGCCGCTTGCATATTTGGCACGTTTGCGCCTCGTCCTGCCCCTAACTAGCAACTACTGCCTAAGTGGGCGTGTCGGTCGTAGGGGTATGTGTGTGTGTGTGTGTTTGTGTGTTTTTCCTTCGGTGAATTATAGCCATTTGCTTAGCCCAGGCTCAGCAACAGAAATTCGAAAATTATTTAGCAAATTAACACGCTGACAAGTCAACTGTATTGAAGTGGACGTGCCCAAGTCCGGGACTCTAAGTTATGTGACCAGATTGCCCAAATTTATGTATTCCATGCATTTTTTTTTCCATCTTAACTAATAAACACAACACGCACAGCATATTTAGAGCACTTGGCCACCTGAAGAGCTGATCTTAAGTATGCGCAACATGCGAGACCATTAAAGTAAATTCTTTCATTGTTTTCTTCACTCACACACAGACACACACACACACTGAAACACACACAGACAGTTTTTCGTAAATTTTCCGAACTGGTTTTCATTTGCAGCTGACCTCAGCCACACATACATATTGTAGCTGCAATTTGTTGTGACTAAGCATTTATTGTCCGTCTGCGAAACAGTTTAACAGTTTCACAGCGAACATGCAGGTGAGCAGTGGTAGTTAACGATAAGAGAAAGAGACAAAGAGAGGGGGAGAGAAAGAGAGGGACGACGAGACGACAAAAACTGGTGCATTTCTGCTGTGTCTTAAGCTTTAGCATATGTAGCTATAACAATTTCTTTTACTTAATTGTATTATGGTGACAAAGCTTGAACTTTAAGTGAACTTTGTTTCATGCTATGCCATACTACTCTAATAAGACTCATTTAAATATCGTTTCAAACTTGATTACTTTCTAAATCTCAATGCTCTGCGGCTAACCAGTAAATCTTTTTGCTTTAAGTGCGCTTTGTTGTATGCAAATATAAAAGGATAGCCTCCTGGGAGCTTTCATGTGCTTTCACAGCTTTAGTAACGTGTAAATTAAAACATGTGAAAAGGGTGTGAGTTAATATCTAAAGTTACTTAATGTCGAATAAGTCAGCTTTATAATTAATTATCAAAGTATTCAATGCAAAATAATCTTGAAACAAGTGCAAGCCACATTTAAGTGTCATCTTCTAGTTCATCATAGCCCTTAAGTTATTTTTCTTGACACAGTACAGTTGCCAGACCACAACTTGGACTTGAACTGTTGTTGGACAAGTTTTATAGTGTGTGTATGTGTCAGCTAAATGTCTTGTTAAGGCCAGGCTTAAATACTTGCTTGGGTGGCTCATGGCACAGTTAAGTTCAGTTCATGCACCGTGTAAATCCATTGTTGAGAGTTTTCTTTATTGACTAATGAAGTTGGTTGGCCTTGTCCGTCGGATGTGTATCGATCATTAACGCGTTCATAAGAAAAGGGAAATCACAATGAAATGCAATTGCATTATTTTCCAGTAAATAATATGTGAAAAAAAAAAAAAACAAACAAATGCCGTGGGCAAAGAAAATGAATAATGAGATTTTTATAAAGTTAATTACAATTTGTGGCAGGCAGCACGTAGGTTCGTTTCGCATCAACTGTGGCATTATTAAGACCTGATGACGAGGGCTGTGGCAACTGCGGTTGTGGATGCAGCAAGGCTCCAGGCTCCAGGCTCCTGCCGCTAGCTGTCCTGCATCTGTCAGGCCACGCCTCAAGTATGCACTTGGCATAATTTGTGCAGCAGCCAGAAACTTGCCACACGCTCGTATATCAGACAGCAGGCGACGCTGAGTTCGACAAGTGTACCGACAAAAAAATTGGATATTTATATATCCATATATATATCCCATCCATAGATATATGAGTAGCTGCAGCAAGTGCCCCAAAGGCAACGAGGTCAACGACAGTGCCAAAAAGTGGGCACTCAATGGGGGCGGCGAGTGGCGGCAAAGGGCGTTGCCAGTGCAGCGCGCGAGTTGCCCAGCACTTTGTGGATAATAAAACAATTAAACGCCAGCTCAAACATTGCCAAAAATATAAAACCAAAATCAAAAGAGAACCAAAACAAACTGCAAAAGAAGAACACGCCTTGCATCGCCTGCCAAATGAATTGGCATACGAAATGGAAATGGAAATGAAACTGGAACCGATGCCGCTGCCACTGCCGCTGGGCTAACCACATTTTGCATTGCATGCAGCCGGTCCGGGCCGGAGCGGGCGGGGCGTATACTTAATCAAAACCAAAACAGACGCGCCGGGTGGCCTAAGCCCAATGCACTCCACTTGCACACAGTTTAATTGGAATTTATGGTTGACATTCGACAGCCGCACTCGCAGCTAGCAGCTAGCCGCTGCTTTTGCTGTTGCTGTTGCTTAACAATTTTAGCCAAAATTTTCAATTAGTTATGTAAATTTAATGAGCCCCGAACAGACAATTTGCGCTTCGACTCCTTCGACTTGAGTAGCCGCTCGCTCGCTGGATGCTCGCGCCGCATTACGTCATTTGTGATGCCCGAATGCGCACTTGAGTGACGTTATCCGTTGAAAGTTTTACACGCGCCACACACACACACACACACACACACACACACTGATGCACACTCACGCATATGTTAAGGCTAAGGTTACTTCGTGGCATGCCAAGGCAAGCTGCCAGCTGTACATATTTCATAATCATTAGAGACCTCCTCGTGCCATTTCAGTACGTGCCACTAGGCGCCAGCTTCAAGTGAAGAAAGTTGCGTATATTAAAAAACTTGAAAAGGGTATTTAGTTGGGCCGCAACAGCGCAAAAAACGAATAAATAAAAAACTAAATGTCTAAATATAGTTTATTAATCATAAATTGAACAAAGGCGAATAACTACTTACACTTGAATTTAAAAATTCTAATTAATTATAATGATAATTTGTATTTCTATAGTTTGATTTTGTAGTATGCGCTTAAATCAAATAATATAATATTAAAGTTAGACAAACATTTCCATTCTGTTGAAGCCAATTTGCAGATTCAGCCAAAAACTACAGCTTAATAGAACCTATTTTTATTCTAGTTTCTTTGTTGACCTCAAACGCCCTTGCCTTAACTCTAAATGCAGAAGGCATTCGTAATCATCATCTCAAGCCATATTTCATTTAATTGCTATTACATAAAACACATCAAATTAAAAACAAACAAAAATTATGAGGCATACTAAACAAAATTCACTTCTTAACCAGCCAAAAGTTTATACCTTTGGCACCATTTAGCTAATTAAGTGTCATATGTGTCCATGTTTTATGATAAACATTTATATTTAACATACTTCATGTTGACATTCCCGATGTTTACTTTTAAATTGTGATTACATGTTTGCTTTTCATTATTCCGTTATTTTGACCACATATTTTCTTAATAATATGCATGTGTAAATGATACCAACATTTTTATCAAAGGATGTTTCGATAAAACTTTCAATCTTCAACACTTCAGATCTTTTACTTTAATTACACAAAGAAAACAATTTTTTGCATTTCGTATTTCTGCAAATTGACAGAACGGAAAAACAAAAGTAAATAAGCTGTCAAAGCTTTTAAGACTTAGCGCATGAGCGTATTATCTTTCACTCGAAATATAAGTAAGCATGTTTTCAGTCCAATTAGAAAATATCAAAAACGAATGTTTTCATTTACATTTTCTAATACCTTGCAATCGGCTTAAGTGACTGGCACTTCATTTACAGCAGCTTTAAGCTCTGACAAGTTTGAACAAAAATTCCCAGAATTCTGTTGCCTACTTTTCAGCTGCAACCCAGTTGTCTGCCATCTGCTGTGCCTATTCTGGGCCAAGAGACAGCTATCATCTGAACAACATGCCGCATAATTAAACAATCCTAAAAGACTTTATAAAATCGGTTTGAAAAAATTATACCAAATGAGAGTCGGTTGATCAAGTGGCTGAATCAATGAATGAGACACAAGTGCCCACTCACTTACACTCACT
The DNA here is from genome assembly GCF_003285875.2 of Drosophila novamexicana. Classification (NCBI taxonomy): domain Eukaryota; kingdom Metazoa; phylum Arthropoda; class Insecta; order Diptera; family Drosophilidae; genus Drosophila; species Drosophila novamexicana. The sequence goes on along the minus strand of NW_020824765.1, from coordinate 6,099,136 downwards.
TGCATGCTACACACATTCCATACACACACACATACACACACAATCAAATTGCTTTATGCTTTGGGGCGTGGCCTGCCAATCAGTTTGTGGGCGTGCCGATTTGCCACATAATTGCCATGCTCACATGTCTGAGCGGCGCAGTCGTAAAATGACTTTAAATATTCGGGAAGCTTATGCGCTTTTACGACTCGCTTGACACTAACAATAATATGACACAATGGCTTCCCACTGGCAGCAGCTGGAGCAGCAGCTCAACCATAAAATAAAAGATAATCATTATTTTTCTAAGATTGCACATAAATTTCTCGCGTGCGCGCTCGAGCGTTCGCCCAGGAAATGCATCAAAATTCGTTACGGCTGTGTATGTGCGTGCGTGTGTGTGTGTTAGTGTGTTAGTGTGAGGAAATGCGCTAGCGCACAGGAACAGGAATAAAGTATACGTTACGTGGCATACATGCACGCCCGGATGCAGCGGTTGTCCGTACGTAACGTAGTCCAAAGTCCGTTGTTGCCTGGTTTGGGCCAAAAAGTGCTCGGGCGTTAAGAATGCAACGCTTGCAGTTGCACTCTGCCTGAGCCCGAACCTAGTCCAAGCCCAGTCCCACTCCCGGGACCGGATGCAGCTCATTTCACTCGGGCAAGCGAAAAATGTAAACCACACCAGAACAGACCAGACCAGGCTCAGACCCAGCATCCAGTTGATAAAGATGGCTGCCTGCAGCACGAGCAGCAACCGCTTGATTTAATAAATTATCAAAAAATTTTCGCTGCACGCCAAGTATTTTACAGGCAGTCAATTTAATAAACTGGCGTGTCAAAGTGCTGCAAATGAATTTATATACACACACACATATGCAACCTATAAATATTGTATATGTATATATATATGCGTGCGTGTGAGTGTGTGTGTGTGTGTAGCTGGTGTGCGTTCCATTAAAACTTGTAAAGTTGTGCGCTTAATTAAATGTCGCGTAAACGAAATCTTGAACATTTTTCAACCACACTTAAAAAATAAAGCAGAGAGAAAATCTAATTTCAAGGCAAGACGAAAGACCTAGACTCTCTCTTTGGACTCAACCCTTATTTAATTGAAAATATATTTCTCTAGTCCAAATAGATAGATAACAAAAATTTGAGCTAATTTTTAAAAGATAAAGATATAAAATTGTTATTATTAAGTTGTTTTCTAATCATAAATAATAATTTAGTAATACAATTAGTATATTTCGAGTGTCATGCCTGTTTCGCCAGCTAAGTGTCCAATTTATAGAACTCTTAGTTAGGGTATTACAAGTAAAAGTTAATGGCGGCATTATAGCTGCTACTGCTCCTGCTGCCAATGTGATTAAATTGAGCAACCATTAAAATAAATATGGCGACAAATGGCATAAGTGTTCGTCGAAGTCAACGGAAAAGCTCATTAAGGCGAAAATGTGCACACAAGAAAAAAAAAAAGAAAGCAAAAGAAGAAGCAGGAGAAAATTGACTGACATGCTGTGAAAAATTGTGCAAGCGTGTCAGCAGCTGCTTCCAGACTGCCTGAGCCCAAGCCTGAGCCTGCGCCTGGACCTGGACCTGGACCTGGCCTGAATCGTGAACTTTGATTTTTTTAATAACGTGCCTAATTGAATTCAAATTAGCTGGCTAATCGACTGGCCCCATGCAAATGATTGAGTCCGGGCGCCACAGCGAACTAACAACAGCTGAGCGTGAGAGTAGTCGACTATGAAATACCCCATATTTTATTACTATCAATAATAGCTACAAAAGCTACTTCAACAGCAAAACTTAATAATATTAACAATAGCTACAAATATTTCAACAGCACTCAGCGTGTGAGTTGTCGTCTAGAGAATACCCTATTTTCTATAAATATGTATAAATATAAGCTAAATAAGCTCACTTTAAAAGTGTTTTAATAACATACGTAGGGAAAACTCTAAGGATACACTGTATTCAGCCTTAAAGTGTTTCCAGTCTTATCTGTAAAATGTTTCAGCACAAATATCTCAACTATGGCTGTCATACACCAAGCAACTCATTAATAGTAACAGGGTATAAGAACTGCACCTTACAACAAACATATATTTTCCACTCTTTCTCTAATATACCCTGTATTTAGCTTCAAAGCGTATCAGCATCTTAGTTCACAAATACCTCAACTATTTTTGTTATACCTCAGCAACTCATTAATAGTTACAGGGTATAAGAACTGCACTTGTCATGTCACTCAACCGCAGCAGCCGCAACAGCAGCAGCAGCTAGAGCTTTCGCCGGTGCCTCAGACATTGCCCACTTTGACTTGGCTGTGAGTGTTTTTTGGTGTTGGCCAAACTGTCATTGTGAGTGTTGCGCGGTGTTTGTTGTTGTTGGTGTTTGTTGCTGGTTGCCCTGGCAATCATACTAAAAGCACCACCTGACGCCGCAGCAGTTGTTGCTGTCGGCTGTCTGCTGTCTGCTGTCTGCTGACTGTGCCAAGTGCCTTTTGCCTATTTGTTGTTTGTTATTACTCCAAACCTCCCGCACCGGCTGGGCCATGATAAACGTGGCCCCGCTCTGCCCGCTGGGTCCGTTTCAGTTTGAGCATTGGACGACCGTAAATCTTTCCGCACACTTTAGCAATTTATACATAACCGCCGGCATTTATTGTCACATTTAGCTCGGAGTTCACGGCGTCACGTCTGCTATTTACATTTTGCCATCACAGCAACAGCAACTAGAGCAGCGGCAATAGCAACAAATCTAAAGCGGCGAGAAGGCGTGCTCGGGGCTTGCTCGGGGCGTTGGCGGGGCGGAGGCTGGAAAATGTCAGCCATTTCTCTAGCCTGATGCCCGCGCCCGATAGAGTCATCTCATTTGCGGCCCGCGGCTGTCCGTCCAAGTTTTGCGACCGAGTGTCACGTTGCAGACTTATTAGCGTGTCTTCTATATTTTCTTTTTCCTCTTCCTCTATCTATTATTCTGCTTCTTTCTATTTTTTTCTATTTTACCAACTTCCACGTAGATAAAATGAGTGCGCCAGAAGTCGGCGCCAAAAAAAAAAAATACCAGAAATGAGATTATACAAGTTACAAAGCTACGATTGAGAGCGACGCAACGCGGCAGATACTCAGCAAGGAGGAACATTCTTTAGACAGTATAAAGTAATATAAGAAGTTTTCAAAAGTTAAGTTAGCCAAAGTGAAGTTAGGTTAGAAAAAATTAGGTTAGCTTGGATAAAGTTAGGTTAGCTAGGGTTAAGCTAAAATAGTTTCGGTTTAGTCGAGCTGGGTTTGGTATGGATAGCTTAGCTTTTGACTGGATTTATTACGTTTGGTAAAACTAATATTATTTTTATTAGCTTGTTTAAATTATTTTAAAAAGGATTTATCTAATTTCTTTTGATTTCTACTTATAAAAGGCATCACTTATTAACAATACTCAAAACACTCCACTCAACCCTTAACAGCTACAGGGTATAATTATGTTTTTGGACACATCTTTTTGTAGGTAATGTGAGAAATGCTTTCAAATAAATAAACGAGTATTTCCCCACAGCCTCTGTTCGCCACGCGCTATCTCGCTCGCACTTGTCATTTGCATGTCGCATTTAAATTTGCATTTGTCAGCCACGAGCAGAGCATGCAAAACTGTCGTCTTAGCTGATTATAGTACATGCTAAGTTAGCGCCTTAAATATTTATCATATTGCGCATACGCACAGTGGGCCGCCCGATGATTTATGCCCATTAAAGCTGAACAAACAAAGCAAAGCAAAACTGCGGCAGCACTCGCTTGATGAATTACAGCCATAATGACGCATCATTATGCCCGACTAATTGTGGGCAGACCGAGTCGTTTGTAAAAGTCAATTATCATTGGCATTGAATGCGCCAGCAGGAATCAGCAGGAATTGTGAGGCTTTGCCAGACGGGCCAGGCTAGCAATCCGATAAGCATAGCTGAAACCAAAAGCTGAGTATCATAAATTAGAGTTCCAGATCTCGCAACAGCAATTGATTATGCCGCCCATATAACGCAAATAAGTAGATAGATTTATATATAATATATGTGGATGTGGATGTAACATTTATCAAAATCACGCCGAGCACTGGTCAAAGGCAGATGTCACATTTAATTGGCTTTCACAGGCGTTTGCACCGTAATAAGCTATTAAACAAACGCAAAGCCAAAAGCTGAATTCAACGCATTGAAATATAATTGAGCTGACACCAATACACAAATATACACACACACACTCATACTCATACTCACAGTATGCCATAAATAACGCGACGACTTCCGTTTGCCATAAAACTGATGCGCGCGACAAAGCGAAATGGCGCCCAGCAATGGCGGGGCGCTGTTTCCGCTTATGGGCGACGACAGGCGACAAGGCGATCAGCAGCATAAACAACAACAACAACAACAGCACGTGCGAGTCCTGAAGAAGCCAGCCCAAATCGTAAATTTCAATCAACACCGTCCAACTGAAACCTATACCAAAAACTCAATGACAAACAGCCGAATTCCTGTGAATGGCCCATCCCCAACCCCGGCCAACCTAGCTACAAAACGACAGGCTCTAGTCTTTTTGCGCCTGCCACGCCCCAAACGGCGACTTAACTCATGTTTTATTGCTGCAAATCCCATTTTTGAGCTTGAATGCTGGCAATAAAAGTCATAGAGATTCTTCCCCCACAACTTCCAATAACAGCAACTCGTCCCCTATCTCTAACCACCTCTGCCATTGTTGTGTGTTGATGGCCTTGCTTCATTGACAACACAAAATTTGTTGTTGTGCTTGGTTTATGGTCTAGTAACAGCAGCTGAAAACGTTAAAAAAGTGGAAGGATGAAAATGAGACTTGCTTAAAGCCAAAACAATGTAAATTAATTGAGCTTTTAGATTTTATATAAATATATTTATTAATATTTATTTATATTTATTTATGTTTATTAATGTGCTCTTAAGGCTCATCTTTATTTTAGTGCTAAGCAACTGATGCTGACAGTGTTGGAAAACTCAAATAAGTTTAGTGAAACAACTGCGCGTTTTTCTTAATTTCATAGTTTGCCTTAAGAGCGGAAGATCAGAACGTTGATGCACTATTCCTATAGTGTTCGTGTAGTGTTGCAAAACTCGTTTAACTGAAAGAAAGTATGTTTAATCAAGTGTTTATAAACTTGCTCAAAAGCATTTGTTACACTGTCCAACACTTAATTCCGACGGTTTCTCTTAAGTTTTCATTAACTGTACTACTTTTTAGCTATCTGGCAATGAAATGTACTCTTTAGGGCTGACAACCCCTTAACAAGTTGTGGCAATAAAAAGTCGCGCAGCAAGGAATTGGGGGCAAGGAATGTGTGTGGCAATATTCTCGTAAATCATTAAAAGTTCACTCGTAAAATGCGGACCTCAAGAGCGACCAAGTATACTCAATAAGCCCAGCTGTATGAGTAAGTGGGTCTGTGAGAGAAAGTATTTATGTGTGAGTTCGGGTGCGTGTTGAGTGTGTGTGTGTGCGTGTGTGTGTGTGTGTGTGTGTGTGTGTGTGTGGCAATGGCATTGTGCTGCCTCTCAGCAGTCATCTTCATGGCAATCGTCTGTTTGCCATAATAGTTGTTGTCCTTGTTTGCTGCCACGGCTGAGCAGGTTAATCGAAAAACTTTTACCAAATAATTCGAAAATGTTTAAATTGGCATTTAAATGGCAACGCAACCGCAGCAGAATCTCCGACCTTCAACAGACCCCAAAACCAGGGCCTAATTTAAGGCTCTGTTCTTTATTTTTGACTAATTGTTCTTGTTGTTGTTGCGGCTGTTGCTGCTGCTGTTGTTTGGGTTCTGCTTTGAACTTTAAGCTGGCTTTTAATAGCTGACAAGCATCATAAAGTTGAAAGTTAAAACATAATCAAATGTTTTGAATACCATTTTTATGCATATAATAATATGTTGCATGAGCTCTACCTTAACAAAGGCCTTTTACGGGGCATTAAAAATACAAACGGTTTTATCAGACAATTTTACGGATCATAACACAGCGCATTGGGCATAAAAGCTGGAAATATATATCAACCTAATTAGCGCACATCAATCACACATTACATAATTGGGAGTTTTTGTTTTAGTGCGTTTTGTAAATTAATGAAAAGTAGCCGCAAAATTTACGAAATTGAATTGCAACAAAAGGAGGCAAAATGTATGGGATAGTTATTAATAGCTCGAATTGTCTATCAAAAATATTTTATCAAATATACATATATATATATGTATATATATATAAATATACATATCAGCCACGATTAGTGCTGTAATTTAATTTAAATTAGTGCAAAAATAAATGAATACGTTTAGATTGCCAAATATCATCTATTCAAATATTTATCAATTAGGCAGTTTTGGTTTTTTAAAAATGGCCAGCTTACATTTTACATGAGCTTATTTTCAGTTTGTAATTTTGCGCAGTTTTACATTTTGTGTTAATTTAAGTTTTTAAATTTTGAGGAAAATTATTAAATGAAAGGAATTATGCTATCGCCTGTTAGTTAATTAAAATTGCCAAACTAATAGATTATTATTTACTTCAGCAAGGTGAGTTGCAGGTATATATGCACTTATTAAATTTGTTCGCATTGCGCGGATTTTAAACATTTGCCTTAAATGATGACAAAAATAATACAATAAATTCATTGAGGGAATCTTATTTAATTCACAATTTTTTTTTTAAATTTACAATTGTTGACTTTTAATAATATATTATTAGTTATTATTAGCTACATTTAAAGTTTACTTTTTAAATTAAAATTAATAATATTACATTTTTGTTTATTTCAAGGAATATATTTATAGAAAGATAAAAAGCGAATATTTCTAATATATAAAAACAAGTACACATTTAAAAGTATTTTTAACAATCTGCTTTGAGCGTCAAATTGGTCCTGAAATTATAGTTTATATATTTCTAGATTTATTTTTATAAATATATATTTGCACACTTGCTCAAGGGCAGATATCAAATGACAAAGAGGCGGCTCGCGTAGTTTTTAGCACACACACTTTGTGTATCTGTATTATATGTGTGTGTGTATAAACATTTATATTGCTCAGCCTACGCACATGTACTGTAGTACAGGCATATTTATTTGCCTACCCACTTGACCCTTTTTTATATATTTTTATGGGCAAACAAAAATTTTTAGCTGCCACTAAAATGAGTTAGGACCCAGCAGCGCAAAATCCGCCTTATTGTTTGTGACGCAGGCAGACAGTAAAGGTTTTTATAGATGCCAACACGAGTTGCGAGTGCCCGACAAACTGTGGGACAGTTTGGCATAAAAATGCTAAATATAAAACGCAGCAGCCCAAGCATCAAGCCGAACTGCATAATGCACTACAAGCTGAGTTTGAGCTCAGTAAGAATATAAATGCTTGCCTATTAGAGTAAATAGTAATATGCAATTGCCTTGGCTCTGCTTGACAGAACAAATCCCATTTAATAGCCCATGGACTTAAGCTACTCTTTAAGCGCATATCAACAATTTGCAGCAATGGCAGCTCACAAATATTTTTACGTATTCCGTTTGTAACCCTTGCAAAACGAGCGGCACATAAAAATGTACAGAGTACTCCTATTATATTATTTATAAATCAAAATCACGCACCGCAATTTCGTATGTGACGCTTTGTGAGCTAAGCCATATAATCTGACATAACAACAACACACTTGCACGCACACATTTGCACACACACACACACACACATATAGTGCGTTTGGTCTCTTCATTTGCAGATAAATTCATTCATTTTCATTTGAGTCAAATTTCCGTTTGCTTAGCCGCACGTGCTATGCCTCATATTTTGCTTCTGATTGATATTATATTATATGCGAGCATTTGGCCGGAAATTTTTTGGCTTTTATGGCCTGCGGCCACATTGCGTATACGCAATATTTGCCTACACATACATAGATAGATTTATGTAGTTTGCGCTCAAATATAGTTAACAACTCCATAGTTGGCAACAGTCGGGCATTTTGCGCTGATTAAGGCGTAAAGCTGTAATTAATTATCACACGATGACAATGCATTTAACATGCTGTGTACAGTGCGAGTAGTTTGAATAGCACCAAGTGAAAGGACATAGGTTTTGCATGTGTGCTGCCTTATTTACAGATATATCATTTTATATGCAAGCTCTCTTGTTTTCTTTCTCCCTTTGCTCTCTTTCCCTATTTTGTTTTTCTCTCGCTCTAATTCTCTCTTGATCTTCCCTTTTATATTCTTAAACAGTGCCTTTCCATGCGATTCTCATGATAGACAGCTAAGCTAAACTAATTCTTTAAATATCATTTTGCTTATGAATAAATTTGAAAGGCATTTAAATATAGCCACGCAGCTCTTCGCTCAGTATATATAATACGTAATACATAAGTTTCTCATTAATAGAATAATTCTTGCCGCAGTTCTAAACTGCTTGGAACAGTTAATAGTAAAATGTTATGTTCACGCAAATTTCACGAATGTATATATAGTTTTTAAGACGGCACTATTCGAGTGACGCGTATTGTATGCCTCATACGCTACACTTGAAAGCTGTTAAGAGTTTGGCAAAGAGTAGATTTAAATTGTGGATGCTGCTTTGCCACTGTGCAGGGTTTCTAGTAGCCCATCATCTGGTGCTGTTTTCATGTCTGGGCTGGTTTTTTTTTTTTTTTGACATTGCCAACAATTACAGCAGTGAATATAAAATGTATATATATGAAAATATTTCCAGCTGCGCGAATGTAAATCAAAATAAATTGCAAAATCACGAAACTAATTTAAATGTCATGCAGCTTCCTAGTGCTGACAGCCATTGTTAGCAGCTAAAGGACACACAGGACGCACTCAGCACGTGCCCGTGCTAATGAAATAACACATTTATATATATATATGTATATATATATATATATATATATATATATATATATATATATATACATACACATGTGTGTGCGTAAATTTGACAGTTGGCATTTCGTATATTTATCCGCGCAAGTCTGTTGCACTTCAGTCCCATGTTCTTAATGGCGTGCCTCCGCTCATTAAATTATATCGTATGCGTATATTTCTACTTATAAAACTGTTCCTCCTGATAGACTGACTGACTGACTGACTGATTGATTGATTGGTGATCAAAGCACAGCACAAGCCGTAGTTACCTTATATGATGATCACATTTTTCAAATCCAAATTCAGCTGAGATACCAGGCGAACAAAAAAGCCCAGCAGGTAGACACACAGAACATTTTATTTTAAGAAATACATTGCACACTTGCATTTTTTTTTAACATTTTGTTTGATTTATTTTAATTTTTAGAAATAATATACTTATAAATTAAAATTCTCATACTGCGTTATGGGCTTCTGCTCTAAATAAAATTTCCCTTCAATGTGTTTTTAAGGTATAAATTATGATTGTAAAGATTCTACACTTAATAATAATAAACATAAAAAAAAATTATAAGTAACAACTTAAATTAAATTTGTGTGCATATTTGCAAACTACTTATTCTGCTGGTAAGTCTAATATACAAATTTACAAGGGTGACTATATAAATCGGTCTGGGAGACCGATTGGGTGAGACCTTCACAATCTCCTCCGCGGTCGTACTCCTCCAATTGTTCTTCAGGGTTGCTGAAACACTTGTGATGTGTTTGTCTAAGTGCAGCCCTAAGTATTTTTAGCTGTTGTGGTGCGTCACCAATAAACCGCGCAGGAATACTCCCAGAATATCCCTCCGAAGCGCATAATGTCAATATTCCAACGCTTGGCCCACATTTCAAATTTGTGAGGATATTGCTGCAGGACGTCAGTAGCTACGTAAACACATGATGGTAAGATTGTGTGGAACCTCGGCATCAATTGTAGGCTCAGTGGGCATGTTTGACTGAGTAGAGCGTGGGCCCCAACACACTCCCTTGACCGGAATCGGGTTTTATTTGGCGAAAAATGAGTTTTTTTCCGAAATCGAAAAACGTTGATGGCATTCGATTCAATGGACCTCCGCGAGTAACCCCTCCCAATCTGCCCTCTATCGGGCTTTATTTGACAGAGATATCACCACTTAAAGTTTCCGAAAAACATATGTGTGGTTGACAAAGAAGTAAAGGAAGGCATTGCATACTTTTGTGGTGACCACATAATTTTCTTGATCCTATCAGAGTTGCTTTTCTACAGCATACTTTTGGTCCGCGTATAAAAATAAACCATTCACAATATACACCTTGCAGAAATATTCATTAAATATTAAAATGGAAATAACTCAAATAAATACAGTCCGATTTCGGAATGATATGCCTCTTTCTACTCGTACGGATGCCGACCATCGATTGCCGCCCAAAAATCCACATTCTAAGAGATGACCCAAATTGACCAAAAATACAGTGTAACCATCACGTTTTTTTCGAAAAATTAGTTTTTTTCCGAAATTGAAAAACGTTGATGGCATTCGATTCTATAGACCTCCGCGAGTAACCCCTCCCAATCTGCCCTCTATCGGGCTTTATTTGACCGAGATATCGCCATTTAAAGTTTCCGAAAAACATGCGTGTGGTTGTTCACATAGAAGTAAACGAAAGCATTGCATACTTTTGTGATGTTTACATAATTCGCTTGAGCCCATTAGAGGAGCTTTTCTACAGCATACTTTTGGTCCGCCCATAAAAATAAACCATTCACAATATACACATGCAGCAGTTTTATTAAATATTATAAAGGAAAAAACTCAGTTTCAGTTTGATATCGAACTCTTTTAACTCGTAAGGATCCCGTCTGGACCGTTTACGTGCGCATTTTGCAGGTATTCGCTCCTCTAGGTTCACCAGGACTATATCAATTGTATGGTATGACCAAGAATATGTGGGTCCACTAGGTACCGTATCGCTAGGCGATGATGATGGCTAAAAGAAAAAGCATTCATATTCGTGAGGACGTTATCTTTGGATTACGAAATCAGACTGCATTTATCTCTATATACAAAACTGTTTGTCCTGACTGACTGACTGACCGATTGGTGATCAACGCACAGCCCAAACTACGAGGCAAGATCAAAGATTTGGTGGGAGACGTGTTTCACAGTTTTCGCAGTTCTACCTATGAAGTTAATAAATACCTGTTTCAGCCATATTGGAAATTTCACCCGTACCTGTGGTAAATTGGTGGAAATCGTTTGTATGAAAGTTGTTTGTTTACCGCCCGATCAGTTCCACCTGCCAAGGCCCGGTTATACCAGCTAGTATATACATATATATATCACTCAGAAATCGGAGTATATATATATATATATATATGACTTGTATCGGTCCTGGTAGTTGACGCTTTCGTTCCCGCAATTCGCAATCCCGAACTCGTTTTGGTCATTTTTCATTTGGCACTGAACACGCGCCATTTTCGCAGCCATTGGCTAAAAGGGAAATCGAAATTAAACTGTCCAAAGGCTGCAGCTGAAATTTACGACCTCTTCGTGCTAAGCGACCAGACAAGCCCCCCCCCCCCCCTCACTTACCCTCTTACCATATTCATCTCTGTTTGTCGTTGTCTGAACTGGGTTCTGCCGTTTGTGCGTCCTTTCATTTGCCCGCAAACATCCGACCCAGTGAAATGACTTTGTGGCTGCCTTTGCATAACGTGCTGGCCAAAGAAAGCGACCAGCACGGAGAGGCACGTGGAACGGTCGCCTGGTCGACTGGTCGCCTGGTCCGGTGGTACATGCGTCCTTTGGCGTTTAATCCTTGCCAGGATTTGCATTGCTGCATTGGTCTGCCCTCTTGATTTTTGGCCACTCATCGTTGCGGCCGCATGAATGTTAAATGCGCATTTGTTTTCCGGCACACCAGAAAGCCATGATTATTTTATTGAGCAGCTGCTCAGCCAAAGTTACGGCTATCAATTTCACAATTTATCTTAAAATTTCTATCAGAAACGGATATTGTATGTATTTTATGTTTTTTCTTTTATATCTTCCTGTGTTTGACCACATTCCGATTATTCGACGAGTTGGCATTGACATTTTTGTTCGCAAATATTGCGCAACTGTTTTTGGCAAAAAAGTTTCACGTCCAAAATAATAATCCCTGCCCACCGACGCATCGCCCACACTAACTGCTCGGCTGAACAGCTGCAAGCTGGGAAAAACATTTTCTTTCGAATACAGGCAAAAATCTCAACTAGCTGCAGTTATGCGGATTTTTTGTATGCATATACGAGTTTATATGTTCGTTTGTGTAAGGGTATGCGAGGTGTGCTCGACAAGTTTGTAGAAAATTGGGAGATTCAAGAATTGTTGATATCAAGAAATATTAAAAACTGAAATTTGCAAAACAAGGTCAACAAAAGCTTCTTAGATTTTGATTTATTTTTGAACTCTGTTAAAATGTTTGCTTTAATATATTTTACTTAAGTATGCTCGGATATGTCTCATATGAAAACCGAATACATAAGCACTTTTTAGGGCGTGTATTTTAACTATTTGAATCTTCTTCTTCTGCTTTAAATACATCATTAATCAAATACTTTTCCAGATATCTGGCTTGTGTAAACTGAAACTTAAAGCCGAGTTTATACAGTTAGGATATCTAGAAAATTATTTTAGCTACTATAAAAATTTGATAAGCTCTAAATTTGTTAATTCATTTCGTTTATCAATTAATAATATTTCAAAGAAAATGGACTTTTATTTAAAATTTTAAAGTGATTTTTATATTCACACATATTGAGTACACTTTTCGAGCAGCCCCTGCAAATTGCATTCGTCTGCATTGCATGGGCAGAAACATGTAATATACTAAAAAAAAACCTCACCTCTTCACCCACTCTATAAGCCCCGCTCTGTGTCTCTCGAGTGTTTGCTGGCAACTGTTCGCTTCGGTGCACGCACAAATTGCCACTCGAACGGCCGAGCTACCGTTATCCACACACGCACACATCTCTATCTGTATCTGTACATGTATCTGCATCTGCATCTCTATCTCTATGTGTATCTGTGTCTGTATCTATGCAATCTGTTTGACATGGCATGTAAATAACACTAAGCACAATGCTATATTATGGCTACTTGGTCCACTTGGAAGTCATGCATAATGCCAAAGTAAACCAAATTTGAATTGTGGAAGGGTTTTCTTCTTTCTTTTTTGTTATTTCTCATCTCAATTCCAAAGAAAGTTATTCGTATAAACTTAAGTAGCAGCCACACACAAACACACGCACAATGGACTTTTCAGCATTTGACAGTGTATTTATGTGTCAGTGTGTTTATTTGTTGACCACGTCCAAAGCTAATAAGAAATGAAAAATAATATAAACAGGATTCACAATCATCTCATAAGAGCTACAGATATCAGGTTTTATAATATGGTTCGCAGCCATCGAAATACAAATACGTATTCAGATGCTTCGAAAAGTCTTCACAAATCTTTTGTGAAATTTCGTCAAATTTTCAACAGCTGCGCTTGAACCCATTTAGAAACTTAAGATCGAATTGTTGTTGTTGATGCATACACGTCTTATATATTTTCCAGAGAAATTCTACTTCAATCTGCAATTGCAGTTAATATTTGTTGGCCCATGTCTTCAACAAAGAGCATGCACTGGAAATTAGCACAGTTCGATGCATTTTGAGACCAAATGTTGTGTATTGTTGGTTGAAGCACCTCACCACAGCCCCAAGACGACAAATTGTGCAACATACGATACAACTTCTCATCATACAGGCCACAGACACAAACTAGCGATGGCCGTGTGCCTCGATTCGCAAACTTTCTTTACTTCTTTCTTTATAGTACCTTTTGATTTTTATATCTGTATTAGTAAATATGTGTACTATCATGTCAGCAATCATTTACAATCTGTTCGTGTTCATATAATGTGAGAGACGTGTTTAGTTATATGAACTCGTGTTAAGTCGTGATCGGTACCGTTTGCTAAACTACAGCCCTGTCATCAGATATCAGGCTGTCTTGTGCATGCTTTTCCCACAAAGGAGAACACAGACGCACACACCACAAGCACAACAACTGCCCAAACACGAGCAGGCAGGAGGATTTCAATTGCAATTTGAGTTGCTACGGGGTGGGTTAGGCCATTAAGTGTAGGAGCTGTGGCAGAGCCATAAATAAAGCAACCGGAAGTGTGATGCACATAATATTTATTACTGTCAACGCCTGCAATAAAACTTTCGACAATCAAAACGAAGATGCAGACGTAACAAAACAATTTGGCAAAAGCAATGCCGAGAAACGAGCACAGAAATATAAATAAATAAAATCCAAAAATAATGTCAACAATTGTACATCTCACTTTGTTGGCCTAAACAAAAAATTGTTTGCAAACTGCAAAAGTGTAATTGCAAAAATTTCTGTCACATTGCGACAGCTGCTGTGCAACAAAGTTCCGGAAACTCTCATCCAAAATTGTGGCTATTTCCTATGTTCAACTGATTGAAATGCTCTCACACACACATGAGCTTCTACCCAAAAAAGAAACAAGTGACAAATTGTTGTAAATACTAAGCAAAGTTGCATAATGCCCCGAAGCAATGCGACTGCTTTTTAAACACGCCTCACGAAAATACACTTGTACACTGTGAAAAAATGTTGATGATCTAGGATCATGATTATATGAAAATCACATCAAGTCAATCAGCGAAAAATCTTGCTTAATTTACATTTAATTTAAATAGACCCCATGACAATTTGTCTTATGTTTAACATTCGATTTGGGTTTTGCATATTTCTTTATCTAAGTATATGTTACACTTTAATTAATTTATTTGTTTTAAATTTAAACTGAACTTTTAAATATTCCTTCATTTATTTATTTCTTATTTTTGTTACACTTTTTAAAAGAAAGTATGCCCGGATTAAGCATAGAAATATTCTTAAAAGAATTTGCGTGCTTCGTATATAATATTTTTAATGGAAGTACAAGACTTGAATAAGGCGCTTTTATCTTATATTCAGACATTTTGAAATATAAAAAAGAGTTTTATAAATCAGTAAGAGATATGCTTAAAACACTTTTATTCTCTTAGTTTGGATTGCTTTAAGAACTTTGTATGGAAATGTGTTCAATTTCTTGAACAAAGTGCTGAAGATCTCTCATTAAGACATTTCAAAATAAAATATAAAAATTGTTAAAATCAAAATATTGGTGGTCAGTTTAAGAAATTATGAGCTTTGTCGGACGCTAACAAGGTTTCTTCTCGTAGTGTAACCGGAAATAAAGAAATTTTAATTTTGAAAATTGATTTAGCACTCTATACTACACTATATTTATTTCCACTCGTGTTTGACTTATCTTCATTTTGAAGGAGCATGTTTTGGTATAAATCCGCTTCAAGCGACACTTGACAAACTGAAAGGAACTTAACTTAATCAATGGGAGATTAAACTTTTGCATTGAGCCAGTGTCAAAGCATCAATTTGTCATCGAACCCAGCCAAGAGCTGGGGTAAAAGCAATCACAGTGCCAAACAGAGCAACAACTACAACAACAACAACAACAACAAAATTGTATTGTGTGCTCGAATTATGAAAATCCTCCCACCCAACAGCTACGCACAAGCTGCCAAGGCAAAGGAAATAGCAGGAAAAGGCAACGTTGAGGAACTTTTGTCATATTTTGACATATTTTAATACGAGTTTATAAGAAACCCGCCCCACTCCCACCAACACGTTACCCCCGCCCCAACTTGCCGAGTCGTCAGCACTTGAGTTGTGGCCTGGAGGCCGTTTGACAGTTGGTCAACTTTAATTTGGTATGTGGATAAAACGTGTTAGCCCTTTTACTTGGCAGCCTTTAACCAAATTTATTGTAGCCCGCTTTCAGGCGCCGTTTCCCCAGCGACCAAAAAGAGGCAGTAAATTTAATAAATAAGTAAAGATGCCAGACTTATTTCTCACGGCGATTGTTGTTGTTGTCTTTGTTGTTGTTGTTGTTGTTGTTGTGGTCTACCTCAATCAAAACATGTCGCATACAATAGCGAAGCGGCCCCAATGCGTCGTCTATCAACAGTGTCTTCAATAATTTTTCACACACACACACACAGGCAAGCTGTACTGTCACACTGTCATGTCGTATTCCCGTTAGGCACAAAGGACCAAAATTGCAAATAAGAAAGAAATACACGCATATCACAAATAAAAATAAAAAATAACTGCTCTGCGTGAATAAAGTGGATAAACGAAAATATTTTAAAAGACGCACATTCGATACTCTAACCAGAAAATGTGAGCAACAACTTTAATTTTAGCCCTTAAATAATATATGGAAGTTTTCTGGTTCTTTTTAAAGTAATTACTATTAATAGAGTAACTAGAGGTAATTATTATGGTAAATGTATGTAAGAATTATATTTTAGTTAACATATTTAATAACCCTACTTCAAGTGTGTTTGTAAATATTGTAATTAGCCAGGTAATTATGCTTTCTGTTTGGTACGTCAGCAATTTGTTGTTTTGTTGTTTGTAATATATAAGAAAATATTAACTCACAATCAGCAAATGCAAATTATAAAATAAACTGTTAGTTGGCTGGCAATCACATTTCCATTACAAATAATTGAAAACTTGAGAAACTGTTATGCTATGTAATTGTGTTCACAATTCTTGATAATTATAAT